>NC_080743.1:76829393-78079393 GCF_020826845.1 Diceros bicornis minor
TTTGTACCTCTTTAAGTCTTTGTTCAATGGTACTTTTTCAAAAGGGCTTCTCAAAGAGGTTGTAACATTACAACCCACTCCCAACGCCTCCCTTTGGCACTTCAATTTCCTTTACCAAACTCTATGATCCCTACCCCCTACAGCACTTATTGCCTTCTAACAAACACATAAAATTATTCAATTTATCAATTAAGCACTCATGTAGCCCTTAAATATTCCAAAGATCATTCTAAGCTCTTTAGAAATAATTTAATACTTTTACTATGTGTATTGATTATTTTCTGACTCCTCCCCCTTCCATAAGGGCAGGAATATTTTTCATATTCACTAATGTATCTCTTGTGCCTAGAATAGTACCTAGCATGTCATGGGTACTTAATAAATATCTTCTAATAAGTGAATGATTCTCCCACTAGTTCTTTTCATGGAACCATCCTTGAGTTTCCTTTAACCATCTCAAGTGCTGATGTTTCTCTCCCTTTGTACAAGCCACTCCTGCTCCCTGGAATGCTTTCCCCTCTCATCCATGCCAAAAACTCCTACTCGTCCTTTGAATTAAGTATCACTGCCCATGAGAATTTTCTCTTGACTGTGTGGAGATAGTCAAGAGCTCCTTCCTCAGTGTAGCCAGATCACACCAAGGATGCTTCCCTGAAGAAACCTAGTTCTGGCAAATAAATGCATCTGTGTTTGCCTCGAGGAGACATTTCCTTGGAGGGTCTGAGCTTCAAGCACAGGGTGAGTTGAAATACACCAATGATAAAACACTTGCCTAGAGTATATTTTACCCCCATCCATTGGATAGGAGTAAACTAGATTCTGTGTTGAATAGGAGAAGAAGAGAAGGAAGAAGAGAGACCAGCTGCTTACACCATCCAAAGGACCACATTAAAAGACATTAAAAATAAACCACTAAGGTAAAAAAAAAAAAAACAAGTAGACAATGACTTGCCATGGAGAGTTTGGAAAATGACAAGGTCGATCCTAGTTAACTGAGGTGTTCAGATCACAGTCTGTCTCCAGCCCCTCTATAGAACTGCAACTCTTTCTTTCTTCACCTCTGGGAAAGACAATGCTAATGTATTTAATGCGTGTCATTTTCCTTCTTTGGCACTCTCAGACAGTTTGAGAGTGTCATTTCAGAACTCCAAAAGACCAATAAAACTGCCCAGGCTTGACCAGAGTTGAGATTCTTATGCAAGGCAACACCACCAAGTTTCAATCAAAGAATGTGCTCAGGTAACCAACCCTGGTTTTAAATTTCCAGAAATAATTCTTTGATTCTCCTTACAAGTCTCTTTAAAAGCTACCAAAGAGCTTTATGAATACCTACTAATTACAGTCTGTCAATTCTCTGTAAGTTCAACCAAGTATTTGAGAAAGCATGACTTTGCCATAAAGATACCCTGCAAACACAGACCTCTCCAAACACATAGGCCAACTATTTGCTTTGTGGCTTATCCAAGGAAAATACTGTTGCCAACTTCTAATTGATATTTTATTCTGCTTAAGTTCCAGTATTTGAATATATAAGATATTGGATAACTCAAGCCAATATAGAAAAAGAGGCCTTTTCATTATCTCCATCCATTATCCACCCAAATTTATATTCAGAAAATATATCCTCATTTTTGGATTTCCAGAAATAAATTCTTCCTAGGCATAATTTCATTGAAAGCTTTTAACGAGCTTTGTAAATTACCACCCTCCCAAGGAGGGTTCAAATCAGATTAAGACAGAACTGAGAGAGAGAGTTGAGATTAGTCTCAGCCAGGCCACCAGGTACTTTCAGTCACAAACAATGGAGCAAGTTGCAGAGAGCTCTGAACAGATGCCTGAGTGGGCTGGCTGGGCCATGGCTCAGGGCGTGACATTGACAGGCAGACCAAGTCTGACAGCTAGGAAGTTGCAGAAGTCATCTACTCATATGTCTTCCTACAGCATCCTTGCCCAGGGTCACCAAGAGTCAATACTTCCTCTCTTAGAGAGCTTCCAACTCTGCTTCTTCTGTTACTAACCACCTCAAGACTTAGAAAAATTTCGCCTCTAGTTCTTCCCCATTGGGCATAACCGTACCTTCTGGAGATATGCAGGATGACTCTATTCTTCCTCTTACATGAAATTCTTCAAGTATTTAGAGCAGCACTGTCTAATAGAACTTTCTGCAATGATGGAAATGTACTGTATCTGTGCACTGTCCAGTATGGTAACCACCAGCCACATGTGGCTATTGAGCCCTTGAAATGCACTGGTGCAACTGAGGAAATAATTTTTTAATTTTTATTTAATTTTAATTAATTTAAATTTAAATTTTATTTAAATAAATAACTACATGTGGTATGTGGCTATCACATTGAACAGTGAAGATTTAGAAACATTTCTCATGACCTCTTTGCCAAAAATCTTCCCTTTTCCAGGTAAACAGCCCTTGTTTCTTCAACAGTTGCTCAAACAAAATGTCTTCCAGAACTTTTCCATGCAGTCAGTCCTCTCTGGATAGGTCCCAATTTTCTAAATTCCTGCAATGTACTAAAAAAGAGAACTCCTGGTGAGGTCTGCCAGAAAAGACAAGGGCCTCTTATCTGAGCCTGCTCAGATGTTTGATAATCCTCTCCTTAAACCTACCTAGCCAGTCAACGTTGGGCATATACTGAGCACTCAACAAATATTTGATGCTCAAATGAATATTCCAGGTATCATGGTGTATTTGGTGAGCTCATTTTCCCAATTCTTCAGAGTCTTCTTAAATCTTCTACTTCTTTTTTTACCTCCATTCTGATTTGTTTGGCTGGCTTTGAGGATTTGTGGCTCTCAAGAACATCAGATATTTCTATATTAAAATTGTATAAAAACCCATTGAAAACTCGAACATAAATATTTTTAAGGATAACCAGGGTTATTTGGTCTCCCTCTAGGAGTAAATAACAAAAAGTAACTTTCTTAAAGGACAGTAAATGTTATCTGGAGGAGAATAAAATTTCTAGGTAAGAACCTCTTTAGATGAAGATCACACGTGACATTCATCAAAGTGAGAGAAAGCTAACTTCTCTGTGCCTGGAACGATAGACCCTTTCTTCTCACTCATTCAGCCCTAGAAGCCACCTCAGAAGGAGCTCTACATATCACTCTATTCACTGAAATATCCTATATATTATACAATAAATCAAATATCAGCCAATTACAATTGCTGTACTCTTCTGGACAAATTGTTACATGGGTATTGCATTTCTCAAAAAAAAAAAAAGATATGTATAAGTTGAATTTGAGGAATTTAAATCATTTCAGGGATACTTTACCATCTTTGCAGATTATCCTTCAAAGAGCCAGCAGATCCCCGACCACCTCAGCTTTAAGTTTCTCTTCTCCTTACTCTAGATTGTTAACAATCTGTAAACAGTCCCTGGGAAACACTAAATGAGGGAATTTGGATTTACATTTACTTGCAAAGACCTTTTTCAAAGTGAATGATCACCCTTAACAGAGCTGAGAATTATTGAATATGTTGTGCTTATAAATCAGATTTCTAAAGGTGGGGCACAACCTCAGAATTATTTTACTGAACAGAAAGAATTCATTACTAAGCCAACTTGCACGGCTGACAAGAAAGCCCCTTGCCTCAACCCTTGGTGAGCTTCTGTACACGAGTGGTAAAGCTTCCAAAAACAGAAGAGGACAAATGCGGGAAGATAGAAGGGGAGAAATGGGCTGATTACCTTCACCAGAGTCCTAAAAACTCACACCCACAGGATGCCTTTGTTTCTTCTGATAAGTAATCCTTTATGAAATCTTATGTACACAAATCCTTTCTGTGTGCGCTCAAGAAAAATAAATGACTACATTTTCACATGTAGGCACAAACAAGCTGAGGGCTCTTTGATTCTCTAAGCCTCTTAGTAATTCTGAAAAATCTTTAGGCGCAGAGTTCAGCCTCTTATTCTGTAAGGCCAACTATTAATTTTAACACTTTTGGTAAAAGCACAAAGGCCATTAAATACACTCGTGTGTGCCAGAACTCCATGAGGTATAATTAAATTTTAACCAGAACAATAAACTGCGTGAATTCAAGGGAAATATTATCTTCTTAACATTTACCCTTTCAAAGAAATCTTTTATCTAAATGATGATTACCTCTGATTTAGGGTCTTTGCAGGCATTTACTGCTAGGTGTAAGAATGTCTTCCAGTCAATCCTGGAGAATAGTATATAAGAACCTGGATGGGAGGGAAGGAGGGAGGTAGAGGAGTAGCCTAATTCCCCTCTTCTTGGAAGACATCAGGGCCCAAAATATGATGGAGCATTTGAGACCATAAAAACAAAACCATGGAGTACCTATGAAAAACTACATGTAATAATAGTTTGAAACTTAAGAGAAACCAGACCAAAGTGAATAATTAGGGGGAAAATGTTGGTGGTCTTAATTAGTGATTTCCACAGTTCCTCTATTTGGAAGTGGGATAGGATGGAGAAGAGGACAATTGGACAAGGTTTTGGGCCCCCAAAACTCTGGGTTCAGTGAGAACGCTCCTTGTAAAAATTTGATTTCTATATCTGGCTTCCATGTAGGAAGCCATGTATTTAATAAGATAAAGAAATTTTGCAAGCCCCTTAGCTAAATGCCCACCCTCCACAGAATTTATAAGGAAGAGAGCAGGGTTTCACTTACAGTGTAGAGGATAGATTTGTACTTAGGGACATAGGTAATAGAACCAGTAGATGCTATTCCTATCTCTAATTATTTGTGTTGAAGTCTAATTTATTTTTAAGAGATGGCACCGAAGTTGTGTAACATGACTGAGAGTAAACAATAAGCCTGCCAGGAAATTACCTTAAGTCCCAGAAGAACGCTGATGCACTCTGGCAGAGTCCAAGTGGAGTCATATGAACTTCTCATCTGTCAACACCCCTCCATTTATTGTGAAGAAAAAGAATTCTCCTCCTTCCTCCTTCCTTTCCAACAACCTCTTCTTCCTAGTTCTTCTCAAAAAGGACTCCAGACTATAGCCATGCTAAACTGATACTACCGCCATCATGAACTTGAAAAACATGTACCAGGTACAGTACCTGTACAGCAAAAACAAAGATAAAAAAGACAGACTGCTGCCCTTGAGGAGCTGAGGTCTAGCAGGAGAGACAGGTACATGAACTGCAGTACAGAAAGACAAAGAGAGGCAAATACTATAAAGACAAGGGATGAAGGTTCAGTGGCAACACAGACTGCTAGGCAGACCTGCTGGCTACTGAAGACAACAAACAAGTCAATTAAGTGTATCCTGGGGAGTCAGGAAAAGCTTGACTCACTGCCTCTGCCTTAAGTCCGGACCCTCAACATTTCTTATCTAGACCATTCTAATAGCCTCCTAATGGGTCTCCCTGCCTCCAAGCTTACTTTATCTACTCTAGCCCATTCTCTACAGTACCTGCTTAAAATCCTTCAGTGACACCCAGCCAGCTGCAGAAGCCAACACTGCTTACCATGACTTACAGTGTTCTTCATGATCTAAGTCCTACTCATCTCACTGACTTCTTTTCTCCTAAACCCAAGGTCACAGAGAAATTCTTAGAGGTCCCCAAAGGCTCTGTGATCTCAAATATATCTGGGCCTTTGTACAAGGTGTTTCTTCTGTCCAGAACATCTACCTTGTCTCAATCTGGCTAAATCCCATTCATTCCTGGAGACTCAGTTCCCCCAGAAATTTTTCTGGACAGTCCTTAGGTTGGGTTAGCATCCCATCCCCAGTGTTACCAGAACACCTTTATCTAAGCTCTATCAGAGCATTTATCACACTGCTTGCATTGGTCACTGTGCTTTGATCTGTATAACTCCCCAAACTCAGACTGGGAATTCTTTAAGGGCAGGAAGTTCCTTATCTTTGTATCACCAAAGGTTACCGCAGCACCTGGTGCACAATGGGGACTCGATGAATGCTTTGAGTTCAATACAATATTGACCTAGAAGCCCCTGATACAGGAGGGAAAATCAGTAAGAGTGAAAGGAAAAAATGTTAAATCTTTTTCTGTCACTTCTGGCTGGAGAACCAGAATCAAGTCACTTAATTGCTCTGAAACTCAGGATTCTCAACACTGATGACTGAGAGGGCACATAGGGTCACGGGAAGTATAAAACCCTTGGAAACAATCATTCCTACAGTTGAATCTTTTTTTTTTTTTTAATTGATGTTTTAATAGTTTTTAACATTGTGAAATTTTGGGTTGTACATTTTTGTTTGTCCATCACCATATATATGACTCCCTTCACCCCTTGTGCCCACCCCCCACCCCCATTGCCCCTGGTAACCACAATACAGTTTTCTCTGTCCATGTGTTGGTTTATATTCCACATATGAGTGAGATCATAGAGTGTTTGTCTTTCTCCTTCTGGCTTACTTCACTTAACATAATACCCTCCAGGCCCATCCATGTTGTTGCAAATGGGACGATTTTGTCTTTTTTTATGGCTGAGTAGTATTCCGTTGTATATATATACCACATTTTCTTGATCCAATCGTCAGTCGAGGGACATTTAGGTTGCTTCCACTTCTTGGCTGTAGTGAATAATGCTGCAATGAACATAGGGGTGCATAAGCCTCTTTGGATTGTTGATTTCAGTTTCATTGGATAGATTCCCAGTAGTGAGATGGCTGCGTCATAGGCATCTCTATTTTTAATTCTTTGAGGAATCTCCATCCCGTTTTCCATAGAGGTTGCACCAGCTGTGTATGAGGGTTCCTGTTTCTCCACATCCTCTCCAACATTTGTTGTTTTTTGTCTTGGTAATTATAGCCATTCTAACGGGCGTGAGGTGATATCTTAGTGTTGTTTTGATTTGCATTTCCCTGATGATTAGTGATGTTGAACATCTTTTCATGTGCCTATTGGCCATCTGTATATCCTCTTTGGCGAAGCGTCTGTTCATTTCCTCTGCCCATTTTTTGATCGGGTTGTTTGTTTTTTTGTTGTTCAGTTGTGTGAGTTCTTTATATATTATGGAGATCAACCCCTCATCAGATGTATGTTTTGCAAATATTCTCTCCCAGCTGTTGGGTTGTCTGTTCAACTTGATTCTGGTTTCATTTGTCTTATGAAAGCTCTTTAATCTGATAAAGTCCCACTTGTTTATTTTTTCTTTAGTTTCCCTAGTCTGGGTAGGCATGTCATCTGAAAAGTGAATCTTTTGCCTTAGCACTTACTGGTTGTGTGATCTGGGGAAAGTCACTTAGCCCCTCGATGCCTCAGTTTCCACATCTGAAAATGGGGATAATAATAGTACGTATCTGATAGAGTTATTGAGAGGATTAAATGAGCCTGGAAAGCATTTAAAACAATGTCTGTCACAAATGTCAGCAATTAATAAACGCCAAAGACTGTTATTGTTGTTATTACTTTGTGAAAATGCTTTGTAAAGAGCTAAATGAAAGTTTATTACCTTAAAAATAAAATAGCATTTTCATGAAGTCTTTTCAAGTGTACAGTAAGGAAAATCCTCTGAGAGCTATAGGACAGAATAACTTTATATCAAATTAGACTCCAGTTTTAAAGTGATAGTCTATTCAATTTCATTTAGAAATATTCTGTGCATCCTTCATTTTTTTTTTATTTTTTATTTTTTTTGTGCGAGGAAGATCAGCCCTGAGCTAACATCTGCCAATCCTCCTCTTTTGCTGAGGAAGACTGGCCCTGGGCTAACATCTGGCAGATCTTCCTCCACTTTATATGGGACGCCGCCACAGCATGGCCCAACACGCAGTTCGTCGGTGCGCACCCGGGATCCGAATCCGGGCCACCAGCAGCGGAGCACGCGCACTCAACCACTACGCCATGGGGCCGGCCCCCACTGTGCATCCTTTAAAACTCAGAAGATAGACATTAAAAAAAAAAAATTGTATTCATAGTGGGAGGAATTGTTTTAGCACTCTTAGACTGGATTCTCTCTGCTCTGGTACAAATGAAGAATCTCTTGACTGTCTGTCTAAAGTGGGATCTATCTGGAATAAGAGAAGGGCCCCAGGACCCACGAGCAAGCTAACCAGGGCTGAAAGAATGAGAAGTATGCGTGTGTGTGTGTGCGCACGCGTGTGCGTGCGTGCGTGCTCTGATGTTTTTGGAAAGATTTCTCCAGGAAATAACTGATCACATATTTATTTTTCTCAGTCTGTGACCACATGGATCACAGAATAGATGTCTCCCATCCATAGCATTAACCACATGAGAGCATTTCTCTTTCAGTAAAGGCAATGTACACACCTTGGATAATGGCTCTGGAGCTGTTTTTCTTTCAAAAAAGCAGCCTATATCTGAGAAAACAAAAACACAGCAGCCATCCTCCTGAGTGTTTCCAGTCTTGAGAGGGTTAAAGGAAAGGCCAGGAAAAAAAATATGTATTATGAAGGAAAAGAGAGAAAAAGATAAGAAAAAGAAAAAAACCATGAAAACCAGAACTGACTGGACCATGAGAACCAGAACTGACCAGGGCTGTTTCTCAGGGTTATTGCATACAGGCCTGGGGCAAGGCAGGAGGGGCACTTAGGAGTGATGAGGCTCTCCACTGCATCCCACCAGGAAAGTATCAAATGAAATCATTCCATCACACCAGGTGGGCCTGGGATGAGACATTTGCAAGAACTTGCTTCTAGCATTTTGCAAAGCAGAATTGCAAAAGTGAGTTTGGAGTCTTCTCTAGAGATATTGAAGAGAAAGTTAAAGTCTGTTTTCAAGGGATGGTCTAAATGCAAGGAGGCAATGTGGGTTAGTATACAAAGTTTTCTGTGGAGGTATCATTTCCAACACAAAAGGCCCTCAGGTCTCCTAGGCTACAACTGCCTCCTTGCTACTGTTTAAATAACAAAACTCAAACAAGTCACAAGATCACCAAAACCATCAGGAGGAATGATGCCATGGTTTACACCACTGGTAAGCACACTTCTAATGAGGTCAGACTTGTGGTTTTGAATCTTACGTTGGCCTGTTACCTTTCTTTCCATAAATGGACACCAGCCCAGCTGTCCTGCAAATGTGGGCCAGTAAACAGAAAGGTGACCAGGCAAAACAGCATTAGCATCTGCAAAAATTTGTCCCTGCTACTTAAAAGACAATTCAAAACCTGAACCCCCAAAATGGTCAGTCATTAATGGGATCATACATGGAGCTGTTTCCTGT
This sequence comes from Diceros bicornis minor, assembly GCF_020826845.1. Classification (NCBI taxonomy): domain Eukaryota; kingdom Metazoa; phylum Chordata; class Mammalia; order Perissodactyla; family Rhinocerotidae; genus Diceros; species Diceros bicornis. The sequence continues at coordinate 76,838,547 of NC_080743.1, forward strand.
TAAATACCATTTAAGTATTTAAGAGATTCATCAGCTTATGTCTCACCCTCCTCCCAACTACTCTCATCTCAGTTAGTTAAATGGATTGATACCTATCCTCTTCTAAAAGGAAGCCATGGCAGTTCAAAATCAACAGACCAGGCTCCAAGGCCCGCTGTAAGACCCAGTAACTAGAAGCTCTCAGCTAGTTCCTTCCAGCTGTAGGCTTCTGGCATCCTCTGCATTGTGAAGAGAGCCATCAGAGAATGGGAAATTTATTTTACTCCCTGCATAGGAAAGGCTGAATTTTAGAATATGAGTCAGGCTGGGAAAAATAATAATTAATCGTGAGATGGTAACTTTTACTCCCCTATAAAACTAGATTAAATGTAGATGCTCTTAAGACCACTTAAGAAGTGTACATGTTTCTTTCCACCACCCAGTACGACAACTTAACCAAGCTTCTTGGACATGGGGAAAAGGTAACAGGGCCATGAGGATCCAGAATCCTGAATCTAGGTTGGAATAATAGCTACTAACACGTTATACCTCCAGGCTTCTACAGTCTCTTTTCCTATTTTAATATAGGGGAAACTGTCCACTAATCGGCTTTTTCCCATGTATATATCAAAAGGCTATCTTTTTTTCTAAGAACCAATGAATCTACCAGTGCAAGCGACCCTAGTGGATTGTAAGTACTACTGGAATATAAGCACCATGGCAGGGGTGGGGGGAGGGGGAGGTGCAGGGACAGGGACTTGATGTCTTCAAATCCCATGCACACTCTGGTGGGGATTAAGAAATATTTGTGAGATGACAGGATGTGAGAGAATCCTGAAAACTTCTGAAAAATGGGCTTTAAATTGGATACAACATGAGCTCTTTCTTTAAAAGTCCTCCAAAGAAATACTCTGTTGAGTTGAGTACCCTACTGCAGGCTGGCTATGGACATCGACCCAACATGCGCCTACCCAGTAAATCCAACATATTTGCAAATTTGGCTTTGTCCCCATCACCCCTGGATTTCCCATTTGCTCTGCTAGCCAAAAAGAGCACAAGGGCACAAGACTACACTGCTTTCTCCCCTGCCATGACCAGGGAAGCTCACCTACAGAACATGTAAGGTCTTAATTGTCTTGATAAGACACTAAATTATTCCTTGGAAACAATAATAGTCTACAACACTGCACCTTAATAAAACCCAAAATATAAAAAGTGGTATCTAAAAAAATTGAACTCTTCATTTACAAACATGAAGAGGATGTTTCTAGGTTGGCAGATGAACAAGGAACACAGATGTTGAGGATTGAGCTAACAAATGGACATGATGAAAAATACCTATTATATACTAGCCAAAGGTACAATGCTTTAATGAGGTGGCGATCCAGGGATGGTGGGGGAATTCAAATTCACCTAACATTTACTGAGTGGCTACTAGATGTTGGGCACAGGGCTAGTTTCTTTAATCATGACATTTTATGATTCATACCACCCGCATGTGGTGTTACTATTTTCAGATTTCAGGTGACAAAACAGCCAGAGTTTAAGTAAAATAGGCTGAAAAACCCCTCAGTGATGATGAGGTTGACAACCATGACAGACTACAAGAACTCTAAGGACCTGATGTTTCCCAGCTGGGGATGGGTGCCCCACCACCCACATTCCCTCATTCAATTCATGTATTAACAGGCCAATAAAGCCAGAGTTAAAGAGAAAGTAGACTTTCCTCTAAAAATGCCACAAGTGAAACAAATAAGGAATGTGCCTGTAAAATATTCAAAATCATCAATATGGATTCATCACCAAACCTGCAGAAGGTAGGGAGAGCTCTCTTAGAAGATGTAAGGAAAAGGGATGACATTACAGTTCATCAACTGTCTGGTGCATAGCTCTGCTTCTTCTCAGGCTGAATTAATGTGCTTTCAAGAAATACAGAAGCCGCATTTCTAGACCACTAAACCCTGACAGACCATTAATGGTGCTAACAATGCTCCATGCTCCATGATTCTGAGCAATCACCTTCATGAAATGGACCCCCTGGAGCATCCTGTTGCATAATTTATTAGGAAAGCAACCACTAATATGCTTACCTCTTTAGAAGGTGGAAGAACCAAGCTGACCATTTGACAAATGTTTATGCCCCACCATTCTTGCTGAATGCTAATCTTTCTATTCTGTAACTCTACTTGGGTATGTGTTATCAGCTGGTCTTTGGGTTGGAATTCTTTTGTCTCTGAAATCAAATCTCCCAGCACATGACATAATGGGGATGAACTGCTGTTAAGTGGACGTTACTTGACCCATATGTGTGCTTATATCTTGGCCCACACTAAGGAGGCCTTGGGAGACCAAGCTAATTGACAATAACCAAACATCAGATAGTCTTTACCAGAGAGTCACAGGATCACATTCATTTAATGTATGTTTGTGTCTGACTGAGTACAGCGTTAATATTCACATTTACTGTCAGGGATGGAGGGCAACTGGTTACTATTTGTAATCCCATTTTGCTTTAGGAGCACATTTACCATGGTCTCACCTATTTCATCTGCTTTGTAAGCATAGACATGCTACATATAGCCCTCACATTTAGCCCTGCTTCAGAAACAGTCAGCTGCCTTGTCCACGTGAACAGCAACTGACTATGAGCGAGTAAGAAATAAGGGTTTGGTGGTTCAATAAGGCTTACTGTCAGTATACCAACTAGAAAATTATTTTCCCAACAGGTGATAATTTAGCAGAGACCATAAAGGACTTCTGTTGAACTCATTTTTATCAGTCCCCTTCAGAAGCATCCGATGACTGGGGATTTCTAACAAGCCAAGTTGCAACTCCCTTTTTGCTTCAGTTGGCTTTTTGTTAAAAACAACCTGCTGGGGCAAGGGAAAAAACATTTTGATGATCATATAAGATAATGTATGTGAAAGTTCCTAACACTGTGCCTGGCATAAAATTGGCATTGAAATATGCTTCCACTCATCTCCCATCTCTCACCTTGCATGTAGATTGTTCTTTTATGTATTTTGCTAATACAGTAAAATGGATGGGAATGGGAAGACTTGTAAAGCATTTGTGTGGGCTAGCAAATTTAGGCATTTGTTATACATGGCAAACAAGTTTAGAAGCCACTGGAGTTACCATCACGGATTTTCCAAACTATGTCCCTACCTGTTTGATTCAATTCAACAAACATTTACAAGCACTTACGATATGCCAGAACTGTGCTGGGGATACAAGGATGAAAAAACATAAACCCTACCCCCACGTGCTCACAAAACCACAGGGAAGCAGCTTCTAGATGCACATTTGGCGGGATACAGGGAAGAAAAATTAGTGAATGCCTAATCTCCAGGACAAGAGTTTAATTAATACAATCAAAGCATAATGAGACTAATTGTAGCATGACAATATTGCCAATTAACCCACAAATGTCCAATTTTCCCACAAATTTAAAATTACAGCCTTTTCCACTGTTGAAGGAAGGCAAAGGCAATGTCAACGAGAAAGGCAAGTTCTTTCCATATTTTTATGGGAAAGTCAAAAGATATCCTTGCCCTTCAAAATCTCCATATGAGACAAGTACTAGATTTCAAGCAAGGTGACAAAATCTCATCATTTATGTGCAGTGTAACACCAAATCCAAAAGCTAAAATGGCCTGTTGCTCATGTCAGGGCCAAACAGCAAACGTGGGCAAAGCAAAGAAGCACAATGAATGCCTCTATGAATTAGGGTCAAGCTACTCCCTCTACAAATCATAATCACTGGTCAGAAGTGAAGTTTCATTATAATCATTAGCACCTATCATGAAATTATAACATACTTAAATTTAAATTTTATCTTCTAACACCTCCCAGAGGGACCTAAATTAAGTCAAGTTTTCATGCAATAGTTCCTGTAACACATGGACCTATCACTCCTTTTTGTTTTCTGGAAGATTTTTAGCATCTCTCTGGTGATCAAGATGACCAGGAACAAAGCTAGACAGAACGTAGCCAGTGCCCAGGCTTGGCACTAATGACTATAATGAAACTTGACTGGATGAAGAGTGGAAGACCAAATGACAGGCTGGGCCAGATCCTGGAAGGCAATTGTTCTTTAAGATGAACAACAGTTATAATCACTGGTTAATCTCAACCTGAAGTACATTAAAAGTTGATAATGTCCACTTATTTAGAGGTATAGCATTTTGGAAGGCGCACAGGTATAGGTTCTCGGAAGGCAGAGGCCACATCCTATGAATCTTAATACCTTCGACTCAGGCTTAGCAAGGTACCTTATAGATAGCAGGCATTCAATAAATGTTTGTTGAATTACATTACTCACACATGATTTCTCTTGCCTATCATTTTATACCTTAGAAGATGATTTGACATAGAGAATTTGGGGCATGAATGATATAAATCTTCCAAGGCTTGTGTCTCTCCCATTGGCTGGTTGGTCATATGGCTGCTTTCTCCTGACCTTTGTCTTAATCAATTCAGTTCAATACAGTAAGCATTCAAGTTGAGTTCTGTCAAGACTCAATAAATAGTCCATACTAGTGCAAGAGTGATCATTAGTGCAAGAGTGATCTCCAGGCATCCCACTGTATTAGTCAGCTCAGGCTGCCAAAACAAATACCAAAGACTGGGTGGCTTAAACAACAGAAGTTTATTTTCTCACAGTTCTGCAGGTTGGAAAGTCCAAGATCAAGGTCCAGCAAGGTTCAGTTTCTGCTGAGGGCTCGCTTCCTGGCTTGCAGATGGCCACCTTCTTGCTGTGTGCTCACATGGCCTTTCCTCAGTGTGTGCACATGGAGAGAAAGAATGATCTCTTGTCCTCTTTTTATAAGGCCACCAATTCTATCAGATTAGGATCCCATCCTTATGACCTCATCTAACCCTAATTACCTCCTAAAAGTCCTATCTACCAATACAGTCATATTGGGGGTTAGGGTTCCAGCACATGAATTTCAGGAGTACACAATTCAGTCCATAGCATTCCACCTCTGGCCCCCCAAAATTCATATCCTTCTTGCATGCAAAATACATTAATTCCATCTCAATAGCCCCAAAATCTTAACTCATTCCAGCATCAACTCTAAAGTCTAAAGTCCAAAGTCTTGTCAAAATATCATCTAAATCAGATATGAGTGAGACTTGAGGTACGATTCATCCTGAGGAAAAATTTCTCTCCAGCTGTGAACTTGTGAAACTAGCCAAGTTATGTGCTTCCCAAACACAATGATGGGACAGGCATAGGATAGACACTCCCATTCCAAAAGGGAGAAATCAGAAAGAAGAAAAAAGTGATGAGTCCTAAGCAAGTCCAAAACCTAGCAAGGCAAATACCATTAGCTTTTAGGGCCCAAGATACTCTGCCCTTCAGGCCTGCTTGGGTGGCAGGCACTATCACCCCCACAGCTCTAGACAGGGGTCCTATCCCTGAGATTCTGCAAAGCCAGGGTCCTGACCCCAAGCTTCTGGAAGGCCCTGCTCCCATGGTTCCGCAACGTGGTCCCACCCCCAAAGCTTTAGGCAGAGCCTGTCTGGCCTGGGGAAACAGTTGGTGGCCCTAATGATGTCTGATTGCCTTCAAGGTCATTTCCCTTCTTGAAGAACAGCACGCATTCACAGCCGAATAGCTCTGTCATCCTGTCTTTTCAAATCCAAGAAGTGCAATAGCTTTCATTTTGCTCCATCTCTGTCCCCTTTGGTTCAAACTGGCAGTGTTTCTGCTTGTATAATCCCATAATCTCTTTATTGAGTGATAGTCTAGTCACACCCTTGATGTTCTCTTCAGAAGATGCTTTCTTATTTTTTACAAGATAAGCTGAGAATTTTCCTCTTCAAGTTATAGTTCCTTTTTGCTAAATAATTCCTTCTTCAATTCATCTTTCTCCTTTTGCATTTTACTGTAAGTAGTCAGGAGGAACAAAACACTTCTTCAACACTTTGCTTAGAAACCTCCTCAGCTAACTATCCAATTTCATTGCTTGCAAGTTCTACCTTCCACAAAACACTAGAACACAGTTCAGTCAAGTTTTTGCCATTTTACAACAAGGAGTGCCTTTCCCCTCCAGTTTCTAATAACTTGTTCCTCATTTCCATCTGAGACCTCACTAGAATTGTCCTTAATGTCCATACTTCTAGCATGCACCTCAAAACTCTTCCAGCCTCTACCCATTATCTGGTTCCAAAGCTAATTCCACATTTTTAGACATTCGTTACACCCCATTTCTCAGTACCGAAATCTGTACTGGTCAGGGTTCTCAAGAGAAACAGAACCAATAGGATGTATATATATTCAGACAAAAGAGATTTATTATAAGGAATTGGCTCACACGATTACTGAGTCTAAGAAGTCCCATGATCTGCAGTCAGCAAGCTGGAGACCCAGGAGAGCCAACATACAGTTCCAGTCTGAGTCCAAAGGCCTGAGAACCAGGAGAACTGAGGGTGTACTCTCCAGTCCGAAAGCTGGCAGCCTAGAGACCCAAGAAGAGCTGATTTTCTGTTCTAGTCCAAAGGCAGGAAAAGACCAATGTCCTGGCACAAGTGGTCAACTATTCAGGCCTTCAACTGATTGGAGGGCCACTCATAGGGGGAGGGCAACCTGCTTTACTCAGTCTACTGATTCAAACATTAATTTCATCCAAAAACAGCCCCAAAGACACAGCCAGAATGATGTTTGATCAAATATCTAGGCACCCAGTGGCCCAGTCAAGGTGATGCATAAAATTAACCATCATACCCACTTCCATGAATTCCCTTATAAAATTGACATTCTTGGCCTTCTATAATAAGCCCTATAGCTAGAGTTGTTTTTCCAGTGGTGGAAATTAATTTGCATTGAGCAGTTGGGACCATCTTCTTTGCCCCACCTTGTGAATAACAGCCCACATCTGTGAGATGGATGGCCGGGGTACAGTTAGTAGCCATGTGGCATTTTTCTTTAAGAAAAGTTAACTAGGTCCTTATGAGGCCCAAGCATGAAATTTTGGCTTCATAATAGCATACTACATTCTTACCAACTGGGCTCCCTAGTCAATATTTTTTTCTACTCTCTGATTCTTCTCAGATAAAATACTGATTTCTTAACTGCATGTGCAGAGCACAGTGCTAGGTGTTATAGAAGTTACAAAGATAAACAGCTAAGAGTCTCAAACCTTAAAGGACTTAGAGTTTAGCAAGGGAGAGAAATGCACACAAGTAATTATAATTCAAGGCAGAGTGAAATAGCTCTAAGAGAAAAAAAATGTTAAAGTAGCATGTTAAAAGGCAATGCAAGATTACTTCCAGATGGGAGGACACCAACTGCTTCTTTAAAGATGTGGATATTGGAACCTGGTCTTATAAATATACATACGCGCATGTGTGTGTATTGTGTATGTGTGTATGATGTGCACATATTAAAATATACATATACTTGTACAGAATCCTATAAACATTCTACTACATGGATACAATTCAGATAGAATTAAAGATAATAGGGCATCTACCAAAAGGTCAACATCTCCATTTAGGTGAAGAATTTCTATGAAGAGTCATTCAGATCACCATTGCCTCCGTGGAGGATTTGAGCTAGACCAGAGTTTGTCCAACCACAATTTTAAGCCATGAGCCCTTTGATCAAGCAACCTTATAGATAGAAGTTCAATATGTAAAACAAATAAAAATTGGCCGCTTAGATGGGAGGGGAAGAGAACTCCATCTGCTGTGCTCCTTCCTCCTACTTGCTCAAGACCCTGGGCTCTACAGAGCCCAGAGTGGAAACCCCTTGAGATGATCACCAAGTCCCTTCTTGCTGTCACTGTCTGTGCTTCAAGTCTCATTCTCTATGGAGCACCTGGTATTCCACAGCACTGCATGGTCTAGAAGGAACAACATGTTGTATGAGACTTGGAGTCCTCCCTGGGAGCATTCCCTGTAGTTGGGGAAGAAAGCTGAACACATATGAGAAGAAGGAAAGCAAAGATTTGTTTAAGTGCCCGTCCCCGGAAGAAAGCTTTCAGAAAACGGAGAGAAGTCAAGGAAGCGGTCACAGAACATGAGTTAGGAAAGATACTGATCAGCAGCGAGAGGGTAAAGCAAGTAATTTGTTTTTCTCTAAAAGCATTTGGATCAGTGCTGAATGCAGAATCCAGAGATGAACTGCTGAATCCAAGGTGGGCTCCAGAGACAGGCAGGCATATCACCCCTCCTACAGCTCTGCTAGCTTGGCCTTGACAAAGCAGGGACTCCTAAGGGACTTTGGGGCACCAGCTCAGGCCTGACACAGCAGCCCCAACAGCAAGCAAGAGGCAGAACAATGCCACTGTAATATCAGTGATTTACCGTAAGTCAAAACCACAATAACAGCCTTTCATGGGAGGAAAGGGAAAATGGGCTTGGCTTGTCAGCATCCAGGGGAAGATCAAAAGCCCACTTGCTAGAGCTTGTTCCAGATGTCTCTTCCATCTCTTTAGAGCCTACTGGCCTCCAATAGCCATGTTCAGCATCTTTCCTGTCATGCACAAAGAGGTCATTTCAGACCCAGGAAGAGAGAGCCAGCTCTCTGCTTTCTAACACCTGCCAAATGGACCTTCTTGCTCACTCAAAGGACTGTTCAAAATCAGCCTTCCTGGCCCTCGTATTCCCATAAGACAAAGCCACGTGCTGTCTGCTGTGGGACACAGAGAATGGAGTCAACCCAGCCCTCTCTCTGGTCACAGCACTGCCAGTCTTCGGATAGTTGTGACTCTTGAGCCCAAGGAGCTCCCAGTGCTGTATCCTCCCTCAAAATGTTCTCAGTCTGATGTGTCCAGGTACCTCATTTGGTACTCTCCCTAATCCTGAGCTAAGACATAACTAAAAGAATCTGTTTCTGTCAGCCCAACAATAAGGCAAGAAAGCCATGTTCACTAAATAAAAGTCACACAGCACCGTCAAGTGAGGCGAGCCTTGGATTTCAATCAGGAACTAGAGGCCTAGCTCTGCCGCTCATTAAGTGGGTGACTTTGACAAGTCACATTACCTCTCTGACCTTCAGGTGCATCACCTGGGGCTTATGATACCTATTCTAAAATCAATAAATATTTACTGAGCACCTGCCTACTATGTGCCAGGAATCAGGCTAAATGCCAAGGACATTCTGGTGAGTGAATCAGACTTGGCCTTTGTCCTCACACAGCTTAAAAACTAGTGGGGGAGAAAGAAACTAAATCAGCAAACAAACAAATACACAATAACAAATTAGAAGTGTTCAGAAGGATAAAAACAATGCACTTAGAAGGGAAGCAAAATGGAGTGGGGGTGGGCTTTCTTCCAGCTGGGGAGTAAAGAAAGCATCTCTAAGGGGAGGCCTGTATAAGGGATAAGGAAAAGCCCGTTAAGGAAACAGTGGAGAAGGGGGATTCAGGGCCAAAGGAACATCATGGGCAAAGACCCAGAGGGAAGGAAGGGCTTGGCATGTTCAAGAACTCAAAAAACCTCAGGTGTTTGGAGCTAAGAGCTTGGGAATCAAGAGGAAATTGTGAGACAGAAGGCTGGCCACATGAGGTAACTCTCGGAAAGCTCCAGCATTGCACTGAGCACAGAGTAGGCCCTCAATTAATATGACCTCCATATGAATGGCTTATTTGGCCAGTAGAGTAAATTTTAATTTATAATCTAAGTGATTTCTAAGAATCCTTCTATTTCAATGATTCTAGTCCACAAATTGCTGAGGAAAAAAATCTAAAAGAATCCTTTGTTCTTTGTAAACCACAAAATTCACAGATCCCTTGTGGAATAGGAATTCCACGCTTAGAGCCACTATCCCATCTACCCAAGATAAGGACGCGCTGTTTAAATGCTGTTTAGGCAAACATGCTTGGCCCAAGAGAACCAATAAATGCTTCTACCACTACAAACATTCTGCAAGGTTAAAGTCATTTCATGGTTCCCTTCCTTTCATGAACAAAGACTAGCCTCGCACAACAAGAAAACACGGTAGAATTTCTTAGGTATCCCATTAAAAAGACCCATACAGTCAAAGGCAGTTTAGAACATTCTAGGCACAACTATGCCATTTGTTTACGCTCAAAAGAATTAGGTTTCACAACCACTCTTATCTGAGCGACATGTCCTCTTTTGGGACCCATGTCTTCTATTCTTTCTCTAGTTCCAACATTTCCATCCAGTGGTGGCTCTTCTGGTTGGAATCAAGCATGACTGTAGGGCCACTGAAAAAGCCAGATTAAACACCACTAAAATGTTCATTTTGCCAAGGTCACATCTGTCAATTGAGAATGAGAGAGAAAGGCATTTGGAGTGAGACAGAGCTGGATCCAACCCAGCTCTGCCACTTACTGGCCACAGGGACTTTTGTTCCTTTTTGAGTCTCAGTTTCCTTTTCTGTCAAACAGAGATAACCCCTAGCTGGCAGGGCCTTTGTGGCTTAACAGCAATCACATCTAAAGGTCCAACCTCAGTGTATGGAACACAATAGGCACAAAATAACAAAAAGCCAGGTTTGGAAGGGAGCCCAAGTTTGAGATGTAGCAAAGCCCTTGCTGGCAGGACTGCTCCCCAGAGGCCTGGCCACGGAGACAGATGAATAGAGAGAGCTAGGCCTCACCATGATTGACCAACTCTGTCAAGCTCACCAGTGTCAGAAACCCTCCCATGGACCTCGAATCCCCCAGAGGACTCTGTCCTAGAAGAGAGCAAGATAACCAAGGGCTCCTGGGTGGGCAAGGACACTGTCACTCCTCTCCAGGGACCAGGGCACCCCACAGAGCCCAGACTCAGCCTGAGGGGGTAGATCTAACTGGAGAAGTATTTACCTTTAAGAGACTAAAAATACAACTGCCTTAGCCCTGTTTCACAGAAACACAATTCTGGGGAGATTTCCCAGGTCTTGCTACCACCCTGGCTCATATCTTTTTTGCCAAATGGATCCATTCTTTGTTTTTCCTGTCTTTCTGATCAATGCCCTTGTCTAAATTCTACCTATAGACCCAAACATTCTTGGTTAAAGTCAGCTCAATTCTCTTCTGCCTCTTGTGAATTCTTTGTCTAGCATTTCAATTCTTCTTCTAGGAGACTGATGAGGCTAAATCAGGTAACATTTTACTATCCCTAGCAATAAAAGGGTTTATGTAGTTAAAAAATGAGACTTAAGTCTTATCTATTGGTACAATGTGTTTGATATCCTTGATAAGTCTTACCACATAGATAAAATAACCAAGGATCAAAAATCATGTTATTCCAGAAACATGCTGCCTCTCATTTATATGATTCTATGTTAAGTAGAAAAAATTCAGCAAATGATCAATTATCAGAAGAAAGAAGCCTTGATATTTGGAATCCACACATTAACTTAAAATCCACAAACCTTATTTCATACAATACAATAATGGATTCTCCTCCCAATCTCAATTTATTATCAAGTCATGATGAGAACGTTTTTACCTCATTTCACAGAATAACAAATATAGAAGGAGGAGCCCTTCAATTTACAAATGAGGGACTCAAGGCTCAGAGAACGACTTGCCTCAGATAATTCATCTAGTCCGAAAGGAGGGAGGCATGGTCAATGCCGGATTCCAGTATGGTCAAAAACAACGACAAGGAAAGGGACCTGGACAATCCACAACCATTGCAGAATGAGAAGGAATGGAGCAGAGCTTCTGTCTGGGAGGCCCGGACACCAGGCTGGCAACCGGTGGCTGTCCACCAGTCATATCCAGTGACCACCACGTGCATCATCCACCTGAGGCCAGCCCATCAAGGTGCAAGTTGTACCTCGTATCAGCCTACACACATATGGGTACAGGAAATCAGGCAACTGTTCTTAGCCCTGGTCTTAGTATCATGACAACCCTAGGAGAGGAAGTTGTAACTCAGACAATAGATTTTTAGCTGATGCTAAAAATGCCTGGCACTCACCCCAGAGCCTATCCTTTGTAATTTCTTTCTCTTGAAAAGGCTGCACTCCTTATTCATTTTGACCTGACTGTACCTGGGTACAAATGTCTAGTGATGAAAGAGAAGGAGGGTAAGGGTACCAATGTGGGGAAGTTATGGAAGTCTCCTCTCAAGATCACCAGCTACAGCTTTATCCACCTCCAAACTAGTCCACAGCCCAGGCCAGTGACATCACCAGCCATGGGCAAAGGCACTCATTGAGAGCCAGAGGAAAGGACCACAGTAAGGAGGGGTAGAAACTGCAGCAAGGTGACCAAGACTTCAACTCTCTCACACAATGTTTTAAACAAAGATTTTAAAAGAAAAGAGACATGAACACACACTTGCTCAAACTTCTCATTATCTACTGTGAGTTTCTAAGCTGAGTTGATTTCCCGCCCCCCCTCCCCCCAAAATAATACCTCCCCTGTGGTGGCCAATGGCTCCACCAAAGGTGTAAGCAATGTGGCCATGGCTAAAGGCAGCACGTGGGGAAAAGAAGTAGTCCAGGCTCTAGATGTCTGTAGAATTTAAGGACATGACCTTGACCATATTCTGTCTTTTTAGGCTGGGAACTAAACATAAGACATAGAGCAGTAAAGGTATCAAGAATATTGTTTAGCCAGAGAGCTTGAAGCTGCTCCATTAGCACCATGGAGAGCAAGCCCAGTCTCAGTAAGCCTCATGGGATACTCACGGTCCCCTGCCCTTCCCACCTACCTATTGTTTTTCTGTAACAGAGCCTCATGACTCAGCGGGGAGTGCTGGTGATGCTTTCACACGCGATCTAGGGGACTCAGCTCTGCTGTAATCCACTTTTCCCCTTAGTACTTTCTCCTTCAGTGATTCGTTCCACCTGCCAGTACTTGAACTCTAGTTGGATAACTCTTATTTTCAAAGAATAATTCCACAGGCTTCAAAAAACATCAGGCAATTAGCTTACCCTTAATCTAATATGCCACTAGGCTGGCAGGTGATCTCACGCCCCAGGCAATGGTACTGATATTCTGGAGTCACCTTTGCCTCTTTCTCTATAGTCATTTCACCCTCATCACCAAGACCCTTTCAAACGTTCCTCTTTACTGAATCTTGAGTTCTCAATTGAGCTTGTTAGAGAGCAAGAGTTGCAAATCCTTGCGCAGCTGACATCTAAAAACTCTACTTTCCACTTTTAGCTGGAGTCAAAATTTTTCATTTAGCTCATTCTTAGCATGAGTACCAAACACTCTTTAGAGAGACCTGCTATGAAGAATGTTTCACGTAGCTCTCACAAACCAGAGCCTGGCTGGAGTAAGCTCCACTCCTATTCCTCCAGGAGAGCCGGAAACATCCCCTCAAAGGAAGTGAATGTCTGCTGCTTCTTTGCTCTTTGGATGAGTATTCAGGGAAGATTTCTGCTGCCCATCCCCTACCCCAGACCTGTTTCCCCCACTGACCTCTGGGGCAGCCTACATGGGGCAGTGAGGTGATGAGAAAGCTGAGCAGGATGAAATACTGAACCAGTGGACACAGATGGGGGCAAGGATCTTTGCCTGCCCTCTTCCTCTTTCCCTGGCTCCATTCACCATGTGGACAAATCACCCACTTGGGCACATTCTCACTATAGAATTCTAACTTCTCTTTATTCAAGCTTTTGCAGTGATCAACGGACAGTTGCCCCTCACCCCCAACTCCCTGCTAGAACTTCCCACCAAGAGAAACTCTTTGGAATGGTTCTTACCCAGGAGAGCACATCAGAACCTTGGGTGGGGCTTTTTAAAAATACTCACACTTATGCCTGGTGTTCACCTGGAGATGCTCACCTAGCAGGTCTAATAATGAAGGTCTTCAGTCTAAATTTTGTAATACCACCTAGATAATTTGGACACACTCTCAGTTGGGAAGTCCCAGATTAGAGCCTATATTATTGTGCTAAGACTCGAACAAAGTACCACAGACTGGGTGGTTTACACAACAGACATGTATTTCTTCACAGTTCTTGAGGTTAGAAGTCTGAGATTAAGGTATTGGTAGGGTTGGTTTCTTCTGAGGCCTCTCTTCTTAGCTTGTGGGATGGATCTCCCTGTGTCTTCACATGATTGTCCCTCTGTGTGTGTCTGTGTCCTAATCTCCTCTTCTTATAAGGGCACCTGTCATATTAGATTAGGGCCCACTCTAATGACCTCATTTTAACTTAATTACCTCTTTAAAGACCCTATCTCCAAATACAGTCACATGCTGAGATACTGGGGCTTAGGACTCAACACATGAATTTTGGGGGGATACAATTCAGCCCATAACAGAGCCTTCCATTACAAGTCAGATCCACAGGCCAGGAGCAGCTGCATCACCTGGGAGCATTGTAGAAAGCAGAGCTATGAGCCCTATGCATTAGAATCTGCATGTTAACAAGATTCCCAGGTGATCCGTACATACATTAATGTCTGAGAAGCACTGGCTTAGAGAAGATTTGGGTCAATAGTTTATTGTTCACACCAGTAACTACATTTAATATTTTTTATAATGAACAGTTTTACCCCTGTTAAAGGAATTTCTAGCATCTAGGAGCAGAAAAAGGGAATAGATGAGGGGCCTGAGGTCTCACCAGCACTCTAGAAATCACGCCATGAGAGTGGATGCCTATTTTGTTTATGTGTAAGGCCAGATCTTTGGATGAAACCAAGTCGTACCACCCAAAGATTTGAGTCTAAGATCAAGAAGGTTTGCCTGGATATTTTCAATAGTTAGAGACAGGACTGATGAGTGTTCCTTCATGCTTTACTCAAAACAAACATTCATGAGCATCCACTTACATGATAGGTACTGTGCTAGACGTTGGCAAACAAATAGAAATAAGATCCTGTCCTTGCTCTAGTGGAAAGGGCAACATTAAAGAAACGCTCAGGGGACATGGAGGAGAGGTCCTTAACCCACCCTGGGAAGGCCGCAGCTCACTGCTCATTGGCTGAACCTCAAAAACATATAACCTGATAGGAGTGTCCCCTTCCTCCACACAGATTCATGGAGCCAAGGCCTGTCTGGCAAGAAACCAAACACGAACTAGAATCTGCCCTGTCCTGGAAGGTGGGTGAAGGGATTTTCAGGGCATGCATGTTGAGTTACGCTTTGCTGTCTTACATCGGAAGGTTCACAAAGGGAGCAGCCAACATTACTTATTTCCCACAAAAGTCAGGAATGGCCAAGGGAACTTCCTTGAATCCACGGAGAGTTTCCAAAAAAGGAAATTCTAAGTTCAGATCTGCCAAGGGTCACAGAGGCCTGCTCTGATTTACCTGGTGAGCCCGTCAATGCATCCTCTGAGAGCATGCTCTTTACCTAGCAGAGTCCCAGGCATATACTCTCCTAGTGCAGAGCTGTCACGTGCCAGGTCTGGACCAAGTATTTTCATATGACAGCCCATTAATTTAGTCCTTACAATAATACTGCCAGGTAGTTTATCATTATCCCATTTTGTGCCTGAAACTGAACTCAAAGTGTTTAAATAACTTGCCCAAGGTCATGCAGTTTTTAAGCACAGAGGCAGTATCAAATCCAGATCTAAGTCTGTTAACAACTTACTCACACTCAAAGCCAATAGTCTTTCCAGAACATTGTACTGCAAATTAAATGATCTTGGGTTCTAGGGTAGTGGGAACTAGGTTAAAAAAAAAAAAAAGGCAGCCTCTTATTCATCAGAAATTGTTCATTTGATGCCTAAATGTTCACAGTGTACATACAATGCCACAGCTAAGCCTTGTAACTCATAAATGCTATATCTCTCACTAATAAACACATTTTATGTAACAAGGAAAGACTTTGGAAAACAATATCACCAGATGGGATGGAAGCTATGTGTGTGGGCTGCCCTGTTGGTCCCTCCCTGGCCCCCTCCGCCCCCATCACATTTCCCAGGGTGGAGAGAAGAATGGCACAGCTCAGGATCTCTGATTTTCAAAGTGGAATAAGGCCCCTCTCTTACTTTTCCCCAATACCTTAAGATCGATACTTTTTATTCTAGACTGTGAGCCTAGACTGTAGGGCAAAGCACAATCAAATAAGATGGATGAATTCCCATTTTGATCCTATTGTTATTCTCCCTCTCAGGCAACTGATGGATGGATAGGCTAAATATGAGTCAAAAAGTAGGTTAAAGGCCACCTTAGTTTTTTAAAAAATGCATTTATACCAATAAAATTCAATGGAGAAAGAATAGTCTTTTCAACAAATGGTACTGAGACCACTGGATATCCACATGCAAAAGAATAAAGTTGGATCCCTTCCTCACACTATATACAAAAATTACTCAAAATGGATCATAGACCTAACCATAAGAGCTAAAACTATAAAAGTCTTAGAAAAAATATAGAAGTATATCTTTATGACCTTGGGTTAGGCAAAGCCTTCTTAGTTATGAAACCAAAAGCACAAGTAAGAAAAAAAATAGATAAACTGGATTATATGAAAATTAAAAACTTCTGTTCTGCAAAAGATACCATCAAGCAAGCAAAAACACAACCCACAGGATGGAAGAAAATATTTGCAAATCATACACCTGATAAGAAATGTGTATCCAGAATATATAAAGAACTCTTACATCAATAATAAGAAGACAACCTAATTCTAAAATAGATAAAGGATCTGAATAGACATTTCTCCAAAGAAAATATACAAATGGCCAATAAACATATAAGTTGCTTGACATCGTTAGTCATCAGGGAAATGTAAATCAAAACCACAATGAGATACCATTTCACACCACTGGGATGGCGATAATTAAAAAGACAAGTGTTAGTGATGATATGGAGACATTGGAACCTTTGTAAACTGTTTGTAGGATTGTAAAATGGTGCAAATGCCTTGGGAAATAGTTTGGCAGCTTCTCAAATGTTAAACACAGAGTTACCATATGACCCAGCAATTCCACTGCTAGGTATATACCCAAAAGAAACGGAAACATATGTCCACTCAAAAACTTGTACATGAATGTTCATATATTCATAATAGCCAAAAAACGTGGAAACAGCTCGTATGTCCATCAACTGATGAATGGATAAATAAGATGTGGTATATCCATATAAAGAAATGTTATTCGTCAATAAAAAGGAATGAGGTACTGATAAATGCTACAACATGGAGGAACCTTGAAAACATTATTCAAAGTGAAATAAGCCAGTCAGAAAAGACCACATACCATATGATTTAATTCATATGAAATAGGATAAATATTTAAGTCCAGAAAAGGCAAACCTATATATAGAGCGAGAATAGGTCCAGAATAGGCAAATCTACATATACAGAGAGAGAAATAGAGCTACATTAGCAGTAGCCCTATTTATCTAATTAGGTCTAGGGGATGTGGGGAGAAACGGAAAGTGACTGCAAAAGGGTATGGGGTTTCTTTTTGGGGTTATGAAAATGTTCTAAAATTGATAATTGTGATGGTTTCACAATCAGTGAACATAATAAAAAACATTGAATTATACACTTTAAATGTGTGAATTGTGTGGTATGGGAGTTTTATTTCAATAAAGCATATATACATACGGGTGTATATATAATATACATATATATACATATACGTATACGTGTGTGTGTGTATATATATATAAATTTCATATAAAACCCAGGCAATGTCAAGAATGGAATGAACCACCCACAGGTATTCTGCTTCAGCCTGGCATATGGGACTGTGTGCCCAGAGATAGACTGAAAAGTAACTAGATAATGCTGATTTTTTTAAAACAACTTTATTGAGGTATAATTGACATGTGAAAAAATGTTCCCATTTGAAGTTCACAGTTTGATGAGTTTTGACAAATATAACCACCAACAAAATCAAGATATAGAACATTTTTATTTCCCCAAGTTCCCTCATGCATCTTTACCTGTGCCCCAATGCCCAGCCCCAGGCAATCACTGATCTGCTTTTTACATGTTAGTTTTGCCTTTTCTACAATTTCATATAAATTAAATCACACAGTGTGTACTATTTTAAGTCTGGCTTTTTCAAAAACGCAGCCTAATATATTTGATATTCAACCACATTGTTACGTGTATCTGTAGTTCATTGTTTTTTTTATTGCTGATAGTATTACATCATGTGACTATATTACAATTTGTTTATCCACTCATCTGCTTATGAATATTTGGGATTTTCCTGATTTGGGTTATTATGAACACTAATGTACAAGTTTTCGTGTGGACATATGTAGTCATTGCTCTTTGGTAAATGCATAGAAGTGGAAACACAGGGTCTTATCGTAAGTGTATGCTTAACTTTATAAGAAACTGCCAAACTGGTTTCCAAAATGTTAATATCATTTTACAGAGCCATCAGCAATACATGAGGGTTTAAATTTTTTTAATTTTAGCCATCCTAGTAGGTATCTCATTGTGTGTTTTTTTTTTAATTGAAGTATAGTTGACATACAATATTACATTAGTTTCAGGTGTACAAAATAGTGATTTGATGTTTATATACATTACAAAATGATCACCACGGCAAGTCTAGTAACCATCTGTTACTGTACAAAGTTATTACAATATTATTGACTATATTCCCTAACCTGTACATTACATCCCCATGACTTATTTTATTTTATAACTGGAAGTTTGTACCTCTTAATTCCCTTCACCTATTTCACCCATTCCCTCACCCCCACACCTGTGGTGACCACCAGTTTGTTTCCTGTATCCAGGAGTCTGTTTCTGTTTTGTTCTGTTTGCTCATTTGTTTTGTTTTTTAGATTCCACATATAAGTTAGATCATACGGTATTTGTTTTTCTCTGACTTATTTCACTTAGCATAATACCCTCTAGATCCACCCATGTTGTCGCAAATGGCAAGATTTTATTCTTTTTTATGGCTGAGTAATATTCCATTATATGGAATATATATATATACCACATCTTCTTTATCCATTCATCCACTGATGGACACTTAGGTTGCTTCCATTTCTTGGCTATTGTAAATACTGCTGCAATGAACACAGGAGTGCACGTATCTTTTCAAATTAGTGTTTTTGTTTTCTTGAGATAAATACTCAGAAGTGTAATCGCTGGATTGTATGGCAGTTCTATTTTCAATTTTTTGAGGAAACGCCATACTGTTTTCTATAGTGGCTGCAGCAATTTACATTCCCACCAACAGTGTACAAGGCTTCCCTTTTCTCCACATCTTTGCCAACACTTGTTATTTATTGTTTTTTTGATAATAGCCATTCTGATAGGTGTGAGCTAATATCCCACTGTGGTTTTTATTTGCATTCCCCTGATGATTAGTGATGTTGAGCACCTTTTCATGTGTCTGTTGGCCATTTGTATGTCTTCTTTGGAAAAATGTCTATTCAAGTCCTCTGCCCATTGTTATCCAATAAATTGGATTATTTTATCCAATAATTGGATTATTTTTTTTTGTATTGAGTTGTATGAGTTCTTTATACATTTTGGATATTAACCCCTTATTGGATATATCATTTGCAAATATCTTTTCCTGTTCAGTAGGTTGCCTTTTCATTTTGCTGGTTGTTTCCTTTGCTGTGCAAAAGCTTTTTAGTTTGATGTAGTCTCATTTGTTTATTTTTGCTTTTGTTGCTTTTGCCTGAGGAGACAGAGCCAAAAAAATATTGCTAAGACCAATGTCAAAGAGCTGACTGTCTATGTTTTCTTCTAGGATTTTTATGGTTTCAGGTCTTACATTTTAGTCTTTAAGCCATTTTGAGTTTATTTTTGTATATGGTATAAGACAGCAGTCCAGCTTCATTCTTTTGCATGTAGCTGTCCAGCTTTCCCAACAACATTTATTGAAGAGATTGTCTTTTCCCCATTGTATATTCTTGCCTCCTTTGTCATAGATTAATCGACCATATAAGCGTGGGTTTTTAAATTGCATTTCCTTGATGACTAATTAAATTGAGCATCTTTTCATGTGATTTATAGCCATTCATACAACTTCTTTTGTGAAGCATCTGTCCAAATCTTTTGCCTATTTAAAAAGTTGAATTGATTTTCTATTACTGAGTTGTATGAGTTCTTCACATTTTCTGGATTCAAATCCTTTATCAGCTATTTTATCCTAGTCTGTGGCTAGAAATTTCATTTTCTTAGTGGTGTCTTTCTTAACAGTATTTTTGATGAAGTCCAATGTATCCATTTTTTCTTTTATGTTTCAAACTTTTTATGTCCTAAGAAATCTTTGCCTATCCCAAGTTTTCAAAGATTTCCTATGATTTCTAGGTTTATAGTTTTAATTTTTATCTATTTCAAGTTAATTTTTATGTCTACTGTGAAGCAAGTGTTGAGGTTCACTTTTGAATATCAATATCAAGTTTTCTAGTACCATTTATTGAAAACACAATTTCCCCATTCAAATACTTTCTTACCACCTTTCCAAAGCCACAAGGATTCTTCATGTTTCCTTTTTATAGCCACACCCACTTCCCTCCCATTCTCCTCCCATCTTCTCTTCCTTAACCCCTGGCAACCACTAGTCTGTTCTCCATTTCTATCATTCATTTCAAGAATACTATATGTAAATGGAATCATAAAGTATATAACCTTTTGGGGTTGGTTTTTATTCTCTTGTATTTACCCACACATGAATCTCTTCCTTCATTTGTGTAGATCTAAGTTTCATTGATATTATCTGCCTTGCATCTTAAGAACTTGCATTTCAGATCCGCTGGTGAAGAATTCTGTTAGCTTTTGTTTCTCTGAAAAAGTTTTAATTTCACATTTATTCTTGAAGGATTTTTTACTATATATGGAGTTCTAGATTAATAGTTTATTTTGTTGTTTCTGCTTCAGCACTTTAAAGATACCATTTCATGTTCTTCTGGCCTAAAAGTTTCTGACCAGAAGTATGTGGACATTATCTTACTCCCTCTGTAGGTAATGTGTCTCTGTCTGTATATAATATTTTTCTGCCCTTAAACTTTTCTCTTTTATAAAGAATTTATAATTGTTTTCAATAATTTGATCATGAATTCCTTTGGTATGATTTTCTTTTGTGTTTATCCTGCTTGGGGATTGTTGACCTTCTTGGATACAGGAGTTTATAATTTTTTTAAAATGTGGAAAGTTTTTAGCCATTATTCCTTTGATTTTTTTTTTACCCTTCTTTCTTTCTGAGACTCCAATTATATGCATATTTATAATAGCTGTTTTAAAGGCCTTGTCTGTTAATTCCATCTTCTCTGCCATTTTGGGTCTGTTTTTATTAACTGATCTTTCTCCTAACTATGGGCCACATTTTTTTTTTTTTTTTGGCTTTAATGCATACCTAGTAATTTTGGATTGGATGCTGGAAACTGTGCCTTTTATGTTGTTGAATGTTGGATTTTGTCGTCTCCTTGAGTGTTGGACTCCTAATGGAGTGTTGGACTCCTAATGGAGTGTTGAACTATGTTCTGTTAGGCAGTTAATTTACTTGCATATCAGCTTGATCCTTTTTTAAGCTTTATTAAAACTTCATTAAGTAGAGTTTACTGTAGGGCTTGTTTAGTCCTTTTACTAAGCTGTGACTCTTTCTGGGTCTCTTTTGGAATGCCTTTATGTTCAACAAGGATCCTCCATTCTGCCTGGTTAGAACTCAAATGTCTCCTAGCTCTATACTACCTCTGGGAGTTATTTCGCTTACAGGCACCTGGTCATCCTTTGCTTGCCCCATGTAGTTTCACCCTGTAGTTAGTACTCAGATGTAGATGCAAGAGGATCCCTATGCAGATCCTGGGTATTTCCTAAATGGCACATTCCTGCCACCTCATCCTCTCCAAATTCCAATTTCTATCTCCTCAGCTCAGTGACACCAGCATACTCTGCTTGGGGTCTGTGCTGTGGTCCAGAAAGTGCCTCCAGGCGGAAAGCTGGTACTATCATGGGGCTTAGCTCATTTGCTTCCCTTCTCTGAGGGGTTCTAGAACTGCACTGCCTGTTGTCTAATATATGAAAAGAGTTGTTTCATAGACTTTGTCTGGTTTTTTAGTTGTTTACAGTAGGAGAGACAGTCCAGTCCCAGTTACTCTCTCATATATGGACGTAGAAGTAACTGATGCCATGAGAAGATCCAGTGTTGCCCCTCCTTCCCCCCACCCCACCCCTAAAACTGTCTCTGTGGTACTCAATATCCAGGACGTGATTAAGGTCTGATGGTTTTCTCTGAACTCAGAACACTTCCCAGCACCAGAGTTGGGATAAAAAAGCCCAGGGTGCTCTGCCAGCCGAGATTCTCACCTCCCTTTTTCCCATTGTGAGCAATGTCACCCAGGTGCCCTCCCCCAACCCCTATTTTAAATACACTCACATCTCTGCTAACAGCTGCAGCCTCTGTTAGTCAGGTAGCTTTCCCCCAATGTTTTTATCCTGGCCCCAGCATCTTACTAGTCATACCTCATTAGTGGACATGTTGAGTCCCAAATCTTAGTTCCTTTTCTTTCTATTGTTAAGTTGAAGATCTCTGACGGAGGGAGTTGAGAACAGGTCCATTACAGAGTGACCCTTTCTAATGTTACCCTGGTCCTCCATGATAGCTATACATTCTTCCTCCTGTAGCTGCCTTTTCTCTCCCTATGCAGCACCAATACACTTCATAGTTGTGAGACCATTAGGCTTGAGGGTACATAATCATCTTCACTTCAACTCATCACTCCTCCACACCCATCCTTCCTTAGGATGAATAACACTGCCTCTGGATTCTGGTACCAGCTCTGCCACTTATTAGCTGGGTAGCCCTAGGCAATTTACTCACTCCCATTGAGCCTGTTTTCATACCTTGGAATAGGAATAATACATTCTGTGTATCTCTTAAGGTTATTTTAAGGATTATGCAAGACAATCCATGTAAAGCACTATGCCTGGACCACAGTAAATGCTTAATAAACTTGGCCATGATGACAATGGTGATGACTAAAGCTAGCCCTTTTGTGTGCTCTATATACCACCCCTCTGTCTGACCTGACCATTACAATTATTCCCTAACTACCAGTCAAGCAGCTTCAATCTCCCTTCACTTCTGCTTCTAAACATTTCCAGATTTCCCCTATTTTACAAAAAATAGAAAGTATGTTCTTGTCTTCCCTTTCCAAGCTCTTCGTAATCATGGCTTATCAATTCCATGACTCTTCTACCACCTTATTCTTAAGTCTCTTTAATCCAGCTTTTATCCCAACACTTTAATCTTCTCTAAAAATCACCAATGACCTCGGAGTCACGTTAAGTAGTCTTTTAAAAGTCTTATTAGTCCTTGGCCTTTCTGTAGCTTTCGACAGAATTGCTTCTTCTCTCATTTGGGGGCTACCATTACCACTAAATTGTCCTTTTTCACCTCCTACCTGGGGTACATTGAATCATTGGTCATATTTATTCATTTTCCCAAGCAATATTATTATCCACACCCTGCAATGGCCTTATGGTGGGTGTAATAAAATTGTCCACTCCTTGACTTTTGACGTGACCATGGGACGTTATTTGAAAAGTGAGATATTAGAAAGTGTACCATGAACAAAGGCTTGAAATGTGCTTGTATAGTTAGGATTTCCCTCTTGTGCCCCTGCCTTTTACCATGAGAAGAACATGCCACTGTTTCAATGACATAAAAAGGGAATACAAAAATAATATAGAAAACGAATAAGGAGAAATTACTCCAGATACAGCAGACAGCAAATAATCATAAAGGGATTTATGATCATAAAAGATTTAAATCAAAGAATTTAAAAAATTCAACTAGACCACTAACTACAAAAGACATTGAGATAGTAGTAAAAAGTTTAGATAAAATATTAGTAGTATAACTCAGATAAGCGGAATTGATAGCCTCTGATTCATTTTCCAAAGCTTCCATGTGATTCTAATGCGCAAAAAGGTTTAAGAGTCACTTGTCTAAACCACCTGTGACGGTTTTATTCCCCTAGCTGAGGAGTGGGTTAGGCCTCAGCATGTGACATCATTCCGGCCAATGAAGCACAAAAGAAAGTCTGCTGAGGGTGGAGGTGGAAGCTTCTGGGGAAAGTCTCCTCACTTTTAAAAGGAGTCAAGAAAAAAAATTATCTTCTACTCCTGCTGGGCACTGTAGTATCTGGTGTGAGCCCTGGAACTCTGGCAAGGGGTAATGCCAATGTGGAAGATGACACAGCAGAAAGATGGGAGAAAAATGATGCTGCCTTTGAGCCAGTGAATTAAGCAGTGCTGAAGAAATTCTACATTAGAGCATCTGATAATGTGAGATAATAAATATTCCTAACATTTAAACCAATTGGGGTTAGAGATTTCTACTTATAGCTGAACGCATTCTAACTGATGATTAAGTTGGATTTATCCTAGAAATGTAAGAATTGGTCAATATTAGAAAAACTAGCAAACATGCCATACTTTAATCTATATACACTCCAGAAAAACTCTCCCAAAGGTCCTACGGAAACATGAACAAGGATATTCATCACAGCACTGCTTGTGGTACCAAGCCATGGGAGGTAACCTAAGTCCATCACTAGGGGTCTGGATAAAATGTAGTTTTGCATAACATTTCATACTGTGCAGAATCACATCAGAAATAACATGATAGATTTACATATATTTACATATAGCAGCATAGATATAATGCCAAAGACCATAGCGTGGAATGAAACAAAAAGAAACCATGATATTCATAGCACAGTGCCTTTTAGGTAAATTAAATACACATGCACAGCCCTACGAACACAAAATTCTTCATTGTATATTTCTCAAGGATGAATATATCTCTAGATACACAAATAGAATGTAAAATGGTGAGTTAAAGGGGGAAAATAATAATAAAAAAGAGGGGCCTTGACAGACCAAGGCTGTGAGTTTTCCATACACTGGGGAGCATGAGTAACTCATCTCTATACCTGAAACAAGTGGAAGGAGGAGAAGGAAGACGGGAGGAAGAAAGGAATGAAGGAACAAAGGGGAACAGACACCTGTCAATGTAATTCACCACATTAATAGATTGAACTAATGCACATTATTCTCAAGAGATACAGAAGAAACCTCCAATACAACTAAGCATGAATTACTCTTAAGAAACCAAGATTAGAACAGCACTGCTTTTAACCTATAAAGGGCATCTATCAGAAACCTACAGTCAACATTATTGTCAATGGTAAAACTTTGAAAGCTTTCCCTTTAAAGTTAAGAACAAAGGAAGAAAGCTTTATATGACTATTGTTAAATATTATACTGAATGTCCTAAAAATCAATAAGAACAAAGAGTGATAATGATTAGAAAGTGAGTTAAAACTTTAAGTGTAGATTACATATCTATCTACATAGAAAATACAAGAGAATCATCGTACAAGAGAAAAAAATATTAGAACTAACAGGAGGGTTCAGGAAGGTTGCTGGATATAAAATCTACGTGCAAAAATCAATAGCATTATTTTGAGAAGCAATAATCAATTAGAAAATTTAATAAGTTAAAAAAGAGAGACCATTCATGATAGAAACAAATGGTATAAAATCTAGGAATAAACCTAACAAAAATGTGCAGAACTTTTATGGAAAAAATGATCAGGGGCCGGTCGGGTGGCCTAGTAGTTAAGTTTGTGCGCTCCGCTTTGGCAGCCCAGGGTTCGCGGGTTCAGATCCTGGGTGCGACCCTACATACCGCTCATCAAGCCATGCTGAGGTGGCGTCCCACATACAAAATAGAGGAAGATGGGCACAAATGTCAGCTCAGGGCCAATTTTCCTCACCAAAAAAAAAAAAAATTATCAAACCTATGTCATAAGAAATTTTTTTAAATTGTTGAATAAATGGAGAAACAAATCATTGATTATGATAAGACTCAACATTATTAAAATATTAATTCTTCCCAAATTGCTATATGTATTAATGGTGATTCCAAGCAAACTCCCAAGAGCTTTTAGAGCACTTTAACTGATTTTAAAATTTCAATACCTGAATAACAGTATATGATTAAGGTAATTTTTTAAAGAATAGCAAAGAAGAAAACTGTCCTAGTATTTAAAATATATTAAATATCTATGTCAAAGTAGATGCTGATGCAGTGGTAGACGAATAGCTAGGTAGATCAGATTAAAGAACCCTGGGAACATCTCTGTTTGGCATCTTAAATTTAACAAGTTCAAAATTGAACCTCTTATCTATCCCTCCCTTTCCATCCCCATCCTAAACCTATACTTCCCCCATCTTCCCCTTTTGAGTTGATAGACACTCTTTGGAATCTGGTTGTTTAACAAAGAAGGAAAAGTGCTTCTGCCCATTTCCCTAGGATTCAATTCTTTACTCCTCATAATGAGAATGGACTATGCCATAGTCCCTGAAATTGTACTAAAATGCCCAGGGGTAACTGAGTCTATGGGAAAAACTGAAATCTCTTCATTGCTCTTCTCCTCACGTCTACAGAGGTCCCCTGAGGTTCCCCCATCTCTGTGGGGCCTTTGGTGTTATGGGCTTCTCTTGAGAGGCATGAATGCATTTCATGTCCACAAACTAAAGGAGGAAAGCAGTGCAATCCCTATTCCTTCAAGGAGCAATAAAGCAACAAGGAGCACCAAGTACCCAACCCTATGTGGGGCTGTGTAGTGCCTCTCGTTTTCTCATGGAATCCCTTAGTGCCCTTAGTGTCACTCAGCTCCATTACACTCCTCTAAGTGCACGGCCAAATGCAGGCATAATTTGCTCTGGCTCCAGCAGGTCACAGTAAAAGTCAATTCAAAATGGATTAAGTGCACCAGCTTGCCCTCTCCACCCCTCATTCCCCAGCATTTAACCCTAGCTCTCAGCCTGAGTTAACCAGCTCCCAGGTAATTTGGTGATTCCTCTTTCTTGAGGGAAATCTAAGTCAACTTAGGGTATGATTTTTTCCCTGAATTAAAAAAAAAAAAAGGCAACACCACTGAGTCTGATTTCCACAGTTCACCACTCAGGATAAATGACTTGTTTGCAGAAAGCGCTATTTGCTATTGGAGGCAGAAAGCTGCTTTCTAGAAGTTTAGCTACGCCATCCCTAATTAGAGGTGTAATTGATCTGGTTGTTTGTGTGGAGAAGGAGAGAGAGGGACAGGGACATAGGGGAGGGCAGAAGATGTGGCTGCAAAGTTTGAAGCTCGACACTGAGATAGCCCACAGGGAGTCTAATTGGTGCATAAATCAGCCAGAAAAGCGGTTCTGAGGCCCACCTCCCATGGGGGAATGAATGAAGCTGCAACCTCGGGAACCGGGCCAGCTATCGAAGTCTTTAGCTAGCAGGCCACATGATGCCCCATTTTCCACATCTGCATCAGGGTCCACCAGCTTCCTCAGCAACAATACTGACTACACCCAAAAGTTCACCCATCACCACCTAAAAGTTCCTCCCCAAATATGCTCCCATTTTCTCACTGCACAATTCCATACAAATTCTTCAATCCTTTTGTTCTGCAAATAACTGAACAACTTCTACGTGCATATTGCTGTATTACCTTCTGAGGAAGATATAAAAGATATCTACAGTCTGTGTACTCATGGCCCCACTCCACTGGGAATAATTAAGTAGTGACCTAATTAATTTTCTGTTTTCTCCACTAGACCATAAGCTCTAGGATGGCAGGGACCTTGTCTATCTTGCTCATCACTGTATTCCCAATAAAGGACTGCCTGGAACACGGGTGGTACCAAATGAATGACTGAATGAATGATCCTTTTCCTCCTGTCACTGACAATATAAGCCAAAAGTACAAATGCACAGAAATTAATTAAATGTATAAATAATGAAGTCAATTATTCTTGAATTATAAATCTGGTATATGTGAACATTCAATATTTGTACTCAATTATTTCTATGTGTTGGCCATCTTTGGACTTTATGAAGTCCCCAGCTAAAACAATTCCTCTAGATATTGTTAAAAAGAGGTGGTTTTCATAGACAAGTGTGGTCATAGGTGCACATATCAAGCAGGTAAGCAATATTCTTACAAAATAGTGATTAGGCAAAGCCCATTCCCACGTGGGTATGAGAGAAAGAAATCAAATTCCGATCAAGGGAGGAGAGAACCTTAGGATGGATTCAGAGAAAGTAAGCTCCGGAAGGAATCATCTTACCCCACTACCCATCAACACATCTAACCTCATTCCTCAGATCTCAAGATCACAAATAGCCCTCAAGAATCCTCAGTGCTCAGATCCAGGCTTTCAGATGCCAGAACAGGCTCAAAAGGCAAACCTACTGGCCACTCTGTTACTCCAAAGCATGGAACATTCAAGATTAGAAGAGGAACTTGCTGACTCCTTTGCTATGAGTCAGAGAAGATTTTGATGTACTTGTGAGCATCCAAGAGGGGAAGAAAACAGAAACATAAGGAGGATGAAGAGTAGGAGGGAAAAATCATTCCCATTTCAGGCTGAACGTGCTTGCTGGAAGATTGCTGAGGTGTTTCTCTTTGTTTGGAAAGAAGAAATCGATGCTTGCATCTAAACTCCATCCTAATTAGAAGCCACATCAGGCAGAATCTCTAAACCTTTTCAGCCCTGAGAAGAAAAAGCATCACCACATTATCACTCCACAAAATGGAGTCATTAATACCCAGTAAAACATAGAAACTGTGAAAAAGACTGTGAAGCATGCAGCCACCAGCGTTTAGCAAGAATGCATTACGGAAGAATGAGTATTAAGTTCCAGTAGCAGTGGTGGGGGTTAAAACAAATAAATCCTTGCCCTAAAAAAATGAAATCACCTAATTTTCTTCCTAAATTACAAATCCAATAGACCAGAAACAAGCACTAGGTATGAAGTAGGGGGAGGGAGCCTTCAGAAAAACTTTCAGTCAGAGTCTAAGCCTTTTTAGAGAAATGAATGTAAATGAATTCAGTCGCAAGCAGTAAGCTCAGCATCTTAGAGCAGTGAATTTGTGCTAATGAAGACAGAGGATGCCATCAGGGTTTTGCTTCCCATAAAGAAAAGCTCTTCTTTCCTGGCTGACACCTGTGCAGCTAACCTAGTCAGCCTGTCTCATGTATGTTGGCACCTGATTACCAAATGGACCAGACCAGATCTGGGGGTGAAGGAGTTTCTCTACAAATCCCTTCGCAGCACCAGAACAACACAAAGCACACATTTTAACAATTATTGGCCTTTCTCATGGACAAGGCACCATGTGCTTTATGTCCTGTTATGGATGGCACTGGGATTCTAGAATCGGAAGCTAAGTTTGAATGCTGAGCCCACCACTTACAAGCTGTGAAACCTTGAGCAAGCTGCTTAATCTCTTTTTATCCTAGCCAGCCTGATTTCAAGTGCACATAAAGTATACTGCATATTTCATAGTGTTGTTGAGAGAATTAGGGAAGCCTATGCAAAAGGCTTTGTGATGTATAGAGAAAGAACTATACAAATTCACAGGATCATGATATTCTGTCTTGGGAAGCCCAGTTTCCTCAACTTCAGCCAAGCAAGTTTGGTGGAGCTTGGACTATTCAGGAAAAGGAACAGATAGAACCGAGTACAGAGTCTAAAATGCAAGATGCTCAATAGAAATTTACTGCACTGACGAATGACTGCTGAACAAGGTTCATCAAAGGATTAAACACAGATGATTAAACCAAGGGCCTGGGTTAGATCTGGTCAGATGCAAACCTCCTACTCCCCGCCCATGCTGTGGGCAATGATTCATCAGCCTCTTTAGTTCTACAGTCACTGATAGCTCTAAGCCATGCCCTTGGATGCCCACGTCAGATCTAGGGAGAGGTATGGACAGAAAAAGAACTGAGAAGCAGCAAAGAGAAGGCAGAGAAACTGTTGCACCTGCAGGCACATGCATGCATAGAGCCAGGACCACTACCCTTTGAAAAGGACAGGGACCTCAACAAGCCTCACTCTAATGCCAGCAAAGACCATGCCTGGCCACAGCCATCTTCAGCTCCGACAGCAAGTCCAACAATATGATATCTACACCACAGGTAGCCTCCTTGAAAGTTACTTGAGAGGGCCCCTCTTCTCCATGAACAACTGTAGAGCATCTTTAGCACCCGTAGGGTGTCCGAGGGTTTACAAAGCCTCCTGCATCTATTACCTCATTGAGCTACAAGAATCCCATGAAGTAGGCAGAGAAGTTCTTTTCAGTTCTGTCTTATAGATGAAGAACCCAGAGTTCAAAGAGATCAAGTGTCTTTGCTCAAGGGCACAAAACTTGTAAGTCATAGAGCTAAGCCCTCAAACCCAGACCTGCCTTCAGACGCTGGATTGATACGTCCTCAGCCTCAGGGCCACCCCCACTCTGGTGGGAGAAGAGAAGCAGCAGCCGGGAAACCTGCCTGCACCCTCCACCCCTGCCCTCACACTCTGCAGGCCTGGCCTGGAGCCATGATCACCTCAGGGAGGCAGTCACGCCCCCACCAGCTCTGTGCCAGGAAGAGCTGCTGGATATCTGTTCACAAATCGCCCTGCTCTCTGCCAGGCTTTCATGCCAATTTGTACCACCATTTCTGAGCTGAGGTTTAATGGCAACTTCAGATGAGTGTCTTCCATCCCTTCTAGAGCAGAGGGGAAAAGGTCAGCCATGTCTGTGACTAACAGTGAGCCTCACTGTTCCAGGACCAGCTCAGGGCAAAAGTTCACTCACTCGGCCCCAGTTACTCAAATCTTCCAAGGGCAATTTCTGCAGTTTAATTAAGTAGCTGAAGCCACACCTTTTCCTGTTTGCCTTCAGGAGGCACTATGAGCAGAGGTAGATCAGGACTGAGGCCAAGAAGAAACTCTCACCATAAACCCTTGCCCCAACGCCACCCCCAGTCATGCTTACCATTCCCTGAATACCTAGAACTCATTTGCAAACAAGGCTCATTGCTTTTGCATGTACAGTACCCTCTGCCAGGTACAGCCCTTCTCCACTTTTCTGCCTGAGGAGATACCTATTCCTCCTTTCAGAGTGTTCAAATGACACCGCATTCCTTCTTTCAGTCACCCACTCACGCAGACAATAGCCAAGCCTTCCTTGGCTCTCAGAGACAGTCATCACCTTCACCAGTCTCCCCCATTCATGCCTCCACCCCAGCACTGGCCACACTCTATTTTTTTCTTTTAAAAATACATTTACTTATGCAAAAATATATGAGTCAATTTAAAAATAACGTTAAGTAAATAATAACACATGTTGAACTTGGATATGACAAAAAGGGATCCACAAATGGCTAACATTTGGAAAACAACGAAGTGGATTCTACTACTCCTGATGACCAATTACGTCTTATTGGTTTTGCTCAGAAGCGTCTCCAGACAGAGCCCTTTCTGTCTTATGACCACTGCCATGCATTAATTCAGAACATTGATCCACTCAATAAGCATCTGTTGATCACTAACTGTGCCAGTTATCAGTACATAGTTCCCACTCTCAAAGAGCTCATGAATTCCTGGAGGAGTTATTTAAGTGAACAGACCGCTATAATACAGTATGATGAATGCAGTATGAAGGGGTCATCACAGAGTGCTTTGGGAGGGACACAGACTCCAGCTGAGGAGGTTAGGAAAATTTGGTGGTCATCTGAGCTGAGTCTTGAAGGACTAGTAGGAGGTAGCCAGCAAAAGAAGAGAAGAACGCTCAGGCAGAGAAGCAACCATTTCTGGTGTTCTTCATTACTTTATCTAGATCTATATTTCCATCCAGTATCATTCTCTTTTTGTCTGAGGGACTTCTGTTTATCTTTTTTATAGTGCTGGTCCATTGGTGATAATTATTTTCAGATTTTGTATGTCTGAAATGTCTTCATTTCACTTTTGTTTTTGAAAGACATTTTTGCTGGATGTAGAATTCTAGGTTGGCAGGGTTTGTTTTCTTTCTTTCTTCCAGTACTTTAAAGACGGTGCTCCATTACCTTCTACTTGCATTGTTCCTAATGAGAAATCTGATATCTTTGTTCCTTAGTATGTAACATGTTCTTTTCTCTGGTCGTGCTTTTTTATTTATTTATTTATTTTTTGGTGAGGAAGATTAGCCCTGAGCTAACATCTGTTGCCAATCCTCCTCTTTTTGCTGAGGAAGATTGGCCCTGGGCTAACATCTGTGCCCATGTTCCTCTCTCTGCCACAGCATGGCTTGATAAGTGGTGCATAGGTCCGTGCCCGGATCCAAACCTGCAAACCCCAGGCCGCTGAAATGGAGCATGCCGACTTAACCACGACACCACTGAGCTGGCCCCTCTGGGTGCTTTTAAGATTTTCTTTTTATCACGGATTTTGAGCAATTGGATTATGGTGTGCCTTGGTATAGGTTTTTCTTTTCCTCCATGTTTCTTGTGCTTGGGATTTGCTGGGTTCTTGAATCTGTGAATTCATAGTTTTCATCAAGTTTGAAAATTTTCCAGCCATTACTTCTTCAAATATTGTTTCTATCCCCTTTTCTCTTTCAAAGACTCCAATTATGTGTATACTAGCTCCTTGAAGTTGTGCCATAGCTCACTGATGCTCTGTTCATTTTTTTTTAAATTCTTTTCTCTCTCTGAGTTTCATTTTGGGTAGTTTTTATTGCTATGTCTTCAAGTTCATTAATCTTTTCTTCTGCATTTCTAGTGTCTGCTGCCATTAACCCTATCTAGTGCATCTTTTTTTTTAACCTCAGACACTGTACTTTTCATCTCTAGAAGCTTGATTTGGATCAAAAAAAATCTTCCAAGTCTCTACTTAACTTTTGGAACATATGGAATACAGTTATAATAACTAATTTAATGTCTTGGTCCACTAATTCTAACATCTGTATCAGTTCTGGCTCAGTTATAACTGATTGCTTTTTCTCTTCATCATGCATTGTATTTTCTACCTTCTTTGTATAACTGGTAATTTTTTATGGATGCTAGACTTTGTGAATTTGACCTTTTTTTTTTGTGAGGAAGATCGGCCCTGTGCTGACATCTGCCAATCCTCTCCCTTTTTCCTGAGGAAGACTGGCCCTGGGCTAACATCCATGCCCATCTTCCTCCACCCTATATGGGACGCTGCCACAGCATGGCATGCCAAGGACTGCGTCAGTGCGCGCCCGGGATCCGAACCGGTGAACCCCAGGCTGCTGCAGCGGAGCACATGCACTTAACTGCTTGTGCTACCAGGCCAGCCCTATGAATTTGACCTTTTTGGATGCTGGATATTTTTGTATTCCTATAAGTATTCTTGAACTTTGTTTTGGGACACAGTTATTTGGAAACAGCTTGATCCTTACAAGTCTTTCTTTTGAGATTTGTTAGGTGGGACCAAAGCAGTGTTTAGTCTAAAGCTAATTATTCCCCACTACTGAGGAAAGACCCTCCTGAGAACTCAACCCAATGCGCATGAATCCAGTATGGCTGGTGGGAATAGTCACTATTCTCAGCCCTATGTGAGCACCAAGCACTGTTTTTTAATCCTTTTGGGTGGTCCATTCTCTAAACTCGGGTAGTTTCTCCATTCACATACATGGAAGACCACTGTTAGTGGTCTACGAAGACTCGAAGGGAGACTCTACATATCCCCGCAGTTCTCTCTCTGCAGCCCTCTCCTGTTTGATCTCTATTCTTTGAAATCTTGCTGCCCTGGTCTGCCCCAGACTCGCAACTACACCTCCTCAGACTCTGCCTGGTTCCCCCTCCCTGCACCTACAACCTGGAAATTCTCCCCGAGCAGTAAGCTGGGGCAATCACAGGGCTAACCTCATTTATTTCCTGTGTCTCAGGGACCGATGTCCTTTGTTGCTTGATGCCCAGTATCTTGAAAAGCATTGTTTCATATGTTCTGTCTGGTTTTTTGTTTTGTTTTGTTTTGTTTTCAGGCAGGAGGATAAATCCAGTGTCAATCTTGGCCCAGTCAATGACACGGTATTTTAACACTAGGTTTATGTGGCTATCTTCCCACTGAACTCAGCTCCTTAACAGTAGGGTCTGTGTTTTTTTGTTTTTTGTTTCTTTTGTGAGAAAGATCAGCCCTGAGCTAACATCCATGCCAATCCTCCTCTTTTTGTGGAGGAAGACTGGCCCTGGGCTAACATCCATGCCCATCTTCCCCTACTTTTTTTTTTTATATGGGACACCACCACAGCACAGCCTGACAAGCGGTGCATCGGTGCACGCCCGGGATCCGAACCTGGGCCGCCAGCAGCGGAGCGCGCACACTTAACCGCTATGCCATGGGGCTGGCCCCGGGTCTGTGTTTTATTCATCTTCATATATTCACACATGCCTGGCACACAGTGTAGACACAATAATAATTGGCAAAGGTTAATTCAGTATCATAGATGTATGCTGCCTTTTGCCATTGCTTCAACCACAATGCAGGATGGCAAGAGTGATCCATTGGATGTTTACAGCATCTCAGGGTTGAAAGAGACAACATAGGCCCTCCGTTTTATCCCTTTATGAAACATAAAGTTCTCTAATACATCCCTAATAAGGCATCAGTAGCTGATATGGTGTTTAGGTGGGCAAGGAAGATGAGAGATGAGGTACTATGTCTCATCGGTATGTGGGATGCTTTGCAATACACAGCCTCTCTGGCTCATACTTATCTCCCTCAACACACCCATTACCAAGAGGGGCCTGGACACAAAGACATCAGGACCACCAAACAGGGAAGGGATAAAAGTTGAGAGCAGAGGACAGGGTAGGGATGGCTTCAGAGAAGAGATATGGCCCAAACCATATCCCAAACCACCTAAGAAAAAGGCTCTTTGGAGGAGGCTGTTAAAAAGGAAGAAGGGGAGGGACCCCTCATTTCTCTGGCTTCTTCATATTCCTCCTTGGTTCTCACATCGTTCTAACCTAGCAGGACCATCTCTCTGCCTTCATTTTTCAACAGAGCCAAATTACATGCAGGCACACGCATGCATGCACACGCACCCTAAACCACATCGTGTGGCTGAAATTAACATAGACAGATCACCAGACAAGCAATCCTACAGTAATACTGCAGACAGCCACCAGAGATTTCAAATAACGTAGGACGTCAACAACTGTTAGTGGTATTGCTTATCAGGAGCAGGGTGTGTGAGACGAAGCTTAATGTGAGCTACAACAAGGAGCTTTTATACCTATAGTCTCTGTGAATCTTCCCCTTCTCTGGACCTTAGTTAAGTTAGGACCATGCTCCCTCATTTTAAATATAGGAACTAAAATCCAGAATGATTAAATGATAAGTTTAAATTGGTTTTCCCAGTCCTTAATTCAAAGATCTTAGCCTCAACCACTCCAGATCATAGGTAATTGATGAAGTTGGTGTCACGAATGTATGGGATCTTTCTAAAATGTCAGCTGACAAACCCTTGCCATCAAAAACAGAAGCCCTAGAGAAAACCTGACCAAGTACCAGGCTGCGGGGAGTTAAACCCTCTAAAGCAGTTCAGGGTAAAGTTGTGACAGACATAAGCTCAAAGCTTGCCCCCAAAAGACTAGAGGTGTTTCTCCTTTTGTTTTTCCTGTCTCTACCTTGGATAGAATGGCTAAGGAACAGAATCTGGCCAGCAAGCAGAGAGAATAAGGAAAGAATAGACTCCTGGATTCTAAACCTCAGCTAAATATCTGAAGAATTGAATTTATTTTACATACGAACCAAGGATATACAGCTAAAAATGGAGGCCTTTGCCAGAAAGCCAGGTGGAACCTGCCTAGCAACCTGATATGGAGACATTCTGGGTTCCTGAGGTCCAGCATCCCAGGGTAAAGTTGAGCTTTCTCTAGGGAGAATTCACGCTGACCTAATACACAAAGAAAGAGGATGAGAAGGAAGGGCAGAAGGGGATGAAGAAGGCAGAGAAGGAGGCAGGAAGAAAGAACAGGAACAAAAGAGGAAAAGATAGGAAAATAAGAAAGAGGAAAAAGGCAGGCTTGGCTTTCCCATAACCTCTTGCCGGGGGTTGTGGATAACTGCACAATTACAAAATCCCATCTTTTTCTGGGTTCTCCCAGCAAACAATCAGCAATAGAATAGGATTGCCCGATAGCATGTCCCTGTAGTATTTCTAAACAAGTTTATTCGGTTTTGGCAAACAAACCCTTGCCTGTGACTGGTCTACACCTTTAAATGGGATGGTCTTCTTCAGGAAGGAGCATTCCAGGGTGGTTGCCCCATCACAATGGGATCAGAAATGAGCTCTCACGAAGCTCAAATCACTCGGAGTAACACCTAGATGACTTAACCTGACAGCAGTGATCTGGGAGACTGAGTGGGGCTGGTCTTCAAGCCCACAAAGGGCCATTATGAGAAAGAGGTCAGCCAGTAGTGCTTCCTTCAGCGGAAAAGAGAAGCGGAAATCCTCTTATGGGGAGCAGGAGATGAAGCTGAATGGACTGAACACAAAACTGGGTAGGCAAGAAAGACTGTGGAGCGTAAGGCTTAAAAATCTTTGAAATCAAAACAAATAATTACTCATTCTGACTGGGTTGGTTATAATCTCATCAGGAGGCAGGAGATTAGACGGGATCCTCTACAGAGACTGCCTCCATCTCGAACACTCTGTGGTGCCCTGTGAGAGAAGAGTGGACAAGGAAATCAACCATTCTCTCCCACACGTGTGATGATGACCCCCCCAGTCCTCCATCGTGGGGCTCCTGCAGGCTCCTGTGGAGTACGAAATCAGACACGAGCCCTACGACGATTTTCTAATGAGATGAGATACTTTACTGAGATATTAATTTGGATTTTGTATTGCTTTTGCTATAGTTTTCTCTTCCCTGCTCCAAGGAGGTGTGGCCCCACGTGCTCACCTGCCTCTGCAGGTATGTGGGGGAGGCTCAGTGGACCTGGAAGAGCAAAAAGTAAAACCTGGGGCCGGACCAGTAGCATGGTGGTTGGGTTCTCACGCTCCACTTCCACAGCCCCAGGTTCGCGGCTTCGGATCCCCGGCACAGACCTGCACGCTGCTCATCAAGCTAAGCTGTGGGCGGCGTCCCATATGCAAAATAGAGGAAGACTGGCACAGATGTTAGCTCAGGGCCAATCTTCCTCACACACACCCAAAAAAAGAAAGTAAAACCTGCCTTCAAACATCTTCTTTTCCTTTGTTTCCTGCCATTCTGAGTACTTTTAGGGGACCATGTTACAGAGGAAGCCAAGAAGCAGGGAGAGAGAGAGAGAGAATGCTCCCAGACCAGAAGGGGACGCAAGTCTACAGGTTCTAAGAAGAGAGTTTCCTTATAGGGCTGGGGAGATGGCAAGGCCCCTGGGCTGGCCAGCACCACCTGTCAGCTGCCTCTTCCAGTATCATCCTGTTTAGTCTAATGCCTTTCTAAGCCACTATACTCTTTTATTCTCTGTGAACTGCATGATTGAAAAATACTCAAAATATGTCCACCATTGGCAAAGGTTTGAAATCTCCTTTGTTAAACAGATGTGTTTGTAGCAGCCATCTCTCGTCCACGGATCTGACCTGCCTGCTGATCATCACTTGTTGATAATATCACTTTCTAAGTACGACTATATTTCCTTGTACAAATGGAATATGTCATCCCACTAAACTGTTCATCTGACAAGAGCAGAAAAGTCATCTTCTACTTCTTTTACATAAAACAATAAATATTTATAAACCTCAGCCCCATGGAAGGTACAGAAACATTAAGAGGCATGGTTTTGCCTCTCATGCCTTACAATCTTCAGAAACCTAAGAAACAACACAACCTACAAGTGAGTGGTCAAGGCAGATAGTATTGGCTTTAAGTACCATGGAGGTTCAGAGGAGTAGGGGTCAGCGACGCCTCGGGAGTACGCTGGCAGAACTCACTGAGTACCCACTGGGAGCCAGGCCCTGTGCCAGGTGTGTGGCATCGTAATCTCACTTAGAACTACAAGACCCCTGAGGAGAGTCCCAGCAACCACCTTTTACAGATGAGGCAACCAATGCCTCATGGTAAATGAACCTAGAATTTGTAGCCAGGTCTGGATAACTCCAGAATTCATGCTCTCTCTCCTACATCACATTGTCACCCCCAGGAGAGAATCCTAGGGTTGATATTCAGGAGTGGGGTACTTAGAGCCTGGACTCAGGTGGAGACAGAAAGAATGGAGAAGATAAAGGTGAAAGCAGACTCTTCAGAGAGCTATCCTCCTGATCCGATGGTGGAGAAGGAAAAAAGAATGAACTGAAGATGCTCAGGCTTTGAGATTCTTACAGCGCCTTATAGGGCTCAGCCTACAAAGGTTTTCAGTCTTATTGATTTTCTTGCTCAGATAAGCCCCAAATATCTGACTACGATCCTCATTTTTGGAACCCAATACCTAGAATAGCAGTTCTCAAAATGTGACCAGGGGCCCTTAGAGTCCCTGAGTCCCTTTCAGAAGATCCTTAAGTTCAAAATTATATTCATAATAATACTAAGTCATTATTTTCCTTTCTCACTCTTATTCTCTCACAAGCATACAGTGAGTGGAGCTTCCAGAAGCTACTTGGTATGTCATAGTGCCACGGACCGAATGCAGAGGCAGATATGAGATTTCCGTTGTCATCTATTAAGGCAGGATTAAAGAGATTTGCAAAGATGGAAAAGAATGCCATTCTTGACACTAAACTTTGTTTGTTTTGGAAAATATAGTTAGAGTAACATGTGATGGGTTTATTATTCTTATTTTTAAATGAATTAATAAATAAAATTTTTTTAATT
Organism: Diceros bicornis minor; assembly: GCF_020826845.1. Taxonomy (NCBI): domain Eukaryota; kingdom Metazoa; phylum Chordata; class Mammalia; order Perissodactyla; family Rhinocerotidae; genus Diceros; species Diceros bicornis. The sequence goes on from NC_080743.1 coordinate 76,876,977, forward strand.
TCTCAGTTTTAATTTCTAAAACAATAAGTTTATAATAGATATATAACTCATACAAACAAAAGGTCTTTGGGGTTTTTGATAATTTTTTAAGAGTATAAAGGGGTCTTAAAACCAAAACGTTTGACAACCACTGATCTAAAAGAACAATGGTCAAGACAAACTCTCAAAATGCATTTGTATTTAACTACCACTAATTGGTGTGCAGGGCACTGTACATGGCAGTTTACATTTGTGACCTCATTTGATCTTTGCAACAACACTTTAAGGTAAGAAACTTGTTCCCATCTTACAGATGAGGAAAATGAGACACAGAGAGGTTGAGCAGCTTGCACAAGGTCACACACCTATGAGGTGAGCAAAACAGAATTCAAACCCATGTCTGCCAAATGCTAAGGCCCAGGCTGTTAACTGCTATCTTGTTCTTACAAAACCAACACTGCAAAGGCATTATATATTAAAGTCAAATTGTTTAAAAAACCAAACCCATAATGGTAGAAGTAGAGAAGATCCACTGTGGAGGAAACTTTAGGGTAAAGGGGCAGTAAATGAGTCTAATTCTTTAACCCTAAACACCTGTCGCCTGCCAGGCACCGTCCTATGCCCTGAGAATACAGCAGTAAACAAGAGAGACTTTTCTCCTTCCCTTTGCAGAGGAGCTTACAGAGTGGGGAGTGAAGAGCAGAGACAGGCTTTAAACAAATGATCACACAAATATAACGCAGTGCAAAAATATAGCGAGGTCTGGATGCTAACTGAGCTTGCTCAGAGCAGTCTCCATTCACGTCCCAAGAGAGCCGGGAGGGCACGAGCACGCCCGACACAGACCATCCCTGTGCTCCTGTCCGAGCCTGACTGGGGCTGTGGAGACACCCTGAGCAGAAGGGCACTTTAAAGTTCCTCTGTATTTTTCAGCTACAGACATCTCTGGACTATTGAATCTAGATAAGCCAAGATTACTGTTCCATCTGAAAGGACAAATATGTTTTCTGAGGCCTGGTGGGCTAGGGAAGGCTGTGGGAGGTGTGAAGCACTTGGGCATGTTTGGTCTGTTTAGAGAATTTCTGCAACACGACTCTGGGCAGAGGAAGGAATAATAAGCAGGCCGGTGGGTGGTACTGAGGTGGGTTTGATGCAATTAGCCACACTCCCAGCTCTGGTGTGCAAACACTGGGCCAAGGTCACAATGGAGCGAGGAGAGCTTGTGAACACTTCATACAAACCGCCTCTCTGAGGGACTAACAGAAGGGCCATGGTCACCTTCACAGATGACGATTAAAGGAACAACAGGGCTCCCTCACTGATGGGCTTTTTTCTTTAACTGCAGATGGTGTTTTGTTCTCCACTATTCCCATCCTCCTCCTCCTCACCTCGTGGGATAGAAAGAGGCCCAGCGTCAGCACCCTGTTACAGTCACGCAGAGCTCACACTACCTAAGTAAAAATAAAACACACACACCACCTCCAAGACCTTTGGTAGTGAAGCTGCATGTAACAGTACATACTCAATTAACATCCTATCTAACTTGGATGCTATATGCCAATGGCTCCCAGATTTATATGTCTAGGCCAAGCCACTCTCCTTAGTCCCAGCCTCATAAGTCAAGTCTCTACTTATCTTTCTTGAATAGCTCAAACTCAATGTATTTGAACCCAAACTCATGATCCACCCCTAAACAGCACCCCCACTGCCACTTCCACATTCGGCCCACCTCCATTAACCCAGCCCACTGTAAGGCACTAGTCCCTCCCCACTACCACCCCCTCCCCAACACTTTCACAGCTAATTCATCATCTCGTCCCATTGGTTCCACCTCTAAAGTCTGTCCAGGATCTTCCCATTTCTCTCTATCTCCACCGCCTGCCACCATCATCGTCAGAGCCCTCAGCTCTCATGTGGACTACTACAATACCCTCCTTACAGGACTCTACATTCATTCCACCCTCAGGCCCCAGTTCAGTCTCCACATGGCTGGGGTGGTCGGGTTGGGTGGCCAGGTGTGGGATGGTTGGAAGAGGGAAACACAAGAAGTGGGGAGGTCAAATCAGAAGGCTCTCATAGTATTCCCATGAAGAGTGATGGGGGCCAAGATTGGGGTGTGGTAATGAGAACCCAGGGAGTGGATGAACACCAAGTTCTTGTGGAGGTAACTCTACAGGGTCTCCAAGGAGGAGATGATACAGAAAGGAAGGGAAGAGGCCCAGGGTCTGAGGTTGGGGCTTGTTGGCTGGGAGTGCAGTGGTGCTATTAAGGAAGTGCTATTGAGGAAGTCAGAAGGAAGAGGTGCTTTGGGGGTTCAGGCCAACCCTATTAATCCTGAGATAGTGGAGAAGAGTTTCACACAGTGCCTTATGCCCCATTTATCTGTTTTACGTGAAGGGATCTAACAGTCACTTGGATACTGAGCTGCTTGGAGCTGGGATCACATCTCCTATGACATGGAATCCCTGACTTCTGAACGTCAGTCCTCACTTTTAGAATACCTTTCCTGCCTCTTCTGCACAGCTTCCTTCATTGTGTCATTCCAGCCCAGCTCTCCTGGACCCACTTGTCCTATACACTGTCATTCCTTGGCTGTGAGCTATCCACATTTGCTAGTTATTTTGTTTGAATATGTCTTCTAGGCCCACTAAATCGGGTCTTCCCAAGCAGGTAGGATTTCTGACTTTTTCCCTTCTTGCTGCTTAAGGTCCATGGTACCTCTCTGCTGGCCAGTAGGACAGACAGAGAACTACCCATTCCCACACCCAAATTATGCAGAGCCTTCTTAAATACCCATATCAAATACTACCTGGTCCACAAATCAATCTCTGCTTCCCCAGTAATGATAATAACTAAGCTTTGAGGAGCTCGCTGCCATTAACACGGTATTCTCACAGGCCTGCTCTCATAACCATAGAAGGCATTTCTTCCTGAAAGTCATTTCTCATTGTCTAAATCCCCACAGCTCTTTATCCAGAGGCCTTTTTGCAGCATTTGTCACACTCACTTGGATTTAGAGTTATTTGCTGGACCACCAGATTATAAACTCCTTGAGGGCAGGCTCTGAGAATGATTCATCTCCGGGATCCCCATAGTCTGGCTCAGTGCCTGGACCACAGAACTTCATACATATGTGATCAGTGAAGAAAGCACAGTCCACATAGACAGCTCTCGTGTAAATTTTAAAATCTGAGTAATGCTTAGAGGCTTGGAACCAAGGCTGCCAGATACAAACAAAATGATACTATAATACAAATAAAGGTAGTTAAGAGGGGCACAGCACAGGGCAACTGATGGCTCGAGGGTTCCCGTATTGTCCCTGCTGACTGAGCCAACGACTCTGTGGTTGCACAGAGGAGGCCACAAAGTCCTCCAGGAGCCAATGTCCTCTCCCCCCACCCCAATCCAGGGAGAGAAGGGCACTAATTTGACTTCCTATACACTGGGGTGGAACCAACTCCAAGACAAACACCAAGAAGGACCTGGAAAGAAGAAACAAAGAGGAAGAGACAGAGCAGAATGCTTGTAGCTGGAGGAGGCAGGGAGCCACACCAGGCCTTCAGGAGCTGCTGCTTCCACCATCTGTGAGTTCACAGGCCACAGAGCGCCTCTGCTCCTGTCTGGCTCGCAGCAGCTGGGTCTCAGCAGCCCATGGGATACAGCTGAAGCCAGAATGAACAAACTGAACCAGCCCTGCCTTCTGTGGGCTCGCCGGCCTTGAAGTGCTAGAAGGGCATTTCACCACGGCTATTGAGTTTAACAGGAGCAAGCCAACACACAGACCCACTCCATCGTCCCCTTCTTCCCTTCTCCTCACACTTAAAGAGACAGTTCCAAAGTAGACCTAACCATTTCTATTTCTAGGGGTATCAAGGAAGCTTCCAGTTTGGGGCATGGGGTTGGGGGTGGGATAGGGTGGGAACGGGCAAGTGAAGAGTTTTAGAAAAAATGCATCCACCGTACATTTATCCATGTCAACACCAGCCCCTGTGTTGTATAAAGGAGACTGAGAAGGGAGGGGCACCCTCTCCTGAAGCAGTTCGCCACAACTAGCAAAGGGCTTCGAAGGGGCCCCACTGACAGGCTGGCTTCAGAGCCAAGGATTTGAACACTGCTAGGAGAGGATTCCCAGGTGAGAGGCTTTGAGCCCCTGTGGTGGTCTCTGAGCTTGCAGCCAACTACTCCCGCGTCCTTGTCAGCTCCGAGCAAGCAGCAGGGCCCAAAACCTGGCTGACGGGAGAGCAAGAATCTCTCCATCAAAACCCAGTGAAGCTGCTGGAAAACACTTTTGTGGCTCAGAATCGAAGTCCAGAAAGAAAAGTAAAGAGCCAGAAGGGACAGGATGGGAGCAGGTGATGAGTGCAATCATTCCCACAGGAAGGAGGAGAGGAGGCCTGTGTGAGAGGAAGAGGAGGCAGGCAAAGTGGGTAAGGAATACAAACGTGGGTTTAGCCTGGATCAAGGCCTGTAGCTTTGCAGCAAAGTCCTTATGGCCACAAATGGGAAAAACAAATGGGCAGTGATTTCAGAAGATCAAACCTCTAAGCACTTAGACCTCCAAACCTCAGGCATTTGGAGGACAGAAGGGAGCCTTCCCTTTTCTGGTCACCATCGCCTCTCAGCCAGTGCTGAGTGCTGGCCTCCCAAGGATGCTGGGCACCTTCCAAGGTGCACACACGTGTGGCCTGGGGGCAGGGAGACAAGGAGCCCGAGAAGACTGTGATGAACAGACCCTGAGGAAACATCAACAAGGAGCAAATGAACTAGTGGAAGGAGGGGAGGGGAAGGGAGGGGAGAGGGCACCTGCCCCCACCCACAAACCCCTCACCAGGAGCGGGTGGTCCCCAGCTCTGCAGAGCAGACAAAATCTAACTGTGGTGCTTGGCTGGGGAATGAATCTTAGGATCTGACCAATTGTTCCTTTAGCAAAATAATCCCATAAAGACAGAGCAGTTCTTCAGTTTTGCCCCAGAGGAGCTCGAGCAAAGGGAAAAAGAGGAACAGGAAAAAGAAAACAAATAAAGATGCTGCTCTGCTGTGGACCATGGTGTCTCTCTGCCACCAGGTGACCCCTGGGCCCTCACACACACTGGTGGTGGGAGGGAGGCAGAGAGGGAAGTCTTGGCTTCAGGAGATGTGCTCATTCATCATCGCTGCCGGCCAGCCCATCTGTTCCCCACTGTCACTGCCCAGCCGCCCACAGACCCTCCATATGGCTGAAAGTGGTGCTTTCGGGCATTCTTAAAATGTCGCATCTACCTGCCTGGCTGGGAAGGAAGCCCACAGTGAAGAAGCAGTGCAGTGGCACACTCTGTCCCCAACCCCAGGCGGGGATATTGCCAAGAGCTGTCTATCCACTTTCTTAATATTTCTGGAATCCCTCCATCTCTCTCCATCGTAACTACTACTGCCTTAGCTCAGATTGTCAACATTTCTCCACTAAAATAATATAAAAACTTCCTAAGTGTTGTTTCTGCCTCTAGTCTAGCTCCCCTCCAATCCATTCTCCAATGGTAACATTCCCTATGGAAAATCTTTGGGTTGCTCCTCCTGCCCTCAGGAAAAAGTGCAAGCACTTTAGCACATGAGACTCTTCAAAATTAACCCCCACCCTCATTGGAGACTTGATGCTTGCTAGTCGCTCTTTTTCCTCCTGTGTTTCAGCTATGTGAACACATTTCAGACTCTTCAAATGCACTCTATTCCTTGGACTGCCTCCATGCCCTCCCATCTCTCATTTTTTTCACCTGACTAACTTCTAGTCAGCCTTCAGGTCACAGTAAACATCCATTGTTCCTTGACCCCCAAGACTGGTTTAGGTAACCTCCACCCATGTCTTCCTTTAGGAGACCATACTTAACTAGAGTCATAAGACTTCTCACGCTGCATTAAAATTGTCTATGTACTTGTCTGTCTCCCTTCCGCTGTCACCTCCTTGCATATTTTTTTATCATTTTATTTAGTCTCAGCATCTAGTTGCTCAATCTTTTGTTAAACGAGTGAATAAAATATGCTTGTCAACCACAGGTTGTAAATCAATCAGCAACCTCTCTGGAGGTCAAGCCTCTTGACAACGTCAAGCCTCTGGAAGCACAATTAGGCAAAAGGGCTCATCTTTACTTGGATAGCTCAGCCATATTGCCACCATCCACTCTGCACGATGGTGGACATGGTAGGTATTTCAGTACATCAGAAAACAGCAAAAATATTTCATTGATATCTAGGTTCAGAGTAAAGAAAGATCTATTTGCTACCTGGAAATACCTATGATGTGCCTTGCACACAGTAGGCATTCAATAAAAGTTTAGAAAAAATGGAATGCCAGAACTAAGAGATTAAGCCCCTATTCACCTCCCCATTGGAATAACACACCTCAAGTCAACCCTCAAGGTTTTCCCCACTGAAGTCCTCTCTGGAAAGTTCTGGCTCAAAGTTACAGAGCACATCTCAAATTTATGAGTCTGCCTCTCAGGACGGGAGAGGTGAGGGTTATTTTTCCTGTCTCCAGGTGGTGAAACACAGAGGCACAGAAAAGCAAAACTGCTCCTTGGGGGGGGACACAGAATTGGGCCCACTCCAAATGCTTGTTCTCTCCTCATCCCCACCCCTAAGAGGGAGCAGAGCGGTGCCAAGACACCCAACCTCTGAGGACAGTGAGCAGTGGTCAGAGTGGAAAGGGCTATGGCCCCTTAGCAGTTCCCTTGTTCTGTGATCTCTTTGTGTACCTGACCAAGAAACATGCATTCATAAGCCCAACCCATGGCCTCTGAGGAACCATGGAATGTCAGCAAGCAACAGCAAAGCAATGCCAAGTACTTTTTTCACAAATATGTATAATTAAGGTCATTAAGTTATGAAAGTGAGAACATTCGACTGGAGGATATCTAAATAATGAGATAACTGCTTTGCAAGAAGCCTGATGAAAGGGGAAAGCAGCAGCTGAGTGAGCCCTGCAAGGTGGTGACCTCACGGAACGTCCACACTGTGCAGAGGGAGAGCATCCCTCTCCGGCTTCTGTCCCTGCTGATCCCAAGAGACTCTCCCCAGGCATCCCCTCTCCCCATTCCCACCACTCAGGGCCTCCATCTCTAGTGAACTCACAGCTGGGGAGTGGGGCGTTGATAAACTCAGTGGAAGATGTAGAGGAATTCTCTTTGGGACACTTTTATTTAATTTATCCCAAAGGCCAGTGGTATGAATAAGTGAATAATGTCTGCCATTTCATAACAAGAGGGGAGGGCTCTGGAGCCAGGCTGCATTGGGGCGGGCCCCCTTCTCATGGGCCCACACTTCATGGGCCTCTGTGCCAAATTAGAAACAGGGACCAGGGTCAGACGACTTCCAGACAGTCCTCCCTAGGCAACACCCACATCTCTATCTGGGATGGGGGTAGCAAAGAGGAAGAAGAGGAGTAACAATAATAGAAATTAATAAGTCCACACTTAGTTACATGGTCCTTACTATGTGCCAGGCCCCATGTCAGGGATTTCACAGACATTAGTCTAAGCCTCACAAGTACCCTGCTGGGTAGACGTCATCATCTCCATTATACAGATGAGGCAACTAAAGCTCAGAATGTAGCCCTTGGCTTTGGGAACTTCCCAGAGCCACAGAGAGTGAGTAGTTAAGGGAAGGCAAGGAGGACAGGAGAACATCTCTACTGCCTATTTTCATCAGAGAGTCTACCCCACCATGACTTCCTGCACAGCTCCCCACACCTTCAGCCCCTTAGAGAGGTGGAAGCAGGGGCAAAGAATCAGCCCAGAGGGGAGAAAGAGCCCTGCCCTGACAGCTGACTGCACCCAGGGATCTGGGCATAGGGTAGGTCTTCAATACACACTGAGTTAGTGAGCATCTGCAGTTGGAATCTGTGAATCCCAGCTCCTCCACTTCCTAGCTGATTGGAGGCAAATGACTTATCACTTTTCTGTGCCTCTGTTTTCTTATCTGTAAAGTGGGAATGATGATACTGGCCTCATCTCATAGGGTTGTGAGGATTAAAGGAGTCAATATGGGTTAAGAGTATCTGGCCCATAGTAAGTGTTCAATAAATCTTAACTCTTAATATCATCATCAACATTGTCAATATTCTGATTGATCCAAACATAGAAAAGCCAGACATCCTGGTTCTGCTGAGCCTCTACACACAGAGCACCATTAGATTGACTACTCCCGTAGACTGACCATGACTCAAGTGGCCAGTGTAGATACCTCCCCAAAGCAGAGCACTGCATCCTCCACAGTCAGTTACTCAGCCTCCTGACATGTGGCCCTGAGTCCAGTGAACTGAGACTACTGTTAATAATAAACTATTCACATTGAGAGCTAAGAGCAAGAGATGCTCTGTGTGAGCATCACGTCCTTCATCTCAGTGAAAAAAGAACAAGGTGGAACTGGCCCAGCCTATCCTTGTTCTCAGTGGGGTTCTCAAAGGCGCAGCTGTGAGGTGCTGAGGAAACACCTCAGAAGACTTCGATGTAAACTCTGGTTCTTCCACTCAGTGGCTGTGTCATGTCAGGAAAATCGTTCAGCCACTCCTAACCTTACTTCCTCAACTGTGTTACTATAAGGATTAAGTGGCATAATGTGTACAATATATGCCATTTGCTGCAAAGCAGTATACCAATGTAGGGAACTAGAATTAATATTTTCATTCTCCCTAAATCAAATCCACTTGCTCCAGTGTAAGCTCTTCCCTCAAATCAGACCTCACCTGCACGTGCAGGCTCTCTCTGTTTCTCTCTCTCTCAGCTGGTTTCAGGGTCTCGGAGGAGCAGCTGGTTGAAGGGGCAATGTGGGTAGCAAATGACAGTCAGGTCTGAACTCCCGGAAATAGAAGTCCTGGGTGCTATTTTCAGCTGGGCTGGATGTGAAAGGTCAGCATGTGACCTCATGCGAGTCCTCTCCCTGTCCCAAGCCTCATGCTCAGCTTCTAAGCCTGAGGATTAGAAACGGCCACGTCTCCAGGGCCGAGCTGACTGTGAAAAGCAGCTCTGTGCTTTAATATGGGGCAAGCCTTAGCCATTTTGGGCTGCAGAGCATCATGGCGGACACAATGCCAGGGGACAGGATGACAGGATGCTGCCTGGTCACACATCACTGTTCAACACCACACGTCTCCTCCCAGACTCGAGTAACACTCAAGAGCACCCACTGGAGAGCAATGCTCATTGTCATTCCACCCAACAACGATCCTGGCTCCAGCTTTCAGCAGTATCCCAGAAAAATTAAGAGATTTTCATAATCATTTTCCATGCCTCCTTTCACTACGTGGAAATAAGAGACATCCAGTGGGTGAAATTCACAAAACAGTGTTTCCAAGTATCCTATCCATAATAAAGTTGTGGATTTATGAACTGCATGTCTTGCTATTAATTCAGTGCTTTCCCTCATATTCACTCTGATTCTCTCACTGATAGACTTACAAATCTCCCTTGCAAGCTTCTGAAGTAGTGGAGAGGAGGAGTAGTTCTAGAGTGTACATTGCTCTTACATGATGGAACGTGAAAGAATGATTAAATGAGCCAGAACACTCTCAAACTGATGACAGATTGATCAAATTCATAGATGACTTGAGGCCAGGGAGGTAACAATCAAGAGGGTAGCTAAAGATCACCTTCCTTAAATATGGCAAAAGCATAAGAAACAAAAAAAAACCAGAAAAACTGGACGTCATCAAAATTAAATACTTTGTGCAAAGGACATCATCAAGAAAGTGAAAAGGCAACCCACAGAATGGAAGAAAATATTTGCAAATCAAATATCTGACAGTCAAATAATTAAAAATAAATCCAAAATTGTAACTTGGTCAAAGCTGCATCCAAGCACGTGGGGGCATAAAGGCTGGAATTTATTTACATGCGAGGCCCTAGAAGCAGCTCAGATGAGAGTGGTGCAGGGAACTAATGGCTGCTTCCCAGGGCTAATACCTCCAAGTAGCCAGGAACAAAGACTCTCCTTAAGTGCCAAGAAGTTGTATCCAGTGGGGATGGGCTCACCCTACCGGTAGTCATGGAGTTGGGTCCCAAAAGCCAACTGCAAAAGCAAAGAATGGCAGAAATGTGGTTTCTCCAAGTATAGATGCTTGTCAAGTACAAGCTTTGTCTAGAAACACTGGGACAGGGTGAGATTCTGTGAGAGAAGAAGGAAAGGGAGAGTACAGCACTACATGGTATCTTCTAGCTTAAACTCAAAAGAATCCAAGTCAGGGTCTAAGAAAAGAGACTGGAAAATTTTTTTTTTAAAAAGAAAGTCAAATGAAAGTGTTCTACTACTGGCAGTATGATGTGATCCTGTTCTGTCCTGGTGCCAGAATTTAGCACAGGTGGGAGGAGGGCATTTCTCCCATACTGGAGCAAAGTACAGAGCTTTTGCACGTCATTGTGGGTGACATGGAGGGAGTATGCTGGTAGGGAAAAAGATCCATAGCCCAGCAGGGTGCAGGTCACAACTGGGGAACCATGTGGTACATGACAGGAGTGGCCATGGAAGGAAAGCAGATGCTACCAGGTGGAAGAAGAGGGCAGCTAAGATCACTCCCGGGTCAACATGAGGCATTACTAATACCCTTTAAACCATAAGCTAGGTTCTAATGATCTTGCTGGAAGCAATAGAAAAAGGAATCATTGTTTTCTTCCAATTACTGTGACTTTGTTCCACGACTATATTCCCAGATTGGTGTGGCCAAAGAAAATGGGAGACATATTTGGCTAAATGTCAAATAATGGACCTGGATCCAAAAAGACAACTGGAAAAGCAGAAGATGGTAGAAACATGGTTCACAATAGAACCTATGAAATAACTCAGGACTTCTAGATGGGTGCCAGCTGAATTTTAATCAATAGTATGATGTGGTAGTCAAAAATAAAACCTTGAGTTAAGAGAAGTCTAGAGAGATATACAGATGTGGTGAGGAGAGCTGGAAAGTGCTCAAATCTTGGAGAATTGGGGTTTTTGGAGACTTAAGTCCTTTTCTTGTGCTGCCACTAACTAGCTGAGTCACCTGTTCTCTCTGGGCCTCACCTTTTCATCTGCACAATGATGCTGTTAGGACAGATGGTCTCTAAGACTCCTTCTAGTTCTCATGTTCTTTCATTCTATAAATGCAATTTCAAAATGCGGGAAGCAATGGTCCTGCTCAGTTCTGCTCTGGCCAAACCACAAGCAGACAACTGAGTGTAGTCTGGGGCCCCTCACAAGAGAGGAATGAACAAAGGGGAGAGCAAAGAGATCATCATCATCCAGGATGGAGAAAGTTCTCAGAACCTCATGACAGAAACTGGTTTTATCCATTTTGGAGAGATGAAGTCAACATAATGGGCAGACATAATGGTTTTCAAATATTTGAAGCATTGTTTGGATAAAAGAAAAGCTAAATTTGTCCCATGAAGTCCCAGGAGTAAAGAGCCAAGAACAAGGGGTAAAATCCACAGGGAGGTAATTTTACCTTTATCTAAGAGGGAAATTCTCACCCTAGAGCTTATCTGGAAGATGAATGGACCCATTCCTGGGGGCATTCAAACCTCAGACAAGTGATTCAAGGGTCTAACCAGTAGGTGACCTTGATGACATCTGAGGTCCTTCTCAATTCCAAAAATCTGTGAGTGCCCATGAGATAACTAGAGATCTGGTTCATTGTCACAGAAAAAGAATGGCAGATTATCCTGTCTTCACACCATTTCTAAATGGTTGGCACACAGTAGGGGTTTAATAAATATTTGTGAAAGGGAAGGAGAGAGAAGCAAAGATGACAAGTCAAGTCACACATTCCACCATGTGTCTAGAAAGCCCTCTGCTCAGAAATCCTGCCTCCCTCCCACTTGCTAAGGTGCTGGATTCCAGCCAAGGCCTCGAGCGCAGGCCTATGAGTGCAGCTCAGTGTAATTAAACACCTGAGTTTCCCAGGAGGGATCCAATCAAAAAGATAACCGGGAGAGAACCTGTGGCTTCTGCCTCTTCCCTGCCTTCCCACTTACTTCTTGGTAAGGCTGGGCCTGGTGTGTAGTCCCACAGCTGGAGGGCGCCCCTCGCTGTGTTGTCTCTGCAGAGCTGTAGTCAGTCTGCTGTTCTCTGTTAAGCTGCACATTTGTGCCTTGCTTTGCAGAGAATCTTTAGAGTTTACTGTTGTTTCTCCAGTGGGTACACTCTGCTTCCATCATACCCACCCCAGGGAGCTCTACGAAGGGGGCCTGGCCCACAGTTCTGTGGTTATGATCAGGAAGAGAGACCCCCTCCCCTGCTCTAGCTCTACCACCCCATTCCAGCCCAGCCCAGCTCCCTCTTCCCATCCCCAAGGAGGAACAAAGGGTTAGCCCTACAAGCAGGGCAGCTGCAGCTCTGCAGAACTCACCGGTGATTTTTCACAAATTTGATTTTCTTTCTAAGCCTCCTCCTCTTTCATTTTGCTCTTCCTACCAAGACCTCTCTCCTTGCCAAGCTTTCTTCTGGTGACAGTGGGTTTTTATCACCATGTAGCTATGATTCAGAGCCAGACCTCTAGCTGATGAGTGCTAAAATTATTCTCTCTCACACACGCAGAGAGGACCACAATGGGGAAAAGTGAAAATGGAAACATTTTTCAAGTCTGCAAAGTCACTATCAGGTGAGGATTTATGGAGTCGACCCTGACAGCTCCTCCTTTTGCAGCATCCTCCCCAGAAGATTTTCATCTTAATATTTAGTTCCACAAACAAACTCTTATCAAGCTCTTCTGTATGCAAAGCATCATGCTGTCTCTATTCCGTTACCACCTTCGCACATGATACCTCCTCCTGCCTCTCAACTGCCAGCCAATGCCTACCAGAGTCCCTTGCTGAACGGTTGAACAAACAACACAGACCAAGGATGCTGGAAGGATGGCATCATCATCAACTAACAGGCCATCTGTGACTCTGGGCTGGGCACCAGGCAGAAACAAAGGACCTGAAAGGGAAGAAGCTTTACTTTCATTTACACCATTGAATTGCATCATCCCCATTTTACAGATGAAGAAACAGGCTCAGGAATTGAGTAGCCTGTTCCCTTGACTACGAAGTAGTGGAGCCAGAATTCATAACCATGCGTTTCTCTTTTGAGCCCATGAACTGTCTACATTATAATGATTTTAGAAATTAAAATTATGTTCCTGACCTACAGTCAGTTGCTCATGCAGCCTGACTGGTTTTGTCGACAGTCGAGATGGCTTGCAGAAACCATCCTCATTATCTAGTTAGTCTTCTCTTTGGGCAGCATTGATTCAAAAGGGGGCTGTCCAGGGGAAGGAACAGTCTTTGACGGAAACAAGCTGACCAATATCGTGGCGGTGGCATCTTTAGTCTAACGAATTGAGTGATGTAATCCAGAATCACTGGTGGTGTCCTTCAAGTGGAAAATAAAGTCTGCATCCCAGCGATTTTTCTAAATGGCAGACTAAATGGTTAAGATCTGAGAGTATTCAGGAGCCGGCCCCGTGGCTTAGCAGTTAAGTGCGCACGCTCCACTACTGGTTGCCCGGGTTCGGATCCCGGGCACGCACCAATGCACTGCTTGTCCAGCCATGCTGAGGCGGCGTCCCACATACAGCAACTAGAAGGATGTGCAACTATGACATACAACTATCTACTGGGGCCTTGGGGAGACAAAGGGAAAAAAAGGAGGAGGAGTGGCAGTAGATGTTAGCTCAGGGCCAGTATTCCTCAGCAAAAAAAGAGGAAGACTGGCATGGATGTTAGCTCAGGGCTGATCTTCCTCACAAAAAAAAAAAAAAAAAAAAGATCTGAGTGTTCAAAGAATTCAGCAAATTAGCCTTACCGCAACTTTCTGCAATCCCTTTCTCTTGGCATGTGAGGTATTGTCGGAGGTGGTCACCGAGCACTAGCCTACTGCAGGAAGGATTCTGGGATGCTGACAAACCAGGAGGCACAGAGTGGGCACTCAGCCCCTCTCAGATCAGCACATCTTTCTTTCTCTTTCCCCTGTCCTGTGTGGCAGGAAGAGGTGGTGGCTGCTCTCTCTGTAGCCTTTTGCTCCAGAGCCATTCTCACGGGGTGGCAGTGCAGACCAGTGGAGAGACCATGAGCTTGGTGGTCAGAGATCTGGGTCTGAATTCTGACTCCACCAGTCACAAGAAGGTTGACCCAGAGGAAAATAATTGACCTCTCTGAGCTTCAGTTCATCACCTGAAATACTGGGATACTAACACTTGGGACATAGAAGTGTTAGGAGAGTTAATGAAGAATGTGTATCAAGTGTTCTACACACAGTATATGCTCACTAACTTACCATTATTAATACTATTCTTACCTGTCCTTTTCTAGAAGTCATGCAAAGTCTACCCATCATTCACTGGTCAAGTAAAATACATCCTTGTTACTGCCACTCTCACCTCTACTTCACAGAAATGATCGCTGTCTTCCCAGAAGTCTGCAAGCACGAATGGGCTCTACTGCTTATTCCGTGAACACTTACTGCTTTCCAGCTTCACATGGTTTTTCCTGTTTGTAGTTGTATTTCCCAAACTAAACTGTAAGCAAATTGAGGAAGGGATGATGTCTTATTTTTTTCTCCCTTCCTCCATCCACTCAGTATTTATTGAGCCCACCATGGACCAGGTATTGGCCCACACAGCCCCTGACTAAGGCACCTTGAAGTCCAGTTGGGGAGATATCTGCAAACAGATGCAGTGAGATAAATTGTGAGAAGGCCCTCGGTGCCTAGCCCAGGGCTCTTCCCAAATAAACAGGGTGTGTACTCCCTGACCCCTGACCCTCCTTGATCGCTGACTGGGTGAGGGGCCCTGCACATGTTCCCATAACAACCTGTATAACAACCTGTCCTTTCCTTAGTGGAGATTCATCTCATTTCACAGCAATTTCTCATTGACTTATCTGGCTCCCCCAGCAGACCATAAGTAATGTGAGGGCAGAGCTTGTGTCTCATTTACTGCTCCATCCTCGTAGTCACACAGTGCCTGGCACATGGCAGGCACTCAAAAAATGTTTATTACATGAACAAAGAGGTATTCAGGTAAACTGCTGATTGATTGAGGTTCCGGGGAATTGGCAGGTAAATCTAACATTTGTTTTCTCAGGGACCATACTTATTCATATATTTTTAGAAAATATTTCCCTGGTGGGCTTTCCTCCTCTCGCCAATTTTAAAGAAGGAAAGGAAAATTATTTTCTCCTCTGGGTGACTTCTCCCTAGCTGTCTGCAGTTGTCAGCCTAGCGGTGGAGAGCCACAAGAAAGGCTTGATATAAAGCAGCTGAAGAGGTGTGAAACTTGATTAATCAAGTTCCTTTGCTGAAAATAGAATGGAGGCCTTAACCACTCTTCATCCACTTTCACCTCTCCTCATCAAGCTTTGAGGACATCCCACGAAGCCACCAGCTGCCACAATCAACTGGCATAACTTGTGATCTGTGGCTACCAGTACCAACTGCTGTCATGGTGATCTGGAAGAGGAGGGAAAACACTGAGCTGAGAGTGATGACGGGAGCTTGAGCCCAGCTCTGCTTCTAACTAGCTGTGTGACCTTCAGCAAGTTACTCCTCAATTTCCTCATCCACAAAATGGGAAGGATACTACCAGTCCCATGGAATATTGAGAGTTTCAAAGGAGACAACAATCATAGAAACAAAATAGAAGCAAAAGATTTGATCATAGCAACATCTCCACACGCTAATTTCCATTTGGATGGAAATTATATGTTTAAAAAGATAGAAACAAATTTTTGCAAATGACTGTGGGTATCTATAAGGTCAGAGACAATACCCCTCATCCAGTTGACTTCCCACTGGCAGGGCTTCCTAACATCTAAGACTGTTGTAAATTCTTCTTCCCAGTGCAGTAATCCAGCTATGAACAAGGATAATGTCTTCCCACAACACACATAATCAGATATTTTGTCACTATAACTATAATTGAAAATAATAGAGAAGGCTTGCAGGGAAAGCACCCTCTCTCTGCAATCCTTCCACTGCCCTCTTCTCTAACCAACTCTTTTCCCTGCCCCTCAACACCACACACACCACAGAGAACATTTTCCCCTTCTGTATCTCAAAATAATCAGCAAGGGAAGCAACAAAACCAAGTGAAACTTTGATGTCAGATAAAACTAGGTTCAAGACTCAGTCTGGCCACCTCTCACACTGTGCCCTTGGAAAAATTACCTCGTGTCTCTGAACTTCATGGTTCTTATCGGCAAAATAGTGATAATAAAGCCTATTTATGGGGTTGTTGGGTGAGGGAAACTTCCCAACATGACACCTGGCATGTCTTGGTACTCAGTGCATGAGTGTTTCTAATCTCTTCTCTCCTTCTCCAGAGGGAGCACTCTCTTTCCTCTCGGTACTGTTTCCTGCCCAGTGAAGATCCTGCCAGTCAGGCCTGGACAGTGATGCCTGGGAGGCCTCCCAACCACACAAAATGACTTTCTCCTTCTTTAACAGCTTGCCCTAACTTGCTCTGCAGCCAGGCCAATTTCTTTTTAAAACAGAAGCTTTGTATCTAGGGAATCTCACATCCAGATACCCATATATTTAATGACCTGTACATTAAATACTGCAATGCACCTGACATTTCATGCAAATTCAAATTCTTCTAAGGTACAGCACACCCAAAGGACTAAGAAGTGGTTGAGAAACATCATTGTTTGATGAGTCCTAGAAATGCGTTATAAGAGAGGGGACAGAGGAGCAGGGAGAGAACTACCATTGTTTGAACACCCCATGTGGGAGGCACCGTGCTAGGTGCATCACATCACTTTATCTTTTCATCCCCAAAACTTTGGTGAGGGAGGGCCTGGTATCTCCATTTTCAGTTGAGGAAACTGCTAAAGGTCAAAGCATTCATCAAGAGTAGCGGTGGGCCTGGAAGCCAGAACTGGCCGGTTCCAAGGCTCATGCTCTTTCTCCTGTTCCAACAGCATGTGCCCAGACACAAAAGAGAAGAAGGGCAGGGAGACCCACAGGCCCTGCCCTCCGCAGCCTCCTGCGGAAACTCCGGAGTTTCACAGGAGTTAGGCAAAATACACATGAGGCAAGAAAGAGAAAACTATGAGGTCATAAGAATATTTAAAGAGCAATGTAAAGTCCAAATGCAAGTGAATAAACCCAAAGCAAGGTCCGTCAGCCTTTGACGTACAAAGAAAACTAAGGGCTGAGAACCAGGAGGGAGTGACCAGACATAGTTCCTGGAGGAGGGGAGAGAGGGATGTAGGAGACAGAAAGTAGCCTGAGCTTGTGTCAAAGACAGGGATACCCATCCGAAATGCACAGTGGCAGGCAGAACTTAAAAAAAAAAATCAGGTTCTAGAGAAAAATAAGCTGATTTACTGGCTAGCAAAAAATAAACTCTAACACTAAATGAGAAATGAATAGTTATTTCTCCCATAGCATTCTGGACACTGCCCCATTTCCCAAAATAAACATAAACCAAAAATGAAATTAAACAGCATTCCCATGCTCCTGAGAAGGGAGCAGTAATTATTATTTTCCTTTTTCTAAGAACAGGAAGGAAAAGATTAACTGGGAAGAGCAAGAAACAATCGCTGTTATTAACAACAATAAAATCACAACATCTGAATGTAAAATTTTTAGCGTTTTCAAAGAGCTATCATACACGATTATCTCATTTAGTTCTCACTTCCACTAAGTGAGATTGTCAGGAAAGCCTCTTACCCCTAGGCCAAGAAATTAAAGGGTACAACCCAAAGCACAGAGCAGATCTAGGACTTGAGCCAAAGTCTCTCAACTTGCAATTCAAGGATGAAGCTCCAACAGGGTCTGTCAGTCACAGAGGGCTAATGTTTGCTGATATCAGTTGAGGGGATTTGAGGGGAGGGAGGAAAGCTGAGGTGGAAAGACCCTGCTGGTCAGCCCCCACTAGCTGCTCTCCTTGTCTATATTATTGCATTTCTACCTGGGCACATGACCACCCCAAATAAAAACTATATTTCCCAGCTTCCTTTGCAGCTAGGTGTGGCCAGGTTACCAAGTTCCAGCCATTGAGATATAAACAAAGTTAATATGGACAACTTCCTAGTATTATTCTCAAAAGCGAAAGAGTTTAACTAGCCTTTCCCTTCCCCTTCTTTCTAGTTTCTGGAAAAAGAACATATGGCTGAAGCTGGAACAGCCATATGGAATCCCGATACGGAAGTCATGTGTTTAAGAGAGCACAGAAGCCTGGGTCTCTGATGAGTGCACAGCACCCAGACCAACCCTAAACTTTTAGAAAACATATGCCTTGCTGATGCTACTACTACTCTGTGTCTCTGTCCAGCAGCAGAACCCATATCCTAACTAATAAAGAAGCTTTGCCAGTGGCACTGAAGACCACTTCCAAAACTCTAGAGCCTTCTCAACTGTTCAGATTTAACAAGTCCATAAATATTTATTAAGAGTCTACTATGTGTTTGAAGTCTGCTAAGAGTATCTTTATAGTCTCCTGGGAAATGTGCCCCACATCATTTTTTAAAAACCATTATATTGGTATAGAATGCAAAAAGGAATATTCAGCAAAGGTGAAATGGAAAGTAACAAGAAACGTTTAAATAAGATCATGACGGAGGCAGGGAAAAGTCCATCTTGGTTTGTAAATAACAATTTAAGCTGAAAGGAGGCCACGAGGCATACTGCAAGTGGGTGAGGCAGCGGGGTCAAATGTCCAGGGGTGCAGGTTACTAGTGTCCCTTCCCCCCAGGAGAGAAAGTGATAGAAGGAAACCACTAGGAGTGAACTCAGTTACTCCGGGGGCTCTCAGTCCCGAAGGGAGGTTGACTGAAGCATTGACCACGATGGGATCTGGTCCAGCAGAGGAACTAGAAGGAAGGGCTGTTATGGATTAAACAGATGCTCACAAGGGTCCGTTCAGCGCTGACATTCTGCTCTGGTTTTAAGGAGCTGAGGTGGGAGGGGACCGGGAAGAAAGAAATAAATTCAAAGAGAGAGGTGTTGTACAGTGCTGAGGTAGGAGACCAAACGTTCAGCTTGGGGGTGGAGAGTGGCTAGTGTAGGAGTACAGTGTCTAGACCCCTGCCATTATGGGAGAGAAAGGAAATGAACATGGCTTCATCATAAGGACAGGATGACAGCAATGACATTATGAAGAGAGAATCAGAAAAGTGCAAAGCCCATATTAGGAAAATGGGAACTGTCTCTTCACCATCAAATTCCCCAGAGAGAACTCCCTAAGACAGGGTCGTGTCCCTAACCTGAGACTGAGACTTCCCAGACAAAGGAACTAGTCCCCCCAACAATCCCTCCTTCTTGGAGGGATCCCTCAGAGGCCCGGGCAAGGCTCACCCCACAGTGGCCTCCATCTCCAGGCCTTAGTCACTGGCTGGTGGGCCACAGTGCCTGTCTCTGTCCTTCCCACAGTCCAGCCACCATCAGACTGCTGGCTCCCTGAGAGTGCCACCCACAGAGGTCGTCTCCCAGTCCTCAGCACCTAGCAGGATCTGTCGGGGAGGCCATCAGTATGTGCCTGTTGAATGGGGGACGTCCGCTCCCAGGTGTCACACAGAGGGCTGGGGTGGCCTTGTGCTTCTCAGCATCACCAACACACAGGGGATGTGCAAAAAAGTGAGGCCACTCACCACATCTCAGGGTGAGTCCTTGCAGGAAACCACCAAAGACCCCCACAAGGAGGCAGGGAGAGCAGCACAGGGGCTGACTTGCCCCTGGCCCAGGCCAAGACCCCAGCATGGAAGTTAGACATAAAACCAGGCAGTTGGAGACATAGATCACCTACACCTACAGCTAACCACAAAAACTCATTTTAGCCAACAGTTTTCAGCTCTTTCTATTGCAATTTTTTATCAGAACTGAGAAAGGTGGGCAAGCTTGAAAATATTTCGTTTTCCTGCTTCCTGTAATCCTCTGGGGAATTAGCCAATTTATAATGAGATATTCAGTGCCAGCGAGCCGACAGGAGAAGCAACAGAAGGCTTCTGGATAATCTATATTATGGCTAATACACTGCAACAGAATAGCCAAGAAACACTATTACTGACACATGTAAAATTCAACGCAAAGAGGAAAAAACTCACAATGTAACCAGTACTTCAAAAGTCCACTAGCTTTATGTCTCTCTCTACCACCTAAGGATGCTGGGCCTGACTGCCAGGGTGACCGGGGAGGGAGAAACGCTGACCCCTTGACATAAACTAAGGCTGTGGTCAATGCTCCCCGTCGCCAGAGATCCCAATCCTGGGGTCAGTTCAATTCCATGAGCCATGCAGTAAGGATGTAAGTGTGCCCATGTGCACACACAGGCACAGCGAGATGAAAAAGAGCTCCATAAATCTAATAAGACATCAGCGTTGTCCTGAACAAAGGTTGTTTGGAATGAAAGTTTACAAGGATAATTACCAACACATTACACAGAGAGCAATAACTTTGTTGTTAGCACAAGAATTTGTCAGACGTGTCACATGGAAAGTGGAGCAGCTGTAACCGTAAGTGACAGTTGCTGAAAAATGGCTGGTTTCCAAAGCACCTGGTCCCCCGAGTCTGTACCGTAACCTTGTTCTTAAATTAAAACAACAACAACAAACAACCATACAAAAACTTTCCACTGCAGAAACTGCCAGCTTGTTAAAGCTAACAGAGAGAATTTTCAAGGAGTCGGCGTGTCCCTGTGCAGAGGCTGGTGGAGTCTGTGTTTGCAGCCCACACCACAGCAGGTGGCCTCTGTGGGAAGAGCCAGGCTTTTAACTCAGGGAGGCCTGGATCTCAATCCTGTCTCTCCTGCTTACCAGCCCCTCATTCCTGGGAAAGTGAGTTAACTTCTCTGAGCGTCCATTTCCTTATAAGACAGAGATGATAATCTCTAAGGTATAGAGGTGTTGTGAGCAGTAGAAATCGTGTGTAGAGCTCTTAGCATAGCACCTGGCAAATAACAAGTGTTCAGGAAACAGGGTTAGCGTTAAGCAGACTTGTCTACCTAAACACACCTGGCTGCATAATGAAGAGGGGACGACCTGTATATTACACTTTTTTAAAAAGGAGATGGAAACATCACAAGCTCTGAGAAGGTGGGGAGAGAAAAGAGGTGATAAAATTGTTGAGGTTTTCCTGGGAAACTATACCCAAGAAATTATGCCCTCCGTAGAAGAATGGTTTTACAAAAACAAACTGCTTATCCTTATTATACACTACCAGAACTATTTTCTTTTTTCTTTTCTTCCAGGTAAAAAGTTGCAAGGAAGTCTCCTTGTATTTGAAATTCTTTGGGGAGGCCATTTTCTAACTGACCACACTCAGCAAATTTTCTGTAATGGTTGTAATGAGGTATTTCAATTGACAAAGTCTCTCATCTCCCCCTCTAAGAGACAGATGCGTCTGGTTATTTACCAGGTGCCCCAAGTCTCACAAAAATGCTGCAAGCACTGCCTAGAAAACTGGTACTGTGAAGGTTGAAATAGTTCTAGAAGAGCAAAGATCTTAAATCCTTTTACACAACAAGAGAAAGCAGCTCAAGTTCTAATTAAGCTAAAGCAATTAGCCACCCACAGACACTTAACGCTGCTTCCCATGGTCAGGCAATCATCTCTATTAAAACCCATTTTGAAGTAAGGAGCAAACCCAAAAGCTCCATCACCACACACTTGCCACTAATCAATTGCCCCCTTATACAAATACTCTCGGAAGCAAGCTCTGTGCCTGCAGAGGGCTTTTATGAAAGGACTGCATCAGACATGATGAGGTGGTCACAAAAAAGGAGGAGGCAAACAGCAAATGTGACAAAATCCACTCGCTGAATAAGCAAGACACTGGGCCTTTGGTGGGTTGGACAAAGCAAGACAAATTGAAGCCTTGCGTTTCCCTGGTCTTAGAATTCTCTGGTTGGTGTAACAACTAATGAGTCAACTCCAACCTGAAGGCGTACATCAAACAAAACGGTTTCTGCCTACTGGAACCAGAGCCCAGCTTCATCATGTGTGACCAGACCACTGTCCCACCAGATGCTTTACCAGACCAGAGGACTGTCCTCTCCCATGTCACAACTCGTCATTGAAGCACCAACAGGGTGCACTTGGCAGGTTCACATGAGTCCAGTCCACTCAAGTTCATGTGCTTTCCCCACCTCAGTAAGGTCTACTCCACCCTAAGACTCCCTTTAGTGAAGGGAGTTCATTGTTGTTTCTAGACCAGGCTGTTTCCAGACTTGGCAACACAACAGCTACACGACGGTCAACGGGTAAGTGATGGAGATTTAAGTACCTTCCTCAAGAACGAGGGCTGTTTTTGTTTTTCAGCCCAGTCAAGTTAATCCAATAACCCATTACTTCTCAACGGAATAAGAACCTTTTATTTTCTGTGGTTTTTTTGGGGGGGATTTGGAAAATTTCTCAACCATCAAGCAAACATCAAAAATGTAGATCTAGATCAGCGCTGTCCAATAGAAATAAGATTTAAATTTTTCCTAGGAGCCACATTAAAAAAGCAAAAAGAAACAGGAAATTAATAGTAATAGAATATTTTATTTAACCCACTATATCAAAAATATTATCATTTCAACATACGGTATAATCAACATAAAAGATAATTAATGAGCTATTTCACATTCTTTTTCTGATACCATATTGGACTGCGCAGATCTAGAGCTAAGTTCAAATCGACATGGAAAGATTTCCACAATTCACTGTTCTCTGGACAAGCAGTTTACCAAATTGTATGTGTAGCATGATCTCATTTTAACTTTATAAGTATCTGTACCTATGTGTTCACATACAGATAGAAAATAATCTGTAAAGGAGAGACCAAAAGGTAATAGTCATTATTTCTGAGAGGCAGAATTATGGTTGGTCTTTATTTTCTACTTCGTGTTTTTTTGTATTGTCTAAATTTCTTTGTAGTAAAGATGTACTGGTTTAATTATCAGGAAAACTATAAAAACAGTCTTTTAAAAAAAACTCTCCCTTATTTTAAATTATTACACCCTGCTGGCACTGTAGCCATTGCCCTATTTCCAGCTAACAGAAGGGATGGCCAAACAGTATGCCCCACCCAACCCTAGCAACTGTCATACTTACAGCCAATCATCATGATGGCCACTGCAAAGATCTTCTCGATGTCTGTGGACGGGGCAATGTTTCCAAAGCCCACGCTGGTGAGGCTGGTCATGGTGAAATACAACGAGGAGATGTAGACAGAATTCTTGCTGGGACCACCTTCCCATTTTCCTGAGCCGGACCCATTAAACTGGTAAGGGGTACCAATGTCCATCGCCAGCTGGTAAAGCCAGCTGTTGTTGCGGATGGTCTTGGTGTCCTCGTCGAAGATCTCGTAGTCCCCGATGCTGTACCAAATGCAGGCCATCCAGTGAGCAGCCAGCCCAAACACGCACACCAGCAGGACCAGCACGGCAGCTCCATATTCAATGTAGTGGTCCAGCTTACGGGCCACTCGTCCCAGACGAAGCAGCCGGACGACTTTCAGCGAGCTGAACAGGCTGCTGATGCCCTGGGAGAAGAGGAGCACAGCATCAGGGCCAAGAACCAAAGTACTACTCCTCCCCTCCTCCCCACCCGGGCTGTTTCCTTCAGCATAGTGCATTTCCACAAGATGCAATATTATGCGACCCTTAAAAATTGTTTTAAAATAAGTCATGATATGAAGAAATGCTCATATATGTTTGTATACTTATGCACAATATAATTAGAATTTTATTCCAAGGTGTATGGAAGAGAAACTTCCATTAGCTTTTTCCTACTTCCATTAAAAAGCAAAACAAAGAAGACAAATAAAATTAGAATTTTATTCTAATTATATTGTGCATAAGTATACAAATATATATGAGCATTTTTCCACATCATGACTTATTTTAAAATAATTTTTAAGGGTTTTATAATATTTCATATTAAGTAATATGAAATATTTTCTGAGCTGTGTAATATTTATTTCATATTATATAATATTTCATTCTAACTATGTGCATAAGTATGCAAATATTTATGTGTTGAAAATGGTCTAGAACACACATGGAAAGACACGTAAAACAGTAACAGTGGTTATTGCTGCATTGTCAACTTATGGAATTACAGGCAATTTTCTGTTATACTTGTGTATATTTTTGTTATACTTGTATATATTTACTTAATTTCTATAATTAAAACTATTAATTTTATAATTAGAAAAAATATATTCAAAAAAATAAACATAGTTTTAAAAAAAGATAAAAATGAAAAGAATAAAGAACTGAGATTCTGTTTTCTCAGTAAAGTTACAAATTCTTGGAAGGCTACATTACTTCTGTCAGGCCAGGGATTACACAATCAAACACCATGTACTTAAACACAATCAATCCAGGAATCTCAGAGCTAGAAGGAACCTTCTGATTTCACCTGGTCAAGCCTCCTCTCCTCCAGCTGGTGTCTGCCAATCTCATCAGGACAGTTCGATTCTCCAAATAGCAGTTCTCTAGGGAACAGCACTGTGGTAGTGGAAGGAACACCACAGCAGAAATCTGGAAAACAGGGTCTAAGACCCACGTAAGCCACTGACTTGCTATGTGAATTTGGACAATTCATTTACTTCTCAGTTCCCTTGTCTAGACAATGAGAGACGCAGACTAGATGATCCCTAATCTTCTCCAAATGCCAATGTACTCTCATCAACAAAGGGAAATGAAACATACTACAGAATCTATACAACTCAAAACCTCAAAACTCCTATTCCAAAGTGATGCCAAGGTGTAGGGAAGGCATATTTCCATTAGCTTTTCCTACTTCCATTAAAAAGCAAATAAACAAGCAAACAAAATAGAGATATTTCTTTGACTCAAGACGTTGGTCTCCCTTACACAGCAAAAACCCAACAGTAGGATGATGCCCTTCACCAAGTAGAGTAAATGACTCTTCACTATTCCAAACACTGGACAGTTTCCAGATCACTGCTATTCTCTCTTGTCCCCTGTACCGTTAGTGACAACCCCAAGGGCCAGGTTATGTCACAGACAGAAAAAAAATGTGTAAATGCTTTCTGATAAGCCTGTGTCAGAGACTCACCAAGGAAGACTTCCTCTTCCTGGGCACACAGCTAAACCACATTTCTCTGCCTCCTTCCATTTGGGTGAGTCTCTGGCACTAGTTCTCATCAATGGAATGTGAGGTGAAATGAGTGTCATGTCCAGGCCAAGGCAGTTAAAAGTAAGTGTACTTTTTCTACATGCTTTCTCTTCCCCCTGACATGCCTTCCAGATGAGGCCAAGGGGTGAAGATAATGGATGTACAGAATGGAAGGAGCTTGGGGCTCTGAAAGACTATGTGAAACACCCTCTCCCCACACAATCAACTTGAAGTGTATTGTGATATGAATGAAAAAAAAAAACTCTCTGAAATAAGCCAATGACATTTGGGGGGATATTTGTTACAGTAGCTATTAGCCATCCCTGACAAATACAAAGCCCTTGTGTCATGTGAACACACAAATCATATGTAGCATAGCCTTGTCAGTAAAGACCACAGATCAGGTTGCCACACAAATTATTTGTGTTGAGATGAGGGTAGGGGAGGTGGGACTTATTGCCTTTTTAAAAAACAAAACAAATAAACAACAGAAATAATCATTTCTTGTCCAACATACACCAGCAAATGGATAATAATGGATTTTTCTAGGCCAAGAGACTACACCCCCAGGGTCAGTCAACCCAAACTGCTAACTTGACCAAGGTGACCTTTGGCGTGCCCAGTACACCTCCCCTGGGTCCCCTTTTTCCTCTATGCACTTTTCTCAAAGACTTGCCATGCAGATAAGGCTGAGAAAATCCCTCATATTAAAGTGCAAAAGACTGGTGAGGCTAAATGGACATCCTCTCTCCATAGGGCATCTGCATTTAACAGAGGGAAACCAACTTCCAATAGTGGAATTAAAAGCACCCACAGCCTGGATGAAGGAGATATTTTGGGAAGCAAAGAGCCTTTTTGATGACTCAGAAATCAAACACATGTAAGCAGCCACCTACTCTCCACCTCCTCATAAGGAGGTTCCTGAAATCCTCTCTCAAAGCAGCTCAACTCTGAAGCAGAACGCAGAACTTATTACCCAGGGCAAAACTGCCTTGTCATTTTTCCTCACTCATATT
Source organism: Diceros bicornis minor (assembly GCF_020826845.1). Lineage (NCBI taxonomy): Eukaryota > Metazoa > Chordata > Mammalia > Perissodactyla > Rhinocerotidae > Diceros > Diceros bicornis. The sequence continues at coordinate 76,903,024 of NC_080743.1, forward strand.
CAATTCAAAGCAGGATTTATGGAGAACCTACCATGTTCTCTTTGTGCTAATACTCCAGGGAAGAGATTAAAATGATGCTGTCTTTGTATTCTTATTCACTATTGCATCTTCAGTGCTGGCATGTGGAAGATGCTTGATAGGAAGAAAGGAGGGAAGAAGCAAAGCTTAACAACTAGATGCAAGATATGATTAGTGAAACGATATTTCCACTAACAGTCAGAACCTGAGAGCTGAGAGGAAGCATAGAAGTCATCTAGTCCAGCTCCTCTGAGTCCATTAATGTCTTTCCAGAGCTTCCTTTAGGAATGGTCACCCAGCCTCACCTTGAACTCTCCCCTTAACCACTACTTCTCGAAGGTCCCATTCTGTGGCAGTCATTCACGGAGAAGAACGATTGGGCTCCCATCGCCTTTCTTATCTCCCTTCTGCTTCATCTGCACTTCACCCCTCCTCCCGTCTCCATCCCTTCCCAATGGCCACCACAGCACATGCAACCACTACCTAAAGGCCACGCTGTCCTCTAGCCATACACTCCAGACGTCTCGAACAACCCACACAGCGGATGCACACAGCCCACAATGCCCACAATGCCCAGCTTCCCTGTTTCTGCCAGCTGGTATACCTGTTATCCTTCAGAAGTGACATTACAACACTAGCCATCCTTCAGGCCTGCCACTACCTCCACCCTAAAGCCTTCCGTGACTACCCTGTAGTCACAACCAATCACCCCTCCATGTGTCCACGGTATTCTGTATCCATTACCACTTGAAGACATTGCTTTGCATTATAGTCTCCTATAGCCATTTCCCCAACTACATCAGGAACTATATCTTCCTAAAGACAGAAGCCATTTATTATTCATTTTAGAAGCCTCCTGTATTGGGTTGAATAGTGTCCCTCCCAAACACTCATGTCTTTCCCACAACCTCAGAATGTGACTTTACTTGCAAATAGAGTCGCTGTGGGTATAGTTAGTTAAGATGAAGTCTGAAGTCATGCTGGAGTATGGTGGGCCCTTAATCCAATATGATTGGTGTCCTTACAATAACAGGAGAAGAGAGACACAGGAGAGAACACCATGTGACTACCAATGCAGAGACTGGAGTGATGTGTCTTCAAGCCAAGGAACACCAAGGATTACTGGCAGTACCAGAAGCGAAAAGAAAGGCACAGAACAGATTCTCTCCTAGAGCCTTCAGGGAGAGCACGGCCCTGCTGACACCTTGATTTCAGATTTCTAGCCTCCAGAACTGTGAGAGAATAAATTTTCGTTGTTTATTAAGCCACCAAGCTTGTGGTAACTTCTCAAGCAGCCCTAGAAACTAATATACCTACAAGGGATCTAAAGGCAGCACCTTCTCAGAAAGGGTCTCAAACATTTTCTAAACTGAATTGAAGAGTTTTGATTATTAGAGAATTCTTTCTCATTTTAAGGAGCCTCTGAAACAATATAAAATAAGCACTTCCTCATTGTGCTATTTATCTGTGTGTACACGGATACCCCATTACACAGTTTTGCATAAGTTCTCTCTTAGTGCACTGACAGGTGGAATTCTAGCTGTTTAAAAGCATTTCAAGCTATTAATTTGGGGGGTTTTTTCTTGTTTGCCTGAAGTGCAGTAGAGGAGATAAATAAAACAGAATACTCCAAACATTTTTTCTTTAATTTTAGTACGCTAAAAACATGACAGCACCATATGGTAGAGAATCACATTTCCCCAGGGACTTCTTGTATCAGAAAACCCATCTCATATTCCAAATAGTTCCAGCGAGTTCTTTAACACAACCTTGAAATTATGAAGAACCAAGAGTTTTAAGTCAACATTGATGAAGGGACGGTGAGAACCTGTGCTGCTGAGTCTCATCACTGACGGCCAAGAAATATGACTGGAAGGATATGACTTCTGAAATCTCAGGAACCTCAGTGGTAGTGATAGTGATGTGATTCAAATTGAAATGGACATTTGGCAATGATCAGATTCATTTGTGTGTGAACTATCAAGTTTTACCTACTTACTTAGATTAAATAAATCATTCCATTAACTTAGACTATTAACTTGCCTTCTCAACAAGCCAAATACACCCATATTTTGCTCATTTTTTTTTCTGTCATATGCATGGAAATAACATTGTCACAGACTGATGACAATGTGTTACTGAAAAGAACTACTCAGTCTTTCAGGTTCTTGAATAGCTCCCCCAGGCTTCCAGGTCTGTGTGGTGATATGATGGCATCCACAGCAAATTCTGCAGGTAAACTTTGATTGCTTTCAACCTCACGTTACTCATGATTATTCTTCTCCTGTATCCTCCTCCAGCTAAAGGCCTCCTTCATATGCTTCCCTCTGAGTCTTCTGGAACCCATCTTCACGCACAGAGAAATTCCCAGCCTCAACATCTTCATGGATTGTTCCCACCACCTTCTTGCTTTAGTTGAAACTGGTTCTCCCAGAGCACCATGCTCTTCCCCACGCTCTCCCTTACATCCTGGAGGTAGGAGGAGGGAGTTTTCAATCCCCACATTTTCATCTTACAAACAAGAGCTGTTTGGCATCACAAAAAAAAAAAACTCCCCTCCTTTAACATTCATGCCACCCAGCAACACCACCTCCTCATTACTGCCATCTGATTATCGATAGTTAATATCTATTGTATGTTTACAAATATGTCAGAACTTGGGTTTATCTTTCACTAATTACCCCATTTATCACTTCTTGGCCCCTCCCTTTCGTACCTTAAATCTTTGCACCTGGCTTTCCAGCCCATCTCCTGCTATCAGCATGGGAAACTTTAATGTCCACGGGGAAAAATTATTCAACCCTCCAGCCTCTCTATCCCCAGTGACCTTCACCTCTTCTCCACATCCTGGGCCTGGTCATCACTGGAAACGGCTCCATCTTTGGAATCTTACACACCAGCATTCGACAGGATGAGCACACACTTCCACTCCTGCTCTCTCCTTTATCTCCATCCAAACTACTCTTTGGTTTCTCTTTAATCCCTCTATCCCCATCTTTTTTTCCAACCATCAACTCTCTCCAGATTTCACTTGCTTTCCCATCATACTAGACCCTGCTACATCACTTCAAGTACGCTCTCCCCACCACGCTAACAGCCTCGCTCCTTGCCCTCCCGCCATACTTGTCCTGCCAAACCCAGCACTGCATGGTTCTAACAGCAGGGACTGGGCTATCTCAGGCTTCTCAGCCTTGAACGACTTTTTCCTCTTCCTTGAACAACCCTCTCTCCCCTTCCCTTCGATAGACATTCCAAACCTTCACTACTCTTTTCAAGATCCCACCTGGCCTGTGCCCTTCTCACTCTCAGTCAACATCATCTCCCCATTCACACAGAAAGTAGAGGCCATTAGTATCAACTCTCACTCTACATTCCACCTCCACGAATACAAGCAGGTGCATTTGTGCTATCTTTCTGTACTGTACCAAAACCCATTCCTCTACTTGTTCAGGGATATAATTCCATCAACTATCCACCCTCCTCTTTATTGCCTCCCTTGGTCTTGAAATCTCCCTTTCACAGACGAATTTCTCTTAGATATAATCATACTACTGTTTCAAGTCCTGTGCACCTCTCCAGATACATTAACTCTCCTTCTCTTCCTAATATTCCTTCCTGAAACCACAATCAACACACAATGGTTCAGTTTCCTCATTTCTCAACTCACTGCAATCAGATATCCATTCCCACCACTTCCCAGAACCTACTGTCTCGAAGGTCACCAATTACCTTCTAACTGTTACACCTTCAGCACTTGACACCTGTAGTGGACATTTGACATTCTTCATGGCCACACAATGTCTAAACTGTCTTCCTGTGTTTGGGGAATCACCACCTTACAAAGTAGAGCTTATCTCCCACCCCAGAAGCAGAAGATATCATAAATCTTCTTGCTTTAGCCTGCTTTGCAGCTAAAGTGTGAGCAAATGACCTAGAATCTGCCCATTGGAGACACCCACCCCAGTCACTGAATGCTATCTAATGGAAGACCTGTGCAGGACCCCTTGTGCAAGAGCATGGCCCAGTTCCCAGAGGCAGCAGTCAGTGGTTCTGGAATTCATACCCAGGGTCCACTGATGGTGGTGTCAGCACTGCACTTTGCAAATCCATGTCCAGGAGCAGCAGCAGTGGTATATTCATGGGACCAGCTCTGCCATATGATTTTGAGCATTGTTCCTGGCTGCATAGCCTCCAAATGTTTTTCTGATCTTCCCAAAAACTCTGTGAGTAACTAACATCCTTTTAATAACTTTTTACTCCTTACATTAGCCAGACTGGAATCCTGACACTACAACAATGTAGAATGGACTCTCCTCCCCTGGTTCCCATAACACCGCTCCTTCTAATTATTCCCTAAGGCATTGTTTTGGCCTTTTTCTCTTCTCAATATACCTCTTTCCCTGGGCAGCTGCATTCATTAATGTGGCTTTAACAACCATCTATACACTAATAACCTGTAAATCCATCTTTCCAAACCAGACATTTCTCCTGACCTTAAGACCCCTATGGGCATGTCATTGGGATATCCTACAGGTTTCTCAGTTTGACGTGACTCACCCTCAGCCCACCTCCTATTCCCCAACTTGGAGAATGTGCCCCAGGTCTCCAGTCTCCCAAGTGAAAAACTAGATGTCATCATCTTAGTTGGCTATGCAAACTTTTCTTAACTGAGTGTTCTTTTCAGAAGGATGATGTTAAGGCAAGTCAGTATTCCAATGCGTAATTTTGCTGACATTTGGATAAAAATTGAAAACAAACATATTTTCCTGTCTATGCATATAATATCTCTGGAAGTATACATAAGATACTAGAAACACTGATTGTTTCAAGGAGGGAGATCTTTACTGTATACACCCTTTTGAATGTTGTACCATGTGAATTATTGTTTATCCAAGATTTTTAAATATTAAATTATAAAAATAATAAAATATAAGTTTAAAAATACGACACAACCCTGCTTAGAACCATTCAATGGCTCCCATTGCCTTCTGGATAAAATTCCATTAGTTTAGCAAACAAAGTCCTTTGTAATTTAGTCTCCAGCAGCCTCAACTGCTTCCCTCCCAGGCATCCTCTGCTTTAGTCATATCAAGTTATTTGTGGTTCCACAATCACACTGTGCCATCATGCCTTCACATATGCTATTCCTTCTGCCTCAAACACTACTCCCTGACTGTCTGCCTGGCAAACCCTTATCCATCCTTAAAGACATTTCTCAATACCCCAGTGATAGGACGAGTTCACATATTTATTACTAAAATTGTGACTGTATCAAGTATTCAAGCATTTTGCCTTTTAAAATAAATATTAAATTCAAGCTTATCCCAATAATAGTATTACTTTCTTATTTGAATTCCAATTTGCTTTCTTGACCTGTAGAGAAAGGAGAGTAGATGTGGTAGCTCTCTAGAAACTGCGAATCAGATGTCACACACAGGAACATAACCCACTATGTGTGTCTAGGATGCTGAATTTTCTGTGTCAACTTGACTGGGACACAGGGTGCCCAGAGATTTGGTTAAACATTATTTTGGGCCTGTCTGTGAGGGTGCTTCTGGAGTGAGATTAACATTCAAATCAGTAGACTGAGGAAAGCAGACTGCCCTCCGTAGCGTGGGTGGGCCTCATCTCACCCATTGGAGGCCTGAATAGAACAAAAAGTGGGGTAAGGAAGACTTCACTGTCTCTGCCTGACTGTTTTCAATCTGGGACATAGGCTTTCTCCTGCACTCAGACTAGAATTTATACCACCACCTCTCCCTGGTCTCCAGCTTGCAGATGGGGGATTATGGGACTTCTCCATAATCACGTTATAGATAGATAGATACAGCGACAGATAGATAGATGGATCCTGTTGGTTCTGTTTCTCTGTAGAACCCTGAGTAATACAGTGTCTTAATGGAAGAAAGGTCGAGAACTGCTAGTCTAAGATTCAACACAAAGCCATCTCTCTGTGATGCCTCCCCTGACACCCACAGACAGAGTTCAACATGCTGTCTGTTGGATTCCCATGACTGGTCCTTGATTCATTCTTTCCACAAGTACTTATTGAGCACCTAATATGAGGCACACACGGTTTCAAGTACTAATAATAGATCAGTGATGAACTAGACCAAAATCCTCACCCTTCGGGGACTTTCATTCAGTTGAGATAGACAATAAATAGAAGGAATACATAAAATACACGGTACGTTATAAGACAATAAGATGAAAAATCAAGCAGGAAATGAAATAAGGAGTGCCAAGAAGAGGAGGTGATAGTCAGTGCTAAATAGGGTTGTGAAGGAAAACATCACTGAGATCTTGGCATTTAAGGCTCAATGGAGAAGAGAGTGTGAGCCACGAGAGTATCTAAGAGAAGCATGTTCCAGACAGAGGGATCGGGATCAGCAAGTACAACATGTCCCGAGGCAGGAATGTCACATTGTCTTTAGGTTAGGCTGACAGGCCCTTGAGATCAGGAAGCACACTTTCCGTGAGAACAACAATTACAAGCATTATTGCACTTAATCCTCATAACCTTGTGAGGTATATTATAGACCCAATTTACAGACGAAGAAACTGATGGTAACTTTTGTCTAGTATCACACAAGAAGCCAGTGGCAGAGCTGGAATTTGAACCCTGATCAACTGATTCCCAAGTGTGTGCTCTTAACCCCTTGCTCTAAAACTCCACCTTTAATTTCCCATCTTTAGAGTTCCAGGTCCTCGCAGATGCTCAACAAATGCTGAATGGAAACCTACAAAAACTCAGTCACAGGAGAAGCTGTGATGGTAGTAAATCTAGTGGTCTGTTATAAGGATTTACTATCTTATTAACAGAGCTTGGTTTGTTTGTTGTCTTTAAATTTTATTTATTTATTTATTTATTTTTTCCCCCAGAGCCCCAGTAGATAGTCGTATGTCATAACTGCACATCCTTCTAGTTGCTGTATGTGCGACGCGGCCTCAGCATGGCCAGACAAGCGGTGCGTCGGTGCTCGCCCGGGATCCAAACCTGGGCCGCCAGCAGTGGAGTGGGCGCACTTAACCGCTAAGCCATGGGGCCAGCCCTGTTTGTTGTCTTTAAAAGAGATGACTTCAAGAATAAATGTTCCATGATGTTCCCACCACTCTGAGAACTGCAGATCCATTTCAACTGCATAATGGAATAAATTGGCTTACCAGATCTTATTGGAAGTCACTCACTGAAGCTTAAATATAATTTGCTTCCCTTCCAACCCTTCAATATTTTACTTTAGGCTTGTTTAATTCAATTCAGCAATCATTTCCTGAAAACCTAGTACAGAAAGACACAGCCAAGAGCTACCGGTGATACAGAAACAAGGAAGGTGCAATCCTTGCCCTCACGTTGCCTACAATCAGGCCATAGAGAAAACACAGCCTGCATGTGACTGCAATGCAGCGGCAAACACAAGTTAGCTGCCACGATCAAGATCGAGTTAGCACAAGTCCTATGGCTGTGCATAAACGGAATTTTTTTCTGGTTCATTTAACAGATCTGTTGACCATATTCCGGGGAGGGATGTGGTCACTGAGTGTAAGGGGAGCTTTTAACCAGAAATGGGATAGCTTGCAATCTTCCATCTGTTTAATCCAATAACGTATCCAAAAGGCACACCTGCAGTCTCCATAGAAAGTAATCATGAAGGAAGTTTAGAAATATCACTTAAAACCATCCACTTTCCTTTTGTTTACAATTCAAACCATGAAATAAACTGGGTATTCAGTTGTGATATTAAATCATCAGGCTCTTTTTCTTTCTAGAGGCGCTGAAAATTGACATCTTTATCATTGGCCAAATAAAATCCAAAGGATACAGAACAGAGAATCTGGTTTTATCAAGCCATGTCTCTATCTTTCTCAGTATACTAATCTCAGGTTTTCTTCTTCCAGAGAAGTGAAATGAATCCAAGTAGCCTAGACTGTACTTTCTCTCATACTGCAGGAAGCCACAAAATCATGTTGTGCCTGCAGCTCCGACATTGACGCAGAATTAGCCATGCATGCCCTTAACTTGCTTTAGGCTAATTTGATTTAAATTCTCAGAGACTACAGCAAGTCAGGGTCTGGTGTAGGTGAAAACCCCTATGACTTTCATGAGGGTTGTGTCTGTAGGAGTTTTCAGCACTGGGTCCTGAGTAGGGCAATGGCCCACTTATCACTGCCCAGCCAGAGCTGTTTGTGTGTGTGTGTGTGTGTGTGTGTGTGAGGAAGATCAGCCCTGAGCTAACATCCATGCCAATCCTCCTCTTTTTGCTGAGGAAGACCGGCCCTGAGCTAACATCTATTGCCAATCCTCCTCCTTTTTTTCCCTTTTTCTCCCCAAAGCCCCAGTAGATAGTCGTATGTCATAGTTGCACATCCTTCTTAGGTGCTGTATGTGGGACGCGGCCTCAGCATGGCCGGACAAGCGGTGCGTCAGTGCGCGCCCGGGATCCGAACCCGGGCCGCCAGTGGCGCAGCGTGTGCACTTAACTGCTAAGCCATGGGGCCGGCCCCCAGCCAGAGCTCTTAAATGAAACAGCACTGACATTATGAAAGCATCACCTCAACTAGTAACATGTGAGAACGCAGCTGGGGCCTCCTGACCACATGTGATAGAGCTCTCTATCTAATGGAGAGGAGGGGCACAGATCATTTCCTACACAGTCTAATTTGGCCTTAAAAGATACACTCCCTCCCTCCCCAAACATAATCCACTTCATTCTCATCCTCACCCAAAACCGAGCTTCAGGTAAGAAGGTAGAAGCCCCTAGAAGCTATAAGAAGCCCCCAAATGTGTCGCCTCTTGACAAGGAATTTGTGGGCTGGCCTTGAGGCCTCCACTAGGGTGGTGAGAAGAGAAGGCTCAAGCAGCTACTTTGGATGTGTGAAAAGTTCCTCTGAATTTGGGGAGCCTGGCATAGCAAACTGCAGACCAGTAGCCCAGACACCTGGGTTATATCTGTAAGAACTGGGGCAGGTGCCAAGTATTCCCAGTGCTCAAGGACTGGCTCACCTGTGTTGGGCAAACAAAAGCCCTGGAGGGCAGAGCAGCCTCAGGACAAGAGCTAGGCAAGCCACTGGGCACAACTCTGAGAAACCACGGGGGAATTCAAAGCAGGGTCCCTGGAGCAGGCCAGGGGGCAGGCTTAGCCCCAGGACACTTCATGGTATGACTGACACACGGGGTATTGAGAAAGGGACAAGGAGAAACAGAAGACTCCCAGGGTGGCCATAACTTCAGGGATTCCTAGGTTTAAGGTAATAGGACTCCCAGCTAGAAGGAAGGTTAGTGCTTCGCCTTTAATATATTGCTCATGGGTTTAACTCTGTCCCATCCTCACAAATAGATTTAAAACCCTCGAGGGCTATTCCTCCTTGCAGCCTCAGCAGTGAACGATGATGGGACCACTAATCATTCTAGACTCTTCCATTCCGTGAAGCAACTGACATACACAGAACTCTACTGCCAACTGGCCCTCTGGGGATAAGTCTCTGTAGGAAAGTTCTAAGGAAAAATTATGGCATCTTTAAGAGGCTTCTGCTAGATAGAGAGTTCTAAACTTTCTGGAAGGCAGAAGTAAATACGGATAGTCACCATTCTGAGTGGTTAAAACAATCAGTAACTCCAACTTTTGGGAATAAGAGAAGCCATAGAGAAAAGAAATTGTCCTCTCGTTAGAAAAAAAGGCCACCATGAGGAGTCCCATGCACACCTAAAACCACAAAGAGGCCCTGCCTCTGGCACATTCTTACCAGCTCTGTGACCTTAGTAGGTCACCCAACCTCTCTGAGCTTCATTTCTTCACCTATAAAGTGAGGAAAATGCATTTACACAGGGTTAATGCTCATAAAAGTATTAGTTATTGTTACACGAGAGGTAGGCACCTTGTTCTCCTCCAGCTCTAAAAATCCAGTCAAAAAGAGGAGAGTCACAAAGAGGAGAAATTATTTGCCCTCAGCAAAAAGGAGAGAAAGGATCTGAAATGTCAGAAAGAAGTCACCTCTAGGTGAGGATTAATAAAGAGGGAAAACAATGCCCCTTCTCTGAAAAGTTGCAAACAAGCTCTCAAGGGTATTCTACCAAAACAGCTGTGTGAGCTGAAGGAGGCAGGCAGGATCCTGGCCTCGTGCTTCTAGACCTGCAGGGGCCCAAGAGTAAGTGAAAGTCAGTCTCACCTGATAAGGAAACGAAAGGCCAAGGCTACCGGGAAAACTAATAGAATACAATTTATACCTAGGTATTTATATTTTTAAACTCGCTTTAAAAGACCTAGCACTTCTTCGACTACAGTGATTTAGAAATTACTAAAATAACAAACATGCCACTTAGAAGTTTATTTTAATGGAAAAGTTGTATATAGACCCCGACTTATCAATCCCATCCTGCTAAGTAATAGCAAATAATAGCATCAATCATTTATTAAGCACTTGTAATATGCCAAGCAATCCTAACTGTTAGTCTTATATTAACTCACTTAATTCTTTACATTAACTCACTTAATTCTTTATATTAACTCACTTAATTCTTACAACTATCCTATAGGATAAATAGTATAATTCTCCCCACTTTACATGAATGCATGGATTTTTCATGAATTAACTGATGGACAAGCAGCCATGAAGGATGATGAGTTGTGTGTTGATTGCACTAAGATTTTTACACACAAGCAATGAAATCAAACTCTGCTGTGGCTGTTCAAAGACACAAACCAGTCTACTGTCTACCTCCATCCACTCAGGAAGTCCCCCCTAAAGCCAACCTGAATATAGCAGGAGAGATCAGTGAGTCCCACCTTCTCCCCACGCAGGGAGTAGGCTGTGTGTACAGACAGCAAGTAGCAGAATGAAAAAGTAAGAAACAAAAGCAGTGGTAAGATAAAAGGATGATGCTCCTTCCATCACCTAAAGACTAACGCCATGAAAAAGCTTAGACTCGGACCATGCTGTATTTGTACAGACTGAGGACTCTGGGCTCTTGAAAGGTGACCAGCAGACAAGCAGGATGGCACCCTAGGACTACCCAGGGCAGCACCTCGTGTATGTTCCACGGGGACTCGAACATATGGGTTTCCCATGCATACCAGGCCCAGTGATAGGAAGCTAGCTTCAGTTCTTTAGTGCTGTTTATTATTCAAATCACTTCACCTCAGAAGTGAAACAAAATGGGCACCAAAAGACCCTCAGCTCCACTCCCAGACAAGGCTACTGACGCCCAGAGAGGGGAAGAGACTGACCCAAAGGCCAGTAGCCAAGCCGGTGCCACTCTGCAGGTCTCCCAGCTCTCGCTTGGCTCACAGAACTATAAATGAGACTACAGCAAAATAATTCATAGGGACATCTTTTGGAAAGTTAAAATCAAAAGCTCTACAAATGAGTGCTGGTGGCACTGGTGACATTATTTTAAAGTCATGATGCATTTATAGACAGTAATTTAAATTCCTTCCTGGTGATACTAGGACACAATCCCATATTTGTACAGAACAGAGCTCTCAGCTGCTAAGGCCCTCCAGGCCGGCAAACAGAGCCACGGTTCCCCACACCAGAAAGCAGATGGCCAGAGGAGGCTGCCAAGGGGTGGGATGGCTAACTGGCCCAGATCTAAATGGAGGGCTGAGGACATAAGCCTCGACTCAGGAGTCCTGGGATCACAGAACACTGGATCAGGAGGAGACCCCAGAGATCATGGAGCCCACCCCTCTCATCCTACAGATAAGGAAACAAAGGTGCAGGGAGGACTCACTGTACCCATGAAACAAGGACTCCCCATTTTCCCCTCCCCAGCCCCCAGTAACCTCTAATCTACTTGTCTTTCTATGAAGCTGCCTATTCTTCATAGTAGGCACTTCTAGTAGGCATAGGTACTTCATAGTAGTGGAATCATACAATATTTGTCCTTTTGTGTCTAGCTTCTTTCACTTAGAATAATGTCTTCAAGATTCATCCATGTTGTAGCATGTTTCAGAATTTTATTCCTTTTTATGGATGAATAATATTCCATTGTGTACATATACCACATTTTTTCCAGTTTTATTGAAATATAATTGACTACAGCACTGTATAACTTTAGGGTGTACAGCATAATGATTTGACTTACATATATCGTGAAATGATTACCACAAGTTTAGTTAACAGCCATCGTCTCATATAGATACAAAATTTTTTTTTTCCTTATGATGAAAACTCTTAGGATGTACTCTGTTAACACCTGTCCTATATATCACAGAGCAGTGTTAGCTCTAGCCATCATGTTGTGCATTACATCCCTAGTACTTATTTATCTTACACCTGGAAGTTTGTGCCTTTTGACTACCTTCATCCAATTCCCCCTCCCTCCACCCACTGCCTCTAGCAGCCACAAATCTGATCTCTTTTTCTATAAGTTTGTTTTCTTTTTTTAGATTCCACATATAAGTGATATCATATAGTATTTATTTTTCTCTGTCTGACTTATTTCACTTAGCATAATGCTCTCAAGGTCCATCCATGTTGCCATAAGTGGCAGGATTTCCTTGTTTTTTATGGCTGAATTACATATATATATGTGTGTGTGTGTATATATATGTATGTATATATATGTGTGTACATATATATGTATGTATATATATATCCTACCACACTTCTTTATCCATTCATCTGTCTATGGACACTTAGGTTGTTTCCATGTCTTGGCTATTTTAAATAACGCTGCTATGAACATGAGGGTGCAGCTATCTCTTCAACATAGTGTCTTCGTTTCCTTTGGCTATACTCCCAGAAGTGGACTTGCTGGATCACATGGTGGTTCTATTTTAAATTTTTTGAGGAACGTCTATACTGTTTTCCATAGTGGCTATAGCCATTTTATACCACATTTTGTTTATCCATTCACCTGTTGATGGATACTTGAGATGCTTCCACCTAGCCAATGTGAATAATGCTGCTATGAACTGGTGCACAAATACCTATTTGAGCCCCCAGGCTGCAGTACTGAAAAAATTTTTGTTTTTAACAAACACACAGCGTCCACCATGTGCCAGGCACTGCCTGTCACAAGCATGACCCCATGTAATTCTCATAACTCCTGTGAGGGAGGAACTACTGTTATTACCATTTTACAGAGAAGGAAACACAGGCACAGAAAGGTTAAGTAACTTGCCCAAGATGACAAAGTGAGTTGTCAAAGCTGGATTCAAACCCAGGCCATCTGGGTCAGGGTGGCCAGGAGGCCAGAACAAGGACGAGAAGAGCAATAGTTGGAATAAATGGGCCTTCTAATGGCTTCCTCTCGGGATAAAAGCCGAAGCCCTTACAGTGGTCCCTGAGGCCCACATGTTCTGCACTGTTCTCTCTCTCACTTCAGGACATCTCCAACTTTCTACCACTTTCTACTATTGCCCCCCACTCACTCACTCCCCTGCAGTCACAGAGAACTTTGGTTGTTCCTCAGACATGTCAGGTAGGTTCCCATCTCAGGGCCTTTGCACTCACTTTTCCTCTGCCTGGAACACTTATACCCCGACATCCCTAATATCATTCACTTACTCACCTCCTTGGGGTCATTTCTCAAATATTACCTCCTCAAACACGGCCCTCCCCGATACCCCATTCAAAATCACAACCCCCAACCCAACATACCCTATCCCCCTTCCCTGTTTCATTTTTCAACAGAGCATTTATCACCATTTAACATACTATAGGTTTACATTTGTTTGTTGACTGCCCCATGTACCAGAATGTAAACACCATACTGAGGGGTGCTGCTGTATCCTCAGCACCTAGAACATTATAGCAGACCCTCAATAATGATTAACTGAATGAATGAATACATCGCATCTACCCAGCACTTAACAAAACTCTTCCACGGATACTTCTCACTTGGTTTTCATAAAATAACTGAAAATGTCTTAGAGGAATTGCACCATGGAGGTCAGATTTTCTATGTCCCACTGGTCCAGGAGCATGTTCCTGGTGGCCTGAGGCATGGCTTGTCCTTTCTGGGGCGGAATTAGGGAGCACAGGGCCAGAACACAGCCCCAGGATACCTGGTCCATCCTGGAAGCCTGGGAGCACATCTTAGGGAAGCAGGATGCCCTGCCCCTCCCTAGGGAAAGCCCAGAGGCAAAACGTGTTTCAGAATTGGAAATCCTCTTCCATTTGCTTCACTCTGCAACCAAAGCTAGGGCACTGTTTTGTGAGGCGGACCATCCCTGAGACACTCCTGGTTTTAGAAACTCCTGCATTACTCATCCAGCTTTAGATGCAGTAATACACTGCGCTGCCTTCTCTGGGGCATCAACTACAGCCCAAAAGACAGATCTCACAATAAACAAGGGAGCCTCATGTCCCCAAATTTGTGTTCTATTCTCCCCCTGGATTGATCTCACCCACCTGTCCAACACTTCCCCTTACAGTCAATAAAGCCAGCTCAAACAATACCTCTTCAATGAAGCCTGGTCTGAATCTGCCTCTTCCTCTACCCCACCCTCCCACTCCCTCTCTAGAATTAATCTCTTCTCATTAAATTCCCACAGCATTTTGTACCATTATCATGACATTCATCGTGTCCTGCCTTTTACCAAAGTTTTTGCTGTATATCTTGATCTCCTACATATATAAACCCTTCCTAAGCAAGAGAACAGGTTTCTTTCTCCTTGATACATCCCTGAGGCATCCAGTGTGGTCCTACAACATGGCAGGCACTCAGTAATTGATTCCTGAAAGAACAAACGAATGATCAACTATTGAGAAGAGCATGACAAGCTATGGGTAATACCCTCCCCTTATTCTCAGGCCTGAATTCCTATAACAGCCATCCATCCAGGCCTCTTCTGACTGAATCTGACCTACATGTTTCTATCATCATACACTATTTTTATCAAATGACTCTCCTGCACAAAAACCCATTTGTCGGTATTGGAAACTGATTGCCTCTTTGAGAACATAATACCCTCAGATCATATCAAGAGTCTTCAAAGGTTCATATCCTTTGTCCCAACAATCCTTTTACTGGACATTGATAGATGGAAAAAATCTAAAAGACAAAACACCCATTCCAGAAACCTGGATGCCATCTTTGGTTTGGGTCCCCATTCTCTCTCACCTCCCACTGGGTCCCCATTCTCTCTCACCTCCCACATACAGGCAATTGTGGAGTTCTATTAATTTTGCCTCTGTTGGTTTCTTTCCCATCCACACTGACAATCATCTCTCACCTGGATTGCAGCACCAGTGCCCCTTGCCTCCAAGCTTACCTTATCTAACTTATTCTCCATGCTGCAACTCAATTATTCTCTCTAAAAAGCAATTCTGTTTGCATTCCTCCCCTGCTCAGGCTCTTCGATGCCCTCATAGTCCATGCTCCCTGGTGGGCACACAAGGCCCTCATGATCTGGCCCCCACCTGTTCCTCTTGCCTTCCCTCTCCCCACCTTCTCACACACCTACACTCCAGCCCCAATGAACAACTTGAATTCCTCAGACATATCAAGTCTGTCTTACCACCTGTCCTTCACACAGGCTGGTCCCCCTCCCGAAATGACGTCTCTTCCACTGTCCTCCTCTTCCCCCTTTTCACCTGGCCAACTCCCTACTTATCCTTCATTTTAAGACTCTTCTCTGAGCTCCCAGCCAAGGTGGCCTGCTTCCAAGCACCCAGCAGGCATCCCTGCTGTACTCACCACTGTGCCATATCATGTCCCCTCACTGTCCCATACATGACTATTCGCTTCAAAGACTCCATCAATTTCAACACCAAATCCCCAAAACCTACCTGACCCTGTGCCTAGCGCTAATAGGGACCCTACAGATAACTACTAAATGACTTTGGAAATTAGATCAGCCTCTGAGGAGGCACCTTCTGAACAAGAGTGAGAGCACCTTTCATCCCCCCACTTATAGCTCAGTCCCTACCTCATGTATATCATTGGGGCTCTCTGCTGAAAAGCAAATGCTAAAACAAATCTAAATTCTTCCCCTTAAAATAAATGAGACAAAATAAGTCCTATATATGATATCCACTGAGACACTACTGGTCACAGGGAAGAAACAGGGACAACCCACATATCCAACAATAGAAGAATTGTTAATGAAAAATAATTACTATAACTTGGTAAAAATCATATAATTATCAGTAGACAATATTGTAAATAAAATGAATAAAGGATTTGGGTCAGAAATCTTGGCTTTACTTGCTAGCCATCTGTGTGACTTTGAGCATGTCACTTAATCACTTTGACAATTCCATGAATGAGAACACTTTCTCTTATCACGTAGTTGTGATAATAAAACAAGACAATAGATATAAGGCATTTTTTACATTTTAAAGCACTATACAAATTCAAATTGTAATTATGATGACTATCACAGAAAAATGTTTTGACACAAAGTGTTTTCTCACTGTATACAAAAATGTGTACAACTATATAAATTATGTGTACATTTAGATAAAGACTGGAAGGAAATAGGCAGAAATGAAGAATCATTGGGTTAGGGCAGGAGTCAGCAAACACTTTCTGTCAAGGGCCACGTGGTAAATATTTCAAGCTTTGCGGGCCATACAGCCTCTGTCACAACAACTCAACTCTGCTCATCGTAGCCCAAAGCAGCCATAGACAATATGTTAATGAATGAGTGTGCCTGTGTTCCAATCAAACTTTATTTATGAACACTTAAATTCAAATTTCACATCATTTTCATTTGTCACAAAATATTATTCTTATCTTTTGACTTTCTTCAACCATTTAAAAATGCGAAAACCATTCTTAGCTCATGGGCCACTCAAAAACAGGTGGTGGACTGGATTTGGCTAACAGGCCACAGTTTGCTGACTCTTGGTTAGGGTGATATGTAGCAAACTATCTTCTTTCATTGTAATTTTCTTTAACGTTACAAGATTTTTATATTTAGAGGGAAAAAAGAAATATGATGAATTCCCTGGGGTCTGCCAGAGCCATTCAAAACTGACCAAGTTCAGATTCAAGCATGAGTCAGCTGGACCTCACTTCCTCTGCAAACTCATGTCCCATAACAAGCCATCACAGCCCCAGAAGTCTAGCCTCATCTTTTCTTGGAGACCCCAGTACGTGACTTACTGACTCCTCAGCTTTGGTATGTCAAGTTCCTTACTAATGTCTTAACCCTAACAGCCCAACTTTGCCCAATTTCAAGACCAAACTCTAGGCTCACCTTCTCCAAGGAGTCTTTCCTAAGTGACCACAATCCAAATAGATCTCCCTTTTGCTTTATTAAGTAATTTGAATATAGATTTTTTTATACTGTTCCCAGTTGTTACACCCCAATACATGTTCTCTCTCCCAATAAAATAGCAAGATCAAGGGCAGGATCCACGCCTTCTGCTACTTTTCCCCCTCCCGCAGCACCTCCTGGAGGGCTGTACACACAGGAGGACTTCACAAATGCTAGATGAATAAGTGGTGAGAAGAGAACCCAGTCAATGAACAGGGTGCACTAGCAGATGGTCTAGGTTTCTGCTGTTGATTTTAGTAATGATATGATTAGTGCTCTCTGCAGATCTGCTGCCATTAGCCATATCGCCCATTATAATTGTTCATCTGGTCATTAGATTGGCACATTCCAAGCTGCTGCAAAAGTAATTACATTCTGTGCACAGAGCCACTCACCCCATTTACAGGCCTTAGCAACGACATTATGAGACACCATTGTATAAAGATGCTATGACTCAATCAGCCAGGTATACACAGGATTTTTAAAAGGAAGAATGGTGAGTCAACCATGTAAAACCTGCTTTAATCAAACACAGTATTCTTCTGAAACCAGAAGTCAGCGAGGAAAAGATTCTCAAGCCACACAGACACAAAAGAACAAGAATAAAAACAGATGTATAAGTAGGAGGTGAGTTTCTTCTCGCTTATGTGTTATCTCCTAGCTCCGGGTAACAGAACCCCTTGTGGGTCTCCCTCCAGAGCGCCACCTACTGCTCAGCAGGAGGAGGGCAAGTGGGAAACAGCTGGGGTTCCTCACATCTCAGCTGAGGCATCACTGCCTCAGTTGAGGCAGAGCCTGAACAAGTGCCCCAGAATGTGTCCAGTTCCTCGTGCTAGCTGCCACGGATGGAGACTAACAACTAGCGTGCCAAATCCTGTGCTAAATGCTTTACACGCCTCATCTCATTTTATCTTCACGATAACTTGATAAAGTAGGCGCTTTTATCCTCATTTTAATAAAGGCATAAAAACAACTGACAAACATAGGTATGAGAGATCCACTCACTGAGTGGCCCCAGTGTGCCAGGCATTGTGCTAGGCCCTGGAGATTCAATGTGAAGCAAATCAGACAAGCTCTACCTTCACGGAACTTACCTTCCAGTGGGAGAGAAGAAAAAATAAGCCAAAAAAACAAAAGTTTAACAAGATAGTATCTAAATGTGTCAAGTGCTATAAAGGACATAAATTGGTTAAATGGGTAGAGAACCATTTTTAATGAAAAGGGGGTGAAGGGGAGTTTTCCCACATAGCCTCAGCTTAAAGACGCAGTAAAAATCTCTGCAGATTCAAAAAGCACACTCAGGGGGTCCAGGAACTAGGCTGGTGCTCTGTTCTAAGGGTTATTATAGAAACTCCACCAGGGGCAGATCCCCTATACAGGTGAGCAGTATGAAAAGCGGGGGAAACAGAAGCCTGTGTGCATGGTTTTTCCAGGAAACCTGGAAACACATACACAGGAAAATACAGATAGGGTTCGTAAAGCATAGGATCCAGTGGAAAAAGTGAAATGGAGACAATTATGTTAATGTATGTCAAGGAGAATGTTCTTGATGCTTTAAGAGCACTTGAACCTGCTGTACATGTAATTTACGTAACAGGGCAGGGCTGCTGTGACAGTGCTAATGGATGCTGTGACATCTGCTAGATTTGTTGGTTTGAGTTCAAGCTGCCCGAGAGAAGCAGTTTCTTTCCAGATATTCTGCTGGTCACGGTTCTAGGGGTTGATGGGATAAGTTTTCCTCAGACACAGAAAAACGTATTGGTAATGGGATAAAATCCTGTAGATTATTCTTTTTTGATAATGGTATAATTTTATTAAAATATCAAAGCATTATTGTAATTACCGACTAGCTATTGTATATAAACAGAGATAGGCTGTTCAGCAACACAGTGCCCTCAGCACAAGCAGAATAACTCCCTAACTGAACTCGGCCACCTCTCCTGCACCCTCTTCAATGCAATCAGCTATATGTCATATACTGTTGCCTTCTCTAGAACATTGCCCTTCCTCCCTCTCGCAAAAGTCGTTTTCTCTTTGAGATGTAAGCCATCAGTCTCAACTCTCCCTTCTCCCAGCCCTCGTGGTTGCTGTTATCTCTCTACCTGTCACCACTCTCTGTCATCTCCCCGAGGACACTTGCTTGGGATTCACAGTTCTCCAAGTGCCCACATCTTCCCGTGTGACATTTTTTCACTCACACAGACAAACTATCCAGCACCTGAGTGCTTGGTCTCCCTCCTCATCTCTTTATCTCTTCTCTCCCCCAGCCCCCATTCCCAGCGCCCTATCTGAGGATGCGTTACTTCACAGGCTGTACTAATTCTGAAACCTCAGACTGCTGTACTCGTCTCCAGCCACAAACCCCTTTCAGCTCCTTCACACCTTTCTTCCTACTTCACCAGTCCTTGAAACACATCAAATACTTCCTACCTCTCTCCCTTTTCTTTGGTCCATTACTCTTTGACGATGTAACTTCCTTCCCCACGCAGCCTAGCCCTCATTTATCCATCAGTCCATCCAACAGATATGGAGTTCTTACTACACCCAGATCCTGACCTAGGCAGGGAAATATAGTGGCCATTAAGACTGGTCTCTTCTTTATGGAGCTTACAGCTTTGTGGTAGAGACAGACAGGCTAATAATACTCATAGTATAGGGAAGGGATGGGAACATACAGACATCTGAATTAGCACAGAGACTAAAGTCCAGCATTTCCATCGCCCTTGAACAATAATCTTCAATAGCTAGTCCCTTTGTGTTTCTACTCCATGCTCCCAAAAGTCCACTAACTTTGGATATTTGGGATCAATCCAAAGATTCACTCTTAAAGAAAAAACACACAAACCTGCCAATTGTTCTTACTGCAAATTTATGGTTTCTCATCTCAGTCTAGCCTACAGCTAGGACTGCCACGTCCAGTCGTTTAGTTTGCATATTTCACAACCTTCCAGGATAGCAGTCGCATAGACTACTCTGAGGATATTGGTGCCTTTAGTCTTGTGCAGTATGTAAGCCAGACAACCATATGCAATAGCCCTAACCATAGCAATAATTTTGTGGTTTTTTATGTTTGTCTATGTTTTGGTCAGCTCCTTGGCTAATATGCTATTACGGCTATTACAAACTTTCATGCCCAATTTCAAAAGTTAACCCAGCTCTTATTTGACCTAGATAATCAAAATTATCAAATATCAACTTCCTCAAATTCCTTTACCCACACCTGTAATTTATCTATACCTGGAGCCACTCTTGCCTCTTTTCTAGAGGCTTAGAGGAAGACATGAGCCTTCCTCATTTCAAGGCTGAACCCTCCACTCTGCTCTGTATTCCCAAGTCAGGGAACTCCATCATTTCCCTCTCTATCTATGGTGTCTTCAACCTCTCCCACTTACCTCTGAATACAAACAAGTCTTTCCCTCCCTCCAGGCACAGACCAGTTTCTGGAAATAGAAGTTCTCACGTAAGGTCTCCCCTTTCTCACCACTCAAGTTGAATCCAGGGCGAGCTGGCATCCATCCTCAGTACCCCTCTCAGGCTGTTCTCACCATAGGACTTCTGTCAATCTACTGAGAGGAGCTTTTCAGTCCTGCGTATTTGATCTCTCCACGTTATGTACTATTGTTGATGATTATGTCTTTCTTAAAATCCGCTCCCCGGCTTCTATGACAACTCTCTCGTGGTTTTTCTCCTACTTTTCTGGCAATCTCTTGAATCCATCCCTTTGTCTTCATTTCCACAGCTCCCATCTTCTCTTGCATGGATTACTCCAACAGATTTCAGCTGGTCTCCCTGGCTCAGGTGTAACTCCCTTCAATCTACTCTCCACAAGGAGAAATTTAGGATTCTTTCTAAAATTCTAATCCAATCCCATCTCCTTCCTGTATGAAATCCTTCAGTGTCTTCCCAGTGTCTGAAGTAAAGTTCAAGTCCCTCAGTACAGCATTCAAGGCCCTCTCTTAGCCGGTACCTGCCAACCTCCCACATCTTCTCTCTTCCTACTGACGTCTTCCGCTCCCAGCTCCAGATACACTGGAATACTTGCAGGTTTCCTTATGAGTCATGCTTTCTCTTACCTCCATAACTTAGTACAAGAGGCTCTCTCTGTCAGGAATGTTCTTCACCACCACTAGCATTTTATTAAATCTATTATTTAATTTTCACATACACAAAAGAATTTTTAAGACATATATGTGGTATAAAAACAACAAACCCGCTACCTAATCTAAGAACTAGAACATTACCGATCCCATTGCATCTACCTATGTGCTCCTTCCCAATCTTCTCCTAAGGTAACTACTATCATAAATTTTGGACTATTTATTTTCTCGCTTTACACAAAAATTTACTGAGGCATAATTAATAATTTTTGCATATCCATCAAACCATCACCACAATCAAGATAATGAACATATTCGGCACCCTAAAAGTTTTCTTTTGCCCCTTTGTAATCTCCCATCCCACGGCCTGCTCTCTCCACCTCTTGCCTCAGGCAACCACTGATCTGCTTTCTCCCACTATAGATTGGTTTGTATTTTCTAGAATTTTATATAATGGAATCATACAGTACATTCTCTGGCTTTTTTCACTCAACAAAAGTATTTGAAATTCATCTATGTTGTTGCATGTATCAACAGTTCATTCCTTTATATTGCTGAGTAGTATTCTACTACATGAATGTACCACAATTTGCTTACCCATTACCTGTTGATGGACTTTTGGATTGCCCAGTTAAATAAAATACAAATACAGCTGCTAAAAAGATTTGTGTACAAATCTTTATATGGTCATATGCCATTTTTTCTCCTTGGCGAATGAAATTTGAATAGCTAGATCATATAATAGGTATATATTTAACTTTTTAAGAAACTTCCAAACTGTTTTCCAAAATGATTGTTCTATTTTACATTCCTACCAGCAGCGTATGCAAGTTCCAGTTCCTCCACATCCTCATCAACATTTGGTGTGGTCAGTCTTCAATTTTAGCCATTCTGTAGGTGTGTAGTGGTATCTCATTGTAGTTTTAGCTTCATTTCCTGATAATTAATGATGTTGAGCATCTTTTCATGTGCTAATTTTCCATCTCTATATCTGCTTTGATCAAGTGTCTATTAAAATCTTTTGGCCATTTTTATTAGATTTTTTTTTATTATTAAGAGTTCTTTCAATATTTTTGTACAAATCCTTTATTAGATATGTGACTTGCAAATATTTTTTTTCCTAGTATGTGGCTTGCCTTTTCATTCTCTTACCAGCATCTTTCAAAAAGCAGAATTTATTTTAGGTGTTTTTTTCCTGTGTTTTTTTATGGATAGTTTCTATTAGAATGTCCTCAAGATTACTAATCTTTTCTTCTATAATTTCTAATCTACTAGTAAGCCCATCCAGCATATTTTTCACTTTAGATATAGTAATCTTCATCTCTAGAAGTTTGATGTGGGTCTTTTTATATCTTTGATGACTCCACTTAACATGCTCAGTCTTTTCTTTCTTGAACATATAATACAATTATAACTGTTTTAATGCCTTGTCTGTCTGCTAATTTTACTATTGGTATCATTTCTGGGTTGGTTTTGATTGACTAGATTTTATCCTCATTATGCATCATATTTTCCTGTTTCTTTGCTTGACTGGTAATTTTTTATTTGTTGTCAGACATTGTGAATTTACCCCATTGGGTGCTGGATATTTTTGTATTCCTATAAATATTACTTAGCTTTGTTTTGGGACACCATTAAGTTACTTGGACATTCTTTGATCTCGTCAGGCCTTGCTTTTAAGATTTATTAGGCAGGACCAGAGCAGCGTTTAGTCTAGGGCTAATTTTCTCTGTCTCTGTCTCTCTCTCTCTCTCTCCCCACTGTTAACAAGTATATGGATCCCTAAATAATGTTATTGAGTTTTGCTTGTTCTTGAGCTTTGTAAACATAATAAATACACCTTATGTATTCTCCCAAGTTTTGATTTGATGTTACTAAACATTATATTTTTAACATTCAGCCATGTTGCTGCAGATAACTGAAGTTTATTCATTTTTACCACTAAGTAACACTCCATTGGGTGAATATACTACAATGTATTTATCTATTTTCCCAAAGATGGAGATTTGGGTTGTTTCCAGGTTTTTACTCTTAGAAATGTTGCTGTGAACATCCTTGAACATGTCCCTTGATGCACCTTTGGATGAGATTCTAGGGACTCTAGGAGTAGGACTGCTGGATTTTATACTGTCTCATCACATTCTTGCCAGTGATGTTGTAAAAAAAAAATTTGTGATCTATTGAGCATGTAACAGTATCTTTTTGCAGTCTTATTTCTATTTCTCTCATCACAAATAAGCTAGAGCATTATTTCCCATGTTGTTGACCTTTTGTGTTTCCTCTTCCATGTAATGCCCATTCATTTGCTCTGCCTATTAATTTACTGGTATTTTGCCTTTTTCTTATTGTTTCATTGAGCTTTTAAAAAGAATATATTCTGGGTACTTTAATGATTATAAGTTTTGAAAATATCTTTTCTCAACTGATAACTTTTCATTTTCCTCATGCTGTCTTTGCTGAATAGAAATTCTTAACTTTAATGAGGTCAAACACATCAAACTTTCATGGTTAACTGTTTTGGTAACTGCTTTAAGAAACCCTTTGCGATCCAAAGATCATAGAGGTCCTTCTACATTTTCTTCTAAATGTTTTAAAGTTCTGCTTTTCACGTTTATGTCAACAATTTATCTGGAGTTTATGTTTATGTGTGGTATGAGGAAAAGAACCAATATCATTTTACCCATACAAATAATCAAATGTCCCAGAACCACTTATTCCCCAGTGATTTGCAATGCTACCTTTGTTCATTATCAGACTTCCATATATGTGGGCCTGTTTCTATTCAGTTCCATCAGCCAATTTGTCTATCCTGCATCAATATTACTTTGTTCCAGTTACCATGTTGTTATAAGAAAGTCTTGATACTTGCTAGAGAATATCCTCCCACTTAATTTTTCTTCTTTTGTTTCTTCCCAACCTTTACATTGCTTATTTCTTCTTTCTCTCTCACTCTACTGATAAGGACTTCTAGTACAATGTCGATTTGAAGCTGTGACAGTGAGCATCATTGTCTCATTCCTGATTTTAAAGAAAATGCTTCTAAAATGTCCCTATTAGAATGATGTTTTCAGAGGTTTTTACCAGATTTGCTAAGAGTGTTGATCATGGGTGTTGGGTGTTGACTTTTAATAAATTCCCTTCTCTGCATTTTTAAGACAATTATACATATAGGTTCTCTCCATTCATTTGTTAATTTAATAAATTAGATTTATAAATTTTCTAATATTAAACTACCTATGCATTCTTGGAACAAACCCAACTTAGTTATGACATATTACTTTTTCTGTACAGTATAGCAGTCTATTTACTCTTACTTGGTTATGAATTTTACATCCATATTCGTGAATGAGTTTGACCTGTGATTTTACTTTCCCATCCCATCCTTGCTTGTTTTGGTACTGTGATTTTACTGGCCTTATAGAAAGAATTAGAAGTATTCCTCCTTTTCCTATTTTCTGAAAAACTTTATGTAAGACTACCATGATATGTATCCCGAAAATTTGGTAGGATTCATCTATAAAATCACCTGGTGCTGATGTTTTCTTTATTAGAAGTTTATTAAATACCCCTTCAATTATTAATGGTAATAGGACAATTCAGGTTTTCTATATTTTTTTATTAAGTCAATTTTAAATCCTCCCCCTCAGGAATTTTATTATTTTACCTAAGTTTTCAGACATATTGCTATAAGTCCTTAATTTTCTCTTACTCTGCCCTAAATCTCTACTACATCTGTATAAATGCCTTATTTTTGCTGTTTTGTTTGTGCCTTCTCTTGTTTTCTAGATTAATGCAAAGTTTTGTCAATTTTGTGGGTCTCTTCAAAGAACCATCACACATTGACGATCTTGCCTGTGCATTTTTTTATTACTTTAATTTTCACTTTCACCTTTATTATCTTCTTTCTACTTTTTAAAGATTTATTCAGTTGTTTTTTTGCTATCTTGACTGCTTACTCATTATTGTTTAATCTTTCTTCTTTACTAATAGAAGCATATAATACTTTAAATTGCCATTTAAGTAATACCTTAGCTTCATACCATGAGTTTTGATATGCAGCATATTCATCATCTTATAGGTCTAAATATTTTCTGATCTACATTATTAGTTCTTCTGTGACCCATAGTTATTCAGCGCATCATATACTTGAGCCAGCTCACAGCAGCTCAAGTAAGCAATTGTTAAATTTTCAACAATTTTGAGAGCTGGTTGTTAAACACAGCCAATACTAAAAATAAAATTATATAAACTTAAAGTTAAATGAATTATATTAAAAGCAAAAGTAATAAATATTCAAAACACATCGCTTTCTATTTTACTCCACTTTACTCTTATCCTTGCTCTGAAGGTCATTTACTTCTGTTGTATCAGGATGGAATGAACATATTATATAATGATGTGCATCTCTTCCCAAATGACATTCAGTGCCCTCATGCTGGCAGCCTGAAATC
This sequence comes from Diceros bicornis minor, assembly GCF_020826845.1. NCBI lineage: Eukaryota > Metazoa > Chordata > Mammalia > Perissodactyla > Rhinocerotidae > Diceros > Diceros bicornis. The sequence goes on from NC_080743.1 coordinate 76,928,800, forward strand.
AGTTATGGAGGAAGTATTTATACCATGGAAATTAGCAAACTCTGCAAATCAGGATATTTTTTTCTTATGGAGAGTGAGTTGTTAAATATTTATAGATTTTTACATTATCTGAATTTATTTTCTAATATATAGTATCGTATAACTTAAAGGAGCTTTAAAAATGCTATATACTGAGCAAAATGGTGAGTTTAGTGTCCATACAATCCATTATTGGGTCTTTAACAAATGGATGTGATAAGTTCACCTGCAGGGTTAAGGGAAGGTACAGAAAAGACCTACTGGTCCTTAAAAATCTACGCAGGTGCAGGGGCCAGCCCCAGGGCCTAGTGGTTAAATTCAGCATCTCCACTTCAGCAACCTGGGTTCAGTTCCCAGGCATGGACCTACACCACTCATCGGCAGCCATGACGTGGAAGCGACCTACATACAAAATAGAGGAAGATTGACAACAGATGTCAGCTCAGGGTGAATCTTCCCCAGGCAAAAAGAGGAAGAACATAACAGATGTTAGTTCAGGGCAAATCTTCCTCAGGAAAAAAAAAAATCTACTCAGCTGCATAGCCTGTGATGCTCTATTGGTTCATACTCCCTACCCAACTATAAAGCAGTTTTTTTCCTATTATTTTCCCCCAAAACACCACGCACCAAGTTCTAATAATAATATCATACATTTGAATAGTGCTTGATGGATTACGAAGCACTTTTATATACAGTATCTCTTAAGACTTGCAAAGACCCCACAAGGTAGGTATTATCATCTAAAAGACTGCTTCCCATTCTGGTGTCTGAGACTTGGGGACCAGACTGTGTTTCCCCACCACTTTTGTCAATTTAGACTTCAATTCTGTCCCGCTCCACCTTTGTAATTTCAGACTAAGGAGTTTTAATCTTTTTGTCGGTCCTCATCTAGAAACCTCTCTATCTCTTTAATGATTTTCAGTTGCCCTCAAGTTACTTTTAAAAAGGCTTATTTATATGCTGGGAGAAAAGAAAAGAAAAAGCCCTCCTTTTAACAAAGAAGCTGTCAAAATTGGCAAGCTAGTTTGTTTTCTAATGAAGACAGTCATTGTAAGAGGCAGTAAAATGAGAAATTGATTTTTAAAATACTTTTCTCACCACGGTAGAAAATTATCATTAGGGCAACAATCATTTCAGTTACAGAACACAATGAAATTGTGTTTGCTTCGTTGGAAAAGGTCTATATCTGCCAGGCAAGTATGCATTAAAGTCAAAGGAGGGCTGAAGTGCATTCAAGTAGTAATGAGTCTAGGTGGTTCTTCAAGTAACAGGAAAATTTCAGCCTAAAAATCTTAAGGAAAATCTCTATAACAAATACTTTCTACAGTGTTGCTTCCTACTGACTTGAGTTTTGTCTCACCTCTCTCCTTCCATTCACGTCCACATGTCTCAAAAGAACAGTTAAACTGGCTGTCTGCTTCCATCTACTTAGTCCCCTACCCTTGACCCTTGACATCCAGCATCCATCATCTACTTCATGGCTCTCTCACATGTCACAATGATGCCTAATCATCAACTTCAATGACTTTTCCTCATTCTCTAGCACCCACATGCATATGATTTCCATATCTATCCAACTTCTTTCCAAACTTCTACACACCAATTTCATTCTGACCCTTGGATATCTCCACCTGGAAATCACAGTGGCACTTCAAACTCAACATAACCAAAAGGGAAATCACATAACTTGAATACCTTAATTTCAGGTGCATACTTAATAACATAACAAAAAATGAGATCCCTTTCTTTGCCTGTGACCTCTAGACTTATTTGCTTCATATCCATACTCTTTTTCTATTAATGGAATCACCATCTTCTGAGATAGATAGAAATTCATTGTCAACAGAGACTCTTCTCTCTTTCAACCCCATATCCTAATCAACCACAAAATCATGTCAATTGAACGTATAAAACAGAACTCCTATCCACCCATCCCATCTTTTCTATTTAAATTTAAATGTCTCCAATACTGTTTGTCAAAATTTTTTTCCTTATAGTGTCATATTTGTTTTACTTTGACAATTTTATAGCAAGAGTAACGGAACTTTCAAAAGGTAAAAAGAGTCAACTATACAGGTAGTTGTATACAACTACAACTTCCAGTGTAGGCCCAGTATACATAATTTTACACAATTTAATTATAGCAAATATATAAATCTAAAGCCTGTTTTCTTTGATTATGAGAATACTGTACATATTTATCCATGTCAGTCTTTGTAGCTATTTTTAAAAGAAAACATAATATTTCATCCAAATGATGTGTTAACCATTTCACTATTATGAGACTATAAGGTTGTTTCCACTGTTGCATTTTTAGAGGTAATGCTACAAGGCATATTCCATGCACATAGGATTTTTTTCTTCCTTCGAATTATTTTCAAATGAATATTTTTAAGAGTGAGGTAAGTCCAAAAGTTTACATTAATATATTAATATATTTTTTCTTGCCCTTTATTGCTTCATTATTTTCCCAAAAGTTCACAACAATTTTCAAAGTATGAGTTTGTAAGTTTCACCACACCCTCCCAAGAAATGAGCACCATTTGGGGGTAAGCATGCAGTTCAATGATTACCAGTAAATTTATAAGGCTGTGCAACCATCACCACAATCCAGCTTTAGTACATTTCCAATATCTTCCAAAAAATGTATTCATTCACCAGATGGACATTTGTATTGTTTCCAGGTTTTCTGTTATTAAGAAAAATGCTGTTATGAACATTTGCATACCTTGCTTTTGTGTGGACATATGCTTTCACACACCATGGGTAGATATCTAGGAGTAGAATTTCTCAATTGTGTGGCAAATTTATGTTTAACTTTTTAGAAATTGCCCAACTATTTTTTAAAGTGGCTATACCATTTTATTACATTCCTACTAGCAATGTACGGGAGTTTGAATTTCATCACCTCTTCATCAACACTTGATATTGTCTTTTTTATTATGGTGGGTGAGTAGACAAATCTTATTTTTGTTTTAATTTGTATTACCCTAATGATTAGTGGTGTTAAGGATCTTTAGTCATGCTTATTAGCCATTTGCATACCATCTTAGGTGAAAAGTCTTTTCAAATCTTTTGCCCATTTTTAACTAGCTTGTTTATCTATTATGGAATTGTATGAGTTCTTTATATGTTCTAGATACATGTGTTTTATTGGTTATATAATCTACAAATATTTTCCCCCAGTCTGTGGCTTGTATTTTTGTGTTCTTCAAGTGTCTTTTGAAACACAAATGTTTTTAATTTTAATAAAGTTAAATTTATCCATTTTTTTCTTTTATGTATTGTGCTTTTGGCATTGTATCTAGGAATTCTTTGCCTAAGTCAAAGTGACATAAGTTTTCTCCTATGTTCTCTTCTAGAACTTTTATAGTTTTAACTCTTACATTTAGATCTATGATTGATTTTGAGTTAATTTTGGTGTGTGGTATGAGAAAGGGATAAGGATACCTAATTGTCTCAGCGCTATCTGTAGAAAGGACTATCCTTTCCCCCAGTGGATTGTTTTAGCATCTTTGTTGAAAATCAGCTGATCAGAAATGTAAAGGTTTATTTCTAAATTCCCAATTCTGTTCTTTTGATCTATATGTCTATCTTTGTGCGTATTACATTCTTAATTATTGTGGCATTATAAGCAAGTTTTGAAATCGATTAGTATGAGTCCTCCAGCTTTTATTTTTTGATGCTATTGTAAATAGAATTGTTTTCCTAATTTCCTTTTTTGGATTTTTTGTTGCTAGTATATAGGAATAGAATTGATTTTTGTATTGATTTATCTTTTATCCTGTTATCTTATTAACTTTGTTTATTAGTTCTGGTAATTTGTAGACTCCTTGGAATATTCTACACACAGAATCATTTCATCTGTTAATAAAGAGAACTTTACTTCTTTCTCTCCAATCTGGATGCCTCTTTTGTTCCTTCCTTCCTTCATTTCTTTCTTACAAATATTAGGGATAATAGTTTTTCACTATTACGATGTTAGCCGTAGGTATTTCATAGATGCCCTTTATCAGGTTGAGGGACTTCCTTTTGATTTCTGGTGTGTTGAGAGTTTTTATCATAGATGGGTGTTTGTTAGATTTTTTAAAATTAGTTTTCTGCATCTATTAAGATGATCGTGTGGCCTTTATCCTTTATTAGTACACATATTACATTAATTAATTTTTGGATGTTAAAATAACCATGCATTCCTGGGATAAATCCCTTTTGGTCATGGTGAATAATTATTTTTACATGTTGCCAGATTTGGTTTGCTAATATTTTGTTGTGGAGTTTTGGGTCTATGTTCATAAGGGATATTGGCCTGTTGTTTTCTTTTCTTATATCTTTGTCTATCTTTGTTATCAGAGTACTGCTAATCTCATAGATAGCATGTTCTTCATCTGTTTGATGTGTTGCCTCTTCCTCTATTATTAAAGAGATTATTGTCATACATATCACATCTGTATATGTTATACACTCAACAATACATGATTATAATTATTGCTTTATACAATCTATGTCTTTTAAGGAAGTTAGGAGAAGAAATAATAAAAAGATATATTTAAAAGTCTTTTTTAACACATATATTTACCATTTCTGATGCCCTTCTTTTCTTCCTGGAGATTCAAGTTAAATCTAATGTCATTTCCTTTCATTCTAAAGGACTTCATTTAGTATGGTTTGTAAGGCGTGTCTGCCAGCAACCAGTTCTCCCAGTATTCGTTCACTGGGAATGTCTTTATGTTACTTTCATTTGTGAAGGATAGTTTTGATAGATACAGAACTCTTGATTGAATTTGGTTGAACAGAATTTGTTTTTGTTTTTAATTTTAGCACTTTGAATAGGTCATTCCATTGTTTTCTGGCCTCCACTGTTTCAGTTAAGAAGTCAGCCTTTAATTGTATCAGTAAGCCCATTAGTAATTTTCTCTTGCAGTTTTCACAATTTTCACTTTGTCTTTCGCTACAGTCATTTTTCCTCAATCTTTACTCTCTCTGTTCTCTCTGTTCAGATTAGATAATTTCTATTGATTGATCTTCAAATTCACTTATTGTTTCTTCTGCCATCTTAAATCTGCTATTTAGTCCTTCTAGTGAATTTTTTATTTCAGTTATTATACTTTTCTTTTTTGTGTGTGTGTATGAAGAAGATCGACCCTGAGCTAACGTCTGCCAATCCTCCTCTTTTTTTTCTGAGGAAGACTGGCCCTGGGCTAACATCTATGCCCATCTTCCTCTACTTTATATGGGATGCCGCTACAGCATGACTTGACAAGCGGTGCCTCGGTGCGCGCCCGGGATCCAAACCGGCGAACTCCGGGCCGCTGCAGTGGAGTGCCTGCACTTAACTGCTTGCACCACCAGGCCAGCCCCAGCTATTATACTTTTCAACTCCAGAATTCTGATTTAATTCTGTTTTATAATTTCTGCCTCCTTATTTGTTGAGTCGTTGTCATACTCTAATTCTTTAAATATAGTTTCATGTAGTTCTTTGAACATGCATATAACTTCTTTGAAGTCCTGGTCTGCCAAACCCAATATCTGAGGACACTGAGAGGCAGTCTTGACCGGCTGCTTTTTTTCCTGAGTGGAGGTCACACTGTACTGGTTCTTTGTATGCTTCATCATGTTTTGTTGAAAGCTGGACATTAGAGATAATATAATCATAGTAACTCTGGATACTGATTCCCCTCCCCTGGAATGTTATTGTTGTTGTTTGTTTGTTTAGTAACTTGCCTCAGGTAAATCTGTGAAATCTGCCTCCCTCATCGTGTGTGGTCATGATGTCTCTGCTAAGTTCTGCTTTTTTAACTATTATTGTTCTTGTTTTCATTTTTCAGCCTGGAATCTTAGGGTTCACCCCTTGTCTGCATAGCTTGGCAGTCAGTCAGTGACTAGACAGAGATGTGATCGAACAACTCAAGCCCCTAAGTCTTCCATCCTCTGCCAATGAATCTACGTGTAGGTAGGGGAGTGCATTCAAAGTTCAAGCTGTTTTAAGTCTGCCTAGCATTGTGCTTGCTGCTGGGCCTTTTAGTGTCTCCTCTGCACGTGCAAATAGCCTCAAGGTTGTCCAGAACTATGTGGATAGTCTGCGCCCTCTCTGGTATTTGCTGCACCTCAGTCAGGAATATGCTTGGCCCAATCACAACCGCAACCTCAAGCTGCCAGAGATGGTAGCCTTTCCCACTCACCCTACCACTGAGATTGTCACTTCCACCCACCATGCTGGTGATTGTGGGCATCACCAGCCACTCCAAATCCAATGAATCCCCTTTGACTACAGCAGTATAGCTGCTGATCCTCAGAGCTTGCCCTGGCAGAACCTCCATGCCAACAGAGCTGCGCGGGAAGGAGGGGATATGAGAAAAGCCCCAAGCAAAAAGGCCACATATTTCCACTGTTCTTACCTGAAGTTCTGTGTTTTTCTACACACAAATGCTTCTCAGATTATTGTATAATTTGCGTCAATTTCCAGAGCACTTAAATCGTTATTTTTGCCAATTTTTTTGTCAAGCTTTCGAGTCACTTTTTTGGGAGAGGATTTGCCAACTTTCCCATTCAGCAATAGCTAGCCCATATTTTAAATTTCTCATTATTGTTTCATTTACCATTTTTAATTATTAGAAAGGTTGAACATTTTCTTGTTTATTTATATTTTCCATTGAGTAAATTTTCCATTCTCCCATTTTGCTCCTACTCATCTTGATTTTTTTTCATTTCTGTGAACATATTATAGATATTAAACTTTTGCCTATATATTTGATGTACTAACCTCAATTATTTTACATATATTATTTTTATAATTTTTCCTCAAAAGCTTTTTATTTCAAGCTTTAGTGTTTTCTGGTGCTTTAAGCCTGAGAAAGTTTCCCAGTTACACTCAACTAAAACCAGTTATAGTGGCTTCTCAACTGATCCCCCAATCTCCCATCTCCAGCCCACGCTACACAGTACTTTTCTTACACAAACAAGATAATTATTAAGCATTTAATGAATCAATTATTTCTAACAGGAAATTAATACTAACAGGAGGCAACATTAATTAATGAAATCCAAATTAAAGACTATAAGGCAGTTTTATTATATTTACTGTACTATCTTTAGCTTCTGACAAAGTAACAACAAGAGGTTCTGGCAGAATATTTATTAATAAATGAGGACATTCGTAATTTGACAATATTATTAATATATCACAAAATGCTAAATTAGTTCACAAATTTGGATTAAATATGGTCTGTCCTCCTCGGTCTACCTCTTCCATCTCATTTACCCTTGAAATGGTTTCCTTCGGGGTTGACAAGCTTTAGTCCAAGCTTTGTCTGAAACAAGTGCTAAATGTACAACATGAAATTGGAAGCTGGACAACGTATGTGAGCTCAAATGTAAACCTGATCCCCAGACGCAGGTCAAGGCAGGCCAAGGCAGCCATAATGGAGGGGCCTGTAGATCAGAGAGGATCACCTTCTATAATGGGTGCTCACACAGATGACAGGGCTTGCCGCCTCAAGTAATCTTCCCACAACTAACTCACCCTAACATGACATTTACAGGCAGCATGTTGTTGACAGCCCAATGTCCCTACCCTCCAATACACTATCAGGAAGCAATCAACCTAGGAGGTTGTTGGGGTAAATGTCTTGTAAACTAAGAAACTGTAACATTACAAAAGCATATTGACGAAAGATCTAAGAAACTGTAACATTACAAAAGCATATTGACGAAAGATAATATAGAAATGGCACGTGCAAACAAACAGGTGGGTCAGCAGGAAGCCCAGAGAAAAGGAAAGAATAATGTGCGCCGTTTGCTGATACAATCCGAGGCTGCAAGATTCCGTCTGTTGCAGCTGAATTATCTGGTCATGAGAAAGGTATAAGCAGTAATAGGCAGAGAGAGTCCATCTAGTTCTCTATTCTGATCCTAGGCTCTCCATAAGGAGATGGCACCCAATATATATTGAGAAGCAACAAGATAAGAAGCTATGAGAACAGGCATTACAATGTATTAGGCAATGTGTGTGTGTGAAAAACAGAGAGTGTGTATGTGTGTGTGTACATACATATATGACAAGGCAGATATTGCTACTTACATTTACATATACACATACAGAGGCTTAGTTATAGATGTTACCCTGGTCCTCTAGTTCCAGAACCTATGCATTTTCTGCAATGACAACTGTTAATATCTTCATTAGGTAACTTGAAACTGGGGAGAAGGTTTCATGAATATCCTATAATAGGAAGTCTTATGTCCTTCTTTCTAAGTAATCTTTTGGCTTTCTGGAACAAATGCTTCTCATGAATAGAGTAATATGTGCTAAAGTCACTCAGATAAGGCTACTCAAAAATTTTCCCAATCCAGGCAGACAGTGCTCACAGCACATTTACACCAGATGGAAACAGAGAAGCTAACCCATGTCTTATTCTACACATCAACCATGTTTGACTGATACACCAGGAAACTGATTGCCAAAAAGAAAGCTGAGCATTAGAGATATGATTGCTACAGGAACTACATCTAGTCCAAGGGACTCCTCAGTCCATGAATGAGTCATAGAAGAAACAAAAACTGAATCATCCCTTATCACACCATGGCTATATGAAGAAAACCACCAGCACGAAAAAAGAGCCAGTGTTTGGCCATCTTAATGATTGAGTAGGAGTGACTGTGTGGTGGTCCCAAGTGAATCAGGTCATTAGCATAGAGGAAACTTTTTCAATATAAAATTCTCTTGGTTTGCTAGCTATAAATACTATCTCAATTAGGAATGACATAATTTGAAACTAGGTTCTCCTTCTCTATAATTATGTTCAAATTGCCCAAAATCCATCCGTACTGTCAAAATGAAGCAGAAACGGGGCCAGCATTCCAGTGACTCAGGTAAAACTCCCTGGGAAACTTTCTGAGATTGTTTTTTCCCACACCAGAATGGTTCCCTTTGCTCCAACTGCCTTCATTTCCCACTTAAGTTCTAGAAGTGAAGGCTGTTTAGGGACAGAGTAAGGAGCTAAAATTTTCAAGGTTGGATGGGGGGCCAGGGAGAAGAGGAAGCCATATGTGTGGACACATGCATGTGCAAACGTGTGTACAAGTCTGGTGCGTAGGTTGGGGAGGAGGTGTACTTTGAAAGAAGATGTCAAAAATAAAGTTCACATCAATCACAAAGAAAAGCTCAAGAACCAACCAGACAAGAATCAGAAAATCGCTGTAGGAGTCAAGAAATTTGATCGTTAGTCCTACCAGCAACAAGACTTTGAACAAGTCAATCGCTCCTGACCTCCACCTTCCTTTTTCATAACATTCCCAACATCCCTATGTGGATGAATTAAATAGAATTAAATAACAGAAAGGAAAAGGATGTGAAAAGTAATAAAAGCTTTATTATTGCAAGATAGGCTGAGAACTGTTTAAAAATTCAGGTGAACCTAAAATAAACTAAGTATAATAACACAAGCCAGCTCCATTGTAATAAGCCATCACCTGGGAAATCCATCTCCTGAAAACAGGATAAATATTTAGAAGTAACACATTTGAAAGTATTGCCCCAAGACATAATAAATGATCAGAAGATTAATTTTTGGAACCACAACTTGGAATTGGATTCTGTGAGAACAGAAAACCTACAAGCACTCTACAAAAATATTTCTGTTTAATATATGCAGCTCAGCAGGGAAGCAGTGCCCATGTTCTAGTAGAGTGAAAACAGAGAAAACCAGACTCTTACTCTAGAAAAAAAACAAAATGAAATAGAAGCTATGTTTTATGTTATGCTGTCTGCTTGAGATTAGACTTGCAACAGTCAATAAAACAAGTAAATTTCATTCACCACAATGGCCGTGCTGTCTGACTAGCTGTGTGTCTCTATCATGCCTTACAGACTGACATGACAGGCTTAGGAGGATGAAAATGAAAAACGGTCAATGTGTCTCCTTAGGTTTTAGCTACAACCCGAGGAGACGCAGAATAAATGTAGCAAACTGTCCAACAGAAAATAAAAACTAGGTAGCTCTGTTTCTTCTTTTTTCACAAGAATGGTGCTACTGTCATACATTTTAGGGTGCATTTCCAGGAATGAGTTGGGCCAAACAGTGGCATTTTCACATCCTCTATGAGTGCTCCCGTGATCAAGGGCCAGCCCACCAGTGGTAAAAGAAAGCGCAGTGGGGCCAAGCTTTGTGTTTTTTCGATACATCTGCCCCACTAAAGGGCCACGCTCTACCAAGCTCAGGACTCTTACAGATGTTAACTTGTACTGTAGGTGAAATTTTTGACAAACTTTCAACATGTTTATGAAGCAAAAATAAAGGTAAAAGATACAAAATACTAATTTTGTGAACAGAAATGGGCATGAAAACCAGTCTGTAAATTTCCTTGTTATAGCCATGAGCTGAGAGTTGCTCCCCAGCTAGGATACATAAAAAACAAACCCAGTATTAGAGTCTAACCATTTAGGTACTTAAATATTGGGTTGATTCTGACATCTATATAGACAGCCACAACAGTGCTGTCTCCAAGGGCACATCCTCCAAAATATCAAGCGCACAGAGCCATACACCTCATACGCCCTAGTGCCTCTTAAAATCAGGCTATTAATAAAGGGTTGTTTTGATGCTGAGGAACAAAATGAAAAAAGCTGCAAAGTAATCGTGATCTACAGTATCTTATATGTAGCACTTCAGGAGATTGAAAACAGTCAAAGTTCCCAAATACTATGAAAACCGTTGGGCTACTAGGATAGTCTAGAAGTGTCAAGATACCTGTGCCTGGAGAAAACGCCATCCTACCTGAAAAATCTTTGGTAATGACCTCGAGTCACTTATTCTGTTTTCCACCCTCACGTTTTACTGTTTGATTTTTATAAGGGGTACTCTGTAACTAGCCCAATTTATTTTTAAAGCTTCTAAGTGCTTTCTCTTCCCCAGTCCCTACTATTTCTTCCGTGTGATTGCAGAAAAGCTGTTGTGTTATGAACATGCGGCCCTTGCTGTGTATATCCAGCTGCCTGGGAAAATGCTCAGTTCATCTCTATTTAATGTGTCTTTCCTGCTGATCCTTCAGGGTGTAAATCTCCTCCACCACATCTAATAAGCATGATGGATTATATTCAATTTAGCTAATGCCAACCTATAACTAATTACAGCAGCATTCTCAAATCAGGCTGGAGTTACAGCCTTGTCAAAGAGCCCTTTATAAACAGCCTGTTTCTGGAGATTTACATAGCAAGTATGGGTGAATTCAATTGTAAATATGAGAAGAGGGTTTAATGACTAAGCTGCCAACACTAGGAGCTTTGAGTCCTAACTATTGGGGGAGGGAGGACCATGGATCTTTGGAGCAAATGAAGAAGAATAAATATTGCAACATTCCAGAGGGGTCAGCTGGCCACTTGCTCATTTATACTAAGGGTTACATTAGGAAAATTTGGCAGCCAGCAGGGTGCTCACAGGTCAAGAAAAGACTCACAATAACCTGGATGAGCTGCTGTTTTGCCATCCCAAGTGTGACCCTGGGCAAGGTACCCTTAGACTTTAGGTCCCCCATCAGTAAAATAGGGGCAGCAACAGACGTAGTGGAAGGAACAGGGACTCGGTAGTCAGGCGAATGTGGTTTCTAAACCCAGCTCCATCCCTGGGGGCTCTATGAGAATGTAAGTTACTTAACCTTTCTAAGCCTTGGTTTCCTCATCAGCAAAAGAGAAATAACAACTACCTTGCACAATTGTGAAGATTCAAAGTCATAATGTTTATGAAGCTTTGGCACAATGCCCACCCAACACATGTTAGGAACTCAATAATTGGCAACTGTTATTGGTTCTAAGATTGATATTCCATCTATTTTGATTATGAGAATCAAAAATGAGATTTCATATGGAAAAAAGCTATGGAAAAATTTAAAGTGCTAAAGCATTATAATACAGAGTTTAGTTAGAACTCCACAACAACCTGGACAATCTATATTTTGTTATACCAACATGGATTATGGAAAAACAGGCAACATAACTATTTGGGATGCTCCCCGAAAGCCCTTACTTTGGCCCCTACTGGATAAGATGATATAAAATCAACCCCCCACACTGCAGTTGAAGTCTAGGACAAGAACTGTGTGTACCACCATCAAAGGGTACCAGGAATTCAGAGCCCTCCACAAGCCAGCCTCATCCTACCTTTGAAGCCTCATCTCCCACTTCTTCTTCACACACTATGCTCCAGGCCCCCACAGGGCAGCTGCCCATGCTCTGAACATACCATACGTGTTCATACCTCCAAGCCTTGGCTATACTATTTGTTGAGCCTAGAAAGCCCCTCTTCTAGTCCTTGGCATTCCTGACTTCTCTCTGAGAGGGTCCAGCCTCAAGATATGCTTCTGCAGGAAATCCTCAACAAACACAGGCAGTTTTTTACAGTAGCTATCTTTTACACTGAGACACCTCTCTTTCCTCTTAAAAGTTTAAAAATCTAAACATCTTTATATGTTTCCCACATTTTAAGCTCCATTTGGTAAACTATGGCTCAAGGAAGTCTATTATTAACATTAGATAAATCATATCAACAGATATCAAAGAAGGCTAAGCCCCACCCAGCCATGTTACAACATTTAAGTCCTCAGTGGATTTTTGGCATCCTAATTCAGAATCATCCTAGCTATGGCAGTGGGAAAAATCTGCTTGGTCACAGTGTCATCTGTCAAAACAAGACTTGTCCCTCAAGGCATAGCCCATGTGCCACCTCCTCCATGAAATCTCCCACAGTGCCCATTTAACAACTCCCTCCTCCGTGCTCTCAGAGCACTCTGCAAGCACCTCTGCATCCGTTCATTTACTTACCCAACATTTAGGGTACATTTACCATATGTAAGAGTTCTGGGGCAACTAAAGGTTCAAGTCTCCCCTGACCCATCAGCAGAGGTTGATGCAAATACCCACCACTGGATCAAGAAAGTGGTGAAAAGCAGGTCTTTGGAGTCCAACAGTGAGGATGTCAGCTCCACTCCTTAGCAAACTGACACTCTAAGCCTCAATCTCCTCTCCTATAAAATAGGAGTAAGTCTCTTTCATTGAGTTGTAAAGATAAAATACAATTAGATGATAAACATAAGGCACTTAGCCCAATACATACCTGGCACGTGGTAAGTGCTCAATAATAGTAGCTGTTTTTTACGGTATGATTATTATTATCACCACTACAGTAAAAAGAGGTGTGTGTAACGGAGCGATGCTCAACGAGCACAGGGAGCAAGAACTCACTCTGCTTTGTTTGCACACCTTGCCTCTCTGGAGCTCAGTAAACGTCTGTTGATTCAAATTGGAGGGATGGCATAGGCTTCAAGAACTCAGAGAAGGCATGGCTGTGAGAGAGGAGGAGAGCCAAGGTAGCCGGTAGATCAACATTCAAAGACATTCCAAGATCCAGGAAAACAGGTAAGTCCTGGAATATTAGTGAGGCCACTACCAGTCCAACAGGAAAGTCTTCAAATGGTCTGAGGCAACTCCAAATGCTAGTCAGGAGCTGGGCCAGCTATAGAAGAACCATCTGGGGAGAATGTTAAAAATGCAAGTTTCAGAACTCAGATTCAGTGAACTGCGGTGGAGCCTGAGAATATGTTTTTTCAACAGGCAATCGAGGTGATTTTTGTTTGTTTTGTTTTGTTTTTCTGGTGAGGAAGATTGGCTCTGAGCTAACATCTGTTGCCAATCCTCCTCTTTTTGTTTGAGGAAGAGTGGCCCTGAGCTAACATCTGTGCCAATCTTCCTCTATTTTGTACGTGGGACACCGCCACAGCATGGCTTGATGAGTGGTGTGTAGGTCCACGCCTGGGATCTGAACCCGCAAACCCTGGGCTGCCGAAGCGGAGCGCGCGAACTTAACCACTACATCACCAGGTTGGCACACAACCTAGGTGATTTTAATGTACAGCCAGGTTGTATTCAGAATCAGAAGGCAGAACGATCAGCACTGCTATTCTGGTCTGGCCTGTAGTGCTAGTGCTATGCAAAATTTCTCCTGTGACTGGGGCCTCTCACTTTTAGCCAAGGGTCCAGGAGGGGCGGAGTGAGAGTGGCCATCAGGTGGCTCAAGCCTACATCCTCAGGAATAAAGATGAGCTTCCCAGAAGCAATACTTTCCAGGGCCAAGCGTCTATGTGAGGTTAGTAACTGCTCTTTCAGATCATTTCCTGGGCTAACAACAACAATAGCGGCACTAGTTGCTAAGTGCTAGCAATGTGCCAGGCACTGCGCTAGTCTACATATGTTATCTAACGTAATCCCCACAATACCTTGCAAGATAGACACTGCCCTCACTAAAGAGGAGGAAACCGAGGTTGAGAGAGGATACTAATGTGCCCAAGGTCACATAGCTAGTAAGACACAAAGTCAAACAGGCAGTTGGTTATTTTGTCATAAAAGGAACTGCTGTTTGACTGACTGACAATTCTATCTGCCAATCTCTGGCTACACCTTTCCTGTAGACCTGGCTCAAAACCCTCAACCTGAAAAAATTATATTTCCTCTAAAACTCCCAAAGCACTGAACACAGAGCACTATTTCTGGTGCTGTTCAATCGATAACTGGAGAATAGAGGTGAGGTAGTATGTTTCTGTCATACCTTTTCCCCAAGAGCACAGAACACATTCGTATTTACTATCTCATCTGTTCTACTGATTGCTTTAAACACACACACACTTTTACTGGATTGAGACATAATAAGGGGTTCTGTAAAACATTTAAAATGACATTATTTACGAGGTCCCATTCTTTCCTCTAAGTGTTGCCACGCTGTTTGTTTGCTTTTTCTATTCAAATAGGATCTCTTCATTTTTGTACATCCATTTCAAAGAAATCTGGTTATATAAAAACGTAACTAAAAAGAGGAAGTCTCCTCTATTGCTCAGCGCTCTTTACTTTCTATTTTCTTCTTTATGCTTCCCCTTAATGAGGTTTCATCTCTCTTTCCTAAAAAGCCTCCAATGGATCTGGCAATCTGTTTATAACACACCTAAATCTACACTCAATATTTGCACTACTTTCTTGAGCCCATCTTTGGACCATTGAGAACTAGACAGCTCAGCTCCAGCACCGCCATCCACGTCTCAGAGGCAGGCCACGCTTTCAGAAACTGCATGCTAGGCCCTCACCCCACATGGCTGTGGTCTGACAGCGGAAAACACTCTTCTCTCTTACTCACCTAAGTTTATGAGAGATCAGCTACCCCCCCACTCCCCCCTACTCCCCACCACTACTCTCACAATTATAATGATTGGAAACTCATGCACTATTTTGATTTATGTTACTTTGCTTAATATGAAAACATGCAACAAATAACAAGGAGCAAAAAAAAACTCAAAGAATTTTAAGTAGCCTAGTGGGGGAGATGATATTTGTAAGGGGCTTTTCTTGACCATTTCATATCACTCTACTAGGGAGTTTCTCATTCAGCCTAAAAGGAGTGCTTCTCATACACTCTAATTTCCAATATGTATACAGTGACACTCACGTAGCTAATCAATAAGCACCAAGTAACATTCTTGCCTTCAAAAACTTTCAATATATTAAGAAGGTAACAACACACACACACACAGAAACTACTACTTCCTAAAGGAAGACTGAGTCTTCAGTTCTTACAAAAGCCTCTGCCAGCAGACAGTCAATGCTCTTGTCTCCTAACCAACACTCTGAGATCCACTTCAGCTAATCCTCAAACCTTATGTCTTCCCCATAGAGCTTCCCTGTGCTTGGAGGAATATGTTTGAACTAATTCCTCGAGAAGTTTTAATTCTCAAAACCCTTTAGTTAGTTTCCACATTCTTTGGACTCCCTTTTCTATATATTGTGGCCGTGGCTTGCTATTGTTGGTATGGGCTGGATAACTGCAATAGAAGCCAGAATCATTTAAGCTAAATTGGGACGCTAGTCTGCAGTGAACTCAAGGTTAAACAAATCATCATCCAAACATTCAATAACTCTGGAACCTCAACTGAGAAGACAAGGTTTGTTCTGTCACTCATTAGCTAAGTGCTTTCCAACAATGGCACCAACCTCTCAGTGTCTTGGACTCCATCAATACTCAGAAGGTAATATACACAAAACCTGTATTTATAGGGGTTTTTTGAGATTCAAAGAAGAGAAGAGATATAAAAATAAACAGTAGGGGCCGGCCCAGTGGTGTAGTGGTTGAGTTCACATGCTCCGCTTTGGCGGCCCAGGGTTTGCGGGTTCGGACCCTGGTTGTGGACCTACACACCGCTCATGAAGCCATGCTGTGGTGGCAACCCACATACAAAATAGAGGAATATGGGGACAGATGTTAGCTCAGGGCCAATCTTCCTCAAGCAAAAAGAGGAAGATTGGCAACAGATGTTAGCTCAGGGCCAATCTTCCTCACCAAAAAAAATGAAATAACATGAACAGTATAGAACACTATATAAATATTAAATAATTGCCTTAGTATTAAGGTAGAAAGTCTCTTTTAAAGTATTAAGGAAAAAAGTCTTCTAAACTTCAAAAGGCAATAAAATAATTAAAAGCAAATTTTAATTAACTCAAGACACAGAATTGCCAGCATTCTCCTAAACATACCAGATAGTCATCTGTAAACAGCTGGTATCAATTGGTGGTGATGATACCACCAATTGTTCAGCATCTTAGTTCAAATAAAAAATACTTTCTGCAGACTTCTTTTTTCTTACTATCCTGAATTGTGTGATCCTGATTCACTCGTTCACTGTTTTCCTCATTCTGCCAATATTTGAGTACCTAATATGTGCTAGACACTGTGCTAAGTGCCACAAAGGAACAATACGCAATCCCTTTTCTCCAGTCAAATTGGGTTTGACCATAATTAATCATGTAAGAAGATTACATGACTATAACATAAAGATATTTTGATTTGTGTGTGTATAGAATATTGTAGGACTACAGAAAAGGAGATGACCACGTCAGCCTGGAAGAGTCTTCATGGAGAAGGTACCATCTCTGCGGAGTCTTAAAGGATGGGCCCCTTTCCAAGTTCTTGCTAGGGAAAAGCATAAGGTTCAACAAAAAGGAGAAGAAACCCATAGCATGAAGTCAGTGGATCTAGCTAGCACAGACACACAATCCAAACCACTTAGAAACAATGATGCGGGCCTGGGGGTAGCCTAACTCTTATTCTTTATAAAGTCCTTCACAACCTGGCTTCTACCTAACCTTTCAATGTTATACCCTAATAGATGTATAGCACACTGGCTGAAAGTGTATTCTAGACTAAGTCTATATTCAAATCTCACTCTAAGATTATTAGTAGTGCTACCCTGGGGTAATGACCAACCTTTCTGATCCTCACTTTCCTCATATGTAAAATGGGATGATGATAAGCCAAATTCATAAGATTCTTGTGAGGAGCTCAAGAGATAACATGTGTAAAATATTTAGCACTTATTACACATTTATTAAGTTCTCAAAAAACATTTGTTATTGTAGCCAAGACTGCTAATTGTCTCTCCAATATCCATTTCCCCTTCCTTCTTACTAGGAACTCTCTATTTTGTTAGGGCACAATATACCAAGCTAAAAACTACACTTCAATCTCTTATAGAGAGGGGATACAATATGACACAATTCTGAGCAATGAGATATAAGCAGAAGTCATTGGATAGACTTCCCAAAAAATCCTTAGAAGGGGAACAGGATCAGGCAGCACATGCTTTTTTGCCTTTTGCCATTCTTCCTTTTTCCTACTTGGAACATGGACTTCATGGCTAGAGCTGGAGCAGCCATCCTGTGATCACATGGAAAGAGCAAGAGAATCACAGAAATCTCAGCCCAGACAAAAGTAAGTCACTGAATCAATATTAGCAATTGTCTACCAAGAGATTTCTAATAGTGGGAGAAAACAATAAACCCCTATTTCCAGGCTCTATTGTTTGGATTGTCTCTTACTGTTAGCCAAATTATATATATAAAAACATCTCCTAAGAATAAGAAACTCAACTAAGTTCTATGAGGATTAAGACATGTTCCTGAACTTACAGTACACATGACTATCTCAACAGGTCCAAAATGCCTTACCCAAATCCCTTACATCCAGATGGGTTTCAGAATTCAGATAGGTAACACAGTCCATATACTATATATGACCAAAGACCCCTAACCAAAGTTGGGCACCACCCTATCCTCAAGCACATTAATATTTCTGCAGAGAAATGTTTGAATGTTTGGACTAAGTGGGCTATACGAAACCATAAGTAGCACACATCAGTTCAGGTCACGTTTCTCCAAATACATTCAAGTCAGTGGAGATTTTGCCATGAAATAGGTTATGAAAACTCAATTTTCACAGCTTTCTGGATTTTGGAATTGTGGATAATGCACTGTGGATCTGTAGTACAAGACAGAATTTAGCTATAACCCAAATGTAAATAATTGTCTGTGGGGGTTGAATAGTGTCTTAGTCAGTTTGGGCTGCTATAATAAAGTACCATAGACTGGGCGGCTTATCAACAATAGAAATTTATTTCCCACAGTTCTGGAGGCTGAGCTCAGGTTGCCAGCATGGTGGAGTTCTAATGACGGCCCTCTTGCGGATTACAGACAACTGATTTCTCATTGCATCCTCACATGGTGGAAAGAGAACTAGCTATAGCTCTCTGGTCTCTTCTTATATGAGCACTAATCCCATTCATGAGGGCTCTACCCTCATGACCTAATTACCTCCCAAAGGTCCCACCTCCAAATATCATCACTTCAGGATTAGGCTTTCAACATATGAATTTGGGGAGGGGAACACAAATATTAAATCCATTGCAAATATTAAAATATAAACACACCTGGCTCAGAGAAATCAGAAAAAGTGTCACAAGTGAAGGAATATCTGAGCTAAGCCATAAAGGATGATTAAGATTTTGAGAAACAGATATAGTAATCAAGAAGAAATGCATGAGCAAGACCTCAATAGCATTGTATTCTGACTCCTGGTCTAGAACAGATAAATATTAATAATTAAAATAAGAATAAAGCTAACATTCACTCAGAGGTTTTGATATACCAGGCACTGCTCTACTCACTTCACCTGAATTAACTCATTTAATCCTCACCTCAATCCCATGAGGTGGGTATAATCATTATCCCAATATTTCAGGTGAGCAACTGAGCACAGAGAAGTCACATACAATTTGCTCCAGGTCACATGGCTAGTAAAAGACAGAAGCTGAATTTAAATCCAGACAGTCTAAAGGACAGTCCTGATAAAAACTCAGTGAGATTCCAATTTTGACCTACCTAATTAGCAATTTTAAAAACAAATATCTGGTGTTGGTGAAGTGTGCGAAGACTAGCACGAACCTTTGTAAACTTGTTCAATCTTATTGACAGGTAAGCTGGTAGTATGTATCAAAAGCCTTTAAAATGTGCATTCCCACTGTCCTAATAATTCTACTTTTAATAATATTCCCAAAGAAATATTCAAGAGCTTCTGGTAATAGTGGACTAAGAAATTCAGATGAACTCTCCCATTGAAAACAACTATAAACCTTGGACAAACTGTTTTTTAAAACCAGCTTGAATGCATCAGTAACCTAGCAAGGCAGTGAAGAATTATAGGGTCAAATCCAGAAGATGATAGAAACCCAAAGAGTGAGTCCAGCATTCGGAACAGCTTTTCCCCTAGAGTATTTGCCAATTCTGTAGCGGCAGCTAAGAGCTGAAAGTCTGAACACTGCTTTTGACACCTTCTTGGATTTAAGAGGACAAACGTAAAAGTCTGGATGCTACAAAAGAAAGGGACCCTGGTAATCCTGCTTTCAGCTGGAACCACAATGGCTATTCCTTAGAGCAGAGCAAACCAGAAAACATTCTGAAATACAGCTTCAAACCTCCTCAGTCCTTGAAACTGTATCGAGGTAAGTCTGGTTGCTAATACTCTTAGCTAGCTTTAAAAAGCAAATTTAAATATTCTTTGGACGAAAATAGCACAATCTAGGCCCCACAATATTTTTAAATTTTTCACATAGAATGTCCAGTACACAATCAAAAATAACCAGGCACCTGAAGAGATAAAACAACATGTAAGAAAACTAAGAGGATTAACAGAATACAACAGGATGAGACCCACAGAGACTTCAGATTATGGAGTTATTGAAAACAAACATTAAAATAATATTCTTAATTTATTTGACAAGATAAAAGGCAAGATCGAGAATTTCAGCAGAAAATTAGAAACTATACAATGAGGCAAATAGCAATTCCAACACTGAAAAATACAATAATCCAAACTAAGAATGCAATACAAGAGGTTAAAAGTAATTAGGCAAAGCTAAAGAGTAAACTAGGAAACTGAGAGATGAGTCAGAGAAAAAATACGCAGAATAATGCATGGAAAGACAGAAGGTTAGAAAATACAAAAGTAAGTATAAGAGACATAGGGAATTCAGTGAGAAGGGTTAACATATATGTCCTGGGAATTCCAGAGCAGAGAAAATAGAAGTAAAGTTATAAAGAGGTAGTGGCTGAGAATTGCCTAAAACTGACCCCCCCAAAAACCCCTCAATCCATAACAGGGGTCCATCAAATCTGGCCAGCTGCCTGTTTCAATATGGCCTGTGAGTGAAGAACGGTTTTTGCATTTTTCAAGGGTCATAAAAGAAGAGGAGAAGGAGGAGAGACCATACGTGGTCCACACGGCCTAAAATCTGTTTATCTGCCCCTTTATGGAAAATGTTTGTGATACCTGAGCCACAGATTTAAGAATCCCTCTGAACCCCATATGCTCCTCTGAATCCACTCTCCTGCTCAGCGTCCCAGGTTGCCAATGAGGAGAACTAATAGAGATTGGAGGGAGAAGAAAGGAGAGGGAGATCAGGGTATTAATTTCCCCAGCTGTCTCCCCACAGGTCCCCACAGGCTGCCTGTATCCCTCAACCACAGGTGACAGCTCCTGTAGAGTGGCTTTCTCCAATTCAGTCTCTCTGCTTCCAGCTTCTAGTAAAAGCTCCTCTTACTCCTTCATGCTAGGGGTGGTAAAGACACCTAACTCTAATCCTAATCCAGCCTCCTGCTATTACTAGCCCCAGGTCTGCACTATCCCTCGCTGTTTTGCTATTTGTTACTCAATGCCTTTGTAAATCATCCCTTCATTAACTATCTCTTACTCACAAGGTCTCTGACAGATGGTGGCCATACCTAGGTATATCATAATAAAACTGCTAGAAGAAGGAGATGAGGAAGAGAAGGAGGAGGAAGAGGAGGGAAAAAATGGAAGTAAAAAAAAGTATCTTAAAAGCAGCCACAGCAATAAAAGGATAGAACTCCTGACAATAGAACAACAATTAAACTAAGACCTGAATTCTCAAAAAAATAATAGAAGTCAGATGATATGGAAAAATATCCAAATAACCAAAAGAAAATAATTTCCAATCTAGAATTCAATACAAAGTACAAACATCTTTTAAGAATTAAAGCAATAGAAAGATATTTTCAGACAAACTCGAGAGAATTCATCACCAGCTGACTAAATTAAATACTAAAGAGTGTTATCCAGGCATAAGGAAAACTTTACCAGATGGAAGCTAGGAGATGGTGGAAGGGATAAGGGATAATAGATATAAATGAGCATTGGCTGCATAAAACAACAATGAAAGAACATACAGAATATATATACTTGACAACAATAGCTCCTAAGTGAAGAAGATGGTAAAAGAATTTAAAGTGTTCTAAAATCTTTGCAACATCTGGGAAGAGGCTCAGGTACCAATTTATAATAGAATTGAAAAAAATCATGTTGTATTTCTCAGGGCACCCACTAAAAGAACAGTAAAAGAAAATAAAAGGTTAATAGAGAGTTGGAATAATACAAAATTATCGATGCCAAAGGAAGGTAAGAAATGAAATGAAAAAAAACACAAAGAACAGGTGGGACAAAAAAGAACTAATAGCAAGACAGCATATACAAACCAAAACATTACATTAATTAAAGGCAATGAATTAAATCCTTCAAATTAAAGGCAAATGTGTCAGACTGGATTAAAAAATGGGCTACTTAGAAGAGATATATCTAAAATATAAGAACATAGCAAGGTGTATGTTAAAAGAGGAAAAAAATATACCACGTAAACACTAAAAACAAACAAAAAAGCTGGTGTATCTCTATTAATATCACACAAAGTAGACTTTAAAGGAAAATTATTACTAGACATACACACTCCATAATTTTAAAAGGCTCAAATTACAGGAAAGATATAAAAATTCCAAAATTCTAAAACGAAAGTTGTTTCTTTGAAAACATTTCAAAATAAAGTTAATAAACCCCTGGCAATACTGAAGGAAGGAAGGAAGGGAGGAAGGGAGGGAGGGAAGGAGGGAGGGAGAGAGGGAGGGAGGGAGGAAGAAAAGAAGGAAGGAAGGGAGAGAAAATGAGAATGAGAGAATATAATCAATATCAAGAATCAGAAATGAAAAAAGGGACAACACCACTACATATCCTATAGACATTAAAAGATTAAAGGATATTCTTATTTATGAACAACTGTACACCAATAACTTTGAAATTTTAAATGCAATAGAAAAATTCCTAGAAAAATAGTTTACAAAAACGAACTCCAGAAGCAATAGAAAATTTGAATGGGTCTTTGATTATTAAAATCATGAAATTCATAATTGAAAACCTCCTAATAAAAGAAAATTCCAGGCCGATTACCTCATTGGTAAATTCTAACAAACATTTAAGAAAGAAAACCAATGTTAAAATTCATTACAAAACTACATTAATTAACACAATGTGATATCTGTGCAGGAATCTACAAACAAATCAATGGAAGAGAACTGAGTCCAGAAAAAGACCCACGCCTATATAGACACTTGATATCTGAAAGGTTGGACTGAAGACAAGTGAGGGCAGGATGGTATTTTCAAATGAATGGTCCCAGGTCAACCAGATACCCACATGGAGAAAAAAATGAAAGTGGAACCCTTGTGCACAGCTGGTGGGAATGTAAGATGGTACAGCCACCATGGAAAAGAGTATGTAGCAGTTCCTCAAAAAATTAAACATAGAATTACCATATGATCCAGCCATTCCACTTCTGGGCATATAGCCAAAAGAACTGAAAGAGGGACTTGAATAGATACGTGTACACCTGTGTTCATAGCAGCATTATTCACAATAGCCAAAAAGTGAAAGCAACTCAAGCATCCAACAAGAGATGAATGGATAAAACTATGGTATATCCATATAATGGAATATTATTCAGCCATAAAAAGGAGGAAATTCTGAAACATGCTAAAACATGGATGAACTTTGAGAACATTATGCTAAGTGGAATAAGACAGTCACAAACAGACAAATACTGTATGATTCCTATTATGAGAACAGACAAACTCATAGAGATGGAAAGAAAAATGGTGATTTCCAGGGGCTGTGAGGAGGAGGAACGGGGAGTTATTGTTTAATAGGTATAGTGTCAGTCTTGCAAGGTGAAGAGTTTTGTGGATGAATAGTAGTGATAGTAACACAACAATGTGAAAGTACTAACGCCACTGAACTGTACACTTAAAAATGGTAAAGACGGTAAATTTTATGTGCATTTTATCACAATTAAAATTTTTTTTAAATATTCTCAAATTGATTTTGGCGATGGTTGTACAACTCTGTAAATATACTAAAACCATTGAATTATATACTTTAGAGGGCTGAATTGTATGATATGTGAATTATATCTCAATTAATTTGTTACAAAAGGAAAAAAGCGGAACCAAACATGCATTCTAGAACTGAAAACTATATTTTAAACTAAGAACTAATTGGATGGGTTTAACAGCAGACTGGTTACCGCAGAAGACAGAACTCGTGAATTAGAAAATAGGTCAATAAAAATTAGTCAACCTGAATCACAGATAGAAAAGAGAATGAAGAACAGAACAGAAGAGACATGTGGAATATAGTCAAACAGTCTGACATTTATATAATTGGAGTCCTAGAAGGAGAGAAGAGAGAGAATGGAGCAGAAGTATTATATGAAGAAACAGGAGCCAAGATTTTTCCAAAAATTATCAAAGACATAAATCCACAAATTCAAGTAGCTCAGCAAAGATGAAGCAAGATAAATACAAAAAACAAAAAAACACCAAGGAACTCAACAGTCAAAATGTTGAAGACAAAAAATAAAGAGAAAACTTTAAAGGAAGTTGAGGGAAAAAAGGCATATTACATTCAGGAGAAGAAGAATAGAAGGGTATCTGAATTCTCATCAGAAGCAATAACATATTTAAACTGCTAAAAGATTTAAAAAGAAAAAAGCAAACCTATAATTTCATACCTAGAGAAAATAAGGCAAAATAAAGACATTTTCAAACAAATGATAAAAAAAGTTCATTACCAAAAGAACTGCACTGTGAAAAAAACTAAAGAAGATCTTCAGGCTGAAAGAAATTGATCGCAGAAGGAAATATGAAACTAAAGAGATGAGTGAAAAATATACGGATAAATATAAAAGAATATTGGCAATTTAAAGCAATAATGATAACAGAGAATTGTAGGTTTATAACAAAATAGCACAAAGGGCAAGAAGGAGATTAAATAGAATTAAACTGTTGTAAAGATCTTCCGTTGTTTGAAAAGTGGTAAAAGTACTAAGTTAAACAGCTCTTAATATGTGGAGAATGCAATTGTAATCTCGGGGATAAGTGCTAAAAGAATACTACAAAAATATACAATGAAAAAGCTAAGAGAGGAAATTAAATGGAATAATAAACAAAGACTTGATTAATCCAAAGAAGGTAGGAAAGGAGGAATAAAGGAACCAAAAAACAGGTATGAGAAACAGAAAACAAATAGCAAGATGATAGACTAAAACCTAATGATAGCAACAATTATGATAAAAATATGTGAACAAAATATTCCAATTATAAGACAAATACTTATGGACCAGATTTTCGAAAAATAAAAAGGACCCGATCTTTCGCTATTTATTTACAAGAGATATTCTTTAAAAATAAGGACACAAGAAAAAAACAGATTTCTGAATAGTCCTTTATCTGCTAAAGAAATTGAAAGCATAATTTAAAATCTTCCCACAAAGAAAATTTCAGACCCAGATAACTTCATTGATGAATCATTTAAGGAAGAAATAATACCAATCTTACACAAATTCTTCCAGAGACTACTAGAAGAGGATACATTTCCCTACATATACCTGACAAGGATATAACAAGGAAAAAAATACTAAAGGCCAATATCTCTCACGAATGTAAATGCTAAATTCCTAAAAAATATATTAGAAAATCATTTACAGTTATGTAGGAAAGGACAATACATCATGACCAACTAAAGTTTATTCCAGGAATGCACAGTTAATTCAACATTCAAAAGTCAATCAATACAATTCACCACATTAATAAAAGAAAGGAGAAAAAACATACTATTTCAATAAATGCAGAAAAGGTATTCGGTAAAATTCAAAACCTGTTAATAATAAAAATTCTCAGAGAACTAGGTGTGCAAGAGACCTTCCTTAATCTAATAAGGAGTATTTACAAACCACAAACAACTAAAGTCAACAATATACTTAATGGTAAAATACCAAACATACTCCTCCTGAGATTAAAAAGACAAGGATATCTACCCTCTCCACTTCCATTCAACATTATAGTGGAGATTCCAGCCAGGACTAAGTCAAGAAAAAGAAATAAAAGGTATAAATTTTGGAACGAAAAAAAATAGAATAGTTTTTATTCACAAAGACATGATTGTGTATGTAAAAAATCCAAAAGAACCTAAAAAATATTCAAATTATTAAGCAAATCTGGCAACTTTACTGCAAAGTCAATTAAAAAAACTTTCCACAGTCACACCTCGCTTAATGACGAGGACATGTTCCAAGAAATGCATCGTTAGGCGATTTCATCATTGTGTGAACATCATAGTGTGTACTTCACAAACCTAGATGGTATAGCCTACTACATACCTAGGCTATATGGTATTAATCTTATGGGACCACTATCGTATATGCCATCTGTTGTTGACCAAAATGCCATTATGCAGCATGTGACTATACTAACAATAAACTAGGAAATGAAATTGTTAAAAATCCCATTCACAGAAGCCAGCCCTGTGGCGGTGGTTAAGTTGGCGTGCTCAGCTTCAGCAGCCCGGGTTCACGGGTTCGGACCTACACCACTCGTCAGCCATGCTGAGACGGTGACCCACGTACAAAATAGAGGAAGACTGGCACAGATGTTAGCTCAGGGCTAATCTTCCTCAACAAAAAAAAAAAGAGGAAGATTGGCAACAGATGTTTGCTCAGGGCGAATCTTCCTCACTAAAAAAAAAAAAAATCCCATTTACAGAGCACCAAAAACACCAGGTATCTAGGAATAAGTTTAACAACAATGACGAAAAAATGTATAAAACTTTGACACTGAAAACTAGAAAATATTGCTAAGATAAATTAAAGAAGACCTAAATAAATGAATAGTCAATAGTCTCGATTTGGAAAACTCAATATTAGATTTCTATTCTCTCCAAATTTGGCTTTCAGATTTAATGTGATCTCAATCAAAATCCCAACAGATTTTTTAGGTTTGGGTGGAAATTGGCAAGTTGACTCTAAAATTTGTATATGGATGTGCAAAATACCTGGAATAGACATGGCCGTCTTGAAGAAAAAGAACAAAGGTAACCGATTTTAATACTTACTATCATGCTATGCTAATTAACTCAGTGTGGTATCGGCATAAGAATAGACAAACTAATGGATCATAATAGAGTCCAAAAATAAACCCCCACATGCACAGTCACTTGATTTACGACCAAGGCTCAGTGCAGTGGTGGAGGTAACAGGCTTGGAGCGCACTGCCTGGGGAAACACAGTGGGGGTTCCAAGTACACTAAGGGTGGGTCTACCTGGTGATGGAGTTCTCCAGTCACACTGAGGGCTCTGGAGCACAGCCCAGAGGAGCCAGAGAACTGGGTCCAATCAGGGTTCAGGGTGGAGGTTTGGCCAGGCATTAGGACTGAGGGCCAGAGGAACAGGAGATTTGGGGCGGGGGGGCAGGGGGTTGCTTCAGTGCAGTGGGGGAGGTAACAGCCTGACAGCAGTGGGTTTAATGGAACAAGAAGAGGGGAAGTGGAGACACATGTCATTTCCCTCTCATTCTCACCACTGCTGCCTGGCTATGCCTTCAAAATCAAAGCCAGATCATGTCACACATCTAATGAAAAACTTGGATGGTTTCCTTTCAACCACATGGTAGAACATAAACTCGTTGGCAAGACTCTGGGATTCTACCACTGGATCTTGCATCTCTCTCTCACCACTCCTCCCTCCCCCAACGCTGACTCTGCTTCAGACGTAATGAATGCCTTGCTTATCCCCAAAAGCACACCCCTCTGCACATGCTCTCTCCTCTTCCAAGAATGTCCTCCTTATTCCTCACCAGACTAACTCATTATCTCCTCCAGGAAGCCTTCCTGGATTCTCTTGCTAGGCTAAGTGCTCCCCCTTAGTAAGCCATAACACCCAGGGCTGACACCTGGAACAGCACATCTCACATTCTCTGCCAGTGTCTCTTGTCCATGGCCCCCACTAGACTGGGGGTCCTTGAGGAGTTGTATTCCCATCCTCTATCACCTAAGTCAATAAAATTTCTTTAAAGAAGGAACAACCTTAAAGAGGTAACAAGAAAAGTTGGTGGAGAATTAAAAGAGAAGTGGAACTTGGGTTGGCCAGAAAGGAGCCTGGGAGAGGACAGACAGTATGAGAGCAGAGGGCAATCAGGCATTGCAGCCGAGTCTATTATGCTCCAAAGTTGCAACACTCTTGCATTGTCTTAGAGCACCATTAACTTTTACGTTTTTTAAAATTCTGGAATCAGAGTTTCACTGCTGTAAATCACTGCTTCCTGGAAGCCACCTTGGATGAAAAAACGCTCCCACTGGCCACTCCCCTGCTCCTGCACACACACACCCAAGGATGACCATGATTCAGGTGTCTGTGCAGGGTATAGCGCCTACAGTCCAGCCTTCCATCTGAAGCCTCTGCCTGAACAAGAGGCATGTAACCTCCACAATCCTTCACAAACTGTGAGCACAAATCAGGAAGAAGACTGATTTAAAAAAGAAATAAAAATAAGAGGAAAAGTTCTATGCTGGATTCTCCTTGTGGGTGAGAGAGAGGAGACAACAATATTGCCACCATGGGGACAGTGACAACATTGATAACATCACTGAAATCACGCCTCAGCCACTGGCCACTGCTGGCAAATCACCATCATCAAAAGAGAAACACATCCAACAGCAGCACCTTCTGCCGCTAACAAGACGCGCGGATGGAAACTACACGTGTCTGGTTTTGTCCTCTTTTTGCCAACATAATTGGACAGTAGGAATACTCAGCACAAACATAAAAGATAGAAATACCAAGGAAACGAGTATGAAATGTGAGGATCCTATAATAGAATTCCATTCTCCTGTCCGTTATATTATCAGGCATAACAACTTGGATTAAACACTGTCGATTTTTATCCAGGAGATACCACAGGCTGCCAAGACAGGCTGGTCTGCATGCCAGTGTCTCAACTCCTCTCCACTCTCCATGTTCAAGGGACCTAGAGGAGGAGGAAATCCCAGAACAAGGCCTGCACTGATCAGGCTTAAATAACCAACGCTATTCAGTAATGGGTTTTTTTTTTTTTTAATTCCTATTACTGAATAGGTAAACAAATGATGGTACATCCATACAATGGAATATTATTCAGCAATAAAAAGAAATGAGCTATCAGATAGGCCTCAAAAGACATGGAGGAACTTAAAGAAGCCAATAAATGAATGAAGCCAATCTAAATAGGCTACATACTATATGATTTCAACATTACGATATTCTGGAAAAGGCAAAACTATGAAGACAGTAAAAAGATCAATGGTTGCCAAGGGTTAGAGGGGAAGGAGAGATGAATATGTGAAGCACAGAGGATGTTTAAAGCACTGAAACTACTCCGTGTGATACATAATGGTGGACACATGTCATTATCCATTTGTCAAAACCCATAGAACGCATACTACAAAGAGTGAACCCTAACATAAACTATGGACTTCAGCTAATAATAATGTATCAGTATCGGATGTAACAAATGTACCACCCTAATGCAAGATACTAATAATAGGGGAAACTGTGAGTGGTGGAGGCAGTCTGTACTTTCTGCTCTATTTCTCTATAAACCTAAAACTTCTCTGAAAAATAGTCTATTAATAAAAAAATGTTTGCTACTCCAAGCCACAGGGATTGCCTGTATTACAGGGATTCTAGGAAAGAAAAGTCATCCTATGACTTTTAGCTGACATTCCTACCAGCTTTCAGCTGGAGAGCAGAGGAGTTACCTGCATGAAAACTGAAATGGTGTCCATCTACCTAAGTAGAAACCACAGGTGAGGACTGACAACCACAAATTAAGAGAATGAGCAATGTACATGGGTCCAATTTGCTTTCAGCATCAGTGATAAGGAAATCATGGAAGAGCTGGGAATAGTGAACCTAGAAGAACCCGGAGGGGAGCCCACCTGCCAAGGAGAGATAAGCAAGGTGGGCAACCAGCCTTTAGAGTCACTTCCGACCTCCATGCTCACCGTCCAGACCTGCACACATGCACTGCAACCTCGACTTAGGGTCACCCAGGCTGACCACCCAAATCTCTCACCCTCAGCTGTGGGAGAGGGAGGCAGAAAGGGCTATGCCAGGCAACAATTCAGAGAGGGGGGCCCAGGGAATGAAATGCGCAGCCTGGTCCACTCTGTCTCCAGATCTTTGATGAGGCAGCAGCACCTGCAGAGAAAAGCATGGGTCTAGGAGTCAAGAGACCAGAGTCTAGTTTTACTACCTCAAGCCTGCTGCCATCAGGCAAAAGGACCACCTGGCCCTTTCCCCACAGCTGCAGAGCACAGATAATAATACCTGCCCTAGAGCCACAGAAGGTTCCAGCTGGGTTGGACCCATCTTATAGGTGAGGCAAGCAAAGTCCCGGGAGATGAAATGACTTTTGTAAGTTTTCACAGCTGGGTGGCAGAGCCACACCTGGCTGCCACATTGCCTCCCAGTTCAGGGCAGTTTCTTCACTGCCACAGAGCTAGAAGAAAGACAATCTGTGTGCAAGTATTTTGGAAAGTTAAGAGCACTAGATAAAGGGAAGCTGTTGTCAGTGCTATTACCTTTCATCAGCACACTTTGGTCCGGTTCTGCTCTAAGGTGAGCATCTCTCATGAGAAAGGGCTCTTGTCAAGTGTCAGCTGTGTCACCAGCACTAGCTGGTCATGCTGCTGTCTGAGGTGACAGAGCCAGGGATGGAAGGAAATTCTTGGCCTCTTCCAGGCCCCAAGGAACCAGAATTGTGACCTGGAAGATAGCATGATTGGCTCCATTCTCCCCTTTGCACTTCCACACTCCAATGGCAACAAGCAATAACGTTTCCTTAGGAGAGGGAATATGCTTGGTGAATAATAATTTCACCATTAATCCATGAGTTGAAAGAAACTCACTTGGCTTTTGCTTCAGAATACCCATTCCAAGCTTTGGTTCACCCAGTTTCCAGACGTTTTGTCCTCTAACAAGTTTAACTAATGTGCAAACATATTCTCAAACAGCCTCCACAACAGATGATTACCAACAGACTGGGGAATGACGCAAATGTAGGCCATCTACATAAGTGAAACAAGTTGAGCCAAAAGGGGTCATTTGTGTGGCTTAAATCATGGAGAGGGGCTATATCCACAGGGCTCAATTAACAGTTGCTGGCTTTAGCAATTTAACCTGGTTCTTTGTTGACCCAAGCATTGGGTGGGTCCAATCCTTTCATTTTAAGAGCTCCCCTCCACAACACCCAGACCTCCCTTCCAACTCTACACACACACAGACGGCAAAGCCACCACCGCTCATTCCCCACTTCTTTGGTGGTCTCCACTGGGACATAATTCCAATGGCATAATTAGAAGGACACCAGAGAGAATTCTTTTATGAGAAATGAGTCAATAATTTCTTATTTTTCCCCACACTCTCCAAGAGAAAGGGCCTCAAGCAGAGGGAGCTGCAATCTTAGATTAGTGACTACACAACAGTGTAAATAAGAAGATAGCGTGTGGTAAAAGTGAACCCACTGAGCCATTAATCGGAATTCTCCTATCGAGGGGATTTTCCCCCAGCTTAATCCAGGTTTGACGGGTAGGGTGCTCTTCATGACCTCCCTACCTCCTCTAAGCCCCACAGCCATTCATTCCCACTAATTCTATGCTTCCTTTTAACAAAAGGCCTGTGCCTGGAAAACCATGCCAGGTCTGTCCCTTGGCGAACATCTTAAACTGCCCATCTCATCACCAACACTTCCACTGTCCACTTCCCTGTGCCCAGTGCCCAACGTCCCCACCACCACAACCAAGCAAGGGGTGAGCCGCACACATCAGAAGCTTCTTGGTCAGTTTTAACTCAACTGTGTCCTTCAGTGTTTTGTCCCTATTTTATCAACTCTGTCACTGTTAAGAACAGAGAAGAGTCAAAAGCGGACTCATTACTGCTGTGACCATATGATTTGCTGTGCCATCTTGAATGAGTCATATTCCCCCTAAGTCTGCTTCCTTATTTGTGAGATGAAAGAGTTGAACTAGATGACCTCCATGGTCCTACTGGGCTCTGACTTTCAATAGGTCTACTTACCCTAACCTGCTAAGTGCCCTCATCCCAACCTACTTTCCTCCCACCCCCACTGCAGGTAGGAGGTCAGGGTGCTGGGCCTCTTGTTTTTAGAATCAGCTTCTGGAGGTGAGACTAACACATGTGAGATTTTAGAACTCACCAAACTCTAGCTTTGCAGCTAGCAGGGAATTCAAATAATCCACTGCCCAAATGCCATGCCTTCAGGCAAGAAAGGTAGTATTTTCCCCAAGATGTAGGTAGGAAAACTATACTCCAGAAAGGCTAAATGACATGCACATGGTTCCCAGCTGTCCTAATAGGTGATACCAAAAGGACTAGAAGCCAAATCTTCAGTTTCCTCACGATGATCTCCCCTAACACCACCACAAAAGGCATTATTTCCGGTGTTAGCCAAAGCTTTAAAAGGAATTACTAAATATAAAATCAAGTGTTTATGGAAGCAAATCGTAGCTACAGCCCCTTAATATTCATACTATTATTTGTGATCAACAAATGGTAGTAAGGCTTTGATGCTAAACTCTTCACCAACTAGAAAGCTACATATAAATCATGTTTTTCATACCTACAATCTATTTAATGAATCTGGAAATCAGAAGCCATGTCAGGGGTCCTTACAATTAATGACAAAGGAGTTCCAACCCAACATACACAGTGTCTGGGGAGAAGCTCTCTGTTCTGCTAACCTACAAGGTACTTTTAACACATTTACATACGTGTTTATAGCTCTGTCAATGTTTAATAAGAACCCAGGGAAGCCAAAGAACTCTTCTAGATATCTGCAAAATTTCAATGCCATTGCTATAAATAGCAAATGGTTTATTTTAAAAGCTTGCATGGTTTTTTTAAAGTTAAATTTCCTTTCCCATATGTGTGCATAAGAAGCTCTTTTAGTTGAAATAATTCATTTGAATTATCTAAGCCAAAATGATCATATTTTCCTCACTAACTAACATAAAATTTTCTAGAAATGTGTTCACGGAGAAAAATATCATTCCCAACATGTACTAAAATTCACATTTAAAAATCCCAATGTTCACTTTAGGGAGGATTTTCTTCTTGTAAATGATCAGTCTGAACTCATTTAATCCCCCTACAAAATCAACACACACAACCCAGAAAATTATTCCCTGGGACTTTAAAGTATATTAAAACACACCACACAGATAAAAGCAGGGGCTGTTCTAAGTCTAGAGCATCTGAACATCATCTCCTCTTCACTGGAGACAGAAGTGGTAGGTAGTTGGGTTCTCACAAAGGGAGAGGCTAGAGTCCTCACCCACTGCTGGTACTGATCTGAAGGCAGAGGGGCATTGTTATGCCACCAGCAAGACATAGAGTCACTGGCCAGGTCCTGTTATCCTGGCAGGGAGCTGACTGTTTCTTCCAACTATCTCAAGGCTGAGTCCCACTAGCCCTTCAGCCCTGAGAACGTGTTTTCCCGTAACTCTGCCTCCAGATGGCTTCCTGGATTACCCGCTCAGTTAACAGCCCAGCCAGACTGAGACCTCTGGGACTCTCTGTAATGTGAGGCAAGGAGGGCCCATTGCCATATGAGACTGAAGGTTGACCAGATGAACTGCCTTATCTTAATCCATCTGGAGTGTCAACTAAGGAGTAGGAAAAAGGAAGAAAAATCCCCATAGAACACTTAAACCAGATAAGAATTTGACATTTTCCTTTGCAATGACTTGACATCCTTGCTTTTTCAAAGGGGAAAATCACTTTAACCAGCCCAGCGGCCCAGCCCCTTCCTGCTGCAACAGGTCCCAGGCACCTATTCACTGACTGTTTACGCGTGTCCTGATTCCAACACATTTACAGGGTATTTATCGTCTTTTAATTCTTTCCATGGCCTGCAGGACTAAGAGTACAAACAGTGTAATCCAATAACAACCCTACTCCTCTTACCACAAGAGCCTGACTTAACCATAGCCTGACGACCTCCACAAATTTAGGCAAGGAAGAAGCATGGAAAACTGAATGCCACAGGTCACCTCCAAAACTCATTTTAGCAGAGAAACAACTCATTCTTTTCCAACATTTACCAAAAAAAAAAAAAAAAAAGCAAGCAAGCAAATATGGGGGAAAATAGCGTCTCTGTTGCCAAGAGTTAATTAGCTATGAAACAGCCAGAGGTCAGCAGCAGATGATAGAAAAGTCCCCATAATTATAATAATGAATAGGTAGACATTCAGCAATTGCATACCGAGTGAAAGATTCACCAGCACAGTGACAATGCATGCCTGCTTCTGCAGCCCCACCACCCCCGAGCCAGCGGCTTGCACTCCATGTGGAGTAGGAGGGAAGCCTTTGGTCTCTTCCACATCCATTCACTGACATGCAGGGTGTCCCAGCCTCCAGAGGACAAGAACAGCAGGCGAGGATATTTATCAAGCATGCTCCCTCTGCTCCGGACATCAGTCATGCTAGTTCCCACCCGTTCAATTACTCTTCTGTTGACCACCCACATTTAATTCAGCTTTAAAGACATGACAACAAGGTCTGAGATTTGAGGGATGTACCTGACTCTCTCTCCCCTCCAGGGGTGGTGGAATCTGATCAGCAAAACCAATCTTCCCTGGATCACCCATAAAGGCACTAACCTCATCCACGTTCTCAAAAGCGTTGATGACATCATAGGGCAAACAGGACAGAAGGTCAATCACAAACCACGTCTTCAGGTAGTTCATGCGGATGAGTTTGGGGTCGGAAATCACCTCCCCTGCTGGTCCAACAAAGGTAGTATGAAAATTCAGCACAATGTCCACCAAGAAGATGACATCCACGATGCTATCCACAACCAGCCAGGCCACATTGTTCTGCCTGGTTTTAAAGGAGACATTGTAAGGGACCAAGATGGCTGTGTAGAAGGTTAAGATCAAGATGATCCAATCCCACGTGGTCTTAAAAACACAGTAATGTAAGATGATGTGAGGGGGAGTCTTTGGTGCCTCTTGCTTGTATTGGGGAAGGATGTCTGAGCCCAGCTGCAGGACCTGTACAGGAAAACATGGCCAAGAGAACACTGCGTTAGGATTTCATTGCAAGCATCTAACCAGTCAGCATCCGTCATTGACAAATACTCATGACACTCCAGATAGATCATTAGGTGCAAGAACAGGTACTGGAGGGGTATGGGAGAATGGAAGTGAACATTATAATAAATAATCATAATGAAACAACGACAAACTATCATTTGGCTTCCTGTGAGCCAAGAATTGTACTAAATACTTCACATATATTTATCATCTCACTTAATTTTAAACACAACCTTGTTTTATTAGCCAATTATTATTCTAGGTGACAAGTGATAAACTGAGGCTCAAGAGAATTAAGCAACTTTTCTCAACAAATATTTATTGCTGTGTGCCAGGAACTGTTATAGACACTGGACATACAGCAAGGAAGAAAATAGCACAATTTCTTCTCTCATGGAGCTGAGCCTAGTAGACAAATCAAAATAATTTCAAATTGTGATAAGAACTAAATAAGAGGCGGGGGAGACGCAGTGATTTGATAGCATGTGACTTGATGAATGGAGGAGGCAGAGTGTTTGAAGGGAAATCTGAATGACAACAAAGAATCAGCCATTCAAACTTGTGTGGAAAAATTATCTGAGGCAGAGAGCATAACTGATGTAATGACCCCCAGGTGGGACAAGCTTGATAATCTCAGGAAAAGAAAGAATTCCAGTGCGACTGAAGCATGCTGAATGAGGGGAAAGGGATGACGATGAGCTCGACGCAGAAGCAGAAACCAGACCAAACAGGATCTAGTGGACTCTGAGAAGGTGTTGCATTTTATTCTCAGTATTTCTGAGTATAACAGGAGGGTTTTAAGCAGGAGAATAATAATCTGATATATGTTTTTAAAAGATCACCCTGGCTGCTATATAAATAATGAATTGAGACAAAAAGTTAGAGGGAAGAACAGAATCAGGGAACCTATTATAACAGCCTGGGAAAAAAGATGGTGTGATGGAGAAAAGTAGTCTGTTTTTGGATATATTTTTGAAGTAAACCAGCTGGACTTGCTGATAGCTAGAAAGCAAAGAAAAGGAAGCAATGAAAGGTACCCACTACTTTATTCCAAAAACTCAGCACAGTAGCTGGTCCAAAGTAGGCACTACAGGAAGGTTTTTAAGTGACTGACTGAACTCCAAGGTCATACAGTTAGCAAAAGATGGAACCAGGATCCCAAACTAGGTCTAGCTGGATTAAAAACACATGCTGTTCCACATCGAGGTTACATTTTCCTAACTAACATAACAGGTTTTTAAGGAAGCAGACTCAGTGAAAGATGAAGTCCAGAGAAGCTTGGCTCCAAGAAAGTATCACAGATGGGTTTCACCCTCAATAGTCAAAGGCAAAAAGCTATGCTTTCAGAAGACAGGCCAAGTTGGGAGAGACTATCACCCCACCAGCCGCTCCTCTGTGCCGCTTACAGGTTCTTATAAATCTCTAGGTGAAACGTCCTCTTGTGTCATGGGAACTTCTTTTTTCCTCCAGAGGTTAAAGACCGCTTAGTGAATATAAAATAACCTGAATAGCCCTGCTCTCCATATGGTTGCCCCAGGCCTTAAAAGGTGAGCAAAAGCAAACTAGAAATCCAGAGTGCCCAGTGTGCATTTTTGGGTATGGGAATGGTTTCCACTCCTCCCACCAATGCACAGGGCTCTTCTAGGCCTGGGATTTTCATTTCTCTCCCCATGAAAAGGAATTTATACGAGGGTGATTAAGAAAGCTTGGGCCCTGAGACCTCAGGCAGGAAAAAGGATTGACCTGTAAGAATAAAGCAAGTAAAATTAAACTGAATAGGACTTCTGCTTCCAGAAAGATGGAGTAGACATACATTTCCCTATTCCTCCCTCTAAATATAACTAATAGCCCTGGACATTATACATAAGGTAAATATAAGAAGACTCTGAAAGGTGGAGATAGGAAAGCAAACTGGCTAGGAACAACACAAGGGTGAGTTCCCCGGGTTTGCATTTTGCCTCATATATTCCCACACTTGGAGCTGAAGAAGCCAGCAATCTAGAAACATCAATGGGTACAGACAAAAAAGTCTCAACAAAAGCTCGCTCTCTCTAGCAAAGAACTGGGAAACAGGCAGCCTCAAAAGACAGAAAACTTTTAGATAATAACCACTCTACCACAGCCAAACACTGATTCCAAAAGCTGACTGACTTCCAGAAAAGCTGATTCCAAAACTAGACAAAGACAGTATAAAAAAAAAAAAAAGAAAACTACAGACCAGTATCTCCCATAAATATAGATGCAAAAATCCTTAACAAATAGTAGCAAATAGAATTCAGCAATAAATAAAAAGAATGACCAAGTAGGGTGCATTCCAAGGGTGGAAGCCTGAATCAGCATTCCAAAATCAATCAATGTAATTCACCGTATTAACAGGCTAAAGAGAAAAATCACATGATCATATCAATGGATGTAGAAAAAGCACTTGACAAAATTCATCACCCATTCATGATAAAAACTCAGAAAAAATAGGAAGAGAGGGGAACTTCTTCAACTTGATAAAGAGCATCTATGAAAAACCTACAGCTAACATCATATTTAACAGTGAAAGACTGAAGGCTTTCCCCCTAAGATCAAGAACAAGGCAAGATATCAGCTTTCACTACTCTTGTTCAACACTGAACTCTTATTCAATAAGGCAAAAAAAATAAAAGAAAAGAACAGGTATGCAGATCATGAAGGAAGAAACAAAACTATCCCTATTTGCAAATGACATAACGGTGTACACAGAACATCCCAAGGAATGTACATATAAACTTATGTATGTCACATAATACAGGATAAATTCACAAAAATCATTGCATTTCTATATACTAGAAATAAACACCAAAATTATACAATACCATTTATAATCACTCAAAAAATACTTAGATGTAAGTTTAACAAAACATGTACAGGATTTGTATGCTGAAAACAACAAAATACTGATAAAAGTGATCAAAAAAGATATAAATAAATGGAGAGACATACTGTGTTGGTAAATTAAAAGACAATGTACTAACGATGTCCATTCTCTCCAAACTGATATACAGATTTAGCACAGTTCCTATCAAAATGCCAGCAAGAGTTTTTGTAAATATAAAATATACACAAGATTATTCTAAAATTTATACGGAAAGACAAAGGAACTAGAATAGCTAAAACAATTTTGAATAAGAAGAATAAATAGGAGGAATCAGTCTAGCCAATTTCAAGACTTGATATGTACCTACAGTAATTAAGACTGTGTGGTATTGATAGAATAATAGACTTATAGGTTAATGGAACAGATAGAAAACCCAGAAATAGACCCACACAAATATGCCCAGTTGATTTTTGACAGTGGTACAAAAAGTAATTCAGTGGAGGAAAGGCAGCCTTTTTAACAAACGGTGCTGGAGCAAAGGACATTCATAGGCAAAAATATAAACCGCAATATAAGTCTCACATCTTATATAAAAATGTCAAAAAAGGATCTCAGAATGGATTCAAATGGATTACCAATTTAAATGTAAAACGTAAAACCATAAAACTTTTAGAAAAAAACATAGGAGAAAATCTTCAGGGTCTAGGGCTAGGCAAAGTGTTCTTAGACTTGACACCAAAATCACAATCCGTAGGAAAAAAAAACTGATAAATTGGACCTCATCAAAATTTAAAACTTTTGCTCTGCAAAAGGCTCTCTTAGGAGGATGAAAAGACAAGCTACAACTCAGAGAAAATATTTGCAAATCACAGATGGAATAAAGAAGTAGTATCTAGAATATATAATTTACAATATATAATCTCAAAACTCAACAATAAAAAACAAACAATCCAATCAGAAAATGAGGAAAAAGCACGAATGGACATTTCACTCAAGAAGATATACAGATGGCAAATAAGCACATGAAAAGATGTGCAACGTCATTAGCCATTAGGGAAATGCAAATTAAAACTACAATGGGATGGATGTGACGATGGAAATTAAACTTTTGCTAGTGAACACGATGAAACATATATAGAAGCTGAATTATAATGATATAGACCTGAAATCTATATAATGTTATAAACCAATGTTGCCTCAATTAAAAAAAAAAACTACAATGAGATATCACTACACACCTATCAGAATGGCTAAAATAAAAAATATGATAACACTAATTGCTGGTAAGAATGCAGATAAACTAGATCACTCATATCTTGCTAGTGGAAATATAAAGTGGAACAGCCACTCCAGAAAAGAGTTTTGCAGTTTATTAAACAACTAAATATGTAACTACCATATGATCCAGCAATTACACTCCTGGGCATTTATCCTAGAAAAATGAAAACATATGTTCACCCAAAAACCTGTACATGAATGTTCAAAGCAACTTTATTCATAATAGCCAAAAACTAGAAACAACCCAGATGTCCTTCAACAGGTGAGTGGTTAAACAAACTGTGGTACATCCATACCATAGAATACTATTCAGCAATAAAAAGGTACAAACTACTGATACATGCAACGTGGATGAATCTCCAGAGACTGAAAAAAACCAATCCCCAAAGATAATATACTGCATGACTCCATTTATATAACATCTTTGAAATGGCAAAATTATAGAAATAGAGAACAAATTAGTGGTTGCCATGGGTTTAAGGAGGAGGTGAAGGCAGGAAAGAAGTGAGTGTAGCTATAAAAAGGCAACATGAGGAATTCTCGTGGTGATGGAAATGTTCTGTATCTTGACTGTACCAATATCAGCATCTTGGTTGTCATATTGTAGTATAGTTTTGCAGGAAGTTACCATCAGGGGAAACTGAGTAAAGAGCACATGGGATCTCTTTGCATTATTTTTTATAACTGCATATGAATTTAAAAGTTATCTCAGAATAAGAAGTTTAACTTTAAAAAAGTGTCAACTGAACATGAATTACAAGCATTGTAAAGAAGGCATCCTGGGCATTCAGCTAAGAGAAAGGCAGGGGGAAAGAGAGCTGAGTTATCTAGGGGTTTATTGTATCTTTGCAAAATACAGTCTGGGTGATAAGACTATTCAGCAAGAACTCAAAAGAATCCACAAGTGAGCAGCCACCTGCTGACTGTACACCAAAGTCGCCTGGAGCTCCACGGTTCTGGATAACAAGCCCTCAGGAAAAAATGCCCTTTCAGAGAAAAATGGCTGTTCCTGTGACAGTCTGATATAATCCATAATTATTTCTAAGTGGATTTCCCATTCTGATGCTTTCCAGGACACTATTAGGTCCTGCTTGAGTGAGGCCTGAGTCAATAGTGTCTTCATACCTCCCAAAATGCCAGGTTGACCACAGCCTCTTCCCCTGCTGCTATTCCTACAACATGTGTTCAAAGGAGATTGACAGAGGCGCTAGGCTAGACAAGGAGGGTTGTTGGGGCTCGTATTCAGTTTCTCTCTTCTCATCTCTGGGATGCAGCCTTGTGCATTGAAACTATACAGTATCTGCATTCTAAGAGCAGACTTAGACGCTAGGATATTTGATAGGGATAAATGTGAGACATTCACTGCCAAATCTTTATGTTAAATGCTATGAATGATTCCTGTAAGGCCAAGCTTTTACAGTCTGACTTGAGATCCTATATATTTCACTCTCATATTAACTCTTTAGCAGAAGAAGAAGATGGAAATTCCATGGGGTTCTTCACTACAGAAAATCCATACTCATGAGAAAAATTGCCTGACTAAAAGAGTATTTTGTGTCCAGGTAACTATCCGACTCTAATAAGTCTTTTCAGAGTACAGTGACAAATGATTAATTATTCATGTTGATCAGAAAGATTCCCATGAGACTGACCCACCTCCCTCCTCAGCAGTGTGTGTTGGAATGGATTCAGACCAGGACAACAACGGCTCTGATGAGCTCCATGACTGCCATCCTCAGGAGAAAAAGCTTTCTCAGGGTCATTCAGAATATCATTATCTGGAGAGGGGCTAGTGTCCTCCCAAGGGAGGAAGTCTCTGGGTACAGAGTCAAGAGATAGGACACCGACCTTGTGTCCAGCCATAGTGAGCTTACCCAATGTTAGATGCTCAGTGACACTTCAAAAGCTTTGCAGAAAAATAGCTTCACCAAACATGGAGACAGAATGATCTGGTGTAGTGGTCCTGGTGACCACAGCAGTCAGTCCTCTCCCTCACCTCTTTTCTGAGCTTATCAGTATGAGCATGTGCTTCTGTTCCTTCCATTTGATTAGTCTTGTACAGTGCAAGCTTCCAAAGGCAGAGAGCTGGCAGCTCTTCCAGAATGCGCTTCCTAAGAGTGGGTTTGTGTCTGTCCTATATGCGCAATCAGACTATGAGTCCCCCCAATGCAGATACTACTGCTCCTAGTGTAATGTCACTAGTCACCCTCTCCCTGTCCCTCCTCCTACAACACCCAGTCCCAGGCTCTGCCCACAGGAAGTGCTCATTACAGGTCATTAAAAATTAGGCCAAAGAATGCTCATCTTGAAGACTGATTCTGGAAGGTAAATAGAGTTAGGGCTTTTTCCAAGACGAAGAATAGGGAAATCAGACTATCACATTTCTCTAGCACTTTTACTTCCAAAGTCCCCTATTGTATTTTTGAATCCTCTTAATCACCTCATGAGGGAGTTCTACAGATGAGAAAATGGAGGTTCAGAGAGGTGATGTGACTCACCCTGAGTCACACCAGGGGTGAGTAAGCAGAGAGCTGGGAGTACAAGCCAGGCTGCCAGCTCTAAGCCTTCGAGTCTTTTCACTAATCTATTTGTATAGCCTAAAATACCTTTCACGGCACACTGACATACATCGTCACATCTCATGCAACCTCATGAGATGGGAAGGCTGGTATTTTTCTTATTTTACAAATTCAGAAAATAAACCCAGAAGGTAAATGGTTTGCTCATAGCCATACGCAGATGACAAAACAGGCCCTTAAGCCCAAGCCCAGCTTCCTAA
Organism: Diceros bicornis minor; assembly: GCF_020826845.1. Taxonomy (NCBI): domain Eukaryota; kingdom Metazoa; phylum Chordata; class Mammalia; order Perissodactyla; family Rhinocerotidae; genus Diceros; species Diceros bicornis. Next base: position 76,970,405 of record NC_080743.1, read on the forward strand.
TTCGATGCTTTTCTTCTATTGTATACTGACTCTTGATAAACTACAGCTTTTGCACAGGACCTCTGAATGATGGCAACATGCCATCCTGTCATCTTCTGAAGCCAGCTTCCCATCAAAGGCAGCATCTTCCATTGTGGACCTCCTCCAGGACTTCTCAATGAAAGTCCAAAACCAGCCACACTGGCCAGAGCTGTCTCCCTGAAGAGCAACTACCCCGTCCCCAAGCCACTCCTAGCTAGACTGAGAAAGAAACAGGACAAAACTACACTTCCCCTGAAACCCTCCCCTGTCAAGTGATAGTCGCCATGCAAAATGATTTTTGCTGACGTGGATCAGAGAACACAGTGTCTCAGTCTAAGTTCTTAAGCGCTATTCTCTGCTACAGCTCACTCTTAGCTCATGTTTTTGCCTTATGAATCACTGAAAAAAAAAAAGGTCCAGAGAGAGGCTCCTGAATCTTCCAATGGTCACATAACTACAAATCGGCTTCTTCCCTCACCCACCTACCTCCTTCCTGTTTCAATGGAGGAAGGCCCTCCTTCTACCAAAGGCCACTTCCTCTCATATGTTCTGAATCTCATCCTTCTCCCCGTCCTCAAGTCCTTTACACCCAGCTCCCTCCCCCAGTGATTCTCTCTCTTTTCATTCCATCAACCTCTCCTTGGACACAGAATCATTCCATCAGCATCTTCAGATATCAATCAACTCTGCTTCCTGCTAAACTCTTTTTGCTGTTCTCCTTTATAGCCAGACTTCTTGAAAGAGTAGTCTAAACACAATGTCTCCACTTTGCCCCTCCAAACATGTTCCACACACCCCAATCTGACTATGGCCTCCACTCTCTAATGAAATAGCTATTGTCAAGGTCACCAACAATCTCAATGTTGCTAAATCCAATGAACAATTCCATCTGATCTAACTCACCCTCTCAGCAGCTTTTTACAGATTTTTACACATCTTCCTTCATGAAACACTCTCTTTGCTTGGCTGTCTTAATGCCGCTCTTTCCTGCTGTGGTACCACAAAGGTGTGCAGCTCAGATTGCCCTGCAAGAAAACCTCCAGAACTAATCCATCAGGGAGTTCTGTTGCCTCTACCACCAAATACATATAACTTAGGATCCATTCACTATTCTCCTACTTACTTCTGCAGCTCCACCCAATGCACCATCCCCTCTCTCTGCAGTATGGCAGCGGCTTCCCAACCTCTCCTTACTGCCACTCTGGCCCTCCTCAAATTCATACACCATAGAGCAACTTGTACTCGATCCTGTCACTTCCCTGATCAAAACCCTCCAGCTCATCACACTGAACTTCAAACAAGATCTACATTGTTGCTGTGACCTACAAGCCCGTGTATCTTTCCAACTCACCTAAGCCCTGTACCCTCTCACCCACCACTCTCTCCCACCGGCTTTCTGCAAAAATATCAAAGCTCTTTTCCCACCGTGGAGCAGCTCAAACGCTCCTCCCCTACATGAATGAGTTCTTCTCAACCCTTAGGTCTTGGCATAAGTGTCATCTCCTCACAGAGGCCTTCCCTGACCAGCCTATCTGAAATAGACTCTCTGCCACCTCCTTTCCTCTGTTACTTTCTATCATATCACCAGGTTTGTACCTTTCATAGCATTCATCAGGAATTATAATAACACATGTATCTGTTTATTTACTTGTTTACAGGTGTCTCTCCCACTAGATTGTAAGCTCCATAAGGGCAGGGTGTTTGTCTTCTCACCACCATATAGACAGTCCGTAGCACTGTGCCCGGCGCATAGTAAGTGCTTAACAAAAGCTACTTGAATGAATGAAGGACCAGCTGAACAGTTAAAACCAAAGAGGCTATAAAAGAAGACCCAAATAATAATATAATTCTTGACAAAAAGACAATATCAAGAATGTTCTTAGAACACTACAATAACCATAATAGAAACAAAAGAGAATATGTTATATCTTAAGGCCATATTCCAATTATACGTACTGTCATGAAAAAATAAAAATAAAAACCAGAGTCCACATATACCACTTAACAGCACGAAAGTTTCCAGCAGATGCCCTTCCCCAGGTAGTATGGTATCAGTATCATTTATTGAGTGCTCATTGTATGCCCTACCCTGAGCTAGTAAGCCCTTTACATAGGTTAATGCATTTAATACTCACAACTCTGTGAGGTACATACTATTATCACCTCCATTTTACAATGAAGAAACTGAGGCTCGGGGAAGTAAAGTAGGTTGTCCAAGGCCACAAAGGTTTTAAGTGGTACAGACAGTGTTGAAAACCTTGTCAAGTTTAACACCAAGGTCCATGCTTTTAACTTCTGTGCTCCTATGCCAGGTTCCGGGCTGAGTACTTTACATGCAAAATACAACTTAATCCTTACAACAACCATGTGAGGTAGATATTGGTCTTTATTTTATTTTATTATTTTTTTTTTCTGTGAGCAATACTAGCCCTGAGCTAACATCTGTTCCCAATCTTCCTCTTTTTGCTGAGGAAGATTGGCCTTGAGCTAATATCTGTGCCCATCTTCCTCTATTTTATATGTGGGACGCCTGCCACAGCATAGCTTGATGAGCAGTGCGTAGGTCCATGCCCGAGATCTGAACCTATGAACCCCAGGCCACCAAAGCAGAGCACGTGAACTTAACCACTACACCCCCAAGCTAGCCCCTGGTCTTTATTTTATAGATAAGAAAAATGATTCCAGGGAAGCTGAGTAAGTTGCCCAAAACCACAAAGCTAATTAAGTGGTGAAGCTGAGATTCAAACCCAAATCTAATTCAAAAACCCATAGTCTAAACCAGCGCTAACCAATGGAGATATGATGCAAGCCACAAATGTGAGTCTTCTATGTAATTTTAAATTTTCTAGTACCCACATAAAAAGAAGTAAAGGGAAACAAGTCAAATTAATTTTAGTATTTTAACCCAATAATTTAACCCAATATATCCAAAATATTATCACTTCAACGTGTAATCAATATAAACAAATATTAGCAAGATATTTTACACTCCTTTTTTCACACTAAGTTTAAAATCCGACGTGTACAATGTAACTTACTACACCTCTCAATTCAGCTGAATTATACCCTAGTTGCTTAATAGCCACATGCGGCCAATGGCCACCATACTGGACACATAAGTCTAAACCACGATATTATATTGCACCATAAGAATATCCTGAGCCAACTTAAACAAATGTAGGCATTGGTCTCCAAAGGAGACTGGGAATGGATAAACTATCCACACACCAGACAACAAACAATGTTAAAAATGTGGACCACAAACATGTGTGTACAAGTAAATGTGTGCAACACGGGGAGGTGAGGAGAAGAGAGGACATGTTAGAAAACGAAGGGATAGCTGGGGAAACCATTAGAGAGGGGGCTGCAAACACACTAAGTCAATCAAGATAGAGCTCTTGCAGGCTGAGCTTGGCAGAGCCTCAGTCTGGAATCCTCCATCTTGGCTTCATAGCTAATCAACCTTGAGCAAGGCAAGGTCTCCATGCCTCAGTTTCCTCACCTGAACAATGAAGCTAATACCATTTACACCAGATGGACATTGTGAAGGTCAAAGAATATAGACAGAAATATGTGTGTATGAATATGTATAAATCTATAAATTCTTCTTGTAAATGGCGAAGCAGTATTCAAACACTCATATTTTTGAGCAAATAAAGGAAAAGCTTGGTTCAGGAGATTCTGGATGAGAATCAGGAAGGCGCCAGCAATCAGCTCATGGAATACGTTTCTTTTACCTAAAGGCCTTGGCTTCCTCAAGGATTGGGGACGAAGAATGACAGAACTGAAATGGCTTGGGAAGAAAGGAGGACTGATAAAGTAAATTTATTTGGGGAAAAAAAGGACAAAATGGCCTCACAGACTCCATCAATTCTATGGACCCTTATAGTCTCCTAATAAAAACAACCATGGACACTTGGACACCAAAAGTTACCCACAAAGATCCAAAGATCCCACAGTGTAGAAGAGAGGAGAGATTGAAAACAAACTATTAAAATATAATGCAAGAAGTGGTAAGAGATGCCTAGATAAAGTACTTACAGAGAAAAGGAAGAGAGACAATGAATTGACTTAGGTAGTCAGGAAAGACTTAGGTGTGAGGCGACTCTCAAGATCTCCCTTGAAGGACAGGCCACACACAGACAAAACTCAGGCTTTAAATTCAAGTATTGACATTTTCAGCAGACAGTACGTGCAAGGCTTAGACGTGTGAAGGAAGAGCTCAGTGTAGGAGGAGCCTGATGTGGCTGAAGCATAGGAGTTGTTGGCTTTTTGTTGTTGTTGTTGTTGTTGTGTTTTAGAGGGTCTAGAGAGGGCAAAATTGGGAAATGAAGCTAAATATAAGGGAGAGGGAAGGCAAGTCTTGACACGCCCTTTATGCAAAGGCAAGAATTTTAAGTAAGGGAGGTTCACAATCAATTGCTCTGTGCGAAGGTAACTGGGCATCAGTGTGGAAGAAGGATCAGAAGAGGCAAGACTGGAAGCATGAGGAGGCCTGCTAGGAGACACTGCAGAACTCTGGAAAAGAGAGGATGTGGGCTGGAACTGAAGAGTAGCACTGGACAAGGTTGTGGGCAAACTCTAATGTCTCCCTGGGGGCTTGAAGACCTGGCCAGTCCAGCATGGCCAGGATGGGCCCTAACAAGGGTTGGAGGGGCCAGCAGCCTCAAGATCGCCATCTCACGGGGAGTATCAGTCATCTCTTTGGATGATGGCAGCAGAAGAAACCAGAGTCAAATACTGAGAATTTCCTCTTTGAGAGTGGCCCTCTCACCACTTTGCCCTCCAAACTGGCTTCACTGATCATTTAAGGACACAGACAGAGCACCCACCCCAAACACCACCATCACCATCATCCCCCACAACTGCCTCAAACATCCTCTCTTTGTGAGTGAAGAGAAACCTTGGTTCTCTAAACCCCTTACTCCAGGCACAACCCCTCCCTGAGCACCTCTGTGTGTGTCTCTTTCCCTCTCCCTAAGTACAGCTCCAAAAACCTCCCCTGTTTAGAAGCAGTGTGGGTTTTTATGACTAAAAAGCGAGGGCAAACTCAGTCCCCGCCAGAAAAAGCACATTCTAAGAAAAAGGGAGAACTGGATGTTAACGAGGCTGCGAATGAAGCTCTAGCCACAAAATAAAGCCTGATTTGGGATTTCAGACATCCCGAACTAAACAACCGCTTAATTCCTGTCATAAACACCCTTCTCCATAAACCAGGCGGGCTCTATTCTTAGAACTTTTTCCATGATGCACTTGTTCTTTAATGGAAGAGATAAAGGCAGTGGGAAGCAATTAAAAGCATTAACCCATATACTTTGTCACAGTCGAGTACCAACCCACATGACATCTTCACAAATATAAGCCCATACTGAAATGCAATGGGGCAACAATCTTGGTTTCTTCCTATTTTGCTGAGAAGTACTTCAGTTGTATTCTTTTAACTCTTTATTTTGAAATCGTCAGCTAGATTTTTTAAATTCAAGTATTGAGAATTAGTGATGAGGTTGAGTCATGGAAATGTTGCCATCATTATCAAATCAGCTACAAATAGTTGTCCATGATCCATGATTAAGGCAGACAACTTTCATGAGGGGAAGAAAGGGTTAGATGTGAAAGGGAATCAATATTTACTGAGGACCTATTAAGTGTCAGGCACTGAACTAGGTGCTTGCTTCCTTCTTCCTTCATTCATTTAATGAACATTTATCAAGCACTTTCTATGTGTTGGCACCGTGTTCGATGGTAGAGGTGTAGAATAAACACAAGAGACACTGCCCCTGCCTTCATGGACTTTTAATCCATTGGAGGAGGCAAATATTAAACAACAGCATTCCCAGGGGCATGAGTATTCAAAGAGGAAATTGCACACGGCGAGGAGGGCTTCTGAAAGGAAGGCCTAACTGGGGCAAGGCCTCGCAGGGGAGGTGTGATGTCTACACGAGAATTGAAGAATGGGTAGGAACAAGCCCAACCGAGAGACGAAGCAAGAGATCGCAGGCATACACAAAGGGCAGGTTCAAAGCCCCGGGGGCAAGAGCAAGTTTGACAAGCGTGAGTGCCACCTGGCTGACACTGTGAGCGGAAAGCTGCCAGACGAGGCTGGAGAGGTGAGTTGGGTCTTATAAGTCACAACGCAAATTTTAAATTTATCCAAAGAAATAACAAGATGACATTAAAGGATTTTAAAGCAAGGAGTAATAAGATCAGACTTGTCTTTTAAAGCACCACAAATCCTCACAACAATCTTTCAAGGTAGGTTGTATCCTTGTATCATGAGGATGAGAAAAGATGAGTTTAGCTAAGTAACTTTTATAAAGTCACAGAGCTGGAATGTAGCGCAGTTTTGGATGAGGATTCAGGTCAGTCTGACTCCAAATCCCCTTCTCTTTCCACTACATCATCCTGTCTCTAAGAAAAGAAAAAGAAAAAGCTGCAGAAAATCCTTAAACTTCATTTCAGCTGATCATTTCTAACTTTTTTTTACGAAAATCAAGTTTAGAGTTGATCCCTGGCATCAATGAACATTTGGGTTTTCCCCTGCCTACCTTCAATAAACAAGGTTTACTAAAAGATAATAAATACATACACAAAACAGCCCTCCTGGGAAAAAAGCAGAGAATCCCCCCATAAGACCCCAGCCCTCAGAAAAGAGAGCACTGACCAGAAGGAACTCCACAGCCCCTGAGTGCATGTGGGGCAACCAGGCAGAGGTGGCCTGCAGGGCCAGAAGACAATGGGAAGGCCATTAGTCCAGCCACACTTTCCAAGCTCACCTTCAATGTGCCATCAAGTGGTCATTCAAAACACCTCCAGTAATGACATACTACTGCAAGCACAGCCTATTCCATACCGAGACAGTTCTGAGTATTTAAAAAGACTGTTTATGAGAGGCAAAATGAACTCGAAACCCAGGTACTTGTGCCAGAGGCTACTTTTGCCCAAGTTACTTTCCTCTTCAAAGCAAAAAGATACTACATGGGTGGTGAGACGCCACGAGAGTGTTGCCCCTTTTCCCTGAGTCTGAAGAGCCAGATGAAGTCAACACCCAAGAAGCAAAAAAAGAGGAGTAGGAAATCTCAATTTCAAGGCACACTGAGCCTGTTTCTAAGAAAAAGGATAACACCATCTTTGCTCACATACATCCCGGCAGCCACTCCTGGGGATTCTGGCCTGTGAGACTGGAAAACTAGGGACCCTGACACAGACTCAGCCTGGACGTACCCACCTTCTGCAATCTCTCAGCAGAGGACAGTGCTCCTGGGCATGTGGCTAGTAAGCCTGGCTGTGCATGTGTTCAATAAGTTAACTTCAGTTCTCTGCATCTCTGTCCAGCTGCCTGCGGAGACGGTTGGCTCAGCACCGTCACATGCTCCTCACGCATCTCCTACTCATGGGCGGTTCTGGCAGCACTTTCATGCATGTAAGGAAGGCGTCCTCTATATTTATCAGACAAAATCCTTCCACAGTTGATAAAAAATAGATGCTCTTCCTTTAAAAATTAATTAAAATCTTAAAATTTAAGACTGAGTAAAACAATTGATAGCAATGAATATTGATAACGGTGAAAGAAGAAAGAAACTGGCAGTTGTAATTAGCCAGTGATAACTTGTACAACCTTGTGTGAACTTTGGCAGTTTCTACCCAGTTTTAAATGTTCATACTCTCTTTCTCCTTAATTCTACTTCTTGTACTCTACCTAGTAATGTCGTCAAACTAGCACAAATATTTAGAGAGCTAACAATCAATAGAGTAGACAAAGCAAATATGGTAAGCCGTCCATTTATACCAAACACATTGTGTTTAAAAATTAAAACAAACATTTAAAAGGAAATAGTAAAGTTCAAAATCTCAGGTACCAGAAACATAAGAGGAACATAAAACCAAAGCAGCCAGTAGGAGCTGAAACCAAAGAGCCCAGGAGTTTTTCAGAAGCAGAGATAATCAGAACTGGATATGCACTGTAGGGGACAGGAGGGGACCCATGTGCTCTTGCTGGAGTGACAAAGGACTGCCCTGCCAGAGAAACATGGAACCGAAACCCTCTACCCCATATCTCAGAGATATAAAAAGGAAACTGGCCATCTGTCTGGACCGTTGGGTAGAAAAAGAATTACCTGTGAGAAATCAGAACCCCAAGTATGTGCCATATATGAGTGTGGCACCAGAATTCACACTAATCACATGGTTGGGAGTCCCACAGGGCTAAAACTTTTACAGAAAAGCTGGTCTGAACCAGGTGAAACGTTATGGTATATAGCACAGGCAAACTCAGTCACCACATCCAGATGTTTCACCAACTGGGGACCCAACAGATGCCCACCAAAAACCTCGAGTTGTAGATAAGCTCACCACAAGAGGAAATTAAAGACCAAGAGAGAGAATTTACAGTAGGTCCACATTTGGGGGCTGGCCCCATGGCCTAGTGGTTGAGTTTGGTGCACTCTGCTTCGGCAGTCTGGGTTTGGCTGCTGGGCACAGACCTATACCACTTCTCGGCAGCCATGCTACGGTGGCAACCCAAATACAAAATAGAGGAGGATTGGCACAGATGTTAGCTCAGGGCAAATCTTCCTCAGAAAAATGAATGAATGAAGGAATGAAGGAATGAAGGAATAAAATATGTCTGCATTTTTAAAGCAATAAGAAAGGAAGAAATGTTAGCAGAATTCAGTTAGAAAATGGGCAAGAGACGTGAACGAGCATTTCACCAAAGAGGATATATAGTTGGAAAACAAGCTCACAAAAAGATGTTCAACATCTTTAGCCATTACTAAAACTCAAATTAAGACCACAATGAGATACCACCACACACTTATTAGAAATAGTTAAAATTTAAAAAGTGGCAATACCAAATGCTGGCAAGGATGTGGAGAAACTGGATGTCTCATATATTCCTGATGGGAATGTAAAATGATACAGCCAACTGCAATTAGCAAATAGTTTGGCAGCTTCTTGTAAAACTAAATATACACTTACATGCATATACAAACACATAGACACACATACACACAAACACAAATGAGTGCATATAAAAACTAGCGAAATCCAAATATGATCTTTAGTTTAATTAACAATATTCTACACACGTCTATTTCCTGTTATATAAGATGTCACCATTTGGGGAAGTTTGGTGGAGGGTACAGGACACTTTCTGTACTAATTTTGCAACTTCTTGTGAGTCTGTAATTATTTCAAAATAAAAAGATCTCAAAAATCAATGTTGGGTGTAAAACACAAGTTTTAAAATATCACAATATGATATCATTTGTGCAAATACATTTTAAAAAACTACACAAGCACACTATATGTGTTTTACAGATAAATATATAAGTAATAAAAATATTAAAACATCAATAACAATGAGACCCACAACTTCAGGGTAGTGATTACCTCCGGGAATAAGTTCTAAGATGACCTCAACATTACCTGTAATATTTTAATTTTTAAAGAAGAATTTGAAGTGAGAAATTGTCAGCATTTACTATCTACACACTACAAATAAATGAATGCTTGTTAAATTACTCTCTACTACTCTGAATGTTTGGAAGATTTCTAAATTAAAACCAAAAATACACATACAAGGAGGTTCACTGAAGCATTATCTATAACGACCAAAGATTGGTAACAATCTAAATACCCATCAACAGGGAGAGAGCTAAATAAATTTGGATATAGTCATGCAATGGAATACAAAGCAACCATTAAAAAGAATGAAGGATATGTGCTCTTATGAAATATCCCAAATACACTAGTAAGTGAGAAAATAATATGTATATACGACCACATTTTTGTTAAAAAAAATAAATATCAGGGGTAGGCCCTGGGGCCTAGCGGTTAAGTTCAGCGTGCTCCACTTCAGCGGCTCGGGTTCGGTTCCCAGCCACGAACCTACACCACTCCATCGCTGGCCATGCTGTGATGGCAACCCACATACAAAATAGAGGAAGATTGACACAGATGTTAGCTCAGGGCAAAACCTCCTCAGCAATAAATAAATAAATATCAATATCAATATCTGAACCTTGTAAAAAAACACATTGTTTAAAAACAGTTACTTCCAAGAAACAGGGGGTATTTCACTTTTTACTTCATATACCCCTATGTTTTATTTTTTTTTTATTTTTTTTTTATTAATTTATTTATTTACTTTTTCCCCCCAAAGCACCAGTAGATAGTTGTACGTCATAGTTGCACAGCCTTCTAGTTGCTGTATGTGGGACGCGGACTCAGCATGGCCAAAGAAGCGGCGCGCCGGTGCGCGCCCGGGATCCGAACTCGGGCCGCCAGCAGCGGAGCGCGCCCACTCAACTGCCAAGCCACGGGCCGGCCCCCACCCCTATGTTTTAAAATTGGATAAAGAACCTGTTTTATTTCTGAAAATTGAGAATTTTTTCTTATTGAGATATAATTGACATATAATGTTAGTTTCAGTTGTACGACATAATGATTCATTTTTTGTATATATTGCAAAATGAATACCACAATAAGTCTAGTTAACATCTGACACCACACACAGTTGCAAATCTTTTTTTCTTGTGATGAGAACTTTTAAGAACTACTTTCTTAGCAACTTTCAAATACACAATACAATATTATTAACTAAATAGTCATCATGTTGTATATTACATCCCCAGAACTTACTTATTTTATAACTGGTAGTTTGTACCTTTTGACCTCCTTCACCCATTTCACCAACCCCCACCCCCAACCTCTGGCAACCATCAATCTGCTCTCTGTATCTATGAGTTCCAGGTTTTTTCTTTTTTCTTTTTTCTTTAGATTCCACATACAAGTGAGATCATGTGGTATTTCTTTCTCTTGCCTGACATATTTCATTTGGCATAATGCCCTGGAGGTCCCTCCACATTGTTGCAAATGACAAGATGTCCTCCTTTTGAGAAACTTTTTTAAAGGGATATGAAGAACCAAAAATCAAAATTGAATATTAAACTAATTGGTTGAGCATATATTATACACCAAAGTGTTTGCATTCAGAACTTCCCTCACTCTTCACAAATCCATGGGTACATAATTATTCTCATTTGAACTTAGTTCCTCCATTTGAAGAGAAGGAAGAGGAGGAAATGGAAGCTCTTAGAGGTGAAATGACTTGCCCCAAATCACACAGGTAAGTAAGCTGTCAAGTGGGTTGTAACCTTTAATGCTGTTTCAGCCCACTACTGTCACCTACATGAAAAACAGCAGCACATACGGCATTTACAGATCTCCTTACAATGAGATGGTGAGTATCATGAGCTGTGAGCTGGGCCACTACTCCCCGTGACGCGGCTGAATGGATGTGCCTGTGCCCCAGCCATCACAATTGCATGTCTCAGATTATATCTTGACCTGGCTCCCTCATAGGGAAGAATGAGAAGACATGACAGGAAAAGGTGGTTTCCTTTCCCCTCCACATCTTCCCCCAAGCTGTTCCATGGAGAGAGAGGCTGGCAGCAAAGAGTGGTCCCATCCAGACCAAACCCCAGCAGAGTCACTCCTGCATCAAGACCACAGAGTGAACCCTGCTGAGCAGGAGTGATGCTCTTACATACACCAACAGTGACTTTCCTTCCTACGAAAGCAGAAACAAGTGGTGGAAGACTCAGAGATGGGCCCCATCAGGCCTCACTTCAAGAAAGGATTCTCTGCCCAGCTGTGGGGTGTGCAGTTAGCTGACAGCCTCCTGTCAGCTTCCTAAGGGACTGAAACCTGAGCCTTCCAGTGACACACCCGCCAATGAGCAAGAAGGTGGTTGAGGGGCCTGGCCACTTCTACCCTGTATGGGACTCTCTGGCCGGCAACCTCTGCTCTAAAGCTCCCTGTCGGGCTGACAGAGCCTCTATCGGATGTGCACTGTGGTCTGATGCTCCCCCTGCCCAGTGCTGCTTCCTACCCCTTTTCTTTCACAGATGTTACTCAGCGTCTGCATCCTGGAGAACTCAACCTGTGACAAGGGTCCTCCAGCCTCACCTATGTGCTGATATAAGATATTTTTAAGATCTGAAAATAAACGGGCCCTCTAAAAGAATAGGTGCTCACACCAGACTGAGGAAGGAGGATTGAGGTGCTGAAGAATAGACAGACAAAGTAGAGTTGGTCTCCTATCCTGAAATGAGGGAGATCATGGTCACCTATCACGTCTAAAGCCATAAGGTCTGGTAACCTGGTATAAGCAGTGCTTCCATCTTTTCTAGAATCAGTCCAGGAGGGAGATATGAAAACTAAAGTGAGGACTAAAGCCAGACTGCCTGAGCTCAGGAGAGAACAGTCTAACAGGAAGATAAATTGGCCTTGAAAATAACACGTGCAACCCATTTAAAAGCAAAACTGCTATTACCAGTCTGTGCTTTGTGTTGATTTCTTCCTAGAGGTGGGAGAGGATTCAATGAGGTATCCATACTCTTACTCAATCTCCATTTGATCAATGGCATTTATCAATGAGAAAAATGAGCATGATATCAGCGATGAGTTATAAACAGGGAACAGATTTTTCTCTGTTTAAAACTTACTAGCCCACTTTCAGTTTCTGGTCCAGGATGTAAGGAGCGTGGAAGTTGTCACTCCATCCTACCAAGTAAAAAGCTGAACAAACTGAAAAATCAACAAATTTTCTTAGATTCATAGGAGAAGTGATGTCAGAGGGCAAACTCTTGCACCAAAAACTGGAGAGACAGACAGGTGAATACAGAGAATAACCACTTGCCAAAGGAACCCATGGGCAGAAACCTCCACAGGAACTAGTACCGAAAGAAAAACCTAAGCTGTAACTGGCAAATTGCTGGAGGCTCAGTGTGGACAAGTCTGAGAGTTAAAAATTCCAGGGGGACCCAGTCACAGGAGGGCCTTCACACATTTGTGAGTTTTACCTCCAGGAGCTTTTCCAGGTTCTCACAGCGAAAATGAGAGAAAAATCCCCTCGCGCTTCTGGAAGGAGGAAGGGAAAAATAACCATTTCTAAATACACCAAAGAATTCTGTTCTTCTTAAAAAGGCCTGCCCTCAGGACAAACTAGTTAATCAGAGCCTAACCTATTGAGTTTTATCATAACCTAACTCACCTAGGGGAAAGGAAATACCCAACTCGAGCCTGCTCTAGCCTTCCACGTAGGGAGAGAGATACGCCACTCCAGGCCACTCTACCCATCTTGCCTGGTGTAAATGGGGGAAAAACTGAGAAGCACTTGTGAAATTCACAGCCGAGGGGCACAGGCTCACTGAAATACTAAAACCTAATCACAGGACCATATAGAATGCTCCTCGTTCCCTACACCTTCCAACCACACTAAGGGCCTATTTACTTGAGTTCCTTTTACCAGGTATGTCATGTCCAGCTTTCAACAAAAAGTTGCAAGGCACACTAAAAAGCAAAAAACACAGTATGAAGAGACAAAGCTAGCATCAGAACCAGACCTAGATACGGCAGGGATGTATCAGACCAGGAATTTAAAATAACTATGATTAATATGCTAAGGGCTCTAATGGAAAAAGTAACATGCAAGAACAGATGGATAATATAAGCCGAGAAATGGAAATTCTAAGAAAGAACCAAAAAGAAATGCTAGAGATAAAAAACACTGGTCCAGAAATGAAGAATGTCTTTGATGGGCTCACTAGTGAAAAGGACACGGCAGAAGAAAGAATTTCTGAGCTTGAGGATATGTCAATAGAAACCTCCAAAACTGAAAAGCAAAGAGAAAAGAAGACCAAAAAGAAAACAGAACAGTATATCTAAGAACTGTGGGACAACTACAAAAGGTATAACATACATGCAATGGGAATACCAGAAGGAGAAGGAAGGAAGAAAGGGAGGGAGGAGGGAGAGAGGGAGGGAGGGAGGGAGGAAAGAAGGAAGGATGGAAGGAAGGAAGGAAGGAACAGAAGAAATATTTGAAGTAATAATGACCAACAATTTCCCCAAATTCATGTCGGACACCAAACCACAGATCCAGGAAGCTCAGAGAACACAAAGCAGGATAAAGGAAAAAACAAACAAAAAAGCACCCTTCACTTAGGCATAGTATATTCAAACTGCATAAAATCAAAGAAAAAATCCTGAAAGAAGCCAGAGGAAAAAAACATCTTACCTATGAGGAGCAAAGATAAGAATTACATCCTACTTCTCCTTAGAAACCATGCAAGCAAGAAGAGAGTGATGTGAAATATTTAAAGAAGTAAAATATTTCACAGGGTACAGAATTCTGGGTTGGTGTTGAGAAAAAAAAACACCGACCCAGAATTCTGTACCCTGTGAAATTATCTTTCAAAAGTGAAGGAGAAATACTTTCTCAGACAAAACTTGAGGGAATTTGTTGCCAGCAGAACTGCCTTGCAAGAAATGTTAAAAGAAGTTCTTCAGAGAGAAGGAAAATGATACAGATCAGAAACTTGGATCTACATAAAGAAAGGGGGAGTATCAGAGGAGAAACAAGACAAGGTAAAATAAAAACTTTTATTTTTCTCATTCTTTTTTTTTTGTGTGTGTGTGAGGAAGATCAGCCCTGAGCTAACATCCATGCTAATCCTCCTCTTTTTGCTGAGGAAGACCGGCTCTGAGCTAACATCTATTGCCAATCCTCCTCCTTTTTTTCCCCAAAGCCCCAATAGATAGACGTATGTCATAGTTGCACATCCTTCTAGTTGCTGTATGTGGGACCCAGCCTCAGCATGGCCGGACAAGCGGTGCGTCGGTGCACGCCCGGGATCCGAACCCGGGCCGCCAGTAGCGGAGCACGGGCACTTAACCACTAAGCCATGGGGCCAGCCCCATATTTTTCTCATTCTTAATTGATCTAACAGATAACAGTTTGTTCAAAATAATAGTAACAATGTATTTGATCATGTATATGTATATACACTTATGTACACTTAAGAACAAGTGAAATCAAAGACAGCAATGATACGACGGACAGGACAGAGGAATTAGGAATATTTTATTCAAAGGTACTTGCACTACCCATGAAGCAGTACTTGTTATTTGAACGTGAACTTGGATCAGCTGTAAATGTATATTGCAAACTCTAGGGCAAGCACTAAAAAAAAAAAACAAAGAAATATAACTGATATGCTAAGAAAGGAGAGAAAATAGAATCATATAAAATACTCAACTAAAAGCACAAAAGGCAGAAAAAAGAGTGGAACACAAAATAAGAACAAGGGCAACAAATAAAAACCAGTAATAAATGTGGTAGATATTAATCCAACTATATCAATAATCACTTTAAATGTCAATGGTCTAAATAGGCCAATTAAGACAAAGACTGTCAAAGTGGATCAAAAAACAAGACCCAATTATATGTTGCCTATAAGAAACCCACTTTAAATATAAATACATCTACAGATTAAAGTAAAGGGATGAAGAAAGATACACCATGCTAACACTAACCAAAAGAAAGCAGGAATAGCTATATTCATTCCTGACACACCAGACTTCAGAGCAAGAAAAGTTATCAGGGATAAAGAAGGGCACTACATAATGATAAAGGGGTCAATTTTTCAAGAAGACATAACAATCCTTAATGTGTAGGCACCAAATAGAACATCAAAATACATGAGGCAAAAATTTATAGAACTACAAAGAGAAACAGACGAATCCACTATTATAGTTGGAGACTTATACACCCCTCTATCAGAAATGGATAGATCTGGCAGGCAGAAAATCAGTAAGGACCCAGTTTACCAACAACACCATTAATCAACTGGACATAATTGACATCTATAGACTACTTCATCCAACAACAACAGAATACACATTCTTCTCAAGCTCACATGGAACATTCACATGACAGGCCACATTCTGGGCCACAAAACACACCTTATTAAATTTAAAAGACTAGAAATCATACAATATGTACTCTCAGGACACAATGGAATTAAACTAGAAATCAATAACAGAAAGATAGCTGTAAAATCCTCCAAATACTTGGAGATTAAACAACACACTTCTAAATAACACACAGGATCAAAGAAAAAACCTCAAGAGAAATTTTAAAAATATTTTGAACTAAACAAAAATGAAAACACAACCTATCAAAATGTGTAGGATGCAGTGAAAGCAGTGCTTAGGGGGAAATTTATAGGATTGAATGCATATATTAGAAAAGAAGAAAGATCAAAAATCAATAACTAAGCTTCCACCTTAGGAAAGTAGAAAAAGATAAACAAATTAAATCCAAACTAAGGAAAAATAAAAATCAGAGCAGAAACCAATGAAATTGAAAACAGGAAACCATTAGAGAAAATCAACAAAACCAAAAGCTAGTTCTTTGAAAAGATCAATAAAATCCATAAGCCTCTAACCAGGCTGACTAAAATTTACTAGCCCCTGGGATGGGACCCAGATGTTTGCCTCATATTGCAAATCAATGAGCAACTACTTCTGGCAGACAGGTAAACAAAAATACTAACATTATTTCCTTTGTTTCATCCAATCAATCAATTAAAAAAAAGCACTTACTACTGATGAACATCTACTATGTGCCAGACACTGTTTTAAGTGCTTGGGATATATCAGTGAGCAACAAACACAATACATAAGTAAACTGTATAGTATATTAGGTCAAATACCGTATGATTCCCTTCATTAAGTAGTAGATAATAACAACAATAAACACATAGAGACAGAGATTGGATTGGTGGTTACCAGAGGGGAAGGGGGGAGGGAGGAAGGCAAAAGGGATAATTCGGCACATGTGTGTGGTGATGGGTTGTAATTAGTATTTGGGTGGTGAACATGATGTAATCTATGCAGAAATAGAAGTATAATGATGTACACCTGAAATTTATACAATGTTATAAACCAATAAATAAAAAATTAAAAATAAATAAAAAATAAAAAATAAAAATAAAATTATGATTAATTACAAAAAAAAAGAAGGTATTAAGTGGAGAGTAACAAAGAGCAGGTTAAGGAAAGGATTAGGAGTTATGAGTATTTCTTATTTTGTTATAAGTGTTTCTATATATATGCAAATATAACATATTATATATGCATCTATATTATAACATATATAACATATTATATTATGTTATTACATTAGAATATACCATATATGTTATATATCTAACATATATAATATAAAATATTATATTATATATATAACATATATATGCATATATATATTAGGCAAATATTTTTATTTTCTTCCCTCTCTTACCCGCTTATCATCTAACATAAAATGTATTAATAATAGTTAAGTTTGCATCACAGTATTTAAGTTTCAGGATATCAAGGAGAAGAGTGAACATCATCCAAGGAGTTTACATCCTCTTCTGGGGAAAGGGTTGGCATGTTTTTGGTCATATGTAGGATAACTGGATCATGTTAAGGGGAAGTATGACTTTTTTATTGTCTTTATTTGTATATAAGTATGGTTTATGGAGATGTGTGTGGGTGCCAAGTGGACAAGGGGTAAACTGTACTTGTTAGTTTTATGTGTCAACTTGGCTAGGCCAGGTACTCAGTTATTCAATCAAACACTAATCTATTGTTCCTGTGAAGGCATTTTGTAGATATGATTAACATCTACAAACAGCTGACTTTCAGGAAAGGAGATTATACTCTATAATCTGGGTGGGCCTTATCTAATCAGTGAAAGGCTTTAAGAACAGAACTGAGGTTTCCCTGAGGAAGAAGAAATTCCATCTGTGGACTTCAGCATCAGCTCCTCCGAAGAGTTTCCAGTCAGCCAAGCTGCCCTATGAATTTTGGACTTGCCTAGCCAGCCCCCTAAATCACATAAATCAACACCTTGCAATAATTCTCTTATTATATAAATATCCTACTGGTTCTATTTCTCTGGTAGAATGCCAACTGATACAGACAGCCACATAGAGAAAATGAAATTTGAGCAAAGACCTGGAATTGGTGAAGTTTCCAAGCAGATATCTGTGGGAAGAGCAATCCTGGTGTGTATGAGGAACAGCAAGGAGTGTGACTGGATAAGAGTGAGCAAGGCGGAGAGCAGTAGGAGAGGAAGTTACTTTATTAACCAAAAGAAGAAGCAGGGAGAGGGAAAGTGCAGGCTGTGAGCTGAAAGGTCTCCTTTATGATTCTTTCTATGATAAGCCGAGCCCACACCGTGACAAAACACGATGCTGCCATCATCCAAATGTCTCTCCTTCTCTAACACGACACGAATGAGTGCTCCCATCCCCACTGTTGGCAGAAGCTTTTGGCCGCTGGAGGAGATCTTCTGTAGTTGACTCATTTGACATCTGGTGCACACATGCAGAGCACCCACTGTGAGCTGCACCAGGCTGGGAGTTCCTCTCTCAGGAGTATGGGAGCCAGGAGTCAGGTCAGAGAGGGCCCTGTCGTCCGAGCATGGGTCAAGAACTGACCAGCCACCACCAGGCAGAGAGACAGCTTACGCTGTCATCCTTGTGTAAGATGGAAGTTTGCTGTGTGGAAGATACAATGCTCTTAATTGGTCCTATCCTGGTCTAGTTGAAAAAATGAACCACCAAAGGGAGATGATAGTGATCTGGATGCAGAACCACCAAAGACAGTTAATAGTAATCTGGGTGCATTAAGGTCAAACACCTTGTCCAGGTTTCCCAGCCTCTCACTTGTCCCAGCAAAAGGGAGGACACCACAGTCATGAGTTTTTCTCATCACAAAGGTTTTCAAAGCAACAATAATTTTAAGTCTATTTATTAACCTGGAAAGATATTCATGATTATATAAAGTGAAGAAAAGGCAACACAACCAGATTAAGTCCACACATGGACTCTTAGATGCATCTCAACTTCATAAACATTAACATGCAAAAAAATGTATTTCTTAGGCTTTAGGAAACAGGACATCTGCAAAGAAAAGAGTTAAGAAATGCACACAAAGATTATATCAATGTCATCTGGTGAGTGAGATTACAGGTGATTTTTATTTTCTTCTTTTCGCTTCCTTTGTTTCCTTTTCCTATAATAGTATGTGTTGCTCAAAATAACAAAATTGATTATGGTTTGTAAGTAAAACCTCCTTCATGTATTTCTAGCTCCTTCTCTCCTCCTTCAAAAAAGTGAACTGACACCTACAATCTCAAGCAAGTTGGAATAGAGTTGTTTGCAGTCCTCTTTACACACGGGAAAG
This sequence comes from Diceros bicornis minor, assembly GCF_020826845.1. Taxonomy (NCBI): domain Eukaryota; kingdom Metazoa; phylum Chordata; class Mammalia; order Perissodactyla; family Rhinocerotidae; genus Diceros; species Diceros bicornis. The sequence continues at coordinate 76,989,512 of NC_080743.1, forward strand.
TACAAAACTGAAAGGAATTAGGTCACTTACCCAAAGTCACACATTGTGGTGTGTAGCCCCAGAGTCTGGGGTCCTGAAGGTCCCCTCCACACCAGCACACTTGCTTTGTACCATTTTCTCAGCCCAGAGAAGTGAGGTTTAAGACGAGCCAAGCCCTACCCTTACCTCGGCCAGACGGGAGTGCTTGTGGACATTCTCGCCTTTTTGCACGCTGGGAGCCAGCTGCTGCAGCACCCCCCTGCTGCTCGTCAGTGCTCTGGTCAGCCGAGCAAACTTCCCCCATCCTGGGCGTGTGGAAGAGAGAAAAGACAGGTTCAACCACGTCCTGAAGGCGCATGGACATTCACATCACGAGTTACACTATCGGAAGCAGACACCCCATTGCCCTCCTGAGCACCCACGAGTCACTGCATTTCTTGCAATCAAAACTCGTTGCTCAGCAAGGCACCTAGTCATGCTCAAATTTGTGTATAAATTTACTTTTCCCCTGCACTTTCACTTTATCCTAACCATAGCTTTGTGAAGTAGGTAGGACAAGTTTTAGTATCATTTTACACATAGGGAAACCGAGGCACAGAGTGCCTAGATAACTAAAAAGAGTCTAGAACCCAGATCTCTCCACTCTGGCCCAAGGCTTTTCTGCCAAATAATTCCAGGCAAGCAAGATGTTTCTCTGACTTTGTGACTGGGCTCAGGCTGTTCCCAACCCCACATCATCTGATCTAGCAGAGACCAAGCTGGTTCCAGGTTTTAAATGGACAAGCTAGTCAAATGGCCATTCCATGCATTACATTCTCCAGAGCCAGGCAAATAAGAAATGAATTTAATCCCTGGGTGGGTGGGGAAAAAGCACTGGCAGATTTTAGTCTTCTCCAGGATAAGGGAAGGACAGTTGGTGACAGGTCCCCTTAAAACAAGAACCACAAAGAGCCTAGTCCTAAGCTTAGAGTAAAGAAATCTGGATATAAGTCCCATCTCTGCCTCTAGCTTGCTTTGTTATCACCAACAAGTTGTTTAAGTTGTCTGGGCTTCAATTAACTCATCCGTAAAGTGGAAATTAAAATACTCTACCCTCCTAAAGGCAGGGTGCATTTGCCCGGTAAAACGAAGTGGCTAAGTTTAGTGGGTTCTAGTTAGTGGGCTAAAACACAGGCTGTCTTGAGGCCTCCTTGGCCCTCTGGACTAGTTCTTCCAGGAAAAGTAAAACAGTGGTCTTTTTGTAATCCAGCCCACTCTATACCCCAGAACGTAACATTTCTGAGTGATCTGGACTGAGAATTTAAGATGTATGCATGATCTAAAAGTCCCCAAAGACAACTGTTCATTCCTATAGCCAACGGCCCATTTGCATCAAGGTTATGATCATGAAAATCACCTCAGGAGACCCCTGAAAGCCTGTCAGAGTTCTCAAGACCAAGCTTGAGGTTGAGGAGCTCCAAAGACCTGGATGTGGGGTGTGCAGCAAATAAACAGAGCATGCCACTATTTTTACGTGACAGCTAAAAGCAGCCCAGGCAATTTCATTTTTTTGTCCTTTATAGTTTAGAAGTATACAGCGCCTTGCAGCAGAAATCTCATCTGCCAAATTTTACCCTGGAGCACCTTTCCAAGACAGGCTTAGAATCCAGAGGACAATGGAGTGCCGAAGAATGGCTCTTTTTTTGCACAACCTTTAAGAATCATGATCTGGATAAATTTTTGTCAACATAGCAAGAACAGCAAATCAGTTCTTTTTTATCTCATTCCAGAAGTTCTGGGCTTTAATAAAAGATAGTGGCGTTTTCATCCATCCTGATGCCATTAAGCAGAGGAATGGTACTTCTAGAGTCAGCTTGAAAAGAGGTGCATGATGGTCAGGCTGTGGGGGTCCCATAATCCTCACAGGAGGGGACAGCCCAGACTCCGCAGGAGTCTTTAACATCTCCCCCAAATGTGCCATTTATGAACATGCTCACTGGAATTTGCTTATATGAACTATGGACTAGAATTTTTTAAAGTCTCTTTCAGAATCAGGCTCTCCTACAGCTTAAAGGAAAGCTGGAATTGAATTCTACAGAGCTTTTCAACAAAAGCACAAAGTATATTTCCCAATCAGGTAGAAACTGGTTCTACGTGCAAACATCGGCAAGGGCTCTGCAACCCTCAACCCATCCCACTCCTCCACTACAGTCACTACCATCACCACCATGACCCATACTCAGGGACCAATGAGGAGAGGGAGGTGGCAGGGCAGACACCCCAGATCCTGCCTGGCAGGGAGCTCAGGGCCCTGCTCCATCAGCTGATATAGCACAAAAGGATGAAAAGAAAGATCCTTCCCTGGACCTCTGGGAATTTCTCTGGGCTCAGGCTGGCCTCTCACTCTCTGGGCTAGCCCTGAATCACTTTCCAAGAATTAGCCCTTAAAGGAGCTGGCTCTCAGCCGGCTGAGTGGAGGGCATGGGAACGTGAGTGGGTATTGGTTGGGGAAATGGACAGGCAGAATGAGATCCTCCATCACACCTCTACCAGGATGGGCAGGCTCTGCCTGTTCCGAAGAAAAGAAATAAGTTCTCTCCCAAGTTCCACCTCCATGTTTTCCTTTCTGAACTATACGCACTTTCTAACAGGAATCATTGCCTAGCCAGATGAAAGAACTTCATTCACTCACATATTAATTCTTTTTTTTTTTTGGTGAGGAAGATTAGCCCTGAGCTAACATCTGTTGCCAATTCTCCTCATTTTGCTGAAGAAGATTGGCCCTGGGCTAACATCCATGCCCATCTTCCTCTACTTTACATGTGAGACACCTGCCATAGCATGGCTTGATAAGCAGTGCATAGGTCCGTGCCCAGGATCCAAACCCACAAACCTCGGGCCGCCAAAGTGGAGCGCATGAACTTAACCACTACACCCTGGGGCCGGCCCTCAAGTATTAATTCTATAAACATAACTACTGTATTAATTCTATAAACATATCTACTATATGCCAGGCACAGTGCTAGTACTGGAGATACTAAGATGAATAAGACAACAGACTGTGGCTTCAAAGAGCATGCACACTAGTAGGGAAGACTGAAAATTAAAAAACCATGATATAGTAAGCTAAGTTCTCTGACAAAGGTGAGTACAGGATGCTATGGCCAAGACTGTCCAGAGAAAGGTGTATCTAATCCAGGCTGGGGAGTCAGAGAGGACTTTCCAGAGGAGGTGAAACTAAAGCAAAATTCTGAAAGATGAGTAGGAGTTAAGAACTCAAGAAGGGAGCCAGCCGGGCCAGCCCCGTGGCTTAGCACTTAAGTGCGTGCGCTCCGCTGCTGGCGGCCCAGGTTCAGATCCCGGGCGTGCACCGATGCACCGCTTCTCCGGCCATGCTGAGGCTGCGTCCCACAAACAGCAACTGGAAGGATGTGCAGCTATGACATACAACTATCTACATACAACTATCTACTGGGGCTTTGGGGTAAATAAATAAATAAATAAAATTATAAAAAAAAAAAAAGAAGGGAGCCAGCCTTGATGGTCTAGCGGTTAAAGTTCGGCATGTTCTGCTTCGGCGGCCTAGGTTCTGTTCCTGGGCACGGAACCACACCACTCATCTGTCAGCAGCCATGCTGTAGCAACAGCTCACACACAAGAACTAGAAGGACTTACAACTAGAATATACAACTATGTACTGGGGTTTTGGGAAGAGAAAAAAAGAGAGAGAGAGAGAGGAAGATTGGCAACAGATGTTAGCTCAGGGCAACTCTTTCCCACCAAAAAAAAAAACAAAAAAAACAGTTACTTTAAAAAAAAAAAAAAAAAGAACTCAAGAAGGAAAAGATAGACATTCCACACAGAAGGAACAGCACCTACAAAGGCACAAAATCACAAAATAGTGTAATACGTCAGTGAACAATAAGACGTTCTAAGTGGCTGGATGAATGAGACATGGCTTGTAGATGGAAGGAGGATGCAGAGAGTGACCTGAAGTGAGGCTAAAGAGGTTATCAGGGACCACATCAAGAAGAATTTAGGTGGCAAGAACCTAGACTGCAAGGTAAGAAATTTGAACTTCATCCTGAAACCCATGGGGAACCACTGAAGGAGTTTAAATATGGTGGGGAGGAGGAAACACTGATTTCATTTTAGGACAGAATGGTAGTGTAGATAGTAGACTTAAAAAAAAAAGGTTGACAGATAAAAGACCAGTCAGGACCCCAGGCAAAAGACCATGCAGGCCTGGACCAATGCTGTGGCCTGGGCCAGATGACAAGGAACGACTTGAAGACAGCTAGAGGTAGAGTCGACAGGACTCAATGAACAGTAGCTGTAGAGCGACAGAAGAGGCAATCCAGGTGGCCTCTGGGTTCCTGGTTTGGGTGACGGGTGAGAGCCAAGCAATGAGACTAAAAACACAGGAAGAGAAGCAAAGGGGTTTGATGGAAGATAATATGTATAATTTGGACCAACGATGTCCCTTATAGCAGAGCCATCAGGAGATGGCTGAGAAACATTCCTGGAAAAAGTGACTCTCTTATTGTCCAAAGGGCCAGCTGGGAGGGGACCACCCAATGAGAACCCAGCTCAAGACGATCTTGCTTAGGCGAAGCCACATGGTCATCTTCCACAAGGAAGATAAGGCAGCTGGTGCACCCTCCTCATTCGAGGAAGCCTTTCCCCGATACTGCCACACCCCCAGCAGAACTGCCCACTTCCTCCTGTGTAGCCCCGTTTGCCTCAGGCGGACTTCTTTTTATTCAGCACATACACTTATTGGGCGTCTTTTGGGTGAGAGGGGGTGGGCAGGAGGGGAAGAGGAAGCATGAAAGGAAAAGAAGGACACAAGGAACACAATATACAACCTAGCAATCAAGTAAAAAGTACTTAACGGGTCCTTTCTCCATTCTCAGTAAGGACAACTGCTTCCCCTTTCCTTGACCCCACAGTGGCTGCTGGTTTCAACTGGGGTGAGCCCCCCACTAGGCTGCTTTAGCCCACACAGTCCTGTATCCTCCCCAGGCCAGAAGAGATGGTTCTGGGATGAGCTGGAATTCCAGCTCCTCTGAGGGTAAGTCCAAGGATACCAGAAAAGGCAGACCTACAGACCCCTCCCTGGGAAGTCATGCCGAGTCACTCTGAATAGAAGCGGCAGAGGAATCCCGGAAGGTACCCTCACACTGGTGGGGAGGCTGTGAGGCCAGGCTCGTCCTCATCTGTAGAGTCACAGATTGTCTTAGAGGAGTCTTCCTTTAAGGGGATGTCTAAGGAATGTCTTCAACATCCCGAAGAGAACAGCAGACCAAGGGGACCAGAAGAGACAGTCAACGTGGATACTGCCTAAGTGTCCTCAAGTCTTCCTCCCTGATCTTTTCCCTATCAATGTACAAATAACCAAAAATCTAGGGTGGGCTCTTCAAGTAGCAGTCACTAAATCATCACCCTAAGGGCAGAGAGACAAAATGTTAATTCTGGAGGGGAGAGGGGGCCTGTGGCTTGTATCCATTACTCTGTTTCTTTCCCAAGAGCACCTCACAAATATGCTACATGAAGACACGTGGAGAAGGGTCGGCAGTTACAACAGTTTGCCAGAGCCCTCATCCCGAATATTGTAAATCTTTGGCCCTTAAAAATCTCCTCTGGAGTTTTACATTCCTTTTGTTGTCTGCATTTGGCTCAAGTTTAACTGTGAATTTAGAAGTAAATACGTGGATCTTTTATTTGCTGCTTTAACATGAGATTATTCGCTGGGGTAAGACAGAAAACAAGAGGAGTGACTCATCCTTCAGTGAGCAATGCAGAGAAAAAATCCTCAGCCTTACGCTGGAATTCTTCTCTACCCACTTGCCCAAGGCTGCTGGCTCAGAAGGAGAATGGGACAGAGAAAAATACCCTCAGCAGCCTACTCCTAATTATCCCCAACAGCAGAAAAGCAAGAGATAAGGAACAAATAAAACCCCTGGAGTACCACAGATTCTCATTTCAGCTGAGAATTCCCACCTACTCTTTCATTCAGCCTTCAAACACACACACACACCCCTACACACACACACCCCTACACACACACACCCCAGAGCTGTTACCAAACAGCAAACCTAGTTTGACTTTCATTTCCTGCTCCATGCCATCTGTGGGCACTTTTTGTCAGAGAGCAAGGGAATTAGTCAAAAGATGGACAGAAAAGAGAAGATGAGGAAGTCAGGGGCCTGGGTAATTCACTAAAAGGATCGTTGAGAACTGATACACAGCATGAATGAGGGGGCTCAGGGAGCATTCCCGGGGCCCATCACCTGCGCTTGGAGCTCTGGGCCACGTTACTATGTGTTAGATGCTAAAATAGTCTACTGCCAATTATCCCACGTGTTTACCCCTTTGTGGGAAATTGTTAGGCACCAAGTGGCTTCTCGAATCAATATTAGGATGCACTCACCTCACTTCCTCAATCCCCAAGTGATTAGAGAAAACAAAGTCATTTCAAAGACAATCTGAGCACAGTTGACTTTAAAAAGACTAATCTGATGGTGGGAAAATACCTCATGCTGCAATGCCAAAGAGCAATTATCTGGGGATTTTCTGGGGTTTTGGATTATCCACCCTTCCATTCCATCTCAAAAGAGAATTCTAAACAAGCCTGGATCAGCAAGAGTCTTAAGACTCTTAATACTAAGTGAGGTGCTATACTGAGAACCTGGCTGGATCTGCTGGAATCTCACAATGTGAGAGCACATCCAAGAAGACATGTCAAGTCAGAAGAACAATCCAGCCACATGGCAGCGTATTTCCATCTAGATTTGATCCTTGCGGCCAGAAGTGCAGTTTATAGACATACGACAAGCAAGGCCTGGAGAATTATCATGCTTTTCCATCATCAACAGACTAATATAAAATTTAACCTTGTCCTAAGCAGACCATAAAATCAAAGTGGGCCAGGGGCACACTGACATGACAAGTGGGAGGGTCTAAACATATCTGCCATAACATTTGAAATGGACAAGCTTACAAAGTCATGCCTTGGAGGAGACATTAAGCATGACCCACTAAGCAGCATTCCTATATTGAGGGCTAAAGCGTGTGTGCATTTTAAATTTTTACAAATCAAGCCACGTGTTACTCCTGTTTATTTCACTGGCAAAGAGAATTAATATCCGGTTCCCTTGGCTAATAGCAAACAGGGTAAATGCGTGTGTGTGTGTGTGTGTGTGTGTGTGTGTGTGTGTGTGTGTGTATCAAAACTCTTATCAGCAAGGAAATGCATCACTGAAGCAGGTTAAATGAAGTGGAGCATTTTATTCCTGGAAAATAAACCTAAGTGAGTCTCACTACATCACTCTCATTTCCCTCTTCCTTCAGGTTTCGTGCGAATCAAATGCAGACAGCTAGGTGGCAGGTGAGGAGCACTCTCTTTTGAATATGACTTTCCTACTAAACAAGACCTGCACATCACCTAAAAATGTTCCAGTGGTGATGAAAGGAAAACATTTTGACTCAATCAAATCGCATTTTAAATTTTTAAGAGAAAACTTGCAAAAATAAGTGTAAATAATCTGGTTGACTTTAAAATATTATTTATGAGTTTGTGAGGTTAAAAAAGCAAAGCGGGGGGCCAGCCCGGTGGTGTAGTGATTAAGTTTGCGCTCTCTGCTGGGCCCAGAGTTTGCAGGTTCGGATCCCGGGCGTGGACCTACATACCACTTATCAAGCCACGCTGTGGCAGGCGTCCTACATATAAAGTGGAGGAAGATGGGCACGGTTGTTACCCCAGGGCCAATCTTCCTCAGCAAAAAGAGGAGGATTGGCAACAGATGTCAGCTCAGGGCTAATCTTTCTCACACACACACAGACAAAAAGCAAATGGCCTTTCTAGATGGTAGCAAGGTGACAATCATGAGTGAGTCTATCACCTTGTAATAACTATTGCACTGAGAAATCTTCAAGTCAGAAACTAGAAATCAGGGAATTCACAAATCTGCAGGAGGAAAGGAGACTGCAGGAGGCTGAGACACTGGTTGAGAGACTTTACGTCTACTATGGTCTTGAAACAAAAAGGCAAGCTGAAATTGATTTATGGAGCTAACAGATATTTAAAAAAAAACAAAAAAAGCATGCACTGGTATACACGGCATTGTGCCCTAAACCCTATAAATGTGAGCATCCAGATATGTTAGGATTTTAAATACCTTCAGAGCCCCTGAGAGAGCATCCACATAATGCTTTTTATTTCCTCCTATAATGCCCATTTAACAATCACAATTTTGCCACATCCAGAATAATACGCCCCAGTTCGACACTCCCCTGGACTTCTACTCTCATCTCTCTGCTGCATCTCAAGAAACCGCAAGGAGCAGGGTTCTCAGGAAGAGCTGGAAAATCAACCACAGAGCCACGAAGCACTGCAACATGAAAGAGCTCCTAGGTCGTTGGTTATGTTGGGTGAATGCTATGGAAAAGGGATGAAAAAGAGTGCTATGACATCCCTAACCCCAAACCTCTGGGAATAACATGCCATCTTTTGTATATCCTGATGAGCGGCGTCTCTTCAGCAGTATAGCTGTTCTAGAAATCCCGAGATCCTCAGCCATCTCCTTTCTCAGGTCCTCAATGTTATTCAAACAACACACGCATGTGACGTGGCTGAGGTGAGCACTAAATTCTGTGGTCACAGAGCTGATTCAATGACCCATATGGAAATATTACTCAAGACCCTGGCCTCTTCAATACCATGTTTCAAATGAATTAACAGACCACAGACTGAACTCAATCAACCACAGAGGTAGGGATGTGCTAAAATCTACTTTAACAATCTTGAAATGCTAGAACTCAGTCACATCTAAAGAAGTTTACACATAAATAAGATGAATGTGGCCATGGACTGCCTTATTGGGGTGACTGACATCTGTCATGTGAAAATCTGAAAAGATTCTGATGATACCAGAGGGGTCCCGCTACCTTCTTCTGTCTAACCTTTATTGGAAATGGTTAATCAAAAAGATATGACATTGACTCAAAGCCTTTCCTAAACAAAGCTTTTTTTCTCCCCTTCTCCTCCCTCAAAACATTCCAGAATAATACAATGCTTTACCCAACACAAATTAAAGTTTAAATCTTGATCTTTGTGCAGAGATTGCCTTGGCAACCTCAAATTCTCTGTAACAAGAGTCACACTACAGGCAAAAAAAAAAAGCATAAATGTATTTGTACAAATCAGAATTACAAACCTTTACATGAATCATCCTCAATTGGCTGTTTGAAAGCTGTTATGTCACTGAAAGTGCAAAGAAATAAAACCACTTTATCCTGTTCGTTTCGAATTGGAGCAATTTTCACAAAGAACCACACAGGTGTCCCTGAAAGAAATATCAAAAGGTTGGTCAGTAATTTGTATTCTCATTTGAGGGACTATGGAAGCAAAAGACTTGGGAATGAATAGGTAAAAATATTAATTCATTTTTTTTAAATGGTTTCATTCCTTCAGGTGCTGGGGTCTTATACCATTAATTTCTCTTCTTGGAATAAAAATTTTCATGGTGACTATTCAGTGGAGGTTTTCTTCTGTTAAAATAATTTTGTGAGTGCAGATCTCTTAACCTTTGTAAAATGATTTGAAAATCCCTCCTGATCTTAAGATATATAGACCTAAAGACTTACCTTAGACCACGTAATGGACAAGTAAAGAGTAGAGGCCAGGATGGGCGCTGCCAATCACAGCCAGTAGACCATGCAAACTCAAATTTCCATTGCTAAAGGGCCCCAGTGTCAAAATCCAGTTTGAAAATCCATTAATTTGGCTTGCATGCTCAATTGAGCATGGGCTAGAAACTATTTCTGTCTCCCCAAAACAACAATCCAAAAGGTCCAATACAATGGCAAATGACAACACACTGAAGGAAAAGAACCACCACAACGATTCTCTCAGCAAAGCCTCCTCCAGAAAGGGAGGATTCCAAGTGGGTTTGGACTGGGATTACAGTAGTGCCTTAGGAAGCTCAATAAATAGCTTTCAACTTCTAATTCTTGTTTCGGAGCTAAAGAGAGGGATAAATGAGCTCTTCCAAATCCGCAGAAGGAGAGGTAGGCAGGGCTCACCTGACTGACTTCTCAGAGAGGGCACTCACTCAGGTATCTATGGCCAAATATCTATACAAAGTCAGTCTCTGGCTTCCAAAAAAAATTTAAGAAGAAACTAATGTTTTCTATTTATTGAGGACATCACAGCAAGATGCACCAGTCTATTCCATGACACAAAATTAAATGAGACCCAAAGCAATGGTGTGTTCATCTCTATTTAGTTCTTGTATGCCAGGTGCTAAAACAGCCTCTGGCACATAAGAACTTAACAACTATTTTTTGAATTTTGCATAACTGGATAATACTTTACATACTATTTTATAACTACTTTGAAATTAAAATACAGTAAATATTTCTCCATGTTGTTAAGTATTAGAGAAGCTTCCTATGTACCAGGTACTGTCCTCAGCATTTTACATATTTTATTTCAGAAGACAGCGAGAAAACAACTCACTGAATCTTGGAGATGGAAATAGATCCCCAAGAGGTGCCCTGGGTCTCTGTGTCTGCAATCACATCAAACTCTATACTATACAACACAGACAGACATACATCTCGATTGACATTAGGATTAACTAATTTAACTTAACTAGCTTACACATCTGGCTATACCACTTATTCATATCTAAGTATGAATAACCCTAAAATGTACAAACAGGCAGCAAACAGATCAAAGGGGAATATGATCTCCTTAAATCTTGATTATTTATGTGTTCATCAATAGTTAATTTTAATCCTCTATCCGTTTTCCCTTTCCCTAATTTTCAGCTGCCAGTTTCTAGGTGCAAATAGATTATAATGTCACCCTAAGAAAAATGTGTTTTGAAAGAAAAATCCACCATGCAAAAATCACAAATAGCATTCCAAAAACAAGAAAAATACGGCCTCCAAATTATCCACTGTTTTTGGAAGGTCTGTGTTACTATTCCTCCCAGTCTCCTCTTCAGAACCTGTGGGATTTTAAACCACTTTCAATTAAGCAACAGAAAACTCAAAAGCAAGCATCACACCAATTGAGCCTACACACCATGGCTCTCAGTTGTACCCTAGCTGGTAAGACAAAAAAGCAAGCAAATCAAAGAATCTTTTCTTTGTGCTCTAAAGAAACATTTAAGCAATATTTTTTCAGATGGTAAACCAGAAATTAGTAAATCACAGCTGCAGCCTATGGGAGGCCTTTTTCATTTTACTACAGTTCAAGCTCATCATGAACTCTCCCCATTTCAACAAGTCAATCTGCTTAAAATTGTATGCTTCTCTCCACCAAAACGTGCCCACTGCTTCCTTACAGAAATGTTCCCTGATTAAATACATACTACTCTGATCATTCCTTTTCAGTATCTGAACATGTATCTTGTACCAAAAATTCATATAGTCAGAATGTATTGCCTCAGAGTTCATTTCAAGCTTATCATGTGGGCTTGTTGAGGGAAGGAACCTCCTTTTCCCTGATCTGGTGTTTCCCTACATTGGGACATCTTTCAACGTAACTCTGGGCCTTTTCCCTGGGTTGGTAATTTGAGGGATAAGAATTGGACATGGGTAGCTTGGCCCCTTCTCCTCCCCTGCTTTCTTAGAGATTAGTCTGCATTCTGCTCTGCTTCCCCCTTCTATAAATGTTAGAGGAGAAGTCAAAGGGCAGGGGAGATGGCTGGTAGGAGAAGAAGCCTGCTGTTCTCCAGGGCTACCTGTGTTGGGGGGTAAGTCTGTCTGATTCTAAGATCCACTGTTAGAAATTCACTTGCCCACAGATATAAACTACATTCTCTAGGATCAGCATTACTACTCATAAAGGTGATATTTTAACCTCCATTTGCCCGATTCCTCTATCTTTCTCAACTGGTTCTGATCACAGGCAGGGAAAGAAAGTGCTATGTGCTGACCCCCCCTCAAATCTTAACAACTGAGGACTGTTTCTTTAAATAGATCATAATCCACCCCAAGGGCAGGAGATCTGATCTACTTTCTCTGTCTTATCATCCTGCACCCCTATTCCAATGGCATCTAATGTAGTGTTATGCATAGGGTCACATTGGGCCATCACATTGCTCAACTCTAGGAGGCGCCATCCTGGAGTTGTGAAATGCAACAATCTTGGCAGAGTAGGTGCTGTAGGAATGCTTGCTGAGTTTCAGAGAAATAAATCCTACTTCTAGTGTCTTCACAGTCACTCAGACGTGCCTCCCTCCCAAGTAATCACTACCTAAACAATCTAAGAAAACAAGTAGAATGGGCTTAAATTTTCATTTCTGAAATTCTTCCAAAAGAGAAAATGAGTTCCTCCTAGGCGGCACAGACCAGCAATTTCAACCTTTTCCTCTTAAGAGTGAAACCGACAAACAGTTAGCCATTGATGACTAAGTAGCTACTAACTATGGGGGATAGGAATTGGCCACCTCGAAATATGTCTCTGCCTGAATGACACTTTGGTCCCCACCCCCACTAACTAACCAAAAGAGTTTGGGATGGGAGGCCAGCCCCCAGAACAGGCCATTATAATAGACATCTCTGGGTATCTGGGTGGGTCCGTGCTAAGCCCATTCTTAGTTCTGGTTACCCTTTATAAGAGACATTTGTAAAGAAAATCTCCATTTGTAAAGGTATCTTCTTCCTGGTACTAGGAAGAAGCGGGGGATGGCCTTACCTAGAGACTTATCAGAATAGAAGGCGAGGACTTAAATTTGCATAATAAACTTACTCATTGTTAACTGTGCTGTTTAGGCAATATGCTATCTGACTCCCACTAGGATCCTATAGGTAACATCCCCCTGGAGCCAGGGTCACTATGGTAATGGGTGTTTGAGCTATTTTTTTCAGGAACTGAACCCTTTGTGCACTTCAGGCCAGATTGAGACCACCAACCCATCAACTGGGCACACACAGACATGTGCTGGATAAGCGACTTTTTGATGGCAAAAGGTTGCAACTCCACCCTCAGGGCACGCTAATGCCACCATTCTGTGAACACGGGTGGGACAAAGAGGCATGAAGCTTGACTACGCTTGTGCAGATCATCAATTACCTCGTCTCTCCTCACCTCCAATCATTTCAGACCACCTTGCCCCCTTCCCTATAAATATCCCTGAGTCCCCATTTTCGGGGAAGCGGATTTGAGATTCATTCTCCCATTTCCTCACTTGGCTGCCTTGTGATTAACAAACGCTCTCTCTCTGCAATTTCATCCTCTCAGTGATTGGCTTTCTGGGGGCCGGGCAAAAACATTTTTAACTAATGAAATATTATTCAAAGTCTCAATATATGAAAACAGTTGCTTCAAGTGAACACGAACCATCCAGAGCCTGGAGCCCCACCCACCCCTCTGGCTGACCCCAAGGATATTTCAGGAACCCTTTGGCTCCATTCAGATACAGACCTGCCTGGAGGCAGAGGCCAGGGTGGTTGGCCTCCAGGGGTCTCTCCTAGAGCCCAGATTCTGCAGCCGGATCCATTCCATCAAGACACAAGAGGAGCAATAAATGCACAAATATTCACACACACAAAATCAGGAAGAGGCGGTTAAAATTCTGCCTCCTCACCCAAGTGGCTACAGTGGAAAAACCAAGAAACAAGCATGTCTTGTTTCTGCAAAAAGGACAAAGGGTCAATGATAAAATTTTTGTTAAAGGAAGATCAATGCACAAATCCAGGAAAAACACAGCATCTGACAATGCTACTGATAGCTAAGGCTGCTGCAGCTGAGAGCAGCCCTTTCCTGGCTAAGGATGCCCAGTGGAGGGGCAGTTCCAGGTCATGCTCCTCCTCCTGGTCACTCTGAGATTCTCACCCCTTTTATAACACCCTCGGGTCATGTAGTAATGAAGCTGACAACCTAACCTGGCTTTGGGGTTCCTCAACCCTGGCAGCCAGATATCAAAACAGCAAGACTCAGGTATATGAGAGAATTCTTGGCCTCCATCATTTTGGTCTTCCTCCTACCCTGGGCCTCCTCCCAGGTACTCTCTGTAACCAGGCAGCTGGGCACCCGGGCCATGTTCAACAGCAACAAAATCGACCAAGCCACTGTGATTGGCTCTTGGGAAGAGCTGCACTTGCTCTTGTGCTGGGCCACTTGGATAGGTCCAGAAGCTAGACTAGGGAATGGCAGCTGCCCCAGGAAACTGACGGGTTGGTCTGGGGTCAACTTCATTGAGACACATGACAGATGCAGAGAGGATAAAGAGCACCAGGGGCAAATAGTGGCCAGTGGCCATATGAACATTTGATTTAGAATCCCAAGCCTCTTCGTTTATTGCTTCTTGGCAGCAACACCTTAACTTCTCTCGGAACCAGTTTCCTCATTTGTAAAATGGGGATAACAGACCTACTTTAGATTAAGTCAAAATACACAGAAGTCTGATACATAGCTGTTTAAAACTATTACTTTCCTTTTAAATTCCTCCTCTGTAAAATTGAAATGCTCAATCTCACCTCGCAGGGCTGTTTGGATGACTTAAAAAGAGAATGCATCTCAAGGTGTTTAATGAAACTCTGAAGCTGCCTCCACCTGTTCTAAGGAAAGAAGGCCAGTCTCAACTATAACAAGCAGAAAACTGGAAAAAATCAATGTTCAGGCCTCCATGTGATTAAAATTTGACTGAAGAGCAAAAAAAAACAAAACTTAAATAAATGGAGAGAGTTACACTGTTTGTAGATGTGAAATTAAATTTTGTAAGATGTCAAACTTCCTTGCTTAATATATAAATTGAATGTAATTTCCATCAGAATCTCAATTATTCTTTTTGTCTGTCTGTTTTTCTCATAGCTTGATGAATTGAAATTCGATTCAAATAGAAAAATAAAGGTATAAGAATGGCCAAGAAATCTTTGAAATTTTTGAAAAGAAAAATAATGACAGGGACTACTTACTACAGTAATTAACAGCCATTGGCACTGGCCCCAAAACAAGCAACAATGAAAATAACATTATCCCCTTTTTAAACACGGGAACCCAAGGGGGAAAGCATTTTAACCAAACTCACATAGCTAATAAGTTACAAAAGGATTCCTGGAAAAGGAGAGGACACAAACAAACCCACGAATGTGGAAAGTTGAGCATATAAAGAAAAGGGTATTTCAAATTAGAAGAGAAGAGCTGGATTCTTTAATAAATAGTACTGAGACAACTGAATAAGCAATGTGGAAAATAAATTAGATTGCTACCTGACATAATATATAAAAATAAATTCCAAATGGTTTAATATTGTAAATATTCTAACACAACTATAAAAAAGTACCAGAAGGAAAAACGGGAGAAAATTTTTATTATTTAGGTAAAAAGAAGAGCTTCCTAAGCATTATATACAGCTCAGAACTGTAAAGGGAAACACTGACATAAAATTTTTTTACTTCTACACGGTATAAAAAAAAAGCCACTAATTAAAAAGCAAAAATTTTTTAAGTAGGAAAAATATTTTTCAATATGTGTGTGATTTAGGATCAATATCTTTTACATATAAGCAGCTCCTAGCACTAAATAAGTAAAAGACAATCCATTAGAAAAATAGGCAAAAATATGACTGTTTTCCTATTAGATTTGACTCCACAACCAGATGGTAACCTCCTCAAAGGCAGAGTCAGTTTCCTATATGTGGATCTCTTGGGCTCAAACCCACAAGCCTCCAGTAAGTAATCAATAAGTACTCGGCCGGCAGCTTCTCCCCGCTGGCGTGGCTAACTGCTGTAAGATGCCTTTCCCTGGGCTTCTCTGATGGAGAGCCGATACAGTGCTCCCAAACACGGGGCCACCAGCCACGCCACAACTTGCGCAGTCAGTTACACGCTGGGGAGTGTTATCCAGAGGGAGTGCTCCTTTCACTCAGGGCTGATATTTTGTGATTTTCTTATTTGAAAAATGGAAAAACTAGTTGACTAGCATGAGAGTGATCACTTAAATAGTTACTGAATGAGTTCATTAATGATGACTGCCATTGACAGAAGAAAATTATCTAGAATTATATAATTATTATATAATTATTATATTATATTTATATAATTATCTATTATATCTACATAATTATCTATATTATATATCTATAATTATCTAAAATTATACTAAGAATGAGTTAAGTAACAATACAAAATATATAGTGCTACTGAAATGCCCAAGTTTATTGGTCAGACTGGCCAACAGATAGAAAGAAACCTTTCAAATAATCCATCTGCCAAGATATGTATTCCATACACTCATTCCAAAACACACCATGAAGCCTTCTGCTAATTACTCCCAACTTCCCAAAAGGTAGGACAAACATTAATGCTTGTCAATAGCAGATCCTTCCTACAAAGTTGTCCTTGCAAATATTAAAGAATGGGAGAGGGGAAAAAAAGAGAATCAAAACAATTTATTAAGAGCTTATAAAAAAAAATCAATTAAAAAATCACTAGAATTAAATAGACTATATGGGCAAAGAATCTTAACAATTAACATAAAAAGGATAATTTTAAATGAATAGTAAATAGGAAAAATAGTCTCACTAGCATTAAAAATGCTCATTAAACAAAAAAATTTAATTGTGGGCAATTTGATAATTTAAAAGTTATACCATTCAATGCTGGTGCAAAGCAATGAGTCAGACACGCACAATCTGCAAGTGAACTTGGAAATGGGTTCATTTCCGGAACACTATTTGGCAAAATGTCTCAGAAACCTTGGTTCACATTCTTTGACACTAATTCTTAACTTCTAGGAAATATTTCAGAGTGTCAACAAGCATCTCTGCACGAAGATATTCACCTTAGCATTGCGTTTAATAAAAAAAAAATTTAGACCCTCATAAGTATCCAACAATAGAAGAAGTGTTAATAAAATCCTTTCTAAATTATATTTATGAGGAATTTTAACGATGGGTATTTTTTTTGATAAAAGATTAAATAAATGTATGGTTTCAAATTGCACATATGTCAAAATGTAACACATCTCAATTACGTAACATGTGCGAGACAAAAACTGAAAGACAACACACCAAAAAGTTAATAGTATAGTAGTACTTCTCTGAGTCTTTGAGTCTTTGGAGTGACTGTTTTTCTTTTTTATACCTTCATGTATTCATAGTAAAAATGCATTCATTTAAAAATCAGAGAAGAAAATAAACATTCTTTTCAACGATGACATCTCATATTTTAAAATCTCGACAGGGGTGACTTTTCCCCCATGGGACTCTACACTGCTTTAAAACGCTGGAAGCGTCCATCTATTGGACCACAAATTTTGAAAGTAGAAGCAAACTGCCTCCTCCTTCCTCTCCTCTCCTCCCGTCCACTTCCTTTCACAGTCTGCTCTTCCGGGGGCATCACTGGTCAGTTGAGCCCCACACTGCTCACTCCTCGGCTCCAAAGCCCTCACTCTGAATCACAGACTTTTCCTCCACTCATCTGTGTCTTGGTTACTATGAAGTTCCTTTCAAAGTCACTCAACAGACATTTACCTAGCACCTCCTCTAGGCCACGCTCTGCTAGATACTCGGCATGTTTTACTTCAGGCCAGAGGAGTAGGAGTTCCTGACAGGAAACACTGTGCTTCCCACTTCCTGAGCACTGCCTGGGCTGGGGCAAACTGAGGGAAGGGCCAGTCAGCAGGTACCACTGACAAAGTCCCTACACTCAGCCTCCTCCCATTTCCCCGCTGGACGTATCTCCATCTGAACTGCCTCTTCCCCCAAGCAGGCCACAATCATCTTGTCACCAGGGTGATTCTTAATGGGCCCTGAACCTCCAGTCTCATATGCTCCATACCCTCTCCACACGCTACTGGATTCATCTTTCTAAAATGAAAATCTGATTACTATATACTTAACCCTACTTGGAACTCCTCAACACTCCTCACCCCCCTCTCCCCACCACCACTCTCTTAAGACAAATTCTAAACTCTGTAACATGGCTGCATTACTGGCCCTTCCTAACCTCTCCAGCCTCACTGGTTACCCCTCCTTTATTTATAGATTTATTTAATTACCCCATGAGTTTTGGTGGAGCATTTTCTATGTGTCAGGCACTGTGCTGGGTCCAGGGGATACAGCGGTGAAAGAGACACAGCCTGTAGGCATGGAAGTCAGTCTTCACTACAGCTGCTTTCTGTCCTTGCTACACAGTGTGATGCATGACCAGCAGCATCGGCATCACCTGGGAGCAGATCTCAGGCCCTTCCCCAGATCTGCTGAATAGAAACAGTATTTCGATTCACAGGTGATTTCCTATGCATGTCAAAGTCTGAGAAGCCCTGCTTTGTGTCTCTTGAAACTTCAGTGCCCACTCTCGCCTGTTGCCTTCCCCACCTGCATTTCATCAGCCTGGGATACTCCTGTCCCTTCTCTCTGCCTAACTCCCACCTATCCCTCAGTTTCTGCATGGATTTCCTGTCTGCTAGGAAGATTTCCTTCCCTGCCCTCCTAAGTTGGGGTTAAGTGACCACCCCAAGTGGTGTCACCATCAAAACACTGACAGCTCTGTGCTACGGATGCTGCCTCCATCACTGCAAATGCTCTAAGAAGCTGTCTGTCTTTTCGTAACCGCATCCCTAGCAGCAAGCCTAGTGTCTGACAAAGAGTAGTTGGTCAATAAAAAGCTGTTAAAAAAAAAAAAAGCATAGAATTCGGTGCAACTGCAAAATTCCCAAGCTTAACAAATAATATAAAGTTTCTAAATTCCTCAGGAGAGGGTAGGATTTGGAGGAGTTGGGAGCAGTAAACAGGTTCCTAGGAAGAAACCAGCACTATCTGCATCAATTCCATGCTTCATGTTTTATGGACAGGCTTAGCCTTGTGTGGAACCTCTGCTAGCTCACTAGACATCTTTGTGTAAATTAGAAAGACAACCTCCTCCTTCAGCACAGATGCAATTCTAGGCCAGGGTGCATGAAAGACTCAGCAAGCAAACCACAAGCTGGTTATCAGTTGCCCTCTATGCAGGTTATGGCCTGCACCACCATATATGGTGGCCCTGCCTTGTACTCCCAGTTACACTGTCCCAGTCTAGGAAGAATGGCCATGGAGCAAGCACTGGAAACCACGTCCTGGCTGTACATGACCTCAAGTGAGGAATTTAACTATTTAACTTCTCATACAATGGAGATAACATCAGCAGTGCCTACTTTACAGGGCTTAGAGAATCAATATTTTAAAATAGAGTGAAGTCATACCTTCTACAGAGTTTATTTTCCGAAGTCAAAGGATAAGGTAAAAATTGCATATGACCACAGTTACTCTTGAAAATGCCTGAACATCACCCATAAAGTAGAGCCTCGTGCCCAGGCTGACATGCCACTCTGGAGACTGGCATGCCTCTCTCAATAGGCCACCACAACCTCCAGGGAGGGAAGAGTGCCGATTCTTTGGTAGAACATCAGTTGAACTAATTGGCTTACCTGCATAGACCATGTCTACCTAAAGTACAGAACATCAAATACCAGAATCACCTTCAACCAGATGAGACACTCAATACAAGGCCTTCAGCCCCAGAGGCAGCCGAGGCAGCTGAGATCCCCTCTGCCATCTCATACTCACTCTGGGCTACGTGCTCACTGAAGGGAATGGCAAGTTAAATCACTAACTCAATTTAAATGATGTTTCCTTCTCTCTCCCCTTTGTGCCAAACATGTAGAGTTGAATTGGGCAAGTTAAATGCATAGTCTAATGAAGCTTGAAAACTCGGAAGCAAAATATAAATGCAAGGCACTATTTTTGTGATATACCTACCCAATCAGTATTCTGTGTTGTGGGGAAATCTACACTGTTCAGTACACAAAGCTGCCAGCGTGGAAAACCTTTAACTTACTCCATTAGCTCGGGGCACACAAGGAGAGCACTTCTTCCCCATGAGAAGGCCACTGCTGGCATGCTCCCAGTAAGAACTGTTGTTCTGAGCTGTGTTCCCCATCGTAAATGGCATAGAGCCATTTACAGTTTTTCACCTCATTCCTCTTATGCATAATAGCCGGGTAGGAACTAGACCTAGCGGCTGAAGGGGCAAGATGGAGCAAGGCAACAACTCTAGCGTGAAGGCTGCAGGACCAACCGTCTTGGATTTGCTGATGCCCAGAGCTAATCTCTTGGAACAGCATCTGCAGAGGCCACCAGGCAAACAGTCCTCTCGGTTGCCTGCTCCAACACTCCAGACTGAAAAAAAGTCCCAGCCCCTTCCAGATAAAAGAAAATGTGCCCTTTCCTTTCCAGAGCAAAACATATCACTCTGAATGCCACCAAAATAAACACCTATCTTCATGTGCCATCTGGGCCACTCTGGAAATGTTCTATTGAACCAATGACCTACCTACATATTCAATTCAATCCTGCATATAAAGAACAGGATTTTTTACAAACAAATAGTGTTTTTAAAATAGAAACAAAGCACTATTCAATACCTCTGCAGCCCTGCTATGGCCATATACTCCACTTTCTATACTTCTAATATAGATAATCTTCATTTAACAGGAAATCTCTAAGAGAAAAGCAAGTTTATACATGTGTATGGCTACTGACTTAAACTTTTCATTGACACACTTTGTGGAAGTAATTGTAACCAAAACAAATACAAATTAACAATGTACTCCTGTTAGTACTGTCTCCAACGGAAAAGCAGGGTCACTAGGAGAACAAAATTTTATTCAGGAACTTATTTGTGCACCTACTGGTGTTCCCTGCTGTGCTAGGTGCTGTGGAAGACAGATACAAAGATGAACTGGACAGAGTTTCGGTCCCACCTTCTTCCTCCCCCTAAGAAAGCTTAAAATCTACAAGTGCCTTAAGCCAGCAACTTACCATAAGTAAATCAATAGGAAAAACACTAACTCTTGGCAGAACAAAGAGATCAAGAAGTCTTGATTCGTTAGTGACAAGTTCAAATGTTCCTATGAGAAACAGTGTAACTCATCAATCCATACCATTTATCCCAACATACATAATGGCTTCAAGTAGTAACATTTAGCTGGTGGGAGAGAAGAAAACCCACGACAGCAACAGAGGAAGAGGAGATATTTCACTATTCCAAGCACATAAGGGTATGGTTCAGAACGGTCTGAATACTTACTGTTCTTCTTGTACATCAAAATTTCAAAGGAATTCATCTCATAGTTCTCAAATGTTTGCCGCACCTTCTCGATTGTGTCCTTATCAGTCAGCTCCCCATACATAAAACTGCAAAGCAACCAAAGAGTCAAATTAGATTAACAAGTATTTATTATTCTACCAGCATATGTTAAATATGTTCTATGCCCAGCACTGTGCTATGCAGAATGAACACACACACACACACACACACACAACGAAAACATTCATTCAATCAAAAAAGATTTACTGACTCAACTGTGATCAAGACTCGATCACTGCCCTCCAAAAATGAAGAGCCTAATAAGAGAGACACACTAGAACAGAGTAGATCAGAAAACAGTATGACTAATACACTAGGAATTACAGAACAGAATAGGCACAGAGCACTGTCTGAGTGGTCAGAGAAGGCTTCCCAGAGGTAAGGACAAATGAGATCTAAAAGGCAGATGGAAATTAGCTGAGAAAAGGAGCGAAAAGAATATTCCAGGCAAAAGATGAGCATGTGCAAAGGCACAGAGGTGAGAGTGAGGTTAACTCTGGAACCTGAATGTAGTTCAGTTCAGTATGACTAGACAATGAGGGGAAATTTTGCAACAGATAACACAGAGAGGTAAGCACAGGCCCAATTATGGAGGAGAACACGGCATTATAAGCCATGTGAAATCATATTTAAACTTTATCCTGAAAGCAATGGGGGGGATGCTGGAGGGTTTTAAGCAACAGAGTTACGTAACCAGATTTGTTTTTTAGAAATACAACTCTGGGAGACTTCCTGGGAAAAAATGACAGAGTAAATTTGGACCACAGATTTTTTTCCTCTTCTGATTCTCAACAAAATGAACAAAAGAATAGGAAAAATCACAAAAATTCACTAACAAAACAAGAAAAAGGGTGCAATTTGATGCTCTAAATGTTAAGACAGAGCTAAGGAAAGAAACAGAAGATTGAGCCACCATCTGTGCAGCTCTTTTTCCTGCCCTCACCACCAAAAAAGAAGAAAAGCATTAGGTTAAAAAATTGACATGATAAAATCCTACAAATTCTTACTAATACATCTCCCTACTGTTCACATGTGGAGAAAAGTAGACTAAGGGGGTAAATAAGCAGCATGAAAAAAAAACTAGAGAAAACCCCTGGATTGTAGAAACTCCTACTCTCCTAATACTGGTCCTCAGCAGAGGCAGGAAAACTGCCAGGACTGTCCATTTTCCTGGGCCCCACACTGCACATTGTCTGAAGAGGTTTACCCCTCTGGGAACAGGATACACCCCCAACTAGGTAGAGCAAACCATGGCACAGGACACTAACAAAATGCGAGAGTAGAAAGGGCATCTCTCAATGGGGCCGGAAAAGCCAGTCCTCTGACAAAGGCTGCCCATGGACCCAGCGAGCATCTCCCCTGACCACCCCAGGCTTTCATGCAGCAAGAACAAGAAAGACAGCAATGCACAGCCCTTAGGTCTTAGGTAAGGCAGGAGCAGTGGCATGGGTTCCTAAACAATACATTCCCCATCTTCTAAAACTGTGCATAGTGAATGCAATCTAACTTTTTCCTGATGACTTGAATCACAGAGTCACAGAATTTCAGAGTTAAAAAGAATCTCAGTGCAATTCCTGAATCACCAAGTCAAGCGCCATGCTTAGCTTGATACTGGAACAGCCTTGGGCTTACTGTGGGTTTCCACTTTCCAGCACCCTGTCAAAAAAGGGCCCTAGCTGTGGACTTGATGAATTCTGTGTCCCTTTTGTAATTATGTCCCTTCCCAGCCCACTGAGAGATGTTATCATCTGTGGTCCCCCTTCTGCCTATCTTGTGTAGCACTCTGCTTTTGGGTTGCGCCCTTCATCTACAAACCCGGAAAACAGATAACCGAGCTTGTTGAATTATCTTTAGAAAGAAGGATAGATCAAGACTAAATGAGCCCTGCCTGAGAACAAGAGGACTTCTCCTAGGAGATAAAAACTTAAGCTCCAAGACCCTTTTATTTAGCCAGTTGCTCAGAGGCCTTTTTAGCTTCCTCCCACTTTCTCTTTCCAAGTTAATTTGCTAGATAAGTGACCTCCATTTAAGTGACGTGATGGTATATATGATAGCAATTTCCTTCATAAGGTAAAACAAATCCCTGTAAAATGGAGTCTTCAAACACATGAAGCACCATAATTACACCCAGCTTTCATTAGTCTTATGTACTTTTTCAAGCTGTGTTTTACCAGTAGATATAAGTTTCCTTTACCTGGACATTAGATTTCAGATGTGTGCAATGCAAAAAATAAGCAAAAGAGGCTCCCGAGCTATTAGGAATATAGCTAGCACAAAGGTATGTCCGCTTCATTTCTAGAGAAGGGACACCTTCAGGGAATTAAATAAGTTTCTTAGAATTGTACATAAAAGAAAAGTTGGCTAAATCAGCAAGTTGTCTTATCTGATTTCCTTAGAGTGTGTGATAATAGCCAATAAAAAGCAAGAAAGGTAAAGAAAGGCTGCTCAAGTCACAAAAAGTGAAGCTAACTCTCCCAATTTGTTCTGATTATAAATGTGCATATACTGATGTAGATGCAGATATAGATACTTAAGAGGATAACAGCATGCCAAGAACATAAGAGAATTCTATTGTATTACTTAAGAGTCATAATTTCTAAACCTTTGAGGGGGGAGAGGAATCTTAAATTTTCCATTTCCCAGTCCCAAAAACCTAAAATTTAAGAAAATGATAACATTTTCAAAGGCTTTAATACTTTTCACCGAACTAGTTACTTGGCCAATTTAATACCATGAAAATGCAACTTCTGAAAACCGAAGACCATGCCTGGGTCAGACAGGTTTTTCCACTCTTCAGAGATGAGCTTATTTCTTGATCTGGCAGGTTGGGGGAAATGATTCCACTTCATGCAAACACCACTGAAGATAGAAGACTCCGAAGGAAGTCAGGAGTGAGAGGAGCCAAAGGCTGTGCTGAGCCAAGACCCTGCCAGGGCAGCACAGGGGAACGTCTGGCAGGGTCTCGGCTACATGCTCCGTTCAACACCTTGAAGATGCTTTAAAAGAGTTTTTCTAATGCCCCTGCCCAAGGGTACTGCTGGGTTAGTAACCCTGTCAAATTCACAAGCTGTGCTGCTAGCCCCATTTGCCTCTGCCTTTGAGTTAGCAATCAGAGAGAGATGTAATGGCATGAATTAGAAGAGAATATTGGTTCTCTTCTCTTTTTCTGATGAAAAGCCCTATGAAAAAGGCCCTTGTATCCAATATTGTAGTTATTCTTCTAAAACGGTCATACATTTTTAAAAATTAATTTAATCATCTAAACTTTTATTTCATTTTATTTAACCTTCTAACTCGCACATAATTTCATCTAAAACCTCATATACTTTTGAATTCACATTTTATAGATAAAATGATTTTCCTGAGTTTTTCTAGGTTTCCCCCAGTCTCACTGACTGCAAGTTCATCAGTTGTGGGGACCATGTCTTAGGTCTTCTTTGATTTTCCCAGGACAGTGTGTGAACTAGAGATGATATTGCAATAAATATTCCTGAATAAACACTGAACGAGAGAAAGGCAATTCCCAAGCTGAGTAAGCCATTTTCTTTTTCCAAAAGATACCATGATAGATTGTTCAACAGAACAACCCCAAACATAAATACCTGCAGGTACTGCTTTTTTGCATCACTTCCGCCCTGTGATAGCCAGACAGCTTGCAAAATCCATCATTGCTGTACACGATAGGCCAGTCCACTATCTGCGCATTCCCCAACACAAAATTAGTATCTGTTAAAAAAAAACAAAAAAAGAAGAAGAAGAAGAAGAAAAGAAAAGAAAAGGGCACATGAGGCAAGACATTAGTTGAGATTCAATGAGGACATAAATAACGTCAACCACTCCAGGTACTTTTGCTTCCCTCCAAAACAGTCTCTTGAACAGGAGAAAGGCCCTGTGAGGAATACAGAACAGAGCTTTAGAGCTGAATATTTTGAATTCAAATGCTAAGGTTACTGTACTCCAAGAAGAAGTTAGCAAAGGAACCATGCTTAACCAACCAACCAACGAATCCTGCAGAAATCCAGTGATTCCCATAAGACATATTCAAGCCCTAATTTTTCATCTCAGTGAAAGTATACTGGTAATATGGAGCAAGAGAGAATCCAAACGTAATTTCTTTGCCTCCATCCAGCATCTTAGCCTTGTCAGTCTTTTGGCCAGAAGCCACAAATTAACCTTGTTGACCTTGATTAGCATTCGCCCGTCCTAGGAGAAGAAGGCCTTCTTAGAGAGGCAGAGGAAGGCGGATAGAGGATCGCCTTGTGGAACACACACACCAGAGAGAGCCCTCCTCTTGGTAAGGAAGTGACTAGACCCTCCTAATACTAGAGCTTTGTAGAACTCGATCAAGATGTTCACAACGACAAAACTTTCTTACTGATTTTGAAATTTTGTAGCCACAGAAGTCACATTTCAGAGCTCTTTCACGGAGCTCCAGCCCACCATTCACTCCCGACGCAGGGATTAAGGAGGCCAGACATGTCCGGCTGCTTAGTGTGTTCTCACCACTTCCCACATTTTTGAAGATGCTTTTTGTGCTCAGGAAATCATCTGTCCCTCTTTTCTTTTCAAGACCTTAAATTAAGCAAATAACATCCAGAACTTAAATGTAATCATTATTTTAGCCTGGCTCTCTCCTCTCCACAGAATACTCACCCTTCTCAAAAAAAAAAAAAAAAAAGGAAAGAACACAAACACACCAAGAGGAGGGGGTTTTGTTTATATATGTATATACACTATGTAGAGAGACACAATGGTGATATATCATGTCCTCCTTTAATTGGGAGGTTAATTTTGTTTTAGTACAGCATTTACAATTCATTCACGATATGGGTAACCATCCCTTCCTATCTATGTGGGAAGGAATAGAGGAAAGAGAAGGAGAAGGAATAACTAAATACAGTAATCTATTCTTGAGAATGCTTTGATCTATTGAAAAGAAACATAAAACACAGCTTTCATGAAGTGAATCTGTAAAACCGCTAAGCTTATAAATATGCTTTTCATGAAATCTACAACCGGCGCTTCCCTCCGTCTCTCCCATATATACATACTTCTTGAGTGCCCATTAGGTACCGAGCACAATGCAAGACCCTGGGGAAATCCAGCTTGATGAGATATGGTCCATGCACTCCAGGCACTTATCAGGATAAACAGACATGTGCACAACTAACTAAAGAAACAGGTAAGAAAATGATTAATTCCATTTAAGGGAGGTAAAAATCTATGTCTCAGAGGGGTCACATTTGAACTTGCTCTAGTCTGGAAGGATGAGTAAAATTCATTTAAACCCTATGAATGCCTAAGATGATAAAAAAAAAAAACAATAGATATAGAAATGAAAATATGATGCCTCCCTTTGGTGAACTCAAGAGGTTGTGGCAGGAAGGGAACATTCCGGGCAGAGCGCAAGCATGAGCAAAGGTCTGCCAGCATGCAACACACAGCAGACTGTTGCAGACAGACAAAGGGCAACCAGAAAGACTGGCAGGAAAGGAGCCTGGAGACCAGACTGGGAAGGAAGGGTGCTGAATGTCAAAGAGCTTTGACCTTATTCTGGAGACAGAATAACCCTTCATGTAGGTCTTCTCTCCCTGAATAAACTCACATTTCTGGAACTGAGCAACTAAGCCTTAAAAGAAGTACAAAATTCACAAAATTTCCCCTGAGTGTATATGAAATCTAATCAATTTAACTACCTCTCTTGTTTATCCTGAAATTGTAATTAATTTCCCTCAGAAGACCTGGAGGAGGAGGGGAAAACTGAGAGAGCTCTTTCATGGCTAATGCCCCACTTAGATTAGGTGATAAGAGGGAAGAATAGCCAGTTATAGATCATGGTTTGACTACAGGTGTTTATTTTCTTTCCTATCCTAGTCCCCACTAAAATAAAAGTAAATAAATTAAAAAGGTAAAAATCCACAAAAACAGAGTAAAAAACGAACAGGAAAAAATGACTACAGAAGAAGCAGAAATAATATAGGAAACAGAGAAGAACTTTTTTTAAAAAATAATCTCGAATTAGTATCCTCAGAGAGATTTAAGAGATATTACACCCATAAAACAAAAAATAGGATGCTATGGGGGGAAAACCCTATAAGAGAACAAATAAGAGCTCCTATATATTAAAATTAACAAAAATTCAACGTAAATGTTAGAAGATAAAATAGTCTCACAGAGAGTAGTACAGAAAGAGACAGAGACAAGAAATATAAAGAAATAATAATAATAAGACATAGAGCATCAAGGCAAGAGGAACAACATGCACCCTAATGGGAAGAGCAGAAAGAACAACATGAGAAAAGGCCAGAAGACATTTTTTAAAAATTAAAACAATCAAATGTGACGGCAGAATAAAGATATTTTCAGATGTGCAAAGATGTGGGAAATTTCTTTACCACATATTCTTTCTTAGGAAGTTACTTGAGGATGTGTATCAGCAAAATGAGGAAGTAAAGCAAGAAAGAAGACAAGATGGGAACTAGGGGGAAAAGTGGCTCCAAATGCAGAAGGCAGGGAAGGAAGCTAATAAAAAGCATTCAATACAGAATGGTTCAGAAAACAGAAGTTCCAGAAGAGGGTTACCAAGGGATAAAGCAGGCCAGGATCTGATGATAGTCTTGATAATTTGGAGCAACATAAAAAAGTCAAAAAAGGCATATAATTTGGGGGGCAAGAAAGGAAATTAGAAACATCAAAGAAAACAACAGCTGTGCAAGAAGGGAAACCAAATCACACTTTGTCACATCATTGTCATAATAACGTAAACCCTTTTTTAATTTCCAACTTTTAAAACCGACATACAGTTGAAGCATGAAATATTAATTATCATAAGTATCTGAATGTAACCTCATCAATTCTGACACTGTAAAAATACAAATAATAAGTTTAGAGGTACAAGAGATGTGTCTAGAGCTGATATAATAAAAAAGAAAGGTATAAATCTTTTCATTAAAGTTGCAAAGATAATCAATAAGAAAGTAATATAGTTATATTAGGAGGAGGGGGTAGGAAGTAGATAAAGTGAGCTAAAAACTCAACTAAATTAACAGAAGTCAACAGATAATACCTAAAATTGATAAATCTAGAAATAGCTATAATGCATGTTATTTAGGGACACGGCAGAAACTATAAGAAGAAACAGCTAAAATTAGAACATGTGGTGGCTGATGAGCAGGATGCGTGAAAGGACAAGCACAGGATGGTTGTTTTTCTTTATGAGCTCTTCAGTTTGATTTTTTTAACCATGAGCATGTATTACTTTGATAAAAATAAGTGCATTCTTAATTTTTAATGAATTTAATCAGAAAAGATTAATTTGTTGATTAAATTTTTCATTTACCAGAAAATGAGAACAGAATACATTTCAAGCTCCAGATATCACTGCAATTTCTCATAAAAGTATTCTGTTCACCCTTTAAAGGTATTCATCATTCCTTAAGCATCCTCGCTATCCCTGGGGTGCATATTACAGACTTATCTGGGAAAAATCAAGTCCACTAGCATCTTCTCTGACTTTAAAAAGGAAACGAAACCCATGCTTTTAATCATTATATTACATTGTCTCCTTCTTATTCCATTAAGTAACAAAATCGGACCATTTCTATGAAAATCTTTGTAACACGTTAGATTTATGTGCCTTCCCGTAAAAACACCAAGTATAGTGGGACTTTTAATTGATGAGTCAACACTACCATTACTGTCATCATATATTATGATTCTACCTTGTGACACACAATGATGCCCTCAGGTAATATTGACATGGTAGAAGTAATTGTTCCTCCTCTAAATGCTTGGGCTCTCCTGTCAGTCTTTTCAATGTTTCGTCTCTTCCCTCACTTGCAAACTATCACCTCTTACTTCTTAGAACTTAGTGTGCTGACCTATTTCTATAACAGTTCTGCTTCCACTCAATGATAGAAGAGGAGGAGAAGAGGGGAATCTTTGTGCCTGGATCCCCATTTGAGACTCAGGGGCGAGAGAGAATACCACACACTGGTGACTCGAAGGTGCTACATAGCAAACCTGGCAGTGTTAGCACTACTGAGTCTCCCGCAGCTCCCATGGGGTCTGCAAAGGATCCAGAAGTTCCCCACTGCCCTGCTGCTGCTAAAGTTGCATAAGCAGAAGGTTACCACAGTGGAGTGAGGTGACCTTGTAGCCAAAGGTTACATGTCAAACTATCCAAGTCTAAGATCAACATGAGGGTTCAAGCAAATACCAGAGGTCAGCTGCAGGGCCAGCGAGAGCCTAGATTAGATCAAGTTACATATATATACACACACACAGAAAAAGCAAGTATGTGTTGGGTTGGGGCAAGGCACCAAGTTCTGTTCAATCCAAAGAACAGAACCTAAGTTTACCAGCTATGGACTTGAGCCCTACAGATCAGCTGGCACCCAGTGACCAGCAGACCAGGGGCCATTGCCCTAAGGACCCAAGGACTAGAGGGGAAACTAAGGCCTTGCCTCTGGGGATCTGAGGCCCCAGAAGTGATGCAAGTGCTTGCCTCCACCTCACACACCTTCTTGGAGAGAAGCAATGGGATGGGCAGAATTGGAATCTGAACACAGGAGAGACTGAATTACCCAAAAAGACAACTGAAACTTGAAGAGCTTGAGATGCCATTAACTGGGAAGTTCAGAGTCCCTGCTAACTAGTCTCCCCTTGGTGTTCAGTGGGTTGGGAGCTTGTGAGGGAGGTAAGATCTGTTAAACAAAATAAAGTGAACCTAGATGGGTCTGAGTCAATTCGCCACTATGCCTCCAAAAGCATATCTGCCATGAGAAGAGACAGGCTCAGAAAGTGGGACTCTCCTGAAAAAAGTGCATAAATTCCGGTGCAAGAACTCCATGATAGCCACTTCGCTTAGCCAAGGCTTCTTAATTCCTCCAGGTGGTTGGCTATATTCCTGATGGTTAAGAATGCCAAATAAGAGAGCTCTAGTGAAGTGATACAGACTTTCTGGCCAAACGGAGAGATGTACATTCCACGTCCAAACATAAATGACTCTGGGATTATTCACTATTTTTCAAACTCAGTAAATGAAAACTTATTTCCAAGCCAAGCAAAACTTAACCCACTACAAGGGGGAAAGTAACCCACTACAAGGACAAAACATCAAAAAAAAAAAAAAAATCACCTCCTAAGACTGCATCAGAATTGGCATGATCTGGATACAAGAGATTTGGAGATTTTAAACTGAGAAACGTTAAGATATCTGCCATTCTTCATCAAAGAGGGCATCACCACAGTCAAGACCACATGTATTAAAAGTCACTGGATTATTACCCCATGAGGTGGGCAGGCACTAGTATTAACCCATTTTTACAGATATTGTAAGAGAGCTTAGCAAACCAAAGGAACTTTTACTAGGTCACACATCTAGTAGAGCTGGGACTGTCTAACACTGTATTAATCAGGGTTCTCCAGAGAAACAGAATCAATAGGAGGTATATATATAGAGACAGAGAGAAATTAATTTATTATAAGGAATTAGTTCCCATAATTATAGAGGCTGACAAATCCCAAGATCTGCAGTTGGCAAGTTGGAGACCCAAGAGAGCCAATGGTGTAATTCCAGTTTGAGCCCAAAGGCCTGAGAACCAGGAGAGCTGATGTTGTAAGTTCCAAAGGCTGGCGGGCTCGAAACCAAGGAAGACTCCCTCACCAATGTTTCAGTTCAAACCCAAAGGCAGGAAAAAAAACAAAGTTCCAGCTCAAAAGAATGCAGGGGAGGGGGCCGGCCCAGTGGCGCAAGCGGTTAAGTGCGCATGCTCTGCAGCGGCAGCCTGGAGTTCGTGGGTTCGGATCCTGGGCATGCACTGACACACTGCTTGGCAAGCCATGCTGTAGCGGCGTCCCATATAGAGTGGAGGAAGATGGGCACAGATGTTAGCCCAGGGCCAGTCTTCCTCAGCAAAAAAAAAAAAAAAAAAAGGAGGATTGGCAGATGTTAGTTCAGGGATGATCTTCCTCACAAAAAAAAAAAGAATTCAGGGGAAGGTCAGCCTTTTGTTCTACTCAGGCCTTCAACTAATTGGATGAGGCCCACCCACATTAGGGAGAGCAATCTGCTTTACTCAGTCTACCAATTTAAATGCTAAACTCATCCAAAAACACCCTCACAGAAACACCCAGAATAATGTTTGATCAAATATCTGGGCGCCCTGTAACCCAGTCAAGTTGACACATAAAATTAACCATCACAAACACCAAAGCCAATGCTTTTAACTGTATAACATTTTGCAATAATCTTTAACGGAATCAGCAGAATCATAGCTCACAAATTCTGTAACTCCCTCAAAGTCCTTGGTAGATCTCCAGGACTCTGGGTTTGACAGAATACAATACCTCTATAAAGCTCTATTTTGATAAAGAGCTTTTATGAAGGCAACACTAACCCCTCACTTATACCTCCCTAAGGAGATTGATCAAGCTATGAGTAGGTATCTCTAGACCAAGAGGAATCCACTCTGTGTGTCTTGGCCTCTCAGACTGGCCTGTGCCCCAGCATGGTGGAAGAAGAGAGAGCTTGAGCTACTTGCCTCCTTATGATACTCAGAGCCCACTTGTGACAGGCCTTGCTGGCCCTCTGTTCTGTCAGCTCCAGGTTCGTGGCCTAAGAGTAGGTCAGTCACTCATGGTCTGGAAGCCAAAGTCTAGGCTTGAGGAGGGAGACAGACAACACTGCCATGTTCTCCAACCCAGTTTAACGGTAATAAAGCTGATACTGCATTTTAACCCTCATCTGGCTCCTTCAGACAGTCTTCAATTGAGTAAAAACCTAGAGGACTGAGGGTAAAATGTGCTCCAACACATTCACAAGGATCAAAGCTCCAAGATTCTGAATGGCATTGAGAGGTCATCTGCTTTCCTGCCTCCTGGCACTGCCAAAGCATACTGGTGAGAGTCTTCACAAAATACCCACAGAGCAAGAGGCAATACGATCCCTTCCAGAACACTGCTGGTGCTTTGTAAGTCCTTTCTACTTTCTCTCTTCTTTTTTAAAAAAGATTTTTAGAAGAGACCAGCCCCTTACATTTCAGGCCTTCAACTCAATGATAGCTGGTCCAGTCAAAGCATCACTATAAACAGTTGAGATTACACTGGTAGCCCCCAATAAACAGTGCCTCCTCACATTCATGCCCTTGTTTAGTCCTCTCCCCTTGAATCTGGGTGAGTCTGTGATTTGTTTCAACCACAGAATGCAGTAAAATGGATGCCATGCCATTCCCAGGTCTAAGCATTAAGGTCTGGAAGCTTCTGCTTCTGTACTCTTGGGAGCCCTGAGCTGCCATGTGAGAAGTCCAGCTATACTACTGGAGAAACCATATGGACACACTACAAGCAGAGGCCACCTACTGAGAAAGAGGCCCTGAGATTACACGGAGAAGCTCTGAGGAACTTAGTCAACAATGAAAACCAATGGAAGAATGAGGGGTAAAAGACACCCTATTAATCCACCCTTCCCCTCCCCCAGAAACACCTAGGGTTCCCACAGAACACCATTTGAAAGAACAACAATGGCGACAGCAACAAATCGGGTTCTAGTGGCAGTGTTGTCCCTAATGAGCTATGTGGGTAAGTCGCTTCAGCTCTCTGGGTCTCAGTGAAGGCAAACTAGAAGATCTCCATGCTTCTGGCAGCAATAAAATCCCACTTTCTAAGTAATTGGATTCATAACAAAGAACAAATCAGATGATGCCTCTGCAACCTGCAAGCCACCCACCCATTGGAGTATCAACCAGTCATGACCTTGAAATATCACTTCTCTAAATGCTGACTCTGGAGAGCCTGGATCACTTTAAAAATAGCAGAAACATCTTCTAAACTTAACTAAGTGGGAAGTGATACATTGCACGTGAATCTTGTTGTATCAGGCTTTTATTCAGTGGAATTGTTTGGATTGGGAGACACGATACAAAGGGCAGTATTAATGTAAAAATATACCATATTGGCAAGGAATTCTACAGTAAAAATAAATCACATGTTGGTGGGTCAGTTTATATATACAGAAAATGCCTAAATGTGTCTTTGGAATCTGTAAAATGTAGGTACGACATATGCTCTTGACTATACGTATAGCCTTTGCAGGTAGAAAGTGTAATTTCCAATCAGCCCGTGGCCCATTCTGAAGCACCAAGCCTGCCTCCAAATTCATATTTTCTGAACCGATCAAGTCCCTCCTACATTGTTCAGTAAAATGTGTAGGTTCAACCTGGCTGCCCTTGCCATGATTTATTCATTGGCTTTCATCTGAAAGTTCCCTGTGTCTCCAGGTCTTTGATGCAAATTAACCAGAGTCTGTTGCCTCCTTCTGATGCCTTTTTACCCCCTGAGGGTCTTTAGCTGCAAGAGCGCATGTAATTAAATGTAAGGTTTCCTAAATTCAACCTTCCTCAGCCCACACAGTTTTCCTCCAGTCGCAGAATAAAACAAACATTCTGTAAAAATTTGAAAGACTCCCCTCTCCCCACCAGGTAAAGTTTCTTCAGCTGATGGCGCGTGAGCCAAACCACAATGCAGTAGTCAGACGTGTCAAAATCATTCCAAATCTACCATTTGCCCATAAAGCATAACACAAAGATATTGTAAAAAGAAATTATTAGAAAATTGCTTTTCCTCATAATTACCACAAATAACAAAAGAGAAACTAACTAAAGCAATGACTTAGAAAAGTGACTCAGTTTGAGCAATTACACAGATAAAAGCTGCATTCAGTAAGCAGTTCACACAAATTTATTGCTCCCTGCCAACTCTAGTTATTTAGAGGGCTACAGTAAATATTTCACAATATGGTTCTAATAACTCAAGATATTTTCTTAGAAGAGAACACGTCTCATGACACTTCCAATGTTATAGATTACTAAGGATATCAGTGCTCTTACAAAAAGCAAGTTTGAGCAAAAATATTTTTTCCTTTCTTTTAAAACAATAGAAAAATGATTGAGATAAGTGATGATATCAAAAGGGATGTATATAAGCACTTGACGAAGACCAGGAAACAATAATTTGATTTGCCTGAACCTAAATAAAATCCATTTCAAATTAACTTTGAAAAAAACAAAAAAGATCAAGATTTGGTAATATTTGGAGAATGGAGAAGATGAGATGAGAAACAAGAAGCTAAGTCAGTATGATGCACCTAAATAAACATCTAAAATCTTAATATCAGCAAAAGTCATTTTGTGGTTCTGTTGCATTTTTCAACCATAAAATTCCATGAAAATGACTCTTCTAAATTGTCAAGGGCCCAATCTTTGCACAATACAAACTGAACTCCCAAGGGATTCAATAGTTATTTGCTTTGTCTCTGATTTTAATATCCTACAGAAATACAATTTTGATTGTCAGCAAATTACAATGGGGAAAGAGATTTCAATTTCAAAAGCAAACTCAAACACTTCATTTACTGGGTAGTTACCCCAAAGCACATGGTTTCAAAGCATGACCTCCATCTTCATTCAGCATCAAATTAAAGGATTTTGAAACAATAAAAACAGATGAATCAGTTTCACAAGCAGTATGGAAGTGAATGATATGAAATTGTTATAAATACAGAGACTTTTTCATTACTCAGTGATACTTTACTTAATAAATGAGAGCTCAAGTCCTATGCTGAATTACTGCTAAGAAACATTTATTTGGGGCCGGCCCCGTGGCTTAGTGGTTAAGTGCGTGACACGCGCTCCGCTACTGGCGGCCCGGGTTCAGATCCCGGTCACGCACCGATGCACCGCTTCTCCGGCCATGCTGAGGCGGCGTCCCACACACAGCAACTAGACGGATGTGCAACTATGACATACAACTATCTACTAGGGGGCTTTGAGGAAAAAAAAAAAAAAGGAGGAAGATTGGCAATAGATGTTAGCTCAGAGCCGGTCTTCCTCAGCAAAAAGAGGAGGATTAGCACAGATGTTAGTTCAGGTCTGATCTTCCTCACAAAAAAAAAAAAAAAAGAAACATTTATTTGTGTGATCAATTGCTAAAAAGTTCTGCAACAGATTAATCAATCAGGTATTTTATTCTCATTTTTATAGTCATAATAATTTCTTAATGTACATCTGTACATATTAAAGGCACTTTCAACAAAACTCAGACCATCACCGAATAGCACAAAAAAAAATTCACTCCCAGAACTCAAAAAAAAACAAACATGACTCAAAGTAAGCAGTACAAAAATATTAAATGGTATGAGAAAAAGATTTTTTTAAGCTAGTTTTACATTTTCCTCCTGTGTTATTTTAAAACTTTCTTGGTAAATGGCTCAGTAAGGATAGGGTATAGCACGAGGGTGCACAGAAGGAATCTCAGAGCAGCTCAGTTTAATACAAAAAATATTTGAAATCTACTTTGTCCCAGGCATGGCAGAAAGCAGGGGACACATTTGTCCATTTAAAAGCTATACTCAACTTCCCTGTCTAGCTCTATCTCCCCTATTCTACATATCACATAATTCCACATCCCGCTTCTCCACCCAGGCCCCAGTCACAGCAAACTAGACCAGGAGTAGACAACTGGCCATACAACCCATAGTCAGGGCTGGGCCAATAAGATTCTCTCTCCAGAACAAAAACTAAGACAGTAAAGTTGAGACATCAGAAGATGTCTCCTGAGAGTTGAGGAGACATCTTTGACCAGGTGCACGCTGGTGAGTAAACAGAGAAAGGAGGTCTTGAGAGAGAAAGGACGATCTCAGACACACGCACAGAAGAGCAGTCACAGAGGCCTGTAAGGGGAGAAATGCACAGCGACAGACAGACAGACAGGAGCAGAAATGGAGAGATGGAGGCAGAGAGTACAAAGACAGATAGCAAACAGGGACAGTTGGAGAGAGATGACAGACAGAGATAGTGACAAAGATAGATGGCAGACAAAAGGTAGACAGCCACAGAGACAGACAACAGAGAAAATTAGTGGCGGGCAGCAGTATGTAGAGATAGGCAAGAAGACAGACAGATGTGCAAAGGAGAGGAAAGAGGGAGGGAATGGAGGGACATGGAGCATGGGGAGCGGGGACAGGCCCACAGAGAGTGCAAGAGCATGAGCCAGAGCTGAAGAATGGGCACCCAAGAGCAAGAGACCCACAGCAAGACCAAGACAGACGAGAGTGCAGGACCACTGGAGAGAGTAGAGTAGTCTCCATTTAACCGAGGGGCAGATGTTCCAAGACCCCCCGGGGAATGCCTGAAACCACAGAGAGTACTGAACTCTATATATACTATGTTTTATCCTATACATACAAACATACCCATGATAAAGTTTAATTTATAAATTAGGCACAGTAAGAGACTAACAACAATAACTTCTCTTTGGCATAGCTGAATTGCCAGCATCACTACTCTTGCACTTTGGGGCCATCATTAAATAAAATAAGGGTTACCTGAACACAAGCACTGCGATACTGTGACAGTCAATCTGAACAGTTGATCTGATAACTGAGGTGGCTACTAAGTGACTAATGGGAGGGCAGTGTATACAGTGTGGATATGCTGGACAAAGGGATGATTCACGTCTCGGGCAGGATGGAGCGGGACGGCTGAGATTTCATCACACTACTGAGAACGGTGTGCAATTTAAAACTTATAAATTGTTTATTTCTGGAATTTTCCATTTAATATTTTCAGACCTCGGTTGACCTCAGTAACTAAAACCTCGGATAAGGGGAGGGGTCTACTGTACGTGAGAAATTGAGGAGAGAGACTGAGACCAGGAGCCAGCGGAGGATACAGAAAGAGAAGAAAAACAGAAAATTCAAAGAGAAGGCATTACTAGAGACAAGTGAGAGGTAGGGATTGGGAAGTTGGGAGAGAGGAGGCATTTTAAATGAAGAGAATAACAGAGAAAAGTGACACATTTGATTAAGTTGGCCAGAGCATAATCCCTGGACGTTCTAGCTAGGTGGGAAAAGTATAAAGTGGAATTTCATCTGATGGAAAGAGAATGACTAGAATGTAGGACCTTCTTTAAAAAGAATCAGTTATCATGTCAAAATGGCAGACTGAAAACACACATTTATTTCCTTGTTCTTAAAAAATTAAATGGAATATACCCACAACAACAAAGAGAAAGGAGTTACCAGCAGGCATGAGCTCAGTTTCTGGAAGATGAAAAGTAGATGGAGGATGATGTGTGGCAGAGGAAGCCACGATTTTAAAATTCAAGAGAGATCTGGCCAAGACAGGGGCTAATGGGCCCAGGAGGTCCCTGAAGAGACTCGAGACATTGAAATGCTGCTACTACATAGGCAGGAATGAAATGTGAGTAAAAACTGAGAAACTAATTGGAAGTCTATAGAGAAAAAGTCCACTCACTTTCTGACACAGGGCCTCCTCCATCCACACACTCTGGCAGCCAAGCATTTACCTCTCATAAAGAAATGCATGGAGTTGTTTGGAAAGCAGTGGTCCTCCAACTGCAACATCCACTGGAATTGCCTGAAAGGCTTAGTAAAACAGATAACTGGGTCCCATCCCCAGAGTTACTAATTCACTAGGTAGAAGGTAGGGCCCGAGAATCTGCATTCCTAACAAGTTCCTAGAGATTCTACTACTAGAAATTAACCAAAGGCAATTTACTTAATCTCTTTAAACCTCAGTTTCTGCACGTGTAAAATAGGAACAGTGAAAGTACCCATAGGATAGAGTTATAGTGAAGACGAGAAGAGACGATGTATGTAAAACCTCTGGCACACTGCCAGGCACACATGTGAGAAAGGCTATGTAATTTGTCCAAGGTCATGATTATAACCAATAGCTATCATTGGTGCTTATAACCAGTATTAACCGGCTTCTAATGTCTGTGATAGACTGCCAGTTTACTTATGGTCTCTTTTGACTTCCAAGATTATGCAAGTGAAAAAAGATGGAAAAGGAATGTGAAAGTCCTCATCAAGCCTGTAGGTGACCAACTCGCTAAGTTGAAAAGCAAGGGCAGGCATATGCTGCCTTCATCAGGCAGATCACAGGTGTTTTTTGTTAGTTGAAAGAAGTACCTCAGTGCACACCCCCTCACCAAGCTCATCCCCATCACTGAAACTGATCTAGACAAACGGTTGTCACAGTACTTCATCCAGAGAACGAGTAACTGGCTCTATAGGTCAGAGTCTTGTCAAGAAAATAATGGTCCCTTCAAATGGATACTTAGAGGAATGTTTAATAAGGAGCTATTTACAAAGGCAGGGATGAGGTGTAGGCAGTGGTGTGCCGGTAACCTGACTCTCAGTGTGGGGATGGGGTGGGGATCCCTGATTTATAGCATTTGCCAATTTCTGCTCCCACCATGGCAGATTTCAAGCTACAGGGAGAAGTCCCTGAACCAGGAATAGGGAAGAGACGCACATAATCAGATCCTGAGAGGTGGTACCAGCCAGCGGCAGCCTGGCCCAGAACACCACTGAGGAAAACTTCAGCAGGGACAGCGAAGGGCCCCAGGGTCAGGAACAGTGGGACATTTTAAGGTGCTCAGCCCTACCCAAACCCAAAGGGAGCGAGCTGGAGATGTAACCGTTAATCAAGGGAATACAGATAGGCTATGAAGACACTGCAGGGAGGAGACCAGGAGAATAAATATCACAGCCTCTCCCTCCCGCCTCCCACCTCATGGTGGTCTGCCCCACAAGCTGAAGCCAGCCAGGGGCCAGAAAGCAAGGGCGCCTATTGACCTAATCCATATAGGTCAGCCTCCCGGGACACAGAGCAGGTTGGAGAAGAAAGAGAACGGCTCTAGGGAGGCAAACAGAAGATACGCAGTACGTTGGCCCATGTAGAGGCTCAACGCATCATCTTAATGACTGCAGCGTAGAACTCTAGTCAACTCAATCCCAATAATGCTGAGAGGAGACAAAAGTAAAGAAACTAAAAACTTAAAGATGAAATACAGTCTTATTACTCAAACTAATTCTATTTTCTTTGTCATAGCTGTAAAGTTCTAGTCTAAACTATGCTTTCCAAATTTACTCTTAATAGAAACCAAAGTTCAGCAGGAGACAAATATCGGTAAAATTTGCCAATATAGTATCATCTTTCAAACGCTGACTCCAGCACTCTGAGAATGCCAGTGAAGGATGCCTACATTTTTGCTTAAGAGAAAGACGTAATGAGAGGCCATTCCTCTTCGTTATAGAAGCACCTGATGTCATCACAGAACCTTTAAAAGCCTATGAGAAACGATGGTTTTGAGGCACTCTTGGTTAATAATTACATTAAAAATTATAGGATTGACTCAGTTAATTTCAGAATATCAGTTTTATGCAATATAGGACTAATCAAGAGTTGTCATTTTAATTTACATAATGAACAGTCTTAGGATAAGTAAGCGAACCAGTTCTGATTATTGACATAGCTCTATAATACCCAATCAGAAGAGTTTTAAGTAATTTTGTCATTAACAAGAGTACATGACTGTCAGAGCAGAGAGTTGCCCAGACTGCAATGTGATCAGCAAGACTGCACTTGCACAAAGAACAACCAGAGCATCAAACAAATTCCAGCATCTAGGATGTGCTGAAAACTCACAGCAATGGGTGAGCGACCCAAGACAGCATGCCAAAGAAAGAGCAATGGGATTCCCAGAGGAATGAAAATTTTTAAGGAAACTTCCACCACATTCTTCACACATTCTGCAATCTTCTTCTTTAAAATGACTTACGGGATCCGGTTATCCCACATCCAATCTCACAAAAAAAGAAACAGCTATAAAATCTAGGAATAATTTTGGGTGAGGTGTTTATAAGGGAAAAATGTGTAGCAAGTGTTGAGTCTGTATAAAATCTCTTAAATCTCTGGAAAGGTTTACAATGCACGTTGGGCTTCATCATGGATTCCTCAATTTGAGACCCAACATCACAAAAGTCTTACTCATTTTGGGATTCCCAGTCTCTAGCACAGTATTGGGCATGAAAGAGGTCCACCATATTTATGAAATTGAACCATAAGCTAGCCTTTGCTTTTCATGTCCATTTGTCTTTGATTTTTAGTTCCTCCATGAAATCTGTGCCCTTCCTTCAGTCATTTTATTTCTTTCACTAAAATAAACATAAATCATTCACTTCCTAGTTCCTTCTCACTTCCAGCTCTAATTTTTACATAATCTCTGTGCCCAGAGTTTATTGCTTCTCAACTTAAGAAAATGAGTCTCCTAAACACTCTCACACACACGCACACACACACACAAATGCACCTTTGCATGTGCCCTCCGCACACAATTCTACCTGAGCAAGTCTTTCACGTCATTTATGATCATGTGTGAGGGAGGTCACTCTGTGAGAACATTTAAACACACAGTACAGACTGATGTCTCCCAAAGGGCAAGGGCAAGTTTTGTTTTCATTTCATTCTGTTCATGTGCTCACTACTAAAATAACTCTCGACGACCCTGTGTTATTAGTTACCAGACTGTTTGCGAAATGTCATTATTAAAGAAAAAAAGGAGAAAGTACCAAGGATTGGCAGGGATGTAGAGTGATGAGAACTCGCATCCACTGCTGGTGGGAGTGTAAACTGATACAAACCCTTTGGAAAATCGCTTGGCAGCATCTACCACAGTTACACATGTGCATCCTAGGTATATACCCTAGAGAAATACGTGCTCCCGTCCAAAAGACACATACAAGAATGTCTGTAGCAGCATTAACAGCAAAAAACTAGAAACAACTCA
Organism: Diceros bicornis minor; assembly: GCF_020826845.1. NCBI lineage: Eukaryota > Metazoa > Chordata > Mammalia > Perissodactyla > Rhinocerotidae > Diceros > Diceros bicornis. Next base: position 77,030,273 of record NC_080743.1, read on the forward strand.
CACATTGGAGGAGGTCATTGAAAGAACACGACCACTAGTTGACCCTCAAGCTAGACCAGGACAATGGGAGGATTCCCACTCTCTCCCCTGCCCTTGGAATGTACGTTCTGCCCACTGTTCCCACAGTGGGAGCCATTTCAAGGACACGGACTAGAGAGAGTAGGCGTTGTTGAGAACATCTGTGCAGTATACAGGACTGAACTCAGTTAAGGCCTCCATATAAACTTCTAAGATTCTGGCGGGCAAGTGCGGAGATCTACTTGTCTTGTGGCTGCCCAAAACAAGGCTCGTATGTAACATCCCTTGCTTATTAAAATTGCCACCTACCAATCTATAGTGGTCATCGTCTTTCTTCAGTCTCTCCTTGCCTTCCATGTATGGCGGCCAGTTTGCAAACCAACATATGTCCATCAACAGCAGAAAGGACAAATAAAACGTGTGATGTGCTCATACCATAAAGTATTATACAGCAGTGAAAATGAACTGATGGTACATGCAACAACATGAATGAATCTCCAGCTGACAAAAGAATACACGCTGTATGGTCCCATGCACACAGAGCTCAAAAACTGACAAAAACAAACCGTAGTGTTCAGGAATGCAAAACAAGGTGGTAAAATTATGAGGACAAGCAAGCAAGTGATCACCATAAAATCAGGAGATGGCTCCCTTTGGAGAATAAGGGAGTTGGGCTCAGGAAGGGTCCCAGGGGACTTCTGGAGAGCTGGCAAGCTTCAATTTCTTGACATAGGTGGTGATAACACAGCATTTACTTTATACAAATGTGTTAAGCTATACAAAATTATTTCACGTGCTTTTCTATTTTGGTATTAAACAATAAAAAAGGGTTAAAAAAAGGGGGAGAAGAATCAAAAAGACAACTGTTATTAAATTTTAAAAAATGGCTTTCAGGTGGAAAAAAGAGTGGGCTAGGTCATTTGTGTTCCATGGGGCAGACCTCGAATGAGTGGTAGCTGTAAGAGGACAGATTTTGGTGACATCAAACAATAATAACAACAAAAGAAGAAGAACGAGGAGGAAGGGGGGAGGGAAGAAAGGAGAAAAGAAAAGGAACTAGTTCACAACTATAGATGCCTAAAAACAGAACATTTCTTGTAAGAAAGTGAGTGTTCCATCCCTGAAGCTATTCAAGCACGGGCTGGATAACCACTGGGAGGGATGTTCTGGAGAGGATTCAAACACTGGAAAAGGAATTGTAAAGAATGTCCCTTCAGACCAAAGATTCCATGCCTCTCTTTCTCTTTCTCACCAGTTATAGGTGTGGCCATTCAAAGAGAAAAACTAAAAAAACAAAAACAAACCGTGGTCCAAATATCCTAAATGTATAAAGCAGATACTCGCTTTATGAAAAGGGTTCCTTTGAATAAATAACTAAGGTATATTTTAAATGTTTGTTTACAAGCCATTAACTAACCAAAAATAAAGAGGAGGAGGAATTGAGGAGCTTCAAGGTAATGCCGGAGAAACCACTGCCAAATGAAGTCCAATCATAAATGAAGAGCTAGTGTCAGAGAGAATGAAGCCAAAGATTCAATTTACCCACAGTGTTCCTCAAATGCATCTATTCTTTTATGATAGATTATTAAAATAGATGGATTTCATAAAAATCAGGGAATTTGGAAACTTTACTGCCTTACATTAAATCACAAGGCTTCCTCCTCTCAATTCTCCAGCTAAGATCAATCAACACATTTCACTTTTTGACACTTGCAGAGAAAGACAGCCAAGCCTTGGCTGAAGGTTATCTTAGAAAATATTAGAAGAAAAAACAAGCTCTGCTGAGCTGGTAATAACCCAGATTATCATCCATTCCCCTTTCAGAGCAACAATGGCTTTTAACCAGTTCTCTGTTTTATAAATATTACTGTGGCTCAACATATCAATGAGGAGACACAACATTACCCGCAGCTCTCATCCTGTTTGCTAACTAATTATATCAACAACCTGAACCAACTTAACACTATAAAAAGCACAGCTGATTTAGCAATCTGTAAATTATATATGTACATAAATCTGCACAAAAATGTGCTGCGTTTCACTCTTGCTAATGTGCATGGATTCTTACTGGCACCTACAATTGTTTGCTATAGGTTTCCGAACACTAAAACATATGTTCTGCCTAGAATGGGACCAGTTAGAGTAATATTTTCATAGTTTTCTGGCACTGAGGTCTGCCAGCCTTCTTAAGACAGACCTCCTATTTGCTTCAGCGAGCATTCTGACAGTAAGTGCCTGCAGATTTAAGCAACCATCAAAAAATATTCTGGAACAACACTTTCCAACTATGAATATACAGAAAAACAGGCTGACTTTGCCTATGTGGCAACGAAGTCAATAGAAAGATTTGAAATGTTCACCACCGTGACCATAAGTAAAATCAAATCAAATGTGGGGCATTAATTTTTCCTGGTGACTACTCTTAACTATCCAACAAACAGATAATTATCAAGTCTCTCCTTCAAGTGGTATTCAGAATGTATTAAAGTTAAACTAGATTTCAGTCCCATCAAGACCAGTAAACATCTTAAAAATGTATTTTTAAAATATAATGTCAGGCCTAAATAAGAGTTACACCCAGGAAACATTGTAACATAAGGGCAAGAACCTTGGACCAAAATTCACTAGAATGTAACTTACTCAGGGTAAGGAGAGTTTCTTGTTTTCCATTGTATTCCAGTGGTCAATAAATAAACTCAATAAATCTTTGTTGAATGAACAAACCAGTCACAACTGCTGGCTAGTCCCTGAGCTGCCTCTAACTGCCTTTTCTAACTCTGCCTCTTAGTAACTAACTGTAAGTAAATTACTTGACCTGAGGATTCTTAGTTCCTGAAACTAACATGGAGACACCTTACCTGCTTTGCTGACTTATGAGGATCAAAGGTGATATTCTATGAAAAGTGACTTAATACTTCGTAACAGGCACACAAAGGTCAAGTGGCCATTCTCCTGCCTCTGCCTTCAGCTAAACCATTAAGAAAGGTAAAAATACTGCCCTTCCTTAAAACAGAATTAGCTTCTCCTTTGCCCTGTTATTCTGTTTAGATGTAGTAACATGGCTGTTAGCCAAAATGGATGTTGTTCTTGTTGTTATAACATTTTATTTAACCTCCACTGGGAAATTATGCTTCTCTAGAGAAAATATTGGTAATGCAAGGAAAGTCACTGCATGGTGTACCATAAGGAACACGACACGGGGGCCAAGGGGCTTGGAGTCTCATCAGTTCTCCCCTTAAATATTTGAGGAAATGTTCTTGCCTCAATTTCTTCAGCTACACAGTGCTGGGGAAAGAGGCAGATTAGATAGCATCTGAGGTCTGTTTCATCCTACAGTTCTATGATATTCCAGACATTAAATATTCAAATGCCCCCCAGTTCTATTATCCATTAGCATATAACAAGAGTTATTTTTTCAAGGATGATGAAAACAGCTCCACAGGCTAAGTGATAAGCGCTGAAGAAACAATGATGCTACAAGAAGGATGAATGATATTCTCTAAAGAACTCCTGCCTCAGGCACTGTCTGCCTGCCACTTTGAATTAGTCACTTAATATTTCTAGGACTCAGTTTTCTGGTCTGTAAAAGAGGAGCAATAATACTGCATACGACCACTGGGAGAAAATACCTAATGAAATGACCAAAAAGTATTGCTATTTAAAGGTAAAATGCTATTCAAATACTGTAATGTCCAAAAAAAGGCTGGTGGATTTTAGGAGAAGACAATCAATATTTTTAAATAGACTTTTTCCATCACAGTAAAATAATATAATGCATGTAGATATTGTGATATTTCCAAGAGTCCACATTTTTTTTCTATTCGTGTTCAGGAAATACGATGAAAGCGATCACTAAAAACTTAAATCCCACATTTCAGGATCAGAATCTTTTCTTCTGAAATAATAGGTAATTTTAAAAGTTCATCCAACTCTGCCAAGATGTTTTGTTTTTGTTGTTGATGTTGTTTGGTTGGTTGGTTAATTCAAGCCAGTGCTTGACTTCAATTAACCAACAGTCAGATTAAAATGCCAGCACTAAAAATATTCCCAGCTACTTATTCGACTGACATTCTATATATGCTTACAGAGGGGAAGTGGCTCTAAGAAGACCCACTAAACTAGAAGATATCCTGCCTTCTCAGCTCTAGCGGGTTTTTTTGTTTTTTTGTTTAATTGTAGTATCAGCTCCAGGATTCTTAAGGTCCTCCTACAAGCCCAAGGAATCTTGTAACTGTTACATGTAAGATTCTGTTACTGCCCTTCCCAGTCAAAAACATAACATGGTATACATTAGATACAGGGTTTCCCCTCTAACTTAAAGGACACTGCCTCTTCACCAAAAAATGAAATTGTCATTGATATTTATGAGGAAGCGGATGTCACTGGCAATGGGATCTCCAAATCTGCAAGACTGTCTCCATATCCCCTAACAGGCCAATAGCAACAGCAATCACAGCACATTAACTCTTACCTAGTGATTTTATTTAAAAATCTATGAACACCTCCAGCTTTTTTATGGCAGAAGAGTTCATGGTGGCTGTTCATGTAGTATTTATCATCGCCTTGCATCCCCAGGTGATAGCTGTGACCTTGTTGTACAAGCCACCTTACTTAGTTTGAGTGAGGAAGACCTTGAAGAGAAAGGTGACTGACCAGAAACGCTTTGATACTCTCCTTAAGAGGCACACGATCAATGACCATTTCTAAGAAAGTGTTTAAATAATACACGATGATTTGCTATCCTAGTTGATGAGTTTTTTATTATAAGATAAACTTAAATCACTTTTTAATTAAAGACTATTTCCTAGTAGAATAAGTCACTTCCCCTCAATTCCTAACTAAATCCAAATAGAAGCCCACAGTTTGAATACAAGCTCCGTAAGGCTCTGAAACTGTGATATTTACACATTTTTAAAACCCATTTCCTGAGTTAGCACTTCAGGTCCTTCTAATAGAAGAATGTCGTCTGTCTCTGGAAGGAGAGGGGTCCAGGAGCCTGCAAAGAGCATCTCCAGGCTCAGCCTCCCCCCCCCCCCCGCCCCGGTTCACTTTAGCCGTGTGACGAAGGGGTGTGCACTGCACCTTCCAACCGCCGGGCTCCTATTTGCTCTGCAGGTGCTTTAGCCGGGATGCTCTGCTGTGGGTCCTAAAGGCACTCAAAATGTTTCCCTGTCTATCCCCATTCCTAGGACTCTCGCCTCCCAGCGCTTCAAGCTACTGTCCATCTTAATGCCACAGGGAAGGAGAGGAGCGGGGAGCACTGGTTTATTGAGTAATAGATTTACAGGCTTGGTGAGTTTGGGAATTTATAGGTGAACAAGATTTATAGGCATAAAACAGTGCTGTGGTTTGGAAGAGAGGAACTATGACAGGTTTGTACCTGTGACCGCTTGGCCAACTCTGCACGTGTGCCCTACAATTCCCAGCTGAGTCCAGGAAACTCTGCCCCTCGTGAGCCTTAACTTAACCTCGAAGCGAGTGAGTGAAGAGGTGGAATCAGGTAGCCTTGCAGCACGACCCTAAGTCCCCACATCCCTACACCTCGGACTTTTCAGCTGCCAGGATGGGAGGTGGAGGCAGCCTCATCCTCCCATCCCTTGGGGCCGGGACCCGGAGTTGCCGTCTCTACAGACGCGGCACCTTGGGGAGCAGCCGGAGAGCCCCGAGAGCCTTCGCGGAGGGGTGGGCAGTAGCGACGGGGAATGCGCCGTCGCTCCCGGTGCATCCAGCTTCCCATCACTTTTCCCAGTACTTTGCTCATCAGCTGTCGCGCTCTCTGGAGATGAGATCGAGAAGGCGCGAGAAAAGCCCAAAAGGCGTCCCGAGGAGAGCTCTCCTGTTGGGATGGGGGCCCATCAGACCCCGCCCCGCCCTGCCCACCTTTCCCAGCCTCCGGGAGACAGCCCCGGGCGCCCGCGCCGCGGCTCCCAGCAGAGCTCTGGGGTTTGCTGCATCTGCTGGCGCCGAGCGGCGGGAGGCGGCTGCAATAAAGGCACGGATAAAAAGCCTGGGTAACCGAAATTCGAATGCACCTCTTACCATTGGACCGGCGGACAATATTCTCCAGAAACGTGTTTTGCGGAGCCACCAGTCCCCTCCTGCCCCCGGCCATGGTCATCCTCCCGGCAGCACGGGGTCTGGGGGGCGTCCCGGCGCGGCTTCTCACGACAGCAGGAGGCTGGGCGCGAGGCCCGCGCGCGATCCCGCCTCGAAGCGCCCCATGCGCCCCACGGGGACCTGAGCGGGCAGGGGCGGCGGCTCCCTCCGGCTGCCACCCTCGCGCCCTCTTCGCGCCTCCCTCCCTGCGGCCCGCCTCGCAGTGCACTCGCGCGGGGCTCGCCTCGCCGCAGCCGCCTCCGGGTGGGCGGAGGGAGCCGGCGCGCCTGGACCGGTGGCGCCCCCTCCCGGGCGCGTGCCCCCCGCCGGCCTGCGGGAGACCGAGCGGAGGGCTCCCGCAGCGGCCCGAGAAGCAGCGGGCGGCGGCGGGCCAAGGCTGGATTGGCAGCGCCACCCTCTGGGCACATCTGGGAAATGTGCTCAGGATGCGTCTTGGGCTGGGTGGAGAGGAGGGCGTTCTGAGCAGCTTTCTTGGTGGATGCACTTCCAACAAGGTTACCCCGAGTCTTGGGGGAGCTTGATGATGTTACTTTCTTCCTTTGCTCTGTTTCAGGCCGGAGCCCCTGGGACCTCTGAGGCTCTTGGAACACCTTCCTGCCTCCCTCTAAAGTTTCTTAGACTCATTTGTGACAGTTGCCCCAACCTTGATTCTGAAGCCAGTGTTTCACCAGTAATTTATGAAGTTGTATTGTAGGGGGTCAGACTTGCAGAGTGACTGACTGATTGAGCTCCAAAAGAGCTGTCTTGGGTTGTTTTTAAAGATGACCAAAGGCACAAATGCCGGCTCCAGACGTCTGATAAATTTTGATTGACCTGATTTCCACTCTTATTCAGCTAATATTTTACCTGAAGGCCGAGAAAATATAGGTATATTTACATAACTTTTTTAGCTGAAGCACAGTCTGTTATGATCAGTGTGTAAGGTTAGGAAACAGGAGCAAACTGACACACATCAAAACGGTGAGTTTGTCTCTGAGGGCAAATGCTTGGGGTAGAGGGGCGGGGCGGGCAACTTCCCGCACATTTAACATTAATTAACAACCAGCATTGGCTTGAAGGACGGTCCACACTGCACGGGATGGGGTGCTGGTCTACACACCTGCCCCCTGGTATAACGAAGAATCACGTACACGGAAGTTTCTGGGCAGGAGCTCAGACAACCCGTCTTTGTTCACTTACGTTGAGAGAGTTCTTTACCTGTCTTTTTACTACTCGTCCCCAGTGGGTGTGGCCAGAGACGAAGTCTGTGCCACACAAAAGGAATGAGTTGACAGTTTTCTACTTAGTTCCAGGTTGGGTCAACAGTCAACACAAAAATGTAAGAGGAGAAAAACTGATCCTGCAACCTCAATTGTCTGGATTAACCATCCTGACCTGTCCTAATGTATTGCAGATACCCTGTCTGAGTTCATTAATCTCAAAAGTAGAAGAACTAATTCTTGCCCAACAATCTCTCAGAGTTGCTGTGGAAATCAAATGTAATTATGTAGGGAACAGCGCTCTATATTGTAAAGTGCTATACCGAGGTCAGACGTCATCATTAGAGTGACTAAATAAATTGGGCCATCACAAACATCACCCTTTGTCTCATCTTGTGTAGACACACAAAGTAAACAGATGACCGGCTGTTAGCAGAGCTAGGTAAGGCTTGCATAAGCTTTGAAATGAAAGTAATGATACACTTTTTTCATAAGATAACATTCTACCCATCACATCAGTCACCCAACTTAGAGATGTGATTTCTTAAACCCTAGCTCCGTCTAGTGGTTCTTTGTTCTATTACAAATGAGATAACAAATGGTGGTTGAAGAGAACTTATTCTGAAATGTATTTCGTGCTGAGCTGGTTGGGTGGTGTCTGCCCACTTCATTTGAATAAAATCATTTGAATAAGCCTGTTACGGTTATGTTATCTACTGCACAAACATGCCCAAGGGGAGATTTTTCGTGACAGTATTAAAAACCCATCAAGCAACCTCATAATCCTGCTTGTGAAAGGAAGATAAAGACAAGAACGAGGGAAAAACTGTCATAGAGAGTTAATAAAATTTCTCAGATTTTAATGAGCTCTCATGTTCTGTGGCTCAGATAAAAAGGAAACAGATGATATTCATTTGAGGTGAGAGATGTTAAAGCCTTGGTAGGCTATCTGATAAGGAAAAGAAACAAGGAATTATTTTCCATTTTAATTTTAAATGTACTACTACAGTGGTTCTTAGCACACACTCCGTGTGTCTGTGTGTTGGCACCATTTTGAATACTATAATTTTCAGCGGCACACTTGAACAGATTAAAAGACCCAAAACAACATTAAAAAGTCAGCAATCTCTAACCACCATCACTACTCAATGTGTTGGCATCTCACAGTGTCTACGAAAGCACATCCAGCCATGCCCCCATTCCCTTGGCAGACCCTCAACACTGTCTGACTGAGGGAATAGAGTCGTCGTCTGCCCTGTCCACATTCTCTTTGATATTCACAGGCCAAGGTTGTGCATGTTCAGTAAACATATCATCTTTCTGGGGGCTGGTTTGACAGTACGCTATAGTTCGTACCTCCTACTTGCCACCTTCTGTTCCTTACTCTACATTCAGTTCCAGGGCCAGCTCAGCTTAAAGTCCTGTCTGCAATCTATCACTAGTGTAGGCATCTCAGTCAGAGCAAACTTTAATCTTACAAATTTGTCAAAACTTGGTAACGACTTTGTGAGGGATTCACAATACACCAATGTGCCTTCGCAGACCAGTTGAGAGCCCCTGTATTTTTACATAACAGGCAAAGCCACTTTTCTTTTCAAGGAACAACTTTAAATGACTGTGACCAGAATTCCAATTAAACTGCCTCTGTCCCCTCCTGCAGAAAGTGAGCTACAACTCTCTAGAACTTCTACCAAGAAGGATATAGAGTCTGAAATTAAAACTTCTAAAATTTTACTTGGGTGTCTCTAGCCTTCCCTTCTTCTCAGTGGTTCTCCTCCCATCCTCTCTCATTTTGTTTACCCCTCAATTGTCACGTGTTTATGTCTGTATCACACAATAGATGGCGAGCTCCTTGAAACAAAGGTGAACTTTACCAACCTTTGTTCTCATAAATGTGATTAAGCTATAATGCAATTAGTAAGTCACCAAAAGGAATGGATAGTGATGGAGGCCTGTAGAGAGAGCGTGGAGATGGAGGCCTGCAGACTGGCTGGGAAAAGAGTCCAGGAGATGAAAGGAAAATCTCTATGCCAAACAAAAATCTATCAAATGAAGAGGAATCAATACCAGAGGGGGCAAACGGCATCATGCAAAAACAGGAATTACATTTTTTCCTTTTATCAAGACCATGAGGTGTACAGGACAGATTTCAGAAAGCCGAGAGTCCCTTAGACATAGGAGAGTTGCCTATGGGAGCTGGAATGAGCAAGCAGGAACGCTTCATGGTTAGCAAACAATTAGCATCATCAGGAGAAACTGAACCTAGAGGTGACTTCCCCTACTCAGCTATCATGAGCAAAATATCTAAAAGAGGGGGAATATGCAGCATGGAAAATTTCAGCTTCTATAACTCAATGACTGACTTTTTATTATATGTAATTTCTGTTAACAAAATTTCTTTTCTAATAGACTTACAGAAAGAGAGTTGGGCAGGCCATATCCATTGGAAAGATCTGTTCTGTGTTATAGGTATCTCCCCTCAAGTGCTGTGAGAAGGAAGAGAATCTGCCTCAATGAGAATCATAATCCATGAATCTAATTGACTAGAGGGAAAGGATACACTGATGTGGGTGTTACACTCAACTGGGCTAACCCAATGGGCATTTTTAAATGTTTGTAGAATTAGGTTATATCCTTCTAAATGCCCAAAGCTGTTATCTTTCTTTCTCATTTCCTCTTATCAAAAGAGAACAGGATCTTTTACCAATTCTCCCTCATGGAAAATAACTAAAAGCCATTTACAACAGTCTCATTTCATTATAGAAAACATTTACTCAGAGTCTAGCATATACCAGATGCTGGGATAGGTTCTAAGGATGAAAAGATGGTTATATTTGGCACCTGCCCTCAAGAAGCTCGATAAACACTTAGTGAGTGCTTAGCTTCTTTACGATTTCTCTCCTTTCAGCTACTTCTCTCTCTTGATTGTGCCTCTAAATCTTGCTTTCTTTGTCAATAAACTACAGTTTGTCTTTGTCAGAAAACTTCACTAAAGCTTGCCTGCCTCCTCTTAACTGAGACTTGGCTCTCTCCTAAGCTCTTGGAGTCCTGTAGACTCCACTCCTTTGGAAGACATTTGTCTGCCAGGGCCCATGTACCTAGAAGCCAGAAGTCAAGGTGACAATTCATTTGGTTTGTCACTATGATATCCAAACCACTACTCTTCTACATTCATGTAAAATATCTCCTTTGAAGTTCATGATCAATAAAAATAACACTCTACTCTTCTTCACTTGTTAAAATAGATTTAGGGAAAATTGTATTCAGTTTTGAAAAGGTTGAGGTGCCGGAGGGACATTGCAGAGAAATGTCAAATAGGCAGTTGGATACACAGGTGTAGATCCCAGGAGAAACAGTTGGTGGAGACAGAGATTGGAAATCACCAGCTTATAGCCTTCAGAGGAGACTGAGAAGGAGCAGTTTGGAAGTGGGGAGAACTGGGAGAAGCAGTTTTATACAAGCCTGGGAGGAGGGAGGCAGTGTTTAAATGGGAAGAGTGAAGAACAGCATCATAGGCTGTACACTATAAACACTGGAAAATGCCCACTGGGCCTAATGATTAGCTGGTCATTTGAGACCTTAGCAGAAATATTTTCAATGGAATAGTGGGGAAGAAGCCAAATTATAATGGGTTTAAAGAGTAAGTAGAAACTTACAATCAAGATGGCAGACTTGGCTGAGTATTAGTAAGGACTGCCTTTCTACTCCAAACATATAAAAATGCTGAATAAATTGTTTTTAAACATATCTTTAATATATTGCCAAGCTCAAAAGCAAAAAGGAGGAAATTTCAGATGTCAAAAATAGGAAGGAACCCACAGCAGTTAGTGAGAGTTGGGGGGGAGTTGATATAACCCAAAAAGAAAGACATCTTAGAGGATGCAGTTTTAATATTTGTGTCATGATATAAGGACACAGGTCCTGTACATAGTAGAGAAACAGGAACTAGATCCCTGATGGAGCCAGGAGCTTGGAAAAATCGGACCTAGCACCGTAATCTCTACTTGTCCAGAACATGTGTGGAAACGGTTACCTTCAGAAGTCAGACTCCCTAGACCAAGCATTCCACATATATGGAATGAAATTCTACCAGCTACCTTCACGGTGCGGGAACCCTGTGCCAAGAAATTTATATAGAAATCTCACATAGCCGTGTCAGAAGCCAATAAGAAACTGCTGCATAGGAAAAACTATACCAACCAGTACACCTTAAGATCCAGCTGGGGTCCGGCCCCGTGGTGTAGTGGTTAAGTGCACACGCTCCGCTGCTGGCAGCCCATGTTTGGATCCCGGGTGCACACTGATGCACCACTTGTCAGGCCATGCTGTGGCGGCATCCCATGTAAAGTGGAGGAAGATGGGCACGGATGTTAGCGCAGGGCCAGTCTTCCTCAGCAAAAAGAGGAGGATTGGCATGGATGTTAGCTCAGGGCTGATCTTCCTCACACACACACACACACACACACACACACACACACACAAAATATCCAACTGATAAAAATTCCCTGCAATAGTCAGCATACATACATAATTACAAATTATACAAAAAAAAAATTCAACACCATAGATATGGCTAAATAATAAATTGGAGAAAATTACAACTGAGGAACAATGCATACTGGAGCAATCTATTAAGATATATTTTTAAATATGCAGAGAATAAAGGAGAAATAGAATCCTTGAGGTGAAAACAAGACATTATGATCAGAAAAAAAAACCAAAAAAGGCATTAAAGGATTTTTTAAATATTCCTGTAAATAAAAAATTGCATAGGAATTTTAAATGGTAATCTAGACACAATTAACTGGAGAGGACATTACACAGAACATAGCCTAGAGAAATAGATAGATGGGAAATGTAAATGATAAGAGGATGGAGTGAGAAGCTCCAACATATGTCTAAAGGGAATCCCCTAAGGAATAAAAACATAAGATGGGGAAGAAGCAATACTCAAAGGGATAATGAGAAAGAATTTCCAGAATTTAAGAAACTGAATTTTCCAGAATTAAATTCTCAAATTGAAAAGGCAGGATAAATGAAAACAAACAAATCCAGACCTAGACATATTGCAGTGAAACTTCAGAAAATAAAAGGAAAAGAGAAAAATTTAAAAGCTACCGTAGGAAAAAATAGATTCATTACAAAGAAATGAAAATGATAACTAACATTACAGATATCAACATGAACAAGAGAGTCAGAAACGGCGGAATACATGATGAGTTCCTATATATACCCACACACACAGAAAAAACAAGAATTATCCAGCTCTAGTCCTAACCCCTATTTGTATCCTCCACTGCTTCTCCCTTCTGAGATATTACTAAGTCTCTGTCAAGATGATGTTCTTATTCAGATCTGATGTCCATTTTTTAATCAGATTTTTTTTTACCGCCTCTTAAATCAATATTTATATCCAGGCTTTTATGTAAAGAATCAGTATCATACTTCACACATGTATCTAGACCTACATATATATCAATTTAAGAGTGATATGAATCATTTAATATTAAAAAATGTTTCCCAGATGTCATGTTCAATTGTTGTGAGCAAGCAGGAAAATGGATGCTGGGCAGTATTGGGATATGGTCATTCATTATGCAAAAATGTGTTGTATTCATATCATAGGAGAGGAGGGAATTGACAGGTTAATTAATTTGTTTTCTTCTCTTACCTAAGCACTTATACTGCTCAAATCCTTCCCTCAGAAATAATGGTTGTTTCCAACGTTGGCAGTGGTGCAGCCTACAACCTTCACTGCACCCAGACACGGTCACCTTTTATTTTGAGGATGTGGAGCAAGGGAATGAAGAGATGAACGCTGTTAGTCTCAAGAGGAGATGTTTAGGATTACAGGTCATGCTGTGCCACAGCTGAGACCATCGCACAAGTGACACACAGTCCCTGGGTTCCTTAATACATTTACCTTTGTGTCTGTGTGATAAAGGGAGCCCTCGGAGGCATAGGGCCAAAGGCAAAGGCCCCTTTGCTGAGTCTAAGGACAGTAATGCTATGCTACCTATAGTGCGTTAAGTGCTGCATAAAATAAAAGATGAAGTTATAAGACACGGCATGTTTCTTCATAAGAGTTTGAAATCTAACTAGGGAGAGGGAGAGAGTACCATAAAGTGAACAAACACAATAAGACAGAAAGTTGCCCAAATGTCCAGAAATATGAAGCACTTTATACATAGACACCCACCTCCTAGCATCCCTAGGAGTTGCCGACTGCACCAAGGGCAGGGACTGTCTCCATAGCCATGGAGCCTTGCAGATCACCTGGTACAAAATCAATGCACAATAAATGTTGAGAATAAAAGACAGGAGCTTATGGCCCCTGAACTGATGAACTCAAGCTTCTGATGACTTAAAAATAAGTCCTCCTCATCCCAGTTGGTCCTCCACTTCTTTCTCTTTCTCCCATCTGCCCTCTTAATTCTTCTTGTCCCCTCAAAGCCATGCCCTTAGGAGTTAACCTTATCCACTTTCTTAGTCAAGACTCTAATGCATATTTATATCTTTCCTCCTATTTAATTTTCTTTTAATTAATGTTTACCATGGGAGTTGTACATACTCATATACACATTAACCATTTAACTGACATTAGAAAAGGTTTTCCTATGCATGCTATGTGACTCCATTTCCGTTAATGAAGTTTCTGACAAGGAAGAAAGTCACAGAAATCTTTAACTTCGTTAAAGATGTTTTTACAACAAAGTAACATTCATGAGGTGACTTTCTAGATCCACTAAAAACAAGAAGTCTTAATCATGCCCAGTAAGGAAGAGAAAAGAAATAGCTAATGTGAAATGAACCAAAATTGTTCTTCATCTGTTTTGGAACATGGAGCTACATATGCACAAACACTCCCATAAACACAGGCATGCTCCAATTCACCCTCTTAAATGCCTGACATTTGATCCTATCTTGGTTTAGCTCTGCTTGCTTTAATTATGATCAAAAGCTGAGTGCGGAGAAATAATCCAGATATGTGTCAAGCACCCACAAAGTTTGTGGTACCATACGAGGTCCTCGGAACACGGCGTACAGAGAAGGTAGTCCTCTTCCTAAAGAGCTTATAATCTAAGAAGAAAGGAAATAAGAACATATAATTACAGTAACTACAAAATGAATAGGTCAAAGACTGTATTTGCAAGTTAGAGAATGGGTTGAATAAATTCAAGTCTTACCTAAATGCTGGTTTGCACAAAAGCATACACAAAAGGAAAGAAAGAAGCCAACTGAGAGCGTGATACATTCAATTTAATTCTTTTTAAGGTAAAATTTACTTACAGTGAGATGCACAGATCTTAAGTGTACAGTTCAATGAGTTTTATAACAAATGTACATGCTGTGTAACAAAATATCAATTATGATATAGAATATTTCCTTCACCCCAGATAGTCTGTTGACATCTGTAGGATCTACATAGTGACATCCCCTCTTTCATCCTTGATTTTAGTAATTTATGTTTTCTCTTCTTTTTTCTTGGTCAGTTTTATTACTTCTTTCAAAAAACCAACTTTTAACTGTTAATTATTCTCCATTGCTTGTACATTTTCTGTTTTATTGATTTCTGCTCTTTATTATTTTTTCTTGTACATTTTTTAGGGGGGACTTTAATTTGCTCCTATTTTTCTAGCGTCTTAAGGTAGAAACTGAGATCATTGATTTGAGAACTTTGCCATTTTCTAGCACAAGCATTTTATTTATTTTTTTATTTTTTTGTGAGGAAGATCAGCCCTGAGCTAACATCTGTGCTAATCCTCCTCTTTTTGCTGAGGAAGACCGCCTCTGAGCTAATATCTATTGCCAATCCTCCTCCTTTTTTTCCCCCAAAGCCCCAGTAGATAGTTGTATGTCGTAGTTGCACATCCTTCTAGTTGCTGTATGTGGGACGCGGCCTCAGCATGGCCGGAGAAGCTGTGCATCGGTGCGCACCCAGGATCCGAACCCAGGCCGCCAGTAGCGGAGCGTACGCACTTAACTGCTAAGCCACGGGGCAGGCCCTAGCATAAGCATTTTAAAAAAATAAATTACCCTCTAAACATTTCCCATAACTGTTGATGTGTTATTTTTTATTATCGTTCAGTTTGAAATATTTTCTAATTTATTCTATGATTGTTTTCTTTGACACATGGGTTATAGAGAAATGCATTGTTTAATTTCAAAATATCTGGAGTTTCAAACGTATTCTCTGCTCCATTCACTCTCTTCTTTTCTTCTGGGATTCCAATAATACACATTAGACTGCTTAATCTCTTTTAAAAAGCATATTATTTAAAGAAATAATAGTAACATTGCAGTGTGGGATTTATAACATGTAGCAACAAAATATAAAACACAAAAATGGCACAAAATATGGAGGGATAGGAATCGAATGTAAATTCCATTTTACTGTAATGTAAGAGAGTATACATTTGAGGAAATAATGATAAAAATTTCCCAAATTTTGTAAAAAAGATGTATTTAGACACATATTTACCTAAGAAGCTTAGTGAACCCCAAGCTGAACAAAGACAAAAACACACACACCAAGGAAGCTGGAGAAAAAGAGATACATTACATACAAGGGAACCATGGTAAGAACCGCTGAATTAGCTAAATTCTCATTAGAAATGATGGAGGCCACAAGACAATGAACACCGCAAAGTGCTGAAAAGAAACATGAAAAAGCTGTCAGAATAGAATTCTAAATGTAGCAAAAATATCTTTCAAAAATAAGAGTGAAAGTCTGGCTTCCCATGTTTATGGGGTGAAGTGTTTAAGCATAAACCTTCCACAGACAACAGTTATGAAATCTGGACAAAATATTTTTTTAAAAAACAACTATTTGAAGTCATTCGAAAGAAACCAAAGGAGAATTTACGCTTGAAAATCCACAATTGAAATCGGTTAGAATTGTGAGTTTTTGGTGTTTTTACCTTAAAATGTTCCCCCAAACTCTGTATCTCCAGAAGCAGAAAACTGAAGCCTTACTCATTCAATGTGACAGAGGTCAGAATTCAAGGCTGAAAGAGCAGCTAGAAATTTAGGAGCACAATCCTAGAAGCGTAAGAGTGTCAAAATCTTATAAACATGCCCATACCCCTCCCCAATCACTAAATTATGAGTGCATGGGAGAGACCAATGGGATGACAACAGTTTTAGTCTAGTCAACTGCCTATTAAAATAAAAAACCAATAATCCTTAGGAGAATATAAAAGTATCCAGTGTTGCTACAATGTATTATCTATAATATTCTGTTTTTAACCAAAAGTTACTAGCCATACAAAAAAACAGGAAAGTATGACCCACTCAAGAAGAAAGGAAGTCAATACACAGTGATTCCAAGTGAGCCCAGATGTTGTATATAGAAGTCAAAGATTTCAAAGAACCTATTATATAAAATTAAAATAAAATGTATTCAAAGATTTTTTGAAAATGTGGTCTCAATGTGTGGACAGATAGATAATCTCAATAGACAATGTAGAAATTATTTTTTAAAAAAGAACAAATAGAAATTCTAGAGTGAAAAGTAAAATGATAGAAACGGAAAGTTCACTAGAAGGACTCAACATCACATTTGAGATGGCAGAAGAAAGAACCAGTGAACTCTAAAGAGATCAAAAGAAATGATCCAACATGAAGAATAAAGAGAAAAAAGATTGAACCATTTCAAAAACCTGAGGGACAATGTAATTGGAGTCCCAGAATAAGAGAAGAGAGAGGATGAGACAGGAAAAGTATTTGATGAATAATGGCTGAAAATTTCCCAAATTTGGTGGAAAGTGTTAACTTGCAGATCCAAATAAGCTCAACATACCCCAAGCAGGATAAAAGGAAAACCACAGCTAGTTAGCACATCACAGTCAACTGCTGAAAACCAAAATTAAAGAAAAATCTTAAAAACATGTATTTTGTCTGGTTTTCCTATCGTAGGTAGTAGGAGAGGAAATTCAAGATCAATTACTCCAATAATGGTTGGAAGTAGAAGTCCTATACGTTCCTTTTAGTCTGGCTCTCACAAGACCAGCTGATTAACTTGCACCCCTTCCACCTTTATTTCTGTTACATTCTGAATGCATGCCGGCATCACTTACTTTTAGGATTGCTCTGTATCCTATGACTACTACTCTCTTGAACTTATCTGTGTTAGTCTGCTCAGGCTATTGTAACAAAATACCACAGACTGGGTGACTTAAACAACAGACATTTATTTCTCTCGGTCTTGGAGGCTGGCAAGTCCAAAATCAAGGTGCTGGCAGATTCAGTTCCCTCTGAGGGCCCTCTTCCTGCTTGCAAATGGCTGTCTTCTTGCTCATATGGTGGAGAGAAAAAGAACTTGAGTGTCTCTTCCTCTTCTTATAATTCCTCTTCTTATAAAGACACTAATTCCATCAAGCGGGTCCCTCTCTCATGACCTCATCTAAACCTAATTACCTCCCAATGGCCCCACCTTCAAATACCATCACATTGAGTATTTTCGAGGAACACAAACATTCAGTCCCTAACACTATCATTGGTCCTTTTAAAGCAATGAAAAAAATCTGAATTGTTCTGCTACTTTTGCTGGAGTTTTGTTTAAGTCCTTAGCATTTAAAAAAAAAACTCCTTGAACTTCTCTTAAGGCAAAATAAACTTTATTCATTTATTTGTTTGTTTGTTTATTTGAGAAACAAGAAGCATTTGAGGACTTGAGTTTAGGAAGAGTGATGGAAGGAAAGCTGTAAACAGTTGTCAAACATTCCAGAATGGTTCTTTGAACCTTTCTTTTCCTTCTTATATCTCTTTCTGTGTCACTGTCTTAGAAGATAGAATACGAACATGACTTAACATATTGTTAAAATAATCATGGAAGGAGAGGTAAAATTCTTGCCTAAAACATTCTGCTTCCTTCCCCTTTTTTCAAACATCAGATGATAGGCTGTATTAGCATCTTTTTGGCCGATAAGCATCATAACATGGCACTTCCCAATCTGCTCTTTCTTTACTTCCAAGAAAAAATTCTTCTCTTAGTGAGGGCCAAATATAATACAAAAAAAAATTATTTAGCTGGACTCATCCTTTTATTTCCAAGACTGATTTAATTGTGGTAGCCTAGGCTGACACTGGAACAAAATTAAAACAATCCAAATCTGAAAACAAATTGCACACATTTACTGAATTTGAGTACTACATTTAACTGCACTTCAAATAAATTTAAGGGATTTTAAAAGTACTTTATTGGTTCAAATTGGAAATGAGTGTATAGCTGTTTTTATAAAACTACTAAGTAAATTTGGTCCACAAAGATATTCTCCAAAACAACCTAAAGTGAGGCGATATTCATTTGGTTCAGTTTCTAACGCTTGAAAAAGGAAGGCGGTGTTTTTACTTTGAGCATTATATGGAACATCTGGAAGTTTCGTTTTGTTTTGTTTTTGTTTTTGTTTGCCAGAGACATCATCACCTTTACTACAATGCTGAATGGCACACCATGAGGGAAGAATAATGGATGAAAAAATTGAGGGACAGAAGGGGCCATGCTGGAACTCCATAGGTCTAGCCACAGCATGATGGTATTCCCCCAGACCAGAGTCAGCACGTTTCAACAGAACCAGACTCTAGTCTGAATTTGGTGACTTGTGTTTTCATTTGTAATTCTAATCACATTTTTATTTGTTCTGTACTTTCTTCTTGGCACTCCTAATTATTGACACAAGGGACAAATCAGTCAAATTTGTGGCTAAAATTGGGATGCCTGATACCTGACAGGACTTTGTGTTTATCTTTTCTAGCCCTGAGTATTAGACTCCATCCAAAATTGAGCAAGTGAGATGTTTAAGATGCAGTGGGTGGAAATGGAATTTTCCAGCCCTTGAGAAGGGCAAGAGGACAAGAAATACGTATTCTTGTACTTTTACTTTAGGTTTATTTACTTTTCTTAGCACATTTTACCCATGTAAAATATGAAGGGAAAATTACTTTATTTTGGATCTCTGAAAATTCCAAATTCCTTTGGCTGTAATATAGAGGAATTTTGAAAACCGGTCCAGATTGTTAACTGTTTGTCAATTTGGTTTTGCTCTCCACATTGAGACAGACTTGACAAGCTTGTCAGACGACCTCTAGTCGCCTCGGTTTTCCTCCACTGTCTCTCTCATGAAGTTCCCTTCCTGCATATCCAAGCATTCTCAACTTTTTCCATCTCTCCTATCCCCCCAAATTCTGAACGTTACTTTTTCCCCTGTTTCCTTAGCTGGAATACAGAGAACAGGCTTTTCTCCTCTTGTTCCAGGGGCCCTGAGCTCTGTTCACTTGGAGGTGAAGCAGCCTCAAAGCCTGGCTATTACGTACAAAGCTTTAAAGGAACCAAATAATTTTTTAAAATTAAACTCAAAAAATTATTCTTTACCTGTATCTCCAGGTTCACTGAGCTGATACTTGGGTGTCTGAGGGAAAACTTGCATTTTTAGGTGAAGGAAGAATGTTTCTTGTTATGTGGAGGTTTTTCAACCCTATTAGAGAACACTCTGCGTGGAGGTCAGCCTAGTAAAGAATTTCTGTGAACTGTTAAATTTCACTTACAAAGTAAATCAGTCTCCCCAGCAAGCATATAGATTACCTCTAGGATCAGGTCCACATGTTTCATGGCTCTGTATAAGATCCCAGTCTATACAGTCAAGCAACATGAGGTCACAGCAATTGTTAGTTGTTTGTGGTTGTGACGCAGGGGCAATATAAACAGCGAATCCGCATCAGGACAGCTGAAAGGCCCATCGACAATCATGTTATTTACTTCATTTCCATCATCTGTGTGGGAGAGAGGATGCTGGAAAACCCTACAAAACTGTCTTTATCTAAGCATTTTCAAATGTGAGTCATCATAAAAATTATCTAGAAGCTTTGTGAAAATGCTGATTTCTAAGCCCCACTTCACAGATTTGAGTCAGCAGGAGGGCTTATGAAATTTATGTAATTTGAAAAGCTTCCTGGGTGGTTAATGATCAGCTAGGTTTGGGGGATCCACTGCTTTAATTTCTTTTCTTAAATAGTATAAAATAATTATTAAATTAAATTAGGATGATAATATACCTAGTGAGAGCTGAGCATCTACATGACTCAACTCAGTGGTTTTGCATAATGACCAAAATAATGTTGGCAAAATCAGAAAGTTTTTACTTCAGTTATTTCTGGATTCATGGCTGTGTGTAAAGCTAGCCTGACTCCGGGGGGCTTTCTCTGCTTAGACCGCTGTTCCTTCTCCCCACCATCATCTTCATCTGAAAAAAATTACTTCATTCCCCAACAATAAAATATCTTTATTGTTATTGTTAGATTATACAAAGCAGTGTATGCATGGCAAAAAATTTAGACACATAAACTAAAAAGAACAAAAAGTAAACATGATTTCAAACTCTACCATGTTTAGGTAACTGCTATGAATTTGGGATCCATCCTTTCATAAAACTCTGTACACGGGCCGGCCCTGTGGCTTGGTGGTTAAGAGTGCACGCTCCGCTGCTGGCGGCCTGGGTTCGGATCCCGGGCTCGCACCGACGTACTGCTTCTCTGGCCATGTACAGTGTCCCATGTACAGCAACTAGAAGGATGTGCATCTATGACATACAACTATCTACTGGGGCTTTGGGGGGAAAAAAAACTCTGTACACACAGAAATGCATTATGCTAAATACATATTTATATAACTGTTGTAGATTAGATTATTATTATTATTATTTTGGTGAGGAAGATTAGCCCTGAGCTAACATCTGTTGCCAATCCTCTTCTTTTGCTGAGGAAGATTGGCCCTGGGCTAACATCTGTGCCCACCTTCCTCTATTTTATATGTGGGACGCCTGCCATAGCATGGCTTGACAAGCAGCATGTAGATCCGCACTCGGGATCCAAACCCACGAACCCCAGGCCACTGAAGCGGAGCATGTGAACTTAACCACTACACTACCGGGCCATCTCCTGTAGACTAGATTATTGATCAGAAATATTAACTGCCTCCCCTACCCCATATCCATGAATAGAGTACACTTCCCTAATCCTTGACTTTGTCACTCCCTTTGGCCAATAAATGACAATGTGCCAGTTTCAAGCCTAGGCCTAAAGGTGCCTCTCATGTCTCTTCTTGACCTCTTGAGCTTCTGCCATTCCACAGGAAGAGCCTGCCCCAGCCCTCCTGCTGATGTCACATTGAGCAAAGCCTTCTCTGCCAGCCCAGCCAAGTCACAGACGTAGAAGATAAATAAATGCTTATTGCTCTGTGTCACTGAGAGTTTGCAATCCTTTGTTATACAACAACAGATAGGCAATGAAAAACTTTTTAAAAATAATAAATTGTGTAATATTATCCATGCATGCATGAACACCTTATTTTTTCGGTTTTGTTTTTGATTTTGGTTTGCTTGCTTGCATACTACATCTCTCTCATTCTCCTTGCCATACCCTCTCCTCCAGCTCCCATGTAACCAATGTTACCAATCTAGATTTTATCTTTCTATACCTTTCTCTATTTTCGTATAATTATACACAAATATACAAACATACACATAAAGCGGAATGGGCTTTGTTTGTTTTACAAAATAGGATAATATTACAATTATGATACATCATGAAGGAGAAGTGCAGACAAATAAATATGTCATAATACATTATATGTGTAAGACAGAAGGATGGAAACCTATCTCAGGGTCACGAAAAGCTTCCTGAGGAAATGATATTTAAACTGAGCCATAAGGATGGTGTTATGGGCTGAATTGTATCCCCTTCCCCAAATTCGTATGTTGAAGTCCTAACCCTCAGTACCTCAGAATGTGACTGTATTTGGAGATAAAGTTCCTATTAAAGAGATAAGGAAGTAAAAATGAGGTCATGAGGGTGGGCCCTAATCTAATATGATTTGTACCCTTATAGCAGGAGGAAATTTGGACACAAACACACAGAAGGAAGACTATGTGGAGACACAGGGAGAAGGCAGCCATCCACAAACCAAGGTGAGAGACCTTAGAGGAAACCAACTCTGCCAACACTTTGATCTCAGACTTTTGGCCTCCAAAAACTGTGAGAAAATAAATTTCAGTTGTTTAAGCCTCCTGGTACTTTGTTATGGCAGCCCTAGGAAAGTAAAATAGATGGATAGCAGTAATCCATGAAAAAGACAAAGGAAAAAGGATACTTATACAGTCTGGTGGAAATGTGAATTTTAACAGCCTTTTTGGAGAGCAATTTGGCAATAGCTGTTAAAAATTTGTTTCCAGGGAGAGAAGTCAAGATGGCGGCATAAGCAGACTCGGAACTCACCTCCTTCCACGGAGACAGCCAATTTACAACTACTTGTGGAAAAATTACCCCTGAGACAGAACTGAAAACTGGTTAAGAGGAACTCCTGCAACTAAGGACAATCCTAATTGAGGTGGAAGAGGCAGAAACTCCCTTCTGGAGGGAAAAAACACCACCTTCACAAGCCGCCAGCTTCACGGCCACCCGGGAGCAGCCCACAGGTATGCAGCCTTCCCTGGAGGAGCGGGGCCCGGAGACGGGAGCGCCCCCGCCATGGGCATTTTGTGGATCCAGCACAATTGAGATGAAGGGCATAATATCTGACTTTGCCTGCTACTAAAGCATTGGGGAGTACCCCCAGAAAAGCTGGTTCAGAAAGAAATTAAAACCGGCTCTTAAAGGGCCCACGCGCAAACTCACCTGGTTCAGAAAGCAACCTAAAATCACCAGAAAGAAAGGTGCACAGTGCTTTGGTGAAAAGAGACTCACCTGATAGGCTCCGCGTGCATTGCAGTGAGAGGTGAGACCTCTCCAAGGACTGGGAAATTGGCGGCGGCCCTTGTTGTGGCCTGGTGTGGACATGCTGACACAGACGACATAGGAGTTCTCCCTGGGGCCTGCTAGCCCAGGTCTGCCCCACCCACTAGAGCACTGATTTAATCCAGCTCAGCCAGGGCAGGCAGCCCACCCTAGAGACTGGCCCCACCCAACAACAAGCCCTCAGGCAACTTGTGGGCCTGCATAGATTGGTGACTGGATTCTCTGCAGCCTGGCAACTGAGCCCACTTCAGTGGGGCAGGGCGTGCACAAGGAGTGGGTGGAGAGTGTGGGGCAGTGGTGGAGTGTGTAGGGCTCCTGCTGTGCAGAGACTGTGTCCGCTTCCGGAGGTTGGGGCGTGCACACAGGGCAGGACTGTGTTGACTGTGTGTGTGGACCTGTGGGTGGCAGGGCTTGTCAGCTGCAGAAGACTTGTGCTTCTCAAAGACCCACATAGGGCATTGCTCCACCTTCCAAAGCCTGAAACAATTGGGTGCTCCTGTGCCTGAGGCCAGCCCCTCCCAGCTGCAATCCTCAGAGAGCTGACAAGAGACCAAAAGGCTGGAGGCTTATAGCAATTGTAAGCCCTTGAGCCTAATAACCTGCCTCGCTGGGGGCCTACTCACTTAAAAGAAATACTGCAACACAAATGTGGTATTAGAACTGGCAGCCAACTGTGCTAGGGCTCCTCACACCTGATAAAGAGACTGAAGGGCCCACAACAACTACAAGAAGCTAAGCATTGCAACAGCTGGCCAGGAACATAACTCAGCCTCCCTGGGCGCCTACAGGGAGAGCAAACACGCCACAACAGAAGGGCACATGTAGCCCACATAGGGGTCAGCCCTGGAACATTGAGAACTGAGGGAAGCACACTGCAGGCCTCCTAAGGCATCACTTATATAAGGTCACCTATCCAAGAGCAGGAGACGTAGCTGACCTGCCTAATACGTAGACACAAGCACAGGGAAGGAGGGAAAATGAGGAGGCAAAGGAATACATTCCAAGTAAGGGAACAGGACAAAACCCCAGAAAAGGAGCTAAGTGAAACAGAAATGAGCAACCTACCTGACAGAGAGTTCAAACAAAGAGTGTTAAGGATGCTCACTATGTGGGGAGAAGAATAGATGAACTGGGTGAGAATGTCAACAAAGAAATGGAAGATATAAAAAAGAACCAATCAGAAATGAAGAATACAATACTGGAAATGAAAAATTCACTAGAGGGACTCAAAAACAGAGTAGAGGATACAGAAGAACAGATCTGCGAGCTGGATGAAAGACTAAAAGAAATCACTCAACCTGAACAGGTAAAAGAGAAAAGAATTAAAAAGAGTGAGGACAGTCTAAGGGACCTCTGGGACAAATCAAGTACACTAACATTCATGTTATAGGTGTCCCGGAAGGAGAAGAGCGAGACAAAGGGGCAGAGAATCTATTTCAAGAAATAATAGATGAAAACTTCCCTAACCTAAGGAAGGAAACAGACATCCAGGTACAGGAAGCACAGAGAGCCCCAAACAAGATAAACCCAAAGAGGCCCACACCAAGACACATCATAATCAAAACGTCCAGAGTTAAAGATAAAGAGAGAATCCTAAAAGCCGCAAAAGAAAGACAAGTTACATACAAAGGAAACCCCATAAGGCTATCAGCTGACTTCTCAACAGAAACCTTACAGGCTAGAAGAGAGTGGCACGATATATTTAAAGTGCTAAAAGGAAAAAACTTACAGCCAAGAATACTCTACCCAGCAATGTTATCATTCAAAATGGAAGGAGAGATCAAAAACTTCCCAGAGAAGCAAAAATTAAAGGAGTTTGTCACCAAGAAACCAGTGCTACAAGAAACGTTAAAGGGACTGATTGAAGGGGAAAAGAGAAGACCACAAATAGGAAAAATTATCTAGTTCCATGATAAGTGGGTAATGGATACAAATGCACAAAAAGGAGGTTAGATATGATATCAAAAATGTAAAAAGAGGGAGGAGGGGAGTTAAAGAGTAGAGTTTTCAGACAGAGGTCAAACTAAAGAGACCATCAATTCTGTATAGAAAGAGAAAGGACCAGAGAAGGACTACTAAAACACTGACAAAAAAAAAAAAGGTTAAAAAATGGCAGTAAGTACATACTTATCAATAGCTACTTAAAACGTCAATGGACTAAATGCTCCAATTAAAAGGCATAGGGTGGCTGATTGGATAAAAAAACAAGACCCATATATATGCTGCATACAAGAGACACACTTCAGACCTAAAGACACTCACAAACTGAAAGTGAAGGGATGGAAAAAGATACTCCACGCAAATGACAATGAAAAGAATGCTGGGATAGCAATACTCATATCAGACAAAATAGACTTTAAAACAAAAACTGTAAAAAGAGACAAAGAAGGGCATTACATAATGATCAAGGGAACAATCCAGCAAGAGGATATAACACTTGTAAATATCTATGCATGCAACGTAGGAGCACCTAAATATATAAAGCAATTATTAACAGACATAAAAAGAGAAATAGATGGTAACACAATAATAGTAGGGGAGTTTAACACTCCACTTACACCAATGGATAGATCATCTAAACAGAAGATCAATAAGGAAACATTGGCCTTCAATGACACACTAGTACAGATGGACCTAGCAGATATATACAGAGCGTTCCATCCAAAAACCAGAGAATACACGTTCTTTTCAAATGCACATGGAACATTCTCCAGGATTGATCACATATTAGGCCACAAAACAAGTCTCCATATATTTAAGAACATTGAAATAATACCAGGCATATTTTCTGACCACAACGGTATGAAACTAGAAATCAACTAAAGGAAGAAAATTAGAAAAGCCACCAATACATGGAGATACACAAAATTCTACTGAACAACGACTGGGTCAATGAAGAAATCAAAGAAGAAATCAAAAAATAACTGGAGACAAATGAAAATGAGAATACGACATGCCAGAATTTATGGGATACAGCAAAAGCAGTTCTAAGAGGGAAGTTTATAGCAATACAGGCCTATCTCAACAAACAAGAAAAATCTCAAATAAACAATATAACAATTCACCTAAAGGAACTGGAAAAAGAAGAACAAACAAAGCCCAAAATCAGTAGAAGAAGGGAAATAATAAAAATCAGAGCAGAAATAAATGAAATAGAGACTAAAAAACCAACAGGAAAAATTAATAAAACCAAGAGCTCATTCTTTGAAAAGATAAACAAAATTGACAAACCTTTAGCTAGACTCACCAAGAAAAAAGGAGAGAAGACACAAATAAGTAAAATCAGAAATAAAAGAGGAGAAATTACAACAGACACCTCAGAAATACAAAAGATCATAAGAGAATACTATGATAAGCTATATGCCAACAAATTTGACAATCTGGAAGAAATGGATAAATTCTTAGAATCATACAACCTTCCAAAACTGGATCAAGAAGAAATAGACAATTTGAATAGACCAATCACCTTTAAGGAGATCGAAACAGTAATCAAAAACCTCCACAAAAATAAAAGTCCAGGACCAGACGGCTTCCCCGGTGAATTCTACCAAACATTCAAAGAAGATTAATACCTATCCTTCTCAAACTCTTCCAAAAAATTGAGCAGGGGGGAAGTTCCCTAACACATTCTACAAAGCCGACATTACCCTGATACCAAAAGGAGACAAGGACAACACAAAAAAAGAAAATTACAGGCCAATATCACTGATGAACATCGATGCAAAAATCCTCAACAAAATACTAGCAAATCACATACAACAATATGTTAAAAAGATTATACAACATGATCAAGTGGGATTTATTCCAGGTATGCAGGGATGGTTCAACATTCGCAAATCAATCAACGTGATACACCATATTAATAAAATGAAGAATAAAAATCACATGATCTAGGCAGTACACTCTTCAACATCAGTCTTAGCAACATCTTTTCAAACACCATGTCTGACCGGGCAAGAGAAACAATAGAAAAAATAAACAAATGGGACTACATCAAACTAAAAATCTTCTGCACAGCAAAGGAAACCATCAACAAAACAAAAAGACAACCTAACAATTGGGAGAAGATATTTGCAAACCATACATCTGATAAGGGCTTAATCTCCAAAATATATAAAGAACTCATGCATCTCAACCACAAAAAAACTAACAACCCCATTAAAAAATGGGCAAAAGACCTGAACAGATATTTCTCCAAAGAAGATATACAGATGGCCAACAGGCACATGAAAAGATGTTCAAAATCATTAACTATCAGGGAAATGCAAATCAAAACTACAATGAGATATCACCTCACGCCCGTCAGATTGGCTATAATTAACGAGACAGGAAACAACATGTGTTGGAGAGGATGTGGAGAGAAGGGAACTCTCATACACTGCTGGTGGGATTGCAAACTGGTGCAGGCACTATGGAAAACAGTATGGAGATTCCTCAAAAAATCAAGGATAGAACTACCATATGATCCAGCTATTCCACTGCTGGGTATTTATCCAAAGAACTTGAAAACACCAATGCGTAAAGATACATGCACCCCTGTGTTCATTGCAGCGTTATTCACAATAGCCAAGACTTGGAAGCAACCTAACTGCCCATCAAGGAACGAATGGATAAAGAAGATGTGGTATGTATACACAATGGAATACTACTCAGCCATAAGAAACAATGAAATCCAGCCATTTGTGACAACATGGATGGACATTGAGGGTATAATGCAAAGTGAAATAAGTCAGAGGGAGAAGGTCAAATACCACATGATTTCCTTCATTAAGGAGTAGATAATAACAACAATAAACAAACACATAGAGACAGAGTTTGGATTGGTGGTTACCAGAGGGGAAGGGGGGAGGGAGGAAGGCGAAAGGGATAATTTGGCACATGTGTGTGGTGATGGGTTATAATTAGTATTTGAGTGGTGAACATGATGCAATCTATGCAGAAATAGAAGTATCATGATGTACGCCTGGAATTTATACAATGTTATAAACCAATGTTACTGCAATAAACAAAAATAAAATAAAATAAAAAAATAAATAAAGGACTAGTATCCAGAATATATAAAGAACTGTAAAAACTCAACAGTATAAAAAAAAATCCAATGAGAAAATGAGCAAAGACACCAAGTGAAATTTCACTGAAGAGGATGTACAGATGGCAAATAAGCGCATGAAAAGACGTTCAGCATCATTAGCCATTAGGGAAATGCAAATTAAAACCACAATGAGATATCACACATACCTATTAGAATGCTTAATATACAAAGTAGTGGTATCATCAAACGCTCGTAACAATGCGAAGAGACTGGCTCACTCATACACTGCTAGTAGAAATATAAAGTGGTACAGCTGCTCTGCAAAAAAGTATGGCAATTCCTTGCAAAACTAAATACGCAATTGCCATACAACTCAGCAATTGCACTCTTGGGCATACAGTCCAGAGAAATAAAAACTTACGTTTACACAAAAACCTGCACATGAATGTGCATAGCAGATTTACTTGTAATAGCCAAGGCTGGAAAGAACTCACATGGCCTTCAATGGGTCATGTACATCCATATCATGGAACAGTACTTGGCAATAAAAAGGAACAGACTCTTCATACATGCAATAACTTGGATAAATCTCAAGAAAATTATGCATAGTCAAAAAAGTCAATCCCAAAATGTTACGTACTGTATAATTGCATTTTGTGTAACATTCTTGAAATGACAAAAGTATACAGATGGAAAACATATTACTAGTTTTGTAGGTATTAGGGGTGATGGAGGGAGGATGGTGAATGAGGTTATAAAGACAACATGAGGGATCTTTGTGATGATGGAACTGTTTCTGTATCTTGACTGTGGTGGAGAATACACGAACCTACGATTGTGGTTAAAATTGCATAGAACTAAAAAACACACACACAAACAAGTACAAGTAAAACTGGAGAAATCTGAATAAGATTGGTGGGTTCCATCCTGTCAATATCCTGGTTGTGATAAGCATTATAGTTTTACATGATGTTATCCTGGGGGATAACCAGGTAAACAGTGTATGGGATCTCTCTGTATTATTTCTTACAACTGCTTGTGAATTCATAATTACTTCAAAATAAAAAATTTAATTACAAACAATAAAAAAACTTTGTTTCCAGTTATTTTGCCACTACAACAATGCAATTAAAAATATGTACACGCGTGTATCCTCCCTGCTGAATGAGCTTTTATTTCTACGGACAAATTCCCAAGAGTGGAATTGTTGGCACCAGATCATTAAAAAAAATGCTTTTCTTGTGGGTTCCCCAGAGTCCTATTGTTCCTACAATCACACTATAAAATTGCTGCTCTCAAAATATTTCATTTCTTAACATTCGAGCAGCATATTAAGTATGAAAATCAGTCAGGAAAATCACTGTCGACAAAATAAAAGGTGGCAAACTTTTGTAACAATGAAGAATATATTCATTTTCTATTGCTGCATAGCAGATTACTACAAATTTAGTGGCTTAAAAGAACACATTTATTATTTCACAGTTTCTGTGGGTCAGGAATGGCTTAGCTGGGTCTTCTGCAAGGCTGAAATCAAGGTATTAGCTGGGTTGTGTTCTATCTGGAGGCTCACCTGTGGGAAAAATCTGCTTCTAAGCTTATTCAGGCTGTTGGCAGAATTCAGTTCTTTGTGGTTGTAAGACTGAGGGCCCCAGCTTCTTACTGGTTGGAGGCTGGAGGCCACCTGTAGCTCCTTGCTATGTAGTTTTCCCCAACATTGCCATTTACTTCATCAAGCCAGCAAGGAGAGCCTGTAAAGTGAGTCTGCCAGCAAGACAGAGTCTTACATAACATGATCACTGGAGTGGCATCCCATCACATTTGTCATGTTCTATTGGTTAGAAGCAAGTTACCAGTTCTGTCTACACTCAAGGGGAGGTGATTACACAAAGGTGTGAACATCAGGTGACGGAGATCAAGGGAGCCACCTTACAATCTGCCTGCCATACAGATTTAAAACCTTCTTTGGAGGCCAGCCCGGTGGCGTAGCAGTTAAGTGCGTGCGCTCCGCTGCGGCGGCCCGGGGTTTGGATCCTGAGAGCGCACCGATGCACTGCTTGTCAAGCCATGCCGTGGCGGTGTCCCATATAAAATGGAGGAAGATGGGCACGGATGTTAGCCCAGGGCCAGTCTTCCTCAGCAAAAAGAGGAGGATTGGTGACAGATGTTAGCTCAGAGCTAATATTCCTCACACACACACATACAAAAAAAAGAACCTACTTTGTCTATGAATTAAGACATATACTCCTTTTCTTGGTACTCTACTAACCAGATTTATCCGTGTGCCTGATTTCACAAGTCAGTAAAGATACTTGGTGTTTCTTGATCCCTTCCTGGACTTTCTGTGGCTTGATGTTGCTCTCACTGGCTTTGTTACAATTAAATTCAAATCAGCAAACATTTGTTGAATACATTCTAAGTAACAATCTTTTCAGAGGTTGTGAGAGGTCTGACCACTTCCATTCTTTGAGGCTACTGTTATACTAAAAAATTTGAAGGAATACCTAATAAGGGTTACAGCATTGCTGCATATTTTAAGTGGGAATTTTAGAACTGAAAAATACAATATCTGAAATGAAAAATTCACTGGATGGACTTAATAGCAGAACAAAGTTGAGACCTGAAAGAATCAGTTAATTTCAAGTTAGATCAATAGAAATTGTCCAATCTGAAAAACAGAAAGAAAAATTTTGAAAAAATTAACAAAGGCTTAGAAATCTGAGGGATAATATCAAAAGGGCTAACATATAGGCAATTGGAATCCCAAAAGGAAAGAAGAGAGAGAATGGGGTAGAAAAAATGTGAGGAAATCATGGCAACAAAACTTCCCAAATTTGGTGAAAGACATATAACTGTACAGACTCAAGAAGCCTAGTAAACCCCAATCAGGATAAACACAAAGAAAATGACGTCTAGACATACTATAGTCAAGCTATTTGTGATAGACGGTTTCTGACATAGCTCCAGTGACTCCAAACTCCTGGTATTCATGCCCTTGTGTAATCCTCTCCCCTTGAGTGCAGGCTGAATCTTGTGACTTGCCTTTCATGAATAGAATACAGAAAAGTTATGGGACGTAACTTCCATGATTAGTTGACAAAAATTGTGACTTTCCTCTTGGTAGTACACTCTCTCTCTCTCTCCCCCTCCCCTCTCACTTGCTTGCTTTCATGAAACAAGCTGCCATGTTGTAAGATGCTCTACGGAAAGGACTATGCGGCAAAGAACTGAGGGAGGCCTCCGGCCACCAGCTCATGAGAAACTGAGACATCTGGCCAACAGCTCACGGGAACTGAATGTTGGCAACAATCAGATAGGTGAGCTATGCACAGATTCTTCACATTCAGGCCTGAGAAAGCTGCAACCTATGAGAGATCAAAACCAGAGGACCCAGAAAGCTGTGCCCAGATTCTGAATTCCTGACCCACAGAAACTGTAAGATATTAAATGAGTAGTGTTTTAGTTGCTAAGTTTTGAAATAATTTATTACACAGCAATAGATTACCAATATACTAAACCAAACCAAACCAAACCAAAATCGAGAGAAAACTGTGAAAGCAGCCAGAAGAAAACAATACATTACATACAAGAGGAAAAATTATTCAATCACTAAACTTTTCCAAAGTTATGGGGGCCAGAAAACTGCGAGAGATATTTTTCAAGTGCTTAAACAATGAAACTATCAATTCAGCATGCTGTATCTAGCAAAAATATCCTATGAGAATTAAAGAAAACTTCAGAAGTCTTCAAGAGTTCAAATAAAGGCAAACTAGGAGATTTCATTACCACCAGAAGTACACTACAAGAAACGCTAAAGGGAATTCATCAGACTGAAGAGAAATGATACCAAAGGGAAGCTCAGATCATCAGGAATTAATTAGGACCATCAGAAATGGTAAATATCTAATAAATATGACTATTTTCCATGTTAATTTATTTAAAATAAACATGATTGTTTAAAGCAAAAATTATAGCATTATTTTTGGAGTTTATAATGTGTGTAGATGTAATAATATGATAACTAGAGCATAAAGGGTGGCAGATAGAGGGTTAAATGAACCTATACAAATGAAGATTTATACATTTTATGTAACATGACACATTAAATCTAAATAGACTGTGATATGCCCCTCCCCTGGAATTCAGGAGCTATGGGCTCATTGATATGAATGTTGGCCATTCTGTATATACTTTTAGAGTGCCATAAACCTATGGTACTTCTTATGGGAGAAATAAAATGACACATGTGCATCAGTCAGAGTCCAGTTCAAAAGAGAGAAACTACACAAATTATTTCAACACAGAGAATTTAACCTAAATAATTGCTAGTTATTTGTAGGGAACTAAAAAGGCAAACATGGAAGCTAAGGTATCACAAAGATAGTAACTGCAGGAAGGAAGTACCGCTGTTAGGGCTGAGGGAACAAAAGGAAGACGTTGGGTTTATTAAAATGTAGAGGGTGGGAGGAGGAGTCCCACAGAGCTAGGATTTAGTTCTTTGAGGAAGGACACTGGGCAGCTGGTGTTATATCTGTGAGTTTGTGTTAAGGCTACTACCAGTAATATGGAAAAACTGCAAACAGAAACTAATTGGTGTTACAGCAATCACCTGTCACTGTCAAGATAAAGAATCATTGCTGTGATGAAAATGACAGTGAACATGAAGGAGCAAGTCCCTTTTTTCTCCAGCCTCTAGTTTCCCTCTGGCATCCCCTATTGTCAAAGCCTAAGGGGGCAGCTGGCAATGCAAAAACTGTGGTCTGTAGGGTCCAGCAACACTAAGCAGAGAATAGAATGGTGGGTTTGGGGCGGAAACTAGTTGATAACTGTCACAACATAACAGAACAAATCAAAACTGCAGAACTGAAGATAGTGAGAATTTGAGAAGCTGAGAGTAGATCGACCAGGCATTGAAGGGGAAAGATGGGCAGGTGAATTAGCTGACTTTATCCAGTGAGTGGCCTTTCTTTCCCACTAGTTCTTTACCACTTGGGAACTGGGAGCAGGAGCTGCTAAGAATGAGTTAAAAATACCTTTAGGCCTGTCGCTTACTCATTCATATTATAGTCTTTTTTTTCAAATTAGGACCATCTCAAATATGCCCTAATGCTTGCCCTCCACACAATTTCCCCAACAACGTTGTCTGGACTTTCTCCTCATAGAAATCACCCTATTATCTGGTACTTAGACTTCCAGGAACCACATCTCTGGAACACCTGTGAGCCTGATAAAAAGCCTAAAGTAAATTCAGCAAGAGCTTGAAGCTAGTTTGAAGCACATGTTATTAAAGTCATGCACTTTATCTCTATCCAGACAGAGAATATTTAAATTAATATTACTCTTAATACTTACTTATCTGGTTTCCCTTGGCAACCGTGCAGGAGTGGCTGAACAGAAAGGAAGAGAAAAAGAGTTATATCATTCTGGTAGCTTCAAGAAGTTACCATGGAGAAGAGAGAGACAACAAGAAAGAAGACAACATTATCACCACCAAAAACAGAATCACAGCATGCAATATGGAAGTACTCAGCTCTACAAACCACACAGTTTCAGAAGCATCAGTGAGGGAGAAGGCAGCACAACTGTGCATCAAGACAGTGCAGCAGCCTGGCAGTATTCAGGAAAAAGAGTGGTTAAGTTCTACATGCCTCATACCCTTGAGGCATGTCATTTTATCACAGACTAGAACAGCTATGTGTCTGTTTGTTTATCACTCCATGCTCAGTGCCTGGAACAAGACAGGGATTCAATCAATGAATCAGGGATAACCATATTGCTGCCAAACCACAAAAAGTGTTAAAAACTATGATGACTATATTCTAGTGGCTAATGCAAAGATGTATCAATTGCATTTCGAAAAGTCACTGTTATGATAAGTCACTATCTGAAGGCTATAGGAAGTAGGACCAGAGAGAGTTTTTACTTCAAAAACAAAAATGCACTGATGCAGACCACTACGCTGATTCTCAACGAGCCAAAAAATGAGGATTTGGTTCAACATTACTTACTTAAGGAAGAGCTGTATTTCTCCCTCTCAACTAATCTATTTGGCAGCTTTTGTTTTGGTGCCAGTCAAAGACTTTTCTGTTGGATGGATGTAGCAGAAGAATAGGTACATAATGAACAGTTATATGATTATCTCACAAGTGAAGAGGGAAGAAGAGATGCTTTAAGAACAACTTTGAAGGCCATCTCCTATTTGGTGTAACCAGAGGATGCTAAAAATTTAAGAGAGTCTAATAGGTTGCAGTTGGAAAAAGTATGGTTCTTTTAACATTAAAAGGCTGTATAGGCTTTAGACTTTTACTTTTTAAGTCTAAAGTTAAGCTTTTTAAGAGACACTTATCAAATTAACACTCACATCAAGAACAACTATAAAGCTAGATTTAAAAGAAAATGTCAGTTATTTGAAGATATTGAAGAGCAACCAAAGTAGCCAGGCCAAGGAAGTCAATCCTAGAGGAAAGGCAAAAACCTGGAATAAACTAGACATTCTCCACCAATTTTTCCTCTCAGGGCATTTGCCATTTCATAGCTAGGAGATAGAGGCACAGCAAAAAGCAGTGGCTGTGAGCTTTTAGCAATCTCACGAGGATGGGAAAACAAAAATTGAGATTCAAGCCAAATAAGAGCAGCCAGGATCCTAGAGAGAAGAGAATCACAGAGAAATGAGTATGACATTATGCAAGGATTTTGCCTCCAAGAATTTTCTGAATCCTAAGTCTCTGGGAATGGGGGAAGGAAGAGGAACAGTAACAGTAAAACACACACACATACAAAACAAAAAGCCCTCAAAGTTATTAAGGTGTTTAAAGGATAAGCATAGATTTGGGTAGTCTTATGGAGTTCGACAAAAATAGGAGTTCAGAGCCTGAAATGGAGAAAGAATCCTGGACAATATGCCAATTTTCAAGTAGAGAGCACTGAATGATTATTCCCTAGGTTAAAGACTACAACAGAGGGGCCGGCCCAGTGGCGTAAGCGGTTGAGTGCACGTGCTCCGCTGCAGCGGCCCGGGGTTCGCTGGTTCGCCAGTTCGGATCCCGGGCGTGCACTGACGCACCACTTGGCAAGCCATGCTGCAGCGGCATCCCATATAAAGTGGAGGAAAATGGGCATGGATGTTAGCCCAGGGCCAGTCTTCCTCAGTGAAAAAAGAGGGGGATTGGCAGATGTTAGCACAGGGGTGATCTTCCTCACAAAAAAAAAAAAAAAAAGACTACAACAGTAATATATCATCCCTTACAAAGCTTTAAACCCAGCCTCCTCCAACCATCTCAAAGCCTGATGGGAATCAATGTAACCTGTCTCTAGTTAAATGAGGTCATGAAGAAAATTTAGTCATCTTTAGAAGAAGATAACATCATCCAGTGCCTCTTAATAGTTTCATATACAATGTCCATCATTCAATCAAAAATATCCTGGACCAAATGGTTGAAAAACAGAAAAAGAAATAGATACTCAGATGACCCAAATTTTGGAGTGATCAGATATATAATTTAAAATAACTTGATTAGTAGTTCAAGAATATCAAGCGAATAATGCAGAAAATAGATGAAAATATGGAGAATTTTTATTAGAGAATTAGCTTATATAAAAATAAATCAAGTAGAAATCCTAGAAATTAAAAATAAAATTTCAGAAATGAAGTACTCACTATATAGGATTAACAATAAATTAGACCCAACAGAAGAGAGGATTACTGAACTGGAAAATAGGTCAGAAGAAATTATACAGATTAAAACAGAGACATAAAAGATGGAAAACAAAGAAAATTGTAAAATGAATATGTAAGCCACGGTAAAAAGATCAATATATGTAGTCCCAAGGAGAGAGGAGAAAGAGAATGGACAAAAATTATATTTGTTATTGTGTGAGAATTTTCCAAAATTGGTGAAAGACATTAAGCCAAGATTAAAAAATCTCTAAAAACCTCAAGCAGAACGAACACACAAAAAAACATATCTAGACATGTCATAATAAAAATTTTAAAAATTAAACAAAAAGGAAAAAATCTTAGAAGCAGAAGAGGAAGAGGGAGAGATGCATGATTTCAAAGGAGTAACAATAAAACTGATAATTGACTCTTCAAAAGAAAATATGGAAGCCATAAGACAATAGAATAAAACTTTCAAAGTGCTGAAAGAGGATAAAAGCCACCCTAGAAGTTACATCAAGTTAAAATATCCTTCAAAAATGGAACTAAAATAAAGAAGTTTTCAGACACAAAAACTTGGAATTTAATGCCAGTAGACCTACACCAAAAGAAATACCAAAAGAGCTCTCCAGGCAAAGGAAAATGATCCCTGATTGAAGCTCAGTAACACAAGGTATAAAGAAAGAAGAAAGGGTAGCTATATGGTTAAAACTAAATGAATATTGACAATTTAAACTATGATAATATCTTGTTGAGGTTAAAATATATGTAGAATTAAAATACATGGTATTGATGACAAAAATAGATAAAAGGGAGAAATAGAGTTTACTACACTGTTTTTCAAGAATAAGTGTAAAATAAAAGCATTTTCTTTTTTTTAAAATTTTTTGTTTATTGCAGTAACATTGGTTTATAACATTGTATAAATTTCAGGTGTACATCATTATACTTCTATTTATGCGTAGATTACATCCTGTTCACCACCCAAATACTAATTACAACTCATCACCACACACATGTGCTGAATTATCCCTTTCGCCCTCCTCCCTCCTCCTTCCCTCTGGTAACCACCAATCTAATCTCTGTCTCTGTGTTTGTTTGTTGTTGTTATTATCTACTACTTAATGAAGGAATCATACGGTATTTGACCTTCCCCCTCTGACTTATTTCACTTTGCATAATACCCTCAAATGTCCATCCATGTTGTCAAAATGGCTGGATTTCATTGTTTCTTAAGGCAGAGGAGTATTCCATTGTGTATATATACCACATCTTCTTTATCCATTCGTCCCTTGGTGGGCACGTAGGTTGCTTCCAAGTCTTGGCTATTGTGAATAACGCTGCAATGAACACAGGGGTGCATGTATCTTTACACATTGGTGTCTTCAAGTTCTTTGGATAAATACCCAGCAGTGGAATAACTGGATCATATGCTAGTTCTATCCTTGATTTTTTGAGGAATCTCCATACTGTTTTCCATAGTGGCTGCACCAGTTTGCACTCCCACCAGCAGTGTATGAGAGTTCCCTTCTCTCCACATCCTCTCCAACACATGTTGTTTCCTGTCTTGTTAATTATAGCCAATCTGACGGGCGTGAGGTGATATCTCATTGTAGTTTTGATTTGCATTTCCCTGATAGTTAATGATGTTGAACATCTTTTCATGTGCCTGTTGGCCATCTGTATATCTTCTTTGGAGAAATGTCTGTTCAAGTCTTTTGCCCATTTTTTAATGGGGTTGTTAGTTTTTTTGTGGTTGAGATGCATCAATTCTTTATATATTTTGGAGATTAACCTCTTATCAGATGTATGGTTTGCAAATATCTTCTCCCAATTGTTAGGTTGTCTTTTTGTTTTGTTGATGGTTTCCTTTGCTGTGCAGAAGATTTTTAGTTTGATGTAGTCCCATTTGTTTATTTTTTCTATTGTTTCTCTTGCCCGGTCAGACATGGTGCTTGAAAATATGTTGCTAAGACCGATGTTGAAGAGTGTACTGCCTATGTTTTCTTCTAGAAGTTTCACAGTTTCAGGTCTTACATTCAAGTCTTTAAACCATTTTGAGTTAATTTTTGTGTATGGTGTAAGGTAAGGGTCTACTTTCATTTTTTTGCATGTGGCTGTCCAGTTTTCCCAGCACCATTTGTTGAAGAGACTTTCTTTTCTCCATTGTATGTTCTTGGCTCCTTTGTCAAAGATTAGCTGTCCATAGATGTGTGGGTTTATCTCTGGGCTTTCGATTCTATTCCATTGATCTGTGTGTCTGTTTTTGTGCCAGTACCATGCTGTTTTGGTTACTATAGCTTTGTAGTATATTTTGAAATCAGAGAGTGTGATACCTCCAGCTTTGTTCTTTTTTCTCAGGATTCCTTTAGCTATTTGGGGTCTTTTGTTGTTCCATATAAATTTTAGGATTCTTTGTTCTATTTCTGTGAAAAATGTTGTTGGAACTTTGATAGAGATTGTATTGAATCTATAGATTGCTTTAGCAAGTATGGGCATCTTAACTATGTTAATTCTTCCAATCCAAGAGCTTGGACTATCTTTCCATTTCTTTGTGTCTTCTTCAATTTCTTTCAGCAATGTTTTATAGTTTTCGGTGTACAGATCTTGCACCTCTTTGGTTAAGTTTCTTCCTAGGTATTTTATTCTTTTGGTTGCAATTGTCAACGGGATTGTATTCTTAATTTCTCTTTCTGCTACTTCATTGTTAGTGTATAGAAATGCAACTGATTTTTGTATGTTGATTTTGTATCCTGCAACTTTACCATATTCATTTATTACTTCTAAAAGTTTTTGGTGGATTCTTTAGGGTTTTCTATATATAAAATCATGTCATCTGCAAATAGTGACAGTTTCACTTCTTCCATTCCAATTTGGATCCCTTTTATTTCTTTTTCTTGCCTGATTGCTCTGGCTAGGACTTCCAGTACTATGGTAAATAGGAGTGGTGAGAGTGGACATCCTTGTCTGGTTCCTGTTCTTAGAGGGATAGCTTTCAGTTTTTCACCCTTGAGGATGATATTAGCTGTGGGTTTGTCATATATGGCCTTTATTATGTTGAGGTACTTTCCTTCTATACCCATTTTATTCAGAGTTTTTATCATAAATGGATGCTGTATCTTGTCAAATGCTTTCTCTGTGTCTATTGAGATGATCAGGTGATTTTTATTCTTCATTTTATTAATGTGGTGTATCACGTTGATTGATTTACGAATGTTGAACCATGCCTGCATACCTGGAATAAATCCCATTTGATCATGGTATATAATCTTTTTAACGTATTGTTGTATGTGATTTGCTAGTATTTTGTTGAGGATTTTTGCATCGATGTTCATCAGTGATATTGGCCTGTAATTTTCTTTTTTTGTGTTGTCCTTGTCTCCTTTTGGTATCAGGGTAATGTCGGCTTTGTAGAATGAATTAGGGAGCTTCCCCCCTGCTCAATTTTTTGGAAGAGTTTGAGAAGGATAGGTATTAAGTCTTCTTTTAATATTTGATAGAATTCACCAGGGAAGCTGTCTGGTCCTGGACTTTTATTTTTGTGGAGGTTTTTGATTACTGTTTCGATCTCCTTAAAGGTGATTGGTCTATTCAAATTGTCTATTTCTTCTTGATCCAGTTTTGGAAGGTTGTATGATTCTAAGAATTTATCCATTTCTTCCAGATTGTCAAATTTGTTGGCATATAGCTTTTCATAGTATTCTCTCATAATCTTTTGTATTTCTGAAGTGTCTGTTGTAATTTCTCCTCTTTCATTTCTGATTTTACTTATTTGTGACTTCTCTCTTTTTTTTTTTTTTTGGTGAGTCTAGCTAAAGGTTTATAAATTTTGTTTATCTTTTCAAAGAACCAGCCCTTGGTTTTATTAATTTTTTCTATTGTTTTTCAGTCTCTATTTCATTTATTTCTGCTCTGATTTTTATTATTTCCCTTCTTATACTGATTTTGGGCTTTGTTTGTTCTTCTTTTTCCAGTTACTTTAGGTGCACTGTTATATTGTTTATTTGAGATTTTTCTTGTTTGTTGAGATAGGCCTGTATTGCTATAAACTTCCCTCTTAGAACTGCTTTTGCTGTATCCCATAAATTCTGGCATGTCGTATTTTCATTTTCATTTGTCTCCAGATATTTTTTGATTTCTCCTTTGATTTCTTCATTGACCCAATGGT
Organism: Diceros bicornis minor; assembly: GCF_020826845.1. Lineage (NCBI taxonomy): Eukaryota > Metazoa > Chordata > Mammalia > Perissodactyla > Rhinocerotidae > Diceros > Diceros bicornis. Next base: position 77,070,250 of record NC_080743.1, read on the forward strand.
TGTTCAGTAGCTTTTTGTTTAATCTCCACGTATTTGTGGCTTTTCTGATTTTCTTCCTATAGTTGATTTCTAGTTTTGTACCATTGTGGTCAGAAAAGTTACTTGGTATTATTTCAATCTTCTTAAATTTATGTTGACTTGTTTTGTGGCCTAATATGTGATCAATCCTGGAGAATGTTCCACGTGCATTTGAAAAGAACACGTATTCTTCGGATTTTGGATGGAATGTTCTGTATATATATACTAGGTCCATCTGTTCTAGTGTGTCATTTAAGGCCAATGTTTCCTTATTGATCTTCTGTTTGGATGATCTATCCGTTGGTGTAAGTGGAGTGTTAAAGTCCTCTGTTATTATTGTGTTACCATTTCTCTTTTTATGTCTGTTAATAATTGCTTTATATATTTAGGTGCTCCTACATTGCACTCGTAGATATTTACAAGTGTTATATCCTCCTGTTGGATTGTTCCCTTGATCATTATGTGATGCCCTTCTTTGTCTCTTTTTATAGTTTGTGTTTTAAAGTCTATTTTGTCTGATATGAGTATTGCTACCCCAGCTTTCTTTTCATTGCCATTTGCAGGGAGTATCTTTTTCCATCCCTTCACTTTCAGTTTGTGAGTGTCTTTAGGTCTGAAGTGTGTCTCTTGTATGCAGCATATATATGGGTCTTGTTTTTTTTATCCAATCAGCCACCCTATGCCTTTTAATTGGAGCATTTAGTCCATTGACGTTTTAAGTAGCTATTGATAAGTATGTACTTACGGCCATTTTTTAACTTTTTTTTTTTCTCAGTGTTTTAGTAGTCCTTCTCTGGTCCTTTCTCCTTCTATACAGAATTGATGGTCTCTTTAGTTTGACCTCTGTCTGAAAGCTCTACTCTTTAACTCCCCTCCTCCCTCATTTTATGTTTTTGATATCATATCTAACCTCTTTTTTGTGTATTTGTATCCATTACCCTCTTATCGTGGAACTAGATAATTTTTCCTATTTGTGGTCTTCTCTTTTCCTCTTCAATCAGTCCCTTTAACATTTCTTGTAGCACTAGTTTCTTGGTGACAGACTCCTTTAATTTTTGCTTCTCTGGGAAGTTTTTGATCTCTCTTTCCATTGTGAATGTTAACCTTGCTGGGTAGCAAGGTAGAGTATTCTTGGCTGTAAGTTTTTTCCTTTTAGCACTTTAAATATATCGTGCCACTCTCTTCTAGCCTGTAAGGTTTCTGCTGAGAAGTCAGCTGATAGCCTTATGGGGTTTCCTTTGTATGTAACTTGTCTTTCTCTTGAGGCTTTTAGGATTCTCTCTTTACCTTTAACTCTGGACATTTTGATTATGATGTGTCTTGGTGTGGGCCTCTTTGGGTTTATCTTGTTTGGGGCTCTCTGTGCTTCCTGTACCTGGATGTCTGTTTCCTTCCTTAGGTTAGGGAAGTTTTCATCTACTATTTCTTGAAATAGATTCTCTGCCCCTTTGTCTCACTCTTCTCCTTCTGGGACACCTATAACACTTGTGCGCTTGATGTTGTCCCAGAGATCCCTTAGACTGTCCTCACTCTTTTTAATTCTTTTTTCTTTTACCTCTTCAGCTTGAGTGATTTCTTCTAGTCTTTCGTCCAGCTCGCAGATCCATTCTTCTGTATCCTCTACTCTGCTTTTGAGTCCCTCTAGTGAATTTTTCATTTCCAGTATTGTATTCTTCATTTCTGATTGGTTCTTTTTTATATCTTCCATTTCTTTGTTGACATTCTCACCGAGTTCATCTATTCTTCTCCCCAGATCAGTGAGCATCCTTAACACTCTTTGTTTGGACTCTCTGTCAGGTAGCTTGCTTATATCTGTTTCACTTAGCTCCTTTTCTGGGGTTTTGTCCTGTTCCCTTACTTGGAATGTATTCCTTTGCCTCCTCATTTTGCCTCTTTCCCTGTGTTTGCATCTATGTATTAGGTAGGTCAGCTACGTCTCCTGCTCTTGGATAGGTGACCTTATATAAGTGATGCCTTAGGAGGCCTGCAGTGTGCTTCCCTCAGTTCTCAATGTTCCAGGATTGACCCCCATGTGGGCTATGTGTGTCCTTCTGTTGTGGCGTGTTTGCTCTCCCTGTAGGCACCCAGGGAGGCTGAGTTATGCTCCTGGCCAGCTGTTGTAATACTCAGCTGCTTGTAGTTGTTGTGGGCCCTTCATTCTCTTTATCGGGTGTGGGGAGACCCAGCACAGTTGGCTGCAAGTTCTAATACCACATTTGTGTTGCAGTATTTCTTTTAAGTGAGTAGACCCCCAACGTGGCAGGTTGTTAGGCTCAGGGGCTTACAATTGCTATAAGCCTCCAGCCTTTTGGTCTCTTGTCAGCTCTCTGAGGATTGCAGCTGGGAGGGGCTGGCCTCAGGCACGGGAGCACCCAATTGTTTCAGGCTTTGGAAGGGGGGGCAAGCCCCCTATGTGGGTCTTTGAGAAGCACAAGTCTTTTGAAGCTGACAAGCCCTGCCACTCACAGGTCCACACACACAGTCAACACAGTCCTGCCCCGTGTGCACCTCCCAACCTCCTGAAGTGGACCCAGTCTCTGCACGGCGGGAGCCCCATACACTCCACCACTGCCCCACACTCTCCACCCTCTCCTTGTGCACGCCCTGCCCCACTGAAGTGGGCTCAGTTGCCAGGCTACAGAGAATTCAGTCACCAATCTATGCAGACCCACATACACGTTTCTGCATTGATGTCTTATTGAATTAAATACTAGACTTTATTTCTTGTGTTTTATGTCTTTTCTGTCTGGAGATTTCATTCCAGTTCAAATTTCATTTAGCTAGAATACTTCCTTGAATAATTTTGTTTCCACAAAGGATACCTGTGGTAGAGAAAATTGTCCCTTGCTATATGTTCTCCCCGTCTTTCTCAAAATTTTAGCTGGACATATGGCTTCCTGGGAGAAATCACTTATCCCAGCCTTTTTATAGCTGGATATGGCCATGTGACATTCTGATAAATGGGATATGAACAGAAGTAATGTGTTTTATTTCCAGACCTTGCCCTGATGGAAAGAAGGCATCCCTCCACTTCCTTGTATTCCTTTCTGCTGATCTAAATGCATATATGATAAAAGGAGCTGGAGGAGCCATCTTGGACCACAAGTTGGAAGTTCGGTGGTGGCATAAGCTGAAGTGCCCAGTGGTCAGTGATAGCAGATGTAGTCCTTGATGCAGTTGCCCAGCATGCCTTGCTCCAATCTTTGTAGCCTGGTTCTCTAGCATTCCTAGAGATGTTGTGAACCACCCAACATATTTTCAATGTATTCTTTTTCTTCTTGAAACCCTCAGTTTCTGAAACTTGCGACTGAGGACAATGATATAGATATTGAAAAGATGTGGTTGCAGGCAATAGACCCTCAGGGAAATGGAAAGGGGATACATGAGTTAGTTATATGGTCTGATTAGAGCTGAAGGCACACAAAATCCACTTAGCATTAAGTGATGTGACCCAGTAGTCCGTGGCACATAGTCTCCAAAGAGCTCATTATATTACCACCTGTGGTGATTGAGCTAGAATAAAGTGCTTGCTGACGGTGTTGGCAACTAAATGGCTATTGCCATAGAGCACTGTGAAGGTTACTAGGAATTCAAACACTGTGGCATGGGATCACTTTTCTAATGGTCCTGGAAAGCTTAAAGTAAGAGAATGAGTGCTCAGATTCCTAAATTTTTGGCTTATGTCACAGTCTGAAACCCATGGACTTTCCAGGATTTTGCTAACATATCTGCTTCCTTGAAACCACAGGACTGAGATAGCTGGAAAATAAATGCAAAGTTTGACCCCCAAACTTACTGAATTATAGGGCCATTAAACCTAATGGCTTGTTATCTGTCTGGTGTGCAAGAAAGGGCACTGATAAAGATAGACTGGGACCCTGTAATTGGAATTGGAGTATATAAAAAGATTTGAACACCTGAAATCCCCACTCCCATTGAATCTCTCTTACTAGCTGAAATGTGTTTTTTTCCCAACACTGAGCAAATCTCCATTTCTAAGCAGATACTGACCGGTTATCCCACAAATTTAACTCAATTCTGACACTATCTACCTAGAGATAACATCAGATCCCACAGGTTAAGGGCTCAGTCCCACAAGACTGCTCCCACTTCAGATGTCAATCACAAGTCCAGGTTGTTACCTATGCTTCCAACTGACTGGCTATAGATTGGAGATTCCCACAGCCCATTGTTCATTGTAGACACTCAAAGACCCAGACTGATGGAGGTCATCTTGACACGTGATTTCATGAATGTAGAGGCAGGGAAAAGATATTGTGATGAATCACAGGTAGCTCTCAAAGCTTCTGCTGAAGGGACACATGTTACTTCAGCTCATAGTTCATTGGCAAAGCAAGTCATATTGTGTGGGGGTGAATACAAATATTATGTTATATTTATCCTGTACAACCAGCCCTCCAAACACCTAAATTATGTCCCTTGACATAATTGGTAAGGCAGAACTAACATTTTTGAAAAGAAGTTAGTGACTATTTTCTGTAAGTTTGTGATGCTAGTTGGAGACACTACAGTTGAACTGAACTACCTTATATCAGGAGAGAGGAAGATCCTGGATTGGAAGAGGCCAGGTAGATACACTTAACCACCGGAAGTGGGAGTGGGGAGGAGGAAGTTCCTAAGAGTCAGAGATATGACGGTCTGCAGAGTAGACTCTAGGTCTACTTTTCTAATCAGCTGCATGGATTAGGACCTCAGGCCTGCCCCACATACCCAGGTACAGATGGATCCAAGAATTGTGGGCACCCATTGCCTTTCAATGCAGGGACTTCATTCAACAGTGAATGTCACTGTATTCATTTCCTAGGGTTGCCATAACAAATTACCACAAATATGGTGGCTTAAAACAACAGAAATCTATTCTCTCACAGTGCTGGAGGCCAGAAATCTGAAATCAAGGTGCCAAAGTCTGTAGTGGAGAATGCTTCCTTGCCTCTTCCAGCTACTGGTGGCTCCCAGCAGTCCTTGGCTTATAGACCCATCATTCCAATCTCTGTCTCCATCTTCACACTGTCTTCTCTCCTCTGTGTTTCTGTGTGCCCAAATCTCCCTCTCCTTTCTCTTATAAAGACACCAGTCATTGGATTTAGGGTCCAGCCCTAAGGTGCCCCAAGCCCTCTCCTTATGGAAATATGCGAATAGGCAGCCTCCATTCAAGTGACCTTCTCAGAAATATTAGAAACAATAATACATGCCTTTGCTGCACAAGAAAGTAGAATACTTTTACGAGATTTCAGAGAAAGCATTGATCAGATTCCCTCCAAAGACTTGAGAATCCTTCTTTAAGTAACTGTCACATAAGCATGGTCGTATGGCAACTCAAGGGGATTCAAGAGTCTGATTTAAGGAGAAAAACTTGGAAAAGACAGCCTAAATCCACCAATAAAGGTATTTGGCTTCACTGAATAGTACTGAAGAAAATAATGAAGCAATATAGAAATCAAAAGAAGAAAAATCTATAAGGTAGTTGATTAACATAGAAAAAAGCACATTTTTAAAATTGGTTGCTTTCTTCTACATACTCAAAAGTTTAATATAAAGAAGAACATTTTTATATTGTCAAAAATGAAAGGTGATGTGGAGATCAAAATATGAACTTTTACTATTAAACTTACCATTTAAACTTACTATAAACTTTACCAATTAAACGCACCCACCAAGAACTGCATGTGTCTCAGCAGCCAAGAAAAAAGAAGAGAACACACCCTTCTGGCAAGCTAGCAGAGCCTCAAAGATAGTGCTGAGCAGGGGCAGGCTACTCTTGCTAAGAATCATAAAAGGAAGCGGTGACCTTCGAATACCTGCAAGAGGGCAGAGGTACGATTTATGGGCTGATAAAATGTCTTCCTCTACTGGGTGTAGGTATAGCCATAGCTGGAAATGCCCACAGAGGAGAGTATCTCCAAGGATAGAGCCAGGTTTCAGTTATGGCAAGACTTAGAGGTGAGTTCTCAGTCATAACATGAGATAATGGGAGAGTTTGTTTCATCTGTGAACTAGGAATTCCTGAAGATGCAGTGAAATGATTTGGGGAGAGGTAGGAGGTAAAGTTTAAGACTGAGTCAAAGACAAGTAAGATAGGCATTGATTAATGAAAACAGGGATGAGCAGCAAGGGGAATTTAATCCTGACAGCCTCTTTAAGGCACCTTGCTCACCTGGCTTGGGGGTGGCATCTCCCAGCCACCATCTAGCACCCTGGGCTTTGGGGACCCCTCACACAGCTTGAGCTCCTGTCACTCCCAGCAACTTCCATCTCTGTTTACCAGGTTTCTGTTCATCCCAATGACCACAGTTTCTGCTCTTCAGAAAAAGATATTTTGGACCATATGACCCATAGTTCTTACATTCTAGACTACTTATCTCTGAAAGTTAATCATCTATTCCTCATGGTGTTTAAAATACCCATAAAAGAAGAATTTCTCTGCAGATCCAGGATAATTGGCAAAGAAGTCACTGAGGGTGGTAGACTATAGATTACTTGGGTCTGGATGTGCTAGAGGTCCTTTGCAGAGTTTCCTTTGCTATTTGAGATGTAAATTTATTCTAGCTATAAAGGCAAATGCAATTTCAATACAAAAATAGAATTATTTTCTAGATACTAACTTACCATCTCTTTGATGCCTCCTACTGTGGTATCCTGTTAACCACAGAAATATATCAAAACCTGGAAGCAGTCAGCAAAGCCTTAGGTTTCTAGAAGAATGCTTTTCAAAGCCTGGCTCATTCTTTTAAACAAACAAAAAACCCCTACTTAACTCTCTGGGTTATAAAATGTTTTTGTGAAAAACCCTGCAAAAGAGTTTTAATCAAAAGTCAGAAGCTTATTAAAACTTTTTTCCTTTAGTCTAAATGTACAGTGCATTAAAATGCATAAGAACAGGCAACAGATGAAGCTTTGTTCTTGAACAACCCCCTGCATGCCTGCAGATTTGATACTTAAAATTATCTTAAGTTCAAGTTTGGAAAACTTTCTTCTTGCTTCAAAGCCCTTCCATATCAGCCTCTTGCCAAAGGATCTTGAGATAATATGATGACAAATGACATAGAAACTAAGAAAGAGAGGATAATTAGTATTTCAAAAGCAATTTTTCTTTTTAAGGAGCCTGAATTTTTAATAAAATATTATTTTAAGACAAATTATCAGAGCCTCATAAATATTGGCCAAGACAGTGGCTCTCCAAAAAAATTTGGAAAAATTTCAGAAAATCCTCTTCTGATCTCATTTAAAATGTATTATTATTTTATATGCCCCAAATCTACCAAGATTTTAAAGTAAATTTACTCATATAACAGTGATTATAGGAATGTGCTACTTCAGGGGAGTTTGTACAAATGTGGAAGATGGCCCAATGTCTTTGTTGCCACATAATATCAGGAAGTTGTTTTTAATAATTATAATTTTGTGGTTTGTAATACTCCCTCCGTAGTTTTGCCTAGCTTCTCATAAAAAATTAAAATTTATTGTTGCTCAAAGTTTATAAATTGCTAAGTCCAGTGGTCAATCCCCATCCTCACCTAGTTTAACTGCCCAGCAGCATTTCACACAGTTGATCACTCCCGCCTCCTGTTCTCTCTTGGCCTCCAGGACACCATATCCTCCTGGCTGTCCTCTTCCCTCTCAGTTTCCTTTGCTGGCTCCTCCTCTTCTCAGTCTCTTAATGCCAGCGTTCCTCAGGGGTCAGTGTTTCGTCTTCTCCATGTACATTCACTCCCTTGACGATCTTGTCCAATCTTGTGGCTTCCAACGTCATGTATATGCCAATGACTCTCAAACAGGGCCAGCTTCATGGGCATGCAACCTGTGCAATCACGCAGCGCCCCACCCTCAAAAGGACCCTGCACTTGGTTTAATGCTCTTCTGTCATGATCTTGAAATTCTTAATAATTTTTTCATTTTGCATTAGGCCCTGTAAATTACAAGTAAACCCTTCTCCCAAATTTATATATCCAGACTAGCCATCTCTTCAGATTTGTATATCTAACTGCCTACTCTACACCTCAACTTGAATGTCTGATATCTCAAACTCAGTAAGACAAAAACTGAACTCTTGAATTTCCTTTCCCAAACCTGCTCTTCCTCTAGCATCCCCCATCTCAGTTGACATCTTCATGTTTCCACGTGCTCAGACTAAATACTTCATGTGCCACAACCAATCCATCAGCCAATCATGTTGGCTCTATCTTCAAAACATATTCAACATCCAACTGTATTTCACCACCTCCACTGCTGCCGTCCTGGTCTGAGCCACCGTCAACTTTTTCCTGGATCACTGCAGTAGTTTCCCATGGGTCTCATGTCTTTTGTCCTTGTTCCTTATGGTCTATTCTCAACACAGCAACTGTGGCTCCTTTAAAACAGAGCCAGATCATGTCACTCCTCTGATCAAAACCCTCCAATGCTTCCCCATTTCCCTCAGAGTAAAAAAGCCAAAGTCTTTATCAAATCCCCAACTAAGTTTTTACAGGATCTTGTTCCACCACCACCACTACCCTCACTCTATTCTCTGACCTCCTCTCCTACTATCTTCCACTCACTCACTCCACTCCAGCCATCTCGGCTTTGTTGCTCTGAAATGCCAGGCTTGCTCTGATTACAGGGTCTTTGCACAGGCTGTTTCCCCTGCCAGGAATGCTCTTTCCCTGTTATCTTTTTAGCTAACTCCATTACCTCCTTCAAATCTTCTCAAATTCCAACTACTTCTCAAAACCCACTTCCAACATCCTATTTAAAATTGCAACCTGGGCCAGCCTGGTAGCGTAGTGGTTAAGTTTGCGTGCTTTGCTTCGGCGGCCCGGGGTTCGCAGGCCCAAATTCCGGGCGCAGACCTATGCACTGTTCAACAAGCCATGCTGTGGTGCCATCCCACATACAAAATAGAGGAAGATGGGCACAGATGTTAGCTCAGGGTTAATCTTCCCCAGCAAAAGGAGGAAGACAGGCAACAGTTGTTAGCTCAGGGCCAACCTTCCTCACCAAAAAAAAAAAAAGAAAGAATAAATTGCAACCTAACCCACTTCTGTTTCTCTCAATGCCCCTTATCATACCCAACTTTTTCATTTTTTTCTACAGCACATATCACCTTCTAATATAATATAACATGATATAATACAACACTATATATTATATAATATGTATACATATTCATATAATGTGTACAATAGGTATACACTGTATATAGTGTTTTATATATGTATATATTTATTTTATTGTTCATTGTCTGCCCTTTCTTAAATGCAAGCTCCATAAGAACAAGGATATTTACTAGAACATTACCTGGCACATAGCAAGCACTCAATAAATATTTGCTATTAAGTGAACAATGTATAGTACAATCCATATTTATTATGGAAGAACTTTAAGCAAGGGATTTAATCAATAAGTATTTGAATTTTTCAGTCATTTGTGTAGAGCCCAAGTTGATCGGCTTAAACTCCCCCCCGATACTTAGCATGATGCAAAGATGAAAACTTTCCTTCAACTGTTCTTTACTCAGTTGTTTATTGTTCATGTAAGTGCTGTTCCCCTCAACTGTTCATTATTCTGGTAAATGGTATTATTCTCAAAGATGGTGCAGTGAGAGTGAGTGGATTAAGAATAAATCACTATTAAGTGGGATGCTCAAAGACTGTGTGCTATAATGATGCTGATTTAGTAGCATCTTATGTAGAAAAGGCATTTTGAAGTAACTAAGTAAGTATAACATACCTTCTTTAAATTCCAACTACAAATAGCTACTTAGAAGTCTGCTGGTTTCTGAGAACTGGAAACAATTTTTGCTGGTGAGTAGTAAGGCAGTCATTCACCTCTGTAGGTAAATGAAGGAAATGTAGCTTTTCCCAAACTTAAAACTTGCCATATTTTCCTTGGTAGTGAGAGGAAAGGGCTAAATATTCTCTATTATTTAAAATAATTTTGAAGCTCACTTTTTTGGTGCTTTTAAAGAAGAGCTACAGAGAAAGGTTGCGTGATTGAGCCTAATGCTACAATGAGGAAAATGCAAATGAGCAAAGAATACTGCACCTCTCTAAAAACTAGAAATCTCAGTCAGACCTAAGGCAGCCTAAGGCAGGCCTCGGAAGTCTGTCGTATCCTGGTATAAGGACATGTTGCATCTAAAGGATCAGTATGGGACTACATTTCTGCCTGCAATTTAATGGAGTTTCAAAAAACAGTATGAAGAATTTGTGTGGTTGGAAATGAAAACCTATCAAGAAAGGTTAACAGATTTAGGATTATTCCCTCTGGGGAAGAGAAGAGGAAATGTCTTGTCTTTAACTGTAGCTGTTAGATAGATTCTTTTGTGCAGCATTTTAGAATTTACATATTGCTTCCATATACTTTATCTCATTTTGATCACGACTAAGCTGTTCACCAAACAGGTTAGGTAATAAGAAAATAATAAAAATGAGTTTTTGCATTTTAAATGAGATTTAAACACATTTTTGTTTCATGATTTTTATAAGTATAGACTTCAGATATATTAAATTTCAAAATCATTATTATGGCATAAGGACTATAATTTTTTATGACATAGCACAGATGGTCCTCAGTTTTAGATGTGGTTGAAGATACAGGAAGATGAGACAGAGCGGGCTGACTGGTTGTGACTTGGTGAAGTGTAGTCTGTCCCTGGGAACGTCCACACTTGATTTTGTTGTACATTCAGAGTTGACACAGGTTTCTGGTCCTTCCTCAAACTAAACAATCACTCAACAAGGCTGAAAGGAGTATCTCCTCACTGTAATTAACAAAATTACTTCCTGTTTTATAAATATTCAGGGACTTTGTGTCGCAATAGAGGGAGACAGATAAATACATAATTTCAATGCAATGTTGTGCTTATTATTATCGGGTCTGTACAATCTGCTCAGGGAAGTAAACCCATAGTTCCCTGGAGTGGAATCAGAGATGATTTTATGAGAGAACTGCATCTTTTAAAAAATCATTGCAATACCAGGAGATATGGATAATACCAGAGTGGGGTATTTGATTCAAATAATAACTAATATACTTGTATTTTCTTTTGTGAAGTTTTTAACTCATAAGTAAAAATGTAAGACTATTTAATACACTTTAAATTAAAAAATTATATATTAAGTAAAATGGAAAATAATAAAAATTTAAACATTAAGTATAAATCATCAGTCTAATATCAGTTGTTGGCAGATAAAAGTAATAAAGTATTACAAGCTAAAAACTACATGAAATAAAGAAAATGTAATTAATCATGAAAAATAGAAGATAATTTATAAAATGATCCTTTTTTTAAAAAGATGTTTCTGGGGCCGGCCCCATGGTGTAGTGGTTAAGTGCACGTGCTCTGCTGCTGGTGGCCTGGGTTCGGATCCCGGGCGTGCACCAATGCACCACTTGTCAGGCCATGCTGTGGCGGGGTCCCATACAAAGTGGAGGAAGATGGGCACAGATGTTAGCCCAGGGCCAGTCTCCCTCAGCAAAAAAAATAAGAGGAGGATTGGCATGGATGTTAGCTCAGGGCTGATCTTCCTCACAAAATAAATAAATAAATAAATAAATAAATAAATAAATAAATATAAAAAAAGATGTTTCTTAAGAGCCAGTCCTGATGGTCTAGTGGTTAAAGTTCGGTGCTCTCACTGCTTTGGTGGCCCGGGTTCGCTTCCCAGTCACAGAACCACACCACCGGTCTGTTAGTTGCCATACTGTGGCGCAGCTCACATAAAACTAGCAGGACTTACAACAAGGACGTACGACCATGCACTGGGGCTTTGAGGAGAAAAAGAAAAAGATGTTTCCTAAGTGTGTCAACTGATCGTTATTAGATAGTGAACTTATTTTTGTGCACATTTTTCCAGCTGCTGAGAAAGCTCTTTCTAATTCTACAACAGCTGGAAGAAGGCATCATGGGTTAATAGCTAACTTCAGATATTTTCTTTTTCCATCTTCAATTGATCTCTGTCTCTGTCTCTCTCTCACGCTACCTTTGAGAACATATTTTTAATAATTATTTTTCCCATGAGTTGTAATCTTTTTACTGATAGCAAGTCGTTGTTCTTATTTCTTCAAAAGAAATATTTACTGTTCTCCTTTGGCTTCTTTAGTTTCATGGTGGGATTTCAATGCAGAGAGTTTCTTGGGTTAGTTTCAATACTGGCATTTTCGTATTCTACTTGTTCAGAAGTTCCTGGAACTCAAATAAGTATTATTCTACCAACAGGAGCTGTTCTTTTCTATTGTCATCCTTCCTCTTAAGAATTATGGAGACATAGAAGCATGTTATCTCAACAACAAAACACAGTTTGATTAGAAATTGTGATGCAGTATAACATAGAAATGATTCAAATTTCAGAATTTTTTAGAATAATGGTTTTATTCCAACAAAAAATAGTGGTCTTCTGGTACCTTAAGATATCATAGCATGTGGAACACTAGAATTTTTTTAAACAAATATTGCATTTACTAGCTTAACAGTTAAATGTAATCCACATAATGCAAGGCAGACTTGAGGTTCAGTCCTGGCATTCAGCAACCTGAAGTAATTAAAATAGAAATTCAAATCTTTACTATATCCTCTAAAGAAAATCCCCAAGGAGAAATACCTATTTAAAACTTCATAAAGATCCCCTTTCTTTATCCTCATTTCCTGGAACACATCTGGAAGCTACTCAAAAGTCTTTCTTCTTTGTTCACCCCCAAAGTTCTCAGAACCTTCACTTGAACCCATGCAGTATGAATTGTTGTTTTCCCATTACCCTCCACCTTCCTAAATTACCATTTGTTCTTCTACTTGTAATATTCTCCTCTTTCCATGAAGGTACTTTGGGTCCTCAGGTTAAAGATGGAATGGGAGGTAAGGGATTGGAGGTCAAACCCGGAGCCCTATATTCTTCCAAGGAGCATGACTACAATGAGAAGCAGGGAGACAGGGCAGTAGCTTGGGGAGGATACAATATTAAGGGAGGGATTATTTTTTGCATTGCTTTCAAATGTAAGAAGCATTAAGATGTATACAGGCCATGCAGAAGGGGCCAAATGGAAAGGGAGACATTAAAAATATAGAAAAGATGGAATAGAGTAACCCAAAGATTAGGGCTCCAGGCTTTTGCACATGCTGTTCCTTTCTTGCCAGAGACTCCCTTCCATTTACTCCATCTGGCCATCTACCACTTGGTCTTTAGGTCTCCATTCAGAAGCCAGGTCCTGGGCCAGCCAGGTGGCGCAAGCGGTTAAGTGCGCACGCCCTGCTGGGGCGGCCCGGGGTTTGCCGGTTCGGATCTGGGGCATGCACTGACGCACCGCTTGTCAAGCCATGCTGTGGTGGTGTCCCATATAAAGTGGAGGAAGATGGGCATGGATGTTAGACCAGGGCCAGTCTTCCTCAGCAAAAAAGAGGAGGATTGGCAGATGTTAGCTCAGGGCCAATCCTTCCTCACAAAAAAAAAAAAAAAAAAAAAGAAGCCAAGTCCTCTAGAAAGTCTTACAGGATCCCCCTCTGTGTTTCCATAGCTACTGTGTTTCCATAGCTTCTCCTCCTACAGTCCTTGCCAGTTGTATTTAATGGCTGTGCGGACTTGTCAGACTCCGTTACCAAAGAGCAGGTCTAGTTAATCTTTGTAATCCCAACCTCAGGCAGAGGACTTGGTTTACACAGTAGTAGGTTCTCAATTAACATTTGCTGAATAAATGAATAAACGCTTTAAAGAGAGGGAGAGGTGGTCATGCAATCATAAAAATAGGATGGAGTCTTCTTTTTTTTTTTTATAATTTTATTTATTTATTTTTTCCCCCCAAAGCCTCAGTAGATAGTTGTATGTCATAGCTGCACATCCTCCTAGTTGCTGTACGTGGGACGCGGCCTCAGCGTGGCCAGAGAAGCGGTGCATCGGTGCGCGCCCAGGATCCGAACCCGGACCACCAGCAGCAGAGGGCACGCACTTAACTGCTAAGCCATGGGGCAGGCCCGGAGGCAGTCTTCTTAAAACCATCATGTTAGTGGTCTTAGCTTAACTAAGGTAGGAACCCTTATAGTTCCTTTATTACATCTGAAGGCCCAAAAAGAAAGCACTTTAGAAGGAACTAAATACCCTCCAATTTAAAATGACTAATTGGCTCCAAGGACAGTGGGTTGTGGAAAGTAGTCCATTTCGAATCCCATGTAGTCAGAAATATGCCTTTCCTCTTTATGGCTTTAGATTTACTGTCCTAGAGAATTAATGTTTGTTGTGGGCAATATATTATTTAATATAACATTCATTGTCTCACAGTTCACGTGGGTCAGGAAGCAGAACATGGCTTAGCTGGGTCTTCCAGGTCAAGTTCTCTCACAAGGCTGCAGTCAAGGTGTTGGCTGGGGCTGTAGTCACCTCAAGGGGCAGCCAGGGAAGAATGTGCTTCTAAGCTCACTCACCTGTTGTTGGCAGGATTTAGCTTCTCACGGGCTATTGGACTGAAGGCCTCAGTTCTTTGCTGACTGTGGGCCAGAGGCCTCCCTCAGTTCCTTGCCATGTGGGCTTCCTCAGAGGGTATCTAACAACATGGCAGCTGGCTTCATCAGAGTGAACAAGTGAGAAAAGCCAGAGAGAAAGTGCCAGCAAAATGGAAATCACAGTCTTTTATAACCTAATCTTGGAAGTGACAGCCCATCATTTTTGCTGTGTTCTATTTGTCAGAACCAAATCACTGGGTCCCACCCACACTCCAGGGGAGGGGATTACATGAGAGTGTGAAAGTCAGGAGATCACATCACCAGGAGCCATTTTAGAAGCTGCCTACCACAGCAATGTGTGTGTTCATGTATGTCTCATCAGGTATAGAAGTAGAGTAACAGTTGTGCAATTTACACTGATAGGTATATCAAAGAGAGGATCCAACCCAGAAATCCTACACCTATCTTGGATCCACCATGAGAGCACGTGTGTTAAATCTCCCCACTCTACACACCAAAAGAAAAAAAAAAGTCTGTGAGACTTGGCATTCCTGACTAGCCTCTAAAACCACAGGGCACCACTTCAGATTGAATGATGCAAATGTACAGAATTGTACTAACAAGACAAGAATGAATCCAGGAATTCATGCCTCTCCTTGGTTTACCAAAAGGTTGGTAAGACTTTCATGGGGAAGAATTAAAGAAAGAGGCTGAAAAGAAGAAAGGTACTACCTTAGCCTAGTTCATCAGAAAGCAGAGCCTGAAACAAAGGCTTAAATATACATTCCTTATTGAGGAGTGTGAACCAGGGAGCAGAAACAAGGGATAAGGGGAGAGAAGTAGGGAAGGTGGAGAACCAATGCAAAGATGCACTATCAAGTTGCCCACCACTATGGGCGACTGGCTGCAGGATCCATGGGATTGTGAAGGAGTCCCCCAGAAATGCATCTCAGGACTATCAATTAGGGATAAAACAGGGATAATATTTATCAGTTAGATCCCATCCCCCATTGCTCAAAAGTTCTCCCCAATGGCGTAAGCCCCAGTACTCCTGGGTTGCATAAACATGAGCACCACAGTGGTTTTCCACAGCGTTCTTCACCATGGAGTCAACAGATAAACCTCTGGTGGAGAGTGAGAAGCAAGCTTCACAGGCCTGACGAGAGGTATTGTCAGGTTGCACCTAGAGGAAGCTGGAAAAATATGCAGAGAACTGGTTGCCACAGCAGTAGTTAGAATAAAAGACAAGTAAGGCCACGACACTCTGAAGTGGTTCACAAGAAGTGTCTGATACAGGAACAAATGTGAAGGCTGGATAGCCAGTGTAGGGACTGGGGGTGACTCCAGTTATGGGACTTCCTTTTTGAAGAACCAAAGTTGTTCAATAACCTAGTTTGGGCTTCTTCAAAAAGCAGAATCTGAGACAAAGACTTGGGTGCAGGAAGTTTATTTGTGAGGTGATTCTAAGAAGCACAGATGAGGAAAGGGAAAAGCACAGACAGGGAACGGAGAAAAGCCAGTAAGTGTGCAGTATTGAGTGGGTTAGTAACGAGTGGGTTTCCACTGTTAATGAGTGACTGACTAGAGCTCAATCCCACTAAGGATCCTCTGAGAAACCATACAGAACACACCTAAGAATTATCCCACTGGTGGTGAGGAGGCTGGGGCATGTATCCACTCACCCTGTACCCTGTTGGTTGAAGATTGCCCCCGTGGGTGTAATTCCCCTCCACACCTCTGTGTTGCACCTGCCTGTAGCAGAACAAGCTCCCATGGGCCTGAAGGAAGCCTTCAGGCCAAGAAGAGAGACACGGGGGCTTGAGGTAAGAAACTCTCAGTGTGGAAACTGTCTTCATGGTGAACTCAAGAGGGCCAAGGGGATATGAGATGGAATAGTCAACAGCGTTTGCAACAGATAGTTTCCTTTAGATTCAGGGAGAAGCCCGTTCAGTGCAGGGTTTTAGCCTTTTCTCTCCCACGTTGTAATTCCACTTTTAAAATTGGCTCAACCCATCAGTAAAGAGATTCACATATATCTACACAGTGTAACGGGTGATCCCGGGTAAACTGAAGTGATAGTACCCCAGTCCCATGTCTTCCCTGAAGGATATCAGGCCCCAGATTTCCTCAGTGACCAGCAGTACAGAGAACAGCAACACAGCTGACTAGAGGAAAGTACAGGTGCCTAGAAGAGATATTGAGTGGGCAGCTTACGGAAAATATGAGACTGAACCTTCCCCACGATCCCTACACTGACCTCTGCAAGGGAAGGGAAGGTAGAGACTTGGGTTACAACTTAGTGGCAGAATGTTTGATGGCTTGTGACTGGGGGTGGGGGTTGAGGTCAGAAGAAAGGTCACCTATGAAGAATAAAGAGAGGTGAGTAGTAGGGTTGGAGAAATGAAAACAATGGAGAAAATCTGAAATAGCCCTTGTTGAGAATGAGAAAATGAATTGACTTTAAAAAACTAGGATTGGGCCGGCCCCGTGGCTTAGCGGTTAAGTGCGCGCACTCCGCTGCTGGCGGCCCAGGTTCGGATCCCGGGCACGCACCGACGCACCGCTTCTCCGGCCATGCTGAGGCCGCGTCCCACATACAGCAACTACAAGGATGTGCAGCTATGACATACAACTATCTACTGGGGCTTTTGGGGAAAAAATAAATAAATAAATAAAGTTAAAAAAAAAAACCAGGATTGTTGGAAGCTATCGAGAGTCACACTGAGGCTGGTGCCAGTCAGTCATTAGGGTGGCAGTGTGCCCAGGGGCACCATTCTCTTAAGCCAGGCTCAGACGCATGGACAGATTCACAGAGCAGGTGTCACCTTGGTGGATTCTTTCCTACTGGTTACACCACTCCTTATAATCTGCCCAACTAGTTATGGATTTTTGTGTCTAATTTTGCACCTGTAAAATGGAGAAGCAAAGGGGCAGGGGACTAGACCAAGAGACCTTCTAACTTCTGACATTCCAGGATTATGTTTTTGGTAAGTCTCTTGCTCTTACAGACTATGAGCCCTTTAAAGCCATACAGACTACATATTATTCATCTTTGTGTTCCAAATGTTTCAAAATTATGACATATATATGTTTGTGGAATAATGATGGAATGAATTTTAAAGCCTCTAGATTCATTGGACATAGTTTGTGATCTATTTGCTCCTTCAAACTAAGAAATTATGAAAAACAAAAAAATTTAAGAACTAGGAAAGACTTTTCTGGTTTACTAAAAAATAGGAAGAAAAAAATGAAGACTGAGTTAGTCTGAAAATCCACCAACTTAAGACCTTAAAACACAGCTTTCAATTTATAAGAAAAATAGTTAAAATTTTTAAACATTTGGCTGATAAAAACAAGTGTATGTATATTTATATTCCATTCCATTCCATAGGGATTTGAAATAGCTTTATGTGTGTTTGTAGAAAAAAATATATACAATTACATAAGAGTGTTATTTAAAATAGTATTACTTACAGTGAGGTATTAAACCCCTAAGGGTATTCAGTGGTGGGTTGGGAGTTCACAAAACTACAAGATAAACATGGCATATCTTCCAGAAATAAGAGTGTTACAATGATTTTTCCTGGAGGAGGGTGGGGAAGGAGCAGCCTGAGAAGTAGATTGGGGATGAGTCCTGTTCTCCTAAGAAAACATAGCATAAAGAGGCTGTGTTGGTTAAATTTATGTGTCAACTTGACTGGTCCACAGGGTGCCCAAATATTTGGTCAAACATTATTTTGGGTGTTTCTGTGAAGGTGTTTTTGGATGAGATTAACATTTAAATCCTTAGACTGAGTAAAGCAGATTGCCCTCTCTAATTTGGGTGGGCCTCATCCAATCAGTTGAAGACCTGAATAGAACAAAAAGGTTAACTGAGTAAGAGGAAATTCCTCCTGCCTAATGGCCTTTGAACTGGGACATCAGCTTTTTGTCTGCCTTCAGACTTGAACTGAATCATTGGGTCTTCTTGGATCTAAAACCTGCCAGCCTTTGGACTAGAATTACACCATCAGCTCTCCTGGGCCTCCAGCTTGCCAACTCACCTGCAGATCTTGGGACTTTCCAGCCTCCATAATCACAAGAGCTAATCTATCTATGTAGCTATGTAATATCTATGTACTATCTAAAGATACATAGATATATAGATAGAGCAGTCTCTCTGGAGACACTAATATGGAGTCCAAGAACATTCATATTTGACCTGTTAAATTAGAAATGACTCCCTTCTCAATGTCTTCACAAAGCATCTACCAACTGTGGTAAACAAAATAATAACCACTCCATTTCCTAATTGGGCTTCAAATTGAAATTGACATAGCATAAAAATAAATTGTAGAATCCACATGGTAGGTAACTTAACTCTCTCTGTATAACTCTTTCCACTTTTCTGTATGTTTGATAATTTTCATAACAAAATATTGAGAAAAAGAAATTTATTTGAGATGCATAGGTTGTGAGAAAAAAAAAAAAACCCTTACGTTAAATAGGAAAATGTTTATAAACTAAATAGAATAAAGTGGTACAACTTTATTAGGATTTTAAATAAATTTAGTTTAATTCAAATCCCTAAAAGGGTAACCATTTAACCGAAGGAAGGTTTGGTTCCATTCAACTCCACGTTCATTGTGCCTTTACTTGTGTTAGGTTTCTGTGCTTTCTTCCTCTCTTCCTCTTTGAAGCAATTAAAGCCTTCCTTGAAAACTGCTGTTTCCTTCTTTCTATGGTTTCCAACAGCTTAGTGGGTTCCCTCTCTGTCTTAAATCTCATTCCACTGGTGGCAGAGGGGCTGAGTCTTCTTTTCTCATGTCTAATTTTGTCCTTTCCCACAGCGACCAGCATGGAAGTCATAGTCAACACTGAATAAAAGACGAGAGTGACATAAAAAAAAAAAAATCCCCTCAATTCCAAAATGGCAGTAACTAGAAAAGAATAGAAAGAGCAAAGTGGGAGGTTTTCTATAACTTCACCCCTCCTTTCAAGAACTCTACTCAAAACCTTCTCCCTCTCTTCTCTCTCTGCAGATGATCTTACCGTTTCCTTCACAGTGAACGATACCTTCAGGCACGAAATACCCCAACTGTCCAACACTCTTTCTTACAAATTTATTTGCAAGTATCCCCTTTTTCGTTTTTTTCTAGTTTCAGAGGACGAGGTGTACTGCCTCCTGTTCCATACCAATCCTTCCAACCCACCTTCGTTCTCCAAAGTCTTGCTCATCAGTTAGTCCTTCTCTGCTCTTGTTTCTTCAGCTCCTTTCTCATAACTAGTTACTTCCCCTACAATATTTATGAAATGCTTAAGAATATACTACTCCAAAGCATCCCTCCTTTGTCTCAGACACACAAATTAACTATTTTATGGAGATTTGTGTTTAGAAGATTCTGAGTCTTCCTTGGGTAATGCTACTCCAAGTGCTGGTCTGTGAACTGTTACTGATAAGAGGTTAAGATAAGGAGCCTTCATCAAAGTGTAAAGCACCTACGTCAATAGCACGCAGTTTCATTCAGCTGGCTTTTTTCTTTTTTTTTTGAAGCAAGATTTTTTTCAATGAAAGAAGCAGCGTGTTCATTTACATTCTGGCACAGGCCTCTTATCTCACTACGGACTGGTAATGAACAGTTTGTGGAGTGGCACCAGTCTGTGAGATAGCTTATTTGTGGACACCACATTGAGTAACACTAATGGGAGTGACACAAAGGCAACTCTATGTCCCCACACCAACATCCTACCCCAGTCAAGTGAGGTTAGAGAGAGAATTGTCAGAAATCTCAGTTTGGTGGTCAGCTTATGCTTCTAAGACCTACATAGATCATGTGTGTCTGATTTAATTTCTGTCTAGAGCACTGTTTCTCAAACTACAGATCTTGACCCAATAAAGTGTCGTGAAATCAATGTAGTTAGCCTTAACCAGCTAAATAAAATGAAATGGAATAGAAAATATTAGCATGTGTTCCAAATACTTGGTAAGAATTGTTTTGTGGAACTTTTGATTCAGTTATATTTATATATTTTTGATAGATTATTGCTCAAATATATTCACTCCTCTCACCTCCATGCATGGAGTATACATTTCTGACCTTGACTTAGGGCTTGCCATTGACTTGCTTTAGCCAATGGAATGTTAGCATATGTGACATGATCAAAGGTTTGAAGAATATTTGTGCAACTGGGGTTACTCTTTTGCACTTCCGCCATTTCCATGAGAAAAATATGCTCAGACTATTCCACAAGTGTCAGTAATAGGATGAGAGACACATGGAGGAAAGCCACCGGAGTGAAACCACCCAGCCAGGACCAGCCCATTTCAGCTAACCACCAACCAACCCACAGACGCATGAGCAAGCCCTGCCAAGATCAGCCATGCCACCCAGCTGAGTCCCACTAACATACAACATGCAAAAACTGAGTGAAAATAAATACTTACTGTTGTATGCCCCTGAGCTGTTCTGGTTGTTTTATTATGCAGAAATACCTGGCTGATACACATTTACTTGTATACGTCTATATTGGGTTGACAGTAGAATGTGTATTGCAGTGGGTTACAAAAGGTTTGAAAGCTGCTGGTGTAGAAAAGCATCACGTTATTCCTTGTTATATAAAGAGTCCTGTCTAGGAGTGGCTACTTGCAATAGAGATTGAAGGTAAACAGAGCAGAGAAATGAGAAATGAGGTGTGTTTGTGTGTGTGTGTGTGAGGGAGAGAGAGAGAGAGAGAGAGAGAGAGAGAGAGACTTAATAGCAACAAACCTCTATTTTACATGGTGAGGTCCCTGAAATTGACTATTTCCTGTATGTAGCTTTTTGATTCTTTGAGCTATCCCAGTGTCTTCCAATAAATCCTCTGCTTTTCTTAATCTATTTCAAGACAGGTTTCTGTCACTTGCAACTTAAGTGGCAAGTTCTTACTAACACAATATTATATATAAAGAGTATTAAGCCCTGATTTTCACACTGGCATATGTTCATTTGGTTTATAATCCATCTCCTTGTAGTATTTGTAGCTTAAATAGCATACAAAATTAAATATTAGAAACAAAGGTAGGAATTTTTCTCCACAACTTAATACTTTCCTATCCCACCCATTACTATTACATCTCAATCTATAAAATGTTGCTTCACAGAGGTTTCAAATATCTTATAATTAAAAAGCTTTATTTTCAAAAGGCAATTCATGGCTCAGAAGTAATGAGGTAATAATTTCTAATAACTGTCTCAATTAATAACTCCCATTATTATTAATTTTATACTTAACACATTTTTGCTACTCCATCTAAGAGGGCTGCCCACCGGGTGAGGGTGACAGTAGTAAGAGCTGAGGGGTGAGTCACCCACAGTAAGGGCTGAGGGCCAGTGGAAGAGGTAAAGGCCTTCTGAGGACCAACAAAAGTGCCCAAGCGTTTGGGTCTGCCATAACCAGTGAGTGTTCAACAGAGAAGCAGCAGTAACAACAGAATGAAGGCTACCACCTTGTTGTGAATAGTGAGGTAAGACAATCTGCCTCCCTTCTTCTTCCTCCCTGGACCTACTCAAAGTGCTGGGGGAACAGAGGGGGAAGGGTCGCACACCCTCGAAAGCCCCGAGAGCCACAAATCTGGCCCATGCTAAACAGAATGGCAGTATTCTGATAACCAAAAGTAATGGAATTAGATAAAGATGTAGCTAAGAGACCCTGTATCCAGAGGGAAAGGGGGCTAAACATAGCACAGTTGGTAACGGTTACTTTTTAAAATCCTATTTTAAAATCTCAATAAATTGAGATTCTTCAGCAAATCTGTTTCTTTGTATTGTTATCTCTAGGAATATTTCTATCTAAATAAGGGACCACTGTATACATTCAGGGTGCCATCTCCTTGGTCAGTTCTAGAGAAGCTCTCTGATTTTATTTCTAGTCTTTACATTTAATAGTAATAATTAACATCTGAATAGTTACTATATGCAGTGACTGTGTTTTGTCAATATCTAAGTGCCAAATTTATAGATTATTCTACATATTATACTTAGATTACTATCTCCAGTCTCCAAGAAAATATTTTAGGAGCCTCTAATCTCAGGAGCAGCATGTTTCTGAAACATTTTCAAGTTACTTCCTAAGATTATTTTCACAAATCAATGTAATGTTAGTTTCTATTTCAGATTGACACATCTAATCTTATCCTCAAATCTTCAGATTACCTCATAATTTGAATCCTAGAATTCCCTATAGACATTTTAATGAATATATTCTTTAAACGCCTTTTAAAACAAAAAATAATTCGTGAATTCTATTTTATAATTTGAGAAACTGAGGGGAAAAGAAGTGAATGAGTTAGTAAAGGACACTGTGTATCAGGGACAGAGTTAAGATGTAAACTTGAAACTTTTCACTGTCTAGTCTTTTTCTTTTTTATTTAGCCAAATAAATCATTATAAAATCATATTTTTATGATTTGGAAATTCAGCAAAACTGTTTATATCACCTGCCTGCTTTCAGAAGACTGTATATACATTCAAATATAATTCTCCTAGAGAGATAAAAGTATGTACTATTTTAATTTTATTTATTTATTTTTCCCCCAAAGCCCCAGTAGATAGTTGTATGTCATAGCTGCACATCCTTCTAGTTGCTGTATGTGGGACGCGGCCTCAGCGTGGCTGGAGAAGTGGCGCGTCGGTGCGCGCCCGGGATCCGAACCCGGGCCGCCAGCAGCGGAGCGCATGCACTTAACCGCTAAGCCACAGGGTCAGCCCTGAGACGGCCACTCTAATAATGAAAGAGAACCAAAGAGCAAATCAAAAAACTCTCCAGCAAAATGGGTGTCATAAAGAAAATCATAACAGGAGCTGGCCCAGTGGCGCAGTGGTTAAGTTCGAGTACTCCGCTTCAGCGGCCCGGGGTTCTTGGGTTCGGATCCCGGCCGTGGACCTACGCACCACTTAGCAAGTCACGCTGTGGTGGTGTCCCATATACACAAAATAGAGGAAGATGGGCATGGATGTTAGCTCAGGGACAATCTTCCCCAAGCAAAAAAGAAGAAGATTGGCAACAGATGTTAGCTCAGGGCCAATATGCCTCATTGAAAAAAAAAAAAAAATCATCACGGGCCTGGACAATATGAACAAAACAAGACCTCTGTTGAGGTCCTTCCTGTGTGCCTAGTGTAGCTGGTGAGTCAAGGCATAGTCCACAATTATTGCCCCGCTTAAAATTTTTTTCTTTTGTAAAATGAGGATCACACCCCATCCTCTTTCCATCTTTCCTCTCCCATTCTACTTTCCACCTTCTATTACCTGTAACTTTACTTTTACATTATTTTAATACTATTTTGTTTTTTAATTATAATTATGTTTTTTGTCTATTGATTCGTTAAACATTAATTTCATTGAAACAGTAATACATACATATGGCAAAAAGTCCAACTGTGCAAAAGAATACACAAGAAGATAAAGTCTCCCTTCCATCCCAGACTTGACATCCCCTTCCTAGAGGTAAACAGTTTTTATGTACTTTTTCAGAAATATTCTGAGCATTTATAGGCAGCTATATATATTTACATGTGTGTATGTTACAAAGGAAATACCTATATACCTCTATGGTCTGAATATGTGTGTCCCCCAAAATGTGTATGTTGAAATCCTAACTCCCAAAGGTGATAGCATAGTAAGTGGGACTTAGGGAAGTACTTAAGTCAGGAGGATGCAATCTCTTGTGTATATCCCTCTGATCCTTTTCCATTATCTATAGAGTAAATGGCTTAAGCCTTTGAATGCTATAAAGGGCTTTATGTGGTTCAGCCCTTGCCTACCTCTCCAGCCTCATTCTGACTTCACTTCACGCTCCAGGAATACAAAACTATTTGTAGTTCTGACATAACACAATAATTCACGATTCTTTGCATTTTCCATACTATTTTCCATACATGGAATGCTCAGTATTTTCCCTTATAATCAGTGCTTTTTATATCCTGTTTAAGACCTATCTGACCACCCAAAGTTGTAACGATAATAAACTACTGTCTAGGTATTTTCTAGAAACACTATTTTTTTTTTCGAGGAAGATCAGCCCTGAGCTAACATCCATGCCAATCCTCCTCTTTTTGCCGAGGAAGACCGCCTCTGAGCTAACATCTATTGCCAATCCTCCTCCCTTTTTCCCCCAAAGCCCCAGCAGTTAGTTGTATATCATAGTTGCACATCCTCCTAGTTGCTGTATGTGGGACATGGCCTCAGCATGGCCGGAGAAGCAGTGCGTCAGTGCGCGCCCAGGATCCGAACCTGGGCTGCCAGTAGTGGAGCGTGCACACTTAACTGCTAAGCCATGGGGCCAGCCCCTAGAAGCACTATTTTTTAATCTTTTACATTTAGGTCCACAATCTATTTAGAATTAATTTTTCTTTTTTTTATAGTAGGGGTAGGCATCAATGTTTCTTTTCTTCCACCTGGATATTCAATTGACCCAGTACTATTTATTGAAAGGTCCGTTTTTTCCTCTACATCACTAGGGTTACCTTTCCATAAAGAAAATGCTCACATAAGCATCTTTTTGGGAACTCTATTCGGTTCCATTGATCACTTTCTAGTACCCAGCAGTGTAAAGCCTCCAACTTTGTTCTTTTTCCAGACTGTCTTGGCTATTCTTGACCTTTTGAATTCCCATATAAGTTTTAGAATCAGCTTGTCAATTTACACACACACACCCCCTACTTGGATTCTAGTTGGGATTAGACTAAATCTACAAATCAATTTGGTGAGAACTAACATTTTTACAATATTGAGTCTTCCAATCCATGAGCATAGTATATCTGTCCATTTACTTGGCTCTTCTCTAAATTCTCTCAAAAATATACTTTTCAGTCTAGAGTTCTTACACATCTTTCATTAAGATTTATTCGTAGGTGCAAAGGGCTGGATGGTGCCCCAGAGATATCAGGTCCTAATCCCTGGAACTTGTAAATATTACCTTATTTGGAAAAACGGTCTTTGCAGATGTGATTAAGTTAAGGCTCTCGAGACAGCCTATCCAGGGGGCCCTAAATGCCATCAGTCTCTTTATATGATAGAGATAGAGGGAAATTTGAGATTCATACAGAGGAGAAGGCAATGTGAAGATGGAGGTAGATATTGGAGTCATGTGGCTTCAAGGAATGCAAGGAATGTGAGCTGGAAAAGGCAAGGAACAGATTCTTCCCTAGAGCCTCTGGAAGGAGTGCAGCCCTGCTGACACTTTGATTTTGGATTCTGGTCTCCAGAACTGTGAGATAATAAATTTATTTTAAGCCATTGAGTTTGTTTTAATTTGTTATAGCAGTCACAGGAAAGTAATACAGGAGGTATTTGATATTTTTGATGCATTTGTATATGGTATCACTTTTTTAAAAATTCATTTTGTTTAGTGCCAGTATATAAAAACATAATTCATCTTTATATACTGACTGTATCCAGCAGCTTGCTAAATTCACTTACTAATACTAAAAGCTTATAATTATAATTTTATAGATAGACCATCATGCTTTCTCCAAACACATATTTCTTTCCAATTCGTATAGATTTTTTCCCTTGCCTTTTTGCAATCTCTGCGATGTCCAGTACAATAGTGAAATGTATCCTCTAATACTTTTTGACTTTGGAACTATGAGAATGTATTATCTGCTCCAAATTTAAAATACAATGAAAATAGTAAAAAAAAAAAGAAGAAAATTAAATACAGGAAAAAAGTAGCCAAACAAAATAACCAACATTCTTCTAGTTAAAAAAATACAGGGGCTTTTTCTTAAATCCTTATCACAACTGTGCATCATTGGACACTGTTTATTAACCCTTCCTTAAAGCTTTCTTCTTTGCCCAGCTTCTTCTTTTCTTCCTCTAACCGCTTATAGATAGGCATTCCCAAGATTTTTTCCTTAGGTCTTTTCTTTTTCTATATAGTCCTTGTTAACTGTTGGGAAATCATTTTAAGGCCATAATAAGGAAATCATTATTATTCTTCAGAACAGGCCATCTTCAGTTGCTTTCCTTTTCTTCAGGGGCAAGACAGAAACTTGCTTTCTTTTTTAAAGTGCCATAACCCACTCCTGTCCCTGAGGTTCTTCTCCCAAGAGTAGAATGTAGTCTTCCCTGCTCTGCCCTCTTTGCTGTATTTAAGAAAATTGTAGAATCTTTTCACTTCAAGGGTTTTACTGAGAAATAGAGGTTACAAAAATCCCCAAATTTTCACAATGTTTTGGTCCTTGATCCATGTGCAGAAATTCCTTTCTGTAGAAAAGTGGCTGGAAAGTGTTGCAAAGTTGGGGTGTTATAAAGGTGGCTGGCCAAGAGGCCTCAGTGACATTTATCTTTGTGAATTCACTCACTTCAGGGTCTGGCCTTTTTGTTACAGGACAAGAGATGCTGAATCATGTTCATTAGACGCTTATGCACACAAACCAAAATACCAACATATAATTTACAATGAAAAATATAACTATCAAGAGAAATGACTATTCATTTCATTTGGCTAGGACGTTTCCTCCTTGTAGAAAAATTATGTGGGAATTAAAATAATATTCAGAACTGTATTTGTTGAGAAAAGGAATAGAATAAAAGGTTTAGTTGTATGATTCAAACATTTAATGGAATCATATCAAGCTTTGATAGAGAGATGGAAACCATCCCCACTGCCAGAACCAGACCAGTATTGTATCTGCCCAGGAGACTTTCCCCTTTAGACGAGGACCTGCCAAATATTTACTTCCCAGGCTTTTCTCGGCTCAATTCCTGGTTGAGACATTCATGCTTTAGGTATGTTATTTCTTGCAGTGAAGGCTTGCTTTGGTCAGAGAGTCTGATTTCCGGTTTGATCCACTCTGCATTAACCTATAATAGGATTCCTACAGGCAATCTTTAAGTGTTTGGAAAATACCTTACTGTTGACCCCAAATACTGCTCTGCATACATCTGCATACTAAATATTCAGAGTAAGTCCTCATTTCTACTTACTCGTGAGCAAAAGAAATTAAAGAAAATCATAAATAGCCCCCAATGCCAGGCAGCCTGGCACATAGCAGAAGTCCTCAAATCTGGTGATCGAAAAATGCAGTTCCCTCTTCCTTCCGCCTAAGGCAATTCAGAAAAGCATTACAGAGCACATCTCCTGCCAGGCTGGAAACCCGGCCAGAATGCAGCTCTTGCCTCACCTCTCCGTGAGGACTCCGCCCTCTCTACAGCTCTGCGCCCAGCCGCGACCACAGGTCAGCGCGGAATGAGTAGGCGCCGACTGGGCAAGGACCCCGTCCTAATTTTATTTCACCATTGACAGCACCCACTCCCTAACTAATGAAGAAGCAAAAGAGAAAAAAATAATGAAGAGATGGGAAGAGGAAAACGGGGGGAAAGGGTTAAAAAAAAAAACCTTTTAGCTGCATTGCCCAGCACTGGAAACTCATCTCTGCACCCTCGGTCTCTCCAGGGGATCAGGCCCCAGATCAGAGAGTCAGAAACAAACACTGCAGCGGCCGGATAATGAGGCCCCGAGTCTACGTCTCCGGCCGGCTTGGGCCTCGGTATCCGCAGGCTGCCCTGCTACCCTGCCCGACTCCGCGGAGGAGCGCCGAATCCCAGCAGCCAGCCGCCGCAGTGTCTGAAGACGGCCGCGCTCCAGCCGAGACCGGCCTGGCCACCCGGCCCCCCCAACCCCCTCGCAAAAAGGGGGGCCGCTCCGCGGCCTCGGGCGCCTCAGGTCTCGTAGGCCCTTTCTCAGACTAGCTGCGTTCCTTCCGCCCTGAGAGGGCAAAGAGTCCCGCGCCCTCGCGTGCACCTCCGCCCGCGCTCTAGAGCGCCCCCTAGGAAGAAAGCCCGAAAGGCGGCCGCGCCTCTGCGGCGATTTTATTAGCGCTCGGTTGGGATTGCCCGGTCTGTCGGCGAGCGGGGCTTCCCCGCCCCTCCCCCCGTCCCCCTCGCCCTCCCCCCGCCCGGCAGCCGGAACCTCCCTGCGGGGCGGAGTGATACCGGCGGCGGCGTAGAGCGCGGCGCGGCCGAGAGGGGCACCCGGGACTGCGCGGGGCGGGCGGCGGGAGGAGGGGAGAGAGGCGGGGCCGGGGCGGGGTGTTGTGAGGCGACTGCGCTTCTGCCGGACCGGGTCGGTTATGGCGGCTCCATATTAACACCCTCCTCCTCCTCCGCCGCCGCCGCCGTCTCCTCCTCCTCCTCCTTTCCCTCCCGCCCGCACTCGTAAGCCATCTCCCCCTTCACCCTGACGCCTACCTCTTCCCCTCACCTTTCCCCCTCCCCTCTTCTACCATGCCCGGCATGATGGAGAAAGGGCCTGAGTTACTGGGAAAGAACCGATCGGCCAACGGCAGCGCCAAGAGCCCGGCGGGCGGCGGTGGCAGCGGCGTCTCGTCCACCAACGGCGGGCTGCACTACTCGGAGCCCGAGAGCGGCTGCAGCAGCGACGACGAGCACGGTGGTAGCCTCGAACTCCTCCCCGCCAGCCCGCCTGCCCCCCTCCCTCCCTCTTCCCCTCCCCTCCCTTCCCCCAGCCCCCTCCCCTCGCCGCGCTCCCGCCCTCCTCCCCTCGGAGCCGGGCGCTGCGGTAGCCTCGAACTCCCGGTGCAGTGCAGCAGCCCCCCCCCGCGACCCCTGTCCCTCCGCTCTCGACCAATCCTCCGCCCTTGCCCCCCCCCCCGCTCCCCGCCCCCATCCGCTGCCATCTCCCGGAGTGCCCGGAGTTAATATCTTCCCATCCACCCGCCGCTTCTTTCCTCCTTCCAGCAATTTTTATTTTTTATTAAGTGTCTCTTTTTTTTCTTTTTGTTTTCTTCTTTTTGTCCTTTCCCTTTTTTTTTTTCTTTTTTTTTGGCATTGCTTTGCAGATGTTGGGATGAGAGTCGGAGCTGAATACCAAGCTCGGATCCCTGAATTTGATCCAGGTAGGTATATTTGCTTAAGCAAAATCGTGTCTCCCCTTTTCTGGGATTGGTTTAGGGTGGAAGGGGTAGAGGCCGGGCGGGCGGGGTAGGGGTCCGGGTGTGCGGTTGGGAGGGGTTGCGGGGCAGGGATGGGCAGGCATCTCTGGCGGGGAGGCTGTCAGGCTTGGCAGGGCTGTGACACAGGGCGTGTGGGCAGATGTGTGCATTGCAAGGTTAACATGGTTCCTTTGGAGGCCACTTGCCCGCTGGTGGCATCGCCTTTCTGCCCCCTGAGCCCAGGATGAGGTCGGGGAGAGCAAAGGGAGATGGCCCTCGGCGGATTCGGGGGTCCGAGGCCGGGGGGAGGAGCGGCTGCGGGGCCGAGGGATGGAGGAGAGGGTGTGCGGGCTGTGTGTGGAAGGACCATGCAAATGTCAGTTGCCACACCACCGGCCCCGGGGAGCGGAGAGCCGCGCTCCGCAAGGGCGGCGGATGTCCAGGCTGCTGTCACCGGCCGAAGCCGAGGGCGAGACATGACCGATCTGCGCGCACACGGGATATTCTCTTTTCTTTCTTTTTGGCTGGGTGGTGTAGCTTTGGTCGCGACAGCTCTGCCGAGTGTCGGAGCTGCAGAGACAGGGATGGGAGAAGGGAGTGGGGAGAAGCCAGGGGCACACCTCGCTCGCGAGCCAGCCCTAGGAAGTCAGACCACAGGACAGTGGTTGCAGCTGCCAAGGAGACATTTTCTCCCTGAGCAGCCAGGTTCCAGCGTCTTCTGCCAACCCAGCTTGCGGGCTCCCTGTCTACTTTTCTCCAAACAGGCTCCCTGGCGGTCACGGGATTTCAGCCTGGACAGGGATTGGGCGAGAGTTACGCATATGGAGGCGCCCTTGCTGGAGCCTCTCCGAGTGGAGCGTGTTTCCTTACCGCCCCCCGCGCGTCCCCCCCCCCCCCCCGGACCCTCTTCGGTTCAGGCTTTGGACAGACTTTCAAGGGGCTTTCTTTTTTTCTTCTTACAGTTGGTCAGTTTTTTCCCCATTGCTCGCTGATAACGTTGTGTCTGTGTCGGAGTCTTGAATTCTGTATTAGATATTAATAGGGCTTACTTGTATTTTCTTGGGGGAAATAGGATGTTTATTTGATTATAGGGTACAGATGGGTATTTTCATTCCTCCCCTGCCCGTTAGTGCAATGCAAAATGATATTTACCAACCATTTAAAGAGTTTTAGGTAGCATCTCCTCCTGTCCCAAGGGACAGGGTAACATGAGGCCTGTTAAAACGGTTGTCAGTGCAGGCTGTTTTTCAGTAGGTAAAAGCAATGAAACAAGAGTGCTCACTAGATCTGGGTTGCTTTCTGAATGACAAGGCTGTTACTCCATTTTATTCAAAAGCTATCAGTGTGTGTACTGTTGGGCTTCAAGTAATTTTAAATGTTTCGTGAAACTAATTTTCTTTATTGATGCCGCCAGTAGGTGAAGGGCTCTTTCACATTACTGTGCTGCCTCAGGTTTTAGCTTGACATTTGGAAAGAGCATGCTTTGGCTTAAGATAGACTGAATTCACTTCTCAGCTCTTTTGTTTTTGTCCTCTGAGCAAGTCACTGGCCTTCCCTGAGCCTCAGTTCCCCTAGCTGTAAAATGGAAATAAAAAATACTTCATGGAATTCTTGCCAGGATTGTATGACTGGGCATATGGTAGTTATTCAGTAAAGATTAAATTTCATAATTTTGAAGAATGATCCTGCATACATTTATACCTGTCTAATTTGGGGCTTTCATGGGTGCTCTGCTTTTTGGGAATTGATACTTATTTCCAAATTAGAACTCTGCAGCCAGAATTATTTTATAAGTTAATAAACATACCTATCTTTTTGCCCTATTAGTTAAGTTTGTATTTCATAGACAACTATACACAGGTTGATTAGGAGTCTTGTGTTGAAGAGCCAGACTTCATGCTGGAACAAATTTACGTATGCCGTGGCCTGACCACTGTAAAGCATTTTTTTTGTTTGATGATAGACTAAGTACTGGAACAAATTTCAAATTTTGAAAAGTAATTCATTAAAAGTGCAGAATGCGGGGCTGGCCTGGTGGCGCAAGCGGTTAAGTGCGCGCGCTCCACTGCAGCGGCCCGGGGTTCGCCAGTTCGGATCCCGGCTGCGCACCGACGCACTGCTTGGCAAGCCATGCTGTGGCGGCGTCCCATATAAAGTGGAGGAAGATGGGCACGGATGTTAGCCCAGGGCCAGTCTTCCTCAGCAAAAAAAGAGGAGGATTGGCAGATATTAGCACAGGGCTGATCTCCTCACCAAAAAAAAAAAAGTGCAGAGTGCTTGTTAGGTGGTTTCACATGACCATTATTTGGATTATACAACATACTCTTGATCATATTTTGCTTATTTTGAACCTAAGTAGAATATTTGTTGGGAAAAAAAATCACTGAAATACTATTTTTAAAAGTCATATTCTCAATTTATTTACTTAGACTATAATTGGTACTCTTTATTAGAATAAGGATAAATGTCACATTCTTTAAACTCATCTGTTCATTTTCTCCTTGATAGTCTTCTGCAGAATACCGAACCTAACAACACAACTAAAACCAGTTACCATTTAAACTTAGGTGGGCTTTTCTGTAGCTGTGTTGGGCAAATCTTGTCAAGTAAATATGGATTATCAATTATTAGACACTTTTTAGAAGGGGAACTGTTGAGCCTCCAGGCCATTCAACATAGTACCACTGCTCTATTTTATTCTAAGTGTTATATTGTGTGAAGTTTTTACTTCACCTTAATTCATTGTAATTGGACGAGAAACTAAACATATTTCCTTGGAAAAGGTAAAAGAGCAAAGAGATATTTATTAATTAATGATAGAAATTGAGAAAGGGTCAGCTCCTCTCTCTCCTTTTCTCTTTTTCATACCATTATCTTTAGTCTCATAGACTTGTCTGTCTATCTTCAATCTATCTTTATGGAGATTGTTCACCCATAGCCATCCAAGTCATTTGGAAGAAAAATTTTTTAGGTGCCAAGATTATTGTGATCAGAATGTAGGAAAATTAAAAGAGGATTTTTTTGTGGAGGATATTTTTATTGGAGGTAATGATAGTGATGATGATCTAAATTAAGGGCAGAAAGAATGAGTTATTAAAATGAGTATTTTAGAAAATATGAATAGAATTGAGATTTAAGTTGGAATTACTGAAGTTAAGAGATCAGGAACAGTTTACATTCATTAATGGATCATTGCTAACAATGCCTTTATAAAAATTTGCTAACTGGATTTCTGATTATTTTCTTAGGTGCCTTTTTTGTTTTATTCTTTATTAGGTCTTCCCAACTTTGTTTAGTGCCCGCTGACTATGCTCACATCATGAGGAGCAGTTTTGTTTGGTGATTAAGAGTCTCACCTCTTATCATGTGCCTTTTAGCTAATATGACATAGTGACTTGACGTATTCAGGCCTTAGTTTTCTCATTGGTAAAAGGGAGATAATGTTATCTATATCACAAGATTAAGTGAAAATTAATATGTATAAAGCAGTGGTCTTCAAAATATTTTGCTTGCATACCCATAAATGAATTTTGAAAAAAAAGATTCACGTATTTTTAAGTTGAAATCTATTTGTCACTGAATTTAAATAGTTGAAAAATATAATCTCCAGTGTATTGAAAATATTAACACTTTGAAATAAAGCTATTATATCCTTATTTTAAATGCATCCATTTAATATAAATACTATAGTAATGTGATAATATTTTATGAAATATGTGAACAGTCTACTAACAGTCTGAAAGTTTACATTGTTCCTTTTTGTCTCTGAAATCATTTCCATGCATTTTCCTCACAGGATTCTGTAATATATTTTTGTGCTTGAAAGTGCTTTATTGATCATGTCTTCAGTTTCTCTACCACCATAATATGTATTCTTATAAACATAAGGTTCTAAGTGTTTAAATCCCTTCTGGCTTGAGTTATTATAATTAATGCATAATTGATTAAAATTGTAATACTCATGGTGCTTTGAGTAAAGGAAGGCTTTGCTGATACACTTTGTTTGGCACTATAGAGGTTTTAAAATTTTAGGCAATGTACTCTTGTAAGATTTGGGATGGGTGAGAGACCTGCCTTTGTTTTTAAAGTAAGAGAAGGACATTTGTGAGGAAGGAAGTCAGAAGTAGAATGAGCATATAGCTTAGGCTGCAGGTGAGTTCTGAGGCAGATCACCTTGGAAAGGAGAATATAGGGAAGCTGATGGTCTGAAAATTGATTCCCATAAAACTTATTAATGCTTATGTACCCCTCGGAAAGTCTTCGTTTACCCCAATTTGAAGTTGGTGAATTAAGTATATAATTCAGAGCCTAGTTTATAAGTAGTTGAATTTTAAAAAATATTTAGAGTGTCTTAATATTCGCAGTATTTAAGTTCTTTATATAGAATATTTATTCCATGATTTGCATCAAAGTCCTTATTTTAAACATCTTAAAGGAAATCTAAAAAGAAATAGAAGATTTTTATTTTTGTGCTTATTTTGAAATATGCTATTGGCGTAGAAATCCTAGCTTATCAAAATTGTGCTTTTGTTTTTTAGTTGTTTTAGTTGTTGATTTTCCCAGATTGGTCTCATAAATGTCCTTTACCAACTGCAGTTAAGAGGTCTAAGATTTCAAAGGGATTAAACTGTTTTTGTGTGTGTGTGAGGAAGATGGGTCCTGAGCTAACATCTGTCAATCCTCCTC
The DNA here is from genome assembly GCF_020826845.1 of Diceros bicornis minor. Lineage (NCBI taxonomy): Eukaryota > Metazoa > Chordata > Mammalia > Perissodactyla > Rhinocerotidae > Diceros > Diceros bicornis. Next base: position 77,104,296 of record NC_080743.1, read on the forward strand.
TTTTTTGCTGAGGAAGACTGGCCCTGGGCTAACATCCGTGCCCATCTTCCTCCACTTTATATGGGACGCCGCCACAGCATGGCTTGCCAAGCGGTGCGTTGGTGCGCGCCCGGGATCCGAACCAGCGAACCCCGGGCCACAGCATCAGAGTGTGCGCACTTGCGCCACCGGGCCGGCCCCAGGATTAAACTTTTAAGTGTTTCATTTAATAATTTTTAAAACTTCGATAATTTTGTTTTCAAAACTGTCATCCTACTGTAGTCTTTTAAAATTGTGGTAGCTTGCTATGTAGGTTTTGGTTTGTTTGTTTGGTTTTTAACCCATTCAGAAGATAGGATACTTCTAAAGCTTCGTTATTTTGTTGGTGAGTCAAGTTTGATTCTCAGTACGAATTATTTCTGAGTATCAGACAGTTTGGAAGTATAATCTTAAATATTGTTACAGACAAAAGCAAAAATACACATTGGGTTTATGTCCTTCAAATATTTTAGTTAATTTCAACTTTTTTAGTGGAAAGGGTAAAACTTTATTGGATGCAAAGCATGCTGAGGGGTAAATTGTTTTTAATAATACAAGTTACTTTCTCCTATTCTTTTATAGGAGAGTAATCAGGTCTGAATTGTCAGAAAAACAGAAAGATCATTTCACCTATTCAGTCTCATATTCAAGGGCTTGGTGAGAAAGGACATCGGCCATTTGAGTTAGAGCCCCATGAGGTTTTATTCATTTAGATTTTTATTTGATTGATAAGATGAGAAGAAGCCTTTCCAGAGTAGAGAAAGAAGGGAACTTAAGAAAGAACTGTCTGCAGTAAGCATATACTAGTAATAATAATGTCTTATGTAATGCTTACCATATGTCAGGTACTTTACATATATTAATTCATTTAATTTTTGAACAACTCTGTGAAGTAGGTGCTCTCATCATCCCTGTTTTTGAAGATGAGTTAGACTGAGGCACAAAATGATTAAGTAAATTTGCCCAAGGTCTCAAAGCTAGGAAGTGGCAGAGCTGGAATTCACACTTGGAGTCTGGCTCTGTAATGCTTACACTCTTAACTATTGTACTAAAATATCTCTCGTTTCCTGGGAACATCAGTCATCCCTTGGGCCTAGTTGACACAGACATGATTGAAAATGGTGGAGTCCGGTTCAAGGGTTAGGGAAAGAACGCTGTGAAATGCCTAATTAGGCATTCTCTGCTACCAGACATGATTACTCTACACACACAGACCCCATACACCGATATTGGAAGAGCTGTTAGTCCCTACAGCTTGGATGCCAGTTTCTGTCCGATCAGGCCCTTAATTACAGTGCTAAGAATTTTTTGGAAACTTAACTGTTATTCATGGGGAAAAATACCAAAAAATAGTTTATATCTGTTTAAGAAGAGACATTTAATGAAGATATTTTAATTCAGACGTTCTGTAATGCCAGCATCAGATGCAAAGAAATATGTTTAAATATTAAGTATGATATGCTATTAAGATGTGAGACTTCATGGAGACCTTTCTTTGTTGCATTCCACGTTCTATTAAGTATGATTTAAATTATCGTATTGTCACAATCCATTGTGAAAAAGAATCAGTCCCTTGTTAAAGGATTGAAATTTAGGATACTCACTAGAAATAGCAATAGATTTATTAATTAAATAAAGCCTTCTGACCAACTTAGGATGTCTATTTTATTTCCATTGAGTGGTTCGGCTATTTTGCTTTTGTGTTTTTGTTTTATGTGGTTAAAAATTAAATATATATCTTAATATTGAAGTTTTTAAAAGCTTAAAATTTATTTTCATTGAATATAAATTTTAAATAATGTACCTCTGATTTGCATTTTCTTAAATTCTCAGCTCCTGTTTTTGTCCTTTTTTATTAAAGATACTAATAAGAAAATGCAGTATGTTTTGCTTTTAGATTTATTTTGTATTATGATTTTTCTAAAACTTTGATAGTGTTCGCTCATTTCTCTTTTCTCCATTCTTAATTTTTCTTTGTGGTAAAACATATAATTTTTTTTAACTATTTTAGCTTCATATTTCACTAACAGTGTAGCATTCTCTAATTAAAATTCATTGATTGAATATATGGTAGTGATGTATGATGATTCTCCCAAAATGAAAAAACTATTGAATGATATTATATTATTGCTTGATAGATAACTTCTCTAGATTGAGATTACAGTAGCAGTTCCTTTATTCCTGGAGATGAATGTTCTTTATTCCAAATATTTTATAACTTTATAAATGATTACAGTTTAACCTTAGAATTCTGTTAATGTTTTATTTGAACAGTTTTGGAATTCTGGCCATTAGTTGGTGGTAAAAGTCAATTATGACATGTTCATAGACAAGTCATCTTAAAATAGGTGGCAACAATGCTTTATTTGTTGATAGTGTTAATTAACATGAATGCACCTAAGAATTAGAAAGAAGCCAGAAAAAGACCATGAAGTAATTAAAAGACAGAACCCATGGTCATGTACTTGGCTCTGGGATAGCTGTGTCAGGCTTTCATTCATTCTGTCTTATTCTTTACATGCAATTTCAATAGAGCTTGATTTTTCTGACTTTTTAGTTTATAACAGATTAGAGGTAAATTAGAATAGAAGCAATAGTATGCTTCTAGATTAGAAGTAGACTCAGATTGGGCCAGCCCCATGGCTTAGCGGTTGGGTGTGCGCGCTCTGCTGCTGGCGGCCCGGGTTTGGATCCCGGGCGCGCACCGACGCACCGCTTGTCCGGCCATGCTGAGGCCGTGTCCCACATACAGCAACTAGAAGGATGTGCAGCTATGACATACAACTATCTACTGGGGCTTTGGGGGGACAATAAATAAATAAATAAATAATTATTAAAAAAAAAAAAGATTACATTAAGAAGAAATAGCATTATTAACTTTTACATTTTTTGACATTGTTTTCCTCTTACACAGAGCACATACTTTTTAAATATAAAAGTTAATAAATAGAATTAAGTCTAAAAAGGAATAGCTGGCAGCTCCTAGCAAGGAATAAGAATAAGTAAAAACCATAAAAAGCAGATACAGGTATTTAAAATTTACAGTAATCTTGGCACATTTAGATATGGGGCAAAACACTATTAACTTACCACCTGAGGTATTCTCTCTGGTTTAAAGTCAGAATTTTTAATGACTCCTAAGTAACGTATAGAAGGTTGAATCAGATTTATTACCTGTCAAGAAGTAGGGATATGTAATGTACTTAAGAAAGCCTTTTTAATTTAAAGGGGGTAAGCTTCAGTGTTTGTGAAGTTTCCTTCATTTCCATAAATGGGATATTTACTGTATTTAATGTAAGTCTGTTTTCCTTTGCTTTGTTTTCCTGTACTTTGTCTCTTTGTCCTCTTCTGTACTAAAATAGAAATAAAGCTTACTTTGATTATACTTATTTTGAATGTAAATAAAATCAGTCATATTCAAAGTAATTAATTTTTTCCCCAGGTGCTACAAAGTACACAGATAAAGACAATGGAGGAATGCTTGTATGGTCTCCATATCACAGTATCCCAGATGCCAAATGTAAGTTTTCTGAAATTGAATGTTTTTGTCAATAGGGATCTATTAACCAATTCAAAATGCAACTTGTATTTGTTTTTGGATCTCTTAGATTCTCATAAGAAAACAGTTTGTCTTTGTTTTGTTTTGTTTTTTGATGGAGGTTGTTATATTAGAATGTTTTTCCTTTTGAAAGATAGTGGGTTGATCATTCCAATTTGTGTCAGGCCCAGGAAGACTGAAAAAACCTAGGATCTGATGGCATTGCTGCTTAAATCCTCAAGCAGGGGAGGGAGTTACTATGTAGACATCTGCACAGGCTTTTCCTCAGTGTATGGAGCTGTAAAGAAATGCCTTCAAACTTCAGAGAGCCCACTATCATTACCATTTTAAAGAGGAAAGGGGAAAGAACTGACTTCAGCAGCCATCAATCAGGTCATCTTGTGCTCTCCATTTCTGGACGGAGACCTTCTGGATCATTGACCATGCACTTCTTGAATCATGGTGTGGCTTTAGACTTCAATGTGATGTAGCGGACCTGATCCTTTGCGGCACATCAGATATAGGAAACGTGCAGGTAACAAAACTAAGATCCCCACCCCTCCATTCAGTTATCATTGAATAATTTATTAAAACAAACAAACAAAAATCACTGAATAGCTATTCTAGCAGCTATAAAATAAACTTGTCTTTTTCAAATATTTACTGTAGCTTAAAAATGTCCCATGATTGTTTATTTAGTCCTATGAAAGTTAATGATGTCCTGTATATCGTGTGTAGTAAGTCTAATCATACTTATTGATGCAATAAGAGAACTAAAAATTGACAGCTGAGTATTATTCTGCATGCCTGATAATTCTTCCTATTTAAGAGCTTTAGAACGCCAGCAATAGGTCTAGCTGGTAATCTAGGAATTATATGCCCTTGAGGCATTCTTAACAGAAAACACGAGTTTTACATTTGGCCTGGCGCTCTGTACTGAGAAACCTGAAAGAGACTATCAGGTTTCTCTGGTTCAGTCTTCATTACAGGCAAAGGTTTTCATTCACAAACTGAGCATCAGGGTGTCATTGGCTTTTGCTGGTTTAGCACTGTTTTATACGATGGTGCATTTCTTACCAAAGTGGAAAACAACATTCAGAAAGCCAGCATGTCCTGGTAGCATGGTGTCCATGTGAAATATCCATCTGAAGGTCTAAAGCAGTGGTTTCAACCCTGGCTGTGCATTGGAATCACTTGGGGGAACTTTTAAAAAACACTGCTGATGTCTGGTCTCTATCTCAAACCAATTAAATCAGAATCTTCAAGGGTGGAGCCTAGACTTACTTTTTAAAAGCTCCCCCACTGATTCTAGTGCATAGGCAGGGCTGAGAACCATAGGTCGATCAGTATTATCTAGCCTTCTATTTATAGGACTATAAGACAGTCTTGTTAAAGTTAATCAGCGTGTGTTTAGACCTATCGTGTTTAAGTGCTGTGAGTTCTAAACAAAATATAATACTTGAATTTTCTGCACCAAAAGTTTACAGTCTTAGGGAGATATAATAACATCCATAAAAAATAGTTGTTGTTCTAACAGCATTACAGTCATGTGTCACTTAACAACAAGGATACGTTCTGAGAAATGTGTCAGGCAGTTTCACCGTGCGAACATCATAGAGTGTACTTAACACAAATCTAGATGGTATAGCCTACTAACACCTAGGCTACATGGTACTAATCTTCCAGGACCACTGTCATACATTCAGTCCATCGTTGATCAAAACATCGTTATGTGCGCATGACTGTATTGTTATAATAGCATATTTATATATTAAACTGTACTGTACTGACTAATACTAATAGCAAACTGTTATAAAGTACTTAAAATGTGCCTGGTTCTGTTCTAAGCACTGTACATATATTAGCTTATTTAATCCTAGGAGGAAGGTACTGTTTTTTTCACCAATAGAGTGAGGAAACTAAGGTACAAAAAGGTCAAGTTAATTGCCTAAAGTCAGAAAACTAGTGACAAGGCTGAGAATCAAGCCCAGGTAGACTAGCTATTCTAAGATCAGAATTCTTAACCATCGCTTCTCAAAAATGTGCTTAAAGAATTAATTTATATATATGTATGTAGTATAAAGGGTTAACAGGGAGTGACTATGGATTTCACATAAAACTGAGCCCTGGTAAATGTGAAATGGCAGACTTCTCAGCAACGAGGCCTTGAAATATCATCATTGAAGCTGTGCTTATCTAAATAATTCTTTTGGCTTGATTACATATAGAGGATGAATGAAAATGAAATATTCAAATAGAATATTCAAACATCTTTTGTATAGCTAGCTGGAAGAGCTGGGTTTTAGGGTTACTGAAGCATACTTAAATATGCTATTATGTATAGCTGGCAAACCTATACATAAACCATCCTTTATAGAGCAATCAGAAAGGAGGTAAAGGAAGATAAAAGCTTTGGGCCAACCCTAAACGTGAGATGGAATCTTAAATAGCTAAGTCTCTTCAAATAAAGACTGCAACAGAAAATCAAGAAATTATCTAATATGTTACACTGTAATTAGGCTCTCTTGGCTACCCAGAGATTAGTCTTTTTTTGTATACAAAAATAATTGTAGTAATGTCATTGAATTTAATAAGTATATGGTATATGGTCATAGAGATAAGTCATATTAAATAAAATTTTAAACCATGTGAGCTTCTGATCCTTTTCATAAAAGTAAAAGTCTTTTTTGTAACATTTCATGGAAAATGACTGGCTATTTTTTTTACCCCTGGAATATAAATTTTTGTATTTTGCTTTGTTAAAAAAAAGAATTAGACCTGGCCAAATGAAGTAAATCAGAATAATTAATTATATAACATTGTTTCATTACAGTGGATGAATATATTGCAATTGCAAAGGAGAAACATGGCTACAATGTGGAACAGGTATGTAGAGAAACATTTTAATAGTAAGCCTTGCCTCAGTATTTACCAAATCCAAAGACCATCTCATGATAGTTTCTGTCCTAAGAAGGTGCATAAGTTCAACCAACTTTACAGACACCACAAAAGTCCTAGCAAAGTCTAACCTTTCAGCACTAGGGCTTTTGCTTTTATAAACATTATTTGTCTCAAAGGCTTGAACATTTTTCTCTCAATACCTCTGTTTCTTATTATGCTTTGAGTTCTAAAAGCATCTGAAAACCTTTAGGATTACTCTGGCAAATGCATACCAAAAAGGGAAAATTTTTTTGAGTACAGGTAATTCTCTTGGGCTTTTTAATCTAAAAGATCTAAAAGTTAAACTTTGGGGCCGGCCCTATGGCGTAGTGGTTATGCGCGCGCGCTCCGATGTCGGTGGCCCGGGTTCGGATCCCAGGCGCGCACCCAATGCACCACTTGTCAAGCCATGCATGTGGCGTCCCATATAAAGTGGAGGAAGATGGGCACAGATGTTAGCCCAGGGCCAGTCTTCCTCAGCAAAAAGAGGAGGATTGGCATGGATGTTAACTCAGGGCTGATCTTTCTCACAAAAAAAAAAAAAAAGTTAAACTTTTTATCTAAAGAAATATTTAAGACTTTTAAATTTGGAATGAAATAATTCACAAAGGGCTTTTATTAATTAGATAACTTTAAAAGGAAATATACATATGGCATATGGCTCATTATCCATGGTAATGAGGAAATGGAGAACATGGAAAAAGGAAAATGAAACAATTTGAGATTCTTAAATCTCATTTCAGTGAGTATTAGATTGACCTTTATCAGAAGTAATAGTAAAATAAGTGAATTATCTGTAACCTGGATTATTAAGAGCTAACTTTATAGTCAGTGACCTGGTTAAATAAAAAATAATTTCTCAGAAATTGAGATGTTTAATCTAAATGTAGTTAACTTTTTTGTGAATTTTGAAAGCTTTGATTATGTATTTTTGTTTTCAAGCCTTGACTTGCTATTTCATATTTGTTTGAGAAAGTTAATCTTTTAAAACGTGACTACACATGTTTATTTTCTCATTCATTTTAAAGGAGTATTACCAAAGTACGGAAATTAACTTTAAAACTCACTATTTAAAAAGTTGGTATATCTCTTCTTAAAAAATAAAACTTTATCCCCTAAATGATACTCAGTACCTTTTAATAAAGATAAAGCCCTACTGCTTAGTTACAATAGAAGGGAAAGTTGTAGAATTGTTGGAAATTGTTCATTTCAGGTTTTCTTATGTTTTGGTAGTAAAGTCATTGGAATTATTAATATGCCTCATAATAATTCTTTGTGTACATTATGCTAATAAAGAACTTTAAAAAATATATGTGGTAAAATATTGTTGAAGTTTCAATTGAGGTTCTCTTATTTCTTGTAAGTGTTTAGCCCATGATATACTTCTAAAAGGTTAAAACTTAAATATTTCTCTACTAAGTCTCAGCTGAGCACTTCTAGTGTTGTGTTATAATTGATAGTTTCATTTAAGTATTAATTTACTGGATATTTTTCCTTTTAGCATATTTTTCTCTACACATTGACATATGAGTAAATGTGGGTGAAGTCTTGATATGAGCCTACAAACCTGCTTTAGTAATTATAGTCACTCTCCTCAGCTCACTGTTTTTCCTAGATTCTGCAGCAAATATGGTATGTTAAGAACATTCACTGTTCTGAGGCCTGATTTAAAAGAAATAAATAAATGAGGTCTACTACCTGGGCACCCCGATTAAAAGCCCCAAACTGTGAGTGTATCTTCAGTTGAAGTCATAGGCTTAAGATTTTAACCTAATTTGTGTTTAACTCTCTTAAGTGTGATGGAACATAAGTCCATTAAAACCAAAGGGGAATGATTTCTCTTCAAAGGCACTTGGCATGTTGTTCTGGCATAAACATAACATTGAGAAGTCCCTTGCTGATCTCCCTAATTTCACTCCCTTTCCGGATGAGTGGACAGTGGAAGATAAAGTCCTATTTGAACAAGCCTTTAGTTTTCATGGGAAGAGCTTTCACAGGATTCAGCAAATGGTATGGTAATTTTGGTCTTACTCTGATTCATACCTGAATGATATCTTATGCTATTATTAAATACTTCCTAATTATTAAATACAAAAAAAGTTTTCCAATCTAATTTTACTTTTTTAAAATGTTTTGAAATAGGTATATATGCATACAGTCCTATTTTCTACAACCACTATAATGCATGACAGTTATGTCCTGTTTCATTGTAATAAATTTATTTTTATTATGACTTACATATATATGTAATAGTTATTAAATATGTTTGTTGTTCCAAGAAGAAAAAAATCATAATTTTAATTTTATTTTAAAATGTTTCATTTTTTAACATTAGGATTTTATTTTCTAATTTATATTCCTTTGGATATGAAGACTAATTTTTAAGAATTCTGTATTATTTCAGTATTGTTCAGGTGCTGTTGCTTTTTTTTTGAGGAGAAAAACTGCTCTTTATTTCTAGTTCTGAAATTTTTAGTATTGTGTCAAAATAATATAAACCTGAGAAGTTGCTGCATTGAACTCTTTTAACCTGAATGGATGAAAATCAGACAATGTTTGCAAATATATATAAATGTCTTCCATAATCGAAGAGAACATTTTTGAATGGAAGTGTGCATCCTTTTTTGGCAGTATGACAAATCAGTGCATGGTCATTAGTCATTTAAATACCCAAAGACTATTTGGTAGCTAAAGACTGTTTGCATTATTTATTGTTTTAAAACCTTGATTTAAAACAAAATGATTCCAAAAATTCGTTGTTAAGAATTGAATAGCTTTTCTTAAAAACGTTATGCTAAGTGAAAGAAGCTAGACATAAAAGGTCACGTATTGTATGATTCCATTTATCTGAAATGTCCAGAATAGGCAAATCCATAGAGACAGAAAGTAGATTAGTAGCCGCCAGGGACTGGGTTAAGGGGAGAGTAGGGGAGTGACTGCTAATGGGATAGGGTTTCTTCTTGAGGTTATGAAAATGTCTGGAATGAAATAGTGATGGTTGCACAACTTAGTGAATGTAAAAACCACTGAATTGTACACTTTAAACTGGTGAATTTGATGGTATATGAATTACACATCAATAAAAAAAATTCAATTTATAGAAGGGAAAAAAAGAACTGAGTAACTATTTAAGGAAAACAAATATTGAATACTAATATTGACTGTGCTGGGGACTTCTGGGGCCATTCTCACCATGTTAGTTTGTAACGTTTTTCTCGCCCCTGCCACCTCAGAAAAAATAGGAGTATTCATTCAGAAATGTCAATGACATAGGTGTGGTGGGGTACCATGATTATAGCAGCATGTTTTAGCTCTATAATTCATAAAGGTACCCATGAAAATATTTATCATCTATGCCTTTATTTGTGAAGTATCAAAGAATAATATCAGAAATATTATTTATTCTTTTAATCAGAGTTTATGAATTAAACTTACTGATACTAACATGATTTTTTTTTTTCAAGCTTCCAGATAAGACAATTGCTAGCCTTGTAAAATATTACTATTCCTGGAAAAAAACTCGATCTAGGACAAGCTTGATGGACCGCCAGGCTCGTAAACTAGCCAATAGACATAATCAGGGTGACAGGTAGGTTGGATGCCTTTTGTAGTTACGTTGTTAGGGACACTGTATTGGGTTGCTTACGTTTCCTAAGGCAGAAAAATTATCACAACACATTGTAAATACTTTTTATCCGTACATTCATGTTTCTGCTCTGACAGGAAGAGCTGAGTGATCACAAATCTTAATAGTAAGAATTCTTCAGCTCTTTAACTGTTAATCATGGCCAGCAAACATTGCAACTGAGTTATATTTGAGCTTTGTTTAACCATAATCACAAATGTTTCCTATTAGTATTGATATATTCAATACATATATTTACAATATATTGAGAAATATATTCTCTAGAAGATGCTCTTTCCACAATTACCTGAGTAACTGAAGTCTACATTATTGTAGCTGTATATTCCTGGTATTATAAAATCATTTTGCTTCCTGGTTTTTGTCTGACTTTATCCTCCAACTGGAGAACTGAAATAATAAGTATTATATCAAGTTAATATATCTGTTCTCTTTCACAAATTATATTTCTTTCTAAATATTTTTCCTATTGAGTCTCTATTTTGTAGCTAGAAGTGTTTGCTAAGATGATTCTCTATGCGCCAAAGGATAAATGTTTCTAAACACTACAGAAATCTAAATTATAAAAGCTCATCTTCCCAAGGACAACTCTTGTTCTGTTGGGGGATATTTAGTAAAATTATTAGCAAGGTATATTATAGTTTGATAAGAGCACTGGAATAGAATAAAAAGAAGGGAATGAAGTGTACTAATCTTTGTTTCTTCTCAGTGATGATGAGGTGGAAGAAACACACCCAATGGATGGAAATGATAGTGATTATGATCCCAAAAAAGAAGCGAAGAAAGAGGTAATAATGATCATTAGAGTGCTTGTAATTGTTCTACAAATCCACTCAAAAAGAATGAATAGTACTTCATATTAAGAAAAATGTTTTTATCTAATGGTTTAGGAGGTAGTAAATTTCAATGTTAATTAGAGGTTTTAGAAAAACAGTATTACCTAGAACTCTGATTAGCCAGTGGTTTAAGTAATATTTGGGTTATCTCATCCACTCAGAAGTATAAAAGCCCTGCCATGATCCCTACCTAGTCTTTAATCCATAGACAAGAAAGAAAACCACCCTCAGATGATATAGTGTTAGGTGTAAAATTAAGCTTTCTGATTTGTTACCCAGTTTTTCTTGAAAACATTTTGTTTGTTCCATGTTATAGGAAATTAGAAATTAGTAGCAAGTATACTGACAGCAGTTAAAATTGAAAGCTGCCTCAAAGGAAGGGATGGAAGAATCTCTAACTAGAAAAGCACTCATATTCCTCAATATGATGGTAATAATGATGACTTAAAATCCTTAAGGAAAGGCCAAATTAATATACATGCTCATTTATTAATGCAAAGCATTAAATAATTGTAAAAAATAGGCCAGAAGTTGTAGGTAAAGGCTTATGAGGTATAGGCAGCTGTAGAGTAGTGAAAATAACATTGAGATTGGAGACAGAATGTGACCTCATCCAGTTTAATGACTCCCATTCCTCTTAAGGAACTCAATGCCGTGGCCCTTTCTGGCCCTTGTCGTCATCTTAAACTCTTTTTTTTTCTTTTTTTTTTTTTTTTTTTGCTGAGGAAGATTGGCCCCGGGCTGACATCCATGCCCATCTTCCTCTACTTTATGTGTGGGTCGCCTGCCACAGCATAGCTTGATAAGTGGTGTATGGGTCGTGCCTGGGCTCAGAACCTGTGAACCCTGGGCCGCCGAAGCGGAGTGCACGAACTTAACCACTATGCCACTGGGCCAGCCCCGATCATCTTAAACTCTTTTATCAATGAAATTTTAAAAATCCTACTTTCACCTAAACCTGGTATTTTGCTAATTTTCTTACTACTGCGCTAAATGTTCTCAGATTTCTCGATTCCTTCATGTTTTTCCAAGTTTGCCTTGTTTCCTTGAACCACAGACCCAATGATCAGATACTTAAATTGCTCCCTTCCCAGTATCTTTAACTCCCCATTTCCCTTATCTTTCTGCTATCCTTTCCTTAACCCTGTAAACCCACAATGCTGGATCAGTTGCTATTCTTGGTCTGAAAAGCACAGCAGGAGAAAATGGCACAGTCATGTAAACTGTTGCTACTTACAAAAAAGTTTCTGATCTCTAAGGACTAAGTTCTGTAGTCCTTAGCACCTCTCAGTTTTTAACCTCTAAGCCTCAGTTTTTTCCATTGATAAAATGAAAATAATGGGATTGTTTCGAGAATCAAAGAGGAATATGTCTAAAAGCAGTTATTACAGTACCTAGGACATAATAAATCTTGAATGAAAGTTGCTGTTGTTTTATTATCTGAGCAGCTATTCTGAACCATTCATCCCTTTCCACACATGGCCTGCCACTGCTCCACTCCCCCAAAAACTTGTCCAGTAACTTCACCTATTTCACAGAGAAGATTTCAAGCAGGAACTCCCTGAAATTCCAGCCCTCCCCCTAACTTCTGTGCTACCATACTACCCTTTTCAACTGAGTGTATTTACGCTTAGAACACGATGTTAAAACTACTGTTTAGCCCACTAAGCTGTGAACTCTTTGAAGTCAGGAACTGAGTTACATTGTGCATCTTGTATCCCCTTGCCCTTTACACAGTACTTGTCCACTTCCTTGCCAATACTTGATATGATCAAACTTGTAAAGTGTTACAAATCTCGTAATATGAAATGATGTTCAGTAATGTTTTCTGAATTATCAGTTTGTGCCTGAATGCCTCTCTCACAGTAAGAAAGGTCTGTTCTCCTGTCATGTATGATTTCACTGCTTGTTTGATTCTATCCACCCCTTCATATCGCCTCTAGGATTTTTTCCATCAGTTATCTGGTCTCTATGCCATATCAGCCTTTTCATTGCAGCCCCGAAGTATGCTCAGGTCTTCCATTTAAAAGCATGACTATCTCTCAACCAGTCTAGAAAAAACTATATACTCCTTAGCACTACTTCACTCTTGAGTTGCTTCAGTCAGTCTTCTGTCCCTTCACTTCACTGACACTGCTGACAGAGGTCAACAGTGACCTCCTAACTGCCACACCCAGTGATTGATTAGTCATTGTATTCTACTTGCGCTTTCTATATCATTTCAAGTTACTGCCCCTCCCTTTTCCTGAAAATCTCTCTTTGACTTTTGTAACACCATTGTCTGATTCCTGTCTACCTTTTTAACCATTGTGTCTCAATTTTAGTGACTTTTCTCTTTCTCTATTACTCTATTCATTTTGTCATTACTGTTTTTAATTCTCTCTCAAATAACTGTAAATTTTGTCGTTTTTTTCTTTGTTCTTCTGCGTGACTGCCTTAGTTCTATGTTCTCATCTCTTCTCTCAATTATTGAAATTTTCTGTCTTATCTCCATGCGTCCAGACTCTCCACACCACACCTTCCAGTCCATTCTTCACTTTGTTCTTGTTAAAACCAGATTTACTGCTTGCAACCCTTCGATGGCTTTGTCTATAGGATAAAACACAAACTCTCTAGTTAGGCATTCTCTTCCCCTCCCCACATATTTCAAATTACTAACAGTGTTTTAGATAAGACTTTTAGTTCCCTGGCTCTTGTTCTATGGTTATATTGGTCCCTTTTTTCTGGAATTCCCTTTCTTCCCAAATCTGCCTAGGAAATTCCTCATAACTCTACAAGATGTAGCTTCTGTGAAATCTCCTGTGCCTTATCTTGAATTGACTACCTCCTTATTTTTCTTTAAATCTATTGCAGTACTCATTGAGCTAAGTGGGACTTGTTTACTTAGTCTTCCCTCCCCCACCTGCTTCTCCCTGGGTGGTAAGCGCTTTGATTACAGGAATTGTGTCTTACCTACAGGGCCTGGTACATAGCAAGCATTCAGTCAGATTTGTTATAATGAATCAGAATACACATTATAAACTCTTAATTACTGTACAGATAGGAGAGATTACAGATTTGAGTTTAGTTATCTAGAAAGTATATGTTTGTGGATTACTGTTTTGTCCAGCTATTCAAGATGTTACAAACGCGTTGGTCTTTTGTTTGCCTGTGATCTCATCCTATTGGCAAATAACATGAGAGGAGTATAAATTAAAAAGTATTAAAAGGATACTGCAAGGTGTGGTCCAGGGCTGGCACTGTATGTCAGCAGCTGCTTTCATTTCTCTGCTCTTTCACAAATGATAGGGACACTAAGCAGGGAATGATACTGTATTACTGCCTTTAACACAGGTCCTTAGCTGCTTCTGCATGTTGTTGACACATTATGTAGGGTTTTTTTTAACTTTTAAAAATTGTGGACTACACATACCACAGAATATGTGCAGTTTAAATAATAATAATAAAACAAACACCAGTGTGTCCATCACTGAGCTTAAGAAACAGAAGTCCTGTGTGTATGTTTCCTTAATTGCACCCTCCTCCCTTCTCTCCATAGGGAACCTCTATCCTGAAAAGGGAACCTCTATCCTGAAAAGGGAACCCTACCCTGAAATTTATCAATTATTCACTTCTTTTTTTTTATAGTTTTATCACATATGTATGTCTCTCTGAGCAACTCTAATTTAGTTTTTTGCATTTCAAACTTTATTTAAATGGAATCATATTGTATGTATTCTTCAGCTACCTGCATTTTTTTGTTGTTGTCCAACCTGTTTTTGTAATTCATTTTCACTGCTATATTATAGTGTTCTATTTTATGCATATGCCACAACTTATCCATTCTCTTATCAGTGGACATCATTTCCAATTTTTTATTATTATGAACAATACAGATAAGAACATATCCTGGATACACATGTATCAGTTCCTTTGGGACAGTGGTTCTAGCTAGGTTTAATATTGACCCCATAAGGGGCATTTAGAAATTGCAGAGGTATTTTTCGTTGTTACAGTGATTGTAGGGCATCACTGGCATATAGTAGGAAAGGGATGCCAGCTCTCCTGACATGCATAGCACAGACTGTTCCACCAAAATGCCAAGAATGACAACACTCTAGGATTGTTCGGAGTGGGATTACTCTTTATTTTAGGGTATAACCATGGTCAACTTCCTCGGTAATGGCAAATCATTTTCCCCAATTGATGTACTTCCATTGGGCTATGAGAATTCTCATTCACTTCCTTGCCAATACTTGATATGATCAGACTTAAAATGTTACTAATCTGGTAATATGAAGTGGTATCTCGTTGTCTTCTCAATTTCATTCATCAGGTTACTAATGAGTCTGAATATTTTTCCATCTGTTTATTGTCTCTTGTGTCTTTTTTTGAAAATGCTTATTTGAGTTTGTTTTTTACCTACTTTCTTGTTAGGTTGTTTTTGTCTTTTTCTTAAAGACAGAATGTATAAAAATTTTTTTCTTACTGAATATTTTATATATTCTGGATACTAATCCTTTGGTTAAATTTGTTTTAAAGATCTTTTAGCAATTTGTGGTTTATCTTTGTACTCTTTTTACATGCTTTTGATGAACAGCTATTTCATCAAAAGCATGTAAATATTCAAATTTTAGTATTCTTTTGTATTTTCTTCTTTAAGCTTTAAAGTTTTGTTTTTTACACTTAAGTCCTTGATCTACCAGTAATTAAGTTTTGTTCACGTTGTGAGGCAGAGATCCATTTTTATTTATTTGTTTTCTAATATGGAAGTAAGTTTCTCTCTTTCAACTGGTCTCAGTGTCGGCTTTATTATATATGAGTTTCTATATATGCATGGCTCTCTATTCTGCTCTTCTTGTCAGTTAAATATCCCTTGTCAGTCCCACAATGTCTTAAGTACTAGAGCTTTATAATGAGTCTTGATAACTGCTGGGGTAAGTCCCACTACTTGGTAGTAGTTCTTAAGAAGTAAGTACTTGGCTATTCTTGGACCCCTTGCTCTTCAAGCTTATCAGATTCCTAGGAAAGCCCTACTAGATGCTCCATTGAATCTGCATATAAACTGGGGAGAAATGAAACCTTTGTGTAATTTATTTGTAGATTAGTTTGCATTTCCTATGTAGAGATTTATATTATCTGAAAATAATAGTTTTCTTTCTTTTCAATCCTTATATACCTTTTATTTCTTCCCTTACTGAACCGGTTAGAATCACCAGTATAATGTTGAAGAGAAGTTATGATAGCAAATATTTTTATCTTATTCCTGATCTTAGAGAGAATGATTTTTATGTTTCCGCATCAAGTAGGATGTTATTGAAGGTTTTTGGCTTACTCACATGTCTGGTAGTTGATATGCTAGCTGTTGGCTAGCATTCTTTTCTAGCCTGGTAGTCCTTAAGTAATCTGGCTACTTAGCATGGGCTGGTTTCCTCCATAGTAATCATCTCCAAAGCACTAAGTGGAAGCTACCCAACCATTTCTGGCCTTGCCTTGGAAGTTACTCAGCATCACTTCTGCTGCATTTCTGTTGGTTATAAGTGAGTTATTAAAGTTGGTCCAGAATCAAGAGGAGGGGCTATAGACCCCCAGTTCTCAATGGCTGGAATGTTGAGGAAATTGATGACATGTTTTAAAACCTTCAAGCCTAGAATATGGAATTTTCATAAATGTTTTTCCACATGTGAGAAGCCTATATACTCTAACGATTGATTGCAAGGTTTTGTAGGTGTCAATTAATTGAAGCTTGTCAATTCTGTGATTGAAATCTATAATCTCTTACTGCTTGCCAGCATGATTTTTGTTGCTGTTTATCTGCTTATCTGATCAGTTATTGAGAAGTGATACTTTTTATATTTTGAAACTATTGTTATTAGTTGCATAGAAGTCTAGAATTATTTTATCTTGCTGCTGAATTGAACCTTTTATCAATATGTAATGACCCTTTCATCTCTTGTAATATCTTCTATAATTTTATTTGTTTATTTATTTTTTCCCCCAAAGCTCCAGTAGATAGTTGTATGTCATAGTTGCACATCCTTCTAGATGCTGTATGTGGGACGCGGCCTCAGCACGGCCGGAGAAGCGGTACGTCGGTGCGCGCCCGGATCCGAACCCGGGCCGCCAGCAGCAGAGCGCACACACTTAACCGCTAAGCCACGGGGCCGGCCCATCTTGTAATATCTTCTGCCTGAAAGATTATTTTGTCTAATATAACTTTGCCACCTTTCTTTTGTTAAGTATTTGCTTGGTATGTCTTTATTATTTACTTTTAACATTTCTTTGTCCTCACATTTTAAGTCTGTGTTTTATAAGGAGCATATAGATGGGCTTTTATATGTTATCTGGAGAATTTAGCCCCTTTATGTTGGTCATGATCACTGATCTATTTGTACTTTTGTTCTTTCATATTTTTGCTTTCCATTTGACTTGCTTTTTCTAGTTATCTTTTCCCTCCTTCATGCCTTTTTTTTTTGGATTGAGAATCCATCTCTCATTCCATTTCTTTTTGCTCTCTACTAGTTTGGGGATGTTTCTATATTTCTGTTTTTATTGTGTACTCTGGAAATTTTATCCTGCATATTTAACTTAAAGTCTAACATTGACATTTTTAATGGCTTTCTGACTAATACAAATCAGAAACCCTTAGAGTGCTTTGACTTCAACCACTACTTTCCTGATTTAATGCTATTTTTGTCCAGTTTTAGTTACATCTTGGTTTTTTAAATCTCTCAACCATATCGTCAATGTTTATTTAGATTTACCCACATGTTTAAACTTTCCTTTGCTCACCATTCTTTCTTGAATCTTAGACCTTTTTTTGAAAAGAATTTTCCTTTTTCCTGAAGTATGTTCTTTACAGGTTAATTCAGTGAAGTTTTTTGGTTATAAACACAGTCAGTCTTGGTATGTCCAAAACGTCTGTTTCTCCCTTGTTCTTGAAGCCTTAGTTTTGCTGGGGTTAGACTCCTAGGTTGACAGTTATTATTCGAAGATATTATTCTACTGCTTCTGATTTCTGTCATTGCTGTGGAGAAGTCTGCAGTCAGGCGAGTTTGCATCCTTTGGAGGTAATTTGTCTTTTCTCTGTCTGCTTCTATGATCTCTTCTTTGTCTTTAGTGTTCTATGGTTTCACTTTGATGTATCTGAGTGTAGATTTCTTTTTTTAAACTTGCTTTGGATTCATTGTACTTCCTGAATCCTATGTCTTAAGTTCTGTAAAATTTTCATTTGTTGCCTCTTTGAATATTGCTTCTCCCTCATTCTCTTCTTTCCTTTCCTTTGAGAATCCTTTTGGAAATATAATGGACTTGCACATGTCTCTTAACCACTCATATTTTCCATCGTTTTGCCCTTCCATATTTCTATACTGCCTTGTGGGCATTTTTCTCACATGTACATTCTTAGTCACTAATTTCTTTTGAGCTCTATTAGTCTGCTAAGTAACCCATCCATTAAGTTTCTAATCTTGTTTATAAAATTTTTTTTATTTCTAGGTGTTCTATTTGGTTCTTTTGCATATCTGCTTGGTCAGTTTTGGTAGACTTTGATGCCTTATAAGAATATTCCATATTTTCAATTCTGTCTGTTATTTCTTTAGACACATATAACACACTTGTATTCTCTTTATCCAGTAGTTCTAATATCTGCAATATTTGCATATATAGTTCTGTTGTTTGCTTCTGCTGTCTCTCACTTATGGAGCTTGTTTAGCAGTTTGTGGTTGTGAGCTCATTTTCCTTGGAACATAACTTGTGGAAAATTTTTGAGACCTAGGTTTAAAGTACATTCTTCTAGAGACAGTTTGCATTTGCTTCTGCTAAGTGTCGGAAGGCCCTACCAACCTGAGACACTTTGAACTAAATTTTTTATTTTGGGATTTGCAGGCCAGACAGGTCCCAAACCTGCCTGAATGTAGGCCTATGGTTAGGGATTCTCAGGGGAGACCTTCTTTGATTTCTTTCCTTTCCATTCAGCCAAGGGTGAGACAGGTATGACCCCCTTTAATCATCCTCTCCCTCTGCAGGGCAGGGGCGTTTTTTCTGCTTCGCACAGTGGTGGAGTCCCTTTCCAGAGTTCTGGCCTGATCTGCTGTACCCTGCACCTGCTGTCCATTGAAGCCTGGGCTTTAGGCAAATGCCAGCTCCTGCATACTCGCTTGTCCCTCTGGAGTCCTGCTTTCTCATCATTTCTGATTTCTGAGGAATTTCCTCACCTCTCTGCCAGCTCAGAAATGAATTTTAAAAGATTGAAAAAAAAATACTTGACCTAGCAATTTTAGGAGTGCTGTACTGGGAGGAGTTTCCCTGAACGTCAAATCTGCCATGTGTTGCTTTGAGGTGGGTTTTAAGCAATGAAAGTGGATTGTGTTTCATTATACAATTGTTTTATGACTTTTAGTCAGAGTTCCTTTTCTAAAGAACTGGATTATTAAATCTGTTCAATGAAATAGCCTTCAACCTAACAGACACAGTTTCTAATGGATTCCTGTCTCAGAAACACAGAATAATATTGTATTTTTATGTCATACTTTAAGAATATTGCAAGTAATAATGAAATCCTACTTAAGAGTTCTTGTTCATAGTTATTAGAATTTGCCTACCTCTTTAGAAACACAAAATCACATTTTATTCACGTGAGGATGAATAGACATGGAGTTTAGAAATGTAGTCAGGATTAAGATAATTCTGAGTCCTTTTTAATTTTAAGAGGCATAGTTCTCTTTCAGCAACTCGAAAGTGAGGATGAAATGTTATCTCTTTTTTACTAGCTGTCTAATCTTCCACTTGTCATAATTCCTAATTTGCC
The DNA here is from genome assembly GCF_020826845.1 of Diceros bicornis minor. Taxonomy (NCBI): domain Eukaryota; kingdom Metazoa; phylum Chordata; class Mammalia; order Perissodactyla; family Rhinocerotidae; genus Diceros; species Diceros bicornis. The sequence continues at coordinate 77,124,059 of NC_080743.1, forward strand.
CCTTTTTTACTTTATTAAAAAACTGCACTTAAGTTATGCTTTTTTTTTTTGCCCTTTATTGCTGAGGGAAGATATATCCCATCTTAAAGCAAGCAGGAATAGTTTAGAGTCCAACTTATTTTTTCATTTGTTCATAGTCTTCTGGGCATAGAAATCGTACATTTTATTGAGTGAATTAATCAAGGATAGATTGTGTTGTATACTCACTTCCCCTAATTGATGAGTGCTGTGTGTGTGCGCGTGTGTTTAGACTCATACGTGACATAATTGGTTAGGAAGATTTTTTAGGTGTACTTAGTGCAGCAGATACTTCTACTAGTCATATACTGTTCTCAATTTATACATGTGTAAAAACCAAATTACCTTTTATTCTGTCTTTATTCTTCTAGGGTAATACTGAACAACCAGTCCAAACGAGCAAGATTGGACTTGGAAGGAGAGAGTATCAGAGTTTACAACACCGCCATCATTCTCAGCGTTCTAAGTGCCGTCCACCTAAGGGCATGTATTTAACCCAAGAAGATGTGGTAGCTGTTTCCTGTAGTCCTAATGCAGCCAACACCATCCTGAGGCAACTGGATATGGAGTTGATCTCTTTAAAACGTCAGGTATTTTATAAAAATCGTATTTTTAATGATTCTGTTCATTTTGCTTATCTGATTTTCCCTCAGTAAACTCAGTTTTTTGCAGATTTTCTCAGCCTCTCATTTACATAAGCTTCATTCTTTAAAATTTACCTTGTTTCCAGATTTTAAGATGCCTCTATCTATTCTAGAATTGAATCTCAACGTTGCTACCTGTGAGCTCTGTGATCTTGGGAAATAATAGAATCTCTCTAAGGTTCAATTTTGCATCTATGAAATTGGGTATAATAATCATACTTCTCTTAAGAGCAGGTTGTTGGGAATTACTTGAGATGATCCGTGTAGATTGTTTAGCAGTGTTTGGCACATTTTGAATGCTCAATACATAATGGCTGCTCTCTTCATCATCATCACCATCACTAGTGTAGCAGTAGTATTGTAAAAGTCTCATCACCGTAATCAGGTAGTGGTTACGAGTCAGGAGCTAGAGTCAGTGAACCTAAGTTCTAACCTGACTCCAGCATCTGCTTCCTGTGTAACCTTAGGGGAGCTGGTGAACTTCTCTCAACTTCATTTCCTCATCTTGAAATGCAGGTAATAATATGATGGTTGGGAGGAATTAAACAAAATAATGTATGATAAGTGCTTAAAACAGTGCCTAGCACATAGCAAGTACTCAATTAATGATTGTTGTCAGGTCTCGGACCTTTCTCTGTCTTCTTTACTTTGGGTTTACAAATTTACTACTTTTATATCCCAGACATCTCATATACAGTGTCCAAACTGAATTCTTCCATACCCACCCTGGTTACCTGTTCCTCTTTTTGCATTCTCTATCTCAGTGAATAGCACCACATACATTCAGTTACTCAGCCAGTGACCAAAGAGTCATCCTTGATTCCTCCTCCCTAATTCTCCACAATCAAGTGTTTACAAAGATGTCTTAATTTTGTTTCAAGTTACTTCTTTAACCCTTCTCTGTACCACCACTACCACTCCTTTATTCCTACTGTTTTAATTGAAGTCCTCAGTATTTCTCACCTGGATTGTTAAATTAGTTTCCATCTTCTTCACTCTATTCTATTCTCCAAATTACTACTGGAATTATTTTTCTAAACGGCAAATATGGTTACGTTGCTCCTTTGCTTAAAAGTCTTTTAGGTTTCCTTCATCTTTAGGCAAAAGTGAAATTTTTTGGTTTGTCCCCAGCCTAACTGCTTGCCCATGCTTTAGGGCTTTCCTGTCTTCCTAAATGCTATTCTGCCTGGAAGGCATTTCCTCCCCCAAACCTTGTCTACCTGCTTAATTCTTGTTAATCCTTTAAAACTCAATTTAGATGTCATCTCCTCTGGAAAACTTTACCTACTCTTCCCCACCACCCACACTCACTAGCTCGTAATACAAACACACGTACTCTCTTGTTCTCTCTCTTTCTCTCTCCAAGTCTGGGTTAGGTGTTTCAGCATTCATCACACTTTTATATTTATCTATCTCCCCGCTAATCTATGAAATCTTTGAAGACTGAGACATTATATTTTATCTCTGTATGTCTATCTCACGTAGCTGACCAACTCACCACATTTGAACCAACCTAGATTTATGTATTTCAGCTGTGTTTTTAAGATCTCTAATGAAGAAAATTTTGCAAATCACTTCATGAGTATTTGATTTGTCCATACTGAAGAAAAAAAAGAAAAAAGTAAACAAGTGAACAAACAAAAAATCTTAACCCTTAATATTGCTAGTGAAATAGTAGTTAAAAACTGGGCATAGTTCAAATTCAGGTTCTACCTCCTATATCTGTAGCCTTAGGAAAGTTTCTTAATTTCTCTGTGCCTTACCTTTCTCATCTGTAAAATGGTTACAATGGAGATAAGAGTAGTCAGTTCTGCTATAACACTTGTTTTGAAAACATGAATTTGTTCCAGCACAACTGATATAGTAGGGAACAATTTGAGCATAATGTGAATTTTGTATTTGTTTATATGTGATTTTTGTCAGTGAAACTGCACCCAGCTGAGTTCATACCCACACACTTCAAATGTATACCAGCTACCTCAGTTCACTGCGTGCCATACACATATACATCTGGTGTTAAAACTTTTCGTCTGATTTCAAATAACCGTCCTACCACTTCACAATAAGTCATAAGCTGCAACTCTTTTGACACCCACTTCCTTCCATAAACAACTTTCAGATCTTTTTCAAGGTAAATTACCATCTTTATTGTAGCATTTGTAAATTTCTCTACCATTTAGAATGTGTAAAACTGTGCAATAATTTTTATTGAGTTCCTATCTTTTTCTTATGTGTCATTGATAAAGTTTTTGAGTATTATGTCCCGAGCTCCTTTCCCCATAAGCCCTGTGGCTTTTATTGTGTGATTTTGCATAGTACAGTGACTTTTGAGAATACATATGTCAGGTTATAGCAGAACTGATTGTTCTTACTTCATAGAGTAGTTGTGAGAAGTAAGTGATGCATTACATAGGAAGCATCGATGCTTATCATAATAAACACCTAATAAATATTATCCACCCTTGTCATTATTATTCTTATTAGAATAATTGTTATTTGATCAAAACATTATGGTAATGAGAAATATTGATGGAATTTAATTCCTATATATATACCAGTTGTCTTCAGTTATGAGAGACATTGTTAAAAGATACTCAAATACTATGATTTATGAACTGTATCTATTAGTCTATTAGATATATAAATTTTAGTTGATGTGTATATTAGTTGAATGACTGGTATATCACACCCTAAGTGTGATGAAGTGTGATAACTATCTATCCTCCTGAAATAAAATTTATAGGATTTTGGTATATATCCTTTTCATTTATGAGTACTAAAAAAATACACCTAAGTATGTGATCTGATTCATATTTTGGGTTATTTTATTGAAGGTTCAGAATGCTAAGCAAGTAAACAGTGCACTTAAACAGAAAATGGAAGGTGGGATTGAAGAATTCAAACCTCCTGAGGTATGTTATTAAAGAATACATGTGACTGAGTATGGGGAAGCCTTGTTTTTTGAGTTTTACCCAATATTCGACGACTATTTTGGTCACATGTATTATTAATACTTTGAAAATTTGATACTGTGGATGATTTGTTAAGTCTGTTTTGTCATTTAGATAGTTAGTCTTTTGAGACTTGGCTAATGATTTAAATTAAATCATTTCTTTTCTCCCTTAGCAATTCATATCAAGTCAAGTAATTAGGGAAAATAGCTATACAGGAAGTCCCAGTGTATTTGAAAGTAGAAGGTCATTGATGAGCAAGCCAGTACATTTCTGGGTCTACAGGAGTGTTTACTCAAAGCCATTTCCTACCTGTGTGAATTGGTAACACAGCAAGAAAAAGATCACAAGAAAAGGAGCTCTTTTTAATTTAAGATATTTGTCTTTTGGCTCATATTTCCTATTAGGATTCTAGTATGTGGACTTAAATTCTTCTACTTAATCCTTGAAAATATGAATTCTAAAAAACAAGATATAGATTAACTATTTTCTGAAGTTTTACTTGTATTTCAGCTGAAACCTAGTATGTTTTTTGATATTTGTGATAATTATAGGAGTACTTAAATGTCCATAAAGTCCAATCAAGTCTTTTTATAGAAGCTTCTATTATAGAGTCTTTTCTCTTTTCTCTCTCTCTCTTTTTTTTTAAGACTCCTGTGTTATGCTTCATACCCTGTACTTGCGTCTCTATGTATGTAACAATCAAATAATCTTATTCGGTCCTAATGGGATGTTTCCCCCCTACCAAACCACAAGTTGACTGAAATATCTGCAAATGAAGTCTGTGTGAAGGGCTGGGGGGAAGCAGAAGAGTCGTGCTTCAGAACCAATGTACCACATGCCATGTTACTCAGAATCTTTCAAACAGGAGGAATTATTATGAAGAAAGTTGTTTTTGTTTCTTTGTTTTGAATCTGTTTCAAGAAGGTTAGGTAATGGAAAGGAATGAAATATACGTAGACTAATATCTCATTCCAAACCCACAGGTAAACTAACATTCTAGTGACATTTATTTATTTAGAGACAGTAGAATTCAGAGAATACTACTTTACTTTATGTTATATTATTGCAACAAAAAATTATTTTAAATTTTGTATTGAAATTAATTTAATTTCATATTTAATTATGCATTAAAATGCATAAAAGCAAAAAACTTAAAATGTCTATAATTTAAAAATTAAATTAAAAAATACAACAGATATTGAAAACATGGAAATACCATGAAGAACTTTATTCCAATAAGTTTGAAAATTTAAATAAAACTTAGAAATTCCTAGAAAAATGTCATACCAAAATTGTCTTAAAAAGAAAGAAAACCTGAATAATTTATAATCATTAAATAAAATGAAGGAAGAATTAACATTTTTCTCCTAAGAAAGCACCAGGCCCAGACAATTTTACAGAAAAAGTCTACCAAATTTTCAAGGAAATGATCATTCTAATCTCAAATTTTCCAGAAAATTGCAGGATGGTCTCACTCTTACTCACTAACATTATATAAAGTAAGACGTGGAAATGAAATAGCATTTATAACCTTCCTCTGTGCTACCTCACTTGATGCTCACATAAATTCAAAGAAGCGTCTAGTAAGGAGTGGAACTCTGACTGTATTTCAGATTTTTAGAGTACAATTGGAATCCTAGATTAATATCATCCTGCCTCTTTTGGAAGTTTTCGTATAATGGCAAAATTGTATTAGATTCTCACATTTAAATGCAGTTATTGGGTTAGAAGTTATCAAACATTTGTTACATCCTTTGACTTATTGTAAAGATAATGATCAAAATGAAACAACCAAAATCTTAACACTCTACAATCCATACATTGAAGTTTGAATATTACTTTGAGGTTGATTTATTGAACTCATATGACTTGAAAAATATAGATATGTTTTATCATCTAGCAAATGCCCAGGATATATTTATATTTATCATATTATTCCTGTTGCTTTGCAGGGGAGAGCAACCTGAATAGATGTATTTCAAAATACTAGATTAACAGTCATAGTAAAGACTTTGAAAAATCATGTAATCTATCTGCTTACCTTTCGGTTAGGTAATATCTAACCTAAAGAATTTCTACCTAATACCTAATAAAAGAATTTCAGTAACGTTTGGAACAATAGGCTACTAAATGATGTAACTCAACTGGAAGTAAGCAGTTACTAAAATGCTTTACTTATTCATTTGGCTGTATTTTCATTTAGGGAAAAATTTGGTAAAGAAAGTCCATACACTTCCATAAGTATTTGTTGATTACCTATTTCATGTAAGGCACTGTGGGAGGTGCGTGTGGGGAAGAGGGGACACAAAAATGAAGAAGAGATGGATTCTTCCACCTGCTTTTAAAAAAAGAACTTACAGTCTAGATGTTATAAGACTAACTGATTGAAGTTACGTGATAGATTTATAAGTAAAGTGCTACAGGAAAACAAGTGGTCATTATTCATTCTGGCTGGGATGATCTGGGAAGACTTCCTATAGGGGGATGTTTCAGCTGAGGTTTGAAGGATGAGTAGGATTTTTGCACATACAAAAAGGGCAGGTGGAGAGAATACTATGAACAATGGTTGGTGTTGAACAGTACATTGAAAATATAAATCCAGTGGGGAAAAATAAAAGCACTTTTAAAAGCCCGAACAGGTATTCCCTGAGCACTTATTATGTGCTCATTATTGTGCTAGTTACTATTGAGAATTCAGTGGAAGTGTAAAACATTCTTTTCTCGAGAAGCATATTGTCTACTTAGGAAGGCAAACTTGGAGGCACAGGACGAATGAACACGGTGTATAAAAGATTTTAACAAGGTTGAGTTGAACAGGGACTTCTTTGTGCCAGAGATCAGTGGGCAAGGGCCAGAGTATAAAAGTCTTCGTGAAAACTAGGAAGAGAATTTTGCCTTTTAAATTAAGTCAGATGGAAAGACCCTATAGTTTCTGCAATATAGGAAGGATGTAATTAAAATTTTTAATTTTAGGGAAATTATCCTGCAGTATTAAACAGGATAAATTAGAAACTTTACAGCTGCTAAAATACTAAGCATGTGAGTAATAAGGTAAATGATAAAGGAGTATCGGATAGGGTTGGGTATTAGTTGTAGGAATGGACAGCAAGTGATAAATCCAAAGAACATTGCAAAGTAGAAATTAATGTATCTTTTTGAAAGTATGTGAGAGTGTTGGGAGGAGTAGTGGCATGTTTGGTTATGCTTTGATTTGTTTTGGGTAGAGGTTGGTAGGTGGGGACAAGGAGATTAATGAATCTAGGAAGGAGGAAACTGAAAAGGGAGTGCTTTTTGAAGGTAGAAATTTCCCCATCTATGTATGGATGTTTTCATGAATACATGGGTGACATCCTTTCATTATGGGTGTTGGATGGAATTTTCAGCATTGGGTAGAAGGTTTAACTTGGTAACCTTTTCTGACTCTTCCAACTCAGAGATAGTATGAATCTACTACTGACAAAAATGGGAAGAATGTGAAGACAAATTAATTTAGCAGGGAAAAGATGCAGTAAAGATGCTGAATTCACTAAGGATGTCATAGATTGTTCTAGAAGGCTCTTTGGGGCCTTTTATATTATTATTGCCGTTACATATTGGATTGTTTTATTTTATATTAATATTTTATTATTTTTAAAACAGTATTTCAGACTGGGGTTTGCTATAAAAGAATGTTCTCAGTGGTACTACCTAGCTAACCACAACTACCATACAATTTTAGATTCCTATATATATTTTAGTTGTCCTTTCTGTAAGGTAAACAAATCTCTGCTGAAGTTTCTTGGGTTTAAAAGAGAATATAAAAATCAGTAACTTATGTATTTAGAAAATTTTGACCCTGTTTCTCCTTTAGTCTTCCCCTCTTCCACTGCTTCCGTTTTGTCACACATAAACTATTTAATTCCGTAGTTTTAACACCCACCCACCCCCGCATTTTTCTTCTGAAGCTTCTGCTTAAAGGTGAACATTGGTGCTAATGACCAAACTCCACAGCTCTAACTCCTCATTTCCTTTGCCTGTTTCTGAGCCCTTGACATAGATGATGACCTCTCTTTCTTCCTTTAACTTTTGAGAGGTTATGTTCTCTTTTATAACTATTATGTCCCTTCTCAGTTGTAATTTTCCTTTCTATACATAAATATAGGCATTCTCCAAGTTTTTATGCTCAGAATTCATTTCTCTCTCTTCTTTTTGGAAATATCATACAATCTCATCACTTCACTATATTAAAGTCACATCATATGTACATTTAAATGACACAAATGCAACCATGGATATTCAGTGAAATAAAAAAGAATATGTTTAGTAATAGCAAGTGCAGTAGTGCTGGCAGTTCTGCCTGAAGTCCGTTTATCGACTCTGTGCCCCAGAGTGAGCAGGGAGCTGGGAACTGTGAATCTACTATTCATTTAGTCAGTTTTAGCTTCCACGTGCCTCCTGTGTAAGCATCTTCTTGAACTGAGTGAGATTCTAGTATTTAAATATTTTAAATATGTTTTTCATTTAGTACTGCCCTAAATTTGAGCCAGAGGCTTCATCTGGGATTTAACTGAAAAACTAGTGATCTGTTCCAATGCTAGAGGAATACCTGGCTATGTGGATTTATTGAGAGATTGTGTGCCTATCTCCATGCCTGCCTTCATAAGAACATTGCAAGAATAATTTTGGAAAACAAAAACAAACTTTTTTTTTTAATTCGTAGGCTGATTTTAGAACCTCACGTCTGAGCAAGCTGTGACTCCATTGTTTTCCCTCATAAACATTTTCCAGATCCTTAAAAATGTGTTTGTATAGACGAATCTAGTTTAGCCTCAGGTGGAACCTGAGTTCCACCCAAATGTCCTGCCTAATACTGCATTTTCAATGTAGCCCAAGTTAAATTCATGATCTTAGCCTTCCCTTCCCACATCTCCCAAATCAGCATTTCTAAAACTTCTTAGGACCTTAACAGCATCACTTTTCTCCCAGCTTTCTAGGTTTAAAGCCTTATTCTGTCTATAAGCCTTCCTCTCTCTCCCTGCTTTCTCTCCCAAAAAACTATTGCTCATTAAATTTAATGTGAACTCATCAACCTTGATATTTACTGCCCTTCCAAAAGTGGCCCTTACCGTATTTTAGTTAAGTATCACCAACTTTCCAGGCTTATTTATCATTTCTTCCTGACACAAATCCTGTTGTTCCCTATACATGGTATGCCTTTTCCTCACCTTTACCTTTTAGAAATTTCTCCTGTTCTTAAACCCATCTCAATCTCCAGCCCTTCCAACTTTCCTTTTTCTCTATTCTAATCATTGTGACTTTTTCCTCTCATCTTTGAATCCCCAGTATATTCTATACTTCTTTATTTTAATAATAGTTATTTGTGTTCATCCCATCTCCTGATTTGCTTATAAGATGAAAAATAGATTTTCATAGTACACATTATTTCTCTTTTATTTTTTGTTCCCTTGTCGTTAATGATACCTTTTTCTCCAGTTTCTGCCTTTCAGGTTTAACATTGATTGATCAACTTCAACTTCTGTTTGCTCAGGCCCCGTGCTAGATGTTTTTTACATATATTCTAAATATATCCTTATATATATATTACATATTCTAAATTTAATCCTCAGAACAACTTGCAATGTAGTGCTACAGGAGATCCTCAGTATCCAAATGCTCATTAATCTAAGGGATGCATGGAGAAGCAAAAGGTGTTAAACAAGAAAATATTCACTACTGAACTGAGCACTTAAAACATTAGGCTCTACTCCCCAACTCCCCCTAATTAACTCTAGCTGTCAATCTATCCCATCATCACATCAACATCCTTTTGTATTACCCTCTTGCTAATACAATGTAAATATAGCACAAACCAAAATGCAATTGTAAACCTTGCAAAAGATGCAAAACTTCATGAAGTCGATGAAAGTACAGGAGAATGGCTTTAATCGTTTGCAGAACTGTTGACAAATGAGTAGCTAGCAGAATTAACAACTGAAGAAAAAAGGATGATGACTCACAGACAGGCACTTCAAAAAAGAATAATTTGAGTAACAAAGAATTGAGAGAGGCCCTTGAGAAAATTGTTGAAGTCTTTAAAACAAAAATAACCTGTTCTATGCTCATGTTGTAAATTTCAAAGCTGGAGAATGTTATACCATTGTATAGTCAGAAAAGAGATAGCAAAAAATAAAGTATATAAGCAAAATCATTATTTTTTAAATCAAGTAATTTTCACAAGTTTTAGTTTCATATTTCAGTTAAGTTGCAGTCAACCCTTTATTTTTTAATGATTTACTCTGAAATATTTGGACCTGTTTTAAATAGGTTCCAGTACCAATTATCCTTGGATACCAAGGACCTCTTCTATCTACCGTTGACAGCCAGGGTAGTATCAGATTGCCTGGGTATTAACTCAAATATTAGTTCTACTCCATTCTTGTTAACTCCTCTTTTTGAAGAATATATGTTTAAAATTTCTACTTTTTCCTCTGTCATCACCTTTTTCTTTTCATTTTTTTAGTCTTGGTTCACCCTTTTCTTGTTACTGCTTCTGTAGTCCTGTTCCCCCTCTTTCTCTTTACCTTTTTGCTGTTATTCCTTTGCCTCATCACTGGCATCCTGACCTTGAGGCTTATCCACTGTCTTTGCTTGGCCTGCCTTGCTGTCCATTTTTAATCTCATCATCTGGAATTCAGTGCTGTCTGTTTTAGGTTTTTCCCTCCTTTACTCAGCCTCTTTTTACTTTTTCCTTTCTTCTCTAAGAATTTGTTTTTAATTTTGAATTTTTGTTTTATTCTTTCTTCATAATGCTTACTTATACCTCTTCACTCCTGGTGAGAAAGTTGGTGTTACCCAGAACCTCTGTGTACTGCAGAAACTCTTACTGCTAAGACCCTGAGTGAGATAAGACCTAAAACCACTTCTCAAAGGAAGCCTTTCTTTCTGTTTTGCCCTACATGTCCGTGTGTTACTTTAGGCCCCTTTATCTGGGCAGTTTGTACACTAATGAAATTTGATTGAGTGTTTAATACTGTAATATTGCCATAATAAAAATCCTAAACTAAGATTTTATTTAAACAAAAATAATGGGAGAAATATGGGAGGTCTTGAGGGGAAAAATCTGTTCTTACAGTGGGTCACTTTCTGCTTCAGAAATTTAAAGAAATATTTTAGGACTTAGGCCTCATCTACAGTTTTATGTTAATTTATTCAACACTGTTTTTGGTGGGGTGAGGATAGAGTTAATCTAAATATGAAGAGAAGAAATTTTAGAGAGAGTCACAGATCATCTCTAAAGAAAATAAAGTCTCTTAAATGTTTAAAACTAGGCTAAAATTAACATTTGCAATGTGTGATAAGAACACTGCAGTTGGAAAATGGGTGACTAATAGATTTCCTCAGTTTTAATATCTCTGACTAGAGTATAAATGCGAATGTTGTTCATTCTCCCAAATTGGTACATTTCCCTTTCATTATCTTCTTGTGTGGGTAAAAGGTATCTCAGAATATATTTCTTAATCCTTATAAAAATGGAATCTTCATAAATCAGGATTTTAGTAATCTCATGTCTGTGATTTGGTGAAAAGTTAAAAGAAAATAAGTAAGCACTTTGGAAAAATGTCTTGTCTTCATATCCTCATTAGGAAACTTCTCTTTAATTTTGTAGTCAAATCAGAAAATTAATGCCCGTTGGACCACAGAGGAGCAGCTTCTAGCAGTGCAAGGTATATTAAAGATAAGCAGTTATTGTTGTTAATAATTATTTAACTTGTCATGAAAGATGACTACCATAGTTCTTCCCTTCCTTTAGAAATGCATCAAGAAAGGGCTCTTGTGTTCACCATAAAGTCCTGGTGAGCAAGAATTCTGTTTTGTACTTGTAGATGTAACATACTGAGCCTGTGTGCATTTTGGGTCCTGAACAGCACGTAACACATTCTCAGCACTAAATAAATGATGGTGATGACAAGCTTGAACAAGTCATATGGTCTTTCTGTGCCTCTGCTTCAGTATTCTGCAATTGGGTTTATTCTTACTATATCAGTCGTTGATAACTCATCATTAAAAGCACAAACAAACTATTATATGTTCAGGTTTCTCTAATTACTCTGTATAATAGTGTTCATCTATTTGATAAATGTCAAGTACTGAAAATATTAATGTTATGCTTAACTTTTAGTGTATCATATCTTACTTAAGAGATGTGCCATTGAATGTTTAGAAACCTGGCTTTTAAAATATATATATTACAAAAGAGAGACTTGAGATATATCAAAAAATATATAATAGCATTTTAAATGCACTATTTATAAGAATGCTTTGTTGAATTATATGGCAGAACAGTTTTTGATTCATGAATACCCATGGGAAAATTGGAATCATTATGAACTTGGATTTTCTCATGTTTGAATTACTTAAACAAGGGCAAATTGTATATTTTTATTCAGTGTGTAGATTTTTTTCCCCTTCAAGATAAACTATCTGCAGGACTGATTGTGTAATTTTCAGTTTGGTTTACAATTTGTTTCTTCCTGGCTAAGTTCTCTTTGTGTGGAGTACTAATAGCTTTTTTATCTAGGTTAACTACTGTAAGAGAGTTGGGCCCCAGTGAAACATATAAGTATACCTTTAAAAATATTTCCAGGTATTCAAACATAGAGAACATATTTAACTCAAAAATGCAGTGGAAGTATCATTTGGATGTGAATAATGAAATTAAAGATTGATTGATAGATGACTGCCATTTTGATTTGAATGAGTAAGAATTACCCAGCCAGTGTGATTTGAAAATGTCACAGGATGATGTTAGCGTCCTCTTTGGCCTATACAGCAAAACACAGTCATTTCATAAATAAAAATACTTGATCCTATGGTTGCAGGGTCCTGGATGTGCATTGAGCATGGCTATAATTGTATAACTTAAGTTTCTGAATGAGTCAGAACAAAGTTTAATTCGTTTGTAATGTTCAATAATAGCTGCTTTAAAATTAGAAACTGACAATTCAAATTTTTGATTAAAAAATTAGTATTTTCAGTGACCGCTTCATACTGAGTTAGAACTATAACTTATAGCTCTAACATAGTTATATGAGTAGGCATTGCTGTTGTTGTAAAGCCTGTTTCTCTCCATTGTAGTGTATGTACCCTCTAGAATTTAACCCTGGTTTTCAGTACTCAGTTGCTTAAAGGTTAGTTTTTTACTTCTGTACTCTAGTATAAGAATTATGCTAGCGAAAGAATTTTCTAAAGAGAAGCACCTAGGAAAATCTAGGCTAACGTTTCTCTATACAGCACTCAGGATTTGATACTGTTCTACAGCACTACTTTATGTGGTAGAGTCTATTGAATCTTATGGCTCGGTTGGATATCATGCAAACCTGCATTCAAGGGAAGGGATGATGGCAAGATTTACATATATAGTTTGAGCTATATACGTGGACATTATCTTAGCTTATAAATATTCAAAGAATGGAGTGTTTATAAATATAATCAAACATTTCCTCTCTACTGAGGTATATTCAGTATTACATTCTTATGCACAATTTAAAAAGTAATCCTTAAATAAAATACATTAATGCAGTAATTTATACAGAAATATGCATGTTCTTAGGATTTTGAAAGCACTTTCTTAATATGTGGATGTCTTTGTTTTTATTTATTTATTTTGACTCTCTGTGTGGAATTTTTGTTTTCACTTTGGGTTTTTTAGTTTTTCTGTTTTTGCTTTTTGGAGTTTTTTGTTGTTGTTGTTACATAAAACAATATAAAGCTATTGTGTCCAAAATAGTTATTTTAGGGAAAATTAAAAAGTACCATTTTTGCCTCATGTACCCACACATTTATATAATGCTCAGAAGTGTGTCTTATAAACGGTATAATCATATAATAATGTCACCTGTACCTGAGTCTGTGTGGTTAAGGTACATAACTGCAGTTTTATTTTAACCTGTTTATAGTTTGCTATCCAGAAGTACTTATCTAAGTAGGCAATTGTTTTCTTCTTTTTAATCCTTATTTATGATAAACCTTTATGTGATATTCTTATGGCCATTTCAGTTTTATTAAGTAATAATAATTCATTTATGTTTTGATATTAACATGTTTTAATTTAGCACTTTATATTCAAGGCATTTTACATATATTCTCATTTGACACTGATTTATTAAATGCTTTATTTTATCTTGCTCATAGTTGACTATTACAGTCAGGAAAGAGAAATATTGACTCTAATGTCACTAGTGAGATTTATAACTCTACTATTAAATAAACTTTTCTTTATAACTCTTTTAAAACCAAATAAATATATTAATATCATTCCCTAGGGTTTAAATATATATTTCCCACTTTACTTCCCCTCTCCTCATATTGTTGTTAACTAAATACTAACCATTGAAAGAACAAATACTTAAATAAGTAGCTATTATTCGAGTAATAAATATGTAAATAATTAATAAACTATTTTTCTTCTTTCTCCCTTATTTGGAAGGGGAAAAAAATCATGCTCAGACCAAATAGGAATGTTTATTTGTACTTCTGTAATCTATCACTTTATTATGTTAGTTTTAGTTCTAGATACGTTATAACTTTCAATAACATTCTTTAAGATCCCCAAGTGGGATATTATAAATGCCGATAATTTAATTCTCTTAAAATACTTGCCAAGAATGGTCTTTCTGCAATTTCTGTGATCTATTCCAGCCTTAAGTATCTAAATTTTCTGTTATAAAAAATTAGTTAACAGACCAATTATAGTCTTCACATATTTGCATTAATGGTGAAATATCCCTGTTTGTAGCTTGTGTCATATATATTTTTTTCTAATCTATAGTGCTTTTAGAAATTATCCTAAAATCAATCTTGATGTTCATATGATAAACATTCCTTATTTAGCAATAATTAAAAAAGGAATTAGATTCTAGGTATATTTTTTTCATGTAAAATGGAACAATTATTAGCTGTTTTCAAAAAATAACAATACATTTAAATGATAGCACAAAACATTTACCTTTAAAGTGTATGGGGGAGATGCATGGTATACAATATTTTAGGTCTCCTCTTAAATGTATTCATTTCGTAGTCATTAGTGCTAAAAAAAAAATATGTACTCCATCTGAAATATTTGTGCTATTTTAGGATAAACAACAACGAAATTTTTTTCCAATTTTATCAAGATGTCAACTTTAATTTTTAGGGTTTTTTTCATATTGCCTGCCTTCTCATATAAAACGGGAAATGCTTACAGTTAAATGTTACCTTCTACCCCTGTAGTTCGCACATTCATGCCTTTTTAGGAGAAATGAAGTTGCAAGTCTAGAAATTGTCTTCTTTCTAATTTTATCTCATACTTAAAAAAAAAAGCTAGAATGGTTCCTAAAGTAGGGGAAAAAAGAGATTTGGCAGTTGATTAAGAATAAGGATTGTAACCCTGTACATGAACAATCAAAAGGAAGTGGGGATAGGGGATTCATACTTCCATCTAAAAGGCACCTATTTACTTAGAGAGTTTCTCCTATGATAACAGATATCATAACAGTGGAGGCCCAAAAGTATAATCATCAGCCCTCTGATGCACTTGCTTCAAATAATTAATGATTCAAAATTCCCAACATTTTTGTGATGAAATTTAACTTATAACAAGGAAGATGGGAATGCAAGACTCAGAAGAGAAAGACTAGACACTGGAAAGGGAATATATGATTTTGACTTTTAGCCGTCGCTTAGATGCACCAATCACTGTTCCACTGCTGTTGATATCTTTTTGACCTTCTTTAATTTGAATTCTTGAAGAGATTTACAGGAGTTGGAAGGAAATGCATGTTCCCAAATGATTTGAGTTTAAAATTAATCTCTATTGATAGGAAAGAACCACATTCCTGGAGTTTCTGGATGTTGCTATGTTCTTATTTCAAAAATACATTTTTGAAAAATTATCATTTTTAAATTATACTAAATATATCCTCACTTTAAGAAATTTTGCTGTAAAAAGCAGGAAAAACAATCCCCCAAAATTTCACTTTAGTTAGAAGCAGCTTGCCACTGTAACATTTTGGCTTTTTTTTTTTTTTTTTTTTGGTAATCCAAAATCAGATTTTAAAAATAACTTTTTTTTTTTTTAAAGATTTTATTTATTTATTTTTCCCCCCAAAGCCCCAGTAGATAGTTGTGTGTCACAGCTGCACATCCTTCTAGTTGCTGTATGTGGGACGCGGCCTCAGCATGGCCAGAGAAGCAGCGCGTCGGTGCGAGCCCGGGATCCGAACCCGGGTCGCCAGCAGTGGAGCACACTCACTTAACCACTAAGCCACGGGGCCGGCCCTTAAAAATAACTTTTTAAACATAGCAAAAGCAAATTCCTGATATCCCTTCTATCTAAGAAAAAAAAAAGTCTATAATTCCCTGTCCAGAGTTGGGAAATACCATATTACAAATGCTCCTGAAGTTACTATGTTACTAGCCAAAGCTCAAAAAATATAAATGTATGTTTTTTTTGTTGGGTGGTATAGAATAGTGGTTGGAAAATGTGGGCTTTCATAAAACGTGATGATAACAGTATCCTAATGATATTATGTTAATTCCCAAACACAACTTTAAAAGTATATATTAAAGATTATAAAGTATCATCTGCCAGCATAGGAAGCCAGGTTGTTTCATTGTAACTTTCAAATGAAATTTAGAAATTTGACTGAAAACATTTTTTTTCTCTCCCCGGGAAATTTATAAGTTACCTCTTCCAGGGTTCTCTAAAGTTTTCTTCCATTAACCTTTGAAAACTGACCACTTGCCCTAAAGGTGAGAAGTTTAATTTAAAACCATGGTTCAGATGGACCTAAGCCTTTTACATCTTCAGGCAGAGAGATTTAATCACTTCATTTAACTCCCTTGCTGATAAGGCAATCAGGTGGCCTAGTTTATTATAAACTGTGAAAAACGAATGGACCACCCTTCTCTCAGGTACAGATTGGAACTAAAGTAGCTCTGATGTCATATGTTGTGAAAGTTAGTTGCTCGCATTGCTACCTACCCCTGCTAGTTTGTCCTCCAGAAGCCTAACTGGGGAGTCTTCTGAAGGAGCAGTCCCATTAAGTCTCCTGTTGGTGTTTCACTCGAGTTTGCCTAGTTATCAGCCACAGTATAGAGCTGAAGAATTGCACCCTCTAACCAAAATATGCTGTTGAGCAGCGTCATGGGGAGTGTGAAGGTGATAAAGAAGTCAGCCATATGTGACTCGTGTGGTTTGGGGAAGAAAAATAGAATGAAGCCTTATAGGGAAGAAAAATCAGTTATATTTCCTGAGCACTTCCCGTGTACTGAGCATTGTAGGAATGCTGGTGCTGATTTGTTTTCCATAGGACAGTACTTCCCAACCCTTTTCACATTGTGGCACACAGAGAAAATATGAAATTTGTCACAACACACTGGGGCAAATAAATGAGGCCACTGTTGTCCAGAGGAGATTGCCAAGGAGCTTGAGCTATTCCAAACCCTGCCCAGCCATCCTGCAGGCTGAGGACATTAATATCCGGGCCCACTTATTCTCAGCCAGACTACAGAAGTCGGTGTGGTCTTTAAGATTTTGCAAAGTCGTTGATATAAGACTGGCATACATGAGTTAATAATAAACATATCTAGGTGACTCAGAACCTAGGTGACTTGGAAAAAGTCCTTGATATCCAAAGTGTGTGGGAAAACTAAAGCTCCTATAGAAAATAATTTTGGTTTTGGAGTTTGTAATTCTGAAAATGCAACAATATTGGTGACAAGATAAAATCCATTGAGCAAGAGAAAATAAAGTGGAAGATCAAACAGAATAGAGTCAGAAGAAGAGGGGATGGGTATACAATGGAATCAGACATGGGGACAACTTAGAAGTAGGTTTTGGAATTTATTTGCTAAACAAATAGGTGTTCTGAGAGTTATAAATCTTCAGACTTGGAGTCAGAGTCAGTCTTAGTGTGACTTCTTGCTATGAAGACAGATCTAATCCGGGATTTATTTAAGATTTTCATTTCTAAACTCATGTATTCAGTAGGTTTGGTCATTTCTAGAATGTAAATTAAATATCTCTTATGAAAATTAGTATACTGATAAAACACCGTATCTGATTTTTAATTAGTAGTGATTTTTCAGTGCAGCAATCTCATATGAGTTGCTATTTTCCAAAGTATAAGTAGTAGAGAAGTACTTGAATATATAGTAATAGTTCCTAATATGAAATAACCTTGGATTTTTATTGCAAAATAAACCCTCAGTGGAACCTAGTCACCACTAGAATTTATACTCAGTTATGAAGTTCAAACTGGAAATCAGCTTGTGGATTTAAAGAGAATATAAATCATTTATGTTGCTGAAATACTGTAAACAATGTTTAAGTATTATTATTACTTTATAGTCATACATATGTCTTTCTGTTTGAAAACAGAAAAAAATGAGCAGTTTACAAACCCAAAACTCTCTATTAAAGATGAGATATGGTTATAGCTTAGTAATGTCAGACCTCCTGCCCAAAATGCTCTAAGATGAAGGAACTCCCCGTAGAGTCAAGCCTAGCTGGGTGAATGTAGCAAGCGATACTTGTTCCCAAGTTCTCAGTATAAAATAAGGGCAGAATTTAAAAACAGGAATTATGTTATATCATGATGGTGCTTTAAGGTGATTGTGTATATCATACCAATAGGTATCAGTAAGACTATATCTATCATTTCTGCTGGGGTAATAACATATCCTTATATTATTCTCTCATCTGTGCTTGTATGCATGTTAAGTTTATTTAAATCCCCCTATTTCTGGTTGCTTAGGTTAAATTACAGACTTTAATATCACAAGCATCAGAATTTTTTTTCTCCTTTCTCATCTCTGTAATTAATGAGTTGCTGTTTTCTGGTGTTTTAAAAAGCAGTTATCAAATTGTAAAATCAAAATTTTTTGACAACTTTTACATTTTGAGCTAAGTGTGTCTCTTTCTAGAATGAGCCCTTAAAAGCAAATTATTATCCATCTGATTATATAAAGTCATTTAAAATTCTGTAGCATAATTGACTATGTCAAGTTCATAAGGCAAATATTATCCTTCATTATATTAAAATTTCCATAATGAAAAGTTAGGTTCTCAAATAACTGAATGTACAATCCTTCTTAAATTTAAGGTAGTGATGATAAGTACAAGTGCTCTCCGAGCAGTCACTACTATAACCTTGTTCTTTAGGCTGTAGGGCATAGACAGGAATCCTTCATACATACAGTCTTTAGAACTTAGTTGAGTTAAAATCCAAGTAACTGAAAAATAGCTTCCCTTTTTTTATCCGTCAGATTGTGATAATTCTCCTGCCTTTTATGTTTAAATTCTTATCTCATTTCTATTCATCGGTACCCTGGTGAGATAGGCAAGTAATCATGCTGAAGTTTGTATTAAGACCAAAATTAAAATGCTTTTCTTAATGGGGGAACCCTAAGACTATTCACTCAGTCCATTGAGGGGATAAAAGAGATGGCTCATTCCCATCCAGTTTTGTTTACAAACGGTGTTGCTCAAATTTAGGTGACTGGCTACTAGGGAAATAAATGAATGTGGAATTGAGGATGGAACAAAGAATTCAATGCTTTACAATAAATGGACTGTATTTGAGAGTTCAAGAGAGGATTGGAGAAAATAACTGAGTATGTAAAAAATGGTAAGTTTCTGATTGTTCAGTTGAAGGCAAGTGGCTGGCTCGATGAAATGACATAATTGATAGTTTTCATCTGTGACCCTGATATCTTAGCCTGTATCTCAGAATTGAGAAATGAGCAGAGTTTATCAGAAAGGATTTTCATTGCTGGTATCTTTTGTGTGTGCATGATGTATAGTACACACAGCTCTCCTTATTGATCCTTCACAGGTGTATTATTTACTTTGCCTTCCAGGTGTCCGCAAATATGGTAAAGATTTTCAAGCTATTGCAGATGTAATTGGCAACAAGACTGTTGGCCAAGTGAAGAACTTCTTTGTAAACTACAGGCGTCGGTTTAACTTAGAGGAGGTATTGCAGGAGTGGGAAGCAGAACAAGGAACCCAGGCTTCTAATGGTGATGCTTCTACTTTAGGGGAGGAGACAAAAAGTGCTTCTAATGTGCCATCAGGGAAGAGCACTGATGAAGAAGAGGAGGTGTGTTTGTGTATGGAATTTGAGCTAATATGAGTTGAGGATTCACCATTTTGTGTGGTGTTCTGTAAGGTTAATTTGTCAGAGGACTAGCTAAATGAGCATGAAAGGTTGACAATACACTTACTCAGTGGTGCATCTCTCGTGACTCTTAAGTCATAATGACATGCTAAGTTCTGGTCCTAGAAGAATGGAGAGTGTATTGCTCTTTCATAAGTCTTATTTTTATTTCCAGTGTTAAGCTGTTTACTAATAAAGATGCCTGTTTGGTAGCTTTGTTGCTTTTTCGGTTTTTGGTTTTTTGTTTTGTTTTGTTTAAAATAAAAGAAGCTTCTGCTTCCAAAAAACACTTGTGTTGTTTTTGTTTTGTTTTGATTTGTTTTGTTTTTCCTGTGACAGCCCAAACTATATTGTATTAAGTTCATTAGGAACTATCATCTCATACGTGTATTTTTGTTTCCTCACCTCTAGGCACAGACCCCACAGGCTCCTCGGACTCTGGGTCCATCACCTCCTGCCCCGTCATCCACTCCAACACCAACAGCCCCCATTGCCACCCTGAACCAGCCTCCACCGCTGCTTCGTCCAACACTGCCTGCTGCCCCCGCTCTTCACCGGCAGCCTCCTCCACTCCAGCAGCAGGCTCGGTTCATCCAGCCCCGGCCAACTCTAAATCAGCCTCCACCACCTCTCATTCGCCCTGCTAATTCTATGCCACCCCGTCTAAACCCAAGACCAGTGTTGTCCACAGTTGGTGGTCAACAGCCACCATCACTTATCGGAATTCAGACAGATTCACAGTCCTCACTGCACTAAAATTAAGTTGGACAGAGCTGCAGTAACTTTTCACCCCATCGTTATACCACTGCTCATCTGATTGATGCAAAAGAGGAAAGAATAATCCTTCCTAGATACTGAGGCTGCACACTAGTTCTGTGGCAGTGGGCTAGCATAAGTGGATGTCTAAGAAATTTTTTAATTCATGCAACTGAAATGTTATACAACAAAAAACCTACAGTTAGCCTCCTTACTAGAGTGTACGTTCAGCGACGTGATCTCATAAAAGAAAAAAAAAAAGATTAAGTATTCTATATACCAAGGTTTTTTTGTTTTTACTGTATTTATTTTATTGAAATTCTTTATATTCCTGCCTTTTCATAGTCAAGGCTTTTAGTACAGGAATATTGACTTAGGAATTATGAAAACTCCTTAAGTTTCTTAAGGATGTTTGACTTTTTTTCTTTAATTTAATTTTTAACATTTTCCTATGTTAGGAGTGCAAGAATAAATAGCCTGCATTTCAGATTTTGACATATGTTCATTTAATGCATATATAAGAAATTTTAGCTGCATATCCCTTTTTTCAAAAAATCTTGCTTTTTTTCCTAAAGGAATTTTAATATATTCCTTTAAAAGAAAGCAGTTTAATCAATTGCAAAGCAATTATGTGAAACCACAAAGAATGTACTGAACCTACTAACCCTTTAACATACAGTTTAGGGTCCTAGTGCAAAGTTGTTGCTTAAAGGTCATTGACCCATCATCTTTGAGTAGTAAGATTGGAATAATAATTTTACATACAAATGAAGACTTAGTTTATTGAAGTATAATGTCTTTAAGTTCCTTGAAAATGGAGTTAATTTGGTTTTTTTTTTTAACGTTTCTAAGTGCTATCTGCTTTTAACTAGTAGTTGCCTACATTTGGGGACTTTAGAAGAGAATTATATTTTGTCAGTTATGTGGAGATAGTGGTTATGGAAGCATTTATTTACAATACCGTTTTTGTGTTTAGGTTCTGAACTTAAAATTTCCCTCATACTTATTAATATGGTCTGCATTTAATATAAAGGATGTTTTCTTGATAAATCTCTATTGTACTCTTTGGATACGTTTGTGTATTCCTTGCAGCTGACCTGTACTCGTGGGTTTGGTTTAGGGTTAAATCATCAACATTATTTCATAAAGTAAATTTAAGAATTTGTTGCGTGTTATCTAAAGATGTATCAGTATATTGTCACAGTTGTGCTGTTACAACACTTAAAATGCTGACACCCCTTTTTATAAAGAAACAAACATTTCAAGTCTTCTTAATTCAACACATAATCATTAAGCACCTACAAAGAATATTTTACAAGTGATAGTATTTATCAACAATGTGTTACTAATATTTTTGATACAATGATTTCATATTGGAATCATGACTTGTGCAAAGGTACAGATCACTTAGATTGCTATACTAGTGGAAGTTAAGGCTAAATGTTTGCACATTCACATTCTCATCACATTTAGAACTACTTCACAAAATGGTCAACGTCTAAGGCGCTAATTTATGTTTTGAGAGGACATATATTCCCAAAATATTGGGAAAATAGTCCCTGCCATTGGCTCTAAAGCTTTAAAGAGTTATAGACTTAAATCCATTGATTAGTTTTAATTTTGAGGTTTAGACTGCTTCTGTCCATAAGGACCTTAAATTCTGGCATAAACTTTTTCCAGGATGTGTCATTTTTTTTCTCATTGGATCATCTTAAATGGTTGCTGCCCCTGGATTATAACAAGATAAAAATCTGATTTAAAATTCTTAATATTCAAGAATTTATACTTATTTTTACTTTAAAAGCCACGGGGGACAGTTATAAATCTTAAAATATCTAAAGCATTTTTAAAGTACTTAGATTGTCTTGCATATGTGCATACTATACAGCTTTTATTGTCTTGTCTCTTGTCAGTAGACCTTCAGTATGCAGTATGTGGGATATGTCAGTCAAGTTGGTCAGCACCAGTATCTGTCCAGCAGTTAAGTATATTGTGACTCATTTAAAATCTGTTCTATCCCAGCCATTGGTCAAGGTGCTGTATCTGAGGGATGTGCTGTAATTTGATTTACATACACTAGAGCACACAGTAGAAAAATCTTAGCTTCCGTAGTAATATGACACATGTATATAGTGAGATGTCTTTATTGTGTGCTTTGCATATTTTGTAAATATTTTGCACGTCATTATTTTTCTTTTTTGTTTAAGCAGTGTTTGGCCTGGAAGAGTGATATGCTTGCTGCTTAATCAAAGGATTAAAGAGTTAAAGATGTCTATGTCTTCTATTTTTATATAATTTTATGTTTGAGGAATTTAGGACCTCTTCACTGTGAAATTCTAAATATTTTTTTATAAGAAAGCAAAACCTAGAAATCTTTTAATGATCATTTCATTAATTTCAAGGTTATCATTTTTGGAAAATCTACACCCAAGTATTTTTCTCATTACATAACTAAAAATAAATCACACTGTTGACACATCTGGTAATATTAATGAAAAAATGTTTTTTCTATATGGTTTAATTCCAGTATAAGATGGATGGAGGTAAAGGTAAGTTATAATCAAAAGCTTTATTTAATAATCTTACAATTAAGTGAGTAAAATATAATTTAAAACAAAGATGGAAGAATGTAAAATTTTGTTTTAATATAAGCCTACATTCTTTTTAGGAATAGATGTAGGGAACAATCAAAAAAACGTGACAGTCATGATTTTCCAAAATATTAAGAATGTTGCAAGTACTTTTTAACGTACCAAGATTAGTTATTAAATATGTTCTATTATTTTAATGTTTCTTCCTGCTATCAAAAGAACAGTACCCATAAATATTAATAACTGCTGATCGCTTAACACGGTATCAGGATCTCCTCAAAAGAATAATAATCTGACCTAGAACTCAAAGCAAGATCTTTCTTTCTCTTTGTGCTTCCCCAAAATAAATGATGAATACATTCTGATTACAGGAAACATAAGAAAAAGAAACTAGAATGTGTATTAGTTTTTTAGCTTAGATATTCATTATAGATACATCATTTATAAGAAGGTAATATGTGAATACTGAAAGAATATGAGAATCAAGTTTGAGAAACTGTGCTATATTATAAATGTCTACAAGAAACTACCTCATTTTCTGACAGCATTTATGGGAGTACATAAACTGCTTTCTCTTAGGAAAAAATGGATCATATACAATACCTCCTAACTTAAATCTTTATCATAACTTTAATTGCCTTAGTGAAGGAATGTTCTGCAGAAATAAGTTTTAGTAACAATGGAGTTTGGGAGTAAAATATTAAAAGGAATGCTCCCGAATGTGTGTTTGTGTCTAAAAGGCCATGTGGTCTTATCTGCCCTTTTTCTGCTCTCTCAGAGGTCCTGTACACTTAAGGGAAAAACAAGAAAGGCCAGAAATTAGCGTTGGATTGAGATATTTTGCAAATTGTCGTTACCAGATTTAAAGTATAGTATTGTATGTTGGTAAGGGAATGGGTCTTTACAATGTGGTAAAAACTTTAGAGTGCTAAAGCTAGAATTTGGGTCAGTAGAGTCTCTAATGAAAAGATGCTGGGAATGGGAAGTGGATAAATCAAGGAGCAGTATTCACAATGTAAATGGCATAAAGGTTAATCTAGAAGGCTTTATATAATGTTTTTTTCTCTGGATTATTTTAAGAAAGGTTAAATTTTTATTCTGTATGATTAAATCTTATTTAAATATATAAGGTACAATTACCAATAACTAAGATCCTGAATAATAAATACCACAACACAGGGTATTTCTTGAGGTATCTATCTAGCTTACTGCCCAGAACAGCTTTCATAATTGGCAGGATTTGGCTTCAAGAGGCCTTTGTTCTCAAGATCCTTTTTGTTCACATGCTGTGCCCTTTCCAAAAGAGAGTTTGAAAACAATCAGAATCATTGAGGGGCTTGTCACTTGGTTTATATATACAAAAGCGTTCTCCCTCTACTGTGATGACTCTTTTCCAACTCCACTGAACTAGTTACTTCACCTCTCTTGGCCTCAGTTTGTTTTTCTTCCCTCCCAAAATCTTGACTGAAATGACAAAAAATACAAAGCCAAAACAATCCTTAGCAGTGCTGGAAAGCCGGGGGAGGTGCCACCAGTATAGAAAGACCAATTTATGATGAAACTTCAGAATTAAGGAACCTCCCAACTCCTTGAAGGCAAAAGATCAGGAAAACAGTTCTCAGAAGGATCCTATAATAATCCCAAATTAGAGGTGGAGGTATGAAGTAGCCCCCAAGGATTCGTGCTTCCTGGTATTCATGCCCTTGTGTGTAGGCTGGACTTAGTGACTTTCTTCTCTTCTGACCAACAGAATGTAGTGAAGGTGATGAGATGTCACCTCTGTGGTTACTTTAAAAGATTGTGACCTCAGTCTTGTTAGTAGACTCTCTGTTGCCTTCTCTGCTCGCATGGTTTGATGAAGCAAGCTGCCATATTAGAGAGGCCAATGTCGCAAGGATCTGAGGCCACCAAAGAACTCAGGCCCTTAGAATAACAACCCACCAGGAACTGAATCCTGCCAACAACTATGTATGCTTGGAAATGGATCCTCCCCCAGTTGGGCCTTGAGATGACCAGAGCCCAGCTCACACGTTGATTGTAGCCTATGAGAGACCATGAAATAGAGAACTCAACTAAGTTGTGCCCAGATTTCCTAACTGGGAATTAATGTGTCATTTTGAGCTGCTAAGTTTTAGGGTAATTTGTTATGCAGCAATAGAAAACTGATAGAATGGATAAATATATACCATCTTGATAATTAAAAGAAAGTTGGAGTGACTATATTAATGTCAAAGATTTCAATGCAAAGCATTTTATTAAAGATAAAGAAGGTCATTTAACAATTATGAAGATGCCAATTAATCAAGAGGATCCATGATAGAACTGCAAGAAGAAATAGGCAAATCTGCCGTTAAAGTCAGTGATTTCAATACCCATCTCTCAACAGTTGCTAGAACATGAAAACCAAAAATGAGTAAGAATACAGAGGACTTGAACAACACTATCAACCACCTTTACCTAAATGAAGTTTGTAGATCATTCCACCCAACAACAGCAGAATAAACATGAAATATTTCCAAGATAGATCATACTCTGTGCCATAAACAAGTTTTAATAAATAGAAAAAGACTCAGATCATCCAGAATATGTTCCCTGAGTAGAAGGGAATTAGAAATCAGCAACAGAAATCTGGAAAGTTCCCAAATATTTGGAAATTAAACAACACCATGTCTAAATAAGGTATGAGTCAGAAAATACAGGAGAAAGTAGAAAATATCTTGAACTGAATATATGTGAAAACACAGTATATAGAAATTTATTGGATGTAGCAAAGCTGTACCTAGAAGGAAATTTACAGCTTTAAACATTTATATTAGATAGGAAGATCTAAAGTCAATGATCTATGCTTTCTTGTTTAAAAGCTAGAAAGAGAAGAGTAAACCCAACTTAGAAGAGAGGTAATAAAGATCATAGGTGAAATAAATAACAGGAAAACAATAGAGAAAAAAGAAAACCAGTAATTTCTTCTTGAAAAGATCAACAAAATTGAAACTGTTAGATCAAGAAAAAAAGTACATAAATTATCAAAATCTAGACTGGAAGAGAGGTCTTAACTACATAACCTACAGAAATTGAAATAATTTGTAAATGCATATTATGAACACTTTATGTCAACAAATTTGGAAATGTTTATGAACTGGACAAATTCTTGCCAAAACTGGCTCAAAAAGAAATTGAAAATCTGAATTAAGTAAAGCAATTGAATTTGAATTGAACTTAAAGTCTTCACGCACAGGAAAGTCTTAGTCCAGATAACTTTTCTGGTGAATTCTATCAAACCATTAAAGAAATAATATCAAGCCTACATAAACTCTTTCAGAAAATTCAGGAGGAAAGAACACTTCCCTACTCATTCTTTAAGAGCATTATTACTTTGATTCAAAGCCAAATGAAGACAAGAAAAGTAAACTTCAGACTAATATCCCTAATGAACAGAGATGCAAGAATCCTTAACAAAATATCAGCAAATAAAAGCCAGCAACATCCAAAAAGGATTGCACAACATAACCCAGTGGTGTTTATCCCAGGAATGCAGGTTTGGTTTAACATTCAGAAATCAATTAATGTAATACATCAGAGTTTCTTAACTTGAGCATTATTGACATTTTGGGCTAGATAATTCTTTGTTGTGCATTGTAGGATGTATCATAGAATCCTTAGCCTCTATTCACCAGATGCCAGTAGCATCCTCTCTTCCATCTCCAAGTTCACAATCAAAAATATGTCCCAGGGAGCGAAATCACCCCCAGTTGAGAATCACTGCAGTACATCATATTAATAAAATAAAGGGAAAAGGCTAAATTATTATGTCGATAGACACAGAAAAGACATTTGACAAAATCCGACACGTATTCATGATAAAAACTCTCAGAAAACTAGAAATATAAGGGAATTTATTCAATGTGATAAAAGGCATCCACAAGAAGCCTGTAAGTAATGTCACACTTACCTGAATGCCTTCCCCTAGGATTGGAACCAAGGTAAGGATGTCTGCTCTCACCACTGCTGTTCAACATTTTACTGGCAGTTCTAGCCAATGCAATAAGGCAAGAAAAATAAAGGCATACAAGTTGGAAAAAGAGAACAAAAATTATCTTTATTTGTAGATGACATAATCTTGCATGTAAAAAATACTAATAAAATTCTAAAAACCTGCTAGAATAATAAGTGAGTTAAGAAGGTTGCAGGATATAAGATCAATATAAAATCAATTGTATTTTTATATAATAGCAATGAATGATCTGAAAATAGAATTAAGAAAATTTTATTCACAATAGTGTCAAAAAATAAAATATTTAGGAATAAATTTTACAAAAAAGTGAAAGACTCGATCATTGAAATCTATAAAATGTTGCTGAGACAAATTAAAGAAGACCTAAATAAATGGAGGGTTATACCATTTCCTGGATTGGAAGACTTAATATTGTTAGGATGGCAGTACTCCTCAAATTGATTTATAGATTCAACTCAATCTGTATCAAGATCTCCTTCAGGCTTGTTTTGTGGAAATTGAGAAGCTAATTCCAAAATTTACATGGTAATGCAAAGGACCTAGACCAGGGCCAGCAAACTTTTTCTATCAAATGGCCAGAGAGTAAATATTTTAGTCTTTGTATTCCACAGTCTCTACTGCAACTACTCATCTCTATAAATGTAGTTTAAAAACAGTCATAGAAAACACATAAATGAACAGGTAGGGCTATTTGTCAATAAAACTTTATTTACAAAAACAAGCACCAACCTGAAACTTAGACTAACCAAAATCATTTTGAAAAAGAAGAACAAAATTGGTTGACTTACACTAACTGATTTCCATACTTGTTATAAAGCTGCAGTAACAAAGACAGTGTGATACTGGTGTTAAGGATGGACATATAGATCAATGGAACAGAATAAAGAGTCCAGAAATACACTCACACATATATTGTCACTTGATTTTCAATAAAAGCACCAGGCAATTCAATGGCAGAAAGGATAGGATATCTGTATGCGAAAAAAAAAAACTTGATCTTTACTTCATACCATGTACAACAGTTAACTTGAAATGGATCATAGGTCTAGATGTAAAAATTAAAAGTATAAACTCCTAGAAGAAAATATATCACCAAAAGCATGATCCATAATAGAAAAAACTGATAAAGAGGATTACATCAAAATAATAACTCTTACAAGTCAATAATAATAAGACAAAAAAAACCAAAAAACAATTAAAATGGGCAGAAGATTTAGATAGACATTTGCCAAAGAAGATATGCAAATGGCAAATGAATGCTTAGAAAGATGTCACATCATTGGTCATAAGAGAAATACAAAGTAAAGCCACAAGATACCTATAATACCCCTAGAATGGCTAATATTAAAAAGACTGACAATACCAACTGTTGTCTGGGATATGGAGAAATTGGAACCCTCTTATATGACTGGTAGAAATGTACTATGATACAGTGATGCAGCCACTTTGGAAAACTGTTTGGCAATTTCTAACAGATTAAATGTACATGTATAATATGGCCCAGTAATTTTATTCCTGGATATCTACCTAAAGAGAAATGAAAATGTATGTCCACAGAAAAACTTGTATTCAAATACTCATAGCAGCACTATTCATAATAGCCAAATATTGGAAATATCTAAACATCTATCAGTTGGTGAAAGGATAAACAAAATATGGCATATCCACATAATGTCATACTACTCAACAATAAAAAAAGAAGAAACTACTAATATATGCAACAAAATGGATGACCCTCTACAACGTTATGGTAATTGACACAAAATACTACATACTAATTTATACAAATTTTCCAGAAATTACAAAACTATAGAAACAGAAAGTAGAATCACTTTTACCTGGATCCAAGGCTGGGGGTGGGAACTGACTGCAAAAGGACACAAGGGGTGATGGGTTTGTTCTAAAATTTCATTGTGGTTATGATTGCATAATTGTATACATTTACAGTCATGCACTGCAAAACGTTTCAGTTAATGACAGACCACATATATGACGGTAGTCCCATAAGATTATAATGGAGCTGAAAAATTCCTATTGCCTAGTGCCTCTGGAAGAAGACACTCAAGAGGTTCATCCATGACTTCAAAGGATTTGCCAAGGATGAGAAAGTTGCAAAAATCAACAAGGCTGTGGCTGATATATTAAACAACTTTAACCTGGGTGTGGACGAGAATGGCATTGAGGAGCTCTTAGAGGTGGTTCCTGAGGAATTGACTAATGAGGAGTTGTTGGAACTGGAACAGGAACGCATAGCTGAAGAAGAGGCAAGAGAAAAGGAAACTGCAGGAGAAGAAAAAGAAGAACCCGCAAGAAAACTCACAGTGAAGGGTTTAGCAGAAGCTTTTGCAGACCTCAATGAGCTCCTTAAAAAATTTGACTACATGGACCCCAACATCAAAAGGTTTTCATTAATAGAGAGGAAAGTTCATAGTACACTATCTGCTTACAAGCAAATCTATGATAAAAAAAAAAAAAAGAAACAAACCAACCAAACCACCATGGGCATATTTCTGAAAAGTGACACCTCCTCACGAAGAGCCTCAGGCAGGTCCTTCAGGACGCATTCCAGAAGAAGGTGTTGTTATAGGAGATGACAGCTCCACGGGTGTTATTGCCCCTGAAGACCTTCCAGTGGGACAAGATGTGGAGGTGGAAGACGGTGATATTGATGATCCTGACCCTGTGTAGGTCTCGGCAATGTGTGTGTTTGTGTCTTAGTTTTTAACAAAAAAGCTTAAAAAATATTAAAAAAATTTTTTTAAATATGAAAAAGCTCATAGAATAAGGATAAAGAAAATATTTTTGCATGGCTGTACAATGTGTTTTTGTTTTAAGCTAAATGTTATTACAAAAGAGTCAAAAAGTTTAAAAAATTAAAAAGTTTATAAAGTAAAAAAGTTACAGTAAGCTAAGGTTAATTTATTATTAAAGAAAAATATTTTTTATAAATTTAGTGTAGCCTAAGTGTACAGTGTTTACAAAGTCTACAGTAGTGTTCAGTAATGTCCCATGCCTTCACATTCACTCACTACTCACTCACAGACTCACCCAGAGCAACTTCAGTCCTGCAAGCTCCATTCATGGCAAGTGCGCTATACAGATGTACCATGGTTTATCTTTTATTTCATATTTTTACTGTAGTATTTCTATGCTTAGATATGTTTAGATACGCAACTATTTACCATTGTGTTACAATTGCCTACAGTATTCAGTACAGTAACACTCTGTACAGGTTTGTAGCATAGGAGCCATAGGCTATACCATATAGCCTAGGTGTGTAGTAGGCTATAACATCTAGGTTTGTGTAAGTACACTCTATGATGTGCACACAACGACATAAATACCTAATGACACATTTCTCAGAACATATCCCTGTCGTTAAGCAAGGCATGACTGTACTAAAATTCGTCGATGGAGTGAATTTTATGGTATTAAAAGTATAACAGTCAAGTTGTTTAAAAAAAGAAAAAGAAAGTATGAAACAAAAGTATGTGTAATGGAGGGGCCGGCCCGGTGGCGCAAGCGGTTAAGTGCGCGCGCTCCGCTGCGGCGGCCCGGGGTTCGCTGGTTCGGATCCCGGGCGCGCACCGACGCACTGCTTGGTAAGCCATGCTGTGGCGGCGTCCCATATAAAGTGGAGGAAGATGGGCACGGATGTTAGCCCAGGGCCGTCTTCCTCAGCAAAAAAAAAGAGGAGGATTGGTGGATGTTAGCTCAGGGCTGATCTCCTCACCAAAAAAAAAAAAAAAAGTATGTGTAATGGATGCAGCAGCCCCAGATGGTGTACTATAATGGGAGGCCCTCATTGTGCCTACAGAAGATCTCAGGGGATTTCTTGGGATGAGGGACAAGGTCATGGAATACTGAGTTGTGGCTGGAGTCAAAGACATTTGAACTTTATTTGTCAATTTTTCCCAGGATAAGCCCCTCCTGAGCTTATGTCTTTCGTTTTTAATGCTTCTGTCCTGTTTTCTGTGAAATGGAGGATGGCTAACCAGAGTTACTAGAGCATTGTTTAAAATCTCTCCATATAGAGTAGGCACCATTCTCAAAAAGGAGAAATAACAAATAAATGGTCTTCCTTGTTACCAACCTATTGCAAAGTCTAAAACTGTGCCAATCAAATCCGTGATCTTACTTCATGGTTCTTAAGGCTAAATAATAACCTTAAAATCCTTATTTTAATGTCTTACAGACTATGCAGGATTAACGTGTTAAAATGTTTTTCCAAGCACTGATGGGGCTTGGAAACACAAGCATTGCATGTGTGAATCTTATTAAAGGAATTGTCAAAATGGACAGAATCCACATTTCGCCAAGCATACAATGAAGACAGCAGGCCTAATTTTAAGACAATAAAAATCTCATTTTTCCAACAAAAAGGTTGACTATCAGACAATCAAACCATGAACAGAGAAGGGGAGGGGTGAGTGTGTGTGTTGAGTGAGGTCCCCCCTGGAAAAAATACAGAATATATGGCCACAGGTACACCATGAGTCTGCTTTTTTCAAATTGGTGCCGAACCTACACACACAATAGATAAGAATAGAGTGAAGCAAATAGAACAAAAGAAACATGGGTCTTTCTTGAGCTCCTAAACTAAAAGCATAGCTGCTGGATGCACTTACATAGGAGAGGTATGTCCACACCAAAACCTGCACATGAGTGTTTACAGCAGCTTTATTCACAATTGCCAAAACTTGGAAGCAACTAAGACGTCCTTCAGTAGATGAATGGATAAATAAACTGTGGTACACCCAGACTCTTGAAAAAGAGTCTTTGGAAAAGGAGTCTTTTTTTGTTTTAAACTACATCAGTCCTGGGTGAAGCCCCTGCCCTCAGCACTCCCTGCCTCTCTTCTTGTGGTGGTCAGCACACTGACAGGCAGAGCTGGGGTAAAGGTTATCTGAAGCAAAGGGACCACGTATTACTGGCTCAAGAAGTTAAACACAGAAAACCCACATTCATTCATTGATTGCCTCAATGCAGGACCTCCTTCGTGAGCATGCTGTGTGTGCAGGACCCTGAGGTTTTGCTTTTTGCCTGGGAGTGGTTTGGCTGCGATATCACACTTTCCACGTGTGGTTCCGTTACGGGCAAAGACTTTCCATTGTAACTTGCAATGGAAGTTACAGGTGCAATCTAAGGCCCAACGAGGGGATTTTTCCTCCTTGGCTGATATCACTGATGTCTAGGTGATGGAAGGGATGACTTTTTATTCTGTTCTAACTAACGGACTACTGCATATCCATCAGTCTTGTCTTAGATGGGCAGCCTAAGGAAGATAATGCATCCGTCTACTGTTCCAGTAGGTGGCGCCCTCCCCTCTCCATCAGCACCATCTTTCCGTTGATAGCCAGGGCTGCAATCTCTTACCCTATCTTTTCATCCAGGAAATTAAACAGCTGAAAGCCATGTCTCTCTGAAGTCTAGAGGTAATCTTAGGGTGTTTAAAAGAAAGAGATAAAAAGTTTAGCCCTTTTCTTCTGTGTAAAAATTTAGCATTTAGTCCAATCCTGTCCTGATTTTTGTAGATGAATTTAGTTTGAAGACTGGATTCTGTTTATAACACTGCAAATATTTTCAGGACACAAAAATGCTAAATATGTCTCCTTATTAAAGTTGTTTTGTGTGAATTCACACCAGCCATTTCTTTGAGGGGCAGGGTGGCGTAGTAGTCAAGAGCACCAGAACCAGACTTCCCAGGTTCAAATTTTATCTCTTCCAAACCAAGAATTTTGCATTTTGGGCAAATTGTTCAAGAGATGAGTTTTCTCATCTATAAAATAGGGGTGATGATTAAATGGGTTAATGTAGATAAAGCACTGAGCACAGTATCTGGTGTATAATAAGACAATGTTAGCTATCATCTGCAAGTTTTTAATGTTTTTTTTTTTATATGTACATCTGTGTTCTGTCCTTCCCATCCATCTTCAAGATCCTTGAGGAAAAGGATCATGTCTCCTCCATCAGACTCGCTAGGTCCCAGGGTCTGTCTATTCTCCCAGACACCCTGCCCAGGATCCTGTGATCAACAAGAGGAACTGGGAACATGTCCTTGATTTCCAACTAACATTCATCTAAAATTCCTCTGCCTCTCCAATTAGACTCCTAGCCCTGGAGTCACAAGGCCCCCACTTCCCATTCTATCTACCCAGCATCTGATTCCATTGTATTTAAAGCTTGGATATCACTCTTGGGGCAAATTGGCTGCTTTATTCAGTTGATGGGGAAGAAGGGTGGGGAGAGACAATTGAATCATGGTCAATGGCCGTATCAGGGGCGTGAGCATACCTGCGTATGTGCATACTAGACATTCGTGTTCCTAGCCGGCAAAAGGAGATATACCTTTACAAAACATATTGGCTTGTAGAAGGCTGGATGGGGTGGGGGGATGGTGGGTGGGTAATGAGAAAAGAGGCAGGAAGTAGGCAACCATGAGAGGTGTCTTGTAGGAGGGAACAGGGAGAGAAACTAAGGTTCACGGGGCGCCTATTCTGAGTCAGGAGTACAGGAATGTCATCTCATTTAATTCTCACGAGATTGTGAGGTGGATCTGGAGTCCCAAAGCAATGCCCACAGGCCCCATCTCCCCACGGAGTGGTGAATCTGATTCTCACCAACTAAAAGGTTTGACTCTGGATTTCTGGCTCTTGCTGAAAAATAAGAGCTCAGGCAAGGACAGGTGGGCACCGAGCCTGCTGCTCCTCTAGAGCCCACACATGCTCTCCAGTGCACCAGTGGCCCTCCCCCTCCTCATGACGGCAACCTCTGCCTCCCTCCCGTGTGTTTCCTGCCCAGCTGCTACGCATATCTGAGTGGTGCGTAGTAGTATTCTCCTCTTGTACTGATGAGTAACTGAAGCTCCAGGCAGTTAAGTAACTTTCCCACGGTTGCCTACCTGAAAGGGAAGGAGCTAGCATTGAAATTCAGGTCCGTTTCATTCCAGGTTCACGCTCTTTATGCGCCTTCAATATTCATAGAGGAGATTTATATAGAATACAAATATCATTCAGAACACATGCTCAGGGAG
Source organism: Diceros bicornis minor (assembly GCF_020826845.1). Lineage (NCBI taxonomy): Eukaryota > Metazoa > Chordata > Mammalia > Perissodactyla > Rhinocerotidae > Diceros > Diceros bicornis. The sequence goes on from NC_080743.1 coordinate 77,158,245, forward strand.
AGCAGTATGGTAAGAAAGAGACCTATATTTAGGAGTCAGGAGACCTGGATTCAAGTTCAAGTTGTAGCTATAGCACTTCCTTTGGGCACATCACTTCTTGTCACTTCTCTGGACCTCAGAGAGCTCATCTGTAAAATGGGGATGACCAGGCCTGCTTGGCAAGGTTGTTTTGAACATCCAAAGAGATGTTTGAGAAGCCCTTGGTACGCCGGCAAGCTCTAGAAAGGGGTTGCTAGGCCAGCAGCAAGGAGGAGGGCTGGTGAATTTGAAGGAAGGTCTGGGGAAGTCTGATTTGAGTCAGACCTCAGTCCTTGGCTAACAGGTCAAAACAGGAAAGGATTGGTTGAGCCTGGTTATCCCTGGTTGAAGGGTAAGACGTATACAGTTCAAAGGTACTGGAGGGAAATCAGAGACGATTTTTTTTGTAGGTACTAATGATTCTAGCGAGGGTAGGTTGGAGTTCTGACTGCTCAGGTTACTGCCTCTCAGCCTCCGACCCAACACGCTCCTGCGCATCCGGCCTTCCCCCAGCCTGCGCCCCTCGCCCGGACCACTCCCCTGGGCCCCGCCCGCAACCCGCCCCTCCCGGGCCCGGCCCGCCCCTCCTTCCTCCCGGGCGGGGCTCCGCGGTCGGGGCTCCGGGGCTGAGAGCCTCGCCCCCGCCGGCCGCTGCCCGGAGTAGCCGCGCGCCTGCGGACCGGCGCCCGCGGAGCCCGCGCGGAGCTACACGTGAGTCCTGGCCGGTCGGGGGGTGAAGCCGCACGGCTGTAGGGCTGCAGCGGGGGGACCGAGGAGCGCTTCTCGGCTCGTCCCATTTACTTTGAAACCGAAAGCGCCGCGGAGGCACGAGCCCAGAAGCCGCCTCCCCGCTCCCCGCTGCGGGCACCCTGCCTGGCCGCCCGTCCCCCTCGCGCCCGGCGAGTCCCCGACCGGCGCGGGGAGGGCGCGGGAGGCGGCCAGGCCGGGCCAGAGGCGGTGGGGCCCGGACCCGGAGTCGGGGGAGGCCGGCGGCGCAGGTGGCCGCTGATGCGGACGAGTGAGTGCGCTGTGGGGGGCAGCTGGGCTCCGGGGCCTGGGCCGGGTTTTCTTAGCAGGGGAGAGATGTGGCGAGGACGGCGGAGGCTGGGGGTCCCGAGCTGGCGAGCAGCTCCAGAGCGAGCTGGTGGACTGGAGGGGCCAGGTTCAGGTTGGGGTGCCCCGCACGCCCGCACTGCAAACCTCTGGCTCCCCCTCCATATCCTTAGGCACCGCTTCACTTGTGCAAGACTTTCCCAGCCAGAGCACTCGAGAACGAAACTTTAATATTGGAATGAATGGAAACCTCCATGACCCGTTCGATTGAGCGTGTTCGTTTAGAAACACAACACACACACCCCCAAGGCGAGCTCCAAGGGTTCTTGGAGGAAAGCAGGGCTCAGAGAGGTGAGCTGAGTTGCCCGGGGACACCCAGAGAATTAGTGGAATCTGGGCTCTCCACGCCAGATTGTCTCCCCCTCGTTACTTACTGCTCATCAGGGTTTTGGCAATTCTGAGAATCTTCGGTGAATACTGGGGCCACTCTCTTGCTGCTAACCCCACTGGGCGGCAGCGCTGACTTGCTCGCTGGTTCTGCCCCCTCCTGCAGAGTTTCCATATTTGGCTATTTCAGATTTACTTTCATCAGAACTCAGTTATCTCGCTGTGGCAGGCAGGGCTGCTCTAGGCCACCGACCCAGTGAGGCTGGTGAAATGAGGCGTGGCTCCCTGGCCAGGCTGCCTCCTGCACACCCCGCCCTCCACAGCCCTGGGCGCTGACCCGTGTCCCGTGAGGACAGGCGTCTAGTACCCAATTTAATTCAGTAAATATTTATTGGGCACAGGTGCTGTGTGAGAAGTGGGCCAGGGCCAGTGGAATATGGTTCCTTCCTTCAGAGATATTTGCATTTTAAAAGGGCTCTATCCCAGAAAGAGAAAGACAAAGTGTGCATGATTTCACTCATGTGTGGAAGATAAACCAATACATGGACAGATAGAACTGTTTGGTGGTTACCAGGGGCAAGGGGGTGGGGGGTGGGCACAAGGGGTGGAGGGATGCACTTATATGGTGACTGATAAACAATAATGTACAACAAAAATTTCACAATAAAAAAAGAAAAAAAAAAACACAAAAGGGCTCTGTGCACAGAAATTGGTTGAAGTACTTCTGGGAATAGAACAGTTCTGGGTGTGTGTGAGATAAGTTTAGACAGAGAAAGGCTAGGCTAGGACCTCGCAGATCCAGAGTGTGGCTACCTGCTCTGCCTTTTACACACACAGCCAAAGATGGAGTGTTAGCACAATTGATGGTTTGGGTGAAAACCTTATCATTTAAACATTCCCACCCCCAACTCTACTCTAATTTGAATGAGAGAGAGAAATTGCTGCAGAAAAGATGGATGTGAGATGGAATAGAAAATGTTTAGCCTCTATAAAGGGTTTTTGTTGTTGTTGTTGTTATTGTTTTGTTTCGAACTCTGTGGAATAGGTTGGCTCTCAGATCCTGGAATCTCCCTTCCTGGGTCCTGGACATAGGCAGGAGGAAGCCTCCTGTCTGAGCCAGCTTCTGGAAGTCCAGCCAGAGGGGAAGTGATGGAGGAGGTGACTTTCTCAGGTCCTCTGGGCCGAGGCCTGTGGCACGGGGGGTAGGATGGGGAGTGTGAATGTCTGTCAGCAAGCATCACCTCTGTACCCATTGGCTGTGGGTGGCAGGGTGGTGGAAAGAAGATGGGGCCCCATCCCCTGGAAGTACTAACTATAGCGACTGGGACATTTCGGTGGAGATGATTTGCCGAGTGAGGGAGCCAGATGCGTCTGAGTCAGTCCCATTAGGCCAGCCGTGGGAAAGGCTCATCAGCAATTAGACAAACAGCCCTTCTGTGATTGTCTCAGCTCTACTGGGGAGGACCCTGAAAGAAAAAATAATAATTCCTTGTTTGTAAAGCTCTTTCCTTTTCAAAGCATTTTCTTATTGCTCTTGTCATTTTGTTCTCGTTTGTCCTCTGTGATGCCCTTGTGAGTCAGGCCAAAGCAGGATTCTTCACCACGTCTCCCAGATGGTGAGGTGAAGCACTGAGCGTGTCAAACCCTTTAGGCTCCACTGCTGGGCCAGGCCGGGGTCTCCAAGGTCTCTGGTTCCTCTGCTGTAGGACCTTCACCCTGGATTCTCCAAGAGCTAAATCTGCCCACCTCCTCCTCCATCTGAAGGGTTAGCCAGGGAACTCAGACTGCTCATGCCTGTAGGGTCTGTTCCCGACAACAGGGAGCAAGTTCTCCTGGACACTGCCCTGGCCACTACATGAACAGACGCCCACTCTGTTAGCTCTCCCCAGCTGCAGGAACTTGGGGCAAAACTTGTGTCTGTTCTTGTTTGTATCCTGGAATCGGGCACAGAGTAGGCCTAAAAAATGCTTACATTGAATTCGTTTGAGATGTGTCTTTCTTGGGCTCTGAGCTTCCAGGGACTGATGGCTGGGAAACGTGCTGGGTGGGGCTCTTGAGAGAGAGGTTGAGCTGCCGTCAGGACTTGCTTAGATCCCAGAAATCAGAATAGCACTGTACACCTGATTAACTTCTCCCTGCCTCCCCAAGAGAAGGGAGAGGCGGGTACTGTTCCTTCCACTTTACCTGGTTGCAAGCTGGGGCTCAGAAGTGACTTGAAGATCTCACGGTGCGTAGGGACCGACCAGGACCCCAGTCTGAGTCTTCAGACTCCAATTTTTGTGTTCTTCTCATTGTATTTCAGCTAGAGGAAGCTAGGGTTCTGGGCAGGAGGAGGGTGAGGGAACCAGAAAGGCATTCATCAAAGGCTTCCTGACACCTTTGTCACTGGTCAGGGCTCTTTAAGAGCTAATAGACCAGGGGAAGGGGGGGCAGTGGCAGACCCAGTGTCCGAAGAGCTTTTCCTGCCCAGATGGTGGCTTTTTCTGAGGTTCATCTGGGACAGCAGCTCCCACCCCAGCAGAGTGTAGCGGGTGGGTATCTGTGTGTGTTTTGGGGGTAGAAGAGAACATGTCAAGGGGCAGAAGCCATCCCCAGGGCTGCTGCTGCTGAGGCCATCCTTGGGCCCCCGTGAGTTTGTTGCTTTGCCCAGAGTAAAGCTTTATTTGGAGGGTGAAACAGCAGTCAGTCGACCCACATGGCCCACGGTGAACCCTGTCTTGTGAGGAAGTGGGGTGGAGGACCAGGGAGGAAATAAAAGTGAAAATATTCTTCAGTCTTGATAGAAAAACCCGAAGTCCATTTGCAGTGACAGCGACGAGCACGTTCTGCGTACTGTTATCTGGAGGCAGACGGTGGTGCATACTTAGATCGCACTGTAGCAAGAACAGTGTCCGTCCGAATGTCTGTGCAGGTTCTGTGGGCCTGGTGTTAAATGACAGCCCGGTGAGTGCCCCTCCCTGGGGGGGTGTGAGCAGAGAGGGGGTACCCATCTCACTTACTTTCAACAGATCCCCATGCCTCATTTCTTGTCACAGCTCCATCGACTTCCCTCCTCACCAATTCAGAGCATCCCTGGAATTTCCCCCACAGCTTTTTTTCTCAAGGAAAAGGTCCTCTCCTGACCAACAGGGGAGCACCTTCTCCACCCACACGCCTGATTCAGCTCTCTCCTCTCTTGGAGATGGTTCCTTCCATTACCCCCTGGCCACTGACTCCTTCCTTCCCCCACACACTCAGTCTTTGTTCCCCCAGGGCCTCTCCTCTCCTTTTTACTGACAAGCTCTGGAAAGAGTAGCCCCACTTGCACTCTCTTGCTCGCTGAACACCGTGCACCTGCTATGCTGCTCAGATTGCCCTTTGAAGGCTTCCAGGGCCTGGTAATCCTCAGTCGCCAGCCTGCTCTGCAGCTGTTGCCCCTCTCTTGGGAGGGTGCCACACCATCCCCACTGACATTCCATTCCTTGACCTTGAGCTTCTCTCGTCCTCCTCCCGCCCTGCAAGTGCCGGTGTGGGGGCAAGGCTGTGACCTCAGGCTGGCCTTCACCTTTATGCTTCTCTCCTTAGACCTCTTCTGTGCACCCAAGGGTTAACCAACACTCTTAAGGAAAGGCTGATCAAGTCTCTGTCTCTCACCCAGCTCTCTTCTTGGCCAGTTTGATTTGTGATACACAGAATCTTCACCATGATGTTTCAGGAGCTCCTTCAAGAGTGCCATGATGTTTCACTCATCCCAGGCCGCCTCTTCCTCTGTGTTCTCCCTAACACTTGCAGAGATCACTGCCCGCCCTCAGTGACCTCTGTCCTGTCTCCCCCAGCCGGCCCTGATCTGCTGTCTGTTCGCGGGGCTCCTACCTGAGTTTGCATCTGCCCGACCTCTTTCCTGTGCTACCTTAATTGTCCATTCACTTGCTCTCCTGCCCTTCTATTTTCTCTTCCACACTGTTGCAGAGGGGCCTCCTTAATGCATAGGCTAATCAAGACCTACCCCTTTCACTAATGGCATAGTGGAAATAGTGTGGACTTCAGAATCTGGCAGGCCTGCATTCGAATCTGAATTTATGACTTGCTGGTTGTATAATCTGGGCAAGTTGCTCAAATTCATGAGCTTCTCTGGTAAACCAAGATAGTAATGTCACCCACTTGGGGTTGCTGGAAGGATTAAATGAGCCAATGTGTACACAGAGCGCAGTGTCTGGCAGGTAAAGCTGGTTTTCTTCTTCCATGCGTTTGATAGCAATAGGGAGTTGTGGGGTCTCTGGGGAGGTGGAAAATGTGTGTCTAGCTTAAAGGCATTCAACTTTAAATTAAAAACAGACAAGCAAAAGAGCTGCCACGTGCCAGGGTAGACCATCATTTAGACTAGCCTATTGCTGCCACCTTGCAGTCTCTAGACCAGGCAGACCTCGGAGGCCAGAGTAGGTGAGCTAGAATTGGTCAGGGCATGGCGGGGATAAGCTAGGACGAGCCCTCGGCAGGCAGCATCAGGTAATGGAGGCCCAGCCCCAGGGGATGGGTTTCAGGGCAGGATTCCAGTCTTTAGAAGGACTTGTGGGCAGAGCAGGTGTAGTCTTGCAGGAATAATAGTGCTGGGCAGGGAGGTAACGCAGGGACCCAGCAGAAGAAATAAAATTGATTTGGGATGCAAAATACAGGCGCTGGCTTGATCACCAGGAGCAGAACAGTTACCTGAGTGGGATCTATCTATGAAGTCAGAGCAGGATGAGGAGTGAGCATGACTCCACGCAAAGCTGCCTGCTCGAGCCCTTTCCGTGCTCCCTTAAGGGGGATGGCTTGGAACAGCCAGGCTGTGTGCTGAGCCTTCCATTAGAGGGGCCTTTGATGCTGGAGGATGGAAGCGGGTGGGTGGGGTGAAGCTAAACACGTCATGAAAGTCCCTCTTCTGCCTTCATGACGTTAGGATGCTGAGGAAGAGGCTGGGCAGGAACTTAGGATATAACCTAGGAAAATTTGCCGTGATTTTCTGGGTTAAAGGCAGAATTATTTAATATAAAGTGAAGACTTAAGTACTAAGTAGATGCAGAATAAAAGAAGTGATTAAACAATGGGGTGGGATTATTCCAGGAAGCCCTCCTGAGGAGTGAGGAGGGGGGGACAGGAGGGACGGGAGGGCATATTGGACCGTGGACAAAGGCATTTCAAGGGATAAAGGAAGGAGTGAATAGTTGCCCTAATGAATGGGAAGTGGATCATTCTGGAGCAGACTGATTTCCTTATGTTGAGGTGGTTTATTTGAAAAACCAGTAATTTGGGATGTTAATTTGCTTCAACCGCTCAACAGCGCTCCCACAGACCTTCAGAATGTCCAGTGCCACGTACTAGCTGCGGACAGCCAGACGCTAAATTCTTTCAATCCTTCCTTGATACTAGCAGTTCCATATGTATGACTTCACCGGTTCACTTCGCTGGCACTGGATGTTTCTACCAAGTGTGAGTTCTCTAGTCCCTATCTCTTCCACCTCTTGACTGTAGTGCTGGATTTTCTCAGCATCGACTCTGTTTAGGCCACGTTCAACAGCTGTAGGGCCTTCTGTGAATGACCGATCTATTCCTAACTTTCTTCACATCATTTCTCCTGCCTAGAATTCCTCCTGTTTTAATCTACTAATTCACGCCCCTCTCACCCTTTTCAAAGAAAGCTCAAAATTCATCTCTGGTGAGGAAGGCTTCTGTGTTGGGGGTCCCCAAGACCGTGTCCACGTTTGATGATTTGCCAGGAGGACTCACAGGACTCACCGTGTAGTCCTGCAGCTATGATTTATTACAGTTAAAGGATACGAAGCAAAATCAGCAAAGGAAAAGGCACGTGGGGCAAAGTCCAGAGGAAATCAGGAGTGAGCTTCCAAGAGTCCTCCCCCAGCAACATCACACAGGACGTGCTTATTCCCCCAGCACTGAGTTGTGACAACATGTGTGAAGCTCACGAGAGACTCAGTGCCCAGGTTTTTTTATTGAGGACTACTCGTGTAGGCACCCTCTGCCTAGTGTATACCAAAATTCCAGACTTCCAGAAGAAAAACAGGTGCTCCGCATAAACCACATTGTTTGCAAAGCAGTTTAGGCACAGTGAGTCACCCTAATCAGTTAGGGGGACCTGCCCAAAATCCACCTTCTCAGACATCAGCTGGGGCCATTCTTATAAGCAGACCTTGCTAAGGATGGCAGTCTCAGGCTTGCTGTGTTAATTCTTTTCTGCACAGCTTCCCTGCTCACCTGTCAGTGCCTAACTGTGGTTATGATGTTGAGAAAATCACCCTAGAAGACCTGGGTTCCAGCCCAGCATGGCCACCTACTGCTGGGGGACCCTTTGAACCCCTCAAACTCCATTTTCCTCCCTCATTTGGAAAAGGAGAATTTTAATTCTTGTCTGTAGATCTCAGGGGTGACTGTGATGACATAGTGGGTCATCCCCTTCTTTCCTCTTAGTTGAGCACCTACTGCATCTAAGGCAGTGAGCGAGGACTGTGGGGAGCACTGAGGAAGGGTGGTGCAGTGGCTTTGACAGGGGACAAGCCTGAGATTGAATCCTTACCCAGCACTTACCAGCTATGTTACCTTGAACATGCTGTATAATCCCCCAGAGTTCAGCACCCCATCTGTAAAATGTGAACATGAATAATAAAACTAGTACCCACACCTCTTTGGGTTGCCATGTGCAGTAAGTGGAACAACCCATGTAAAGCTCCTAGCACAGTATCTAGCACGTTGTAGGCACCCAAAGTGGCATCTATTAATTCACTCAGATATTTGAGTGCTTGCTCTGTGCCAGCACCTTGAAAAGGATAGACACAGTCCCAGCCCTGTTTTCTGTTTGCCGGTGCAGATTAATGTTGAACAGATAATTACATAAAAAATGAATTGTAATCATGATAAGTGCTATGAAGGAGAAGTAGAGGGTGACAGAAGGGCATGTAATGAGGAAAGGGGAACCTAAGCTGGTGGAGGAGGCATGTGAAGGCTTAGCTGGATATGTGATGCTTAAGCTGGGTTTGGGTGAGTTTAGCTCAGTGAGAAGTGGGGAGAGGGAGGAGAGGATGTTTCCAGCAGAGACAACACTTGAGCAGAGGGAGACCAGTCTTAGAGCGAAGGCTGTAAGGAGGGGCGGTTCTCTACTCATTTGAAGAATGTCAAATAGACCAGATAGGCTAGAGAATAAGGGGTGGGGAGGGAGGGAGCTCCCAGGTAATGCTGGAGATGTGGGCAGGACCATTGTAGTGTGTGTTAGGGATTTGGAACTGTAAGCATAATGAGAGGCTGTGAAAAGATTGTGTGACTGACAGCAGCTTGACTTTTCCAAAAGCTCAGTCAGGCTGCTGTGTGGAGAATGGTTTGAAGGAATGAGTGGGTGAGGGGAGACCAGTTAAGGGAGGCTGTTGCCGTGGTCCAGCTGAGAGGGGACGGTGCTTGAATCAGGGGCGTTGGTTGTGGGGGCAGAGAAGTAGGTGGCATGTGTCTATGAGGTACACTCAGGGGGCCCCAGTGACAGATTGGATGTGGGGGAGGAGAGAGAAGGCATTGCCAGGAATGATGCCAATTGTCTGGTGACAGCAGCAAAATAAAAAGTGAGTCTCCACCAAGAGGGAGCTCTGGAGAGGGCAGCTTAGGAGGGGGGAAATTGGTTCAGTTTTGGATGTGCTGGCTTTGGAGTGCTCGTGAGACATTCAAAAGGAGACACCAGGCAGGCAGTGGCACATGTGGGTCTAGACGCAGAGGAAAGGGACAGTTGGGAGTTGTTAGTTCATACATGGTCTTTGATGCCAGGATAGTGTGGTTTCAGGGAAGCCAAAGGGAAAGTGTATTTTGAAGTGTGTGTTTTGGGGGAGGGAGGGAGGGTCAATAATGTCAGATATTGCCGAGAAGCCAGGTAAGATGAAGACTGAAAATTAACCATTGGCCTTAGTGACCCAGAAGTCACCTTGGTGAGAGCAGTTTAGGTGGCTTGGTGGGGGTGTACGCCAGGCTGGAGTGTGCTGGAGAGTGGATTGAACAGACTCCACTGTGTGAGGGTGAGGCCACGTCAAGAGGTTTGGCTGTGAGAGGAAGAAAAGCTCAAATTTTAGAGAAAGATGAGAGTGAGAATTTGTGTTTTAATCTTAGGGGAGGGCCAGCCCCGTGGCTTAGCGGTTAAGTGCGTGCGCTCCGCTGCTGGTGGCCCGGGTTCAGATCCCGGGCGCGCACCGACACACCGCTTCTCTGGCCATGCTGTGGCCGCGTCCCACATACAGCAACTAAAAGGATGTGCAGCTATGACATACAACTATGTACTGGGGCTTTGGGGGAAAAAAAATAAATCTTTAAAAAAAAAAAAAAATCTTAGGGGAGACTCGTGATTGTTTGAGAGCTGATGGAAGGACCAACTGAAAGAGACAGGCTGACAATGAAGCGGGGGTGGGGGGGCTGTGGGGGGGTGATAATCAACATCAAAGACCCCTGAGGAGGCAGGAGCCCAGGACAGCTGGAGAGGTTGGCCTAGTTCGGAGGTCACTTCTGCCACTGCCGGCCCCGGGAGGGAAAGGGCAGAGCAGGGGCCCCTGCAGGGAGATACACAGGTTTGGTAGCAGGAAGGGGAGGTAGTTCTGGTCTGAAGACTTCTATTGTTTTCTGTGCAATTAGGAAGTGAAGTTTCCTGAGAAGACTGGGGGGAGTGGTCAAGGTTTGTGGAGAAGGGAAAGGTTTGAAATAGATACTGAAAACAAGTGAGCGAGCTGAAAGGGAAAAGCTGGCCCTGTACTCTGTTACTTGTTCACATGATGAAGTCTCTGGAAAAGGACCTGGGCCAATGTGATTTTAGATCTCTAGCGCCTTATGAGGCAGGTAGGTAAGGGCCCTATACATGTTCATTGAATGAATTGTTGGTCTGTCAACCTGTAAAAATCGTTCTCAGCATTTTCCCCTCCTTCCCGGGTACCTGGCTCCCACGGTGGCACCTCACCAGGAGCCCTGCTCGAGCTCTGCTCTTCCAGGCCCAGAGGGCTAGACCCTCCCTTCCTTACACTGACCACCCCTCCCTAAGTCGGCCATCATTAGTCAGCTTCGCCTTCTCTCGTTGTAACTGGTAGAATTTCAGGACTTAGAAACAGTTGAGATGAAAAGTTTTAGGCACTGGAAGCGGGCTCAGTGGGAGAGAAGCTGTCCTGCGTTCTCCAGAATACTGGAAGGCAGCTGTTCAGTCTTTCCATAAGTATTTATTGAGCGCCTATTGTGTACACTGTTCTAAGTATTGGTACCTCAGTAAACAAAAGAAACATCCCTGCCCTCATGGCGCTTATGGAGAGGAAGGAAGACAGACGGTAAAGAAGCAAACATATAACATGCTGGATGATAATAAGCGCTTTGGAGAAAGATGCAGCAGGTGACAGGGCTGCCGGGGATGTTGTGTTTCCAAGTGGTGTGGGCAGTGAAGGCCTCACTTGTGAGGTAGCATTTGAGCAGACACCTGAAGTGAGGGAACGAGCATTCAGGTGTCAAGGAGAAGAGCATTCCAGGCAGGGAGACAGCAAGCAGAAGGCTCCTCTAGGCAAGAAAAAGCGAGGCCGGTGTGGCTGGAGTGTGTGAATAGGAGGAAGGCGCTGGGAAATGAGGATGGGGGAATGGAGGGCCAGATCACGTAGAACCCGAGGACACTGGCGTTTATGTTAAGTGAGATGGGGCCGTTGCAGCAGAGGGGCGACGTATCTGACTTCTGTTTTTACAAGGATCGCTCTGGCTGCTGGGTTGTGACCAGACTGTAAGGGAAGGGGCAGAGGCAGGAGACTAGTGTTGTAACAGTGGGGAGATGACAACGGCTCAGACCAGGGTGGTTCTGCTGAAAGTGGTGAGCAGTAGTTAGAAACGTTTGGAGGAAGAGCCAATAGGCTTTGATGTTGTGGGATAGAGAGAGGAGCCGAGGATGACTCCAGAGTTTTTGGTCCAACAACAGGGCAATTGGTGGAACCATTTTACTGAGGGGGAGGAAGGCTGTGGGAGGAGCAGGCTGGGCGGGGTTGGATGTGTTAGATCGAGATGCCTAGTAGACAAATGTAGAGGAATGGACTGGACAGTTGGAATGAGGAGAGGTCCAGATTGCAGATAGAAATAGGGGCATTGTCAGCCTTAGATGGCATTTAAGGCAAGAGCTGAGATGAGCTCACCAAGAGAATGAGTGTAGACAGAAGAGAGAAGAGGCCCAGCACCAGCCTGGGGGCTCCGAGAGGTGGGGAAATGAGGGGAGGCCAGTGAGGAGGAGAAGGTGACCTCGAAGCTGGCACCATGTCCTAGCACAGTGCTTCTCACACGGTAATGGGCTGTAGAATCTAGCCCAGGAACTTGTTTAAAAAGCAGACTTGTAGCTGCTACTGAGAGATCTGATTCTGAAATATATTAATTAGGGTAGGCTGAACTATTGTACCAAATAGGCCCCCCAAAACAGAGGTCTGTTTCTCTGGGTTAAGGTGTCCAAGCCAGCATTTTTATTATGCTCCGGGGCACATTCTTAGGACCCAACCACACTGGAAACTGTTGCTGTACTTTGTGCATAGGCTCCCCACCTGGGCTGAAAACCCCTCGGGAATGGGAACTGTCTGGTAACTTGGGGACCTGTCCCACTGCACCCTCTCCCACAATAGAATGAGGTGCAGGCCTCTGCATGCAGCAGGTACTGAATAAATGCTGGCTAGGAATGAAGTATGGACATGCATGGATATTAAGTGCTTGTCTATGTATCAGGCACCGTGTGCTAGTCATTTTCATGCGTTAACACATTTAATCTTAACTGCAAACCTTAGGGGCAGGTACTGTTATTGTCCCATTTTCTAGATGAGGAAAAGATGACACAGGTTACTGAACAGCAGAAGAGGTTGGACCCCGAGGTCTGGTTCCAGAGCTGGTCTCTAGGCTGTATGGCTTCTCATCAAGACCTCCCTTTTGGTTCTGGTTGGGATACGGTACATTTTCTTCTAGCCATGACACAGGGCAAAGAGCGCTAGACTTGGAATCAGAAAGCCTGGATTCAAGTTCCTGCTCCACCATGTGCTAGCTGTGGGATTTGGGGCAACTCAGGGCCTCAGGTACTTCATCTGAGATATGACGATAATATTGCCACAGGGTTAGTGTAAGGAGTGGGTGTGATGTTATTTGTAAAAATACAAACTACAAAGTACTAGTACGTGCAAGGTGGTATTATTATTATTATCTTGAAAACTCAAACTGTGGAACCCCTAAGATTACCTAAAAGAGCTGCCAGAGTGGTGTAGATCATAGGAAACCCAATGGGCCTTGCTTCAGCCAGAACAGTTCCTCTGTACACTCTTTTATTTACTGATGTTTCTGCATGAGATTTGGTATGATGAGTGTCACTGTTTTTAAAAAACTGTGAAACCTTTAGCTAGCTGATCCCTTAAGTCCTTCCACAGTTGACTGGCTCAGTTGTGGGGGGAAAAGCCACTCTTTCAAATTCTTTCTGCTTCTCTTGGGTCCCCTCTCTGGGCTCCCCCCCTGCTCTCCCTCTTCCGTTGTCCTGATCAAGCCCATCAGACCCAGGAGCCCCATGTCAAGTGTTGTGCTGAGGGGCTACAGTGTCCTGTGAGCCGGACTCTAGGATGCCTGCCCATGTGTGGGCTGGGCATCTGGGGTGTCCCTGGGGTTGCGGACCTCAGGAAGCTTCTCCCCTCAGGCCTGGGGTGAGAGGGCTGCCTCTGGTCCCATCTGCTCTCTCCCTGGGCCTGGTCCAGAGCTAGCCCCCCACTGGTCAGGAGGGGATTGCCCCATCTGCCTCTCACAGAACATAGACTCATGCCCCAGCCATAGACTCTTCCAGCTCTGGGGCAGTTGGCAGTTGACAGTACCTCACACATCTGTGGTCAGCTTTGGAGCTATGAACCTAACACAAAGGCAGCTGTGCATGAGCATTTGTGGGAAGATGAGGCACAGCTAGAACGATGTTGACCTTTGGTAGCTAAAAGTCACCAAAAGGTCAAGCCAAGGTTTCTGAATCCTCCTTGGATGTCTGTTCTGTAACCTATCTAGGCTGGTCTTATGTCACTCCCCTTTCCTCAAACCACCCTTAGGCCTTGGAGGGTGAGGCTGGACCAAGGCTAGGCCCAGTCCTCACTTAAAAAGCCTGAATTCCAAGCTAACTCTAAACTCTTGTCTGTTGGCTGTGTATCCAGGCTCCCCTGTCACTCTGCTTGTGGGGCCACTGGAATCTCCATCGCTTTCCGAGAGTGTGTGCTCTGTCTGCCTGTCTGTGTGAGAAAACAGGATGATCAGGAAGGGGGAGGGAACTGTGACTCTGAGATGATAGCCCCATGACGCGGTGAAGTGGGCATCCCCATCCTCATTTGGAAATACAGTCCCGCTGGGGATGAGGGAGCCTTTCAAGTGAGGAAAGGTGCGAGTTGTGGCAAGAACTAAGGGCGGAGGGCTGACCTAGACTTAGGGGAGCCCCGCAGGAGCCTCCTAGAGCTGTGGTCAGGGGTGGGAGGAGAACCAAAAGTACAGTGTCCCCAGGACCAAGGGATCAGGGAGTTTCAAGAAGGAAGTGCCAAATGCCACATAAAGGGCAGGAGGGCAGCAATTTAGGAGAGACCAATCGGCAAGTCTGACTATGTGATTACAGTTTAAATCCTCAGAATAGTATAATATGCTTTTACAAACCCCCCACCCCCAACACCCGGATGATTCGGGCCCCCAGCTTGTTCAAGGGCAGATGAACTTGCAGGGGTGTTGGGTCTCAGGGAGGTGCCAATGGGATCTGATGAGGGACACAGGTCTGCAGGCTCTGGAGACTGGAGCCAGGAATGGAAGGGAGGGGAGGGGGAGAAAGTGGCCGGTGGGGGTGTTGCTGGGCTGAGGTTGGTGAGTGGACAGAAGGCCACTCCCAGGTGGGAGTGGTGGGGGGTGGTGTGAGGAATCCGGGCCCTCCATTTCTGTTTCCCATCAGTGTCTGCAGTAGTCGGTTCCCAGCACAGGAATGATTGACAGAAAGTGACTGACTGGATGAATGAATGTTTAGTGGGAGATAGTCCAATGTAACCATGAATTCGAAATAATGCTTTGGGAGAAGGGAGAAGGAAAATGTGTTTAGAGCATGAAATAGAGAAATGAGAAAAATGGCAACAGAAAGGCAGCTCTGGGTAGAGGAAGAGCAGTTAGCTTAGTTAAGGGTCCCAGGTTGGGGGGAGCAGCACCTTGTGATGGGGAGGGGGTGGTGTCTGGAAAAACCATGGAAATACGTACAGCTTGTGCCTACAAGTGAAGATCAGTCCACTGTGTGCTGTGCCCACCCACAGGGTGCTAATGTGACTCGAGCCTTAGTAGGAGTACTGAGCCTTAGTGGGGAAGGGACAGTGCGGGGGAAGGGGGGTGGGCTCACAGGACTCAGCTCTGTGATCAGGCTACTGCGCATCACTTTCACTTCTGGGCCCGGACAAGGGGATAGGGGTAGAAATAAGGGGGTACGGAAAAAGCAAAGTCCATTCACACCACACAGGTGCGTGAGGACACACATGACAGCATGAAAAGAATGTGGGAAGGAGATGGGAATATTTTGGCAGGTCTCAAGGGGGCCGAGGGATTTGTCTCTCACTTGCAGAGGTGTCACCAGGAAAAGGATTAGGTTTCTCCTGTGGTCCCTGGCACCTCCTGACTCCCCTCCCTTTGCCCTCACTTCCCGCACCTCGGTGAACAGCACCACCTCTGCCGAGGTGTCAGGGCCCTAATCCTAGAGGTGGCCTCAGTTCCTCCCCACCTTCAAGCCTCAGACTCAGTCGCCGAGTCCTCTTGATTCAATTGTGAAAATATATCCTGAATCCCCACGTTTGCTCCGTTTCCCTGCCACTACCATAGTCCTGGTCTGCGCCACCTCTCCCCCACCACTGCAGCATCTCTGCCTGGATGTGTGTCAGCCTCCTGCCCTCTCTCTCCGCTGCCCCGGGCCTTCCACGGTCCGTTCTCCCATTCAGCGTCCAGAACGGTCTTTTTAGATTCCAAAGTGGACACTGCCGTTGGCTCCTTAAAATATTCATGCTGCTTCCCATTGCTCTGCTCTTAGAATAGACCCAGACTCCTTCTTGTGGGCCAGCGGCCCGTGGGATCTGGCTCCTGCCGTGTCTCCCTGGCTCCTCCTCTCGTCCCTGACACTTAGGCGACACTGGCCTCCTGTTTCTCAGATATGGCAAGCGGTTTCCCAGAACTGATTGTTACCCTGGCTGTCCCCTCAGCCTGGAATGTCCTTCCTGCCACTCCTTGCACTTGTTTCTTCTCATCCTTCTGGTTGCTGTTCACGTGTCACCTTCTCCATGAGGCCTTCTAGTCTACAGTGGCTGCCCCTGTTTCTCATCTCAACTTCCTGCTTATTTTCTTCAAAGAATTTATCACAGTCTGTAATTACCTCCTTTGTTTGTTATTCCCTTGTCTCCTCCATTAGGTTGTCAGCCCTACAAGAGTAGACTTGGACCATCTCTGTCTTGTCCCTCCCTGGCACCCGGAGCCTGATACAGTGCCTGGCATGTCAGGCAGTCAGGTTATCCTCAGAGTGGGGGACATTGATGGAGGGGCTCTGGGGCAAATGCTTAACAATAATAATAATAGCAGCCCTCATAGCACTTACTATGTACCATCACTATCAGCTCTTCACGCATAGGGGTGTCAGCAAACTTTTTCTGTAAAGATCCAGAGAGTAAATATTTTAGGCTTTGGGCCATCTGGTCTGTGGCACAGCTGCTCAACTCTGCCACGGTAGCACAAAAACAACCATAGACGATGTGTAAACGAATGAGTGTGACTGTGTTCTGATAAAACTTTATTTACAAAAAGAAGTGGTGGGCCAGCTGAACCCTAATATATAGTAATAACTTACTTAATCTTCAGAAATTCTCTGAGGTAACTGCTATTGTCCTTATCACCATTTTACAGATGAAGAAAATGAGAAGCATAGAGACTAAGTAACTTGCCTGAGGTCACGTGGCTATTCAGGGACAGCTCCAGCTGAACCCAGGCAGGTCCGCTCGTGGTCCCCACCATACCACACCGCCTCTTGGCGGACCGTGGAGAAGCAAGGGGGCAGCCCAGCTCCTCCTTATCCCCTGAGGGCGTCCACCGCTTCCTGGCCATAGGACCTCTCCAAGTTGCCTCATTTGAAAAATGGAGATGATAATAATAATGTATACGTCATGGGGTTGCTCTCAGGATTAAAATGAGACAATGCATGTAAATTTGCTGGCTCTGAGCCTGGACATAGCCTCAGTAAGGGTAATCCTGACCCATAGCCAATTCCAGCCCTTAGGTTCCATTCACATCTTTTCATATCATCCCCTTGCCCTCTGGCTGCTTCATTCAGATTTGTCCGTCTTAATGGCTCTGCTTCCAACAGCCCTTTTCCACTCAGGCCTCACATTACTTGTGAATTTCCCTTCTTCTTTACCAAACATTGATTGAGTACTCTGTGCCAGGCGTAGGGCTGGCTCTGAGATCTGGAGACTAATGAGGACAGCCCCTCCCTTGAGGAACTCGCCGAGCTGACCTCGACAGCTGTGGGGACTGTGATAGAGTTGGAGCTGAGAGTCCTGAAGTCAGAGCTTCCTAAAGGGGAAGCTTTTGTGTGGGAAGATCAGTAGTGTTTTCTTTATTTTTTTTCTCTTGGTCTAAGTTCTGAGAGCAAATCTAAAAGGTTTCCTGCAGCATCACTTGGAGCCAGGTGGACTCTGGATGGTTCTGAGCGTAAGAGAGTTCTAGTCAAGGCTTCCCTCTGAGTGAGACTCACGTTAAGGCAGCAGCAGCTGCTGGGCCCAGGAGGGGGCGGGGATGCCTTTCAGCTGTTGAACTCCCTTCTCTTCAGCAACAGTGCTTTCCTGCACTCCCAGGAAAATGAGGAACCAGACGTTTCCTGACGACTTGGAGAGAAATCACACTTCTCTTCAAAGGAATTAAAATCACACCCACATCATTCATCCTGTGTTCAAGAAAACCCTCTTCTGTGAAAGTGTAAGGAAAAGAGAAGAAAACACACTCTGCCTCTTCCTCTGAAACCCCAAAGCCAGCCATCCGTGGGTAGGACGGTGGGTTGGTAGGCCATTGTCGCATATCATCTGGCTGTTGTGGGGTCACCCGGTCTCTGCGTGGTCTCCATGCCACATTAGGCCTGATGGAAAATGGCTGCGTTACTTCTGCGTTTCTCCAAGGCCCTTCCTCTTTGTCTAACCAGCGTGGTTAAAGGTTAATGAAAATAAAACCAGTTTCTCCCAGAAGTCACAGGGTGGTTGTATTGTTGTTGTTGTGTTAAAGCTATGGGAACAGTGGAGAGGAAGAGAAGATCCAGGGCTGGAGCAGAGGCCTAGCAGTTGTCTTGAGGGGTTTCGTCTTCAGAGGAAAGATCTTTCTGGGCGGTCGCAGACAGAGGCTTTGGTGACAACTTCGAGCTTATCTCAGTTCTCCCTTTGCCATGGGGATAACATACTAGATAAAGTGCTTTTCTTCTTCTGCCTCCTTCTCCTCATCATCTTCTTCTTTTTTTTTAATTTCCTGGTAGTAACCGTTCTTCCTGGAAGGGCAGAATCTCAGAATTCAAGGGCCAGAAGCCACTTTGAGAGAGGGAACTGCGTATCCTTCTAGTAGGTGAGCATCTGGCTATCTGAGCCAGGGCTTTTACCTTTTAGGACATTGCCCCAGGGCACAGATTCCAGGGTCTCCTTGGGTCACTGCATGTTGGGATTTGACGTTTGAACTTGTCCTTATCACTAACCACAACCTCTCTTCCTGTCATTTAAGCCCAGGACCCTTCGTGGGTGTGAGGAGTAACATATTTTCACCTGTCCCCTATTGCTGAACGTCAGCGTCAGGGAGTTGGCTCCTTATGCTTCTGGCGAGGCCCAATCTGAGCTGAGAAATGGGCAGTTTGCCTTCAAGCAGCCCATCCTGTTACAGCCCAAGGTGGGGGTCGTCTGCCCATGGCAAGACATGCCAATAGTCAAGAGGCAAGGTGGTAGGAGAGAAAGGGTTTTATTACAGCGTGCTAGCAAGGAGGAAGACTAATGTCCGAAAGAACAATCTTAGAGAACACAAGTTATATAGGGGGCTGGTCTCTGGGTGGGGGAGAGATCTGGTCTCCAGGTGGGGCAGACATCTGGTCTTAGTTCCTGATAATCTTTTGTTTTACTGGATATGCATGAGAGACCAGAGCAACGCCCTATACCCTGATCTTTCAGTTTTCACTGATGATGGCTATCAGCATAGACTCTCTGCCCAGGGGTCATCACATTCCTAAGGAACTCAAAAGAACAAAGTTATTGACTTATCACAGCTGGGTTAGTTAATCAGAGGTCATTCAAAGTTACAGTATGGTTTCTTTTCTACAATATAGCTTCCCTTATGTCAACCTTGTGCTGAGCCGATATCAATCCTATGATTGGCCAGTGTGGTATTGCCCCTCAGTTGCCCATGGCTCAAGGACCGTCCTGGGGCACCTGGCCAGCTTTGTGCCCCCACCTTATCACTCAGGCCCTGTAAGTTTCCCTCCCAGAGACAGCAGTCTCTCCTGATTCTGCAGCTCTCAGTAGCCTCCCCTTACAGAAGGGCCTTGGGGAAAGGCTGTAGGCCTCGCCCACAGTGCTCAAGCTCTTTCCAGGCACCACTGCACATTTAACAACAGCCCCTGGACCCTATGAGTTTTTGTCTAATCTACTCATTAGCAGTATGCATCTCAGACCTAGTAAGGGGTGGAGGGTCACTGAATGGGGGTTACTTTGGGGGAAACAGCACTGATTAAATCCCAAATAGGTAGTAACACAAGGGCTGTGCCACAGCGCCAGGTGTGAGTGGGAAGGACCAGACAGCAGACTTCAGTACTAGCTTCAAGGAGTTTTCCCATTGCTGTCTCTCTGAGATGCGTTCTCTCTCCAGATCTTATTTCCTGACATAGATTTAAACCTATTACGTCAAATGCCCTCGCTAAAAGACAACCAAATTATTTGTGAAGTGAAAAAAATTTAATGCATTGAGCAGTTTTAAAACAATTATTGATGCCACAAAGGAAATATGGCCATTCGTAGGAATCATATAATTTATTCTGGAAGACCTGTTAGATGTCAGCTGGTCTAACTCACCTCCATTCCCTTAAGACTGCCCCTAAGGCACCCCAGCCTGGATATTCTCCTGCCCATGTCCTTTGCTTCTCTCCTTCATCCTCTCCCATTGGTGGCGTCATTTACCCAGTCTTCCAGACTGGAACCTGGGCATCATCCTCCACTGTCCTGTCTCTCAGCCCTTCCATTGATCCCATTTCTAAATCAATGCATTTAACTCTGAAAGGCCTTACAAACATGGCTTCTCTTTGCTCTGTCTTGGATCAGGCCGTCATCATCCTCCTTTTGTCTGTTATAGTAGCCTTTTCCCTTAAATCCCTGTGTGGGCCTGTCCTCTGTGTTTATCATCCCCCAAAAGATCAAAACCACGGAGTGAGCCAGCCCTGATGGTCTAGTAGTTAAAATTCTGCACGCTCTGCTTCTGCTGCCTGGGTTCGGTTCCCAGGTGTGGAACCACACTGCTCTTCTGTCGGTAGCCATGCTGTGGCAGCAGCTCACATAGAAGAACTAGAAGGACTTACAACTAGAATATACAGCTATGTACTGGGGCTTTGGGGAGAGAAAAAAAAGAGAGAGAGAGGAAGATTGGCAACAGATGTTAGCTCAGGGCGAATCTTTCCCCGCAAAAAACAAAACAAAACCGTGGGATAAAATTTGGAATTCCTGACTGTGGCATCCATTTAGGGCACTTCACGATGTGCTCCTCCCCAATCTCTCTCTACCCTTATAGCGCACAAAGACCTTTTTAGGTGTTTCCAATAGGGAATTTAGTTACACAGGAATCAGCTACACAGGTGATGGCAAAGCTGAGAAATCAAACAGGAAACTCAGAGTGAGGCACCTCCAAGATGAGTCCTAGAGGAAGCTGCCCACCCCCTCGAGAGCTGAAGGGACAAAGGAGGAAATGGTATTTCCAATGCTGAGGAGCTGGGGACCACACTGGGCCTGCCTGGCGGGAAATAGTCCACAGAGAGAGGGGCCATCTAGTGGTGATTAAAGCCGTGGAGGACACCCAGTCACTGTTGAGATGCTGCCCAACACCAGGGGATGTAGGAGAAATACCCTAGCTTCTCCCATCCTCCCACCCTTCAGTCTCCTGACAGTGCCTCTCGTTGGCTGAACCTAGACAGAAGCCAAGGAGCCTGGGAAACAGAGTTCGTGGGGGGTCAACTCTCACCCCACCTCAAGATGCAGACCAGGGCAGAAGAAGAGCAGAGAGTGGTGGATCTAGCAGCAAAGAGGTAAATGACTGGCATGAGCCCTTAATTCCCCTCAGCTACAGCTAATTATTAACCATTCCAGAACTTTTATGATACACTCTGGGAAATTCTCTTATCTGCTTCATCTAGAAAATGCCTTCCCCTTCTTCAAAACCAGCTGAGATGTTTTATTCTCTGTGGAAATCAGCACAGACACCTCAGAAAGTGTCAACTCCCTCTCATCTGGGCTTCAACAGTCCTCTGTTTAAATCTCTCTTTTTGGTGCTTGCTACTGGGATATTGTAATGTATCATCCCCGTGTCTGATTTCCTCTGCTCAACTTGGAGGCCTTCAAGGACGGATGTGGTGTCACAGGTCTCTGCATTCTGGAGTCCCAGTCCAGGACACGCACGTGCCGAATCCGTGCGGGGATGTACAAATGAGGGAGCTGTGGGGGTGTCTTGCCCAAAGTTTCATAGCTGGTGAGTGGCAGAGCAGGGATCAAGCCCAGGTCTCTGGCCCTGTGCTCTTTTCACTCTGAAATTCAACTATAGTAACCAGTAACTCCCAAGAATCAGAACTTGAAAACTCTGGAGACATAGTTCCTGGGCTTATATCTTACGAGGTGTAATGTAATTTATAAAAACGTTCCCGATTTTCCAGGCCTCCATTAATCTAAATAAGATGTTGGAAGGCTGTGGAAGTATGTGGACAGACAGACAAGGACCTACCTTTCTTTGTTCAACCTGAGACTGAATTCTGCTAGATACGTGTCCTTTTTATTGTAACTAAAAGCTAAACTCACACTGCTTCAGAATGCTAGACTGTTTATTATGTATTCTGCAAAAATGAATCAGAAGAAATGAGTAAGTAAAGAATTTAAATCATGATGTCCACAGCTTTCCTTTGGAATTGCTAGGAAATTCTTAGGGAAAAGGTGCATCAACTTGTGAAGCTAAAAAATGGTGTTTTGGGGGCTGGCGCCGTGGCGTAGTGGTTAAGTGCACGCACTCCGCTGCTTGCGGCCCGGGTTCGGATCCCGGGTGTGCACCAATGTACCACTTGTCAGGCTGTCTGTGGCGGGGTCCCATATAAAGTGGAGGAAGATAGGCACAGATGTGAGCCCAGGGCCAGTCTTCCTCAGCGAAAAAGAGGAGGATTGGCGTGGATGTTAGCTCAGGGCTGATCTTCCTCACAAAAAAAAAAAAAGGTGTTTAAAAGAAACTCACTAAGTTCTTAGGGAGAGGAAGGGACGTGATTTTCTCTTGCCTTATTGGTTTGAGTCAATAACTCTTTAGCAAGAGGACCACACTGTACATGTAGATCGATGGAACTGTTAACTGCCATAAGGAAATACACAAGCTCTAATAATAATTTTGATGACTTGATCTTCTTATTTGCAAGAACTGAAGTCTTTTGTTATTCTTGTTACGTAAGCTATTATACCCAAAGGGGAAAGATTTTAATAAAATGGAACTCTTATTCATTTCCACTAAATAATTGCCGGGGAATGACAGAGTACTAGCTGGAAATGTTGAATTAATTAGAGAAATATATTTGTTAGACAAACATCAGCCTTTATTGTGCTATTATTAGGGCACTCTCAGGTCAGTGAGCACAGTGGATTGATTCCATTTTTGGAGCCAGGTCATGGGTGTGAAGAAGCTTCAGAGGAAGGAGATAGACCCTGCCCTGGGACACATCACAGCTCAGCTTATATACGAGAACAGTGCCCTGAAACATCTAAAATCCATATTGTATAGCAGAACATAAGTTCTTGTTATTTTAAATGTCTGATGAGATAAAAACTCAATTTCATAAAAACAAATACTGGACAGGACAACAGATTAGAGGGAGGACAGGGCATCTGGTCCTCAGGCCTCTGCTGGCAGTTCAGAAGGAACAAGGAGACTGTCTGTGAGGGTCACACACGTGCTGGGCCCTACCAGTACAAAGACTGACAAGACACAGGCCCCCCAGCAGCGTGATAGAGCAGCGGCTCCCAAAGTATGTTTCTGGGGTCCTGGGGGGTGCTGGAGCAGCTCTTCCTGGGAAAGCAGCTCATGGGCTCTTACTTAGTTCAGGTATGTTCAGGCACAGAAATTGGTAAATTTTACAGACTTGAGCTCTTCACCCAGAAGAGCAGATTTTTAAACATTTATCACCACACCACTGCCTGGGGCTCCCTGAGACCCTTTCAGGGGATCTGCATGGGTAAAACTCTCTTCATAAGAATTCTAAGATATCATTTGCCATTTTTACTCTCCTTCTTTCATGAGTGTACAGTGATATTTTCCAGAAGCTACATGACGTGTGATACTGCAAAGACTGAATACAGGAGTAGAAATGAGAATCCTCCTATCTTCTGTTAAGCACAGAGATGTGCAAAAATGCAAAACAATGCCACTCTTCTCACTAAATTTTTTTGTTTTAGAAAATGGTTATTTCTCATAAAAATATTATTGATGTTAACATATAATTGGCTCATTATCTTGAAGTGAATTAATAGAGAAATATTTTTTTTTTTATAATTTTTATTTATTTATTTTTTTTCCCCCAAAGCCCCGGTAGATAGTTGTATGTCATAGCTGCACATCCTTCTAGTTGCTGTATGTGGGACGCGGCCTCAGCATGGCCGGAGAAGTGGTGTGTTGGTGCGCGCCTGGGATCCGAACCTGGGCCGCCAGCAGCGGAGCACGCGCACTTAACCGCTAAGCCACGGGGCTGGCCGAGAAATATTTTTTTTTTAATTCCTCAATTTTAATCTCAAAGATGGTAAATATCAATAGATATAAATAACCCACATAAACAAAAACTCTTTGGGTCGTCAATTTTTTTTCAAGAGACTTTATTTTTCAGAGCAGTTTTAGGTTCACAGCAAAGTGAGAGGTGAGTGGAAGGTACAGAGATTTCCCATATACCCCCTGCCCTCACACATGCACAGCCTCTTCCATTATCAACATTCCCCCACCAGAGTGGTATGTTTGTTACAGTTGATGAACCTACATTGTGTAGGGGAGTAATTTTCCCTTTACCCTCTGAGCTCTTAGCTGAGACCTCTGTAATAAAAGACAGATTAAAAAGGGAAAAACAAATAGAAGTTTATTAACATATATACCTCATGTGTATATGGGAGATACCCAGGGAAAAATAGTAACTCTCTGAGGTGACTTAGAATTCAAGCTTGAATACCATCTTAAGAGGGAAAAGGGATGGGGGATGTAGGCCTCTTAGGGGAGAGTAAATGGTTTTTAGGAAAGATGAATGGGCCCTTAGAAGAATAGATGGGAGATATGATAGTTTGTGACAAAGTTTGTCTGGGTGTCAACTTCTAGTTCTTCTGGTGATCTGAGTCAGTCTTCCCTGGTTGATGAAACTCCCAGAGAGGGGATTTATGATAATTGAGTTCCTTTTGGAGGCTCTGTCTTTAGGCAGATAATGTGTTCAAAGAAAGCCTCTTTCTGCATTTGCTGCTTTTCAAGTGTCTACAGCTGAAAAGAATCAATATACTAAAGCAGCATATTTTGGGGCAGCATGTCCTGAACTTCCACAGTCATAGTTTGGGGTAGTATATTCTGCTACCCTTCATTCAACACACCATTATCATCCCAAGTCCATAGTTTACGTTAGGGTTCACTCTTGCATTCTTTGGATTTGGACAAATGTGTAATGACATGTATTCACCATTACAGTTTCATACAGAGTATTTTCACTGCCCTTAAAATCCTCTGTGATCCACCTGTTCATCTCTCCCTCCCTCCACCCTAATCCCTGGCAACCACTGATCTTTTTACTGCCTTCATAATTTTGCCTTTTCCAGAATGTCAGATACTTGGAATCATATAGTAAATAGCCTTTTCAGATTGACTTATTTCACTTAGTAATATGCATTTAAGTGTCCTCCATGTCTTTTCATGCATGGCTTGATAGCTCATTTCTTTTTTTTTTTTTTGGAAGATCAGCCCTGAGCTAACATCCGTGCTAATCCTCCTCTTTTTTTTTTTTTTTTTGCTGAGGAGGACCAGCCCTGGATAGCTCATTTCTTTTTAGCACTGAATAGTATTCCATTGTCTGGATGTACCACAGTTTATCCATTCACCTACTGGAGGACATCCCACTTGCTTCTAAGTTTTGGCAATTATGAATAAAGCTCCTATAAACATCCATGTGCAGGGTTTTATGTGGACATAAGTTTCTAGCTCCCTTGAGTAAATAAATACCAAGGAGTGTAATTGCTAGATCAGGTGGTAAAAGTGTGTTTAGTTTTGTGGGAAACTGCCAAATTGTCTTCCAAAGTGTTACATTTCTACCAGCGACATATGAGAGTACCTGTTGCTCTATACCCTCACCAGTATTTGGTGGTGTCAGTGTTCTGGATTTTGGCCATTCTAATGGGTGTATAGTGGTATCTCATTTTAATTTGCATTTCCCTGATGACATATGATGTGGAGCACTTTTTTTTTTTTTTTTTTGTGAGGAGATCAGCCCTGTGCTAACATCCGCCAATCCTCCTCTTTTTTTGCTGAGGAAGACGGCCCTGGGCTAACATCTGTGCCCATCTTCCTCCACTTTATATGGGACGCCGCCACAGCATGGCTTGCCAAGCAGTGCGTCTGTGCGCGCCCGGGATCCGAACCAGCGAACCCCGGGCCGCCGCAGCGGAGCGCGCACTTAACCGCTTGCGCCACCGGGCCGGCCCCATGTGGATCACTTTTTCATATGCTTATTTGCCATCTGTATATCTTCTTTGGTGAGGTGTATTTTAAATAACAGTCTTTTATCAGATGTGTCTTTTGCAAATATTTTCTCCCAGTTTGTGGCTTGTCTTCTCATTCTCCTGACAATCTCTTTCACGGAGCAGAAATTTTTAATTTTAATGAAGTCCAGTTTATCTTTCTTTCTTTCACAGATTATGATTTTGGTATTGGATCTAAACAGTCATTGCCAAACCTAAGGTTATCTAGATTTTCTCCTGTGTTATCATCTAGGAGTTTAATAGTTTTGCGTTTTACATTTAGGTCTGTGATCCATTTTGACTTAATTTGTGTGAAGGATGTAAAGTTTGTCTAGATTCATTTTTTCACATGTGGATGTTTAGTTGTTCCTGTGCCATTTGTGAAAAGACTATCTTTCTTCCATTGGATTGCCTTTGCTCCTTTGGCAAAGGTCAGTTGACTGTATGTACATGGGTCCATTTCTCGGCTCTCTATTCTGTTCCATTGCTCTATTTGTCTCTTCTTTCACCAATACCACGCTGTCTTGATTATTATATTTATAGTAAGTCTTGAAGTCTGGTAGTGTCAATCTTCTAATTTTGTGCTACTCCTTCAATATTGTGTTGGCTATTCTGGGTCTTTGGGTCTTCAATTTTTAAGAGTCTAAAGGGGAGTCCTGAGACCAAAAAGTTTAAAAACTACTGTTATAGAGAAAGATGGACAGACACACAAATGAGCACATTACATTTTTGTTCTAGGAAAGAGGACAGAAGGTAGTGGAGGGGAAGCTGAACTGAGTTTTGTACATCCTACAGCCTTGTTCTGGGGGCTGAGCAAGCCTGTTGCTTTAGGGTACATCTCTGAGAGCCCAAATTTAGATGCCGAGTGACGCAGACATGAGCCTGGTCTCAGGAGAGAATCCTAGAGGGGCATAGGACGTGAACTATTGACCTCCCTTGGGACTAGAGAACACAGGGCAGAGTAGGGCGGTTTGTAGTTGCTTCTTTCACTTCTCTGAGAGAAAGGTGGGTCTTGGTTATTAGGGTTGTGCATGTAAATCAAGTTCTGTGCCTCTTTATCCTCATAATTGAAACTCTTGTTAAATCCCAAGAGTAAACCATGTTAAAAGGGGAACAGTCACATCTTGTACTGCTCACCTGCCACCCTTGAAGTTCTGCAGGAAACACATGCAGAGAGGAAAAGGTGGTGTTTTGGTCTCAAACCCCAGGATAAAAAAAAATCCCCTGGTCTGCTGGGCCGTCAGGAGAGAAAGCTTTATTTGCTGAAAGAGGCCAGTTGCTTACTCTACTCTATTCGCCCAGGCCCCACCCCATTCTCAGACACTCCAGCGGTGAGAGAGGCCAGCAGCCGACTCGAGCAGAGCTGAGTATTGTGTGGGCCACCCATCTCTCGCCTACATGGCAGGCCACACAGCTGCTCCCAGGCCCAGGTGACCTTATCAGCTGCAGGAGAATCATGAGGGATCTGAAGAGCAAGTCAAAGCAAGCAAGCCTGAAGGCCAAGCCTTCCTGTACCCTAGCCATGTGGAAGGACATCACCCCCATGTGGAAGGGACCACCCTGATGGCCTCCCATCCTTTAGCCATTTGCCACACACTCTGAAAGCACCGCTCCTTGTGCTGTGCCAAAAGTAACAGCATTCCTGCTGGGGAGGCAGGGCTGTTGTTTACCAGGGGGCCGCCGGTGGGTTCAGAGGGTCCCTAAAGGTCCAGATGTCAGGTATGTGTGCTATTTTATAGGGAGAAGGTCTAGAGATTTCATCAAATTTTCAAAGGCAGGGGGAAGTCCTTACTCAAAAAACATTAAGAATCACGATCTTAGGGGCCAACACTAGTTATAGCTGTCCTGTTGAGGACTTCAAAAAGTCCATTCAGAAGCATTAATTCAACAAATAACTGAGTTGTTCGCCGTGCCTGGCTCTGTGCTAAGGGCTGGGGAGGCAACAATAAGCAAGACCAGATGCGATCTGTGTGTGATTGAGGGGCACAGATATAAATCAAATAATCACACAAATGGGTGTCTAATTTTAAATCAAGTATTGCTCTGAAGGAAAGGATCCTGGTTCTATGACAGATATAAGAGTGGATGTTTAGTTTTTGTTTTTATGTATTTAGTTTTGAATAGGTAATATATTCATGTTCAAAAATTCAAAAAGATTATATAGTGAAGTATATCCCTGCCCCCCCAACCCCCACGCCCCCCACCCCGCACCTAACCTTATCCCCTCGCTGCTCCCTGGAGGCCATGCGTGTTTTACAGACTGGTGAGTGGGCCTCCTGCTGTTAGACTGGGGGCAGAAGAGAAATCTTACCTGAGGATATAGTGCTTGAAAAGAAATTTGAAGTGTGAATTTGAGTTAACTAAGTGAAGAGGACTGGAAGGGGATAGTGGAAGCACTCTAGACAGAAGCAACAGCTTGGGCAAAGGCCCTGTGGCAGGAGACAGCATGATATATTAGAAGAACTAAAAGAACGTCTGTGTGACTAGAGTGCAGAAAGCAAGGGGAGGAGAGGTCCAGGATGCTGCTGGATGGGGAGGATACAGTCTTGTAGCCTGCTTCACATTATGGACTTTTTCCTATAAGTCCTGGGAGGTCACTGAATGATGAAGGGAGATAACCTTCAATCATACTTGCATTTCGAAAATATCACCCTGGCTATAGTATGAAGAATGGATTGGAGGGGGAAGCAATTAATGGGCTCCTATTTAGTTCAGGTGAGAAATTACGTGGCTTGGTCGTAGTAATATATCTATATCTATATATATATATTGCAAGAACATGTATTGGTGTGCAAGGTTCTTGCTTCTCAAAAATGTTAACAAAACATTTGTTTCAATTCTCTCAGGTGAGTGGAAGAAAAATCCATAACAAGAGTTTGCTTAGAATGTAGTTAACACCTGGCTATATTTTCTCCAAGTATTTCGCCAGACTGACAGCATAATTTAGCATCCTGGAAAAGGTGGACGAACAAAGGGCTGAAGTCTCATAGAATCTTGCCAGAAGTCATCTGGTCCAGCCTCCCACTTGACCAACCCAAAGACGTCTCCCCTCTGTGGGAGCCCTCCAGTGGCAGGAGGTTGTCATTCTTGTTACAAAGTTATAACAGAATGACCATGTGGGTGATGTTCACTAATTAGGAAACAAATAATTAAAACATCTGATGGCTGTAATTGTTTTGCTACGTGTACACTTAATTTTCTTTCTCTCCTCACCCCCCAGAATGGCTTATTCTGAGGAGCAAGGAGTTGTCCGTTGCGGTTTCATCCGCCAGAATTCCAGCAACTCCATTTCTTTGGACTTTGAGCCCAACACAGAGTACCGGTTTGTGGAGCAGTTAGAAGAGCGCTACAAATGTGCGTTCTGCCACTCCGTGCTTCACAACCCCCACCAGACAGGCTGTGGGCACCGCTTCTGCCAGCACTGCATCCTGTCCCTGAGGTGAGTGGGCAGGGCCTGCAGCTCTGCCAGAACCAGACGCGGGTGTTCCTGGGATCTAAATGTCTTCTGTGGCCACTCGACTGTAATCGCGGTTTTTGGAATTGCTGTGCTTGGCCACAGAACCACGAATATGAGGAGGGGCTCTCCCAGGGCCATTCTCTGAGATCCTGAGAAATAATCTTCCTTTTTTGCTACTCACTTACTGATATTCACCCTTTCTTAAAGTTCAGACCACACCTGCTTTGCATGCGAGGGCAAACCCAGATGCACAGTCTGTGGTGGGAAGGGCCTGCATCTCATGGGGATCCGTGTTGTAGTTACCCTGACCTTTCCCTGCCTTAAGGCAAAGATGGTGTCACATCCAGAAGGGATCTCGCTGCCATGGATGCCGTCCACACCTGGGCAGCCGTAAAACCTGGGTCATGCCATTTTGAGGGAGGAGACCAGAAGAGACACGGAAGCAGGCTTTTGGGGCTTATGTAGGGACAGTACGGAAGTTGTACCCTATCAAACTTGGAAAGGGGGTTATAACAGCACGTTCTCATTCATTCATGGGTTTGTTCATTCAGCACCTGTGTGTTCCAGGCACCTTGCTAAACTCAGCTCTAGTGTACAGAGGTCCAGTGTAGAACAGGACACAGTCTCTGCCCTCTAGAACGTTCCAGTCTAGTGGTGGAGACAGGTTGTGGTGCAGTGTGATAAGCAAGGACTGCCATGGCAGCTCTGGCAGAGGACATTTAACTCTGGGGGACTTGCTGTTTGACTTGCATCCTGGAGGAAGAAGGGGAGTTTTTCAGGCAGACTGGACAGGTGCTGAAATTGGGGTGCTGGGGGCCCTTCTGGGAGGAGGGAACAGCATGAGCAAAGACAGGGCCTGGCCTGCTCAGGGGGACCTTCAAGGGGTCAAGCGTGGCTGGAGTGCTAGGGCTGCTCTTAGAAGAGCTATTGATGTCTGCTCTTAATTCTGGCTCTGTTTTTATTTTTCTCTCCAGAGAATTAAATGCAGTCCCACTCTGCCCTGTAGATAAGGAGGTTATCAAATCTCAGGAGGTAAGACAATCACTGTTTTGGTGTAGCAGCTCTCTGGGTGATGGAGAAGCCGGGGTCCTGGGTCCACATAGAGGTTGTCTATGTCCACATAGAGGTTGGAGCAGGAGAGCAGGAGAGGGGGACCTTTCTTGGAGTCCATATTCCTCTGCTATGGGGTCAGGTCAGACCCCACTCCTAAGAGAGTCTTGTTTGGGTCTTTATTGAGCCCCCACCCCCATGTTTCTTCTCCTGTTTCCTCCTTACCCCCTTCCTATGCTAGCTCCAGTTACATTGAGTCGCTTGGAGAAATGAAACATCCTGTTTCCTGGAATTCACTTTCTCATCTGGTTAATTTCTAAAACTTCTTTTTATTATTATGTCTAACAATAGCTTTATTGAGATATAATTCATATGCCATAGAATTTACCTTTAAATTGTACATGTTTCTTGGGTATATACCTACGAGTGGAATTACTGGGTCATATGGTAACTATGTTTAACATTCTGAGGAACTGCCAGACTATTTTCCAAAGCAGCTGTGCTATTTTACATTCCTACCAGCGAGCTATGAGAGTTCTAATTTCTCCAGATCCTTGCCACAACTTGTTATTGTTTTTTTCTTTCTTAATTTTATTTTTTCCCCCAAAGCCCCAGTAGATAGTTGTATGTCATAGTTACACATCCTTCTAGTTGCTGTATGTGGGACGCGGCCTCAGCATGGCCGGAGAAGCGGTGCGTCGGTGCGCGCCCGGGATCGAACCCGGGCCGCCAGCAGCGGAGCACACACACTTAACTGCTAAGCCACGGGGCCGGCCCTGTTATTGTCTTCTTGAGTATAGCTTTCCTAGTGGATATGAAGAGGTATCTCGTGGTTTTGATTTGCATTTCTCTAATGATTAATGATGTTGAGCATCTTTTCATGTACTTGGCCGTTTGTATATCTTCTTTGTAGAAATGCCTACTCAAGTCCTTTGCCAATTTTTAAAGTGGATTATTTATCCTTTATTGTTGAGTTCTAAGAATTCTTTATTCTGGATACAAGTCCCTTATCAAATATATGATTTGCAAATAATTTTCTCCCATTTTGTGGATTGTCTTTTCACTTCCTTGATGATGTCCCTTGAAGCACAAAAGTTTTTCATTTTGGTGAAGTCTTATCTATCTTTTGTTTGTTTGTTTGTTTTGGTCGCTTGTGTTTTTAGTGTTGTATCTAAGAAGCCATTACCTAAGTCAAGGTCATGAAGATTTTTCTCTCTTAAAACTTCCTTTTATGCTCAGTTTTCTTCCTTTAAAATTCCGTTACAGGACATTCAAGCATCACCTCCTCCAGGAACCTCCCTGAGCACCTAGTCTGTTGTACATGCTCCTTCTCGATGCTCTTATGAATCATTTTGCAAATGCCTAGCAGGGAGCAGTGCTGTACTTGTGTCTACCTCAACCACTGCCAGGGGTTGGCAGGCTGCAACATGGGGTGTGTTGGGACAAATCCAGCTTGACACCTGTTTTTGTATGGCCTGTAAACTAAGAATGGTTTTTATATTTTTAATGGCTGAAAAAAATCAAAAGAAGGGTACGCGGGAACTCTGTACTATTTTTGCAACTTCTTGCAAGTGTTTAAACTATTTCAAAATAAAAATTTATTTTAAAAATCAAAAGAATAATGTGTTGTGAACATGTGAAAATGATATGAAATTCACATTTCCATGTCCATAAAGTTTTATTGGAACACAGTCATGCCCACTCATTTAAGTATTGTGTTTGGCAGAGTTGAATCGTTGCAACAGAGAACGTTGCAGTGTGGCCTGCAAAGCTGAAAATATTTATTATCTGACCTTTTATGGATAAAGTTTGCCAACCCCTGGTTTGTGCCGAAATAGCAAGTCAGCACAGTTTCAGTGACACTACCTGATGACTAATACAAATGTTTACGCTGGGACAGGAAGTTGAAAGCATCACCTTCAGCCACAGCCCTACCTCCTGACCTTTGAGCATGTGGGGTCACGTTCACCATGCGATTTTCCTAACTGCAGCCTACTGTGCTGGGCACTGAATTACCTGGCTTGTATGTTTGGTGGTCTGTCAGAAGTAAGTATCTGAGACAGCCTTTTTTTTATGGCGGTGAATCTGATATTTCCATTCCAACCACTGTCTGGAAATTTCCACCCGACTTTTGAGATGTACTTGAAGACCAAATTAATAATAGCTTCATTCACGTTGCTCTAAAGCTTTGGAATATATGAGACCTATTATGTTTATCTTTTAGGTGTTTAAAGACAATTGCTGCAAAAGGGAAGTCCTCAATTTATATGTATATTGCAAAAATGCTCCTGGATGTAATGCCAAGATTATTCTGGGACGATACCAGGTTGGTATTACTCGAGAACAATATTTGCCTTTACCCTTTTTCTAGTGACATGTATTGAATACCTTTATGTGACAGTTCCTGGGCTAAGCAGGGTAGGGGGATTCCTGGGGTTGCCCTCAGACAATTCCTGTCTGGCAGTACAGTAGGCTACAGTGCAGCATGCCAAGGGCTAAGGTGTGAGTGAAAAAGTTTGTTTTGTATGGAACGCATGGAGGACTTGCTATGTATGCTAGACCTTAAATTGTGGGTTAGGGACATTGATCTAAAAGAGATGTGGGACATGCTGGGCAAAAGGAACCATCAGGCAAGGACATGTCATTTAGGGGGAACTGTGAAGGATTTGGGGTCCCTAGGGTGGGAGCCAGGGTGTGACTGCAGAAAGACATGATTGTAAGGGTCCCTGCCCAGAAGCATTTGCAGGTGCTGGGGCGGGTGTTTCCCAGCAGCTGTGGGCCCTGGCCTCTTGAGTTTATGAACTAAGGCAGATAACACAGACCAGAACAGGACTAGGTTGTAGTTAGGTGTAGTTTAAACTAGGTGTAGTTTCAAGGCATTGGTAAGAGATGCAAACAAACGAGGTGGAGGGGAAGTGAAGGGGAATCGAGTTCCTTTCAAATGAAACTGTCCCACCTTGCTCTTCCGTCCAGCTGGGGAAGGTTGTTAGATGCGCAGCTGGAAATGTGGCCCTCCATGGCAGGCCCGTAGCAGGTTGGATCGCACCGTGAATGAATAAGACACAGGCATCTCTAGCTTCCGGGGAATTGCTTGGAGGCTGCTGAAATTTTCCCCTTCTGCCCACACCTTTTGGAATGTAGTGCAGCTGATTGACTTTTGTCTCCATCATGCCTCTAAACCCCCCAGGCGCTGAGCTTATAAATGTGTAAATGATTTCCTGGTTACCCCAGGGATTTCTTTGGAGGTTCACAGAACTTTTTTGTGTTTTCCTGTGATAGTCCTGGCAGCTTGTTTTGATAGTCAGGTAGACAGAGCAGGGCCTCTTTTCCAACTTCATTGTCGCTAAGCCTGAAAAGGAAATGAGGCTCAAAGGGGCTACTGTTCAGCTTTAGTGACCAGATCATCAGCTCCTAGACAACAGTGGCTGGTTTCTTTCTATTTCTCCTCATTCCCTGTTCTCTCTCTCTCCCCACTTCGCCTTGTGTGGTAAGGTGGAGGATCTCACAGGTAGCAGAGTCTTGATGAATGCTGACTCCTTTGGTGAGAGTTGAGGGATAGCATCGATGAATTTTGGAGATGATGTGAATTTCAGTTGTCACTATTTGTTTCTTATTACTAGAGGCAAAAGAGAATAGCTATAATATTTATCTCCCATAGGAAAACTGTTGGCTCTTTTCTCCTTCAGAGAAGGTGTTAGCAAATTGTCTCTGTCAGGAACAGCTAGTAAATTTTTTAGGCTTTGCAGGCCGTATACAGTCTCTATCACAACTATGCAACTCCACCGTTTCAGAGGGACAGCAGCCATAGGCAATATGTGAACAAATAGGTGTGGCTGTTCTCCAATAAAACTTTATTTCCAGAAACAAGTAGCAGGCCATATTTGGCGTAAGGGCCATAGCTTGCCAACCCTGTTTTAAGGATCCTGCAGGGAGATAAGCTCACTAGGATTTTGATAACTTGTCAGCATCGCAATTTTTGCACGTGCTCCAAACGTTTTATTAAGATGTTCCTGCTTTTAAAAATCTATAACATGAAGAACACGGGAATGAACACTGTCCATGTCATCATTCTCTCATCTTCTGGTTAAGAACATTTCCCGACTTTACAAGACGGACCATTCCCAGCTTCTCTTGGGCCTGTGATCCTGTGTTTCCTCTGTCGCCTTATCTTTATCACTTCAGGAACAGCTTCCTCTCCCTCTCTTCTTCCTTAATCCTTTCCCTTCCTTCATGTACTTAGGATATGCCTTCTCTTCTTCCTTCTTCCTCTGTCCTGGCTTTTACCATCTACTGTGCAGCGATTAGTACTTGTGCTAGGAGTAGGGATGGAGGATACACAAAAGAAATAAAAATGTCCTTGAAGAACTGGTAAATTAATTGGCAAGCCAAAGGAAAATATTTAAGAACTAACCTGAGAATATGAATACGTTACTAGATAATCTAAAATAAACTCGGCGTGCTCCCTTCTTCACCCGTCTTCCCCTGTCCTCCTAACTCCCACCAAACAAGGCTGGCTTTCACAGGCTCGGTCCAAGCAGCCCTCTCCGTGTCCTCTCCTCAGCAGAGGCAGGGGTGGCCTCTGCTGAGAACATGTGGGCAGAGGCTGCCTGCCCTGTCCTGCGGTCCTTTCTGCCCAGCTGCCCCCAGTGTCCTCCCTCCCTCTCTAGGCCTTCTTGCTGGCTCCCCCTCCCGCTGTCCTGGTCAGTGGCTCCCACTGGCCTCTTGTTATCTGTTGCAGGACCACCTTCAGCAGTGCTTATTTCAAGCTGTGCAGTGTTCTAATGAGCACTGTCAGGAACCAGTCCTTCGGAAAAATCTGAAAGAGCATTTGAGTGCATACTGCCAGTTTCGAGAAGAAAAATGCCTTTATTGCAAAAAGGATGTGGTAGTAATCAATCTACAGGTAAAAAGAAAATAAATCATCTTTATGGGACTAAATTACACCTGAGTGGTCACAGTGAATCAGACAGGGTACCAGGGGCACATTTCTGGATTTATTTTTGTACAGAAATAGGTCTAAAGAATGACTTGATCAGAGAGTTCTGTAAAAAGCCAAAAACCTTCTTGTTGGTAGGACTCTATTCATTCATCATTGGCAAAAATATCATTTGAGCACCTGCTGAGTGTGAGTTTGCAAGGAGTGATGCTAGATGCTGGGTCACAAGGAGGTGACGATACTGTCTGTTCTCAGGATGCTGGGATCTAACTGGAGGGGCAGGATGTAGGCATAAAAAGAGAGCCTGGGGTACCTTTTACATGTGCCGAAGGAGCCATACGATGACTCCCACAGTCTGCCCTCTGTGAATCCTGTCCCCTCTGACCTTCTTTTGGAATAACTGGGAAATTGAATTGATTTATACCAAGAAAGCAGCCATCTATAATCCTTTTTGGAACTAGGCCATACCTTCCTGTAGAGGGTAAGCCACATAACACAGATCCCCAAAGAGACATATGTATGAACACTCTGAGGCCACGAAAGGGACCCCTTGGAAGCAGGGGTTGGCTGTGTTTCATCACTTTCTCTCTTTCAGAATCATGAGGAAAACTTGTGTCCTGAGTACCCGGTATCTTGTCCCAATAAGTGTTTGCAGATTATTCCAAGAACTGAGGTAACTGTAAATAATTCTCTCAGTAGATTTTACATAGGATAAAGTTTTAGTAATCATTGTGGTGTGTGTTTGGTGGAATGCCATAGGCAGAGGCCCAAGGTTTAAATTACACCCATGATAACCATGTGTCTGTCTTCCTTTCCCTTTTCCCTGAGAATTCTTTTCAGTTTTCACCGTAGCTCTCCCTCCACCAGGCCTTAGCATGGCTTTTTCCCCTCTGTTGCCTCCCTTCTTCCCAAGCCACCCTTGGTTCCCTGCTTGCTGCAGTTGTACCAGGTAGCTGGAGAATTGGTGATGAATTTCTGTAGCATGAGGCTGTCCATTTCGTAGGTGGATGAACACCTTGCTGTGTGTCCTGAAGCTGAACAAGACTGTCCTTTCAAGCACTATGGCTGTCCTGTCAAGGTATGGAATACCTTTTTTTCCTGCCTCTACGTTCGATTGTATACTTCGCTTGGCAAGTTCATTCTACTCTTAGATTCCATTCAGGATGCAGAAGGACATTCACTTCTGAGAACTGTAAGACTGGCAATTATATTAGTTAGGGTTCTCCAGAGAAACAGAACCAATAGGAGATATATATATGGGGCGGGGGGAGGGGGAGGGAGAGAGGTTGATTGATTGATTGATTGATTTTTAAGAAATTAGCTCACGTGATTTGTGGGGGGCTGGCAAGTCTGAAATTTGCAGAGCAGGCCAGCAGCCTGGAAACTCAGGCTGGGGCATCGATGTACTCTTGAGGAGAAGTGCTTCTTCTTCAGGAAACCTTAGTCTTTGCTCTTAAGGCCTTCAGCTGGGCTGATGAGGCCCTCCCACATTACGGAGGGTGACCTGCTTTACTTCAAGTCAACTGACTGTAAATGTCAGTCTATAAAATACCTTCACAGAAACATCTAGACTAGTTTTGACCAAACACCTGGGCAGCGTAGCCTAGCCAAGCTGATACATAAAATTAACCATCATAGTCATTATTTCTAATTCGGACTCCACTGCCACTGCCAGGTTTTGGGAGCTTCTGGAGTCACTCTTCTGATGATTACAAACCTTGGTTTTATGGTTCCCCCCATCACCAAGTATTTGGAAACAAAATTCATTTGAAATCATGTTTTAAAGTGTAATTTGTTACCTTTTAAATACCTTTAAAAGTATTGTTCAGGGGCCGGCCCGGTGGCGCAAGTGGTTAAGTGCGCACGGTCCGCTGCGGCGGCCCGGGGTTCGCCGGTTCGGGTCCTGGACGCGCACCGACACACTGCTTGGCAAGCCATGCTGTGGCAGCGTCCCATATAAAGTGGAGGAAGATGGGCACGGATGTTAGCCCAGGGCCAGTCTTCCTCAGCAAAAAAAAAAAAAGGAGGAGGATTGGGAGATGTTATCACAGGGCTGATCTCCTCACAAAAAAATAAAAAATAAAAATAAAAGTATTATTCACTATATTATATAAAATAAATTAAAAACAAAAGAAAATAAAGTTTGATCACTCAGTCTTTTTAACAGATCCCAGATGGATCAAAGTTTTAGGCATTAAAATATATCATGTTCTGTATTGTTCCACATTTTCTGTTAATCGAAGTTACTCCAAAATAAAAAGTTTATTTTAAAAATTATAAAAATACTAGGAAAAAAAAGATGAGTGAGTTTTCTTTTTATTCTTGAAATAAAGAAGGCCTTTCTTGATTAACACAAAACCAGAAGCCTTAATTTTGATAAGTTTAACTACAAATATTTAAAACTGCTGTATGATTTTTTAAAATACCATAAATAAAGTCAAATGGCAAACTACAAACAGGAGATAAGTATCTACAATATATGATGAGACAAAGAAGGGGCTATTTTTCTTAATATATTCCAAAGAATTCATACCTGTAAATAGCTTATTTAACTTAATAGAAAAATAAACAAAGCAATATATAGGCATTTTCAGAAAAAAATTCAGTTGGCTAATAGATGTAAGAAAAGACACTCAATTTCACTCCTAAATAAATGTAAATTATAAAAAGAAATATAATTTTCACCATCAAATTGTCAAAGATTGAAACAACTTTTTTGAGGGCAATTTGGTTATAACTATGAAAATAAAAAGTGAACCCACACATTGACCTTGCACTTCTGCTAGAAATTTATTTCACAGACATCTTTTCATAAGTATGCAATGATTACACACATATTCAAACACATACGCACACAAAGATGTTTATATATCAAAAAAACACAAAAAACTAAAAACAACCTATAAGTACATCACTAAAGTGCCGACTATATAATTATATATTCATATTTTGGAACACTATGCATCTGATAAAAAGAATGAGGTGTATGTTTTAAAGAATTAAATATAGTATGATCTCTTTGTGTTAAAAATGTGTATATATCTTCCCTGACTCTGGTGAGTGAGACTTGGGAATTGGGGGTGGTGATGGAGAGAAAACGGCTCTGAAAGGAATCTTCTTTACACTTGGGCCCAAACTTCCAGTTGGATTATATTCTAGAACTTACCTTAGTACCAGAGCTGAGGATGGGACTTGTTCTCTGGAAGAGGGGCCAACCCTAAACTGAAGGAAAATTGATGATAAATGTTTGTTTAGAGTCCACAGATCACCCAAAACTCCTAACAATTTTTTTTTACCAGTTTCTTTTTTTTCTTTAGTATTTTTTTATTGATGTCCTAATAGTTTATAACATTGTGAGATTCCAGTTGTACATTTTATTTGTCAGTCACCATATAAATGTGCCCCTTCACCCTTGTGCCCACCCTCCAACTCCCTTCCCCCTGGTATCCACCAAACTAGAACACCTAACATTTACTAGTAATGTTGGAAGTTTGCAATTGGATACTCTAATGATCAGGGAAGAAGTAAACCTTTCTTCTTGCAAACATATTATTTGATTTTGAGGGCAACAAATTTGCATGGGCTGAAATTACGACTAGGTTGCATACCTTTGGCCCGTGATAGCAGGACAGTGATAGAAGGCAGCATAGAAATGTGCTTGGTAAGAGGGAGAACTAACCTAGGCTTAAAACTGATCTGGAACTAACTCACCGAGGAGATAGGTTTTATATGGGAATAGTCGAGAGATGATAATCACTACACTTAACCCACAGTCATCTATTGCCAGGGTGAGGAAGGAAATCAGCATTTATCAGTTTTGATAGTGGCCTAATTCCCTGTAAGTTTAAAATTGTCTCATGGGTACTGTGCAATCTTAAAGCTGGGACCAGGAGGGGTCATTGTTCCTGCAACCCACCTTGAGACAAGTGAGCAAAGTTGTTAGAGTTCTGCGTTAGCAGACTATCCCACCAACACCTTCATTTTTGGAGCCTTTCAACAACCTAACTTATTTTTCTCTTCATATTGAAGGATAAACGGGGGAACCTGCGGGAGCATGAGCATTCAGCCTTACGGGACCACATGCTTCTGGTTTTAGAAAAGAACTTCCAGTTAGAAAAACAGGTAAATATTCAAGGGTTCAAATATAATGAGAGGCAGCAGAATTGCTGGGATTTGCTATTGTTGGTATTCTTATAGTCTCCTCTGTGTCAGTGTAAGTTGACTGCAGGTAGATGTTTTTCTACTAAGCAGCCAGAGAAACTCATAGGACTATAGAACATTAGAACTGGAAGGTGCCGTTGAGATCTTTGAGTCCAGCCTCCTCATTCAGCAGATGAAGTAACTAAGCTCAAAGAAATCTGGATGTGTTTGTAATTTGTAAGTGGCCTAATTCAATCTCAAACCCATGTCCCCTGATTCTCAGTCCAGTCCTCCCCGTGATATGCCACACTGCCTCTCTGCAGTCTATCCATACACCTTTTGGTTAATACCTGGCGCCTAGTAGATGCCTAGTAGGTGTTTGAGGTTTTTAAATTAAATCAGTATTACCATGACTATCTGTTCTAGGCACTATGGGTTTTATATATTTTGTGGTAAGTCTTAACTCCTACTTTTGAGAAGCTTTGCAACCTGATAAATGCATACGTACGTATTTATTTTACTGAGTTGCGATTATCAAGTGAAATTATGCGTGCATACGCCTGCCATAGTCCCTAGAGTATTCATAGTGGACCTCAATAAATGCTGATTCTATGGAGTAATTATAAAAGTTAATTATTTTGTTAGAAATCTCAGAGGATCAGAGTTTTCAAGCCCATATAGGGAAGAAGATGATCCATCTGCAGAGAAGGAGCTAAATTTTGCTACTGCAGACTATTTTATTATATCTGAGTCCATATTAAAGCGGTGTGTGAGTTCCAGGGTCAGATCCTGGAGAAAATTAGTAAGAATGATTAAACTGTAGCTTGGATAGAAGGCATGCTGCCTCGTAACCATACCCAAATTCTTTCTGTATCAGTTGCCTCATTCATCCATCCATTCATTCAACAAACACTGGCCATATGTCAGGTACAATCTTAGTTGCTAAGGACACTGAGTTGAGGAAGACACAGCCTGTACCCTTGAAGAATTCACAAAAATGTAAACAGATAAGTTTCTGTGCCTCAAAGGACATGCTATGAGGGTACCCCATGTGTGGGGTACAGAGGCTGCAACGTTTACTCCAGGGGAGTTGGGGAAAGTCTTTCAAGGTAGGACATCCGAGCTGCCTTCTTGAAGGAAAAGAAGTTCTGTTGTTTAAATGTTGTAGAAAGGACATTCCAGAGGGAGAAAGTTTGTGCCAAGGCAGGGAGGCATGAGAGAGGCTGATGGTTCAAAAAAATGGGGTTTTGGAGTGGAGAGATGCCTGAGTGTGAGACAGGGAATGACTGGAGACTGGTCTGTTGAATCCAAATGGCCTTCCATGTAAACTAAGAAGTTTTGAACACTGTGCATTCAATTATTCTTTTTATTCACTCATATTCTGCCTTGTTTCAGAAAGGATTCAAGGACCCAAAGTTTGAACTAACGTTTGTCAGTAATAGGGAGCTAATGGAGGCTTTTAAATTGGAAAATGTTTGGCCAACTAATTGTTTGTTTGGTTTTAAAAAATAAGTCATCTGGTGGTAGCATGGAAGATGGATAGTGGGAGATACAAGAATGAGGACAGAGGGACCAGGTGGAAGGATGTTGTAGTGAACTAGACAATGTAGCAGTAGAGCCTGGCAGTTGATAAGAGTGAGGGCTCTGGAGCCAGAATCTCTGGGTTCAAGGACTGGCTCCACACTAGTCATATGAGTTTGGACAAGCTACTTAACCTCTCTCTTCCCCAGTTTACTCATTTGTCAAGTGGGGTTGCAGTGAGGATTAAATGAGATAATATATTTAAGCTCTTAGCACAGTGCCTGGCACATAATAAGCATTTCAATATTAGGTGATGCAAGATGCTGGAGGTGGTGGTGGTGGTGGTGATGGTGATGGCGAAGGCTCAACCAAGGCTGTGTCAGTGGGGATGGAGAGAGGGCATTGGGAGACATTCAGAGGGTGGAATGGCATGCTGTAAGCTTGGAAGGCAGGGAACACGGTAGTGTTATTGCTGAAATGGGCACTACAAGAACAGGAGCAGGTTAGAGATGGAGGGGAGAGGAGACACTGAGTTTGCTCTTGGTCAGGAGATATGTCTGGCGCCTAGGTGGAAATCAGCTCTCAGGGTCTTAATAGAGGATTCTGGGGCCAGAGATCAGATGGTTGTTATAGCTTTTGTGCATTCATTCATAAAATGTGGGTCAAATGCCCTCCGCGTGCCAGGCACTGTGCTAGGCTTTGAGGATAAAGAAATAAGTGAGATGTAGCCTCAAAAATTTAGTGGAGAAAAAAGACCAAAATAACCAAAAAAACCAATAAGAGTAATGAGATAAGTTATACACTAGAGTATGGTCAGGGTGTCTTGGAATTTGAGAGGTGGTCTGTGTAGATGGTACTAGTAAGGAAATATTTCTGAGAGGATATGCCTTTGAGTGGAGGCTTAAAAAGCAGTAGTTTCTAGATGAAGTTGGAAGTGTCTGAAAGAGCAAGGCCTGATGGGAAGTAGAAGTTGTGTAATCTTGCTGGGCTGAGCATATATGGGACATGAATGGGCATGAGGCTAAAAAGGTAGCCAGGGGCAGATCCTGTAGGGCCCGGTATGGCCTGTAAAAGAAGCCCACTAGAGATGGTTAAGTAGGGGGTGACAAGACCAGATCTGTCTCTTCATATTACTCTGGTCACAGTATGGAGTATAAATTGGAGGAAAACAAGATTAAAGACAGGGAGAGCATATTTATTCTTCCATGTAATGAATATATCATTTAACCTGGAACTGCCAGGTACCAGGCCAGTTGCTGGGGTTCCAGTGGCTCATGGGATCCATAGAGCTTCCCTTCTGGTGTGTGTGTGTGAAGGATAGTTTAGGACCACTTAGGAAGCTGTTGTAGTAGTCCAGGTGAGAAATAAGGAAGGCTGAAACAAGATGAGATGAAATGAGAAATAGATGTGAGAGTTGTTTTGTTGTGTGTTAGGAGTTCAAGTTGGCAAAAATTATTGATTGAATGGATGTGAGGATGAGAAAAGTGTTGTCTAGGATCACTCTTAGGTTTTTGGTATTTCTCTCAAATGAATTACAAATTCTGAGAGGGTAATGTGTTTTCCCTACCACGTGCTAGCCATATGCTGGGCAGATTACTTAAACTCTCTGCCTCTGTTTCCTCATCTGTAAAATGGGACTGATATTCACACCCAACTCATAGAGTTCTTTGAGGATTAAAAGAGCTAATGAATATAAGGGTATGATAGACATTCAGCAGATTTCAGCCATTACCATCGATACTGTGCATATAACATCTATTGTGGTAGGGTGATCAGTACTCTGGTTAATAACTGCATACTGAATGAAGGAAGAGGACCAGTTCAGTAAATTCAGTCAAGTGATGTCACTGTCATTAGATGTACCATCATAGTGGGTTAGGTATAGAAAAGGCTCATGAGAAATCGTGGATCTGGTATTTTTGAAGCAGCTGCAAATATTTTCCTAGAATTATATAGGAATCTACCTGTAAATATTTTGTTAGAAACACTTTCTTACCTGCAATATTTTCCTAGAACTGTATTTAAATTATTTTAACTTGTCTGCATGCATTTAAATGACTTCATTCACATTCCTGTTATTAGATTTCTGACTTATATAGGAGCCTAGAACGGAAAGAAAGTAAAATCCAGCAGCTAACAGAAACTGTAAATAAATTTGAAAAGGAGTTCAAGCAGTTTGCACAGCTGTTTGGCAAAAATGGAAGCTTCCTCTCAAACATCCAGGTGAGAAAGGGCCTTTCTATTCATGGCCAAGATTTAGCCTTCAACTGACAGTGAGGGTTTTTCTTATAACTTTTTAAATGGATATAATTTCAAATGTACAGAAAAGCTGCAAGAATAAGATAGTGCAAAAAACACTTGTATATTCTCCATTCAGCTTCACCCATTGTCAATATTTAGTCCCATTTGCTTCATCATTGGTGGATTCACTCCTTGTCAGTATTTTGTCCCATTTGCTTCATCATTCATTCATTCTCTCTGTGTGTCTGTGTGTGTGTGTTCTTGCGGAACCATTTGAGAGTAAGCAGTATATATCATGGCCCTTTAGTCCTACCTACTTCAGTATGTATTTCATAAGAATAAAGATCTTCTTTTACATAACCCCTGTGCATTTACAAGGTCAGTAAATTTAACATTGATATAATACTTTTAAATAAATTATGGCAATTGGGGTTTTAATTAATGTTGGGCCAATATTAGACACTTGATTGCAGATTCATTGAGAGCATCTATAGTTCTGCCTTTTGTAGTCAACAAAATGAAACTATTAATTCCTTTGGGAAGAAAATGCTTTAAACATCACTAAAATACAGCAAAAATTACTTTGTAAATAATAAATAACCATAAACTAATTCCTAATGAATAATGTCTTTATTGTGATTATAAAATTTATAGTGAAAAAGACTTTAAGACATGTGGTATGGGCAATATTTTTGAAATTTGGATTATCCCAGAACATGCAGGCCATATAATTCCCATACTCCGTTAGCCCAATAGGTGTGTGTATATATGTAGAAAAAAGGAAGTCCATCATATG
This sequence comes from Diceros bicornis minor, assembly GCF_020826845.1. Classification (NCBI taxonomy): domain Eukaryota; kingdom Metazoa; phylum Chordata; class Mammalia; order Perissodactyla; family Rhinocerotidae; genus Diceros; species Diceros bicornis. The sequence goes on from NC_080743.1 coordinate 77,201,852, forward strand.
TTACAAACTCAATTCTGACCTTTTTCTAACACAAAAACCAGTCAGAGTTAAGGTACTGAAGGCAAGAGTGGAGGAGAAATATAGTCGTAGTTTTATTTAATCTATTCCATCTAAAGAGAGCAATCAGAAGTTCAGACTTTGCCTCAGGGCACTTCTGTACCACCTGTAGTGCCCAGGCCAGAAGAGGTGGGCCTACTTCCAGCTCATTCTCTGCCTTCTGGCAGAGAAGGAGTGAATCAAGAGCTTCTAAGAAGAGAAGAAAGTGATAAAGCAAGAGGAGAGAGAACATGAGAATAGAGATATAAAGACAGGTTAGAGAACCAAGTGGAGAGAAATTAAGAAAGGAGTAAAAATGAGATGAAGAGAAGGTCAAAGATTTGGAACAGGAGCTGGGATAGGGAGGAGAAGGAGGATATTAGTGGCTCATCTGTCTGTGATCCTCACTGAATTTTCTCTTCTGGACTGTGCATTTTTCATTTCATTAATTGATTAATTAATTGTGAAATGTTTGAGTTGAAAAAATTAAATCTCAGTGAATTATTAAGATATTAACTAAGTTTTTTTTGACATTATGATCCATTTTGTACTGAAAGGTTCTTGCCAGTCACATTGACAAGTCCACTTGGCTAGAAGCTCAAGTGCGTCAGTTATTACAAATGGCTAACCAGCAACAAAATAAATTTGATCTGAGGCCTTTGGTGGAAGCGATTGATACAGTGAAACAGAAAATTACCCTGCTAGAAACCAATGATCAAAGATTAGGTATGTCTAATATTTTACTCTTATAATAATATACTCAGAAGAGAATGTTATTCTTTTTTGGTGACTCGTTTGTCTGCACGTGTTGGTGAAACAAGCAAACACCTGGCCAAATGGAGAGTCACAGCTGTCCAGGATAAACAGTGGTTGAATCTGGTATTTGCGAAACAGAACAGCATGAGATTCTGGCCACTCAGGCAAAAATGACAGAGGGCCACGAGCAGGGGCTAGAACAGGCAAGGGGTGGAAATGGGCCAGGACGTTCCAAGAACAGGGAGTGATGGTTTTTAAGGAGAGTGGAAAATAATGAGAAAACTAAGGGAGAGAAGTGGGGGGAACATTGTTTTAAGTACAGAAAAATATAAAAGGGTTTGGCTGTTTAAAAGCCCTAGTTAGAAAGTGGTGGGGCTCACCGTGCTAACACATGCTAGTTGAATGCTGAGTGTGTCTTGTCTACACTTTGGGGAGCGTCAGTTTAAGAGGACGCCTTCCGGTGTCCTGGTTGCCACTCTTGGCAAGACATGCGATTCACTAATATTATTAATACAAATGGTCCGGGGCCAGCCCGGTGCGCGCGCTCCACTGCGGCGGCCTGGGGTTCGGAACCCCGGGCACGCACGGATGCACCGCTTGTCAAGCCATGCTGTGGCTACATATCATATAAAGTGGAGGAAGATGGGCAGGATGTTAGCCCAGGGCCAGTCTTCCTCAGCAAAAAAAAAAAGAGGAGGATTGGTATGGATGTTAGCTCAGGGCTGATCTTCCTCACACACACAAAAAAAATACAAATGGTCCATTGGTGGACACTGAATTTCGTTCATCTTTAGGATGTCAGAATTTTATCGGTTGTCTTCAGATAACAAATTCCACTTTGGGAAAATTCTAAAGATAATTTTAAGGCCTACGGAAACTTTTTTTTTTCTTTGCAGTTGTTTTGGAAGGAGAGACTAACAAACATGATGCCCACATTAATATTCATAAAGCACAGCTGAACAAAAATGAAGAACGATTTAAACTGCTAGAAGGTGCCTGCTATAATGGAAAGCTCATCTGGAAGGTGACAGACTACAAGATGAAGAAGAGGGAGGCTCTGGACGGGCACACGGTATCCGTCTTCAGCCAGCCCTTCTACACCAGCCGGTGTGGCTACCGGCTCTGTGCTAGAGCATACCTGAATGGGGATGGATCCGGGAAGGGGACGCACCTGTCGCTGTACTTTGTGGTGATGCGAGGGGAGTTTGACTCACTGTTGCAGTGGCCGTTCAGGCAGAGGGTGACCCTGATGCTTTTGGACCAGAGTGGCAAAAAGAACCACATTATGGAGACCTTCAAGGCTGACCCCAATAGCAGCAGCTTTAAACGACCCGATGGGGAGATGAACATTGCCTCTGGCTGTCCCCGCTTCGTGGCTCATTCCACTTTGGAGAATGCCAAGAACACCTACATTAAAGATGACACCCTGTTCTTGAAAGTGGCTGTGGATTTAACTGACCTGGAAGATCTCTAGTCACTGTTTCTAGGGTGATAAAAGGACTTCTTGGGTGCAGAAACACGGAGGGGGACACGTTCGATTCTCATATTGACTGAATTTAGCCTCGGCACACATTTGTATTTGGCTTTTTGCCCTTAATGTTTGAAGTCAGCTTAAAACTTCTCAAGTGCTCTCTTCTTTTTACATCTTACCCTGTTCCAGTTTGAAACTTAAAACATTTATGATATCCTTTTGTTATTTATATTTTTATATCTCTTAAAAGATGTTCAGTTTCTTGAAAGCAAAGTCTGGGGCATCTCTCTTTTACTGGTGCGTAGCATGGGATCTCAGGGTAGGTATTCTATAAAGTCAAATGTTATTGAGGACACAGAGATAGAATTCCCAATTGAAAATGCTTTGGTATTTTATTATTTGGTCTGCTGATTCTAGACCTGACGGTACCTGCAAAAGCCACTTTTTAGGGTAGGCTGTTCCAGTTAAGTAGATGGGTGGTATACTTACAAAGATAATATGCCCTGTTTGGATCAGACTTTTTTTGGTCACATACTAAATTTGTGGAAATTACTATATCTCTATTTTCATGAAATTTATCAGTAGTCAGCAAGCATGAGATTGCAAGGCTGCACAGGAACTGGTGAATGGAGTAAGCGTTTTCATTCTCTCTGCTGAAGTAAAGCAAAAAATACTGCATAGTATATATATAAGGAGATATAGCCATCCAACTGAAGTTCAGATTTTATTAGGTTCAACCATGTGAAAAAACTTTTCATAGGTAAAAAATGTTCGAATATTAGCAATTTCATAAGGTTCAACTTAATAAATATATATAGTCATGCACCGCATAACGATGTTTCAGTCATCGATGGACCATATATACGACGGGGATCCCCTAAGATTAGTACCATATACCCTAGGTGCGTAGTAGGGTTTGTGTGAGTACACTCTATGATGTTCACACAATGACAAAAATCGCCTAGGACACATTTTTCAGAACGTATCCCTGTCGTTAAGCAACACATGACTGAATATATACATGTATATGTATACAAATAGTTTAAAGGTATTTTGGTAATAATAGTAAATTAATGTGAGGATGGGCAGAATTTAGTACATGAAGGAGAAACTGTCATAAATGGATAAGAGGAATTGAAAACCTAGGGGGAGTTATTACAATTTCCCATGGGTGTCGGAAATACTCCCATCCAAAACTGACTGCCAAAAACAGTATCTCCTATTCTTTTTGAGAGAACTTTTGACTTCATAAATTGGTAATAAAATGGGCATTTATATAAACTTGTGACTTGACTTGTCAAAGTCCTGAGTACTTTGTGAAGAACAGAAATGATTATGTTCTTATGCCTCTATCTGTAGGGGTCTGAGGATGTATATACAAGTTGCAAGTCCTTCTGACTCTTGATAAGCCTGAGCTTAACCAAAATAATCGCAGTTTTCCTGAGCCCTAATTCACTGTTATGCAACTGAGCATTGCTCACACTGGACAAGTGCCATGGGCTGAGGGTGCAGTTCACTTGGGTGATGACAATGCAGCTTACAACTTTTGAACAGTTAACCTGATAGAAGTAGCATGATTTATACCAGTGGTTTCTGGAATGATTGAAACTTAATCTCTTCTGTGACATTTTCAAGACGCTGAAGACTCATACTACAAAAACCATCACAAAGAGTTAAATTCAAAGAAATAAGTTCACAATAGAAGTATACTAAATAACTACACTGTGGCTGCCAGTGAACTCTGGTACAGTTGATGGTTAACACACCTCAGACAAACTCAGGAAGCATTTCTCTAGACCATACAGCCAGACCCAGGTGGTTCTGTGTTTGTCTTCAATGTTTCTAATCAACTTCAAGGTCACCCTTTGTAATCCTTGGGATTAGAAGATCATATTGTTGTAACTAGTTTTAAGTAGTTGAGGTGAAAAACATTTTAATGTGAATTTATCAAAATACTGGTTTTGTGTTTTAACCAACTTCTCTACATAAAAAGTATGTCATGGCGTGGTTTGATTACAAGTTCAGAGTCCCTTCATCTTGAAACAGTGATCACAGAACAAGATATTCTAGAGTAAAAAGCACTCCTTTCTCACAAAGTAAGAACTGTGATTTTTGTTTTAAAGAAGTGAATCCATGTAAAGTAGTTTTCCTCTTTTATGATCTGAACAGTTATTTTTATTCTATATCAGTAAGATTTAAATTTTTATTTCCATTTTGGTCTGATTTTGATTCCTGATGAAAAGAAAACAGTATACTAGGCATAAGAGGGGAGTTAATAACCTTGAGAAAGGTATGTGCAAGAATAAAGTAAGGTGGGGAGGTGGGGTACATATTAATGCATACTAACAGATCTGAATTCTGACCCCGATCTCCAAATTTGATGTTTTCAGAGAAACAGGAAAAGTCAGGTTCAGTTCACAGTGCCAGTCTTGAATGCACGTAAACGGGACAGAGAGCCACAAACCCGTTGTGTGGTCCCTTGGACAATCAGTCTACACTGTGACTACCTCTTTTCTCTTAGAAAGTGGTTGGAGACGTGGTCCTTTATCTTACATAAGAATTCTAAACTGGAGATAAAGCTTTGATGGGTGCACAGTAGGGGACCCAGGTGGTGAAATCACTTGAAAGCCCCACATTTTAGAGGAGGAGGAGGCTGCAAAGCATTTGGAGAAGGAATGGTCAGAGGTAAGAAAAGTATCAGGGCAGGTGGGAAGGGAAAAGCGTGTCAGCAGGGCCAAAGGTCACCCTGAGAACAGCAGTCGCCCTCAGTGCTCCCCATGTGGCTCCCTCCTCAGGCTGTCTCTCTGACCTGGCCTTTGCCTTAAGCTGCACTCATATATCCAAGTACATACTGACCATCTAAACTTAGAAGTTCCACAGGCACTTTAAAATCCACTTCACTATAACACTTGGAAATCTTCCCACTCTCCCCACTACTGCCAACCTATGACTCCTGTTTATTCCCCCCCAGTTAATGACATCATTATCCAAGCCAGAAGTTTGGACACTATTCTAGATTCCTCCCTCACCTTCCCTATCTCACCACCCACCCAGTCCTGCCAATTTGACCTCCAAATAATTTCTTTAAACAATTCCTGGCACCGGCCCAGTGGCGCAGTGGTTAAGTTTGGCTCCCTCTGCTTCGTCGGCCCAGGGTTTGCAGGTTCAGATCCTGGGCGCAGACCTACATCGCTCATCAAGCCATGCTGTGGCAGCGACCCACATGCAAAATAGAGGAAGATGGGCACAGATGTTAGCTCAGGGCCACTCTTCCTCAAGCGAAAAGAGGAAGACTGGCAACAGGTGTTAGCTCAGGGCCAATCTTCCTCACCAAAAAAATAAAATAAACAATTCCTGCTACTTATCCCTACTGCCTACTACTGCCCTACTGCAAGCCTACATTTTTTGCTACACAATTGTTCTATTTTTTTTTTTTGCCTCTTTCAAATCTAACCACACACTGCTACCCGGTAATATCTCTAAAATGAATAAGTGAGAATGACTCCCTGCTGCCCCACCCACTGAGGCTCCATCACCCAGAGGACAAAGCCCAGCCTCCTTGGCGTGGCATACAAGGCCTCCCATGCCTGCCTCTGCCCCTCTGGCCTCACCTCCTGACAGTTCTCCTACTTCACATTTAGCAATAGCACACCAAGCTTTGACATTTGTGCTTGCGCCACACTTCTACCTGGAATACTCTTCTCTACCCTTTCCTGTCTCTGCCTGGTGAATTCTTGCCCTTTTAAGATTCTCTCACCTCCTCCAGGATACCTTCCCAAACCAGCCTTATTCACTGCACATCCCAACCCCACCTTTCACTAGGCTAAGAGCCCCCGCTTTGTGCTGTATACTTCCTTGTCTATACTTCAATTGCTGGACTTTTCTTTTTCCCAGAAAACAATTGTTAATTGACTAGATATTTGTCAGATTTTGCATGAGGTGCAAATAGAACAGATATTGTCCCTGCTCTCACAAAACTTATAATCTGGAGGCCAACCACAAGTGGTGAACCAAAATGATCAATATGTGAATGTACCCAGCCGCCTCTGTCTGCTAAAGACTTTGCCTCTCAACTCTTTTCCCCTGTGCCGTGAGAAAAATGCCTCTCTCAGAGCAGTTCCGAATGTTTGCGACTCAAAATAAGAGAATAGGCAGAAAACATTTGAAGGGAGAGCCCTAGGGGCAAAATTTATGAAGAAAAGCTAAACCAATCCACACAGGATTGGGGAGAATTAAAGTAGAGAGAAAAGGAAGTATGAACCTGTGGGACTGTTGGAAACTGACTTGGGCCCCTTTGATGCTTTTTTCTTCCACGTTAAAGACTAAAATACATTTTAAAATTATTTTTGGCTGAGTTACACTTGTTTGAATGAAACTCCATGTGGAGACTAGACTCTGGCTCCAGGATTTATAAGGCATCTGAACAAATAAATATATAGCAATATAAGTCACACTAAATGCCTTGAAGAAAATGACAGAGTGCCATGAAAGAATAATGGGGCCGGGGTGGGGAGAATATGTATATACTTAGGTTCGTCAGGCAAGGCCTTTATGCTGAGGGAACATGATATTTAGTGTTCACGTGACGTGTGTTCAGAATGCCCAGCACTTTTGAACACCTTTGTAATATCTGAGGAATTTCCTGTGAGAAAATGTGCCTCTGGGACCCCCTTTGCAGCAGAGGCATGTGACCTAGGTCCTACCAATCAGGCATTGTCATGCGAAACTTCAACTTGAAAAATGAAGTTGGAAAGATTCCAACTTTGTTTTGCAAGAAAGATTTGCAAGATGAAGAAGGAAATGTGCACAGCTCTGGCTACCCAGTGGTGAGGGTGGTGAGGGTACCAGAGGCAGAGCTCTTGGCGCCCAGTCCTTATTTTTGTAGACTGTATTTGTAGAGGTTGTGGTTTTGGTGTCAAGTGGTGGCAGCAGCAGTGGACTTTCACTCGAGCCTCTAGTGTCTGGGTCTTGTACCTGGCTGTGCTGCACCCACATCCGGCCTCTGGTCTTCCTGGAGCTTCTGTGGGATACATAATATTAGTCAAGTCCCTTTCTCAGCCAGAGCAGATTCTGTTTGTAACTAAGAACCTGACTGAATCAAGGTGAGACCCGAAAGATGAGTCAGCCATGGGAAGAGCAGGTGGGGTGAGACTTCTGGGCAGAAGGCACTGAGGAATAAGAGTTGGTTTAAGGAACCGAGAAGAGGCCAGTGTGGTGGGAGTCCATTAGAAGCGGGGAGAGTGGAACTCGACGTGGTCAGAAAAGGAAACAGGGCCCAGAATCCAGTGCTGAAGTCATGGCGAGGAGTTTGTGGTTTATGCAAAGTTTAATGAATCTTGACATGATTTTGACAGGGGAATGCAGGATCTGATTAATGTGTTCTAAAAAACTGCTCCGTGTGGAGCATAAATAAGAAGGGGACAAGAGAGGACATGGGCAAAGTATTAAGGTTACATCATACTGCAATTGTGTCTACATGTCTGTGCCCTTACTAGATCATAAATTCCTTCAAGTCAAAAACCATGTCTAATTCAAGCGCATAGAAGGTGCTCAGTGTATTAAACAAAACTGCATATATACAATAATGCATTGAATTCTTATAACAAATCTGCTAGGCAGGTATTATGCCCATTTCATAGATGGAAAAAACTGGTGATTAGAGAGATCTATGTGCTAGGCACTGTCCTAAGAATTTTACACACTAATTATATATTAACACACTAATCCTCACAACAATTTCAGGAGATATATGCTGTTTTATCCCCATTTTACAGATGAGGCACAGAGAGGTTATGTAAGAAGCTCGAGGTTACACAGCTAATAGGTGGTAAAGCCTGGATTTGAATCCAGGCAGTTGGCTCCAGAGGCTCTACTCTTAACCAGCATGCAAGAGCGCCTCATATGGGTACTGATCGACTCTACATGTTTATAGAAAAATATAAATTTAAATGAGTTAAAATATCATAAGAGTAACCACTAGAATAAAAGTTGGATGTATAACTTTCAAAACACTAGAGAAAAAAAAATTTGGAAAAAGAAACTTTATCAAATCAAAGACAGAAAAGAGAAGAAAACAACAGGAAGCATGATACATAGAAAAAACAAGTTAGAATTAAATCCAAACATGTAAATATGAATGAGTTAAATTTTACTATTAAAAGAGAAATATCGCAAATGTGGGGGGCACATGTATATGCTTTTTAAATACATATCTAACACAAAACACAGCTAACAACTCCATTACTGGGTACATATTCAGAGATGCTCTTGCACACGTATACCAGGAGACACATCCAAGAGAGTTTACTACCAGCATTGTTTATAATAGCAAAAAACTGGGGAAAAAAATAAACAAACAAGGGATGGTATGGATATGGAGCAACACAAACTCTCTTACACTGCTGGTGGAAGGGTAAACTGGTAAGCACTGGAGAACAATTTGGCAATATCAAATAAAGTTGAATTGCGCAAACCCTTCTACCTTGCAATTCCATTTCTAGACATATACCTAAAACTTCTTGTCATGTGCCCAAGATGTGTACAAGAATGTCCATTAACTCCTGTTCTAGTGGCAAAAATCAGGAACCATTAAATTACTACCAACAGGAGAATGGATAAATTGCTTTATATCATACAATGCAATACTATTCAGCAGTTAAGATGAAAAAACTAGAACTACCAGAATCAACATGGATAACTTTCACAAACTTAATTTTGGGTGACAAAAACAAGTTACACAATGGTATCATTTATATTAGGTTTGAAAACATACAAAACAATACTATATGTTACTTATATAGCTACATATATATGTAGCACGTATAAAAGCTTTCATGGAAATGATAGATAACACATCCAGGGGAGGAGTTAATTTAGGGGAAGAAGAGAGGGAGAATGAGATTGCAGAAGGGGTCACAGGGGGCTCTAACTGAACAGGTAATATTAAAATCTGAAGCAAATATGGAAAAATGCTAAAATATGATAAAGTTAGGTGGTCAGTATATAGGTGTTCTTTATACTATTCTCTGTAACTTTATACATGTTTGTAATATTTCATATTAAACATTTTAAAGAAAATAAGCTTTCAACTCAAGATTCTACAAAAAGAACAAAATAAACCCAAAGAAATAAGAAGGAAGAAATTAATGAACGTATACATTGATGAAAGAGAAAAAACTTCTAAGACAGAGGTTATCAATAAAATCAAAAGCTGGTACAATAAATCTGATTAAAAAAAAGAAAAAAAGACTCCAATAGAATATGTAAGAATGGATAAGAACAATACGAGATCAAAAAACGTTAATAATACCATGGACAATTTTATAACAATAAATTTGAAAATGTAGATGAAATGGATACTTTTCTAGGAAAAAGTATGTATCTCTTAAAAAGGCACCACACTCAGATAGCTTTAAAGATGAGTTCTTCAAAACCTAAGGAATAGATCATTCACATGCGGTGTCTATTCCAGGTCATACAATAAGAAGTTAACCTGCCTGACTCATTTTGACACCTAGCAAAAACTGATATCAAAACTAGACAACAACAAAAGAAAACCATAAGCCAATCTCACGAACATAGACACAAAAATCCTAAATTAAATACACAGCAAATTGCATCCAGCAACGTATTGGAAGAATACATACCAGGAATGTAAGGATGGCTAAATATTAGAAAATCTATTATTGTAGTTCTATTATTGTACGGTAATGGAGAAAAGCCATATGATCATCTCTGAAAGTATCTGGTAATACTCAACACCCATTTCTGATATTAAGAAACAATAAAACGACTTGGCAAGCTAGGAAAAGAACGAAGTGCTTTTAATTTTTAAAAACGATTATCCACCAGCAACCTTCAGAAAACATCATGAACCAAAGGTAAGATGCAATCCAAATAACTTCTAGAAAGAAGTACCCCTAAGGCTACTATATAGTGTTGTACTGGATTCTTGAGAAAAGCCAAAATTGTCACTTACAGATGAATCTTACCTACAAAATCCAAGAGAACTATTAGAATACTAACGTTCAGCGAAGTAACCAGATAGATCAGCATACCGAAAACCAAACTATCCTAGGGCGCAGTAATAGTCCATAAGGAAGACCAAACAATCTAAAACAGCAACAAAAACTGCGAGGGAAAAATATAAAAAGAAATGTGAAAACAGCAAGACAACTGGAAGACTTCCCCTGAATAACAAGGGAAGACTTGAATTCATAGAGAAATAACCACGTTGCTGGATGGGAAGTCTCAATACCGCACTGGTATCAAATCTGGGCAAATTAATCTATCCAAAAACAAATCCCGGACAAACGTCATTTGGTGACAGTACGCTACAGAACCGGGCTCTACGCTTTGGGGTTCTTGACGTCTGCGGAAACGCTCTGCAAACAGTCAAACCACAGGCGGAAAACCCGCCCGCACGACCGCGGTCCCAGCGGAAAGCCCTGCGGCCGGAAGAGCCGCGTCGGCTCCGCCCCCTTCTGTGTCGTGGGCGGGGCGTTTCCGGCCGGCTGACGCGCCCGCACTGGGAGGCCCCGCCCCGTCCCACACCGCGCGACGTCGGGCGTCGGGCTCCGTGGCGTTCGCCACCTTGGTTCCTCAGCACCCTTGGGCTGGGGCTGTTGAGCCCGCCCAAAAAGGTCGTTTCCCCTGCGGTTTCCAGTAAGTGACGGTCCCAGTCGGAGCTGTGGCTAGAAAAGGTCGCGCCGGCATTTTCTTCCCACCTCCGCCTTTCCCCCAGACCCCCTTGAGTCTCCCCGGCTTCTCGGTCACCCGTGGACGGTCCGCCCCCGTTCCCCAAATCGGGCCGCTTCCGGCGCTCAGGGTTTCCCCGGAAGATGTGTCCTTTCCCCTGAGCGCTTCGTTAATCTGGAACGATCGCCGACTTCTCATGTATGTTATGGAGGGTGTGTTCTGGGTCCGACACCCCTCCCCGCTCTTCCTCTTCCTACCGCGGACCCCCCTAGGTAGACGCCGTGGCGATGCTCCCGCCGCCGCCTCTTCCCCCAGCTCGGTTTGGAGTCTCCCCTTTCTGTCTGCTTCAGAATCTTCGCCCTTCTAAAGAAAGTCTCTACCAAGGGCCACCCCTCTCAGCGCAGCGCCCCACCTCCCCTCCCCAAACCCCCTTCTCTTGGTAAATAGTAGCGACAGTTAACGAAAGAGTGCCTGAAGAGTAAGACACTGACCTAAGCGTTCTGCACGCATTATTTTATTCCATCATCGCCACAATCCTTGGGTAGATACAAACCAGAAAAGTGAGGCACGAAACAGTTAAATAATTTGCTCGAGGTGGCTTGGATGTGATGGAGTTGAAATTTGAATCCATTGTGTAGCCCACTCCAAAGCTGGTGGTGTCACCCCTTTCTCTTTCCCCAGTACCTGGGCATCCCCCTTTTAGTTGCTTCTGAGGAACTTTTTCTGAATGCTGTCTAGAACGATCCTGTTTCTGGAAATTTGGCCTCTGTCTAAGAACGTTCTCAGAGCTCTCTTTACACATACCTTTGAGTGGTCCAGTTTATCAGGTATCTAAGCTCTGAGCTGTGTAGTATTTTTTCATCCCCAAAATGTGCTTATGCCTCTTTAAAAATGTACTCCTAGCCCAGTGCTCATTAATCAGCCCTCTTCCCCTGCCTCAGTATGACTCATTCTCAATAGCGCTGTTCTCAGCAAACGTTTGAGCAGCTGGTGTATCTAAGACGATAAAGATAATTGCAGTTTCAAAGAACTCCGAGGTTTAGTTTCTGACCTCAAGGAGAAATATGACATTTATCCATAAAAAGACCAAGCAAATAGCAGATAAACACTAACTCAGTTGCACAGAAGAAAAATTCTGCAGGAGCGACTTTGGACAAGATAGTTAAGTGCTAAACTTGTTTCTTGATCTGTAAATGTTAAGGTTAGGCGAGGTCATTAAAATTTTGTCAATCTAAGTTCAGGGAAAGGAGTGATCACTCTGTACTGAGATGGGAAACTGCTGGAGAGGCTCTATGGTGTGTTCTTGATACGTTACAGTGACAAGGATTAGGTTGAAGGCTTCTCTTTGCGCTTTGAACATCTGATAATGGTTGTGGACCTTGCTCTGGAAACAAAACTCACATTCATACCACATTTTATGTTCAATTTTTAGGAGATTCATCACCCACCCCAAAGCATACGTGTTAACCCCTGATTTAGGGAAATGAAATGAACTGCAGTTCAAAAGGCAAGGCTAAGCCAGATGTGGAAGGCCTTTATCTTGTAGGCAGTGTGGAACCGTTGGAGGTTTAAAGATAAGTCTGGCATCAGTGTGAAGGATGTATTTAAGTGGGGAAAGGCAGCGAGACGAGTTAGGCAGCAGGTGGAGTAATTTAGGTAGATAGTTTAGGAGGTATTAAAGGGCTGTGCCAAGCAGTATTGGGAATGGGGGGAAATTGCAAGAAATATTGGCAAGGACAAATCAAAAGGGCTTGGTATCTGACTGGATATGGAATTGAAAGACAGGAAGGAGTCAGTGATAAATAACAAGGTCTGAAGTCTGTACAGCTGCAGTTATGTCCTTTCTCTACTTTGTCTTCTGTTTTTTATTGTACTAGGTCATTCCTATAGCATACATGCTCTAAGAGGCCATATCACTACTGATGATGGACATTAAAAAGCATAATAAGGGAATTTTACAAACAACTCTATACTCATAAATTCAACAACTCAGATGAAATGAACCACTATCAAAACAACCAAAACTCACCCAGGAAGAAACAGATAAGCTGAATAGTTCTGTAACTATTAAATAAATTGAATTTGTATTTAAAAACCTAAACAAAAAAAAAAACCCAGAAAACTCCAGGCCCATATAGTTTCACTGGTGAATTTTATCAAACATTTAAGGACAAAATAAAAGTCATTCTACAGAGCTCTTCCAGAAGAGAGAAGAGGAAGGAAAACTTTCCAACTCGTTTTATAAAGCCAACATTACCTGATACCAAAACCAGATAAAAGCAGTACTAAAAAAAGAAGACTAAATCAATATCCTTCATGAACAAAGATGCAAGAATACCAAAAACAATATTAGCAATTGAATCCAGCAACATGTAAAAAGAAAAATTCGTTGTGACTGTCTTTTGACATTCCAGGAATTCAAAGCTGATTCAACACTTGAAAATCAATTTGTGTAACCCACCATATTAACAGACTAAACAAGAAAAAGTACATGACCCTATCAATAGATGGAAAAGAAAAACAACACAACAAAATTCAACATCCATAATTTTAAAAACTCAGCACCATGAACCCGACAGTTTCATCTGTGTAAAGAAAAAAAATGTTGGTTCAACTAAGGTGAGGGAAAATCATATTTTGAGCCCCAAACAGAATCTAATCCATCTAGAGGTCTTTGGTTCTTTAACAGCTGTAGGAATGACCACCATCTGTAATCCAGAGGACTGGCTGGTGTGACTTGCTTCACAAGAGGACACTGTGGCTGGAACTCCTGACCAGCTGAGCTTTGCCTAGCCTGACTTGGGCTTCCCAAGCCAAGACTGCTTGCTCCTGCAATTCAGCACCTCTACCCCCACCCCATCAAAGAGGCCACATCGCTGAAATGGCAGAGAGACGGTGAAGAGTGAGGAGGGATGGTAGCATTTGACATGGTGTTGGTAGTCTCTCTAAGAGATGGCATTGACTACTTTTCTGTTTTTCTTTCCATCTTAAAAATTTTGTGTTTTTACAGAGAGCAAACAAATAGAATGTGTACATAAAAAAGCTTCAGAAAGTATGTAACAGTCTTCATATCAATGTTCGAAACAAAAACAACTCAGCAAACTAGGGATAGAAGGAAATCTGATAAAAGACATCTACAAAACCTAGAGCTAACATCATCATACTTAATGGTGAAAGACTGAATGTCCCCTACCCGCAAGATTGGGAACCAGACAAGGATGTTTATTTTCACAACTCCTGTTCAGTATTTTACTGGAAGTCCTAGCAATTGCAGTAAGGAAGAAAAAGAAATAAAAAGCATTCTGATTGGAAAGGAAGAAATAAAATTATTCCTATCTTCAGATGGCATAATAGTCTGTGTAGTAAATCTCAAGAAATTTACAAAGAAGCTCTTAGTACTAATAAGTGAATTTAGCAGGGTGTAGGATAAAAGGTTAACATAAAAAAGTCAATCATATTTCTACACTAGCAATAAACAATTGGAAACTGACCCCCACTCCCCTCTCCCATAAATGAAATACTTAGGTATAAATCTAAAAAAAATATGCTCAGGATCTTTATGCTGAAAACCAGAAAACATTGATGAAAGAAATCAAAGAACACCCATACTATGTTCGTGGATTAGAAGATTCAGTATAGTTAAGATGTCAATTCTTGGAGCCAGCCTGGTGGCGCAAGCGGTTAAGTGCATGCAGTCTGCTGTGGCAGCCTGGGGTCTGCCGGTTCGGATCCCGGGCGCGCACCGACGCACTGCTTGGCAAGCCATGCTGTGGCGGCGTCCCACATAAAGTGGAGGAGGATGGGCATGGATGTTAGCCCAGGGCCAGTCTTCCTCAGCAAAAAAAGAGGAGGATTGGCAGATGTTAGCTCAGGGCCGATCTTCCTCACAAAAAAAAAGAAGATGTCAATTCTCCCTAAATTGATCTATGCATTTAATGCAATTGCACTAAAAATACTAGCAGGATTTTTGTAGATATTAAATTAGTTGATTCTGAAGTTATAAGGAAAGGTAAAGGAACTAGAATAGCAAAAACAATTTTGCAAATGAAGAGCAAAGTTGAAGAGTTCACACAACCTGATTTTAAGACTTAACTATAAAGCTACAGTAATCAAGACAGTGTGAGATTGGTGAAAGGTTAGTTACATAGACCAGTGGAACAGAACAGAGTCCAGAAATAGACCCACAGAAATACGGCCAATTGATTTTTAACAGCGGTGCAAATGCAATTCAATGGAGAAAGGACAGCCCTTTCAATTCATGGTGCTGGGAAAACTGGATATCCATATGTGAAAAATGAACCTTGACCTACATCTTACACCATATATAAAAAAATAACTCAAAATGGATGATAGACCTGAAAGTAAGAGCTAAAAATATAAAACTCTTGAGGAAAACATAGGAGAAAATCTTTGTGATCTTGGATTAGGCAAAGAGTTCTTGGATACAACCCCAAAAGCACTATCTGTAAAGGAAAAAAATTGGTAAGTTGGACTTTATCAAAATTAAAGTCTTTTGCTACATGAAGGACATTACAAAGAGAATGAAAGACAAGGGATATTGGGAGAAAATATTTGCAAATCACATTCTTAACAGACTTGTATCCAGAATATATAAAGAATTTTCAAAACCTAACCAGAAAACAATTCAATAAAAAATGGGCAAAAATTGAACATACACTTCACTAAAAAAGATATACAGATAGCAAATAAGCACTGAAAAGATGTTTAACATCATTAATCATTAAGGAAATGCAATTAAAACCACAGAAAACATTACACACCTATTAGAATGGATAAAATAAAAAATAACAATACCAAGTGCTGGCCAGGATGTGGAGAAACTGGAACATTCATACATTGCTGTGGGAATGCAGAATGCCACTCTGGAGAACAATTATGCAGTCTGTTATAAAGTTAAGCATACATTTACCATATAACCCAGCAATTCCACTTCTACATGTTTATTCCAAAGAAATGAACTTATGTTAATGCAAAAATTGTACACAAATATTTGTAGCATCATTATTCATAATCATCCAAAATGTCCCAAGTCAAAACTGGTTCAACATTTGAAAATCACTCAGTGTAACCCACCATATTAACAGACTAAACCAGAAAAACTACATGAACTAAATGTCCTTCAGTGGGTGAATGGATAAACATACTGTAGTTCATCCATACAATGGAATAGTATTCAGAAATGAACAAACTATTGATATATTCAATAACTTGAGTGAATCTCAAATGTGTTATATTGAGCAAAGGAAGCCAATCTCAGGTGGTTACATATGGTATGATTCCATTTATATGATATTCTGAAAAAGGCAAAACTAAGGGGACAGAGAACACATCACTGATCGCCGGGGGTTAAGGGTAGGGAGAAAGTCTGACTGCAAAGGGGTAGCATGAGGGCATTCGTGGGATATTGGAATTGTTCTGTATACTATTAATGGTTGTTGCAAGAACCTATGCGTGTATTAAAACTCAGTACTGTGCACACAAACACACACATTTTTACTGTATGTAAATTTAAAAGTATTTTTTTAAGTTAATAAGGAAAAAAGCTCTCTAGTCTAGAATCTCTTTATAAAATCCTGCTCTTGACCTCAACAATCCCTGCAACCGCTATGCCGTTTTTCTGCTTTCATGGTAAAATATAGTTTATGTTTATTGTCACTATTTTCTTGCTAACCATTCACTCTTTTTAAAAAATATTTTAAAACATTCAGCAACATAATGCATACACATGATTAAAAGATCAAGGAGCATGGAAGGGTTTATAAGGAAAAGCAACAGTCTCCATCCCACTTGCTTTCTTGTCATTCTAGATCCAGCTCCCCAGAGACAAACCCTTTAAATCTTTTGTATGTTTAGTCTCTTTGGTGATTATAGCTACATCTCTAAATAATATGCTTGTACTGTTCTTTCTCAATTAATCAAATTTAGATGTTATCCTCTGACTTTCTGCCATGACAGATGAGGACTTGTCTCACTTATATCACCCTTCACTTTGCCTGCCGCCTTCTCCCTGGATTTGATGGTTTTAAGACTGTTTTTATTTCCTGTATTGTTTACCCTTATAATCTTAAACAATACATTTAATCACATATTTCTCGTTCCAACAAGTTTTGTCAGTATCTCTTGACTTTGTAGGATGATAATAGCATTCCTACCTTTCGCTCCATCTTTTCTCTCTTTGCCTTTCATATTCTGTCAGCTGTAACTTTACAATTATAGCATTGTAATTGGATAAATTACTTTCTATTCTGCAACTATTATTAAAACATCCATATTTTCTTCTATAACTTCTATAAGTTGAATTTAAAAGTTGAAAGCCAATAGAAAGAACATTTATATTATTGTGACCTTGTAAATATTGCTCACTGCAAGTCCTAGTAATATGCTTGGATTATATTTCTCTTAAGGTCCAGGGTCATGTTTCTAGAGAAATGTTGCTAGCATTAATTAATTCTTGAAAATTTTTATTAGAATCTACTGACATTTTGTTCTGAATTGGACCAGTTGCTTTTTAGTCTTTTGAACAGCCTTTTTCCTGAGATTTTACTTTTCCTTTGAACTTCTGGGATTTTCCGTACTTTTGTATCCCTCACCTTCTGCTTTCTTTGTTTTCACTCTTATTTTGCTGGAGCACATACTCAAGTAATTTTTCAGAAAGGGTACATGGGTGATAAATTTTCCAAATCTTTGCATGACTTGATTTTGCCTGTTTTTTGATAACTTAGCTGAATATAGAATTCTAGGTTTAAAATAAATTTCCTGCAGAACTGTAAAGATCTTTTTTCAATATGTCCGAGAATTCATTGATGAAAAGACTGATGCTAGTCTGAATCTTTCTTTGTGACCATTTTCCCTTTGGAAGCATTTGGGAATGTCTCTTGAAAATTTCACCATGCTGCATCTAGGTATAGAGTTTTTTTCTTTCATCTTCTTTAGCAGTTAGTGCCGTTCTTTCAATATGAACAGTTCTTTTTCTGTTCAGCTCTGAGAAATTTTCAAGTTTTTTATTTCCTCTCCTCTATTTTCTCTTCTTTCTTTCTGAAATTTTTATATTAGGCCTCTTGGATTTTATACTCTGTGATTCTTATCTTTTCTCTCGTTTTTCTAAACTGATTTTATCTTTTATGTCCTCTTTTAAGTTTTTATGTCTGAATAATAATTTTAACTAAAAAGCATGCTCTTATTTTCTGAGAATACTTTTTTTCTTAGCATCCTGCTTTTTTTAATGGGTGCAATATCTTCTAAATCTCTCTGAAGTAACAGATCATAATTTTTTTCAGTTCTGTTTTGTTTCATCTTGGTTGTTTCTCTATCTTAGATTTTATTATGCTGTAGATTTTCTTCAAATATCTGGTGGTCTTTGGTTGTCCATGGCAAAGAATGAGAGGATAAGAAAGATGACATAATTTTTTACACATGGATGAAGATTGTTAATTGCAGGCTTCACTTTTAAGGCTCTGCCACTTACTAGCTATGTGATCTTGGGCAACCACTCTGTCTTAACCACTCTGTCTCATGAGAACAAAATGAGATAATGGTATGTTCTTTATTGTTTTGTTGTATTTTTTTTTTGTGTGAGGAAGATCAGCCTTGAGCTAACATCCTTGCTAATCCTCTTCTTTTTTTGCTGAGGAAGACCGGCTCTGAGCTAACATCTGTTACCAATCCTCCTCTTTTTGCTGAGGAAGATTGGCCCTGGGCTAACATCTGTGCCCATCTTCCTCTACTTTGTATGTGGGACACCTGCCACAGCATGGCTTGATAAGCAGTGTATAGGTCCATGCCTGGGATCCAAACTTGTGAACCCCAGGCCACGAAAGCGAGGTGCGCAAACTTTTTTTTTTTAAGGTTAATTTATGTGTTTATTTTCTCAGTGTGTAAGGAAGATCAGCCCTAACATCCATGCCAGTCCTCCTCTTTTTTTGCTGAGGAAGACTGGCCCTGGGCTAACATCCATGCCCATTTTCCTCCACTTTATATGGGATGCTGCCACAGCATGGACTGACAAGTGGTGCATCAGTGCGCACCTGGGATCCAAACCCGGGCCGCCAGCAGTGGAGCGCAGAAGTGCATGAACTTAACCACTACGCCACTGGGCTGGCTCCAGGATTTCCTTCTTTTTCAAAGCTGAATAATAGTCCATTGTATACATATATATGTATATATAATTCCATTAATATAGACTATTATTTTATAATTATATATGATGTAATATATATACTGTAATTAGATATACATATACTGCATTTTCTTTATAATTCATCCGTTAATGGACATTTAGATTGTTTCTATATCTTGGCAATTGTGAATAATGCTGTAATGAACATGGGGATATAGATAAGTCTTTGAGATACTGATTTTGTTTCCTTTGAAATTTTATTTATTTATTTAATTTTCCCCCAAAGCCCCAGTAGATAGTTGCATGTCATAGCTGCACATCCTTCTAGTTGCTATATGTGGGACGCGGCCTCAGCATGGCTGGAGAAGTGGTGTGTCGGTGCACGCCCGGGATCCGAACCCGGGCTGCCAGCAGCAGAGCGGTTAAGCACACACTTAACCGCTAAGCCACGGGGCCGGCCCTGATTTTGTTTCCTTTGGATATAGAGCCAGAAGTGGGATTGCTGGATCGTATAGTAGTTCTATCTGTAATTTCTTGAGGAACTTTCATATTGTTTTCTGTAGTGGCTGTACTAGTTTACTTTCCCACCAACCATATACAATAGTTCCCTTTTCTCCACATCCTCGCCAACACTGAATTATCTTGTGTCTTTTTGGTAATAGACATCCTAACAGGTGTGAGCTGGTATCTCATTGTGGTTTTGATTTGCATTTCCCTGATGATTAGTGATGAGCACCTTTTCATGTGCCTGTTGGCCATTTGTATGTCTTCTTTGGAGAAATATCTACTCAGGTCCTTTGCCCATTTTTTAACTGAGTTATTTGTTTTTTTCCCATTGAGTTGTATGGGTTCCTTATATATACATTGCATATTTATCTCTTATCAGATATGTGATTTATAAATATTTTCTTCCATTCCATAGATTACCTTTTCTTTTTGTTGATGGTTTCCTTTGCTGTGCAGAGCTTTTTAGTTTAATGTAGTCCCATTTGTTTATTTTTGCTTTTTTGCCTTTGCTTTTGGTGTCACATCCAAAAAAATCATAGGAGTTTTATGGTTTTGGGTCTTATGTTCAAGTCTGTAATCGATTTTGAGCTGATTTTTGTGTATAGTTTGACAGTGGGCCAGTTTCATTTTTTCTCTATGTGGCTGTCCAGTTTTCCCAGTGCCATTTATTGAAGAGACTATCCTTTCCCCACGTACTCTTGTCAAAGATTAGTTGACCATATTTGCAAGGGTTTATTTCTGGGCTCTCTATTGTGTTTCATTGCCCATGTGTCTTTTTTTTTTTTTTTTTTTTAAATGTCTGGAGCCATTTTTGGTTGTTACAACTTGAAATCTTGTCACAACTTGGTTTCTGCTTGGAATCTAGTGGGTAGAGGCCAGGGATATGGCTAAATATCCTACAATGCCTACCAAAGCCCTTCACAACACAGAATAATCCAGTCCTAAATGATAATAGTGAAAAAGTTGAGAAACTCTGCCCTAGTCCAAACTGCTAAAATCTCTTACTTGAAGTACTGTAATAGCCATCTAACTGGGTTTCCTTCTTTTACTTTTACCCTTATACAATCTCTTCCCTGCAAAGCACAGCCATATGATACTTTAAAAACATAAATCCATCTTGACACTCCCCTGCTTAACACCCTCCAATTGCTTTCCACTATACTTAGGATGAAATCCCAACTTCTTAACATAAAGCTTGTTTTATATTTCTACATTATCTGGTCCTTACTTACGTATTACTTCTTTACATACCACTCCCCTTTGACTACTATGCTTGAAATTTACCTACTGTCTTTCTGAACATCAAAAATGCTAAACTTGCTTCTGCCTCAGGGCTTTGCACTTACGTTCCATCTGCTTGAAGTCCTTTCCAATGAGTTTTCACATAGCTGGCTGATCTCTCATCTTTCAAATCTAAGATCAAATGTCACCTCCTTAAAGGCAGACACTGCCTATCTACCAGGGCATTATCAATTATATCACTTGTTTATTTCCTTCATAACACATCATTAGAAATCATTTTGTTTCTTTTCTTTCCCAAAACTAGACTGTAAGCTCTTTGAATGTAGATATCTTGTCTGTTTGTTCACCACTATCTTTCCAGTACTGGATCAGGGGCTTAATAAATAAATTTTCTATGTATAGAATCATGTTGTCCACAAACAGTGAAAGTTTCACTTCTTCCTTTCCAATTTGGGTACCTTTTATTTCTTTTTGCCTAATTGCTCTGGCCAAAACCTCCAGTACAATGTTGAATAGGAGTGGTGAGAGTAGCGACCCTTGTCTTGTTCCTGTTCTCAGAGGGATGGCTTTCAGTTTTTCACCATTAAGTATGATTTTGGCTGTGGGTGTTGATGTACTTTCCTTCTATACCCATTTTTTTTTAAATTTTTTATTTGTTTATTTTTTTCCCCCAAAGCCCCAGCAGATAGCTGCATGTCATAGCTGCACATCCTTCCAGCTGCTGCGTGCGGGACGCGGCCCCAGCATGGCCAGAGAAGCGGCACGTCGGTGCGTGCCCAGGACCGAACCCGGGCCGCCAGCAGCGGAGTGCGTGCACCCAACCGCCAAGCCACGGGGCCGGCCCCCTTATATACCCATTTTATTGAGAGTTTTTATTATAAGTGGATGTTGGATCTAGTCAAATGCTTTCTCTGCATCTCTTGAGATGATCATGTGATTTTTATCCCTCATTTTGTTAATGTGGTGTATCTTATTGATTGATTTGCAAATGTTGAACCATCCCTGCATCCCTAGTATAAATCCCACTTGATCATAGTGGATGATCCTTTTAGTGTATTGCTGTATTCAGTTTGCCAGTATTTTGCTGAGGATTTTTGCATCTATGTTCATCAGTGATATTGGCCTATAATTTTCCTTCTTTGTGTTGTTCTTGTCTGGTTTTGGTATGAGGGTAATGTTGGCCTAATAGAATGAGTTAGGAAGCATTCTGTCTTCTTCACTTTTTTGGAATAGTTTGAGAAGGATAGGTATTAAATCTTTGAATGTTTGGTAAAGTTCTCAGAGAAACCGCCTAGTCCTGGACTTTTGTTTTTTGGGAGGTTTTTGATTACTGTTTCAATCTCTTGTGATTGGTCTATTCAGGTTCTCTATTTCTTCTTGATTCAGTTTTGGGAGGTTGTATGAGTCTAATAATTTATCCATTTCTTCTAGGTTATCCAATTTGTTGGCATATAGTTTTTCATAGTATTCTCTAATAATCCTTTGTGTTTCTGTGGTATCCATTGTAGTTTCTCCTCTTTCATTTCTGATTTTATTTATTTGAGCCTTCTCTCTTTTTCTCTTAGTGAGTCTGGCTAATGGTTTGTCAATTTTGTTTATCTTCTCAAAGAACCAGCTCTTAGTTTCATTGATCTTTTCTACTGTGTTTTTTTTTAAGTCTCTATTTCATTTATTTCTGCTCTAATTTTTACTATTTCCCTCACTATGCTGACTTTGGGCTTTGTTTGTTCTTTTTCTAGTTCTATTAGGTGTAGTTTAAGATTACTTATTTGAGATTTTTCTTCTTTGTTGAGGTGGGCCTGTATTGCTGTAAATTTCCCTCTTAGAGCCACTTTTGCTGCATCCCATAAGAGTTGGTATGTTGTATTTTCATTTTCATTTGTCTCCAGGTATTTTTTGATTTCTCCTTTGATTTCTTCATTGATCCAATGGTTGTTCAGTAGCATGTTGTTTAATGTCCACATATTTGTGACTTTCCCAGCCTTTTTCTTGTGGTTGATTTCTAGTTTCATAGCATTGTGGTTGGAAAATATGCTTGATATGATTTCAATCTTCTTAAATTTATTGAGGCTTCCCTTGTTTCCCAACATATGGTCTGTCTTTGAGAATGTTCCATATGCATCTGAGAAGAATGTGTATTCTGCTGTTTTTGGATGGAATGTTATATATATATCTATTAAGTCCATCTGATCAAGTGTTTCATTTAAATCCACTATTTCCTTGTTGACTTTCTGTCTGGGTGATTTATCTGTTGCTGTAAGTGGGTTGTTGAGGTCCCCTACTATTATTTGTTCCTTTAGATCTGTTAATAGTTGCTTTATATACTTTGGTGCTCCTGTGTTAGGTGCATATATTCATAAGTGTTATGTCTTCTTGGTGGAATGTCCCTTTTATCATTATATACTGCCCTTCTTTGTCTCTCATTACCTGTTTTATCTTGAAGTCTACTTTGTCTGATATAAGTATGGCAACACCTGCTTTCTTTTGCTTGCCATTTGCTTGGAGTATTGTCTTCCGTGCCTTCACTCTGAGCCTATGTTTATCTTTAGAGCTGAGATGCGTTTGCTGGAGGCAGCATATTGTTGGGTCTTGTTTTTTAATCCATCCAGCTACTCTGTGTCTTTTGGTTGGAGTATTCAATCCATTTACATTTAGAGTGATTATTGATATATGAGGGCTTAATACTGCCATTTTATTTCTTGTTTTCCAGTTGTTCTATATATCCATTGTTTCTCTTCTCTTGTATTTTTGGCTGGGCTAGCATTCATGGGCAGGCTAGGCTGTCCCTGCCTCCTCTTAGAATCATGCCAGCCAGCCACTGTGTGAGGACCTGCGACCTGGCTTGCTGCTGCCAGGGAGGGGGAGGGGTGCACTCACCTATCTCCACTGCTTCCTGGGGATCCAGTCCACTCACCTTCAGATGTATAGTTGCGTGGGTCTCTCAGGCGTCCTGTTGTGTTGTGTGGGTATCCTTCATTGGTCAATGAATGTCCGTTTAGTTGTAATTCAGAGGGGGAGAGACAAAGGGAACAGCTTACTCCGCCATGTTGCTGATGTCACCCCCTAAATGTCACCATGTCATTGCTGTATGAATGCAAGAACTAGAAGAAAAATGGTTTTACCTACAGAAATGACTAAGTCTCCAGAAAATCTTGGTTTTATTTTTTTTATTTATTTTTTTTTAGCTCAGTATTTTTTTTATTACCACTTCTAAAAAACATGTTACAACTGAAATGCCATGTTCTAAAATTCCAAAATTATGTTCAGCAAAAGATCTGATTTAGAAACCATTTTGAGATATAGTCTCTGAGTTCACTATCGCACTGATGCTCTCCTCTGTCCATCCCAGATGGACAGTTCTTTGAGATGCAACTCATGTCCTATCATCGTGTTCTTTTTTTTTTTTTTTTTTTGTGAGGAGATCAGCCCTGAGCTAACATCCGCCAATCCTCCTCTTTTTTTTTTTTTGCTGAGGAAGACGGCCCTGGGCTAACATCTGTGCCCATCTTCCTCCACTTTATATGGGACGCCGCCACAGCATGGCTTACCAAGCAGTGCGTCTGTGCACGCCCGGGATCCGAACCAGCGAACCCCGGGCCGCCGCAGCGGAGCGCACGCACTTAACCGCTTGCGCCACCGGGCCGGCCCCTCATCGTGTTCTTTTATATCACATTTTTAGCAATAGCTTTTACTCTGCGTTTTTGTTTTTTATTGATGTTTTAATGGTTTCTAACATTGCGAAATTTTGGGTTGTACATTTTTGTTTGTCCATCACCATATATATGACTCCCTTCACCCCTTGTGCCCACCCCCCACCCCCACTGCCCCTGGTAACCACAGTCCAGTTTTCTCTGTCCATGTGTTGGTTTATATTCCACATATGAGTGAGATCATACAGTGTTTGTCTTTCTCTTTCTGGCTCATTTCACTTAACATAATACGCTCCAGGCCCATCCATGTTGTTGCAAATGGGACGATTTTGTCTTTTTTTATGGCTGAGTAGTATTCCATTGTATATATATATACCACATTTTCTTAATCCAATCGTCAGTCGAGGGACACTTAGGTTGCTTCCACTTCTTGGCTATGGTGAATAATGCTGCAATGAACATAGGGGTGCATAAGCCTCTTTGGATTGTTGATTTCAGGTGCGTTGGATAGATTCCTAGTAGTGGGATGGCTGGATCATAGGGCATCTCTATTTTTAATTCTTTGAGGAATCTCCATACCGTTTTCAATAGAGGCTGCACCAATTTGCATTCCCACCAGCTGTGTATGAGGGTTCCTGTTTCTCCACATCCTCTCCAACATTTGTTGTTTTTTGTCTTGGTGATTATAGCCATTCTAACAGGCGTGAGGTGGTATCTTAGTGTTGTTTTGATTTGCATTTCCCTGATGATTAGTGATGTTGAGCATCTTTTCATGTGCCTATTGGCCATCTGTATTTCTTCCTTGGAGAATTGTCTGTTCATTTCCTCTGCCCATTTTTTGATCGGGTTGTTTGTTTTTTTGTTGTTCAATTGTGTGAGTTCTTTATATATTATGGAGATCAACCCCTTGTCAGATGTATGTTTTGCAAATATTCTCTCCCAGCTGGTTGGTTGTCTGTTCATCTTGATTCTGGTTTCATTTGTCTTATAAAAGCTCTTTAATCTGATAAAGTCCCACTTGTTTATTTTTTCTTTAGTTTCCCTAGTCTGGGTAGGCATGTCATCCGAAAAGATTCCTTTAAAACCAATGTCAAATAGTGTGTTGCCTATATTTTCTTCTATGAGTTTTATAGTTTCAGGTCTCACCTTCAGGTCTTTGATCCATTTTGAGTTAATTTTTGTGAATGGCGATAGCACATGGTCCACTTTCATTCTTTTGCATGTGGCTGTCCAGTTTTCCCAACACCATTTATTGAAGAGACTTTCCTTTCTCCATTGCATGTTCTTAGCACCTTTGTCGAAAATTAGTTGTCCGTATATGTGTGGTTTTATTTCTGGGCTTTCGATTCTGTTCCATTGATCTGTGTGTCTGTTTTTGTACCAGTACCATGCTGTTTTGATTACTATTGCTTTGTAGTATGTTTTGAAGTCAGGGATTGTGATGCCTCCTGCTTTGTTCTTTTTCTTTAGGATTTCTTTAGCTATTCGGGGTCTTTTGTTGCCCCATATAAATTTTAGCATTCTTTTTTCTATTTCTGTGAAGAATGTCATTGGGATTCTGATTGGGATTGCATTGAATCTGTAGATTGCTTTAGGTAATATAGACATTTTAACTATGTTTATTCTTCCAATCCACGTGCATGGGATATCTTTCCATTTCTTTAGGTCATCATGGATTTCTTTCAATAATGTCTTGTAGTTCTCATTGTATAGGTCCTTCACCTCTTTGGTAAGATTTATTCCTAGGTATTTTATTCTTTTTGATGCAATTGTAAATGGTATTATCTTTTTGAGCTCTCTTTCTGTTAGTTCATTATTAGCATATAGAAATGCAACTGATTTTTGTAGATTGATTTTGTACCCTGCAACTTTGCTGTAGTTGTTGATTGTTTCTAATAGTTTTCCAACAGATTCTTTAGGGTTTTCTATATATACAATCATGTCATCTGCAAATAGTGAGAGTTTCACTTCTTCGTTACCTATTTGGATTCCTTTTATTCCTTTTTCTTGCCTAATTGCTCTGGCCAAAACCTCCAGTACTATGTTGAACAGGAGTGGTGAGAGTGGGCAGCCCTGCCTCGTTCCTGTTCTCAGAGGAATGGCTTTCAGTCTTTCCCCATTGAGTATGATGTTGGCTGTGGGTTTGTCATATATGGCCTTTATTATGTTGAGGTACTTTCCTTCTATTCCCATTTTATTGAGAGTTTTTATCATAAATGGATGTTGTATCTTGTCAAATGCCTTCTCTGCGTCTATTGAGATGATCATGTGGTTTTTATTCTTTGTTTTGTTGATGTGATGTATCACGTTGATTGATTTGCGGATGTTGAGCCATCCCTGCGTCCCTGGTATAAATCCCACTTGATCATGGTGTATGATCTTTTTAATGTATTGTTGTATTCGGTTTGCCAATATTTTGTTGAGGATTTTTGCATCAATGTTCATCAGCGATATTGGCCTGTAATTTTCTTTCTTTGTACTGTCTTTGTCTGGTTTTGGTATCAGGGTGATGTTGGCCTCATAGAATGATTTAGGAAGTATTCCATCTTCCTCTATTTTTTGGAATAGTTTGAGAAGGATGGGTATTAAATCTTCTTTGAATGTTTGAAAATTAACTGGAGAAGCCATCTGGTCCTGGACTTTTATTTTTTGGGAGGTTTTTGATTACTATTTCAATCTCTTTACTTGTTATTGGTCTATTCAGATTCTCCATTTCTTCTTGGTTCAATTTTGGGAGGTTGTATAAGTCTAAGAATTTATCCATTTCTTCTAGATTGTCCAATTTGTTGGCATATAATTTCTCATAGTATTCTCTTATAATCCTCTGTATTTCCATGGTATCCGTTGTAATTTCTCCTCTTTCATTTCTAATTTTATTTACTTGAGCCTTTTCTCCTTTTTTCTTAGTAAGCCTGGCTAAGGGTTTGTCGATTTTGTTTATCTTCTCGAAGAACCAACTCTTTGTTTCATTAATCCTTTCTACTTTTTTTTGGTCTCAATTTCATTTATTTCTGCTCTGATTTTTATTATTTCTCTCCTTCTGCTGGCTTTGGGCTTTGTTTGTTCTTCTTTTTCTAGTTCTGTTAGGTGTAATTTAAGGTTGCCTATTAGGGCTTTTTCTTGTTTGTTAAGGTGGGCTTGTATCGCTATGAGTTTCCCTCTCAGGACCGCTTTTGCTGCATCCCATATGGTTTGATATGGCATGTTATCATTTTCGTTTGTTTCCAGATAGTTTTTGATTTCACCTTTAATTTCATCAATGATCCATTGGTTGTTCAGTAGCATGTTGTTTAATCTCCACATTTTTGTCACTTTCCCAGTTTTTTTTTCCTGGTTCATTTCCAGTTTCATAGCCTTATGGTCTGCAAAGATGCTTGTTATGATTTCAATCTTCTTAAATTTATTGAGGCTTGCTTTGTTTCCCAACATATGGTCTATCCTAGAGAATGTTCCATGCGCGCTTGAGAAGAATGTGTAGTCAGCTGTTTTTGGATGGAGTGCTCTGTATATGTCTACTAGGTCCATCTCGTCCAGTTTTTCATTTAAGTCTACTATTTCTTTATTAACTTTTTGTCTGGATGATCTATCCATTGCTGTACGTGGGGTGTTAAGATCCCCTACTATTATTGTGTTGTTGTTGATTTCTCCTTTTAGGTTTGTTAATAGTTCCTTTATGTACATTGGTGCTCCTATGTTGGGTGCATATATATTTATAAGTGATATGTCTTCTTGATGTAGTGTGCCTTTTATCATTATATATTTCCCTTCTTTGTCTTTCTTAACCTGTTTTATCTTGAAGTCTACTTTGTCTGATATGAGTATGGCAACACCTGCTTTCTTTTGTTTGCCATTAGCTTGGAGTATTGTCTTCCATCCTTTCACTCTGAGCCTGTGCTTGTCTTTAGTGCTAAGATGTGTTTCCTGAAGGCAGCATATTGTTGGGTCTTGCTTTTTAATCCATCCTGCCACTCTGTATCTTTTGATTGGAGAGTTCAATCCATTTACATTTAGGGTAATTATTGATATATGAGGGCTTAATGTTGCTGTTTTGTCACTTATTTTCTGGTTCTTTTGCATTTCCTTTGTTTCTTGTCCCATTTGTTTTGGACTGCCAATTCAGTTTGGTTGTTCTGTCTTATAACTCTTCTAGTTTTCTCTTTGTTTATCATATGTGGTTTTGCTTTGATTATTTGTTTAGTGGTTACCTTGAGGTTTGGGCAAAAAATCTTGTGTATGAGATAGTCCATTATCTGATGGCCTCCTATTTCCTTATACTAAGTCAATTCAGTCACTTTCCTCTTCCCCTTCTAAGTTGTTCTTGTTATACCTTATTCTATCTTGTGTTGTGGCTGTGTGTTTACAGTGATGAGGTTAAATTTATTTTTGGTGAATTTCTTCCTTTGATCTTTGAGTTTAGTATTTAAGTGGTTGCTAACCTATTCCGGTAAAGATCTACTATTTTTCTGAGTTTGTCTACCTACTTTTCTCCTTCCTCCAAGCTTTGTGTTCCCTTTCTCTTCTTTTTTTCAGGCCTGAGGGCCTTCTTGAGTATTTCTTGTAGTGGGGGTCTCGTGGCCATGAACTCCCTTAGCTTTTGTTTATCTGGGAGAGTTACTATTTCTCCATCATATTTGAAGGATATTTTTGCTGGATAGAGTATTCTTGACTGAAAGTTTTTGTCTTTCAGTATTTTGAATATATCATTCCAGTCTCTTCTAGCCTGTAAAGTTTCTGTTGAGAAATCCGCTGAGAGCCTGATGAGAGTTCCTTTGTATGTTATTTTTTGTTTTTGTCTAGCTGCCCTTAATATTGTTTCTTTGTCGTTGACCCTGGCTAGCCTTACCACTAGGTGTTGTGGTGAAGGCCTTTGTCTGTTAATATATATAGGTGTCCTGTTGGCTTCGCTTACTGGTATTTCCTGCTCCTTCCCCAGATTTGGGAAATTCTCAGCTATTATTTCCTTGAATAGGCTCTCTGTTCCTCTTTCCCTCTCCTCTCCCTCAGGAATACCTATAATTCTTATGCTACATTTTCTAATAGAGTCAGATATTTCTCGGAGTCTTTCTTCATTTCTTTTTAGTCTTAGTTCTCTCTCCTCTTCCATCTGGAGTATATCTGTATTCCTATCCTCTAAAGTACTAATTCTTTCCTCCATATTGTCAGCTCTGTTCTTTAAAGATTCCAGATTCTCCTTTATCTCCTCCATTGTGTTCTTCATCTCCATCAGCACTGATTGGTTTTTCTTTATGATTTCAATCTCTTTTGTGAAGAAACTCCTAATCTCATTGAATTGTTTGTCTGTGTTGTCTCGTATTTCGTTGAGTGTTTTTATGATAGCTATTTTGAAATCTCTGTCATTTAGTTTATGGATTTCTGTGTCTTCGGGGTTGATTTCTGGGTGCTTGTCATTTTGTTTCTGGTCTGGTGATTTCATATATTTTTGCATTGTGGTTCCTGTGTTGGTTTTGTTTTTCCTCATCCTGGAAATCTCTGGTTGCAATTTCTACCTGCCGCCACTGTCTGGTGGTAAAGGGCTGTGTAGTCTAAGCCCCCTGCGCTCTGCCCCGGTTTTTCTGCTGTGATCCGCAGTTTTGTTTTTTTTTTTTTCCCCGCTGCGATCCACGGGTCCAGTCGTTTGATCAGGTCTGCCGCGGATCGCTTGGTCTGGTCTGTCGCGAATCACTTGGTCTGGTCTGCCGCGGATCGCTAGGTCTGGTCTGGTCGGTTGAGCTACAGAGTCCAGTTTGCGGGGAGGGGGGAGCTCTCTCTTTTGCCCTCTGGGTCCCTGACGTGGGAGGCTTCTCATTTGCCCCTCTTTATCCGCTCTCTGGGGTGCTCAGATGTTGATGGTAGCCCTGTGACTCCTCTGAGTCCTCTGTGCGAGAGTTTCCCACTGGCTGAGAGAGTCCGAAGAGCCACGGTTTCCCCGCCGAGGGCCGCCCCTCCCCCCTCTCTGGGAGCCGCGCAGACGGGGATCGCTGATCTGATGGGGAGGGAGAGGAGTTCTCCTTACCTCTCCCCACTTCCTCCAGGGGCCCAGCACGTTCCGCTCTCAGATGTGTGGCAGTGTGGATCCCTCGGCTCTAGCTTTTCACTGTCTGGGATTCCGTTGTTGGTCTGTGACTGTTGCTTTTGTTGTATCTTGTCGGGGGAAGAGTTCACGGGAAAGCTCACTTCGCCATGATGCTGACGTCATCTTGGTTTTATTTTAAAGTGCAAGGTGATAATAGATGATCCAAGGAAAATATCTATTAAACAGAGACAAATAATTGGAGATCTGGACAAATAAAAGGGCTGGAAAGGTAATATATTCATTGAAATCATATGACTACATAAGATTTCTAAGAGAACAGCATTTCTCAAAGTGTGGTCTCAAGGCTTCCTGAATCACTAGAGGTCTCCCTCCACATCTTCTAAATGAAGATCTCTGGGTGTGCAGCACGGGAATCTGCCTTTTAACAAGTTCCTTGGTGTTTCTTATGTGTACTAAAGTTCAGGAACTAATGGAATAGCGTATAGAGAGGAACAATCAAAAGATTCAGGACTGAGCCCTAAGATGGCCTATCTTTAAGGGTGGGAGGAAAAAATGGGGCCCAATAAGGAGATAAGGAATGATGTGCTGCAGGTACCAGGGAGAGCGTCTCAGCTGTGAAAGCGAACCACAATCACAGCTATCCTTGACTGGTCTATTAGTCTACTTGGGCTGCCATAACAAAATACTGCAGACTGTGTGGCTTAAACAAGCGGAATTTATATTCTCACAGTTTTGGAGACTGGAAAGTTCAAGATCAAGATTCCAGCAGTGTTTGGTTTCTGGTGAGAACTCTATTCCTGGCTTGCAGATGGCCTCCTTCTTGCTGCACCCTCACATGGCCTTTTCTTTGTGGTACGTGGGGAGAGAGAGAGAGATTTCTCTCTCTCTTTCTTCTTATAAGAAAGTTCTGTCAAGCCTGTCATGTTAGGGATCCACCCTTATGACCTCATTTTACTTTAATTACCTCCTAAAGACACTATTTCTAAATATGGTCACATTGGGGGTTAGAGCTTCAGTAAATGAATTTTGGAGGGATACAATTCAGTCTGTCGGTGTTTCCCTTTAGCAACAACTAGTTTGACCATGTGATCCAAGAGTATCACCACATCAATTCTAAATTCTTGTTCTTTTAGTCTATAAAGCAAAGTTCAGCTAAAACAAAGTGCTTATTTTGATCAAACCTGCATGAGATTTTTACCAAGGTTGTGGAAATACATATTTGATTTTTGTTGTGATGACAGATACTCAAATTAGTTTATGAGAGGTTACCATTAAATAGAAATATAAAACCATTTTGTGAATAACTAATACGTGACCTTCTTTCCATTCAGAATTTAAAACATGGTTTCCATTTCCTTGTCCCAAAAAACATCATTTTGCATTTTAAATTCCCTAATAATTTGTCAATATTTTGGTTTTACAGACATGGCAGGTAGGTTTTATAGACATGGATAAGAAGTCCACACACAGAAGTCCTGAAGATGCTGGGACTGGCAGAAACGGAGGTAGGAATTTTACTTGCTTTAAGACCTTTTGAGTAAATTCAAATATGTTTGATAAATTATTTTATTTGTTTCTCTCTCATTTTTTGCTAATATTTGAGAGAATAATTGTGTTACATTTTATATCAATCTAAGGTAAACACAAACAAAAGAAAAAAGCAAAGCAAAACCGAAAACACCACCAATCCCGACACAGATCAACATCTCATTCTTCAGTTGACTATGTGTTTCCTGCTTCTTCATCATCATCTTCAGGAAGCCAGACGGATTCAAGTATTGAAGGTATCTTTATCACCCTGTTAAGGTTTTTTCATTTATAAGTGAGATGATTTAGAAAAAAAATTCATTAAAACTCCTTCATAACATCTGTTTATTCAACAGATGTTCACTGAGAATACTCACTATGTACCAGGCATAATGGTAAACATGGCATGGTCCCTTCAGTCAAGGAACTTTTATTATATTGGGCAATCAAGACAAATAAATAGTCCATTACAAGGCAGATAATTGCTGTGACTTGATATGCACATGTTAAGGGGACAAGGAAAGGCTTTGAAGAGGAAAAAATATCTAAATTGCGAACTGGAGGATGAGTAGGCATTTTCCAGACAAAAAGGGGGGAGGTCGAATTCAGGAAGATTTATTACAAGCTAAAGGAATTGCATGTGCTAACCACTGTTGACATTTGGGTTTCTGATTCTTTCTCAAGTAATATGCTTACACTTCTATTTCTTGATTTATCAGTGGACTAATCAGAGTTCTTGGTTGTAAGCTGAGGAAGCTAACTCTGGCTGATTTAAATGGGAAAGGAGGGGGCCGGCCCGGTGGTGCAGGCGGTTAAGTGTGCGCGCTCTGCTGCGGCAGCCCGGGGCTCGCCGGTTCGGATCTCAGGCACGCACTGATGCGCTGCTTGTTAAGGCATGCTGTGGTGGCGTCCCATATAAAGTAGAGGAGGATGGGCATGGATGTTAGCCCAGGGCCGGTCTTCCTCAGCCAAAAAGAAGAGGATTGGCAGATGTTAGCTCAGGGCCGATCTTCCTCACACACACACAAAAAAATGGGAAAGGAATTTATTGAAAGGACATTGAGTAATTCACAGAATTGCCAAGAAACCTAGAGAACTAATCTCTGAATATGGCTAGGAACAAAGTGAAACTTGGCAGCTAGAACCATAGGCAAGTCATGCCACAGAGCCCAGTCTGGTAAGGGCACACTGCCACCACTGCCACTACTGAACCTGGATGCCTCAACTTGCATTGCCATGGTCACTAAATGCCACCACTGTTATCACTGCCACTGCTGTCACTAGACACTGGGTATTTCTGCCACGCTGCAGTATGGATTCTTCACTATCTCTGCTTCTTTGTGTCACTATCTCCTAGGCAGTGATTGACTAAGCTTAGATCACATGCCCATGTCCTAGCTGCATAGGAAACTGGGAAAGCAAATATTGGCCTTTTCAGCATTGATGGTGGGAGGCATGCGGAGGAATATTCACCAAACATAGGAAGGAGAATCAGATACTGGGCAATCAAAATATAACAGATATTCTCCCCATTCAACTCTAGACAATATCTATTGATTAGCTCACTTTAAATCACTCCTTTTTCTCACCTACCTTTATCCTCTCAGTGTTTGCTAGTTATGTTGTAGTTTTTCTATTAGTTAATATAGTATCAATAAATATTTTACTTGTAATTATACTTGTTGTTCCATTAACTTTAGTCAATTATTTTACTCTCTTTTATATAGCTACCTCTATCCTTCCCTCCATCTTTTCTTCCCAATGTCTTTTTTTGAACATTTTCACTAGTTAACGTTTATAGTCTGATCTACAACCAAAAATAACTCTTTCATTTTTTTGTCCAAATATTCACTTTAAAGGTTTAAAACCAATAATCAGCATGTAAATTATCACTGTATAAATATTGTTATTGCAGTGCCAAGTCATGTGCTAGGATTACATTTTCCTTTCATGATTACTGGGATTTTCAAAGGAGAATGTTTCTAGAATGTTTCTAGTCGCAGCACCAAGTACATTTATATTCCATCAGTTGCTTAAAACTATGCCATGTCTTAGTATTGCTTCCTGTTTGAACCATGACTTTCTTGTACAGTTTTTGTTTTTCTTAGAGTTTCTAGTTCAACTATTTGTTTTTTATTATTGACAGAAAGATAATGTAACTACCCCATAATAAAAAGATTTTCCATCCTTTTGATCATACTGTCCAGTGGAGTTCATTTCTTTTCACTGGAGATGTTCTTGCCTGTCTATTGTAAACTAGACCACTTTGTACCCACAAGGCCTGCCAGATAGCTGTCATCCTAGAATTTCCTGTCACTCTAGGTCCTCTAGTTTGGATCCATTGTTTCCTAGATCCATCTTCCTCTCTCTTAGTTTTCTGCCTCCACTGTTAGAGTACGTGGTCAAATAACTTTTCCAAAACATATATCTGGAAAGTAAACTTTCTGAGTCTTTGCATATCTCAAAATGTCATTATTCTGCTCTCACACTAATGAATAGTTTCAAAATGATTTCCCCTAATTTCGATTTCCAACCTGTTCATTTTTTCACTTTTTAGTTTTAGGCTCTATAGAAGATAAGAATTTAGCTATTTTTTTAAAATCACTGTTCCCCCCCCCCCCATGTTTACTTCCTTCCTTCCATCCTTCTAAATAGGATTTCATTATTGTAACTTTGATAAGTTCACTATTCAATAATTTCATTATTATAACTTTGCAAATGCTATTTACAGCTGAACCATGTAATGGTTTCCTTTTAGCACAACTTTTTGTTTCCTTTTCACCTAATAATTATCTTTTAAAAAATTTGTTTCATTTTCTGTGTTTGTGATATATAATAGTAATCTAAATTTCCTTTCAAAATGTTCAAAATACATCAGGTACTTTGTTAATTTCATTTTGAGGATCATCTCCTGGGTTTTTTTAACATGCTCCATCTAGAATTACTGCTCTCTAGGCCTGTTAAGCAGCTGTGATATTAGAATCTCCTTTCATCGTCATTCTGGGGTTTCCTTTACCTTTCTTGGGTTTGATCACCTGTTTTCTGAATCCTGTTTTCCTCCTCCTTTGTTTTCTCCCTTATTTTATTGGAGCAACTCTTCTAGTAACTTTCTAGGAAAAGCTACTAGGAAACTATCTAGGAAACTATGAAAAGGATAGACAATTAATTCCTATTCTGTTTGTAGTTGTAAGTTTATACCAGTAAATAAATTTCCTTTATTGACTTCTGCTTCCCGAGATGAGTAGTTAGCAGGAAATCAGTGCTTCTACAATAAATAATTAGATAAAAAGCAGAAATTATTGTTTAAAGGAAGTGGAGAGCTGCTAAGGCAATAAGAACTAGAGAGATTAAGATTCTAGAGAGGAAAGAACTATGAGAAGTGAAACGATACAAAGATTAGAGTTTGGGCCTCACCACGGGTTGGAGAACACAACAGGCCCTCTGTTGAAAACCCAGGAGGTGCAGGAATGAATCAGAGGTAAATTGAGCCTTACCGGGACTGTAATCTCATCTCAGCACAGACCCTGATTGGGTTTAGATAATCATCCATCATTTTTTTGCCTAGTGGAAGAAGGGTGAATCATCTTGGGATGAAGATAACGTCATCTAGAGCCTCTAGAATTTTGTAATACAAAATATCTAGCTTTCAATAAAATATGACTAGATATTCTGACATGACTTAAAAACGAGATTTAAAAATATGTAAATAACAGCCCTACAGGTAATCCAAATATTGGAGTTAGCTAGCAATGAATTTTACATAATTGTAATTAATGTGTTCAAGAAAATAGAGATTTGTAAACTAAAAATAATCAAATGGAAATTTGGGAATAAAAAGTGCGTTATCTAAAATTAGTAATTTACATAGATAGATTTACCAGCATATTAAACACAACAAAAAGACAGAATTGGAAAACTGGAAGTCAAGTCAGGAGAAAGAAAAAAGAATGGAAGATACAGAAGAGAGCATCGGAAACGTGAGACACAGTGAAGAGGTCTAACATGGAATTGGAATCTAAGAAAGAGAGAAGAGAGAATGAGGAAGAAGCAATATTTGAAGAGAATAATGGCCAAAATGTTTCCAAAACACATGAAAAACATCAACTACAGATACCCCCAAGCTAGATAATACAAAAAAATCATATGAGGAACTTTCACTTCTAGTCAGGAATATGGTTGTCTCTTACAGCATGGAGTGGTTAATATGGTGGCAGGCTAATAGTATTCTTTTCCACTTTCTTATTAAAATAATTCATTTTGTATATTTCCCAATAAAGTAATAGTTGTACTTATGTAGTTCTTGCTAATAAGCATAACACCTTATGTTTTCTAGATTAACTAGAGGTTGGATTCTAGTGGACTCATAGGTGTATTTTCCTCTAGATGGGTTCCTAAATGCCACATATTTGTAATATTGGGTTACAATTATAATGAAATAATTCATTTTATCTGGTATTTGTGTCTTGCAAGATTTTTCCAACCAACATAATAAAGTTAATTAAAATATCAATCTTAATTATTCTAATTCTTCAAATTATTTAGTCAATAAAATGACTTTTACTGATAGAACTTAAACTTCCAATTTTTTAAAAAACTTTTAGGTGCTCCCAAGGGAAAAATTAAAAGAAAGAGAGGTGAGAAAAGGAATAAATGGAAAAAAAAGAAAGAAAGGTAGGTAATTGTGAATAATTTAATATAAGAATAAGATTTAGCAGTTAGAGGATTCTGCACTTTCTTATTAATTAAGAAAAACAAAATCTACAGAGAATTTGCAGAGATATAAGAGAAGGAGTTGTTTAACATGGTAGTTAATGTGGAGCTAACTTAATAGTGTCTTTTTCTTCTTTTCAAATACTCAGAAAATATACAGACAGGTAAACCTTACATTTGCAATTCTATATTCAAGTGAGTAAATTTGAAGATCTAATTGGCTCTATTAAATGATTCATGAATCAGGCAGCATCTCTTCTGGCAAGCAGAGAGATACTCTGAGGGGTTATACAAAATGGAAGCCTTTTATAGAAAGGAGAGTAGGACAAGAAGTCATCAGCAAGAGAAAAATGAAAGTTCATTAGAGGAAAGTAAGAGTTTGGGTGACAGTGGCTTCTCATTGGCTGAGCTGTCACATTTCCATTGCCTGGGCTTGTTGTTGGGCAAGAAGAAAATCTTCCTTCCTCCTGCTGGATTAGTAAAGTAGTTGCACTTCCTGTTTGGGAGTACAAAAGGTACATCTCTTCCTACTGGGGTCTGTAATTGATGCTTCTTCCTCTTGGAGTCTGTCATGTCTTCCTGTTTGGGGTAATTGACAACGAGTGGGAGGGCATGAGAGCTCCCTCTATAGGTCTTCCCGATTCCAATTTTACTTGAGGTTTCCTTTATTAATTTTCACAGTTCTTCCCTTTTGATCAAAATCTTTCTCTGAAAGCATTGCTGATCAAGAATCAGGTTTTGTGAATTCGGTACCCTTCATCCCTCGGTGCCAGGAAAGACCTTTACTGGGTGTCATGTCCCACATTGGAGGGAAAGTGCGTGGACCACAAATTGCTTGAGGCCACATTTGAGTAACAAGGAAGGGTAGTATGGAGAACTCTCAGGCATTTCTTGTACTTATAGGGTGAACTAAGGGGTCATTGCTGTCTTGGACAGATCAAGGTTTCTGATGACAAATTCAAAAATCAGAGAGGTTTCTCCCTTTTGCAATAGACTGGGAAATGCGGACGAGTGCATTGTCCTTTCAAGAAAGAGAGGTAGAAAATGAAGTAAGAAGCAACAGTGAGAAAAGGGTGTACAGGCCTACTCTAGTAATCTTGGGAAAGCTGTCTCCTTCAGATGCCATCTACTTCAGTTCCTAGAAATCTTTAATTTCAGGTCACTGGATGGGGTGCAGGTCCAGTTGGGATTTGGTGCTTTCTTTAGGTGTGACACATGAATCCAAAAGTCCACTCCCTAGAGTTTGGTGGCAAAAGAGGGTTAGTCAGCAGTACCTGATAGGGGCAGTGATAATTTTAAGAACTTTGCAAGGCTTTTGTTAAGGCTCATATAATTTGCCCAGTGAAGTGGGTGCCTCAATCACTGGAGATTGTGGAAGGTATAAACCAAGTGGGAAACACATTCTCTTACGCTTTCTTTGCCACAGTGAGGGCATCAGCCTTGCAACAGGGGAAGGTGTCAACCCATCTGGAAAACATACATACAATAACAAGAACATATTGATAACCCATGCTAAGTGGCAGTGGAATGAAGTCTAGCTGCAGGTATTCAAAGGGTCCAGAGGGAGGAGGTCTGAGGCCTCTGGGGACAAAAATAATTTTTCCAGGATTATGGACCTGGCAGGTCAGATATTGCTGATAGACCATTTTTGAAATTTTGTAGAAGTTTCTCCACCAATGTTGATTCATAATTAAGTCATCTTAAATGCACTATGGTGGTTGAAGGACTGCAAAAATAAAAGAATGGGATTTGCCAGGGAGCCAGGGAGAACCAAGCAGCTGTCTTGGGTTTCCCTTAGCCCCGACCGTTCATTTAATTTACAGCCATTTTTTTCCTCTGACTCAAGAGCAGACTGTTGCCATCAGGGTGGCAAAAGTCTGGCAATGAGGGATCGTTTTCAGTTTTTTTTTCAGGAGCAGAATAGACTCCATCCACATGTGCTACAATCCTTATAGATTCTGTTGCTGCTACGTTTGCAAGAAAGCCAGATAGGGCATTTCCTTGATATTTGGATTCAGTCCGTTTAGTGTGAGCATCAGTTTTGATGACAGAGACCCAGTTCAGTTTTATGAGTTTCTTTCTATAAATCTTCTTGAAGATGAAGCATTTTTGCTGAAGCATCAGAGTAACTATAAATGATAAAACACTTTAAAAATGGTTTATTATAATGCAATTGGCAAAGAAATTTGGTTATTTCTGTGATATACAACATTTTAAGATCATAACTGGAATTATGATTGATAACATTATACCAGGACTTATCAAAATTTTAGAAATTTCACACAATTTCTAGAACACTTACATATCTATACAGATACGTATAGATATGTAAGGCTTATTATTACTTTTATCTGACAATGTTTCCCATGTAATTTAACATACCAAGTAAGCCTAATTAGTTTAATATTTCCCTTTTATAAGGAGAGAAAACACATTCTTTGAAATGTCCCAGGGGTCCTCTGGAAAATCTCAAAGTTATTTTGTTGTCAAAAGAGTTTGATTTTGGGAATTTGTCAAAGATATCAAAAGTTTTGGACACTTGACTAAATAGAATCACAAATCAATATTGAACAATACTTAATTATCTATTTAACCAAAGTGACAATAAAAGATTTCAAAGACAAATACAAGTCATGAGCAAAACTTACCTCTTTTAGTAGATTTACTTAAGTAATCAAAGACCCAATAAAGCACAGCATAATCTCTTATCAGGAGCAGACAAATAGTCTAAGAAACCTTAGTCCTTTTAACATAGAGAAAACCAAATTCTAATTTTGCACCAGCTTGCTTTTGGCATTAAAATTCATTTACTTAATTAAATTTATTCCAATCTTAGCCAGTCCTGACCACACATAAAATTCCTTTCCCTTATTATTTTAGTAGTTTTAGTAACATATGTTAGAATTTTTAACCTTTAGAAACCTTTAATTTCCATTGAAAACCAAGAAGTAAGTAATTATAAACTGACTTTTACATTAGCATGCTCTGGATTGGCAAACTTATAAATACTTTTTATAATTTCTAGAAACATGCTTTTTCATAGAAAATTTCTCAGTGTGACACAAGACATGTTTACTAATAGATCTAATTTTATCTTTAGTTTCTCTGCAGTAAGAAGCCAAAAGTAGATAAACCTAGTTCAGTAATTAATATTCAATATTTTATCTTATTAGGGAATAATCTAGATATTCAATAAGCGTCTGTCATTTAACTTAACTTAGCAAAACTCTAAGTTTCAGGTTGCCAAAAAATTTGGGAAACTTATTTGAAAAGTTCACCTAAAAAGCCCCTTTTATTCTACTTACATTTATTTAATT
This sequence comes from Diceros bicornis minor, assembly GCF_020826845.1. Classification (NCBI taxonomy): domain Eukaryota; kingdom Metazoa; phylum Chordata; class Mammalia; order Perissodactyla; family Rhinocerotidae; genus Diceros; species Diceros bicornis. Next base: position 77,241,936 of record NC_080743.1, read on the forward strand.
TACTTACTCTTAACAATTATGTTTAGATTACTTAACGAAAATTTCATCATACCAAGTTATTTTTCTTGCTGACAGTTTTGTAAGCCTATGTAGAATAAAAGTATTATATCTAATGCTGATAACTCTAAAGACATGTCTGTTTTAATTAAACCAACAAACTTAAACTAGCTTTTTTTTTACTAAAGATTATTCCAGATCATGTGAACTTGAAAAGCATTTGGTTAGTTTCTCTTATATTTTCTGAGAACTTTAGACTGCTCATCCTTACAAGTGCTTAACCTTCAAACTAAATAGAGCTCTTTACAAATTAATTTTGGTAATACCATCTGGACGTAGAAAAACATCATACATTTACAACATACGTATGCAGACACATTCACAAAATATAGGCAAATGCAAACAGCGATCTTATAAATTTTCCTTCTTTTTTTCTTAGTACAGGACAATTCTATATCTAATGTTCTCATCTTTTACAATATAATAGGGGAATTTTGGAGATTGGCAAATGGACATATCCACCCACTTATTGTTGGAATGTTTCTTTATCTCTGGGTACGTAGTTTCATTTTAACTTAGGGGAGGAGGCCTAAAAAAAATTTCCTGTCAGGCTCTGAATATCAGCTTCCAATTTGGCCAAATTTCTGTTCATAAAGTTATTAAATCCTTTTAAATAGCTTGTCAGGTTTCAGCCAGGACAAACAGTAAATATTTCTGGCAGATCAAGTAACCTCATTAATTTTAATTTTAGTTTCCCGTTGGCTGTTTAAGGGAATAACATAGCAGTTTACCGGAAAATCCTTCAGAGTTTCATCAGCTCTGGGAGGGGCCCATATGGGGCATTTAAGTTGATGGTGAAGAATTTGCATAGAGCTTCTGAGGACACTCTTTTCCAGTTGATTACAGTTGCGACATAGATCTTTGGATCAGCATTTTTTCAAAGATAGACCCCTAGGGTACATATACATATGCATATATATGCAAAAATAGCATATATGCTTTGAAAAAAATGCACATAAAAGAGAGAGATAAATTAAAGAAAAAGTAAATGGCCACATTCTTTTCCCTTTATTCCAATTTGCTGTGGTTATCCTTCCTAAATATTTGGTATGTATCCTTAGGTTCTTTCTCTATGCATATGGAAATAAATGAAATTAATATGTATGTATAATGGTATATAGTTTTATGTTACAAAAATAGATCACCAACTTGCCTCTCTAAATTTAATTTATGTAATATAATAGTTTATGCATACAAAAAGAATATTTTAATAAATATAAAGTTAGATAATGAGGGGGCCACATGGCAGCATAGGAAGACCCTGAACTCACCTCCTCCCACGGGCACACTGAATCTACACCTACATATAGAGCGATTTCTCCTGAAGAAGAACTGAGTGCTGAATGAATAGCTTCTGCATAACAAATGATACAGGGACCACATAGAAGCCAGTAGGAGAGACAGAGACATGGTATCCATGGAACCTCACCCTCTACAAGGCGGCCTGCAATAGGGAGGAGTGTCACTGAGGGGCCAAGTGCAGACTAGCCAGCCCTGGGGCACAGGGAAAAAACAGCAATTTCAAAGGCAACTACATTATATCAGAAGGAAATCCATTTACTAACCCTAGGGCATTTGCCAAAGGAGCAGGGAACTGCTGGGAATCTCTCCGGGGCTGGAGGCACCTGCAAGCACCATTTTTTGCATTCCCCCTCCACCTTAATGGGGCAAGCAAGAGCATGGTCCAGGTGCTCTAGCTGGCCTGCCAAGGACACCCGAGTGTGCCCCACGGCCCTGGCCCACACCAGCTCCAGCCATCCGCATAAGGTGGCCCCAGTGTGGCACACCCCAGTCCCCCAATCTGTGCATGTCCCAGCTCCAGCCATCTTGCCAAGATGGCCCCAGCTTGGTGCTCCCGGGACCCCCACTTGCACCTAATCCAGCCATGTCCCCAAAGTGGCCTTGGCACGTTTTATCCCGGGAATCACCTGGCCCACACCCACTCTAGCTCCAGCTGTCCTGCTGGTGGTGGGGGGGAAGCCAGCACTGAGTGCCCAGGACCCTCTGGCCTGCACTTGCTCCAGCTCAGGCTATTCTGCCAGACTGCCCAGGCTTGGCACTGTGGGACCTCCCCACCTCCAGCTGGCCCACTCCAGGTCCAGCTGGCCTGCCGAAGCTGCCTGGCCCACGCAGTCTACACAGGGGATGCTTCTACACAAGGCCACTCCTTCAAGACCAGGAGAGGTAGCTGTTTTGCCTAATTCATAGAAAACAAACTCAGAAAGTCAAACAAAATGAGGAGACAGGAAAAAATATGAAAGAGGGCTGGCCCGGTGGCGCAAGTGGTCAAGTGCACACGCTCCGCTGCGGCGGCCCGGGGTTCACAGGTTCGCATCCCAGGCACGCACCGATGCACCGCTTGGCAAGCCATGCTGTAGCGGCGTCCCATATACAGTGGAGGAAGATGGGCATGGATGTTAGCCCACGGCCAGTCTTCCTCAGCAAAAAGAGGAGGATTGGCAGATGTTAGCTCAGGGCCGATCTTCCTCACAAAAAAAAAAATATGAAAGAAATGAACTTTCAAATCAAGAAATCAGAAAAAGAACAACTAAAATACAACTGAAAGGAATGTAGGAGAAAGGAAATAATAGAGATACAAACTTTTTAAGAGACAGGAAAAATAGACTGTAGATTAATCCAACAGTTGAATTTTTGAAAAATCCCAAAAAACTGGTCAAACTTTTGACAAACCTACTAAAAAAAATAGATACAAACAAAAGTAAAAAGGGGATATATCAACAGATACATAGCTCTAAAAACTTAAAGAGAATAATGTGAACAACTCTGTGCTATTGTGTGAGTATGAATCTGTCCACAACACAGTTATACAAGAAATCCAACTTTATTTTTCTATAATTCATCTCATTTTCTTTTTGAAGCCCTTGCTCACTGGAGAGGGATGGAAACCTGATCTCAGCCAGTCTGGAGTTTCCTCGTTTGAGTCTAATTTCAGGGATGGCGGCATGGGTAGAAAGGTGAAGAGGTGTGGGGCAGTTTTGTGTTCCCAAGGCATGGGTCGGGGGAAAGATATTCGCCTAGTCCTCAGTGTTATCTGTTCGTGATGTACATTATTCTGTCTGGTCCTCAGTCATCGATCCACACCATTTGCCACTGAGATGTTTTCATTCCTGCCCAGTCCTTTCAGGTATGGTGGCTCTCTCTCTGTTAATGCCATGTCACATGTAGGGGCATGGGCATAGTTCTGCTTCCTCACGGCAATGCAGGGGTACTAAATGCAAGGCTATTTAAAGCCTTGTCAGCATAATCTCCCCTCCCAGTCATTTGTTCTCTGGTATCATATTACTTCCCCAAGGCTCAGTGTATAGCCTCCCTTTTCCCTCACCTGAGAATCCTCATAATTGTTTGCATTATTACTGCTTCCCTGGTGCTCTGTGAATCACGTTACAGGGCCCATCTTTTGGGGATTTATCAATGTCTGTACTTTTATCACCTTCCCACAACATCATCTTCTTCCTTAGTCTGGGGAAGATTTCTTTCTAGTCTTGTTGCAGCTTGAGGTGAGGTTGTGGGGAGGGAGAACTCAGCCCAGTTCTTTCCAGTTATATTTCTCTCAAATATTCTATCTATATATGGAGCCTTCTCTAGTCCCCTAATGGCTTACATTTTTAGAAATCATGTTCAGGAAGACTTCTTTTTTTCTGTTTACTACTCCAGTTTATCCCTTCCGTAAAGCAAGGAGCTCATAGCTGCTTCACTGCTTGAAAGGAGTGTGGGAGGAGGGATAAGGAAAAGATGAACTAATAGGAGAAAAAAGGTTAATATTTCAAAAATATTATCCTGTCACATGAAAACTTGTGGCGATGACAAATTGGTGGAATAATATTTGCTAATATTTATCAAACACTTATTATGTACCAGACATTGTTCTAAGAACTTTACATGAATCAACTAATCTAATCATCACAATGATAATTAAGTAGGTACCATGACTATTCTGATTTTACAGATATGGAAACTGAGATACAGAGGGGTCAAGTAATTTAACTAAGTTTCGTTCAGTAGTGTCAGCACTTGTATTGAAACCCAAGAAGTCTGGCTTCGTTGTCCACCTTCTTATCTACTATGTAATTGGTTCTCAGATGACCCCCACAGGGACATTGGAAATGCATGGGGGATATGGATCTGCTTTTCATCAAGAATGGGGAGAGTTACTGGCATTTAGTGGACAGGGGCTCAAACTGTTAAATGTCTTGTGTGAGGGATAGTTTTGAACAATAAAGAATTGACCCATCCAAAATGTAGTAGAACTCCTATTGAGAAACACTACACTACACTATACTACCTCTAAATTGCCAAGGTTGACTCAAAAAACTTAAAAAAGAAGAAAAAGCTTAAATAGACTACTCTTCATGGAAGAAGTTACAAATGTTATCAAAAAATAAATTGCTACGGGGCCGGCCTGTTGGCACAGCGGTTAAGTGCACGTGCTTCCACTTCGGTGGCCTGGGGTTCGCAGGTTCGGATCCCGGGCGCACGCCAATGCACTGCTTGTCAAGCCATGCTGTGGCAGCGTCCCATAGAGGAAGATGGGCAGGGATGTTAGCCCAGGGCCAATCTTCCTCAGCAAAAAAAGAGGAGGATTGGCATTGGATGTTAGCTCAAGGCTGATCTTCCTCACAAATAAATAAATAAATTGCTAAGCAGATTTTCCACTTAGTTTCTTTAAAGATTTTCAGGGAAAAGGTGAGTCCCATATTAAATATAATAATCTCTTCCAGAATGTGAGAGGACATAGAAGGCCTTTTAGTTGATTTTATGAAGTTAATAAAACACAGGCAAATTAGATTTTGAGATGTATTACTAGAGACAAAGAGGGACATTTCATTGCAATAAAAGCGTCAATATATCTGGAAGATATAAAAATTATAAATGTTACAATTATAAATGTATTCACACTGTAGTGAGTTGAATAGTATCCTCCCCAAAATTCATGTCTAACCAGAACCTCAGAATGTGACCTTATTTGGAAATAGAGTCTTTGCAGATGTAATTAGTTAAGAAAAGATCATACTAGAATGGGGGGAGTGGTGAGGGGTACCTAAATTCATTGACCTGTGGTGTTATAAGAAGAGGAGAGGGCACACAGAAATGAACAGGGGAGAAGATCATGTGACTAGTGGGGCAGCAATTGGAGTTGTGCTGTGCCACAAGCCAAGGAATACCTGGGGACATGAGAAGCTGGAAGAGGCAAGGAAGGATTCTTCCCTAGAGCCTTCAGATGGAGCATGGTTCTGCCAACACCCTGATTTCAGACTTTTAGCTTCTAGAACTGTAAAAGAATAAATTTCTGTTGTTTTAAGCTACCTAGGTTTTTATAATTTGTTACAACATCCCAGGAAACTAATACACCTAATAACAGAGCCCCAAAATACATGAAATAAAAACTTGCAGAATTGAAAGGAGAAATAGACAATTCAAATTGCTGGAGATTTCAATACCCTACTTTCAATAATTGGTAGAGTAGACAGAAAATCGGTAAGGATGTAAAAGACTTGAACAACACTATCAACCAACTTGACATAAAAATATATCTATAGAACATTTCACCCACAACAGCAGAATAAATATTCTTTTAGAGCTCACATAAAACATTATCTGTAAATGTAAAAAGATTGAAACTATTCAAATTCTGTTTCTCTGATCACAGAAGAATTAAATTAGGAATCAACAATAGAAAGAAATTTAGATGATCTACAAATATCTGTAAATTTAAAAACACACTATAAAATAACCCATGGGTGATGAAATCACAAGGGAAATTAGAAAATATTTTGAGCTTGAAAAAAAATCTGTCAAAATATACGGCATGCAGTTAACTCAGTACTCAGAGGGAAACAGAGCTTTAAATGCCTATATTAGAAAAGAAAAAAAAAAGTGTCAAATCAACAATCTAAGCTTTTACCTAAAGCAAGTAAAACAAAAAGAGCAAATAACTCAAAGCAAGCAGAAAGAAGAAAATGATCAACATCAAAGTCAAATATCAATGAAATAGAAAACAGAAAAACAATATAGAAAACCAGTAAAACCAAAGGTTACTTCTTAAAACAGCAAAATTTATTTTTGATCAACAAAATTCATAAACTTTTAGCTATTCTGATCAAGAAAGAAAAAAGAGAGAAAAGACACAAATTACCAAAATTAGGAATGAAAGATAGGACGTGATTACTAACCCTATAGAGATTAAAAGTGTTTTAAGAGAATACTATGAATGACTTTTCACCAACAAATTAGACAACTTAAATGGACAAATTACTAGAGAGATGCACATTAACAAAACTGACTCAAGAGAATGTAGAAAAGCTGAATAGAACAATAACAAGCAAAGAAAATGATTTGGTAATTAAAAATCTTCTCACAAGGGAAAGCCCAGGCCCAGATGGTTTCACTGGTGAATTCTATCTAAAATTTAAGGAAGAAAGATTGCCAATCCTACAAAAATGTTTTCAGAAAATAAAGGAGGAAGAAATAGTTCCCAGTGGATTTTATGAGACCAATATTACGATATCAAAATCAGTCAAACATATCACAAGGAAAGAAAATTGCAGACCAATTATTTTTCATGAATGTATACACAAAATTTGTTAATGAAATACTAGGAAACTGAATCTAGCAGTGTTTGAAAAGGATTATACACTATGTTCCACAAATGCAAGGGTAGTTTAGAACCACAAAATCAATTAATGTAATATACTATATTAATCAAATAAATAACAAAGAAATATTCAGAGAAATAATGGCTGAAAACTTCCCTAACCTGGGGAAAGACGCAGACATCCAGATCCAGGAAGCCCAAAAAGTACCACATCAGATAACTTCAAAGAGACTCTGTAATTAAATTGTCAAAAGTTAAAGACAAAGGAAGAATCTTAAAAGCAGCAAGAGAAAAGCAACTTATTATGTACAAGGGAACTCCCATAAGACTATAAGCAGATTTTTCAGCAGAAACCTTGTATGCCAGAAGGGAGTGGGATGATATATCCAAAGTGTTGAAAGAAAAGAACTGCCAACCAAGAATTCTCTACTCAGCAAAGTTATTCTTCAAGTGAAGGAGAGGTTAAGAGTTTTCCAGACAAACAAAAGCTAAAGGAGTTCATCACCACTAGACCATGGTGATGGCCTTACAAGAAATGTTAAAGGGAGTTCTTCAAGCTGAAATGTAAGGATGCTAATTAAAGGTAAATATATAGTTAAATTCAGAATTAAAAAAAAATTTATTGAGGTCATAATAGTTTATAACATTGTGAAATTTCAGTTATACTTTATTATTTGTCAGTAACCATATAAATATGCCCCTTTACCCCTTATGCCCACCCCCGAACGCTCATCCCCTCTGGTAACCACTAATCTGTTCTTTTTGTCCATGTGTTAGTTTATTTTCCACGTACGAGTGAAATCGTATGGTGTTTTTCTTTCTCTGTCTGGCTTATTTTGCTTGACATAATACCCTCAAGGTCCATCCATGTTGTTGTGAATGGGACAATTTTGTCTTTTTCTATGGCTGAGTAGTATTCCATTGTATATATATGCCACATCTTCTTTATCTACTCATCAGTTGGTGGGCACTTGGGTTGCTTCCACTTCTTGGCTATTGTGAGTAATGCTGCAATGAACATAGGGGTACATAAGTCTCTTTGAATTGTTGATTTCAAGTTCTTTGGATAAATACACAGTAGTGGGATAGCTGGGTCGTATGGTATTTCTATTCTTAATTTTTTGAGAAGTCTCCATACTGTTTTCCATAGTGGCTACATCAGTTTGCATACCCACCAGCAGTGTATAAGGGTTCCCTTTTCTCCACATCCTCTCCAGCATTTGTTATTTTTTGTCTTGGTGATTATAGCCATTCTAACGGGTGTAAGGTGATATCTTAGTGTAGTTTTGATTTGCATTTCCCTGATGATTAGTGATGTTGAACATCTTTTTATGTGCCTATTGACCATCTGTATATCTTCTTTGGAGAAATGTCTGTTCATATCCTCTGCCCATTTTTTGATTGGTCTGTTTGTTTTGTTGTTGTTGAGTTTTGTGAGTTCTTTATATATTTTGGAGATTAACCCCTTGTCAGATATATGATTTGCAAATATTTTCTCCCAGTTGGTGGGTTGTTTTTTCATTTTGTTCCTGGTTTCCTTTGCCTTACATCTTTAGTCTGATGAAGTCCCACTTGTTTATTTTTTCTTTTGTTTCCCTTGCCTGAGTAGACATAGTATTGGAAAAGATTCTTCTAAGACCAATATCAAAGAATGTACTGCCTATATATTCTTCTAGGAGTTTTATGGTTTCAGCTCTTAGCTTCAAGTCTTTGATCCATTGTGAGTTAATTTTTGTGTACGGTGTAAGATAATGGTCTACTTTCATTCTTTTGCATGTGGCTTTCCAGTTTTCCCAACACCATTTGTTGAAGGGACTTTCTATTCTCCATTATATTGTCTTAGCTCCTTTGTCAAAGATTAGCTGTCTGTAGATGTGTGGTTTTATTTCTGGGCTTTCAATTCCGTTCCATTGATCTGTGTGTCTGTTTTTGTACTAGTACCATGCTATTTTGATTACTATAGCTTTGTAGTATATTTTGAGATCAGGGATTGTGATGCCTCCAGCTTTGTTCTTTTTTCTCAGGATTGCTTTAGCTATTCAGTGTATTTTGTTGCCCCATATGAATTTTAGGATTCTTTTTTCTATTTCCATGAAGAATGTCATTGGGATTCTGATTGGGATTGCATTCAATCTGTAGCTTGCTTTAGCTAATATGGACATTTTAACTATATTTATTCTTCCAATACATGTGCATGGAATATCTTTCCATTTCTTTATGTCATCATCGATTTCTTTCAATAATGTCTTATAGTTCTCATTGTATAGGTCTTTCACTTCCTTGGTTAAATTTATTCCTAGATATTTTATTCTTTTTGTTGAGACTGTAAATGGGATTGTATTCTTGAGTTGTCTTTCTATTAGTTCATTATTAGAGTATAGAAATGCAAGTGATTTTTGTAAGTTGATTTTGTACCCTGCAACCTTTACTGTAGTTGTTGGTTATTTCTAATAGTTTTCCAATGGATTCTTTAGGGTTTTCTATATATAAAATCGTGTCATCTGCAAACAGCAAGAGTTTCACTTCTTCATTCCCTATTTGAATTCCTTTTATTTCTTTTTCTTGCCTAATCACTCTGGCCAAAACCTCCAGTACTATGTTTAATAAGAGTGGCATGAGTGGGCACCCTTGTCTTGTTCCTTTCTCAGAGGGATGGCCCTCAGGTTTTCCACATTGAGTATGATGTTGGCTGTGGGTTTGTCATATATGGCCGTTATTGTGTTGACATGCTTTCCTTCTATACCCATTTTATTGAGAGTTTTTACCATAAGTGGATGTTGGATCTTGTCAAATGCTTTCTCTAAATCTATTGAGATGATCATGTGGTTTTTGTTCCTCATTTTGTAATGTGGTGTATCACATTTGCGGATGTTGAACAATCCCTGCATCCCTGGTATAAATCCCACTTGATCATGGTGTATGATCCTTTTAATGTATTGCTTTGTTCGGTTTGCCAATATTTTCTTGAGGATTTTTGCATCTATGTTCATCAATAATATTGGCCTGTAATTTTCCTTCTTTGTGTTTTCCTTGTCTGGCTTTAGGATCAGGGTGACGTTGGCCTCATAAAATATGTTAGGAAGTGTTCCATCTTCTTCAACTTTTTGGAATAGTTTGAGAAGGATGGGATTTTAAATCTTCTTTGAATGTTTAGTAAAATTCTCTGGAGAAGCCATCTGGTCCTGGACTTTTGTTTTTTGGAAGGTTTTTGATTACTATTTCAATCTCTTTACTTGTGATTGGTCTATTCAGATTCTCTGTTTCTTCTTGATTCAGTTTTGGGAGGTTGCATGAGTCTAAGAATTTATTCATTTCTTCTAGATTGTCCATTTGTTGGCATATGGTTTTCATAGTGTTCTCTTATAATCCTTTGTATTTCTCTGGTATCTGTTGTGATTTCTCCTCTTTCATTTATAATTTTATTTATTTGAGCCTTCTTTCTTTTTTTCTTAGTGAGTCTGTCTAAGGGTTTTGTCAATTTTGTTTATCTTCTCAAAGAAACAGCTCTTAGTTTCATTGATCTTTTTTGCTGTTTTTTTTTTTTGTTTGTTTCAATTTCATTTATTTCTGCTCTAATTTTTATTATTTCCCTCCTTCTGCTGACTTTGGGCTTTGTTTGTTCTTCTTTTTATGATTCTGTTAGGTGTTGTTTGGCATAGTTTAAGATTGCTTATTTGAGATTTTTCTTATTTGTTAAGGTGGGCCTCTGTGCTATGAATTTCTCTCTTAGGACCACTTTTGCTGCATCCCATATGAGTTGGTATGGTGTATTTTCATCTTAATTTGTCTCAAGATATTTTTTGATTACTCTTAATTTCTTCAGTGATCCATTGGTTGTTCAGTAGCATGTCATTTGGTCTCCACATATTTGTCACTTGCCGAGCTTTCTTCTTGTAGTTGATTTCTAGTTTCATAGCATTATGGTTGGAAAAGATGCTTGATATGATTTCAATCTTCTTAAATTTATTGAGGCTTGCCTTGTTTCCCAACATATGGTCTATCCTTGAGAATGTTCCATGTGTACTTGTGAAGAATGTGTATTCTACTATTTTTGGACGGAGTGTTCTATATATATCTATTAAGTCCATCTGGTCTAGTTTTTCATTTAATTACACTATTTCCTTGTTGACATTCTGTCTGGATGATCTATCCATTGATGTAAGTAGGATGTTAAGGTCCCCTATATTGTGTTGTTGTTATATCTCCTTTTAGGTTTGTTAATATTTGCTTTATATACTTTGGTGCTCCTGTGTTGGGTGCATATATATTTGTAAGTGATATGTCTTCTTGGTGGAAAGTCCCTTTTATCATTCTATATTGCTCCTCTTTGTCTCTCATTACCTGTTTTATCTTGAAGCCCACTTTGTCTAAAATGAGTATGGCAACACCTGCTTTCTTTTGTTTGCCATTAGCTTGGAGTATTGTCTTCCATCCTTTCACTCTGAGCCTGTGTTTGTCTTTAGAGCTGACACGTGTTTGCTGGAGGCAGCATATTATTGGGTCTTGTTTTTTAATCCAACCCACCACTCTGTGTCTTTTGATTGGAGAATTTGATCCATTTATATTTAGGGTGATTTTTGATACATGAGGGCTTAATGCTACCATTGTATCACTCATTTTCCTGTTCTTCTGTATTTCCTTTGTTTCTTGTTCCGTGTATTTCAGATTACCTGTTCAGTTTGGTAGTTCTCTATGATGGTTTTCTCAGTTTTCTTTTTATTTATCATTTGTGTCTCCGTTCTCATTATTTGTTTAGTGGTTACCATGAGGTTTGTATAAAAAAATCTCATAGATGAGACAGTCCATTTTCTGATATCCTCTTATTCCTTTAGTCTAAGCCGATTCTATCACTTCCCTCTTCCTCTTCTAAGTTATTGTCACAACTTATTCCATCTTGTGTTGTGAGTTTGTGATTAAAGTGACAAGATTATAATTATTTTTGATGTTTTCCTTCCCTTTATCTTTAATGTTTTAATTAAGTGTTTGCTAGCCTGTTCTGATAGAGAGCTGAAATTTTCTGATTTTTTTCTGCCCACTTATCTCCTCGCTCAAGGCTTTGTAAACCCTTTCTTTTTTTTTTTCCCCCCAGCTATGAGGGCCTTCTTGATCATTTCTTGTAGAGGGGGTCTTGTGGTGATGAACTCCCTTAGCCTTTGTTTATCTGGGAAAGTTTGTATTTCTCCATCATATCTGAAGGATATTTTTGCTGGACAGAGTATTCTTGGCTGAAAGTTTTCATCTTTCAGTATTTTGAATATATCATTCCACTCTCTCATAGCCTGTAAAGTTTCTGCTGAGAAATCCACTGAAAGCCTAATAGGGGTTCCTTTATAAGTTATTTTTTTCCACGTTGTTGCCCTTAATATTTTTTCTTTGTCATTGACTTTTGCAAGTTTTACTACTATATGCCTTGAAGAAAGTCTTTTTGCATTGATATAATTAGGAGTTCTGTTGGCTTCATGTACTTGTAAGTCCAGATCTTTCCCCAGGCTTGGGAAGTTCTCAGCTATTATTTCTTTGAATAAGCTTTCTGCTCCATTCTCCCACTCTTCTCCCTCTGGAATACATATAATTCTTATGTTGCATTTCCTAATTAAGTCAGATATTTCTCGGAGAATTTCTTCATTTCCTTTTAGTCTTAGTTCTCTCTCCTCCTCCAACTGAAGCATTTCTATATTTTTGCCCCCTAGATTGCAAATTCTGTTGTCCATAATATCAGCTCTGTTATTCAGAGAGTCCAGATTTATTTATTTCATCCATTGTGTTTTTCATCTCCAACACATTGGAGATGGTTGATTGGTTTTTCTTTATAGTTTCCATCTCTTTTATGAAAAATTCCCTCTGTTCATTAATTTTGTTCCTGATTTCATTGAACTGTCTATCTGAATTTTCTTGTAACTCATTGAGTTTTTTTATGATAGCTATTTTGAATTCTCTGTCATTTAGATTGTAAATTTATGTGCCTTCAGGATTGATTTTTGGATGCTTGTCATTTTCTTTCTGGTCTGGAGTATTAATATATTTCTTCATACTGCTTGGTGGTGTGGATTTGTGCCTTCGCATAGTGATAGTATCTGGTCACAGATTCCACCTGCTGCCCCTGGAGATGGTCAGGAGCTGTGTATTCTGAGCCTGCCGCAATCCCTGGCATCTGTGCCTAACCTTTGGAATCTATGCTGATAGATCCTGTCTGCGATTGCTGGCTGTGTGGCTCAAAGCTGCTGCTTTTCTAATATATGCTCGGGCATTCTGGCCAACTGGCTGAGCTTGTGCACCAGGCAGGGGGAGGGCTGCTTTCTTTCGTGTGCACAATCCTGGGGGTATTCTCGCTCTGCTCTCGCTATCTGCTTTCCTGGGGTGCTGGCCTGGTGAAGACACCCACCTAATAGCTTAGCCTCCTCTGTGTGGAGCTTTCCCACGGGCTGTGAGGGAATGTGGAGAGAGAAAGCATTCCCACAGAAAGCTGCTCCTCTACCCTCTTTTCTCAGAGCTACACAGTTCCACACCCTGGGTCGTTGCCAGGGAGGGAGAGAAAATCTCCTTACCTCCTTCCACTTCTGCCAGGGGATCCAGCACCTCCACCTTCAGGCATATGGCTGCATGGGTCTCTCAGACGTCTTTTGTGTTGTGTGAATGTTTTCTGTTGGTTTACGAATGTCTTTTTTGTTGTATCTTAAGGGGGAGAGTCTAAGGGAAGAGCTCATTCTGCCATGATACTGATGCTACTTTCCAGAAATTTTTAATATTGTAATTGTGGTGGGTAAATCTCTAGAACTCTAGTATAAAAGTTAAAAGACAAACATATTAAAAATGACTATAACTACAATAATTTATTAATGGATACACAATATAAAAAGATGTAAATTGTGAAATCAAATACGTAAAATGTGGGAGGAGAAGTGTAAAAATGTAGAGCTTTTGTATGCATTCAAAAATAAATTTTCTGCTTAAAATAGACTCTTATAACCATAAGATGTTTTATGTAAGCCTCATGGTAATCACAAAGCAAAAACATATAGTAGGGGCTGGCCTGGTGGTGTAGTGGTTATGTTTGTGCATTCCTGCTTCAGCGGCCTGGGGTTTGCCGGTTCGGATCCTGGGCGTGGACCTATTCACCACACATGAGGCCATGTTGAGGCAGTGTCCTACATAGAGCAACTAGAAGGACCTACAACTAGGATATACAACTACATACTGGGGCTTTGGGGAGAAAAGAGGAAGATTGGCAACAGATGTTAGCTCAGGGCCAATCTTCCTCAAACAAAACAAAACAAAACAAAACATATAGTAGATACACAAAAGATAAAGAGAAAGGAATCAAAGAATACCACTCTATAAAATCAATAAATCACAAAGGAAGAGATCAAGAGAGGAAGAAAGGAACAAAGGAACTACAAACAGCCAGAAAACAATAAACAAAATGGTGATAGCAAATCCATACCTATTAATAATTATTTTAAATGTAAATGGACTAAATTCTCAAGTCAAAAGACATAGAGTGGTTGAATGGATCTTAAAAAAAGACCCAACTATATTCTGCCTACACTAGGTTCATTTAAGTTTTAAGGACACACATAGACTGAAAATAAAGGGATAAAAAACGATATTCCAAGCAAATGGAAACCAAATGAAAGCAAGGATATCTATACTTATATCAGACAGAATAGACTTGAAGACAAAAACTGTAACAAGAGACAAAAAGGTCATTGTACAATGATAAAGGGGTCAATTCATCAAGGGAATATAACAATTATAAGTACCTATGCACCTACCATCAGAGCACCTAAATATATAAAGAATTATTAATAGGGCTGGCCCCGTGGCGTAGCAGTTAAGTGCGTGTGCTCCGCTGCTGGTGGCCCGGGTTTGGATGCTGGGTGCACACCGACGCCCTTATATACTGTGTCAAAGCTTGTCAGGCTGTGCTGTGGCGGTGTCCCACATAAAGTGGAGGAAGATCAGCGTGGATGTTAGCTCAGGGCCAGTCTTCCTCAGCAAAAAGAGGAGGATTGGCATGGATGTTAGCTCAGGGCTGATCTTCCTCACAATAAAAAAAAAAAAAGAATCATTAATAGATCTGAAGGGAGAAATAGACAGCAATACCATATAGTAGGGGACTTCAGTACCCAACTATCAGCAATGGATAGATCATCTAGACAGAAAATCAATAAGAAAATATCAGACTTAAACTACACATTAGAGGAGATGGACCTTGCAGAGAGATACAGAACATTCCATGCAACAGCAGTGAAATATATGTTCTTCTCAAGCACCCATGGAACATTCTCCAGGATAGATCTTATGTTAGGCCACAAAACAAGTCAATAAATTTAAGAAGGCTGAAATGATATCAAGCATCTTTTCCAACCACGATGGTATGAAATTAAAAATCAATTATAAGAGGAAAACTGGAAATTCAAATATGTGGTGATTAAACAACATGCTCCTGAACAACTAAAGAATCAAAGAAGAAATCACAAGTGAAATAAAAAAATATTGTGAGACAAATGGAAATAGAATGCAACATAACAAAACTTATGAGATGCAGCAAAAGTAGTCCTAAGAGGGAAATTCATAACAGTAAATGCCCATTTTAAGAAAAAAGATCTTAAATAAACAGCCTAACTTCACACCCCAAGGAACTAAAACAAGAAGAAAAAACTAAGCCCAAACTTAGTAGAAGGAAGGAAATGACAATGATCAGAGTGGAAATAAATGAAATAGAAACTAGAAAGACGATAGAAAAGATGAGTAAAACTAAGAGCTAGTTTATTGAAAAGCAAAACAAAATTGACAAACTTCAGCTAGACTAAGTAAAAAAAGATAAGACTCAAATAAAATCAGAAATGAAAAAGGAGACATTACAACTGATAACACAAAAATACTAATGATCATAAGAAACTACTATGAACAATGATACACTAACAAATAGAAAACCTAGAAGAAATGGATAAATTCCTAGAAACATACAACCTACCAAGACTGAATCATGAAGAAATAGAAAATCTGAACAGATCAGTTACTAGTAGGGAGATGAGTTAGTAATCAAAAACCTCTCCACAAAGCAAAGTGCAGGACCAGATGGCTTCACTGGCAAATTCTACTAAACATTTAAAGAAGAATTAATACCAGTCCTTCTCAAACTCTTCCAAAAGAGAAAAGAGAAGGGAACTCTTCCAAATTCATCTTAAGGGGCCATCATTACCCTAATAGCAAAGCCAGATAAGGACACTACAAAAAAGAAAATTATAGGCCAATATCCCCAATAAATATAGATGCAAAAATTCTTGGCAAAATATTAGCAAACCAAATTCAACAGTACGTTGAAAAGATCATACACCGTGATCTAGTGGAATTTATTCCTGGAATACAATGTTGGTTCAACATCTGGAAATCAATCAACATGATACACCACATTAACAAAATGAAGAATAAAAATCATATGATCATCTTAATAGATGCAGGAAAAGCATTTGACCGAATTCAACATCGTTTCATGATAAAAATTCTCAATAAGTTGGCTATAAAAGGAACCTATTTCATCATAATAAAGGCCATATATGAAAAGCTCGTAGCTAACATCATCTTAATCGTCAAAGGCTGAAAGCTTTTCCTCTAAGAGCAGGAACAAGACAAAGATGCCTACTCTTGCCACTTTTATTCAACATAGTACTGGAAGTCCTAGCCCAAGCAGTTGGGCAAGAAAAAGAAATAAAAGGCATCCAAATTGGAAAGGAAAAATTAAAACTGTCTCTATTTGCAGATGACATGATATTATATATAGAAATCCTAAGGACTCGACCAACAAACTGTTAGAACTAATAAATGAATTCAGTAAAGTTGCAGGTTACAAAATCAATATACAAAATCAGTTGCATTTCTATATGCTAACAGTAAACTTGAAAAGAGAAATTAAGAAAACAATCCCATTCACTATAGCATCAAATAGAATAAAATACTTAGGAATAAATTTAACCAAGGAGGTGAAAGACCTATACACTGAAAACTATAAGACATTGATGAAAGAATTTGAAGAAGACACAAATAAATGGAAAGATATTCTGTGCTTGTAGATTGAAAGAATTAATATTGGTAAAATGTTTGTACTACCCAAAGAAATCTATGAATTCACTGCAATCCCTATCAAAATTCCATTGGCATTTTTCACAGAAATACAAAAACAATTTTAAAATTTGTTTGGAACAAGAAAGACTCTGAATAGCCAAAGCAATCATGAGAAAGAAGAACAAAGCTGGGGGAATCACACTTCCTGACTTCAAACTATATTACAAAGCTATATTAATCAAAACAGTATGGTATTGACATAAAAACAGACACATAGAGCAATGGAACTGAATAGAGAGCCCAGAAATAAACCCTTGCATATACAGTAAATTAATTTTTGACGAGGGAGCCAAACATATACAATGGGAAAAGGATAGTCTCTTCAATAAATAGTGTTTGGAAAACTGGATGTCCACATGCAAACAAAGGAAAGTGGACCCCTATCTTACACCGTACACAAAAATTAACTCAAAATGAATTACAGACTTGTATGTAAGACATGAAACCATAAAATTCCTGTAAGAAAACATAGGAGGTAAGTTCCTTGACATTGGTCTTGGCAGTGATTTTTTAGATTTGATAGCAAAAGCAAAAATAAACAAGTGGGACTACATCAAACTAAAATGGTTTGCACAGCAAAAGAAACCATCAACAAAATGAAAAGGCAACCTACGGAATGGGAGAAAATATTTGCAAACCACATATACAATAAAGGGCTAATATTCAATATATATAAGGAACTCATACAATTCAATAGTAAAAAAATCCCCAAATAACCTAATTAAAAAATGAGCAAAGAGGGTCTGGCCCTGTGGTGTAGTGGTTAAGTTTGTGTACTCTGCTTCGGTGGCCCAGGGTTTGCAGGTTTGGATCCCAGGCTCAGACCTATGCACCACTTATCAAGCCATGCTGTGGCAGGCATCCCACATATAAAGTAGAGGAAGATGGGCACGGATGTGAGCCCAGGGTCAATCTTCCTCAGCAAAAAGAGAAAGATCTGAATAGACATTTCTCCAAAGAAGACATACAAATGGCCAAGAGGTACATGAAAAGGTGCTTATCACTAATCATCAGGGAAATGCAAATCAAAACCACAGTGAGATATCACCTCACACCTGTTAGAATGTCTCTTATCAGAAAGATAAGAGATAATAAATGTTGGCGAGGATGTGGAGAAAAGGGAACCCTTGTACACTGTTGGTGGGAATGTAAACTAGTACAGCCACTATGGAAAACAATATGGAAGTTCCTCAAGAAATTACAGATATATATACACACACACAATGGAATATTATTTGGCCTTAAAAAAGAAGGAAGTCTTTCCTTTTGTGACAATATGGATGAACCTGGAGGGCATTAGGCTAAGTAAAATAAGCCAGACAGAGAAAGATATATACTGCATGGTATCATTTATATGTAGAATCTGAAAAAAAAATTCAAACTCATAGAAACAGAAAGTAGAAAAGTAGTCGCCAGGGGCTGAGAGGTAGGGGAAATAGGAAGAGGTTGGTAAAAGGATACAGACTTTCAGTTATAATATGAATAAGGTCTAAGCATCTAATGTAACTATAGTTGGTGTTACTGTATTCTGTAACTGAAGTTTGCTAAGAGAGTAGAACTTAACTCTTCTCACCAAAAAAACAAAAAGGTAAATCTGAGAGGAGATGGAAATGTTAATTAACTTGATGATGGGAATCTTTTCACAATGTATACACACATCAAATCATCATGTTGTACACTTTAAATCTCTTACAGTTTTTTCAATTATACTTCTATCATACTGAAGAAAAATATTGGCATATGGCTAGATGGACAGATCAATGAAATAGCACAGGAAAAAATACATACAGGTTTGATATATGATAAAGGAGTCACTTCTTATCAGTAGGGGGAAATTGGCTTATTTAAGAAATAGCATTGATACAACAAGCTATCTAGAAAAAAAAATAAAGCTGGATCCATACTTCAACCTTATATTAGGATAGATTCCAGATGGATCAAAGATTAAGTGCAAAGAAATGAAACCATACAAGTATTGCAAGAAATCATTGGGAGATTTTTAAAATTTTAATCATGGAGGGGATGGCCTTTCTACATATGTTACAAAACCCAAAGCCATGAAATAAACATTAATAAATTATATCAAATACATATGTAGCATGAGCCCAAAGACCTAGCAGTCCCACTCCTAGATATATTCTCTAGAGAAACTCATGTGCTTTTACTCCATTATACCTGTACGGGGATGTTCATGGCAGTGTTGGTCATAATAGTGAAAAATGGAAAGAATTCAAATATCAATCAACAATAGAATAGACAAATAAATTATAGTATAAATGTGTAGTAAAGAATTTAACCTTGCCAAAAGAGAGATCTAGCCCTTGCCCTTGACTTCCCAGAGGTAATCTCTAAGCCCTTGGAATGTCATGCCTGATAATGTCTTTGTTTGTTTGGGGGCCTTGGATCGTGTGATTTAGCGTGAGTCTAGCCACACGAGATAGTCTAACACTGTGATTTAGGGTGGGGGCTTTGGGTCACTCCATATCAGCTGGACCTCTAGGGGGTCTAGAGATTGAGATCAGCCATGTGGGTAGTCAACCATGCCCATGTGACAGAGCCCTAATAAAAACTCTGAATACCAAGGCTTGGGTGAGCTTCCCTGGATAGCAATTCTCTATGCATATTGTCACACATCATTGCTGGGACCCCCAAATTTGCAATTGATGTCAGAAGTGAGAGTGGTGTTGGGAACCCTGGAATAACCTTACAATGGAATACATTGCAGTCGTAAAAAATATTAAGGAGTTCTTTGCTTACTGATTAGAAATGGCCTTCAAGTTATATACACAAAGAATGGTGTGTGAAATATGTTACCATTTATGGAAATAGTGGTGGCGGACTTATTAGCCTGTAAATACATACAAATATGTTTGGAAAGATACCCAAGAAATCTGTAACATTTGTTGTTGCCTTTGGAAAAGTTAGGTGGCTGCTTGACAAGAGTGGAAAGGAGACTTTTTACCTTTTAAATTTTGAACCCTGTGAATATAATCACTACTTAAAAATAAATAAATTTAGATAAAGAAAGTCTACGAGGGGCTGGCCTGGTGGCACAAGCAGTTAAGTGCGCATGCTCCGCTGCGGCGGCCCGGGGTTCGCCAGTTCGGATCCCAGGCGCGCACCGACGCACTGCTTGGCAAGCCATGCTGTGGCGGCATCCCATATAAAGTGGAGGAAGATGGGCACGGATGTTAGCCCAGGGCCAGTATTCCTCAGCAAAAAAAAAAGAGGAGGATTGGCAGATGTTAGCATAGGGCTGATCTTCCTCACAAAAAATAAAAAAAAGTCTATGTATTTCTATTTTATTGAAGCAATCATTAACATGTTTTTTATTTTGTTTTATTTTTAGGACAAAAGATGAAACATCAAGAAAAAGAAAGAGAAGAAAAAAAGGAGGAAACAACCACATGCTGTCACCTTTCCAAGGTATCGTGTACTTCAGTTTAAGGAGTTTATTTTATGGTACTTTTAGTAGTTGGTTTGCATTTTCACTGGTTGTCAAGATCACAGTTACAATGTCCAATATGTTAAGGAAAAAATTATGTGTATAATCTTGCTTGTTGGTTACATACAAGGTAAATATACTTTAAAATTTATATTTATATTATCATCTCATAAATATCTCTATCAAGATTAGTAGAGCAGACCCACATACTTCGAAACATCAAGAAATGCCAATTGGATTCTTTACCTCTGTACCTTGAGAGAGATGACGTTGAGTACATGGTTGCATACTTTCAAATTTTATTTTTAAAAATACATAGTAACATAGTTTTATATAATGTTATTAAAGTCATTTAGTATAATTAAAATACAGAATTTCAAGTCCTTAGAAAAGGAATCTGTTGAAAATTAAAAAAATGTCCTATGACTCTCAAAGTAAATATGATCAAAATGACCAAATTTGTTTTCATCTTGTCTTCTATCTTCTGTGGAATAGTTAGGGCACTATCTGCTCTTCCAAATCAGGTGCTTATAATACATTTAGAAATTATTTTGACTTGCTAAATATGATGTCCAAACTTGAATACTTTGGTTCTGTATTTGTGTCTACATTTCTTTTTGTATTTGTCCACACTTTTCTATGGAACCCCTACAGCTTCAAAAAGGCAGAGACTTTTAGAAAAGAAATATTGCCATAGGGTACAAATTCTTTGGGTAACCCAGAGCAATGATTAACCTGTTTCAGATTAGTAGACCATGCAGGCCTCCCCAAAGGACATGATGGCATTTGAGTCAAAGCTTGAAGGATGAGTAAGTTTTATTAGGCAGAAAAATGGCAAAGAGTATTCCAGGCTGAGGGAAAAGCATTAACAAGGGCATATAGGAACAAAAGTTCATTTTCAATAAAGATATTGGCATTTGAAATTGGAGCATAAGGCAAGAGATGACATGTAGTAAGAATGGAGTCCAGAGAAGTAGTTTGGAGCTAGTTTGAATTTTATTCTGTAGATATTGGGAACATTTGAACATCTTAAAACAGAGGAATGGCATTCTCTGACCTTTGTTCTAGGAAGATATATCAATATTGGAATGATTTGGAAGGAAGAAACCTATAGGAAGCTATTGCAGCCTAGTGAGGAGGAGAAACATTAGTCTAGTCAATTATAGATCAGGCTAAAGACAATGATTATGGGGTTGAAAAGGAGAGAACAGATAGAAGAGATTTTGCAAAGGCAGAATCTATATGACCTGGTAACTGGATATGGAAAGTCTCGAAGATATAGTTTTATACAAATTCATTGGTTTAGTGGGAAAAGCATATTAAAGAAGCATCTGAAATGTTTTTTAATACTATGCACAAAGTTCTCTAATTTAAGGCAGTACTATTAAAAGCTTTACAAGATGGATGATTCCTTTAAAATAAGTATGATTCAGATTGGTGGATTTCAGGTAGACCTGGCATGATACAAGTCTTCATACTCAGTGGAGGACTCTGCTAAGTCACAGGTAGGCGGTAGTGTTATAAATCAACCCACCTTGGTGTGATTAGTTTCCTTATATGCCACATAATCAACTAGTTAAATTGTAGAAGGGGAAGAATCTGGGTAATGCATAATTAAACCTTATCAAGTTAGATAATTAAAGTTTGACAGATAAAGGGTTGAAATATAGAGGGTCTATTTCCTAGGAAAAAGGGAATAAGGGTATTTCTGACAGTATTTATAAAGTTAAATATCTCAAAATAAACTCTGCATATAAAAAGGTATTTTTATAGTTCCTCTGTAGTCCATAAAACATTTCATTTATGTTTAGTACACACTTCAACTGAAAAGTTCTAAACAATTATTACACTGCAAATGTATTTTGAAGTAAATTGAAGGTAAAAGGATTCATTTTTCTGAAAAATTTTCTTAGAGGCCACAATCTCATGTCTAAGGCAAGCATTCTGTCATAAATTTTTTCATTAGGATGTGGCACTCCATTATATAACTGAAAGGCTGAAATTTGCTACCCATTTGACCAACTATTATAAGGATTTTGATAATTACATATGACTTTTCTTCTTTTAAAATCTCCAGCACATAACGGTCTCACAAAATCTCAGTGGTAAATCAGTGGATGTCATCTCAAAAAATAAAAAATAAAGCTTTTAACCTCTCAGTGCTTAGTATTGATAAAATGCAAACCTGACTCCCCTCCAGTCTTCCTCATCTCAGTAAATTTACAACCCAAGCATGATCTGGAGAGCATTCTTGATTCTTCTTTCTTTCTCCCCATTCCCTTACCATTACACACACACATTCAATTAGTGACAGTTACTATAGGTTTGCTCTCTTGAAAGACCTTCCTTCCTTCTTAGCCTAAAGACTAAAAAGTCAATCTTCAAATGTCCAGCCTCCCTTGCAGCTAGGAATGAACATTTGGCACAATTTTGGCCAGAGATATGAAGGCAAAAATCTCTAAAATTTTTATAATGTGAAAAACATAATTCTCATAAAATAGATTGGGGACATATGCCAGAGTTTTGTTTAACTCGTTAATAAGGGCACCAGCAGGATGACTGGTTCAAAAGATAATATTAAAAATTTGGATTTTTTTTATAGTGATTATGAGGTGGGATGGAAAAAAGGAATGCTGAGATAAGATTGCTAAATTAGATATAAACTGGTTCAAGTCCTACAGGGCAATAAAATGATGATCTTCAAGGTTATCCTTTCCACGGACAGAAAAGAAAATCATCGCACTTCATCCCTTTTCTTTCAGTTAGCTTCTAGCTGTATAAAGTTATGTAGATGTGTGAGCTCTAATCCATAGTAAATACTGTATCAAAGTCACAGTTCCTGGAGAGTTGGATGCCTGCTAGGAAGCCTTCTTAAACAGTGCTGTAGTGTGACGTTAAAAGGTCATGTGGTCATCACCTTATTAACTTTATTTCCAAGTTTTGAATATTCATCTTACTAATCATATTAATGAACACTCTGAACTTTACTCAGAGTTTACTGTGAAGTTTACTCAGCTTCTGCCCATCCCCAGGTATAGCCTGGGCGGCCTGCAGGGGCAGGGTCTCTTCCCCTTTCCCATTGCACTGGACCCAGATAATGGGGTACTAGGGCAAAGCACCCTCTCACCCTCTGCCCAGCTGAGGTTGGGTCTGGCAGTCCGGGCAGCAGAGTTAACAGCAAGATGGCATCAGATACTACTGGGTAATGTTAGCTATGCTGAAGAATAAATATGCTTGTATGATAAACATCACACTGTAATACAGTAAGAATAAATAAAATTAAAATTCTGAAAAAGAGTAAAAAGGATAAAGAGACAATAGGCATTATCATTTAATATGTCCAAAGTTTTATATCCCATTATAAACTATTGTACTTCACTAAAATATGTGGTCAGTTGTGTAATCAAAGATAATTCTGTCAATTATATCCCAATTAAAAATAAAAAAATAGACAATATATGGTTAAACAAATAAAAGAATTAAAAAAAAGATAACTCTAAAATTTCACCTGGTAGTTGGCATTGGATTTTACTTTTGTGGAATTACAAACTCACTAATAAGCCTCACCCCTCACAAAGTGTATGCAAAACTAATATTAAGTACTTGATTGATTTGAAATAATTTCAGGTTGAAAGTTGCTGAACACTCTAACACTCAAAATAAGTATCCAAAATTTGCAAATCCAGGAAATTTACTATCAGTTATTTCCATTGCCATTCATTTCTACTCATTCTTTATAAATCCTTATTTGTGGGTTTTTTCCCATAGATGAGTAACCTAACTTGTATCATTTGAAACTTAGATTTTCATAGTTACACTTTGTTTTTCTCCCATTTTTCAAGCTGCAGGAAATAGAGTTGCTGAAATAAAGCTACTGTATATAAAACATTTATTTAATCTGATGTTAAAATTTGATGATTAATAGTACTATTAAAATTTTAATGACTATATTGTGAGTTTGAAGTAAAGCTCCAGTGTTAATTTAACGTATTTTTCAAGGTTTAATGTGCTCTCATCTCAACACAATGATGTCCAAAGTTTCTGTTTTCACTCTAAGTGTCAAGAAAGGCGTAAATATATATAGTATAGCGAGTAGCGAGTTTATTCTAATCAATTTTAATTTTTGTCTGCAGAGGGGCTGAAACCAGGCTAAACTTGTTGATTTCCAAAACTCAGTCTTTTGGTGTAAGGTGGCCAAATGAGGATGCAGAGCCCAGTGCTGTGAAAGCTACAGAAACATGGAAGAGCTCGGCGAATGGGGTGTCTTTCACACCACGTCCAGACTCCTGAAACCAGTCTTCGTATCCTCTGTAACCACACAATAAAGAGTTGGGAAATCGCGGTGTGTGAAGGTCCACATCCAATGCTTGAGAGCCTAAAGTACAAGCCAGTTGTGGCAATCTTAGGAAGCATACCCTGTATTCAGATATTCAGCAGGGAAGGAGGAGATTGAGTCTACTTCTCTTAAATATTGTGCCTAATAATTGCATCTAAAATACTTATTCCAAAGTCCTACACAAAACAGAGGACTTACAGATGGCAGGAACAAAGTAAAGGCTTAACTACGTACTTCTTATTTAGATCTTCTTCCCAGGTTTTATGTTTCTATTTCTTAGTAATGTCCTCCTCTTTCAACAAGTATGATCAGTTTTCATGATCTCAGTATTTGTTTTAGAGCATGATGTAACGTTCTTTTACTCTTGTGACTCCAGGTACACTGATTATAAGTTCCCAACCAAAAGTTTTCATCTCTAAAGATGATCACATTGTTTTATAAAATAAGAAATGAGAAAGCAGTTCTCAGGTCAGCCTTTCATGTTGCCTCTTATGGTTTTGCACATCGTTGGGCATTTTGCTCACTTGGGTTTATGGGTGAATGTGTATCCAGTCTAACCGTGTGCTTGATAGTTGCCTTTCAGAGAAGCTCCTACTAGAACTGAAGGACAGAAGAGAGGGCCAGGTTTATTTTTTTGAATTGGAAGTTGAGGTACTGTTATGTTGTTATTCAGGCAAAACTAAAAGATTAAAAATAATGTTGAATACCGTTCTGTGCTGAAGTTAGAGTTTAAGATGTTTCTCATGTAACTGTAATATGGTGCTGTTACTGAATGCCATTCCTTAAAGGATTTTTTCCCAGTAATAGTAACTCATAGTAAAATTATCATAAGATTGTACTGAAATTAAGCATCTTTATCTTTGATTACAAAGAGATTTAGTACATGACTATACATCATTTTCCCCCGGTATTGTCATGGGCTCCTAGTATTTGTGTATCAAGAAAGTATTTCCTTGGGGCCGGCCCTGTGGCATAGCAGTTAAGTGCACGCGCTCCGCTTCCGTGGCCTGGCCCCGGGTTCGCAGGTTTGGGTCCTGGGCATGCACCGATGCACCACTTGTCAAGCCATGCTGTGGCAGTGTCCCATATAAAGTAGAGGAAGATGGGCACGGATGTTAGCTCAGGGCCAGTCTTCCTCAGCAAAAAGAGGAGGATTGGCATCGGATGTTAGCTCAGGGCTAATCTTCCTCAAAAGAAAAAAAGAAAGAAAGAATTTCCTGGGCAGGCCCAGTGGTGTAGTGGTTAAGTTCAGCGTGCTCCGCTTTAGCAGCCAGGGTTCGTGGGCCCAGATCCTGGGCGTGGACCTACACCGCTTATCAAGCCATGCTGTGGTGGTGACCCACATACAAAATAGAGGAAAGATTGGCACGGATATTAGCTCAGGGCCAATCTTCCTCAGCAAAAAAAAAAAAAATTCCTTGTATTTGAATGGTGGCATTTCTAAAACATATCAGCAGAGGACACAGGTTTTTTGCTTTTTGGGTTTTTTTTTTTTTCATTTTTGATTTATTGAAGAAATAAAGGCATTTTAGTTTATAAATTGTTTTATTTTTTCCAGGAAAGCTAATAATTCACAATTTTGGGATAACCTTCAAGAGGACAGAATAAAATATAGGCATTCAACATAAAAGTTATTTTAAAACTTTTTTAAATTTTATAGTTTAATTAAAATAGTGAACATGCTCCCTGGAAGAGAGCATAACAGAAGTGGTAAGACTAGATGGAGGTCTAAAGTAGCACATCCCTTCTCTGCATTCTTTCCTAACTTCAAGCCTGGGTTTACCCATATGAGTAGTGTTTATAATAGGCCAAATTATTTTTAAAAACCTCACTTTTGAGAACTATAACACTTTACAGGATAAAAGTTAAATTTACCAAAAGAATCATGTAAAAATATTCCAGAAAAGCAAAGGTAGTTTTAATGGAGAGAATATAAAAGAAACTTTTAAAATATGTTCTAGTAGAAAAAACTGTGGACTGCAGTCAGGAGACCTGAATCCTCGTGCTGATATGTCCCCACCACGCTGATTTCCTCTCCATTTCCTTATCAGCACAGGCTGATGTACCAGGAAACTGATGAAGCTTAAGCCTCAGAATCCTGCCAAGGCCCAAGGAGGGTCCCTAGCACTGTCCTTACATGGTTTTACACTTTCATAACACCAGGGACAGAGGTCTTACTACAATATAAACGTGTCCTAGGGTGCCTGGCACTGGAAGTTAAGTGAGTATTAGAGGAGAAACAAGGTTTGAAATGTATGGAGTCAGAGAGTAGTCTTTGGAAAATGTCAAATCATCAGATATGTAAAATTGTTAGCAGAGGATTCTGTTTTCATCAACATCTATCAAAATAAAGATTCTCTCCACAAACTTGATATACTTGATAATGCAGCTTATACAATTACAAATGCCCCGTGCTTGTTTGTTTATGGGAATCATACAAAATAGAATTTATCAGAATCCCTTTTTGTGTAGGGCACAAACTTACAGCAGCGCTACAGCTAGCGTATCTGTGTATGAAGACATATGTTTATTTTGCATCCTATCATTTTAAAAAACAAATTTTGATCAACCATGATAGAAGAAAGACTGAATTATCTTTCAATTCTCTATGTACAAAAAAAGATATTACAAAATCATCATACTATGAAGTAATAATCAAAGAAATACAGCTTCCTTCCAAAAAAGTACAAAAAATAATATAGAGGTATGTCAAGAAGTTAATAAAAATAGAATGTTATTTTTCTGAATTTTATAATTTTGTGCTATTGCCAAGTTATGAAAGTTCTAATTTCTGTTATCATTCTAAACAAATGTTCACATATATAGTTCCTACTTTTGTATTCTTTTTCTTAGCAGGCCCTCCAAATTATGCAAGTTGTAGGCCCCACAAAACCTAGCTCTGCCCCTGCTCATTGTGCAATGGAGGGGTTAAGGTATATCCAGGGATTAAAATGGAGTGGGAAGTCATGAAAATGATTTCATTCCTGAAATCATCATTAATACAGATAGTCCCATCATGTTTGGGTGAAATATCTACAAAACCAACAAACTTTTCTCTTAATAATGTTGACTTTCTCTGCTGGCATAAATCCAGTGGGTTGTTATGCCAACAGTGTCTCTTCTATGCCTCACCAGAGATCTCCTCTAAAGTAGGAGACAATGAGGGAGAAAACACTGTCCTTCCACATGCAAAAGTCATGTTACCCCTCCAAGCTTCAGTTGTTTTGTTTTTACTCCTTTAAGCTTTAGTTTCTTCATCCAAAAAGTAATATTTGAAACTTATTCTGCCTGAGATCGAAATTAACTGAGTAGAATTTCTAATGTTCCTGGGTTCAAATGCCTGGTTTTAGTTAAAGAAATAAAACCCAAATTGATAATATTTCCTTGTTAGCACAGGTACAAGTTTGATGGTGACATTGATTAAAATATAAAATTAAACTACTGTATTTCCCAACTAATGGGGCACAATATTCTTGTATAAACAAAGCAAGCTCTGGACAGTTCTGTTGTCTTGGGCTTTCTGATTTTTCTTTTTTGGCAATTGCTAACCAGGAAAGTGGAAACCAACATAGGGAGGGGAGAAAGAAGATATGGAGTGTGAGTGTAAATGTGGTTGGGATTGTGGAGATACGTGGATGGAAAGTGACTTATATTCTCAACCCCTGTGTGTCCCGGGATGTTCACATGTATGCCATGAACTGGCAAACCAGCATATTCCATAGATTGAGGATTTTATATTTTTATTCCCATTTTCTAAATTGAGTATGCTATAAATGCATTATAGAGGTGGTCATTTAAAAAAGCCATCCCATAGATATAGATTTTAAAATGCTTTGTATGGAATTAGCAGAGCACTGTTTTTGTCATTGATAAGATTTGTTGATAACATCATCTCCATTTTCCAACTAAAGAAACAAATTCAAAATGGTTGTGGGTCCAGGCTTGAGTGACGCACCCAGAACTAGCAACACTGGAAATGAAAACCCAGAGCACCTTTACTGCTAACTGGTGCTCCGTTGACTCTCTTTTTAAATAGAATTCGCAGTTTCTAATAGAGTGAAGCCTATAAGAGGAGGAGGGTGGACCAGATGGAGTCTCTTACTTTCTCTCTCTCTCTTTCTCTCTCAGATTCTGTGATCTGGGCTTTGAAGGCAGCAGTTCCTGGATCATAATGACTTCTACAACAGTCTAGCCCCACTGGGATTTGAGGGGACTAGAGTTTTTAGGGCCCTATTTCTTGACCAGTGCTTAACTGAACATTAGAATCACCTGGGAAGCTTAAAAAAAAAAAATCCTCCCCAACAGGCTATGGCCGACCTGAAACCAATTAAACCAGAATCTCTGCAGCAGGACCCAGGCATCAGTATGTTTTAGAGGTCTCTGGTGATTTCAACGTGCAGCCAAAGTTAAGAACCACTTGCTCTAGGTGGTTCTCAAACTTTAAATATTATTCATCTTGGGAGCTTGTTAAGTGCAGACTCTTATTTAGTAGGTCTTGGGATGGGGCTCAAGATTCTACATTTCTAGCAAGCTCTCAGATGATGTCCTTGGTAGTGGTCTGATGATTGCATTTTAAGAGCAAGAATCTAGACTACAGCAATGATTCCCAAGTCATCAAACCACCAGGGAAACGTGGAATAAACAGAGATACCAGTGCCTCACTCCAACCCATTAAAACCAACTTGCTCTGTTGGGTGTAATTTTTGGGTTTTATGGACCCACTGAGACGAACCAAAATCACTACCAACAAATTCCAGGTAATCCAGGCAGCCTGAGGATGGATGATGTATGTGGCCTGGCTGCCTCCTAAGATGTTTCAAGCCTGTTTACATTGCATGGTCACAACATCTAAGAAAGAGCACATATTTGCTTAGCTGATGATGATCTGCAACCCAACCCACCCTCTGGACTCGGGAAACCTGAGCTATGTGACTTTGGCCATTACTCTTGACCTTTCCATGCTTCAGTTTCCTTCTCTTTCTATCCTTCCCCCCTATCCCTTTGCCTCTTGTGGAGGTACTTTGAGGATAAATGATGCAGGACAAGGAGGTGTGGTGGGGGTAGAGGGCAGAAGGAGAAGGAAATCGCATGACAAATTGTGTGGTGAGCTGCATGCTGGCACCAAGAACGAGAACACCAAAGGGCCAGGAAGTCCAGACACTGCTTTCCAGGGAGGCAAAGTAGGAACTGCTGGCCCAGGACAGAGCAGAGAAATCTTTCTGAGATTTGGCTCATACTTAGTGCCCCTCACGCTTAATGCCCCTCATGCTCAGGCACTTCTCCCCCCTGATTCTCCAAGGACCAAAGTGACCTCTGTCACAGTCTTTCCAGGCTCCCTTTCATCTGATTTACTCTCTGGAGGTGAATGCCTCCCAACATGCCCCAACCATTTGCATTTGACATATGTACATTGATAGCACAAAATTAAACTATGAAATGGAGCAGAAGGACCTTTGTAAGGCATTCATTTCTCCATCTGCCTGTAAAGTCAGCCCCAGAGATACAAGAAGGAAACAGCCAGAGAGTGGTGTGTCTTGGATATAAATCGCAAGTACGAGTGGAACACCCAAGCACTAAAGGCGTGCTGGGTAAAAATAGCTCCTTCCATTTGACTAGCTCTTTGAAGTTTAAAAGCATTTTTATATCAAAGTAGAGAAGAGGAAATCCTCTAAGGGAAGTTTAGTGGGTTGAATAGTATCCTTTCAAATTTATGTCTGCTTGGAACCTCAGAATGTGACCTTATTTAGAAACAGGGTCTTTGCAGATATAATTAGCTCAGGATATAGATGAGATCATACTGGATTAGGGTGGCCCCTAAATCCAATGACTGTGTCCTTATAAGAAGAAGAGAGGACACACAGAGACTCAGAGAAGAAGGCGATGTGAAGATAGAAACAGAGATTGGAATGAGGCATCTATAAGCCAAGGAATGCCAAAGATTGCTGTCAACCACCAGAAGCTGGGAAGAGGCAAGAAAGTATTCTGCCCTAGAGACTTCAGAGGGAGCATGGCCCTGCCAACAACTTGATTTTGAACCTCTGATCTCCAGAACTGTGCGAGAATAAATTTCTGTTGTTTTAAGTCACCCAGTTTGTGGTACTTTGCAACAGCAGCCACATATAGAAAGGAATATAGAAAGGAAAGATGTAAAATATGCAACAACCAAATTGGAAGAGTGCAAATGTCACCTTCTCAGCAAGGCCTTCCCAGGCCACCTGTTCCAGTTAATTATTGCCATGCAAAAGACCAACCCCGAATTTAGTGATTTTAAACAACAATTCTTGTCTCCCATGGTTCTGTGGGTTGGCTGGACTCAGTTGGGTAGTTCTCACCTGGGGTTTTTCATGCGGCTGCAGTCAGATATTGGTTCGGGCTGTAGTCATTTGAAGGCACCATTGGCCTGGATGACCATGATGGCTCCCTCACATGGCTGGCAGCTGAGGCTGAGTGTCAGCTGGGAGCTCATCTGGGTCTGACTACCAACATGTGCCCTCTCCATGAGACTTGAGCTTTTTGCAGCATGGTGGCTGAGTTCTGAGGGAAAGAGAGTGTTCCAAGAGCAAGCATTCCAGGCAGAAGCTACAAGGCTTGTCATGACCTACCTTTGGAAGTTCCAGGATGTCACTTTTGCTTTGTTCTATTGATCAAACAAGTCACTAGAGTCAACCTACTTTCAAGAGGAGGGGAATCAGACTCCATTTCTTGACGGGGTAGGACAAAATCACATTGTGAAAGTGCAGGATGGATGACGCAGTTGTGACCATCTTTGGACAATACAATCAGTTGTAGAACCCTACCTAAAAATTTCAACTCCCTGCCCTGCTGCTTCTGCTGCCCTTTTCCTGCTTTATTTTTCAAATCTCTGAGAGTACATAGCAAATGGTAAGCACTCAATATGCCCATTGCTACTCAGATATGTTTATGTTGAATGAATCATCAATCAGTTAATAGCACCTCGGGTACTGTAATAGGCACAGGGACTGTGCACCTAGTATAGTGCTTTGACCTTTTAGGGCCTCAATAAAAGTGTGATGAGTTAACAAACTTAAAAATGCATAGCAAAAACCATCCCACTGCCTAGGGAATGACTGTTAACAGCTTAGAATATAACAGCATTCAACTTCGTACGGTCCGCCATTTCATACATTATACGGCCCTAAACCACTGTCTGAAGAATTCAGTCTTTCATACTTTAGTTGAGAGCCAATGACTTTGGTCTGTCCTACAGTGGCAGCACCACTAGGAAAAATGGCCTGGACCCAGCTAAGGCCGCAAAGCAGGATGTTTGAGGAACAGAGTTTCTAGCATCAAAGGAAGCTCGTTTATTGTGAATAACGCTGCAATGAACACAGGGGTGCATGTACCTTTGCAAATTGGTGTTTTCAAGTTCTTTGGATAAATACCCAGCAGTGGAATAGCTGGATCATATGGTAGTTCTATCCTTGATTTTTTGAGGAATCTCCATACTGTTTTCCATAGAGGCTGCACCAGTTTGCACTCCCACCAGCAGTGTATGAGAGTTCCCTTCTCTCCACATCCTCTCCAACACATGTTGTTTCCTGTCTTGTTAATTATAGCCATTCTGACGGGCGTGAGGTGATATCTCATTATAGTTTTGATTTGCATTTCCCTGATAGTTAGTGATTTTGAACATCTTTTCATGTGTCTGTTGGCCATCTGTATATCTTCTTTGGAGAAATGTCTGTTCAGATCTTTTGCCCATTTTTAAGCTGTGGTATATATACACGATGGAATACTACTCAGCCATAAGAAACGATGAAATCCAGCCATTTGTGACAACATGGATGGACATTGAGGGCATAATGCAAAGTGAAATAAGTCAGAGGGAGAAGGTCAAATACCGTATGATTTCCTTCATTAAGTAGTAGATAATAACAACAATAAACAAACACATAGGGGCAGAGATTGGATTGGTGGTTACCAGAGGGGAAGGGGGGAGGGAGGAGGGTGAAAGGGATAATTTGGTACATGTGTGTGGTGATGGGTTGTAATTAGTATTTTGGTGGTGAACATGATGTAATCTATGCAGAAATAGAAGTACAATGATGTACACCTGAAATTTTTACAATGTTATAAACCAATGTTACTGCAATAAACAAAAAATTAAAAAAAAAAAAAAAAAAAGGAAGCTCGTGGTCAGCGCTAATTCTCTTCGCCCTGAGGGACTTGGGATGAGTCTCAGGAGGTAAAGCACCTCTCTGCCCTCCCGTTTCCTCCCTGTCCTCTCAGTGGACTTTGGTTACGGCCTTTGGAAGATCTATGGCAAGGTAGGTCTTCCCGTTGGATTCTGCTTTTGTATGTTTAAGTAGAAACGCTTTTCC
The DNA here is from genome assembly GCF_020826845.1 of Diceros bicornis minor. Lineage (NCBI taxonomy): Eukaryota > Metazoa > Chordata > Mammalia > Perissodactyla > Rhinocerotidae > Diceros > Diceros bicornis. The sequence goes on from NC_080743.1 coordinate 77,274,854, forward strand.
CATCCTGTGCTCAAATACATATAATCTTTATTCTTATTTCATGGTTCAATTTCAATATTTAGATCAAAAATCCATTTGGACTTATTTTGATATATACTGAAAGATAACTTAAAAAAAATTTTCCCAGATGTTTACCCAATTGTCCTGACACCATTTGTTTAATAATCTATCCTTTCCCCATTGATTTAAGATGCCATCTTAATCTTATACTAAATTTTATATATATTTGAGCCTGTTTGGAGGTTTTGATGCAAGGAAATGACAAGTCTATGTTTTAGAAAGATTACTGATTGCAAGAGGTAGAAACAGAATATTTGCTGCTAGTGCCACATCAGGTGTTAATCTGAGGAACACAACATGTGGGTTGGTTTGAAGGATTTTCTCTGGGGGGGTGGGCAGTGGTGCTGGGGCGGAGGAGCAGTGGAGGCTCATGGAGAAAACTCAAAGTGGTCTGTGGACCTCTGAGGTCCAAAACCCTTTCAGGAGGTCTGAGAGATCAAAGTTATTTTCATAATAATACTAAGATATTATTTTCCTTTTTCACTGTGTTAATATTTACACTGATATTTGCACAAAAGCAATGGTGGATTTTTACTCACCAGCAGTTTTCTGCTGATACCTTAGCATGAATCAAGGCAGTGACACCAACTGTACTAATAATATTCTTCACTGCCATGCTCTTGCAGTAGGAAGGGATAGAGGGAGGGAGGGAGGGAGGGAGGGAGGAAGAAAAGCCAGTTTCAAGGAGAAGAATGCTTTTGATGAGGCAGTAAAAAGTATTAATCTTATTAAATCTTGATCTTTGTATATACATCCTTTTAATAATCTGTGTGACAAAATGGAAAATGCGCATAAAGCACTCTTGCGTGCTGAAGTACAGTGGTTTCTCAAGGAAAAGCACTGTGTTTGAGTTGCAAGCTGAAATAGCTGCTTTTTTCATGGAACACCATTTTTACTTGGAGGAAGGACTGGCAAATATGGTTGTTCAGACTTGAGAATTTGACAGACGTTTTTTCTAAGATGAATGAAGTGAGCTTGTCACTTCAGGGAAATCATTTGACTGTTGCCAATGATATTTGTTGCCAATGATAAAATTCTAGCTTTCAAGGAAAAATTCGAATTTTGGAAAATTTGTATCCACTACTCATTTTCCTTCTTTTTCTTACATCATGAGTTTAACAGTTTCCTCTGTTAATAAACTTAATGGCTTTTCTGATGAGATTAGTAGTGATATTAATGAATATGAATTCTTTACATTGTATCATTAAATGAGTTAACTTTTGGAAGACCTACATAATTCAGTAGACCAACATTTTTCAGATAACCAAGGCATGATGCTACAAAGCCATGCATGGGTAAAAAAGCCATTTAAAGTGTAAGATAGACTAATGGATTTCAGTGTAACAGAGCATGAACATCATTGATATGATTTCTGATTCCACATTGCATCTAACTAACTCTTTTTTGGTTTCTGAATTGTGGACAATTTATTTTTTTAAATTGTGGTAAAATATACATAACATGAAATTTAATCATTTTCAAGTGTACAGTTGAGTGGCATTAAGTATATTCACATTGTTGTACAACCATCACCACTATCCATCTCCAGAATGTTTCATCATCTCATACTGAAGCTCTGAACCCATTAAGCAAATAACTCCTCATGCCCCTCTCCCACCAGGATCTGAAAAAGCTTTTAAAATACTTTTCCCTTTTCTAACTACCTATCTGTGTGAGGCTGGATTTTCTTCAGATACTCCACTTAAAACAACGTATCACAATAGATGAATGCAGAAGCTGATATAAGAAGTCATATGTATTAGTTTCCCATTACTGTATAACAAATAACCACAACCATAGCAGCTTAAAACGACACCCATTTATCATCAGTTTCCACAGTCAGGAGTCTGGGTTCAGAGGGGCTCTTCAGAGTCTTTGCTCAGGGTCTCACAAGGCTCAAATCAAGATGTCAGCCAGGAGTGCAATTTCATCGGAGGCTCAGAGTCCTTGTCCAAGCGCACTGGTTGTTGGGAGAATTCAGCGCCTTGGAGTTGTAACGCCAAAGTCCCTGTTTTCTGGCTAGCTGGTGGCCAGGGACTGCTTCAGCAACAGAAGCTATCCACCAGTCCTCGCCATGTGACAACATTGGTCCTTGCCTCTCACAACTTTGCAGCTTCCTTCTGCAAAGCCAGCAGGAAAATCTTAACTCCAGTCTGCTATGATGGAGTCTTATATAACATAATGTAGTCACGGGAGTGACTATATCATCACCTTTGCCAGATTCTTTTAGCCAGAAGCAAGTCACAAGTTCTCCCCCCAAACTTGACTCATTAGAGGTCGCCTTAGGGTGTTTCTATCACTCCAGACATCAAAGAGATGTGCAAAAATGTAAAACAATGCCACTCTGCTCACCATTTAAATATATATATAATTAAATATATGTTATTCATGCTAATAAGTAATGGGTTTCTAGTTTGTTTTATTTGTTTTTTGTGAGGAAGATTGGCCCTGAGCTAACATCTGTTGCCAATCTTCCTCTTTTTTTTTCTTTTTCTCCCCAAAGCCCCAGTACATAGTTGGATATCCTAGTTTTAGGTCCTTCTAGTTCTTCTATGTGGGATGCTGCCTCAGCACGGCTTGATAAGCGGTGCGTAGGTCCGCACCCAGGATCTGAACCAGCGAACCCCAGGCCGCTGAAGCAGAACGCATGAACTTAACCACTGCACCACCGGGCTGGCCCCTTTGGTTGTTATTGTAAATGAATTCATAAAGAATTATATTTTTCAACTTTAGTTTCTAATATAGTAAAAATTGATAGATATAACCCATATAAACAACAGCTCTTAGGGCTCTTTAATAAGTTTTAAGAGTATAAAGTGTCCTCAGACCAAAAATATGAGAACAGTTATTATAATAAATCCTAGTGGCAAATAATTTATGAACACCAGACAGCTGGGACTTTCCGAACGCTTTCTGTGACTCACAGACCCCGTATACATATACATATATTCATGGATGCATAACCAAGGCAAAAGTTTCACAAAATAACATTCATTCTTATGTGTGGTGCACACTATTTTCTACTCTATCGCTTTTCTTTTAAAAATTCCTAGTCACTCCAATACACTGATTTCATAAACCACTCAATAGGTCAGGACCTGAAGTCTGAAAACCTCAGCTGATCATTAGAACCACTTGAAAAGCATTTAAAAATACAGATTTCCAGGGCTAAGTACTATTTACATCTAAGTGAATAGTAAAGGGGAAGGAAAGAGTGAATTTATGGTTCTCCTCCCTTGGGGCGCTGCTGTGAGGACAAGGCTGGGGTTGCTATTCTTCTGGGGATTAACTGATTCCGGCCATGGAGGGACTGAGTCATGAGAGGTACCAATTCTGGGTTATTCAGCAATAAGTTATCCTAAGAGGAAATGTCTCCAGGCCAAAAGAAGGCGTTACTGAAACATCCAGCACCGTGCTTCCGGCCGCTATGAATGTGCTAAGTTGTTCTAGCAGATAGGATGGTGCTGGGAAAGAAGCAGTTTTCTAGGACCTGGGAGAACTAGGTTCAAGTCACCACTGGAGAGGTGGGGAGGTCTCTGCAGCTGAGGAGAAGGGGTCTGGTATACAGCGACTCTCTTCACGACCCTGGGAAAGTCAGGAACTGTGTAAACCTCTACCTCCTTATCTGTAAAGTGGGGATGAAAATCCCTAGCTGTCTGTGTTGTGTGTGAGGACGGAAGGAGGTAACGCGTGCCCTGTGCTCAGCATGTGCCTGCACACGTAGTGAGTGGCTCACATGGTAGGTCGTTTCCTTGCTGCCCTTCCAGTGATTTGATGTTTGATGTCAGGCAAGTCACTTAGCCCCCGGGCACACTGGAAATGGTGCTGCTGCCTTTCTACCTCCCAGAGTTGGTTAGTGTGGAGGCCAAATGAGAAAACGGATGGAAGGAAGGAAATGTGACATGCTGTTAGATGGGAAGTGCCCCGAACGGAGCCCGGGGAAACAGAGCCTGCGCCCTGGGACAGGCTACTGAGGACCCAGAGGACAGGTGAGCAGGCGGAAAGCAAGAGCACACACATGCGCCAGCCAGGAGCCTCTGAGCACAGAGGGAGGGACTCAGAATAACCCCTTCCCGTTCCAGGAGCTTTACGTGTCTTAGTCTCAGTTAACCCCTACAACAACAGCAGCAGGTAAATGTTATTACTCAGATGAGAAAACAGAGACTCAACAAGGTTAAATAATTGGGCCAAGGTCACACAGCTTGTACATGACATAGTAGGTGCCCCACTTCTGCAGCTGGGAGATGATGTGATGCCGCAGCAGCTGCTGCCCAGGTCTCTCGTCTTGCTGCGTAAACTTACCTGGGGTGAGGGTAAGGGGGGGGTGCCTCGCTGCATCCGGCTGGGGAGAAACATTGCACGGCTCATCCTGCAGCCAGCAGGACGGACTTTCCGGCTGAGCCTGCTATGACCGCCAGGGGGCCTTCACTGGGCCGTCTGCTGATGAGAACGATCTTGGTTCTCCAGACTGGCTTGTGCCTGAAGACTGCTTTAAGCCCAGTGGATCAGAGTGTGTCCCGGTGACAGCACCCCCACCCTCCCACTCACTTTTGCCAACTGCCTCATGGTCTTGCCACTAGTCCCAAGAAGGGAAGAGGGTCAGTAGAGCCCCTCCCCAGCCAGCCTCTTCTACCTACTGGATTCCAACTCTCTCTCTTTCTCTCTCTCATACACACACACACACACACACACACAGCCTCATGAATAGTTTCTACAACAGACACCAGATAATCGTCATCCTACAAAATTGTATTCTTCCAGGTTTATAAAAAACAACTCAGATTCCATCGTCCTCTCCATCTTTCCAGTTGCTGTAAAATGGTATTTGCAGCCTTCTTTACAAGATACATCTCGTCTCATCTCCAAGCATCTCCTGAACTCCGCAAAGCAGAGATGATAAACATCTATGTGATAAACAACCTTGCAACTATCTGTCTCTAACATAAGATAACATAAGGCCAATGCAATAGCTCCAAAGTGCATTTGTCTCCTATTGAGATGAAGTCCTATGGGCATGCATTAGATTCAGATAGATTCAAACGTGACAACAGAGAATTTCCTGAGTGCCCCAGAAAGGGTAACTAACCCAAGACAGTGGTTCTCGGGCTTGGCTGCACAATGGAATCACCTGGAGAGTTTTAGAAAAACTGATGCCTGAGTCCCATCCCGAGTTTCTGATTTATTTAATCTGGGGTGCAGTTGGGTGCCAGCATATTTATTTATTTTTTTATTTTTTCCCCCAAAGCCCCAGTAGATAGTTGTACATCCTTCTAGTTGTTGTATGTGGGACACGGCCTTAGCATGGCCGGAGAAGCAGTGTGTCAGTGCGCGCCCAGGATCCGAACCCCGGGCCGCCAGCAGCCGAGCGCGCGCACTTAACCGCTGAGCCATGGGGCCGGCCCTGCCAGCATATTTAAAAGCTTCCCTGATGATCTAATGTGCAGCCAAGCTTGAGAACTACAGATCCAAAAGATTAGGGAAATCAGGCTCAAGAGCAATGATTAAAGAGCCAGGTCTGATTATTCCAGAGGAAGGAAGGTGACAATTGCTCTTCTGTGTGTTCCGACGACTCTCTGTTATCTGTACTAATTGAAGGGAAGACTGTCACAGACAACAGTCAGATCTTAAATTTGAAAGTTCCTTTATAGTTTGCAAAGCATTGATCTTATTTTAACCTCACCACAAGCCTGGGAGGTAGGCAGCACAGCCAAGCTGATTTGATAGATGGGGAACAGGAGCTCAGAGAGGTGAGGGAGAACCATTTTGTGAGAATCATAACCCAGAATTTTCAGCAGCCTAAAAGTCCAAACAATTTTATCAGCACTGCTAAACTCCTTTTCTCCTCGCCGGGGCAGAGCAAAATCTGTTCATGAGTAAAGGATAGGAAACCATTTAAGTGAAAGTGGAGTGGCAGAGAGAAAACCAACCAAAATGAAAAGTGCCTCAGAAAGCACATAAAGGTGAGCTGGCTTTACACCAAGGACAATGAGCAGCTGTTGTTTTATTTTTTCCTGTGTATATCTACACCCGGCAGAAGATTGATATGGCAATAGAAGGTTAGACAGTCAAGGGAACTTTCTGGCTTTCTTTTCCATGAGACCTTCAGCTGGAGCCTTATATGTGGCCCTTGAGGTAAAATAAAGTGGGGGTGGATATTCTGTGAATTACCTTGATACAAGATTGAAGGTAATATTAAGTTCTTTGAAAGAACTAAGATGATATTACAATAGTCAGTAATAAGGAAAACCATTTTAATATTAAGCTATACAGATTTTCAAAGAATAAATCTTTGGCACCTTTGAAATTTTAGGTTGCTCACTTATTCAGAGTTAGACTAAAGAGCTGATGTTTTGCAGGGCTGTCTTTTATATTTTCCCATCGACTGTCTTTGAGTATCTGCACCAGCCCCCCCTTCACTTCGTGTGGTCCTGGTGGGGCTGCAGTCTGGTGCCCCGCGCCCTCAGATGGGCTCACGATCCTCTAGCAATCACTGGTCCAAGGGTGGCATGCATCCCAAGCAAGGGCAATCACAGTGTGTGTTGGTTACAGATCAGTAGCCGCAGCATCTGCAATGATCACCCCAAAATCTCAGTGGTTTAACAAATAGATGTGTATTTGTAATTCACGTTAAGTCCAACGTGGCCTTCCATATCGCCATGCACATGGCCAGGCTCCTTTCATCTTGTGGCTCCACTCTCTTTTTGGGCCTCAGAGGCCTCTCTATTAAGCCAGCAAATGGAGAAAGAGGAGAGAGAATCAATTTTGGGAGGTTTTCATGGGCCAAGCCAGAAGGGGAGCCTTTCATGTCTGCTCATATTCCATTGGTCAAACTCACTCACGTGGCCACTCCCGAGGCAGAGGAGGCTGGAATGCCAGCTGATCCCAGGAGAAGGAAGAAGCAGGTTTGGTGACCCGCTAGTCAGGCTCTGCCACAAGGCCTGTCTCTGGGATCGGTATATGGATGTTGGGAGGGCTGACCTGGGGTCCTATCAGCCTGGAGCACCCGCTGCCATCTTTCCTGGCTGCAGAGGGTGGTGTGACCACACTAGAAGAAAAGTAAATCATCACACAGAGGGACGCAGAGCCACGAGATAAAGAGAGAGAGAGGGAAAGAGAGAAAAGAAGAAAAAAGACAAAGAAGAGGAGGAGGAAAAGAGAAAAAGGAAAGGGAGGAGGAGGAGGAAAGGAGTCAAAGGAGGGGGAGGAGGAGGAGGGGAAGGAGAAAGAGCGTATTCCACTGCAGGAACTCCTTTAGTCAGCAACAACCCTGGACTTCCCAATTACGGGTGCCATCAAGACCAGCTACGTAATTTGCAGCTACATAAGTGCAAAATTAAATTTGGAGACCCTTGTTAAAAAGTTATTAAAAATTTTAAGATGGTAACAGCAAAGCATTAAACCAAGTATGGCACCTTTCTGAGCTTGGGGCCCTGTGTGACTGCATAGGTCACATGCCTATCAATACAAATAACCCATAATCAATCTATAAATCAAAATTTGCAGTGAGTTTATTATGAGCCAGGTCTGAGGACTATAGCCTGGGCGGGGCGGCTTCCAGAAGGAAGCATACCCAAGAAGTGGGGTGTATAGAGTGGTTATATACTGTCTTGGAACAAAGAGCATACATCATATATGACAGGAATATCTCTTTTACTACTGTTCCAAGATGCTTAGCTGGCACAGCAGGTCAGTGGTCACAAGGTGAGCACAGCAGGTCAGTAATTAATCCTTAGTTTCTAGGGAGAAATGCTTACCCTTAAAGAAATGTCAAGGTGAGGGGAAGCCACATCCTTATCTTTAAGGGCATCATTGTTGTCTTTGAGACATTGTAAATGTTTAAAGGAGATACACAATGAATGCTCATCAGGCCTTTTTGGAAAAACAAGGTCAGCCTGGATTAGTTTTAACCCAAATGGCTTCCTCATATACTCTAATATATCCTATTGCTTTTCATTTATTCATCATATCCATGAAGCTGCCCCTAAGGGTCACAAATGCCCTTTGGTGCTTCTGCCAGTTCGATCACGGTTTCTCTCACCAGCAACTAAAACTCCCAAATAATACAACAGCGTTGCCCCAGACTCTGTCCCCAAGGGGTTATAAACTCTCCAAGTTTGGAAATTATGATAAATCTGCAGTGTGTTTATGAGTCCTGGCATGGAGCTCTGTATACAGTGGATGTCAATAAGTGTTGATTAAGTCAGTCACGGAAGCAGGAGTCAGGGCCAGGCTGAGCTGTGGAGGTTTATTCTGGTTCTAGGATTCTATGAATCTGCCTAGAGGTGTACACGACTCTTGGCAAAAGATTTCCCTAAAATTTGTGTATACTTTAGTACTCTGTAAACTAAATCCTATTTTCAGTCCTTACCCTTTGAGGAACTTTGTGGGAATCATTTTGTCAAGCCAAGAACTATTCCTTTCAAAGGTACAGATTCTCCAAAATCAGTTTGTTTAAAGTGAGGGACACGCAAGCTGTCACCTAACCCCCTCCTCTCAGTTTCCTGATAAACGCCTGCTCCAAAGAGCAGAATCCAAGGGTCCCAGCCCCACCCGAGCACCTCTGCACACTGCCCAGCCCTCACTTCCAGACAAAATCAAGAAGGTCTAACCAAAGAGGGTGAATCACACACGCACCCCCATCTCTGGCCCTGACGGAGTTACTGGGTTATGTGACCCTCTGTGGCTTCCCTTAGGGAAATGTTCCCAGTCGTTGGTTTCTGCATCCCAGGAAGAGTTAATTTAAGCATTTATGGCTACCTGCCCTGACCAGAGTTGGTTTAGGCCTGAGCACAGGAAAAATGCAGTATTTCTAGAGTCATTCCTCCTCTCTCTCCACAGGGAACCTGTTTCTAGGAAGGTCAAAATGCTAAGCAGAAGTGTCTTCTCAAGACCACATTGATCAAAGCAAGGCACCAGCAAAATAGGAGATTGAAGCAACCTGGATTCATTTGAGACCACATACACCAGGGGCATTTTGACTAAAAGTGCTCTTGGGAAATCCCACCTCCACCAGGAAGCCTTCCAGAGTAATTCAGAGAAGAGCTAAAAGCTCAGCTTTGTCTTATCCAGCTGGAACACTTACAGGTAACTGCATCCCTTTCCCATCTCCTTTACGGTTACTACACACAGAGGTGCTCAGTAAATTTTTGATGAATGAATGAATGAATGAATGAATGAATTCTTAAGAAGTGTATTGACCACTTACTACGTGCCAGGCATATCTTGGGAGACAAACTGAAATCAGACAGGGACCCTGGCCTCACAGACCTTACAATCTGATGAATGATACAGATACGTCATGAATGCCTCAGTGTTCATGCATAGCTTCACCCTGCCCTGCCCAGTGCACCCAACCGTCAAGCACATTTGTAAAGTACCTGTTGTGTGCCCAGAAGGTAGAGACACAGAGATGAAAGACCTGGCTCCGCACTGAAGGCTTTCACAAACTATCAGAGGCACTGAAGGGCGGGGAGGGGGAAGGAGTGAACAGATAAACCACGTGTATTTACATCACTGTGTGGTAAGGACGGGGATGAGGATTTTTTTGGGCTGTTCTGAGTGCACGTAAGAACCTATAACTCCGAGAAGCAGTGCAGCATGTGGAAGGAACCCTGGCTTCCAAGTCCAGGTGAGCCGCTTGCCTGTAACCTGTGACAAGAATGCACCTCCCCTTCAAGGTCAAGATCAAATGAGATCATGTCCGTGAAAGCACTTTGTAAATTGTAAAGCAGCATTCAAATGTTAATGATGGAATTTTCTTGATGACCATGCCATTTCTGTCCACAGCAATATTGTTGGACTGGCTTATTTGGATGAAAGATGTATTTCTCCCATCCCTTTTGCTCTTTGCAGCAGCTTCTCTGCCCAGTGGCTCGATTTCTTTTCTACTAAGGAGAGGCTAGCCTCGCTATATCCCCTCTGCCCTATGTTAAGGAGCTTGGACATTTAGAGAGAGTCTAGCACAGGCCCACAGCCCCAAGCAGGGGCCAGAAGTGGTTTCTAAGCTGTTAGCCTTAGCGCTCAGCTGACACGGAGAGGAAGGGCTTGTTACTGGAATGGAATTCTCCCGCACCAAATCCTAGCTGGGAGGGGAGACTGGGCTGGAGAACTTCCAAGTTTGACTGCAGAGCTTTGAGAATGTTGCATCTGTTCCAGCAAGGGAATTGTAAGTGGAATGCAATACAATCGAATGTGCTAGAAAACACTCCAGCCTCTGTTGTCTCATGAATGCCTTTCTCAGTAATATAAAAACTCTTGAACATTTTTAGAAACCTTAAAAAATCATTTTGCTGTTTTTGCCTTGAATATGATAAAGCCATGATTTTTAGTAAATGTTTTTATTTTTAGATAAGCACTTTACTAAATATAATACTAATTTTTTTTTTTTTTTTTTTTTTTTGTGAGGAGATCAGCCCTGAGCTAACATCCGCCAATCCTCCTCTTTTTTTGCTGAGGAAGACGGCCCTGGGCTAACATCTGTGCCTATCTTCCTCCACTTTACATGGGACGCCGCCACAGCATGGCTTACCAAGCAGTGCGTCTGTGCGCGCCCGGGATCCGAACCAGCGAACCCCGGGCCGCCGCAGCGGAGCGCGCGCACTTAACCGCTTGCGCCACCGGGCCGGCCCCAATATAATACTAATTTAATACAATATGTAATAATATTCATAAAAACAAACAGATGCCAATCTCCTCATTTAATAAATGATGCAAGATGTTAAATTAATTTAAAATAACTGTCCAAAAATGATTTGTCGGTGAGTATATTTTGAAATAACATACTGTGTTTTGTTGGGGAGCCATATGAATATTAAGACAGACTGAAATTTCACTATATGTTGAATGATGGCATCAAAAATAGACATAAACTTTTTTATTACCTACTAATGGAATTCTTGAGATTTCCCCTGAGTTATTTTGATAAATTTTAATGTTTTATTTTTAAGTGACCAGAAAGAGGAGAAGGTTTTAGATTGCTATTTGCAAGCACATCTCAGAAAATAAAACACATGGACACAGAGTATTTTCATCAAATGAAAAGTCAAATTAGATATTATGTTACTAATGATTTTTAACATTACTTTTCAAGGGATTAGAGAATCTTGGTTGCTGTGGAATAATTTTAGTCAAATGAACATAATAAGGATCTGCGTAAAGAGCGTCTTTAGGCTAATTTGCAGAATTATTATCATTTACGTGCAGTCATTAACTTACTGCATATTAACACTAGTGTTCCACAAGCACTCTAAGTTTAAACAATATGTCAAAATTGACCATAGTGGAGCCATTTTAAAATGGAGTTGGAGCCGCCTTTCCAGAGAAACTGCCTTGCTGTCTTGACCCTTGGACTGGGCCAAACCTTTGGACTGGGCCAAAATGGCAATTGTTTTACAACCAATTGTTTGAGAAGTCAGTAGGAGAAGGGACATCCTGATCACAAAGACCGAGGATTGTGGATTTTCTGAAGATGGAATCAATAGTCAATCAATGTTTAGCCAAGACTAGCTCTCTGCCTCCAACTCCAGTTAAAATTCTTTGTAATACAACCTCCCTTCTTTGCCTTTAAAAGCCCCTGACATTTACTCCCTAGTGGGACATTATTTGGGTTTCTACCTGAATCTGTGCTCCCTGAATTGCAATTCTTTGATCCAGATAAATGCTTTGCCTCTTAAACTGGTTTCTGTTATTGTAGGTTACAAATACCTCATTGTGGAATTAAATAAACACAATATGACCAAGTATAAACAGATTACAACTTTCTTATCAATGTGTGGAGCTTGATTAAATCCTCAAAGAAATAAACTGCAAAAATCATTTGTTGGAAATAGAGAAATTTGAATATGGACTGGGTATTAGATGATATTGGGAAAATAATGTTAATTTTGTTAGGAGTGATAATATTGTACTGTAGTTACGTAGGAAAATTTCCTTATTCTTTTGCAGTGCATACGGAAGTATTGAGGGGTGAAATGTCATGTCTGGGATTTATTTTAAAATACTTCACAAAAAAATACATAAAGCAAATATGGCAAGATGTTAATAACTATTAAGCCCTAGTGATGCGCATATGGGGGCTCCTTACACTTTTCCCTCTACTTTTCTGTGTGTTTGAAAATTTTCATAATAACAAGTAAAAAAAAAAAACCCACAAAGTGAAATAAAATGTAACCACTGAGTGGTCCAACACCCACTGGCTCCCTCTAGTGGTGTCGAGCTGCATGCAAATAGGTGGCCAGGCGAGTCTTGAACATGCTCAATCTGTCTCCTCCAACTGCCACCAGCCACTATCACACACTCACAGGAGGCTCTCAAACTGTTTTGTTCCTTTATTGGTTGTTATTGGTTTTTTAAGCTAGAAATGGAGGCAAGCATCATTACTGCCTTTAACAACCTAAATTCAAAGGAGCAACTTCTGGCCCCTCAAAAGTTTGAGGGCCACCAGTTGGTATTTGCTGCCATAGGACAATTGGCATCTGACGCGGTGGCTTCTGTCTGTCTTGACTGAGGTGAACAGGGAAGGCTTTCATGGGTGGCCAGTTACATAAAAACGAGCATGAGGCTGAAAGCCTCAGGTCTTGTCTGTGAGGAGAATAGGTATATGTAGGGTGGTGGGGAGGAAAACAGTAGACATTCTCTTCACCGACTTCCTCTGAACCTCTCCAGGTTGACCCTGACACTCCAGTCCCTCAGAAAAACATGCCGACCCACGTCCCGGGCACCCAGAAAGCTCATGGCTAATAGATCCTTTCTAGCTCTCCCCAACACTTTTGCCCCTACCAACTCAGTTGCCTGCTTACCAAGGGTGGCTTCTGTTTGTCTCAAAACTTGTTTATGCTGGTTGTTCTTTATTGTTATTATTTAAGTACACACAAGCCAATAAAACTTAAGTGTAGAACTCCCATCAGACAGCCTATACATGTCACAAAAAAGTGAACACAGCTTGGACCTATAATAAAAGTTTGGCAACTGAATGAACTTTTCTTTGTCTTCACATAAAATATGTAAGATGTTTAAGGTGTATATTTTTATTAGTCATTCTCAACTTTTATGAGTGTTGTTAATGAGCCAATCAACTCCTCTATCTTGACAGTGTTGCATAAGAGGTTTTCCACCATCCTATGATTCTCTGTCCCCATCTGACTGAAAATTATCTAAAACCAGATCATTAAAAAAATTTTTTTTCACTAAGCTTGGTCAGAGAATATATGCATTTTCCCCTTGCAGGGGAAACATTTCTAAAACATTTCACTCAGGTGCCTTGAAGTCAGTTAGAGGTCTGGGCTTCCTTTTCTCTGAGGAAAGCCAAAGAGCAGTCATGAACAGATGCAGAAGAGACCCTGGAATCAGAAACCTGGGCTCTCCAGAGCAGCGAGTGAGAAGGCCTTGAAGTTTAGCCTCTGGAAGGAGCTGCTGGGGACTGGCCACCTTCCACGTGATGACACTGATGGGTGGGGTAATGGCAACCTACCTCTGGCCCCCCAGCTACCTTAGACCCCCACCCAAGGCAAGGTAAGTGATGGGTCAGACCACAGCCAGGAGGCCACGCAGCCCTTGGACCTGTCCCATCATAGCCCAGGGCTCAAGGACTCAGGGGCAGAGACTATGCATGCAGGAACAATCTCACTGCCCATGGGGATCTGGCTGCATTTTAAGGTGGAAGAAGCCTGGCCCTCTCTGAGCCTCACTCAGCTTCCTCATTCACTGGTCCGGGAGAGTGGTCTCTGTGGTCCCTTCCAGCTCTGCCCGCCCATACAGCTGTGACTCACCTGCAGTGGCAAGAACAGCCAGTCACCAGCAGAGCATGGACACTACTCAACAGGTCCCTCATCATTATCCAGGGAGAAGGGGTGAATGGGACATCTCTGAAGTTGGAGTGAGAACCCAGGTCTTGGCAAAGAGACAGAGCAACACTTTCCCTTCCAGACAGATACAGAAGACAGGGGTGGGGCTGTGGTCTGTCTGCCAAGACCCTGAATCTCTGTGCAGCAGCGGAGGGGCTGCTCCAGCCCACCTGAGCAGGAAAGGGAGGTGATCAGGCTGCATCTCTAAGCCCTGACTCTCGGCCTGGTGGCCACTGGGAGAGAGTGGGTGGGGAGGGGTTGCTCCATCTTGCAAGAGTGTCTTGGGAGGGGGCCGCCTCTTTGGTCCCCTCATCAGGGCCGAGTGGGGAGGTTCCAGGACCGGGGACCCGTCACCGGCCTATCCTGCCCTCCCACAGGCGGCTCGGCTCCTGGGCGGGGGCGGGCGGCTCAGTCCTCTTTGGGCGCCCGGAACTCGGGCATGCTCCAGGCCCGGGGCGGCGGCGGCGTGTCCCGCTCCACGTCCTCCGAGATGGTCCGGATGTCGCTGGCGAAGGGGGAGATGCGCGCGCGGGTCTTGAAGGTGCCCAGGCTGCCGCGGGGCCGCAGGCTCCACTGCCGCGTCAGCTTGTGGGCCTCCTCCTCCTGCTTCATCCTCTCCAGCACTTCCTGCAGCACGGAGCGGAAGAGCCGGGCCACCTCCTGCACCTCGGGCTCCAGCTCCGCCATCAGCTGCCGGAACCTGGGCGCGGAGGGGGAGAGGCCCGGTGGGGCGAGTCACGCCGGCGTGGCATGTGGCCCGTGCACCCCGTGGTCAATTCCCATTTCCTCCCCTCTCCACTTCTGAAGTGAGTCAGGAACCACCCCACCTTCCTATTGCTCCAGCCAGTCCTGAGGTCCTGGGTTCAAATCCCAGCCCTGCTGCTTTTGGCCTCCGTGAACCTCAGCTTCCTCATCTGTAAACTGGGGTCATAGCTTCCTTTTTGTGAGGTTTAATGAGCTCACATAGGTAAAGATCCGGGCACTCACCTCAGGTTACTGATGCCAGAGTAGTAAGGGGATCCCACTGCTATGCCGGCTTTACAGATGTGAGGCTTTCTGGCTAACCCTCTCCCACTTCCTTGCCCACTGGCCAGAGGGATCTCTCTGAAATGTTTTTCTGATTATGTCACCGCCGTGCCATACTCCTTCTGTAGCTCTGTGCTAGCTCCTGGGTTAGGGGGAGCTGTTTGGCCATGCACACGACGTCCCCTGCTATCTCCTGGTCTGCACTCCAGCCAGAAACAACCACGTGTGGGTCCGCCAAAGCCCCAGGTTCTCCTGGGTCCCTGTGTGTGTCCCAAGCCCTTTCCTCTGCCTAAAATGCCTTTGCTTAGAGCTCAACAGTGAACGACAGTTAGCAAGTCCATTTAATACTTGGTTTCCGCCGCCATATATATTTGCCTCAGGATTTCTCACACTTTCCAGCAGTGACATGAGACAGGAAATGTGACAGGACAATCATTACCGAATGTGTGTTCCCAGCCTCCCCCTCATTTATGAGGTTTGGTTGCCAGCTTAGAGTCTCTTATCAGCACCGCCCCCCATGACTCACCCCGCCCCTGTCGCCAGGATGCTTCTAGAACTAGATACATTTTGCGGGGCTTCCATGGTAGAATAAGAAACATGGGGGAGGGTAAGATTCTCAGCCTAGAGAGAGAGAGGTGGGGGCGGGGGGTAAAAGGACTATAAAATCCAAAGGAGTGTGGATGGGACTGGAGAAGGAGGAGTTTTTAAACGGAATTTCAAAGAAAAATGTGTACAGTCATTACATCCATTGGTTAAAGAGATGGGTAAGGGAAGATTTCGGAGACTAAGGGGATTTTAAAATATTTTTTTCGTGTGGATTTATATTCCTCTACTAGTGTTTGAGAAATGCAGTTAAAGAACTTGAGATACTTTTGAAATTATTTTCGAATGTTGGATTACACTTCTTTGACTTCAAACATGAATCCAACTGAGACTGGACCATGTGGGTCACAGCTTTATTAAGGTTAGATTCAGGGACATAGTTGTACCCAAGCTCTACATCTCTAAATGTTCAGTGTCTGTGGCTCTGAACCCTTCACACACACACAGACACACACGCACACATACTCACACTCCTTAGGCAAGCCAGTGTGAAAGCCAGTGTGAAATAGGGTAACTGAGAAACCAGTTTTGGAGAGTTTATCTGGGAAAACTTCTCTAAGAAGATAATATGGAAGATGAACTGATGACGGAGGAGCCAGCTACATTAAAATCCAGGATGATAGCAATCCAGGCAGGGAGACCAGAAAACTCAAAGGCCTTAGGTTCTCTCCTCTTGAAACTCATGTGCCTCCAGGAGCCACCCCCGGCCTCCCTTTGAACCCCTAGCCCGCCTGGTGTTCCATGGCTTCTTTCAGATTCCTCCTCCTGCCTTGCTCCTTCTAACAGATAACGGGGTCATCCAGCCCCCTGGGTCCAGTCCTGGTAGCCTCAGGCCCCAGCCACTGCAGCCACCCTCCCTGGAGCCTGCAGCCCAACACTTGGTCCCCGGGCCGGTACCTGAGGATGGCGGGCCCACAGTAGGACGGGTGGATCTTGGCACAGACATCCTCTAGCTGCAGCCGCTCCCCAGGGCTGAGGTCATAGGTGGGCCGGGGCGTGCTGGCCAGCCAGCTGTAGTCCACTCCGGTGCAGATCTTCCTGACTGCATTGCTGCGCTCCCGCTGCTGCCTCTCAGCCTCTCGCATCTGCCCTGCCAGCTCCATCATGAGGGTCTCCAGCACCATCTCAGCCGGGTTCCGAGCTGACAGCCGTGGTGGGGCCTCGTTCCACCGGAGCCACGGGATGAGGGGCATGGCCCCCGGGCCCTGCTGAGACAGGGCAGGAGTGTGTCTTCCTTGGGCCTCTCTGTCAGGTAGGATGGGGAGAGGAAGGGGGCAGGAGGGGAGCTGGGGCCCGAGTGGGATGACCGGCTTCACTCTCACAGCTGGGTGGCCTCAAGTAAGTCGCTTAACCTCTCTGAGCAATCATTTCTAATTCTGTAAGACAAGATAGGGCTGTTGTGAGAAGCAGTTGTGAATAAACTTGGGACACTCTCATGGCTATAAAGATCCCTAGAGCATCCGGATGATTGAGCCCAGAGAAACTGCCTCCTGAATCCTGCTAACTCCAAACAAAGCAGGAAACAGACTGTATACAGCTGAGCACAACTTTATCCCTATGAGTTAAGGAGAAAAAAATAGGGGGCTGGCCCAGTGGCGCAGCAGATAAGTTCACACATTCCACTTCAGTGGCCCAGGGTTCGCCAGTTCGGATCCTGGGCGCGGACCTACTCACCACTCATCAAGCCATGCTGAGGCAGTGTCCCACATAGAAGAACTAGAAGGACGTACAACTAGGATATACAACTATGTACTGGGGCTTTGGGGAGGAAAAAAAAAAAGACACACACGTGTTTAGAATAGGTGCCTACATTCTATGTCAGCCTAACAGGAAAGCACCCCAAGTTCCTAAATGCCCCCAGCCTATTGCTGAAGGAAGCTTCAAATTACATGATGTTGACGTTATCCTGCAAAAGATACGACTTACTCACCATTCATTCATCCATTTATTCGTCATTCATTCATTGATTCATTCAGAAGCATTAATCAAGCACTGTGTACACATCTGTGGAGGAACACAAAAGTGAAAGCACGTGAAGGGCACTGCTCTCCCGCAGATACAGGACTTGATGAGTAAAAACCATAATATCAGTGGAAAGAGGTAAATGTGACGGGTGAGAGTCAGTATTGATGGGGGGAGGGGAGGAGGGACTCTAGATGATGAAAGGGTCACAGAAGGCTCTGTGGGTGAGAGCAGGCTGAGGGGTGAGTGCAGGCTTCAGACACATAGACTGATGGAGAAGGTGTCCTAGGTGGAGGACCCGCCACGGTACAAGGTGAGTCATGTGCAAGGATCGTCAGGTGCAAGACCCTAACTCAGCATCGTACTCCCACAGGGTCCTGCTCAATACGGGTTTAGTGAATGACTGGCTGACTAGATGAATGGATGAATGGATGAACGGATGAACGGGTGAATGAGCTGCCATCTCAGGCATGCCCTGCTGCCTGTCAGAAGTGGGTTTGTACCTCTGACAACAGTGAATGTGAGCACCATTCCTGGGCTAAAACCTGAAGTGGGTATTCGGGGTGCCCCACCTCCCCTTTCTATGCCCATCCCCTCTCCAAGGAGCTCCCCCTTCCATGCACTGATGGTCCTCTTCCTGCCTAGACCCTCTAGATGCAGAGAGAAGAGATTCAATGAACTCAGTCTCAACAACGTGGCCGTGAGACATGTGTCACCTCCTGAGGACATGCACATTTTTAGGCAGTCCTCCCACCCTCCTGCACCCACAATGCTCAGCCCAGAGAAATGACTTGTTAATGCTGGAGAATCAGACACAAATGGGAAAATTATTGTGAGGTAGCAGTAGCCTTCTGGAGGGGCGCAGATCAAACCTCCTGCTTCCCCATGGAGACTTAAACAACCAATTCCTTTAGCAATCATCATAATTGGGAAATCTAAAACTTTTCATCCTCCACTTAGCCTAAGCCTATCACAATGGGGGCCTTAGATGACACCCTGACTCCTTCCTGGGAGGTTAGGAGGGAAGGACAGACCATCAGACCCTGATCTTGGGGTCAGGGATAGTTAGGACCTTTTCTTCTCCCCTAACTGCTTCATGTGTCCAGAATAATGAGGTCAGGCAGTAGTGTGGAGTAGGGGTGGGGGATGGAGGGGGACTGTGTTCTGTCCTGAGAGCCATGAGCACCAGGAGCCCCTCCCTAAGGCCAAGGGATTTGATCAATTCAGGCAAAGGGAGACATTGTCACTGAATGTGTTACCTTTCCTGGAGCGTCTGTGTTTGTAAAAGTACATGGGTCAGGGTGACGCTTAACACCAAAGAGTGAATGGTGTCTTTCAGGTGTTCATTCAACCCCACTGAAGGTAGTCCAAGTATGTGTGGGTCAGTAGTTCCCGCAGGGACTACTGACTGTGCTAGGCCACTTCACAGCTCCACGCTTTTGTCAGTGTCCCTCCTTCTGCCTGGAGACTTAGTCCCAGGGTCAGCTCCCCTCTGAAGCCTTTCCTGATCCTCCCACCTCGCAGGTAGACGTGACTGCGCTCTACCTTGTACCCTGACTGCACTCTGCCTGCATTTTTCATAGCGCCAGGAACACTTTATGGAGTGTGACTGTCTACCTCCCCCTACACTGTGTGTCCTCTGTGGGCAGGGATGGTGCCTTATTGATCTTTCCATCCCTGGTGCTGGGTAGTAGTACTGTTAAGTGCTTAAGAAATGCCAAAAAAATGAATGAGTGAATGAATGCATGAAGAAAGGAATGAATAGATGAACAAAGGAATGAAGGATGAATAAATGAATGAATAAATGATGGTTAAGTCATTATGGCTGCATCAAGGAACAAGGCCCCCAGATCTGACCTCCCCTGAATAAGAGGGCATTCATCACAAGCCGCAGGAAAGACAGTCTCCCCTCTGGCCCCCATGGCTCGGCACTGCCCGTCACTTGGAGATCCCTCCAAGATCCCGTGAGACCTGATGGAGGCCTGGGCAGCCCCTGTGACTTAGTCATCAGAGGAAGGGCTGTGTGTGCACCTGTAACAGAGCTGAGTTTCTGTGTGGAGTTCTATCGTTAGAGTGATCTTTAGGGGAATCATAATTGTAAACTTTTCTGAAAATATTATCTTGGGATGAGATACTGGGTTGAGAGTTATGGGGCAAGAGGACATGTAGGATCCTCGTGCCAGAATGGTGCCTCCCTCTCCTCCCCACTGAGCCTCACCCTATGACACCTTGAAACCTGGCCCTGATCCTCCTTCCCCAGGAAGAATTCTTTAGTTGACTTCCCTCAACCCCTCCACCCCAATATGCCCCCACTATCACCAGGATACACTACACCTGCACCTGAATGCCTGGCACCCAACCCTGAGCTTCACCAGCCTGGAAGATGACTGAATGAGGAAGAGACTGGTGAGGCTCGAGGCACAGGGATGTGATGCCCTTGCATGATGTCTTATTACAACCTGCCACATATACTCTCTCTCTAAAGCACCCTCAACTACCTGCCACACCTCTACCAACTGGTTAACACATGTCCCAACCCAACTCCACTGACCCCTCCTTCCTGTGGAAATGATCTTTCCTTGGTTTCCATTATACCACACTCCTTGGTCTGCCTCCTTCCTTGGTCTACCTCCTATCTTGGTCTGCCTCCTTCCTCCGTCTACCTCCTATCTTGGTCTGCCTCCTGCCTTGGTCTACTCCCTGAAGCCTCCCTCTCAGAACCCTCATGGGTGCCCTTCCCCTGGCCTTCCTTGGATTATGCTGTTCCCTGGGGCTCTGTCCAAGGCTGTCTCCTCATTTTAATCACTTTTATCCTTTCACACATTTCCAATTGCTACCTCAATGTTGATAGTTCCCAAATTGAAATCCATTACCCAGTTGTTTCCCAAGCTGGAGATCAGGTTGTCTAGATGCTTCCTGGATACCTCCCCTTGCAGGTTCCACTCACATCTTCAATCCAAAGCTCCCCATCTCCCTCCCCATTAGCTGCTGCAACTTCCAGCTCCCCAGCTTGGCAGTAGGCATAACCTAGTTCCCCAAACTGATGCACCATCCTTGTCTCATTCATCAAATCCTGTATCCAAAGCCTGTTGATTCTCCCTAATTTAAATATTGTGATTTTCCCAAATCTGTTCACTCTCCTTTCCTCCACTAGTTCAAGCCTGGACCATCTGCCAGATATATTATGGCTTCTGCCTTCTAACTGGAACCCAGGGCTGATCCTCCCAATCTCATCGCCACTCTTTTCTTTTTATTGTGGTAAAAAAAACAAATAACATAAAATTTACCATCTGAAGCATTTTTAAGTGCACAGTACAGTAGTGTTAACTAGAACTTTTCCGTCTTGCAAAACTGAAACCCTATGCCCATTGAACAACAGTTTTCACTCTGTTTTCTTAAATGTGATCTTTCTAAAGCATAAATCTGATTATGTCACTATTTTGTTTTCACTAGATACCACAGCACAGTGCATGGGGTCTGTGAGCTGTATAAGGGCCTGTTGCCCCCATACCACCTCAGCTTTCATGTCCAAGGCTCGTCCACACTCCTACCAACAGCCACCTCTTCACCTCCCTCAGACCAGGGTTGTTCACACTGGTGGTGTCGTCCAGCCTTGGGAGACTGGGCCTGTGGAGGAGGCCTGCTCAGGGTCTGGAAGTAGAGTCCTGGATCTCAGTACCTAAGGCCTGATCTAGAGGGGAAGTGACCTCAGGGTGGGCACATCTCCTTAACCCCCTAGACTCCTCACCACAGGTGGGGTGAGGCCAGAGGAAAGCCAGAGAGTGCAGCCTAATGTGCAGCCCAGGGCAAGTCCCTCTTCCCAGGGTTTAAGGCTTATGCGCCTGCCCTGAGTTGGCCTCTAGAGACAGGCATGCATCCCATGTCAGATGGCAGGGGCTGCGTGGGTGACCCCACCTGAGTCCTGGGTTCTGTGGGCTCTGAGCTTCTCTGGCCTGGTGGTGGGGTCTCACAGGGGCAGAGGTTCTGAATTTTCTCCCCTGCACCCCCCATTCTCCTCCCCACAACCTTCACCAGGGCTGGAGGCTCTGGCAGAGACGAGGTTTCTGCTGGAGCTATTTCTGTCTCTGTTGCCAGCTGTTCTCCCAGGAGGCTCTTCAGCAGGTCTGATTAAGTTCTTAAGGGCAAAGGAAGGGGGGAGAGATAGAGGGAGGGAGGGCAGGACAGAGAGGCAGATGGGTCAGACAGAGGCCAGAGATGGCTGGCTTATCCCAGGGCCTCGCCAGGACCTGACCCACGGGCAACACCTCGTGTGAGTCTGTGTTGTGACCGAGTGTCTGGGGAAGAACATGATGGCAGGGTGTGGTCTGATAAAGACGCCCAGAACGTTCGTCAGAACAGCAAGGGTGGTCTTCTCCGGGTGCTTTGCACGCTTAGGATTCTGCCCCTCCCTTGCTCTGGATTAGCCCCCCTCAGTGTAAGCTTTAAGGCCCCTCACACTCCTGCTCACCACCAGGCGTGACAGCACCATGGTGACTCTGGAACCTTCCATGAGAAATGCCTGCTTCCCATTCAGTCAATGATGCCTACCACCTGCCTCCAATGCATTAACATTGATTGAATTCTTTTAAAAAAAAAAAATTAGGAGATTTGGGGGAATTTAAATATGAGCTCGATGTTAGGGAATGACCGTTGACTTTCTTAGGTATAAAAATGATGTTATGGTTATAGGGGAATACTGACAAAGAGCCCAATCTTAGGAGGCGGTGCTGAGGTGTTCACAGCTGCAGTGTCACAATGTCTTACATCCAAATCATTCAGAAAATGTTACATATATATGCACACATGCACATAGGGCAAATATGGCAAAATATTAGTAATCATTTTATTTAGGAGGGGTAGTATTTTCATAACACTTTAAAGCTGCTTTTCTTGAAATATCATTTATGCTCATCACTGTTATAAAATCCTGGTATTTGTTAGACCTGCCGTTACATTTTATTATTTTACATGTTGGTAGAGAGGTACATGTATTACCATATCACAAATTGTTTTAAAAAAAATATGTCCATAGCTGCATTTCAGTACAGCTGGTTTCTTTTGTGATCCTATGAACTTAATTTTGTGCATTTAGAAACATTTTGCTGAGACTGTGTCCACAGGCTTCACAGACTTCCAAAGGGGCTTGTGGCACAGAAAGTAAAGGAACCCCTGCCTTGGTGCAAGTTTGACCCCAACCTTGTTCCTGGCCTTGCCCGAACGCTGGCTTCTGGGAGGGCTGAGCGCCCCACCCCCCTCGTATGAAGGGAAAGCTCGGGTAGTGGAGCCCCGGTTGACCCAGCTGGCAGCAGGAAAGCCCTCACATGTTCTACCTCCGCCCTTTGGCCTCACTCACCAAGGCCGTCTGTCTGTCATTCCCCGTTCTTCCCTCTCCTCCTCCCTTTCCCTTTCATTATCCCTTCCACCTCCACACTCTCTGAGCCCTCCCTTCAGCCTATTTTTGAACATCTCTGAGGATAATGTCTTTTCCGTGGCTCCCTGGGAGACACTACCACCTGCTGTGGCTCGTTAGATACGCTAGAAAAAAACCATCCCCAGGCCTCAAGGGCAAGAGGAGTGTGGTTCCAGGCAGTTAGCAGGTGGAGGGGGACCAGGGAGGTCTCAGCAGTGGGAACAATGGAGTTGTATCCTTGGAGTTGGGAGCAAGGCTCTGGTCCCCCTGCAGGAGGTGTGAGAGGTTCACCTGCCCTTGGTGAGTACAACGCCACCAGCCCCCTCTCCCGCCCCCAACCAAGCAAGGACGGTGCAGGCCCTGCAGGGAAGCTGTTCTCTCAGCACAAAGGCAGCCCCGCCCAGGCTCCACCTCTGAAGCTGGGCTCTAACAGCTGAGCTGGACATCTGCAGGCCATGGCGAGGAGCTGCCCTGCATGTCCCCCAGGACCCGTGAGCACAGAGCGGCACCTGCGCTGGGCTGTCCCAGGGCACCCGCCACTTCACCGAGCAGTCAGAGCGGCTCTGCTGAAGCCGGACCCTGGGTCTGGGCAGAGGCCTCGCAGAAGGTGCGGAGAGTAGGCGCTCCCCTCCCTGACGGACCTTCCTCCCAGCCCCGTTTTTGCCAAGGTACAAGGCCAACTTCACAGATTGCAAATTGACCTTAGCGGGTTTTTTCGGCAACATAGAAAAATATTTAGAGTAATTCACCAAGCCAGGTGTGACTCAGACCTACACCTAGAGGTGCAACTAGGAGGGGTAAGCGCTCAGATCCAACTGACCACAGTTGGAGGGGGCTGATCCCCAAGGAACTCTACCCTGATCCCACAGTCACAGCTCAGACTTTCCTTCCCAAGCCTGGTCCTCTCCCTGGAGCCCACCCTGCACTGCTCTGTCCAGGCCCGCTCTCCTGGGTGTGTTATCAGGACTCAGACAGCTCCGTGACTAGGAGGACTGAGGCCCGCACATCGCCGGTGTGTTTGTTCACGCCTGTGTCCTGGGAGTCTGACTCTGCACCTTGGGTCTAGTAGGTCCTCGAGTCACAGTTCTCAAATCGATGAGAGAATCTCTGAGGTGGGTTTCACCTTGCTTCCCCCTGCCTGTGTCCCCCCCACAAAAGCAGAAGAGAAAATGCTGGGGCTGTGTTCTTCCAGACAGCCTCCTGGTTCCAGAGCAGACAAAAGCTATGGCTTCCCGTGGGTCCATAAGGCAAGGACCAGGCCACGGCCCGGAGGATACTGCAGAGTCCGTCCACTCCTGTGGAACAGATGAGGACTGACGGGCCTCCCTGTGGCCATCTGGGCCCTGGACTCAGACTGCTCAATAGGCTGTCCCCAGCCTGCCACAGCCCTGAAGCCACCCCTCCCAGCTCCAGGCTCGTGGGCCTCTGCTCTAACTTCTAAAGGCTCAGCTGCTCCCAGGGTGCCACCCTGGGGAGACCACCCTCTTACCTGGCTTTCTGAGGTCAGCCTCTGCTGAGGTGCAACGTCCAGCAGGGGGTCCTGCTTTCTGTTTCGCAGTCTGGGAGAAGAGAGTGTCTGGTCTTTTCAGGGAAAAGCAGCAAGTTCGGCAGCCATAGGAGAGCAGGGTAGAGGGGAAACTACGTCCTAAAAATGCCTCCTTCCTCTTTCTCTTCTGCTGCTGGCTGCTGCCTCATGCTTTTTCCTCTCTTTCTGTCCCTCAGAAGTTGTGCTGAGAGCAAACAACACTGACCAGAGGAGGGATCCAGCCTGGGCTGGTGTTTGTGGAGTGCGTGTGTGCACGCGTGTCCCGAGAGGCTGGAACCACAGCTCCTCTGATGAACCCCAGAGGCGGGCCAGCTCCTGATCTGTGGTTGCCATGGAGACCCACCTAAGCCTCTTTCACCTCGAGCTGTATTATCTGTAGAGGGAGCCCGTCTGACCTAACAGAGACACCTGAGAAGACTCAGGGGGAGAGAGAGCGCCTGCCTCCAGATGGCATCCTCCGCCCCTTCCTTCCCTGGCCTGCGTTTAGGGTGGTGCAAACTGGGGGAGCAAAACCACGGTTACCGTACCCTCTGCAGAGCCCCGAGCGGACTGTGGGCAGATGTTTCCAGCTGCTCGGTGGATTGTTCCTGGCCAGAGCTCAGCTCTTTCCACTACTCCCTCCCCCAGGAGACGGGTGCTTCTGGGTGCAGAGGGCAGGGGCCTGAAAGGATAGTCTTCCCCTTTGCCTCACCACGTCCTTTCCTGTCCTCCTCCTTGCTAATCAAGATTCTCTCCTTCTCTCAAGGCAAGTTCAAGTGCAGAAAGTTCCTCTGACTTTCTGGAGGAGGGGTGAGGGGGAGGAAAAAATCCAGGGAGAAGAGGGACCATGGACTGTGATTATTGATTTTGAGGTGTTCGAGGTAACATGCGGGGCTGGTAGGAGCCTCCTGTTGCTGCTCTCTGGCATCCCACACTCACATCTGGGCCTCCTGCCTGTCTCCATGCTCTGGACACTCTGTCAATTGGAAGCTATTCTGGCTACAGGCCACGTGTGGGCCAGCCTGCGCCTAACAGCCATTCGGAGGCACTGACACAGATGCCTGTTGCCCTGTGAGGGGCCTCGGGGTGCTGTAATGGGTACTGAGCAGCATTATAACAGATCTCAGGGGATACGATAGCAGGTACCAGGTGATGGAGTGACTTCTGGACACATCTAGTCCTGATTGTGTTGGCAATAAAGCAGAAAGCATAGCCAAGAAGAAATTAAACTATGCCTGACGAGCTGACTCAGATGCACACCTGCCTGCCTGCAGGTTGTGATTTTTTTTCCTTGTGTGATATGCCACTTTGTGCTCACTCTGTGGCTGGTTCCATTAGGCATATCTGCCTTCCCTCCTTATCCACCTTCTCAAGCAGGAGTCTTGAGTCGGGAGCTGAGTCATACACTTCTCTTGACAAGGTCACAGCACAACAGTCCCAGACATTGGGAGGGTCACTTGGGGATGGGAGACTCCCACATTTTGAGCTAAAGATAATCTCCTCTGACTTACAGTTCTCAAGTGGCCTCCACCCCAGGGCCAGCAAAAGCTAGAGCAACCTGAGACAGGTAACCAGGAGTCCCCATCTCAGAGCATTTCACTGCCGTCCTGGAACTTCCCCAAGGGCAGGAATTCTAAGGCATGTCCACGCTGGGGGGAAGGGAGCAGAGGGAAGAAAAGCCTCTGCCCTCCTTTTGGGAAAGTTGCTAGAAGTGACGAGGAGAATGAGTCAGTAACCAAGTCAGACACTTATTCCTGCAACACGTACGTCTAGAGCACCGTTCGGTACAGTCACGATGCTAAGAGCTGGCCAAGGATGGGTGATCCCATTCCCCTCCCCTCTCCACACTTCCCAGCCAAGCCTCCATGAGGCTAGGTGGAATGAGTAGGAGAGGAAAGTCTTGCAGGAGGGTGGGGAGTAGGGCCAGTATTAGGGTTCAGAGCTAAAGGCTTTTATCTCCCTGCGGTACAACCTTGGGTCTACTACTGACCATTCTATTTGAATGAAAACATTCATCCTTTTTCTACAGCCCTACACTAGTCTTAGCATGTCACCCTTCAAACACACAAGCACAATAAATGTAAATGAGATTGTATGGGTCAACGTTTTGAGCCATCTAAAGGAAGATGCCATTGCAGCAGTGTGCTGAAACAAGATGTGAGCTTTAGGACTCCTGACCTGTGACTCTGGGGAACACACACACAGATGACCAGGTTTTTAGCATCCTCCCTCCCAACAGAGCTGTCCCTTTCCCCGCACTTTTCAGTGTTGCCCATGACCAGGAGAGGGGGCCATCCCCACCTTCCTTCCCTCCCCTGCCTGCTGCCTTGACACCATAACTCAAAGATGGCTTAGTGTTTGTGTTGATTGCTCATTTATTTTGATTTGTTAGCCTGTGGAGCCTTTGTGATTATCCATGCTGTGTGAATTTGTACTAGAGAGGGATGATGGTGGTTGTTTTTTCTCTCATTTGGCATCAATGGAAGTTGCTGAAGCATAGCTAAATATTCGCCAACCATTTTAATGGAGAAGCACCAGTGGGGCCCATGACATCACCTCACAGATGGCGTTTGATTAATAAATTGGAGATGGGAAATTAAGAAGCCATTGGGTGCAAGGCTGGATTAAAAACTGCAGGGGGATTTGAGAAGAGCCTTGACCCCAGATGTGAGGCTGCGCATATGGGAGTGCTCCCACTGTTCCCTCCTCCCTGGCTTCTTTCCGCTCGGTCGTGAATAGGATTTTCAGAGTCTAGCAGAGCTCCATATTGCCCAAATCCTGAATGAGACTGAATGAAACTGACATAATATCCAGGGATACAGACCAGACCTGCATTTACCCATATCTCTTCTCTCTGGCTAGCCCTCTTTCCACTCCTCTGGCCACATTTACTTCTCCAGGTAAAGGAAGCACTGTATCTGACTATAGGAAAAATGAGAACGCTCACCTTTCTCCCAGCTGGCTTGCTTAAGCCCCTCTCTCCCTCTCTCTCCTTTCCCCTCTCTTCCCTCTAAACTCATTCTGTTTAAAATGTATATACATTAAACTAAAGGGAACTCTGGAGGGAGACGTAATGCATTTCTCATTCATTCAGGAAGTGTTTATTGACCATCAAGTGTCTATTGACAGACAGCACCTTGATGCCCCATTTCCACAGAATTCACTCACCACCGACTTCTTTTAGGTTCTGCCCTGTGGTTTGACAGACTGATCTGAGGGCCAGTGGCAGAAACAGCTAGCTGTCCACCAAAGATTCACACCCCTCTTCCAGAGTGTAGACATCTTCCTGGGAAGTAGCTGTCCAACCAGGGACTACATTACCCAGCCTCCCTCGCATCTAGGTGAGGCCGTGTGGCGATGGAATGTGGGTGGAAGGGATGTGTGCCACTGCAAGGCCTGGCTTAGAAAAATCTCCCGTGCAATTCTCCACCTTCTATCTTTTCCCACTTGCTGCTGGTTGGCAAGGACTCTGAGGCCCTAGAGGATGGTGGAGCCACAATTTTGAAGGGGCCTAGGTCCCATGTGGCAGGCTGCCCACCAATCACCATGTTGAACTCTAATATGTGCCAGAAATTTATTGGGCCAAACCACTAAGATTTGGGGTTTCTCTGTTATAGCAGTTGGCACTACCCTAACTGGGGCAAAATCCTGTGAGAAGGGAGGGATGTGGAAGCTTTCTGCTATTTCTTTGGTTCCTGGAGATCAGAGCTCTTCCCTGACATGTTCTCTCCCAGTTTATCCATCTTCATCCCAAAGAAATCATTACTTCACCCCATATTGGCTCATGCCTTTGTGCATGATGTACACTCTGCCCCAAATGCCCTCCCCCTAGAAAGTCTCAGCCCTCAAAGCTTAGCTCCAATGGTAAAACCTCAAAGAATTTTCCTGTCTGCCCACCTGCTTCCTCCACTCCACTCTCCGAAGCTTCGTTCTCGTGTACATACGGTCGATCCTAATTACCTGCCGATTCCACATTTGCAAAGTTGTTTACTCGCTGAAATTTATTTGCAACCCCCAAATCAATACTTGCAGCAGTATTCCCGTCATTCCAGACATGTAAAAAGCGTTGAAAAATTAGACAGCGAGCACATTCCCAGCTGAAGTTGAACGAGGCGATGCTCTGCCTTCCCGTTTCAGCTCTCATAGCCTACCTGGGTGTCCTCTTCACGGTGTAGTTAGGGCTGCACTTTCCACACTTTGTGCTTTTTCTTGGTGATTTCACTGTTTAAAACGCCCTCTAAGCGCAGTGCTGAAGCACTGTCTGGCGTTCCTAAGCACAAGAAGGCCGTGATGTGCCTAAAGGAGAAATATGTGTGTTGGATGAGCTTTGTTCAAGTATGAGTTATGGTCCATGAGTTCAATGTTGGTGAATCAACAGTATATATAAATAAGGTGTCTTTAAACAGAAACACATAAAACAAAGTTATGTATTGATCGGTTGACAAAAATGCCGTGACCAGAGGCTCACACACGCGAACCTAATGCTGTACCTCCTGTAGGAGCAATGGCTCAGTGTCTGCTAATTCAGTGTTGGTAGCGACTTTTAGAGTGTAACTAACGCAAACAATGAGCACCTGGTTCAGCATCCTGCAGAATAAGGACTCCTCAAGGGCAAGGAGCACAAGGCCCAGAACATGGTAAAGCCCTATTTGTCACGCACATGATTTAAAGGAGGTGAGAGAGAGAGTACCTGGGCCTGGTGCCTGCGCTAAGCAAACTCCGCAGACCTGCCCCCTGCTCTCCTGAACCTGAAGGAGCCCTGGGAGGTGAATGGTCACAGGCTCAAGGACCCACAGACAGCAGATATAAGCCAGGCAGGAGAGGACCGGGGGGTGCTGAGGTCACCCATGGGTCTAAGCATGCACATGCAGGGGAGGTGAGTAAAGTGGGGGCCGTTAGAGGGTGGTCCGGGATCCTGGGCATTCTACCTCCAGGCGTAGGCAGTGTGGGTCTAGGAACGCAGGGAACCCCTTCCGCTCAACCTGGCAGTGCTTCTGGGAGGAGTCTGAGTAATGGAGAGTCAACGGGGAGAGGGAGCCAAGCCTGAGGCCCTGCATTAGAGGGTACAAAACCTGAAGTGGCACAGCTGGAGTGGGCCCTCTGGGGAGGTGCTGACGGGAGACAGTGGAGGGGATGCCCTGGGGCCTGGGAAGAAAAAGAGGTGGTATTATGAAAGATGTGGGAGAAGGTGTGACGGTGCGGGAGGAAACAGATTGTCACACGTGGGCTTGAATGTCACATTAAGTATCTTAATAGATTCTGAAGTCAGTTCCCAGAGAAGAATGTGGGTGTGTCCAGAGGAAGGGTAGTAGCCCTGCGGTTAGTACATTGCCTGAATACCGGGAGGGCTCGGACTGGGCGTGGAGAATGAGGGAGAGAGTGGAACTGTTTGGGAGCTCTGACTTGGACGGTGGTGAGACATGGCATCCAGGGGAGGAGCACGTTGGAAGGGGAGCCGGGCTCGGCTTTGGCTGTGCAGAGGTGGAGGAGACTTAATTAATCCCGGAAAGAGAGATCCAGTGACCAGCTCCACATGCAGAAGAAAGGATTTGTCTAAAGACTCAGATCTGGGGGGCAGCAGGGTCAGGTAGAGGTTTGACCTTGGGCGCAGGCAAGCAAACTCAGATCACACAGGACCAGAATAAAGAGAGTCTGGAACTGACTCTTGGGCCAGTGGAGAAAGGGCAAGAGAGCCTCATAACAGGTGCTTATCTCAGCTGCGTTCCTGCCAAAGTCCACGCAAAGGAACAAAGGAGGGCTAAGTAAGCATCCTTTGGCAATGTTTCTCCCTAGTGTTCTGACACGATCCCTGGGCCCTGGCAAAATTCTGGACTGTATTAAACAAGTGGTCTGTGAGCATTTAGAAAAGGAGTGGAAATCAAGCAGAGTTAGCAGATGTTTACTGACAACAGGTCAGGAGAGGCACCCCCAGAGAGACTGAGGAAGGTCGGGGACCGCAGCGATGCCTCTGTGCCCCATCACATCCCCTTGGCCCTCGTCTGCTTTGAGGGCAGCTCTGTCGGGTGGTTCTGTTTGAGCTCAGAGTTTCCTTTAATTGACAACATCCCAGCTCCAGCTCACAACCCCCTGGGGCTGAGGAGGCCCACTGGGCCCCCTTGTAAGCCAGTCCCAAGTGTGGGGCAGCTAGTATCACCGGGGACAATCTTCAGCCAATGGGGGATGGGAGCTGGCAGATCAATGCTCCAGCCTCCCATCCATCAGGTGGACAGTTCTCTGAAGGCGTGCTGTTACAATTCCCAGGAGGTCCGCAGGGAATCTGCCCTGTTGCCCTCAGCAGTGACCTTGATAACATACCCTTAGGCTGGTTTTTCCTCCTGCCTGTCTCAGTCTCCTTGTGCCCTCACTCCTGCTTCCTGGGTTACCTCCCAAGTCCTAGGATCTGCACCCAAGTCCTTGTGCTAGGCTCTGCTTCTGGAAAAGCCAGGAAGGAAAAGTCAAGACTGTAGGGGTGGTCTGTGACATTAAATGCCACCAAGAGGTCAAGGAGAATGATGCCTGAGAAGAACTATTAGCAACAGGGAGGTGGGGCAGGTCACTGGGGGACACTGCCATTGGAGCCACTGGAGCATGGGGTAGGCCCAGTACCCCCGGGGCTGCCACCCCAGCAGGCAGATTCTGTTCTTGCTCTGTGAGACCCTTAACACAGGGCCCAGCACCTCCCTCAGTCTCCAGAAAGAAGTAGTCCCTAAACCAGAGTTTACTGAAGGTTTTATAGACAAGCTGAGTAAAAGGTTTTCACTGCACTCTGACGGGCAAACTCTGTCAGTTCCCTCTGGACATTGACTCTTCTCAGCCCCTCTCTCCAGCCACCACCAGGCCCCCCCTTTCTGATGCCTGGGCCCTCTGCCCTGCTGGCTCCTGCCTCCCCACCCCTAGAGACCCCTCCCCTACACAGCCGGTCTCCCTCTCTCAGCAGCCACCTTCCTGAGGGCAGGGCTCATACACTCAGTGATGCTGAGAGGGGAGCCACAGTGGCAAGGCCCGAGGCTCTGAGCGCCCCTGTCCTCCACGGCGTTCCCACTTCAATCATGTGTCTCCTCCCAGAGCAGCTTCTCATAGCGAAGACACACCAAGGACAAGAGGATGGCTGGTGTGATGCAATCCTTCCCCACAAGTCAGGGTAGATGCCTTCCTATTGCTCTCAAAGGGCTGAGAACAATTCTTTCCAGAAGTCTTTCCCCCCACGGTGTTCTCTGATGGACTCATAAATGGCAAGAAGTCACATGAACCCCCCAGGAACCCGAATGCTGTGTTTTTCACTGGCCACATCTGCCCCTCCCTGCCCGCCCCTGCCCGCCCCTGCCCGCATTCGTTTCCCCAGCAAAGGTTGACTAGGCTGTAGTTCGTGCCAGCCCTGGGCTTGCTGCCAAGGGCGGAGCTGGAGAAGGCACGCTCGTCTGTGCCCTCGAGGGTTTCCAGCCAGAGGAGGGGAGCCAGCCTGGGCTGGGAGCGCTGCAGAGATCCAGAGACGCCCCCAGAGAGCCGCCCCTGGCCTCCCGGCTCCCTCTCCCTCTCCCACAGACACCTCTCTCTTGTCCCTGGGTTGCTCTCCTGAGGAATGCAGGACACCACAGCAGCAGGGGTTTGGAGGCCCTTTCCTGCCACACCTGCTAGATAATGAGTTCAGAAAGGGCAAGCAACTTGCTCATACAGCACAGCAAGTGAGTAACAAAGTCAGGATGATAACCTATGCTCTTTTCTTCCAAACAGCTGCCTGCCCCCTGCTGCCTTTGTTGCATCCACAAATCATACAGAAGCCCCTGGGCACGTACACCCTAAGCTTCATGAACACCAAACATGTCTCATTTTCTGTGTGTAACAAGTATGTTTATCTGGAGGAGGTGAGGAGGTAGTGTGTGTGTGTGTTCGTCTATTGGGTGGAATTCCATATTACTTACTCTTCTCATAATCCCAGAAGGCTGCTTGGAAGAGGAGGTATTTCAGCAGTCTTCCAAATGATAGATATATTTGGTGGGCTGATCAAGGAGGGACCCCAGTGACAGGAGGGATGGGGATTGTACCTGAAATTCGGGGCTGCTGACGGAGTCAGGATGTGTGGTATCGCTGTGAGACAAAACTAAGCACTTGTCCTGTGTAAGACTCTGTGCTGGCTGCTGGAAACTGCCAGAAGGCAGCAGCAGGCTCTCCAGGGTTTCTTTCACCAGTGCCCTTCATTCTTTTCCCAGAAGATAAACCAAGGTACTTTAACCTCCTCCTGCCAAACAACCAGTCGGGGACGAAGAGAGAACAGAGCCTTCTGATCAACCACAGAGAAGCAGAGCAGCTACGACTCAATGTTGAGGCACCAACACGCCTCTCGACGGGGCAAGAGGCCCCTTTCACTTCGGATGGAAGCTGAGTGCCTTGTGAAAGCTGCAAGATGCCTGGAATCTGTGGAAACCTCGTGCAGAGGAAATTGGAAACAGGAATTGAAACACTAAGATTCAGAAACTTGCTCTGACACATACTGGAAGGAATCTAGTTGTCCACCAGTGGAGGGGCCACTTAGAAATGATGGTACCGCAATACCCCTGACTCTCTCAGCCATAAGACAATAATTATGACAAAACTTGCTTCTAGCTTCCCATCCTGTGAGAAATAGCAGAACCCACCATGGTAGGTGTGCCGTGGGACAAAGGCAGGGAGGGAAAGTGCACAAAGAAGACATTTGTGTCATGGTAGAATTAACTGATTAACTGGAAGAAGATGAAGACACCTGTGCTGGGATTCTTTTCCAAATGTTCAGATTGCTGTTACGTTGCCTGCTTAAAATGCGAGTATAATATAGAAAAGGACTCTTGAAGGAAAAGAGAGGTTATTCATTTATTTTCTAGCCGGCAGCTTCTCTACTGAGTTCTCCTTCGATTGAGATCACATATTTTCTTGACATTCGCGAAGCTCAGAGAAACTTGTAGAGCTTCTTTTGAGTCTGTGAGTTTCTTCAAAGGGTGACAGAGTTCAGACGCCCTGCCAACTTGGTGTCCTTAACAGGCTATAAAAGGACATGCACAGAATAGTTACATCTGTAAGAATAAAAGCCTCTCCTTGGATCCGAAGCTGGGAAACATCTCTTAGGGAATGTGTAACCACCAACTATTTGGTCTACACTGCACTGGGTGAAAACAAGTTGTATAAGACTGTGATTATGGAACTTGACCAATCTGTTTTATGACTTCACCAAAGATGTATTAAACACAGGAATCCAATCTCACAATTCACTGGGAGAGTCATTATGTCCAGGAGAGAAAATAAGTTGCAATCATCTTG
The DNA here is from genome assembly GCF_020826845.1 of Diceros bicornis minor. Lineage (NCBI taxonomy): Eukaryota > Metazoa > Chordata > Mammalia > Perissodactyla > Rhinocerotidae > Diceros > Diceros bicornis. Next base: position 77,308,569 of record NC_080743.1, read on the forward strand.
CACTTTCATGGCACCTGGCAAATTTACAAACACTTTCACGTCCTTTGTCTCATTTTGTTAACAAAATACCGATCTTCCCTCACCAGAGCCCATGGAGGTGGGGAGGTAGATTCCTGCGTGCTGGGGCTGTGAAGAAATCTCAGGGCTCACCCTCTGACTTCAGGAAGCTTCATGGGCTCCCTGGTGTCTGGGGTGAGCTGCATAGCACCATCTCATGCTGGTGGGAGCTTGGCAGAGAGGCAGAAGGCCTTCCCGACGAAGAGTGGGGGCTCTTCATCTTTTTTTTTTTTTTTGGTGAGGAGATCAGCCCTGTGCTAACATCTGCCAATCCTCCTCTTTATTTGCCGAGGAAGACTGGCCCTGGGCTAACATCCGTGCCCATCTTCCTCCACTTTATATGGGACGCCGCCACAGCATGGCTTGCCAAGCGGTGCATCAGTGCACGCCGGGATCCGAACTGGCGAACCCCGGGCCGCCGCAGCGGAGCGCGTGCACTTAACCGCTTGCGCCACCAAGCCGGTCCCAGTGGGGGCTCTTCAAAGACCCATCTCTCTGGTTTCAAATCTAGACTCAGCACTTGTTTGCTGTGTGATCCTAGCTTTGTGTCCCAACTTCTCTGAGCCTCGGCTATAATTTGGAGCTAACAATATTTTCTTTGTCCAGTTGTAAGGATTAAAGGAGATATGTATATAAAGGATCTTATCCAGGGCCTGCTGAGAGTAACCCCTCAATAAAGAGCAGCTAGGCCCAGATTTGGGCACCCCCAGAGTCAGTTTCTCTGTGTCACTGCACTGGCACATTCAGGGACAGTCTTCTTAGCTCTAATGAAAGACACCCTCACAACACCGACTTTACCTCTGGGGGAGGCAGCAGGGAGGTGAACCAGCTCCCTCATTCCCCCATCCCCCACACCAGACTCTAGCAGAGCTCAGGACCACCAGGTGCCACTGGAGCAGACTCAGACCTGTCCCCAGGGGCAGGCTCCTGGCTGTGGAGAGGGGCTCAGCCAGGGTCCCAACCTGTCCTGCCAGGAATCCTCACCCCCCACCAGTCTCCCAGACTATGCCCTGAGGCCCTGGACAGTGTATCTGGAGAAATGCTGTTTTAAGGGCCTGACCTGGGTGCTTTGTAAGACACGGGGCAGGAGAGGGTCGGACTTACCCTCGGGGTCCTCCTGAATCTTGGGGAGACAATCTCTGGCCCTTGTTTGCTCGTGCAAGCCCAAGTGTAAACATGGCGATGTAGGGTAAGGCTGGTGGCGTCATCTCGGACGCCCTTGGGCGCTCCGTCCACTTCGTCCCTCCCTCTCTTCTCATGGCTGCTGCTTCACCAGGTGGGTATTTTCCTGGCGCTTGGAGATATTTGAGTTTACAAGCCCTGCACGGAGACCCACACCGGTTACACAGGGGCTCGGTTTCTCTAATGGGATGACAGCAGAAAGTGCCTAGTCCTTTTGAGACCCTACCATTCACGGGGCCCTCTGCAAGGCCACTGACACACATCAACCCGTCTGATTGTCACAGCAACCCCATGACGGCGTTCTTAGTATCCCCGTTTTGCCAATGCGAAAACCGAGGCTCAGGGAGTAATTGTTGAAAGTTTCAGAGCTAAAACTGGCAGACTCTAAAAGCCAGCCCCTTTGCATTACACCAGGGGCAGAGCTATCACCACGGTTCAGGTATGGCTGCACAGTCAGAGGCCGCTTCAGGCTGATGGAACAGGGAAGGAGCCTGATTCTTCTGGAGCCTAGGGCCTCATTCCCATGGCTTTTGAGAAATGGAGCCAATCCTAGGCACGCCTCCTCACCCCCATGGGCCCTGACCAGAGCTCTGAGGTCCACAGAACTGCCTGTGGGCTGCCCCCTGGAGTCCTGTTGGCGCTTCACCTCCTACCTCTATACCTCTTCCTCCTCGGTCACTGAGCCAAGCTCAGCCACCCCAGCTCCCTTGTCTGATGGGTGGGAGCAGAGCAGCATCAACTGCTGTGCTCAGAATTCTCTGTTGGCCCCTGAGACTGCTACCTGTTGATGAAGAAGGCAGGCGCCACACCTGAGGGCACCTTGAGAGGCTGCTCAAAAGCTCAGCTGTGCTCCTCCTGCCCGCCCTCAGTCCCTGGGGCCACCTGAGCTGGTAAACATGGCAACAAGAGTCACCTGCCCTCATTACCTGGCATCATCCTGCACTCAAACATCTCTCCCTCCCCAGCCAAACAGACACTGAGACACTCAAGCTTTGGGCTTCAGCCGGGAGACCAGGCTCTCCCACCATCACGTGCAGAGCCACTCTGTCCCCAAAGGCTCACTGAAGCCTCACTGCGCAGTGCCCCAGCATGGCTTCCTCCACTTCTTTGAGGTCTTGAAATGGGATGGTATCAAATGATGCTTGTTTATAACCCACCTTCTTCCAGAAACTACCTGATGCACAGTAGGCACTACAATACATTGGTTAACAAAATTATTTACTTACGTATTTTTTAAAATACATGCAATACAAGATCAAATTAAACATTAAAAAATGGATGCTAAGGCCCAGACTGTGGTCTTGAAATGTCATTTATCCCTGAAACTAATGAAGGCTTGTTGGAGAAGAGGCTGATTCCAGGTCTTGGCAGGAAATGTACAAGATGCACCTGAAACTTCTTGCATTATATAGCAAGGAAACCATCGAAGACTGCTAAGGTCTACAGATTGGATCGTAACGCTGAATCAATGCTGGTTTGATGAAGTAGCCAGCCACGCTGGGGAGGTGCACATAGCAAAGACCTGTGGGCAGCCTCTCAAAAATGTGGGCAACCTCTACGAGCTGACGGGGGCCTCCAGCCAGCAAGAAGCCAGGGCCCACGGTCCTATAACCTCAAAGAAAAGAATTCTGCTAGTAACTTGAGTGAGCCTGGAAGCAGAGTCTTCCCCAGTGGAGCTTCCGGATGAGAGCACATCCCAGCTGACACCTGGATGGCAGCCTTGAGATCCTAAGCAGAGGAGCCAGCTAAGCTGTGTCCAGGCTCCTGCCCTGCAGAAACTGTAACATAATAAATGTGGATTGTTTTAAGTTGCTAAATTTATGGTACTATTGTTACACAGCAACAGAACACTAATACAGTCAGGGACTTTCATTTCAGCCACAGGGTAGGGAAGGCAGCCCACCCCTTCCCCCACCCTAACCTTGCCCCAGTAGACATATTCCCAGCTGAGCAGACACCGAGGGCCGTGGCTTGGACCCAGGGACTGTGGGAGGAGATGAGAAGAGGCTCACATTTCTTCAGTCCCTTCCTTCAGGAGGTTGCCCCACCTGCTGCAGCCTTTCTAGACAAAAAGAAAACAGAATTGTTCCTCACTGGACCAGAAGAAGCCAGGGGCTGCCTGGACATTAGCAGCTGGGACAGACCAGGGCAGACAGTATGTCTGTGACATGGGTCAGCTCATCCCCCTCCTCCATGGTGAAACTGACTGGGCCACTCGTAGCTTTCCTGGGCAAATTGGGACTTTTGGGGTTGGAGCCACGAAGCATGGAGAATCCCAAAATAAGCAGGAGGAGGTGGCGGATGAGATTGAGGGAAGAGTTTGTTTTATTTTTGTCTGACAAAGAAGAGACCACTCAGATGCCCCTGGATGCTCTCTGCATCTGATGCCTCACTGGTCTGCTCCTGTCCCTGGGATTTGCCAAGAGTGATTCCACCTCAGGGCCTCCACTCTTGCTGTTCCCATAGCCTGGGGCACCCTTCCTCCAGACCTTCACAGGGCTGATTCTGTCTTTCTGCTCCAAAAAGAAAAAAAAAATGCCACTTCTTCAGAGAGGCCTCCCCTGATCGTCTCTAACTCAGGTATCCCCCCACCGCCCTCCCAAGATATCTCTATTACCATGTTTTATTTTCTTCACAACACCTCCATCTGAAGTTGCTATTTATTTATTCTTTTCTTTATTATTTGTCCCTACTTGTCCCTCTAGAATGCAAGCTCAAGCCTTGTCTGTCTCATTCATAGTTGTTTCCCTGAGCACCTAGCACAGCGTCTGACCCCTAGCCAAGCCCAGGAACTGTTTGTGGAATGAATGAGCGATCAGTTGATGCAACCCCCATTCTACGTGCTCCTTCTGGGCCACAGCATCTCATTGGGAGCACAGTAACGCACACGGGTCAGCCCTGCTCGCTGGCTCCAGGGTCATGCCACAGGCTCTGAGCTGACCGTTGGGCTTTGAACCCTAAGTCTGCCTCATCCTAGTTGTGTGACCTTGGGCACGTAACTTGACCTCTCTAAATCTTTGTTTCCCCATCTGTAAAACACAATAATAATAAAAGTACCTACCTGGTAGACTACTGTGAGAATTAGAGGAGATTAGCACAAAGAGCCTGGCACAGAACCAACACTCTATAAATATGAGATTTTCCAACCCCAAGCGAACAGCACACCCACTTCAAACAATATATGATACTTTCTTGCACTGCTGGCTAAGCTCCCTCTTGGCTTTATCTTTTGTTTTTATCTTCACCCAGCTTTTATCTCCCCTTTGTCCTGCTTTTCTGACCCATTTAATTAAAAATATTTCTTACTGTGATTTAGAATATATAAGAAAAGTGCATAAAACCCAACTATATCATTTAACACATAATTAGCAATCTCTTATCTTGTGTTCAGCTTTATCTGTCAGGACGTCCTTTGTCATTCCTGATATGGGCTGTTAGCTTGATATTGGACATTTTGGTCTTGATCCATATCAGCAGAGGTTTGTCATCTTTACTGATCTCTTCAAGGACCAATTTCTAGCTTTGTTTACTCTCTGTTGTATGTATCTTCCCCACATCCTTTTTAACCAAGGCATAATTTATACATAATAAAGTGCACAGACTTCAAGTGTACAGTTCTCTGACTTTTAGGTCTTACATTCAAGTTTAATCCATTTTGAGTTAATTTTTGTGTATGGTGCATGATAATGGTCTACTTTCATTCTTTTGCATGTGGCTGTCCCGTTTTCCCAACACCATTTACTGAAGACACTTTCCTTTCTCCATTGTACGTTCTTGGCTCCTTTGTCAAAAATTAGCTGTCCACAGATGTGTGGTTTTATTTCCGGGCTCTCAACACTGTTCCATTGATCTGCGTGTCTGTTTTTCTGCCAGTACCATGCTGTTTTGGTTACTATAGCTTTGGAGTATACTTTGAATTCAGGGAGTGTGGTATCTCCAGCTTTGTTCTTTTTTCTCAGGATTGCTTGGCTATTCAGGGTCTTTTGTTGTTCCATATACATTTTAGGATTCTTCTTTCTATTTCCATGAAAAATATCATTGGGATTCTGACTGGGATTGCAGTGAATCTGTAGATTGCTTCAGGTAATATGGACATTTGAAGTATGTTTATTCTTCCAATCTGTGAGCATGGAATATCTTTCCATTTTTTTTATGTCTTTGATTTCTTTCAGTAACGTCTTATAACTTTCAGTGTATAGGTCTTTCACCTCCTTGGTTAAATTTATTCCTGGTTATTTTCTCTGAGTTTTAATAATTATATATACACTGTATAACCAACATCTGAGTCAATATAGAAAACCATTTATCACCGCAGAGAGTTCTCTCCTGACTCTTCCAGTCAATCCCCCACTCTCCCCAGAGGCAACAACTGTTCTGATTTCTATCACCATAGATTTGTTTTGCCTGTTCTAGAAATTCATATTAATGAAATCATATGGGATGTCCTCTTTTGTATCTGGTTTCTTTTGCTCAATATATTGTTTTGTAAAAATAATTTCAAATATAAAGAAAAGTTGCAGGAATGGTAAAAGAACTCCCATATCCTTCTTCCTCACCCAGATTCCCCAACCGTGAACATTTCATCTGTGCACTCTTTCAATCCTTCCGGTTTTACGTACATTCCACTATCACTGGTCTTTTTTCTGAATCGTTTGAGAACAACCTGCAGACAAAGAGCCCCCTTACCCTTAAATACTCCAGCGTGTACGTCCCCCGAAACAAGAGCACTCACCTACAGGCTCCAGGTGTGAACACCAGGAGGCGGGGAGAACGGGGGCCCAGCTGGAGTCTGTCTGCCACACCACCCAGAGCTTGGAGTTTCATGAACAAGTACAATTGCCCCTCCGCCCATGGTGTACTTTGTTTTTTTTACTACTTGGGATTTATTTTCTGCTGGAGAATGACCTCTCTCCCCCGTATATACAGTCTTGATACGACAGTCAGGGAGGTGTCCTGCTCTTCTCTTGGCCAAGGCTGGCCCCGACGCCACAGATGGGCAATTGAACACACCCTCTCCGGGGACTTTGAATCTGGACAGAGTGGTGCACAGGATGGAAAACGGCATGGTTGGGACAAGGGTGAGCACACTCTGTGACTTTTGGGGGGTCAGGGCGTGTCAGTGACTCACACACCTCTATAAGGGTTGCAGGGAAAGTGTAGGGGCCTCCTCTAGGTAAACAGAGGCTTCAGGTCAGAGTTGAATTAGAACTCAACAAAGTACCCAGATATGAGGCGAGAGGCAGGAATCCAAATGATTTGTCTGTAAATTTGGGGGTAAAAAATGTAAAAAAAAAAAAAAAGTCTTCCCAACGAATAGATAAGAAAACTGAGCCTTGTCAGTGGGATCTCTTGAAAGTTAAATGTCTAGTGAGAGACAGAAGGAGGATTTAAACTTAGACCAGCATGCCTCCACAGTCCACGCTCACTTGGCTATCCCACCTGTGCCGTGAGAGCCCTCTCCAGTGCCCGCGGACCTCTGCCCCGTCTGAGAGCCAGTGGGCTGAGTGAGGGCTGGGAGCTTGGCCAAGTTTTAGAAGGAGAGAAACAAAGCCATCTACCAGGCATGGCAGAGCCCCCTGCCTGACCAACGCCGTGCCTCCCCTGGACAGCTCTGGGGGAGTTCAGGGCCACCTGACAAGAAACAGGTGAGCAGCCAATACCAGCGACCCCTTGTTGGCAGGCATGGCGCCCCTGGGGAGACTGTGGTAAGCAAGGGCCAGGATTGGAGCTCGTCTCCAATCGTCTCCAGCCTTATCACAGGCCTTTCAAGGACATCATAGGGAGAGGTTGCATGAGTTTTGTCCTTCTGGATCCTGGAACCATCTTTGTCTGATCTGAGGAGGGAATGATGGGGAGAGAGGAGGCTGTTGAACACACAAAATATATTGAGTACCTACTATGTGCCACTCTGCTGGGACCCCCTTTGAATCCATGTCAGAGAGGTTCAGTGATTCACCCACGGTCACAGAGGTAGAAAATGGCAAGGCCACGACTCTGAATCCAAGCCCAGTGCTCTTTCCACCACTCCACGCTGCTTCTCACCACACAGGGGCCTGGGAACCAGGCGCTAGGGGCAGCGCTGTGTAGCCATTGAGAATAGGAGCACTGCCTTGGGCTGCCTGAGTTCAATCCCAGCCCCACCACTTGCTAACTACATGATTTGGGGAAAATTATTTAATCTCTCTGTGCCTTAGTCTCCTTTCAGTGTCCTTCATAGCACCTACTTCATGGGGTTGTGTAAGGATTAAATAAAATAAAATACACGCAACAAGTAACTCAGGGTCTACAACATGGTGAGTGCTCAATGGAAGTCGAACTTTTATTACTGGACTGCATGCTGCATTGAACATGGCTTTCCCTGGGTCTCTGCATGGTGATTCTATGGGGAGAGAAATAGGAGTGTTGGAGGGAAGAAAAGAAAGAGGATGGAACCCTTAGAACTAGCTGCATCTCAACTCAATTTGGAGCTTGTCACGCCAAGACCGAAACAGCAACACCCACCACACGCCCTCACAGCATAGTTCTCTACCTTTGCAAACACATTTTCAGACACTGTCTCATTTTAGCCTCATAACAACCCTGTTTGGTGGGTGCTATTATGCCCATTTTGCAATTGAGGAAATGGAATCTCTAAGAACCTAGGTCCTGCCCAAGTTAGGTAGCAGGGTGGGAATTCCAGGTGGGTGGCAGACTGAGTTTCTCTGACCACCTCCAGAAGGGCAAGACCTCAGGGGCAGCAAGGCCTGCAGGATGACCTATATCAGTGGTTCTCAAACTTGAACATGCATCAGAATCCCCTGGAGGGCTTGTTAAAAACCCAGATTGCTAGGCCCACCCCCAGAGTTTCTGATTCTGCAAGACCAACGGCGAGTTGGTCCAGCCCGGTGCCCTCGATTTACGAACAGCAGCGACATCTCGTGGCGAGGAGGGGAACGAACCTTGGGCTCCCTGCGAACCTCAGCCTCCGTGGTGGCCCATGGGTCCAGGATGATGCTGGGCCAGGGCAGTACAGCCCACACAGAATCTAATAGACGCAGTCCTTGCCCCGGAGGGTGCAGGCGCCTTCTTGCCTCATTTTACCCTAGAGACCGGGAAACTGAATCTTGTTTCCCGGAACTTCCAGCTTCATTTCAAATTTCTTTTATCCTCATTTTTGTGAATAAATTCCTTCCCTGGTTTTTCCATCACCAAAAGGTGAAGGCCTGTGAACTAACACTTTGAAGTCTCAGCCACAGATGGTATGGCTAACGAGTCAGGAGACTGACTTCTTGAAATGGGTACCTCACTTACCAACTGCTTTCAGCCCAAAGGAGCGTTTTAAAACATGAACTCTTATCCCTGGCAGTTTCATCAATCCTTGGCGGGATTTTGACTGATTAGGGTTGTAGTAATGATTTATGAGCAGGTGGAGAATGGAGCCCCTAGGCATGGGCTATGCCACCCCTTTTTCCTCTGCGCATGTGGTGGTTAACTTGTGGTAGATTGGGGTGTAGGTTTCTCCGGAGTTGGGCAGCTCCGGGGAAGTAAAGCAACGCTAGGCTTGTGTCTGAAAGACCGGGGTTTGATCCCCCGTTCGGCCTCTGAGCTGTGAGACCTTGGGCACCTCAGCATTCTGAGTCTGTTCATCCGGAAAATGGGGAAGATGAAATCAGTCGCTTATGCAAAAGCGCCCTGCGGTGCCTGGCACAGGGAGGCGGGCACTGGATGAACAGTAAGAGGTAAGAGGAAGCTAGCGTGTGGCGCCTCGAGGCAGGGCGCCTAAGGGGGAGGTGGTGTGCGGAGTGAAGAAGAGGAAAGAAGTTAATGGTTCAATTCCCTCCGCTACCCAGGTCCCAGCAGAGGAGCCTCGTGACCTCGCCCCTGCCCTGGTCTCTGCTTCCCGAGGCAAAACAGCATCTGGATGCGCCTCCGAGTATCCCTCCCCATTTGAGTCCTGTGGAACTTTGGCTTCATGCCAGGAGAAGTAATTAATAACCGCCAGGTTAATGGGGACGGCAGGGGCGCAGAGGGAGTAGGGTGCTGCCCCCAGTCCGGGTAATCCCCGAGGGAAGAGGGCACAGGCAGATCTCCCGTAACTCTGCGCTGTGCTCGGCCCGGTGCTGAGTCACTGAGGCCTCGGGGCCAGCCCCCTCCAGCCTCGGCCTCCCCCGGGGACCGGCTTTGCCGGCCCGCGCCCACATTCTTTGCCCGCCCCCATCCGCCACGTGCCGACCTCGGCGCCCTGCCGCTCGCAGTCAGCAGGGGGCGCCCGCCAGGGCCGGGGCCTGGGGTGGTGTGAGAGTCAGTGAGGAGGCGGTGCCTTCCCACAAACCATAAACCCTTCCCGCTGGGATGACTAAGCGGCTTAGCCTTATCCCCCGACACCCCACCCCCTGCCCTGGACAAGCCCAATTTCAAAAAGTGACCTGTGAGGTTATTCCCGGAGCCAAGGTCAGGAGGTGGGAAGGTCAGCCTCTTGCCCAGCCCTGTCCAGTGGAACTTTTGGCAATGATGAAAATAATGTCTTATATCTGTGCTGTCCAATACAGTAGCTACTGAGCGCTCCAATTGCTCAAAATGTGCAATGGAGGAATTTTTTATTTCATTTTTGTGAATTTAAATTTAATAGCAACATGTGGCTAGCTAGTGGCTTGAGTCATGCCCCATCATTCCTTCGTCATGCCCCATCATTCCTTCATCAGCCCCTTCCCCAGCCCCCAAAAAATTTGTCCTTGAAAAGATCAGATAAATGAGTCGACAGTAAGAAGCATGTAACTAATACAACATAAAACATTATTACCCTTCCTCCACCAGGTTCAGGAGCTCATGCCAAAGAGCACAGGAAGTGGTAGTCAGTTTTGGAGGGGCTGGAGGCTCTTCCAGCACCTCGAGGCTGTCTTCTGTGAGGCCACTCCTGAAGTTAAAGCCTTATTGGGTGCCAGGAGAGCTCTCCCAATTCTGCTGTGGGGGCCATAAGACCACCAGTGGAGATGCTCAAGAATTCCAGTGTCTCCCACCTGCAAATCCCAGGGAATTCTACTTTCTCTAATTCCTCACAGTCAAGAGGTTGAGGAGGTCACTTAACATTTAATCTGGCACCTAGCTGCCAGCAGGTCAAAGGTCACTGCTCATGTCCAGCCAGTTTTCACTTTAACTGCAGTGGAGGCTCGGATGTGACTACACTGGCAGGCTGACCCCAGGTGTTGTCCCTGCTCTGAGTGGAGTGAAGTGGAGTGAAGTGAGAGAGGACTGGGAGGATGCTGTGGTCCCGGGGATGAGGCCATAACAGCAACCAGAGCTAGCAGCCCAGATTGACTGTCCCCACAGCCCAGAGCCCACATGATCCCTGTGCCTTCCCTCAGTCTGAGCCTCTGAACCCCAAGGAGTGGCTGAGAGGGTGCAGGTGGGTGAAAGGGACAGGCAGTGAGCATTAGCGCAGGCACTGGGGTCCTGGGTGCTAGGAGAACAGGCTTCTGACCCTAGTCGGTCACTGCATACCTGTGTGATGGCACCTGATTTCTCTGTGTCTCAGTTTCCCCAGAAGTAAATGGCACTAATAGTAACTGGGCTGCCTTGAAGGGTTGCTCTAGGGTTCAAATTAGATAACAGATGTTCATTCATTAATCCATTCATTCATTAAATGTTTGTTAAGAACTTGCCTGGAACATGACAATCTGTCTTCTCAGTGGCAGCAGAAAGATCAAGAAGGATCCCTGTGGGAGCCCCTACCCATGGCATCTTAAACACCAAACACTGGCGACTGTGCGCACAGGCTTAGCACTAGACTTTCTTTAACTGGGTGACCTAGGCCTACTTGGGGGAGGAGGAGGAGGAGGAATGAAATCAGAGGGAGCAGGGGAGGTGTGTGCTGCAAGGGCCGAGGAAGGAGGGCAAGGGGGAGGAGGAGGCTGGCTTGCCCAAATGGCCTCTCTGGCCTGTGAGCTCGCTGCTGAGCTGTTGGTCTGGACAGCGCCAGGCCTAGTTTCTCCCGTAAGCTCCTGGGGAATCATCGAGCTGGGTGTGACTTGATAGCCCACATCTGCCCTGCCAGCTCATGGGCCTCTTGGCACTGTCCTCGGGTTCCTGCCTCCATCTCCTCTCACTTCCTCACCCTCACCTCTCTGTCACTTTCTTCCTTACCTGCTTTCTCCCTGCCTCAGCGATGAGGGTTTGGAAATGGAGAAGCCTGCAGAAAACCCACCTAAGAGGCCCCCATAGGATCCAGCTTTTCTCCTCATTTTGGGCCCAGGCTTCCTGGGGCCTTTCCCTCTGGCAGAGATTCTACCAAGAAGCCTGTACCAGCCTTGCCGTATAGTACCTTCCAGGCAAATGAGGGGCTGGGCCAGGGTGAGAGGTGGGGTTCCCTCATCAGGACAGGCATTGTGCAGGGACTCCTGGGTGCACTGGGTAATGAACTGGGCTATGTGGTCAAAACGAGCTGGGACCACGGGAGGCAGAGGTAATGGAATGATCAAGGGAAGCACAGATGGTGTGGGGCAAGCCCGATCTGTGGTCCAGAACGCATGATGTCTCTCTGACAGAGGCTGGCACGTCAGCCTGATGCCCCAAAGTACAGACTCAATCTTGTTACTTTTCTCCCATGAGGCTGGGAACTTCCCAAACACACAAGCCTTGTTCCCTCTTGTCTTACACCCTCAACATGCTGCATAAGAAGTTCATCCCTTAGAGCTCCATCAGCACTCACTGAGCACCTGCTGGCCCATGGACCAGGCCTGCTGGGAGGGGAGCAGGGCACCAGATGCTTCTGGGCATCCTAAGCCACTGGCTTAGCCAGTCTGGGCCCCAGTTCTAACGGTTATCAACCTTGGCCTCCTGGGCATACAGTGTTTGGAGAAGGTCAAGGGCAATTTTCCAGGCAACTAGGCAAACATCCCTCTCCACCTCCTCATCACCTTCTGGGACGTGCCTGGACCCAGAATCCCTCTCTCTGGATGGTCACCTGAGCCTGTTGGCGTAGATGGAAGTAGATGGAGGGTCAGCTGATGTGGGACATAGCCAGGTCCTGCTGCCCGACTCCCCACTTCCCTCCCTCCCCACATGGTTACGGCCAGAGGTCGCCCAGTCAGCACTGTGGGTTGAGCACCTCCTGTGTGCAGAGCTGGGTGGTCAGGATGTGGTAGCCACCTTTTGTTTTGCCTGCCCATCATCCCTTCCCCCTTATTCTGGCAAAAGCATTCCGATTCTGAACCACCCGCTTGTAGTCTGTAGGATTCCTGTGGGTCCCATGGCTGGAAGTTAGCACCTGGCCCAGGCCTGGCCAGTGAGAGATTTCACCCCACCCCCACCCTAGCCACAGCATTCAGTGCAGGGATCAGCATCACAACTTTGCTGGAACTAGTGGGGGAAAACTCTCTCTGCTGGTAGAACGTATGAACCTGAGGCTGTGGTGGGCTTCTTGCCACCAAGGGAGGAGAGTCCAGGCAAGGAACAGAGAAAGGACGATTCCTGAGGACCTCTCTAGAGCTTGCTGCCTGGAACTGGCAAGCTCTGTAAGCATCTACATTTCCTTTTCTGCCTAAGTTAATTTGAGTTGGATTTTCTGTCACTTGAAACTAAAACAGTGCTGGCTGAAATGAGGAGAGGAGGGTATGGGGAGAAAGAGAGGAAGTGAAGTGGTTTCTACCTTCAGAGAGGTCCCAGGCTGAGGAGAAATATGGTTTCCATTCTTGGGTGTCTGAACACATGACCTCCCATTTTTCAAACCTTTATGTGCATGTGTGTATGAAACATACATTCATAAAAGTTCTTATACTTTTTATTTCTCTACCAAGTAATACATATTCATAATGGAAAATTCACCAAAAAAGAAAAAAGGAAGGAAGGTCACTTGTATCCCACTATCCACCGTTACTCTTTCTCAGTGTGTTTAAAAATGACAGTAGGGTCATACTGTACATATCACTTTACTCTGTTTTTCTCCCCACTTACCAGTATATGGTGATCTTCTTCAGGAACATATAAAGGAAATCATTAGGAGATAAGTTTCATGGCACAATGGAATTCACCCACATCTCACCACCTGGCCTCCCATCTTGTTTCAGAAAGAGGCACAGGAGCCACCTATGGACAAAAAGTGGCTATTTTTCTCCATCATGTCATCTTCAGAGGAAATAAAAAACAGAGCATTCATTAATTCACTTGTTTAACCAGCAAATATTTAGGTGCCTGCCATGTACCAGGCATTGTACTATGTGCTCATGGTATGATAAGCAAAATCAGACATGGTCTCTCCTCTCATGGAGCTTATGGGATGGTAAGGCAGAGTTTTTCATCACATACTCACTAAACAAATGTGACACGTGAGTTGTGACAGGTGCTATAAGAGCCTAACGTAGGAGGGTCTGACCCACTCAGGAAGGCTGTCCTGGGGAAGTGGGGTTTAGGATGGAATCCAAAGGATAAACAGCTGTTAGGCCAAGGGAGGGAGGTGAGCACTGCTTGCAGAGGAACAGCACAGGAAAGGCACTGTGGCTGGAGAGAGTACGGCGAGAGACTATGCGAAGGTCGGCGTGGCTGGAATGGAGAAAGAGAGAGCATGTGTCACGTGACATGAAAGCAGGTGGCAGAGAGAAGGAGGAGCCAGGTGACGTAGGCATATTAATAAATTTTGTCTTTCTCCTAAGGATTAAGGGAAGCCACTGGAGTTTCCCTGAGCAGGTGTGTGTGTGTGTGACATGACTAGATCTGAGTTCTGTAAAGGTCATGTGACTGCATTGTGAAGAATGGATTGGATAGGTCCCAGATGCACTCAGGTGTAGCAGGTAGACGGCTATCGCAGTAGTTAAGATGTGAAAGGTCAAGGTAGCTTGCACTAGGGTGATGATATAGAAAGAGGAGAAAAGAGGGGGGATTGGAGAAATATTTAGGAGACGAAATCAGCAGGACTTGGTAACTGATTGGGTATGGAGCGTGTGAGAGAGTGTGTCAGAGAGATTCCTGAGTTTCTTCTTGGCTTGCTCCACTGGGTAGGTGCTGCTACCAGTCACGGAGCCAGGAAACGCTGTAAGAGAACCAGGCTGAGGAGAAGATGAAGTGTTCAGTCTTAGACACGTTGAGTTGGAGGAACCTTTGAGACATCCAAAAAGAGACATCAAGTAGGCAGTTGGATGTCTCAGTCAGGAGCTGGGAGTTAATCTGTGAGTCATTTGCAAATCGTGTGCACTGACCCGAGAAACAACCAGCTAGTGTGGGTTCTGATCTCAGCTCACTGTGCTTCATTGATCGAGCCACTGCCTCCCTCTGGATCTCAGTTTCCTCAAATGTCTGATGAGGGGTGGACCAGAGCTCTGTCCAGCTCCAACAGTCTCTGAATCGGTGAGCATATGAGGATAAAACATGGCCCAAACATCTCAGAATTCCCCCCACCAAAACCAGGGAAAGAAGTCTCCCAATTTTGGGAGTGTTCCTGGCTATCTTAGACTGGCTTTTGGGATGTTCTTGTTGTGACCCCAGCTGTCCCTTCCCTGTCAGATCATAGACCATCCTGAGCATCCTATATTCCTATTCTTGGATGTGAAACCCAGGCTCTTCATCCTTGTTTGATTGGAAGAGTGAACTGCATAAGCTGCTGTGGTGCATGGTGAGGCAGATTCTCTGAGGAAGGTCAAGGTCAAAGATGTGAGCTGTGGAACAAGGATGCTTCTTGCCACAGACCCTCCAGGGCACTTCCCCCAAGGTTTTTCTCTCCTTCCTTGCCCCCAGCCTGCTCTCTCCTGAAACTTTCTGCTCTCTGCACTCTTTGCAAAAATGTGTTGCTGGGTTTCCATGCCATGTTTGCTTATTTCACAAACTACTCAGTTCCTAATAATGTCCCAGGTTCTATTAACCTTTCTTGGCCAGAGTAGCCCAGGGAATAGAGTCTTCCTGGAACTGTTTCACATTCAACTCCCTCTGCTGAGCCCTGGCCAAGAGCTAAGAACCATTCATTCAGGGCTCCTTATCAATGTCTATTACGTGGTTAGACACTGGAGATATAAAATGAACAAAACCCAGTCCTGGACCTGGAGAAACCGTCCTTCCAATGGTTTTGAAGTGTGGTCTAAATTCATTGCCAGTCTCTCCACCACAGGAAAGCATCTTTTCAGCTCACTCACTTAGCTTTTGAGTTTGACCCAAAGATCATTGATGGTAGTAGTTATCATTTACTGAGGGCTTATTACATACCAGTCTTAATGTCAAGCCCTTCACATTCTTTATCTCATTTAATCTTCAAAACAACCTGTGAAGTAGGTTCTGCGTCTCCCACTTTACTCTTGACAGTCCGAAAGAGATGAAGTCACTTGCCTGAGTTCAAACAGCTGGGATTCAAACCCAGGTGTAGCCTGACTTGACAATGCCAGGCTCTCAGCTCTCTACTCCGCCACCTTTGTCAGGATGGCTGAGTGTTTCTCACCTGAAAACTTGGTGTGAGCCACAAAGTGCCAGTTTAATTAGAATGTTGGCCCCAGAAGGGCAGGAACCTTGTCTTATTCAGCCCTCACCCCCACGCACCTAGAACAGTGCCTGGCAAACATTTGTTGAATCAATTTGAATGAATGAAACGCTTTGAAAACCTCTCTCCCCACCCGCTGTCATCAAACTCAGCTTTGACAACTGTCACCTGCAATGCATTAAATACGTTATTAATCTGACGAGAGTGAATCTCCAGCTGGGGGGCTCGGGGTACCCTCCAGGTTAAAGGCCCAAAGCAGTGGTTTATGAAGCCATCAGTAAATGGACAGGTACCTGCATTTCTCAGGTATGTTTGAATTTCTTTCTTTTACTTGAGGAGCCTAGTTCTGTGCCAATACACTTTCACGTGCCAGTGACCTTTAATAAAGGCAAAAGGTTTTTAGCAAATAATGAAGCAACACTTTTCAGAAGGAAAGAGTAAATTGAAGCAAAGTTCATCATTTTCTAAATTTGCTTTTCTGTTGAGAACTTTCGATGTTGGCATGGCTGTATTCAAAGGCCCCCCGCCCTTCAGGTCAAAGCCCCCCACCCCTTCATACACACCACTCCCATCCCTGTCTACCCTCCAGTCCTCTCCAGCCACGTCGACATCAGATCTTCCCTAGCCTCTGGGTCTTTGTCTTTGCTGTTCTTTCAGCTGGAATTTCCTTTCCCTTCCTCTTTGCCTGGTCAAATTTTATTCATCCTTTAAATTCTAGGAAGTCTTCTTGAGTGCCCCCACTGCCCGCCCCCCGATTTCCCCCACACACCATCTGGGGTCCTGCCTCTCTTCTGTGTTCCCCGTGACGCCAGTAACATAACACAACGGTATTTTCTTGTCTTAATCCCACATTCCAGCCCTCAGACACCCGCTCTGTCCTGGTATCCCCAGCAACGAACATCAAGCCTGGCCCAGGGTAGGTATCATGACATAGTGTTGTGGTCCATTGCTTTACCACTTATCAAAAAGTCGTAGACCCACTTATTGGGGACCTACTATGTGCCAGGTTTCTAACGGGTATCATTCCTAAGCCTTGCAACAACCTTGTAGAGTGAATTTGATTACTCCTACTTTAAAGAGAAGGGAACTGGAGCTCAGAGAGGTTCAGTAATGTGTCAAAGGACTCACAGTCAGAGAGAGGCAGACCCTGGATGTGAACTCAGGCCTTTAGGACTTGAAAGCCTGTCTCCCTCTCCTGCTAGCTCCTGGGCTTCAAGTCTCTCAAATCTCTGTCATCTCCAAGTTCCAGACTTGATTACAAAAGAAACTTTGCTTATCAGCTGTGTGACCTTAGATAAATCACTTGACCCCAATTGGCCTCAGTTTTGTCAAGCGTAAAATAGGGGCAGGGGTGGGCCACCTGAACTCCAAGGTGCATAGCACAGAGGTTGCATAACTGTACAGACTAGGACAAAATGGAGCTGTACCTAAAGGCAAATGGCACCAGAGCATACACTGAGCTAGAATCTGTTGGTTTTTTCTAATCTGTGGATGCGCACGGAGCCCCGGTGTGTGTGCACAGATCCCATATGTGTCTTCTAGCTCCTCTGAGTGTGCACACAGCCTGTGAGTGTTCCAGACTGTGCGTGTGCAAAGAGCTCCTGGGTCTGCCAAGCCTGTGGGTGTGCCAGGCAGCTAGGTTGCTTGTTTTCTGGCTCTGGAAATTGTCTCCTGCCTCTTCTAGGCTGGCCTCTCCTTGGGAGAAATGAAAAGCTGTTTGCCAGGAGTTGAATCAACAGCCCCTGGGCTGCTTTCACCAGGCTCTGTCTAGCTATTCCTGCTTTCTGGGGTGTGTGGAGACCTCACCAGTGTGCCAAGCCTTCTCCAGGCCAAAGCGCTTCCTCCCATTGCCCTCCAGCTGCCCCACTGCCCCCTGTCTGCTCCTCAGGTGGTGGAGCCATGTTTCCAGGAGCATAAGGTGCATGTCGACTCCCCACCCGGAAAGGGCAGCAGCAATGGGGAACACTGGGTAATCAGTGGGGAAGTGCCCTGGAAAGGCTAACAGGGCTACGGGGTCATAATTATATGTTCATGATAAAAAATCACACAGATGGCAAGAGAGTGAGCAAAGAAAACTGAGAGACAGCAAGAAAAAGTGCAAAGAGGTAGGACCTCCACAGCCAGGGGTGGAGATGAATTCTCTCCAGGTTACACGGAATCCTTGCCCCAGGGCACTCTGGGATTAGCCACCCTTGACCAATCAGAAGCCAGCTAGGGTTCAGGCACCCCAGGCCCACCCAAGAGTCCACTCAGGACCCCTGTTCTTGTTTGATCCTGAGTCCAGCCAGCCACTGTGAGTACACGAGGGAGGGACATTGGGCCCTTTCCCAGATGGCCCCCTCCCTCCTGCCCAGAGCTTCCTCTCCCCCGAGGTGAATACAGATGTGGGCCAGGGCTGTGGCTGAAGTGGGGCAGGATGGGTGGGAGTGCAGGGCCACTGGAAACGAACAGCATTTGATGTCAAAGCCTGCTTTGCAGCAGGAAACAAAATGTCACAAGAATTCAGGAGGAGGCACCTTATCTGGTTTCCTTCCTTCCGGGCCCTGGTCTAGAAAAAAGCCTGGAGCCAGAAAGCTCGTCATCCCCAGGTACCCGGCATCCCTCCACCCCCATCCTCCAAGCAAGGGGGCTCCCCTGTCTCCCACACACCCTCCCCTACCCCTGGCTTCCCTACCATGGGGGCCCCATCCTCTGCTCAAACTCAGGGCACATGTCCCCACCCCTGCAGCCCCTGCCCCGACAGGGCTGTCGCGGAGGGGGAGCCCAGTCCACCTTTCCCTGACCAGGTCTTGCAGGCCCCAGCACCTCAGAGGAGGGAGGGGAGAGTGTGGGTCCTGGGGGAATCTCCCTGGGCTGTATTCTAGACAGTACTAGAAAAGCATGCAAATACCATGCAAAAGTAGCATGCAAATTAGCACGTCTTCCACCTAGTCATCCTCTGCCCCTCCTCCCATAGGGTCCCATGACCCTTTAGGCTGAAGGGAGAGACTTTCTTATTCTCCACCTAATAGCCTGGGGGGGGGGGTCTTTATTCTGCCTGCCCTCCCCAACCCCTCCCCCGAGTCCTTCCCCATCCTCACTCCACCTGGCCCACTGCCTGACCTTTGGTGGTCTGAGACACAGGGTGTTTGTGGCTTTGGCCGTGGCACCTTGAGGAGGGGCCTCGTGGAGGGTTCAGACCCTAAAGCAGTGATGGGTGGAGCGGAAGAGGAGGGGCCTCCCCTGGGCATACAAGCTTTAGACCCTTAGGCACTTCGCTGGCAACTCCCTAGGCTCTCCAGGCGGGGAGTGGCAAGGGTGTGCTCTGCCACTGGTGGGTCACCTGGCCAGACCCCTACTATATGATTACCTTTACTATTGCTATTTTATCATTAGGGAGGGAGCCCCTGGTGCTGGAGAGTGGGATTTGTGACAAAGAAGCAGAGTGGAGTTTGTGGTTATCATTGCACAATGCATGCATATAACGAAACATCACACTGTATACATTAAATACGTACAATTTTCATTTGTCAAAAACAAAAAAGAAGAAGCAGCAGAGTGGATATCAGCCCTGAACTGAGTTTAAAACTTAGCATTTGGAGAGTTAAATGTTAAGCAATTGCCTAAAGCTACCTACACTGGCTTTTTAGTGGGTCGCCTCTGGCGCTGCGCCCACAGGGAGCTGTCTCAGGCTGCCTTCGAGGGACAGAAATGGAGCTCTGTGCGCCCTGTTCTCAAAGTGCCAGATGGGGTGCCTCTGCCCCCATACCTGGTCCGTGACTGACCCCAGCAATGCAAGCTCAGCCGGGCCCTGCCTCCTCCCAGCCCCTTCCCTGAACTGGAGGAAAGGGCCCTACATCCACTGCCTTCTCAAGCTTGGCCCAGACTCAAACTGGGCCTGGCAACAGCTGTGGGGTAGGGAGGGAAGCCTGGCGACCAGACCTCTTAGCCCGACTCGGCCTGGGACAGGAAATGCTTCAGCCAGTTTCAAAGGCTCTGTCGCCAAGGGAAGGAAGCCACTGGGGGTGGGTCCCCAGGGCAGGGGAGGCCTTCCAGAGGGAGGAATAAATGAGAATGCCAGGCTGGAGCTTCAGGGAGAGGGTCCCAGAACCTGCCCACGGCTGGGCTATAGAGGGAGCAGTGAGCAGGACCTAGATGTGCCCCTAAATCCAGCTCTCATGGACAATTGAACCTGTGGCTTCCACACTAGCTACACCTTCATGGCCTGGCCTCCAAGGGTGGAAGACAAGTGGCTCCAAGTGACCCCCACCTCGGTATATCATTCCTGTGACACCAAGTAGAACTCCATCCCCAAACCCCCAAGGGTGAAATTCTCTCTTTCTTTCGAAGATTTTCAAGTTCAGTGACTCTGCAGCTTACCTTGGTACCCACCCTTCAATTTATGTCTAACTTGAATCCTTTCAGCTGCAGTCTAAGTCCTTTTTTCCTATTTGTTTTCAGGAAAGAGAATGCTGAGTCTGAAAGGGATCTTGATAAAGTCAGGCAGATGGTCTCCCTGCCCCACATCGTGCCTCCTGGATCAACCCAGGCGGGGGATCCCAGGGATCTGGCCTGTCCACACCTGACTTCTCCTCACTCCTGGAGAATGAGCAACTCTGAGCGCTGACCCTGTGCCCTTTGCTAATGTCATTATGAGGCTCTCCCGTTCAATCAGCAGAGCATCCCTGGGAGGTGTATGCTCCTACCAGCCACATTTGGCTGACAAGGGAACTAAGACTTGGAAAGCTCCAATATCTTACTCAAGGCCTCGCTATTAGCAAAGGACAGAGCCAGGACCCGAATCCAGGTTTGACTGAACCCTTACTGACCACTCTGGGCTCCCTTTCCTTCATTCTCCCCAAGTGCTCCAAGGTCAGGGTGGCAGAGCTGAGCCCACCAAGTAAGGACTACATTGACCTTTCGTTTTTTGACTGTGGACACATTATGGGCACCATCACAACTTCACATCACATCAGTGGCAAGTGTGCCTGGAAGACACCTCTGCAAGTGAACTAGGGCAAGCTGCTCTTCTGCTCACCCCTCTCCATAATCCTTCCCTGCCTGGATACTGCTTCCTCTCCCAGGAGTCCAAGATTTTTAGTCCTTCAGCCTCTTCAACGGGGCAACAGACATCATGGAATATCTCGCCCAGTGCTCGACCCATCTCCTCAAAGTAGATATTAATTCTGATAGAAGGGAGGAAGTAGGGAGCTGAGTGGAGAATTGAGGAAGAGGGACAGATTAGATTCTACTGTGGCAGGTGGATTTCCAGCCAGAAATTCATTCCAGAATAAATAGCACCTCCCACCTTTCATTTGTGGGCTGATTGGAGATGTCACTCTGACACCAGCACAGTCCACTGGGGCACCATGGAGCAGCTCTCAGAGCACGTGGACTGTCTCATGGGCCAACCGTGGAGAAGCCCCACCCCACAGACACCCACCCAGCCTACTGATTACCCCCAACCTCCCACTTCCAGCCCCCCTGGCTCCACGAGGAATCCTTGATCCCTAAGTTCTAGTGAGAGCTTCACCAGGACCTGGAGATCCTGAATACCCAATATTTCAGTCCTATCTTGTAGGAAATGGCCAGGAAAGTTGCAGGGGGGAGGGTAAGGCATCATATTCCTGACTTTAAAACTCTCCAATCTCTCATATATATGGCTGGTGGAAGTATAAATTGGTACAACCTGGAAAACTTTGACAAATCTATTAAAGCTAAACCTAAGCCTACCTAGCAAGGCCACCTTTTATATATATATAATCAATAGAAATTAGTGCCTGTGCTTGCCAAAAGACATGTGCAGGAGTGTTCAATGTAGTTTTCTTCATAATAGCTCCAAACTGAAAATAATCCAAGTACCTATCGATAGAATGGATAAATGAATTGATTATATATATATAATATATATGTGTATGTGTGTATATCTATGCTATGTATGTACATATACACTGTGTATATATGCTGTATATGTACACATTGTGTATATATGCTATATATGTACACATTGTGTATATGTGCTATATATATATACATTGTGTATATATACATTGCTATATAGCCGTGAAAAAGAGTGAACTGCTGCATACAGCACCAAGCATGAACCTCACAGATACACTGTTGAGCAAAAGAAGCCAGACACAAAAGAGTACTTATGATGTGATTCTATTTCTATGAAGGTCAAGAATAGGCAAACTAAAATGTAACAGTAACCTTTGCCTGGAGGAGGGGTATTTTCTGGGGGATTGCACGAGAAAGCCTCTGGGGTGCCGGAAATGCTCTAGATGTTCATCTGGGTTAGGGTTTCACAAGTTTATACACGTGTTACATATGTAAAAATCCATCTGGCTGTACACTCGAGATTTGTAAACTTTATTATGTAAGTTATATCCACCCGCCTATTCACCAACCCCCCCCAAAAAACCTCCAAAAAAAAGTTATTAGATGGTTTTGTTCTGGTTTAGTTTGTTTTTCATTTCTGATTGATTTCACTGCTGGGAAAAATTAGCGGGCTGGCTCAAGTCTAACCTAAGTCCATCTTATTATACATGAACACTACTTCATCATACATGGCCCAGGTAGAGAAGAGCTGTTCTCCAGTGTCTTGGCGAAGTCAGAGACTGGCTTCCTGTGAGTGTGTGCCTGGGTGTGTGTATGTGTGTGCGCACCCTTTGTATTGTGTTCCATTAGATGATGAACTGCCAGAGCGCTGGGATTGTATGTGTGAAATTCCCCTTAACAATGCACCACCCACAGAGAGACTTATTTCAACAAAATTTGTGTTGTGCCTACTATATGCTACACAGTATTCTGGGGACTGGAGATACAGGAATAAAACAGACAAAAATCCCCTTCTACTGAGACCAGTGAAGGCTGGAGGACAGGATGGAGGAAAGACTCTGTTTTTGGATTTGGATTCTTTCTGCCTTGCTCTGGGATCTTGGGCAGGCCTTGCATCCTCCTGTGCTTTGCCTTTTCCAATAAAAAACCCCACGCTGCTCCTTTGTGGGGCTGGAGAGCAAGATGGGATGTACGCCAACAGGTGTTTACCACAGTTAGTTACCAATCAACACTTGCAAATGACTAAACATGGCTTTAACCTATATGTAAGCTTGATCATCTCCCTGGAGCAGGCGGGGACAACCCCTAAGACGCTGGGCCATTAGAGAGCAAGTGTGAGGGAAGGTTGATGAGCTACAGAGCGGACACATTTTGTTTGATTCGTGGTCCTACTGCCTCATCTCCGTGTCACTGTGGGCAGGTCAATTACTCCTCTGAGCCTCCTTTTTCTCATCTGTAACGTGGGATGCTCTACCTACCTCAAAGTGCTATTCGTATGGATTAAGGAGTCACATCAGTGCTGGCTTGGCGCACAGTGGTTGTGAAATAAATAGTACCTCTTAAAATTGAGTGGGGAGACAGAACATATACATCCAAATGGAGTCGTTTATCCGCCTCCCACTCCAACCTAAAGCATGCTTGTTCCCACTTCCTCAGCCTTGCACACAGCTCTTCAAACGCCTACACGCTCTGCCAAATCAGGACGCTTCCCCCCTTCGAAACCCAAGATGCGCCTTCTTCAGCAAGCCTTCCTGAACTAGTTTGTCACTCACGGCAAACATCCCCACTTTAGACCACCATGTCTTTGCTGCTAGTGGAATGCCACTGTCACGGTTGAACTCCATTGTTCTCCCCATCAGACTAGGAGGTGCTTGTGGGCAGGGTTGTGTCTCAGGGTCAGATCAGACGCCAGCCACTTTGGAGCCCTTCGTGCATGACCGTCATGCAGAAACCACACTCCTTTCCACCTCAAGGTCTCAGCATGTACCACTCCGTGGACCTGGAATGCTTGTTGCTCAGACCCTCTCACCTCCTACTCCCAGCAAGTTGCCAAATGAACTCTTAGACACCCTCCAGGACTCAGCTTAAACACCACTTCCTCCAGGAAGCCTTCCTTGACTCCCAAACTGAAATTCCTTATTTTACCCTCTCATGGCATCCAGTAACTCTCCTTCAGAGCACTGAGAGCTAAAGATAATGAAGTAACAGCAAGGATCCTTAATGGTTGTCCCCCATTAAACTGAAATTTCAGTGAGGACAGGTATACTATTTTCCCCCCATATATTCTCAGTATATATTAACAACAAGTATATTCTCAGGCTCAGTGCTTGGTGCTTGAAGCGCAATAAAATCTTGAATGAATGAGTGAGTGAGTGAATGAATGAATGAATATAGCCTTTCCCCACCACTCCCAGGTCCCAGCATGAATCTGTCCACAGAACACGCTCAGGGGCCAACAAAGAAGACAAAGAATTTCTGCTTCCAGCTGAGGGACATTTCTTCCTGGGAACTTGTTGCCTTTTCTTGGTTGAGCCATGAGTCTCCAGGTTTTCTGTACATTGCAAACTACCACCACCCCCGTCCCCAAGGAACACAGTCTCCAGGCAGAGGAAAGCACTCCAAAGGGTTTCCCCCACCAGCAGGGACTGGGCAGTGGGCTGATACCACGACAGCAACCACAGGCTAAATATACCCTGCTTTGCATCCTGTTTGCTTTGAAGCACACCTGGCAGACACGCATCACAGGCTGGGAATCGAACCTCGCCCGCTCACCCGGTCCAGCTCCAAGAAGCAGCCCTCATGGGCCTCCACTGAAGAGCCTGGCTGGATCCCCGGGTCCGCCCCCACCCCATGCCTGTATGTTACCTTTGCCCAGTTCTAGCAGGTGGTGGTCCTGCCCAACCAGCAGTCAGAACCCATGGGGTTGTACAGTGTGGATCCTCACCCCAGCAGGCCGTGGCCAGGCAAATGCTGACTCAGGAGGCCTGGGGTCTGTTTACTGTCTGCTTTTCCTGCTGCAACGAATCACTGCGCTTCTCTGAGCCTGTCCCCTCATTGGTAAAATGGGGGTGGTGGGGTGCTTCCGCCTCTCAAGGTTGTTGTCCAAGCCAACCAGGAAGATGGAGAGGAGGCCCTGCAATGGGCTGGCCACCATACAGGGCACTGAGGACATAAAGATGGAGACCAGTCCCCGCCCTCAAAGAGACTGAGTCAGCAGAGAGACACTCATAATACAGCATGACAGAGGAGTGGGAGGAGTGCCACCAACAGGTCATGACGCACTTGAGAGGAGCAGATGCAGGGTCGTGGACACCTGTGGAGTGTGTAAAAGGTTATCCACTGGGAACTCAGGCCAACCAGATCGCAACTCTTGCCTAATAGCTGTGTGATCTTGGGCAAGTAACTTACCCTCTCTGTGCCTGCTCTGTGCTTCATAGAGATGTTGCCAGGAGGAAGTTATGTAAATGAACATATGTAAAGTGCTTAGAACAGTTCTGGGGCCGAGTAGGTGCTAAATAAGTGCTAGCTGTTATTATTGTCATCATTATTATCTTTAATTCATTCAACAAATATCTACAAGGCTCTGTTTTAGGCATGAGGAATATGTCAGTAAACATAGCAGACTGGAAAAACCTGCTCTCGTGGACCTTACATTCTGGAAGGGGAGGGAGACAATAAACCAAATAAGCGTGCTATTTAATATATTTGATGATGAGAGTGTTTTGAAAAAAAAGGAAGCAGAAAAGGGGAATGAGGAACCCCTGAGCTGTGGGAGAGGGTTTCTATTTTAAGCACAGTGGTCGAGGAAGGCCTCCCTGGGAAGGCCAAGGTGAGCAGAGGCCTGGAGGAGGGAAGGAGGAGACACGAAGTCTGCTGGAGGAACCGTGGTCCAAACAGAGGGGCAGCGAGCGCCTTCTCCTATGTCGCTATGAATCCATCTTTAGCTGCAAAAGAGAGATGAGCAGTTTTTGTGAGGATTGAGTTAGGTAACAAAATGCCAGGCATATGCGAGGCACAGAATACATTTTAGCTCCTCCCTTCCCCCTTTTATCCCACAGGGCTCTCTCTCCAGTTATTAGAGAATTTGGGAAGTCCAGACCAGAGAGAGCTTCCTCCTCAAACCTTTCTAGGCCTCTGCGCCCCTGCCCCGGCCCGTCGCGGGCTGGGTGGGCTCGGATCTGAGGAGCACGCAGCTGGCTGCTGAGTGTCCTTGGGAAGACCAAGGAATCTGAACCCGGAGGTTGGAGGGTGAATACCGGCCCCGTGGCCTTCCAGCTGTGGGATCTCGGCCAGGGACAATAATAACAGTTGTCACTTATGCCAGGCACTTCATCATTCCATCCTTCTACCAGCCCTGGGAGGTGGACAAGGAAAGTGAACCTCGGAGAGGGTCACACAGCTAGAAGGTGGAGAAGCCGTGGTCTGAACCTAGCCTGGGGGCCTCCAATGCCCCGGCTCTCAGTGGGGTTGGCAGATTTACCAAAAACAGACAAACAAAAACAAAATAAAAAACAGAACACTGGGTTAAATTTGAATTTCAGATAAACAAAAAATCGGTTTTTAGTATAAGTCTGACCCAAATATTGCATTGGACATATTTCTAGTAAAAAATGATTCATTGCTCATGTGAACTTCAGATGTAACTGGGCGTCCTGTGTTTTATCTGGCAGCCCCAGCTCTCAGCCACTCTGCCGTCTGTCTTCCAGCCTTGGAGGTCACTGTCCCACGGGAATGTTGGAGAAACCAGAGGTCAAGGCCCTGAGGAGGCCAAGAAAGGTCGCGCACCCCCCTTGCTTGAGATGAGCTCTCACTTGAAGGTGGGCTGGGCTCGTCCCATCTGCCAGTACGCAGGCCCAGGGGCCCCTGCTCTAGCTCTGAGCTTTAGGGGACCCAGATCTGACCTTCCTCTAGACAGAAAAGTCTGCAGGGCCAAGATGTGCCCACCTAGAGCCTGTGTCCCCCACCACACTCTAGTACTGGGACCCTGGAAGTCCCTGCCCAGTGGGCCCTGAGGGCCCTGAGCCCACTTGCAGGGCCTGTGAGGGTCCCTACCCTGGGCCTAACGAGGCCTGACCTTATGGCAGGTAAGGACACCCCCTGGCAGGGCTGCCTGATAAAATACAGGATGCAAGTTACATTTGAATTTCAGATACACAAAGAATGACTTTTAAGTATATGTCCCAAATATTGTAACCCTTCCCCGGGCCCAAGTTGTGGCCAGAGGCTGCTGTTTGGTGGTATATGGATGTGCGGGCAGGGGTATCCACATAGGCGCTGGTGGCACTGGTGGCCCCTCAAGATACAGGGTGGAGCCAGGAGTGGGAAGAGAAGGGAGCAGGCCCCCATATGGGAACACATTTGTTCTCCTGCACTGTGCCCTGCAAAAGTATCTCTGCCTTCCCCACCCACCTCTAGGTTGCCAGCCCTGTGTCCCCCAAAGGGATTGCTCAGAGCTGGACAGGAGGGAGCTGGCTGGTTCCTCCTCCCCCCACCTGGGGGGCCTCCAGTGGCCCAGCCTTGGACACCAGCCCCACGGCCCCTCCCTCCCTATCCCAACACTCCCCCAAGCGTCTGTCTGCCTCTATCTCTGTGGCCTCCCCCTCCCAAGGTTTGCCTTTCCCAGGAGGCCCAGAGGGCATGGGCCCCGGAGAGGGGCTGGGGAGATTGGGTAATGGTTGCTCTGGTCTAGACAAGTCTGATCCAGCCAGCTCCAAGCTGGGAAGGTCAGAGACTGGCCAGCCTGAGGGCAGCTGGTCCAGGCTGAGATGGGAGTGAGGGCTGCAGGGAGTTCAGATGCTCTCCTTGACCCATTGTAGAACCCTGTGGAAAATACTGTTCTCTCTTCTGGAGGAGCTTTCCAGGATTGAGGTGAACAGTGAGGACACCTCACTGTTTCACCCTTGGGCCCCAGGCTGTGTGAGGGGCTCTTCTCTGTGCACCCCCCATGCCCCATGCAGACCTCCGTCCCAGTGCTGAGTTAGTACCTGTGAAGGTACCTAGAACGGAGTCCAAACACATGAGCGCTCAGTACAGTCACTGTTATTATCTCCATTGTCACTACTTATGAATGACACAGGACGACCCATTTTTATGTGCATCTTACTCATTGGATGGTGAATTCCTACGGACTGGGCGGGCCTGTGTTTAGTTCATGTTAGTGGTCCCAGCGCCTGGCACGGACAAATAGTCACTCAGTGAATGTTAGTCTGGTGAAAACAGTGGATAGTCTTTAATTGTTCCTATTTTATGTTCCTGAATTTCCCTCAGGCCTTCCCATGCTATGGGAGCAGATGGACCACAGTAAAATGTCACAGACTTTTATTTTTTTGTGCCCCCTTTCACAAGGCCTCAGACTCCTGCCAGCTTTCAAGACCCCTCCAAACCCTTCTCCCCACCCCTAGATGCCTCCACCAGGGTTTCTGCCTCCCCTGTGTGCCCCACTGGGTGTCACCAGCCACTGCCACCAGTTTTTCAGAGCTAGGTATCAGGGGTTCTAGACTGTGAGAGTGGACGTGTCTCCACGTAGGGTCACACTAGGTTGGAGGGGCCAGAGTCTTCATGGGAATGGTCTTCCTGTTTTATGTGGAGTCCTCTTCCAAGGGTTCAGACAGCATTGGGTTGGGCTGTCCCCTCCTCTGATGGGCTGCAGGTCACTTCTCCTCTCTAACATGGAGGGTTTGGTTACCCACCACCTTCTGGGGAAAGTCATCTCCATAGTGGCTCCAGGAACTGGGAGCAAAACTTCTGTAGGTCAGACCCACCAGCCAGGCACGGCTAAATCCTGCCTTAGGCCTATGAGGGACCCCTGCTGTTGCTACTTCAAGGAGTCTCTGCACACACACCCTCACACACAATCACACACTGTTACACCCTCACATGCACACTCTCACTCACATACACCCTCAGACTTTCAAACACACTATTTCATACTCACAATCTCACACACACACACACACACACTCACACACACACTCACACCCCCCCCACCCTCCACACACTCACACCCTCACCCCTCCTGATTCACTCACTGTCAGCAGCTCACAGATAAGCTACAATGTGACAAAGCCACAAAGCACATACTGTAGTAAAAGTTGTTTACTGCTTAGGAGCCCCAGTTAGTGGGGGCATTGAAGTTTTAAAAATCTCTATTGTTACCCTTTTTCAAATCATCCCTGTCCCTCTATATCCCCTCCTTCTAGACCCCTGCGTCCCTTCTGCTCTTTCTCTCTCTCAGCCCAGAACTTCTTGCTTCTTGCACCCCATCAACACCCTCAAAGGTCCAGAACTAGGGAGGCCCAAACGCACCCCCAGCGCCGCTCAGGGCAGGCTGGGGGGCACAGGAAGGCTCTGCATGGCCCCCTGCCGTCTCTGGGTGCTTCGCTGGCCCTGTGAGCTGTGGGCACCAGGGGAGAGCGTCAGAAGGACACGCACTCAGATCAAGGGCTGAGGCGCCCTCTGCTCGAGGCATCTGGGCAGGTCTGCGGGGCCTGGCCTGAGCCGCCCGCCCGGGGCCTGCCGGGCACGCAGGCATCTCTCAGTCCTGAGCTTGGCCTGGCGCTGCTGGGGGCCCCGCACTCTGCCTCGCTCCGTCTCTCTTTCTCGGCCCTCCTCCATTTTCTCCTCCCCTCTGCCCGGGTCCCCCCTCTGACCCTGTGGGTCTGGTTTTGCTCCCCTCCGCCACTCCCACCCCTTGCAGCACCTGCTCCTTCTTGTTTCTCCCTCCCCATCTTGCCAGCTCCGAGTCACTTCCTTCCTTGCTATCCACTCCTTACCTGGCAGCTGGTGGTCCCCTCTCAGTCCCCTGAAGTGCAGGGCCTTTCAGGAATCCCCTTCTGAGAGAGCCACACTCAGGCCTAGGGGACAGGGGGGACAGGTTGGGGAGGGGCGGATAGCAAAAATAGCTCCTTATCTGAGCAGGAGGGAGGCCAGAGCAGGGGAGGAGCAGGACGGCCAGGCCCAGAGGCCGGAGAAGAGGACGAAGAGAATACCACCTGTGTGTGCCTGCAGCAGGTCTCTGCAGGGAGGCCCTGGCTTTCCCTTCTGGGACCTGCAGCTGGTCGGCAGTGGGGCCTCCCAGACACCTGGACTCAAGACCCCTACCTGGGGTTCACAAGAACGGGTGACGGGCCCCAGAGACACTGAGGCAGGTCTTAGAACAGTCAGACCTGGGTTCATGTATTCATCCCCTTCCCAGTTCCCAAGTGCCTGCCGGGAGCTAGACACAGTGTTGTTGGTCTGGATGGCCCGAGGGGACCCTCTCCCTCAGCCTCCATGTGCATCATAGTGCCTCCCTCAAACACACGTGCCTCCCTCAAACAGGGCACTAAGCGGGGGAGTTCAATAGCAAGCAAGGCCTCGTCTTGCCTCCACGGAGCTCACAGTCCAGGGGGGACAGAGGACTGACTAACCAGGCAATTGCAACTCGGAGAGACGGAGGCTGCGCTGAGGAAGGTACAGGGTGTGGCAGGGCCCAGGGCCGGGCACTAAGCCAGGCTTTAGTGGCCTGGTTGTTGGTTTACAGAATATGGTCACTGTGTAATCTGATCCCGCCCTACCTCCCTTGCTGGCCTCTTGCCCACTGTCCCTGTTCCCCCAACACACACACCAATACATGCCACTCTAATCAAGCAGCTCCCTGTCAGTCACCTCTGCACCTCTGTGACTTCCTTCCCTTCACGTGAATGTCCTTTCCCTTCCGCCCACCCAAATCACCACATCCTTGAGGACTCAGCCCAGCCCTCCGTGAAGTCCCCCAACCGTGGGCAGCCCTCCCGGGTCCCCCGGCCCCTCAGTTGCAGCCTGTGCCTGCAGGCACTGAGGGCTGCCTGTTACTCCCCGTGGATCTTCCCCAACCACTGCTGTACTGCCCAGCCACAAGCGCGTGCCTTAGACATTTTTTTCTGAGATATAAATAAGCATCCTCATCATGGTTATTATGATTTTATTTTTATCATCATTATTATTTGCATGAATGCTCCCACGGAAAGAAACTCCCATTTGGTAAGAGTTTTCAAAGTGCCATGTGCTTCTGGAACATTATTTCATGTAATCTTCATCGCACCCCTGGGGAGTGGACATTGTAACTCCTACTTTAGAGGGGAGGGGAGTGGCAGCTCCGGGCACAGCAAAGGCAGCAAGACTAGACTCGGCAGCACCACTTGACACGGTTGGCCCCTCCCCGAAGTTCTCTCTTCCAGTGGCTCCCAGGACACCAGCCTTCCCGGCTTTCTTCCAGCCGTCCTGCGTGCTCCTTCTCTACTCCTGGGCTTCTCAACACCGGAGTTCCCAGGGCCCAGCCCTTGTCCTCTTCTCTGTCTGTACTCACATTCTTCATGATCCCATTCAGGCTCACACCATCTGTAGGAAAACACTCCAACTTATAGTTCTAGTCCAGACCTTTCTCTTGCAGTCCTGACTCATGTGCCCAGCTGCCAATCTGATGTGTCCAGCTGGAGTGACAGACATCTCAAATGTAGATCTAAGACTATACTCCTGCTTTGCCCCCGCCCCCTCCAAAATCTGCTCCTCCCTGATCTTCTCCATCTTAGCCGTGGAAGCTCTATCAGTTGTTCTGGTCAAATGCCCTGAGGTCTTCTTTGCCTCCTCTCTCTCTCTCTCTCTCTCTTTCTGTCTCTCTCTGTCTCTCTCGCCCTCGCTGTTGCTCTCTTGCTCTCCAAATCCACCTTCACTGCATCTACTCTGCCCCAAGCATCCCTCGTCTCTCTTGTCTGGCTGTCCCACCAGGCTCTAGCTGGTCTTCCTTCCCTGCACAGCAGCGGGAGGGTGCTTTACACATAGAAGTCAGATCACGTCACTTTGCTCAGAAATGGCCTCCACTCTCCGGCCCCTGGATCCCCCGCAACCCTCATCTCTTTCTACTCTCCCCATCACCCCCTCACTCCAGCTCCTGCTCTCCTGCTATTGCTCGAACACACAAGCCTCTGCCCTCCCACCTCAGCACTTTGACCTGGCCATTCCTTCTGCCGGGAACAGTCTTCCCCTGGAATCACACAGCTAACTCCTTCACTTCCCTGACTGCCCTGTTAAGAGGCTGCCGGAATCAACTCCAGCCCCAGCCACACACACCCTCCTGGTCCCCCTTTTTCTGCTCCACTCTTTTTTTCAAATCTTTGTGACCTATGGTTATTACCATTTTCTTATGGTTATTACCTATTTCTTATGGTTATTACCTATTGTCTCCCCATCCCCCATGAGAAGCAACCTGAGGGCAGGGGTTTCTATCTTTTTGGATCTGTGCTGTATCCCAAGCACCTATGATGGTGCCTAGCACATGGTAGGTGCTCAATAAATATCAGATGACAGAATGAACAGATTAGGCCTTTCTCTTCTTTCACATCTCTGTGTGCTGAAACTCCATGAGGATCTATCTGGCCAGGAAGACGTGCTGTATTTTCTTAGCCCAGGGACCTAGGAACAAGGAAGGGAAGGCCTTAGAAAGTCAGGAAGATGCTGGGGCTAGTTTCGCTGGTCCAGCTAAAATAAACAACTGCTCAGGTTGGGCTGAGCCTTGATGGGCCCAGCTGTGACCTCTGCACACAGCCCCTCCCTCATCACCCAGTCTACCCATGTCACCTAGCCTCCAGTGTGCCCCACCCACCGCCCTGACCTGTTTCCTCTCCTTCACTCCTCACAGCTTCTCCAAACACCTCCCTGCCAGGGGAAGCTGCCTCCCAGTTCCACTCGCACACAGATGAAAGAAGGTCTGCTTTGATCTGGACGCCCTCAGCACTGGGTGCAGGTAATGTAAATACTGTCCCCCCACCCCCACACACACACACGTATACCCCGGAGTGTTTTATACCACAGGAACTGCTATGGAGGCAGATTGATTCCATTCAAATCCTAACTCCACTACTAACCAGCTTTGTGAGTGTAGACAAGTGTACTGTGCTCTCCAAACCTTCATTTCCTCATCTGTAAGGAGAAAAACGCTGCTGTCTTTTAGGCCTGATGCAAAAGTTAAAGAGATTTTGTTTGCAGAGAATCCAGCACTGTACCAACGCCCAGTGGGTGCTAAATAATGGTTACTACTCTCGTGAACACCCACTTCTTGAGTGTCCTGTGTGTGCCACGTTGGGTGGCCGGCCCCATGGTCCCTCTTAATGAAATTCTGCCTTGGATGGCAAGCAGATAGAAGGCATGGCATGTGTGACTTGGGGTGGGATGGGAGACCCCCAGAAACTGTCCTAACTTCTTGCTGTCTGAGAAATGAGTAACATTTATTTGGGAGAAATATCAACTGGTGTAAAAAGACTTGAGGCTAATTTGCAAAACCCGTGGAAGAGAGAAAGGGTTTGGGAGTCAGGGAACTCTGGTTCAAACCCCAGCTCTGTAGAAAAAAGACAGGAAAGATATGCACTTCTCTGTGTAGGGCTTGCTTTCTCTCCCCAGATCTTTTATCAACATACTGTTGGCAATGGCGTCACAGTAGGCTGCCACCTCTGCGTCCCCAGCATCTCTGACTTCAGTGGGCAGTGTGGGAGGGTGGCTGGTCACCGTGAGCAGCTGCATATTGAGGCTGTCATCTCTAGAGGTGCATTTGTTCTGTGTCTGTGCTCTGGCACCGTACCCCATTCTTCTGTTACACTATAAAACTTCTGACTTCCCAGCTAGCTGAACTAGGTGAGCTCCACCTGGAGAATGTCGACGCTTCCGAATGTCTTTAAAATAAAAAAAGAGAAAACAGAACAGTCTCTGCTGCTATGAACCTCCAGGCAAAGTTAGGAAGGCCAAACTGACCTCCCCCACAACACCCCCAGCCCCCCGCCCGGCTTCCCAAACTCTGCTCCTCACTCGCTCCAGCCCCGGCCTCTGCATTTAAATCACATATTTAGATATTCACAGGTTTGCTTGAAATAGACTAGAATCATAAAGCTTGTAATGTCTCCCAAGGATTACCAAAATCCCTTAATCCCCTTCTTTCCTATAATATTGTATAGGGAAATTGACTTTGACAAATGCATTTTTAAATTGCACAAGCGTTTTCAAAAACATGGCTCTAGAGTATGTCAAAGAACATGTTCCATACCAAAGTGTCAACTGTAGTCATACTTTTGCACCAAATTGTGTGTGCGTGTGTGTGTGTTCGTGTATGTTTTAACCCAGCTTCCTCACTTACCTGGGGACCTAGCACAAGGTTCTTGGCCCTAGAGCCTCACCCGTAACACCCATTTGACTTTCCTTCAGTAAGAATCCACTGAACACCATCCATGGCAGGCAATTCTCTAGGGCCTGGGCACAGAGTCAACAAAACAAATGAGACTTAACCTGGTGTGTGGGGACCAGACAATCAGTTACGTATCTCAGATCATTTTATGCATTTAGAAGAACAATAAGCAAAGTAGGGGCACAGTGACCTGCCTTTTGGGCTGCTGTGTGGACCATGTCAAATGCCAGGTCCACTGTAGGAATCTAGTTCCTTGTCTCACCCCCTCATCTCCTACAACACGCTGACCAAGGTGTGGGAACACCCCACCCGCACTCCTCACATTATGATGTATTTTTCCTTTTTCTCTTTGTCAGCAGAAACCCAGGATAGGAATGGCAGTGGACATGGGAGTGGGTATGAGAGGACCTCAGGGATACTTATCCATTTCTTCCACAATTATTTATTGAGCCTACTATGTGCCAGCCATAGTGTGGGATGCAACAGTTGGCCTGCACAGCCTTTTTAAAATTGAAAAGTTTTACATAAACACCCATAGTTCTGGACTCTCTAGAAAAATTAGAAGCTCTGGTAGTACTGGGCGTGCCTTCCCATGGGACAACAATTGGCCAGTGCCAAAAGGTGGCTGCTTACTTAAGAGAGCATGAACATCCTCTGGTTCACTAGCTCTTATTGTCCCTTACACCTGGTCAGCTTCACTCCCCACCCTGGCTGTGGTAGTCATTTATTTGAGTTTGCAAGCCCTGATTCAAGTTCTTACCATAATGAATGTATACAAAGATAAGAATACTGAAAGAAAGGGGGCTGGCCCGGTGGCATAGCGGTTAAGTTCATGTGCTCCGCTTCTGGCGGCCTGGGGTTCACAGGTTCGGATCCCGGGCGCGCACCGACGCACCGCTTGTCAAGCCATGCTGTGGCGGCGTCCCATAGAAAGTGGAGGAAGATGGGCACGGATGTTAGCCCAGGGCCAGTCTTCCTCAGCAAAAAGAGGAGGACTGGCAACGGATGTTAGCTCAGGGCTAATCTTCCTTATACAAAAAAAAAAGAATACTGAAAGAAAGAAATGTCAAATTTTTGACATTTCTCCCACAGAGAAGTAGAATCTATGTCCCTCCCTTTGAATCTGGCTGGCTCGTGCCTGCTTTAGCCAACAGAGTCCCGTGGAAGTATCAGTATGTGACTTCAGTGGCCTGAACATAAAAGGCCATGCACTTCTATTTTGTTCACTGGAACTCTCATTTCTGGAGCCCTGAGCTACCGTGTATGAAGTCCAACTGCCTTGGCACCACCATGCTGTAAGGAAGCCCAAGCCACGTGGAGAGGCCATGTGTTGGCACTCTAGTCGGCACTCCCAGCTGAGCCCAGCCTTTCCGCCATCCCAGTCCAGGCACCGAACATGTGAGTTAAGATGTCTCCAGATGACCCCAGTCTTCAGTTATCCAAGTCACCCCCATGTTCAAGTCTCCCAGACTGAGGCCCCAGATATGTGGACCAGAGACAAGCCATCCCCACTGTACCCTGTCCCAATTCCTGAGCATTACTAAAATGGTTGTTCTTTACATCACATTTGGGGGTGGTTTGTTATGCAGCAATAGATAATTGGAACAACGTCCATTAGGGAGGATCAACTGAGCTCAGAGCTGAAGGATAACTGGGTAAAGAGTGAGACATTGGGGCAGAGCATTTGAAACAGGGGCAACAGCAGGTACAAAAGCCCTCTGGTGGAAAGAATCTGGTACAATAAAAAAAAACAAAGAAAGAAAGCAACCAAAAACCCCTCCAGGTATTTCAAGCACAAAGGTATTCAATATAGCGAATTAAATGTTAAAAAAAAATTGGATTGGCTGAAAGAACAGGTCAGGGAAGCTGCCACTAGAATTCAAATTTGGTGCCAGCTTTCAGAGAGTCAGGAAGTGACAAGAAGCACAGGAAACTTCCCACAGTGATCTGACTCCTCTAGGAAGGCACCCAGAGGCCTCTGCAAATCTTCTATCTATGAATCCAAAGCTCATGTATTTGTCCAGGACCTTATTCCAACAATTTCTTTCTCCTTTATCATCAAATGTTCATCTTCTATCAGATCACTCCCATTAGCCTCAAATATATTGCTATTTCTCCTATCTTTTAAAAATAGTCCTCTCCTAATCCCATGTCCCCTGCCAGCTACCGCCACATTTTTCTGCTTCACTTTACAGCAAAACTATTCACAAGAGTAACCTGTACTCACTGTCTTTAATTCCTATCCTCCATTCTCTCATGCCTCCACTTCTGCCTTTTTCCCTCACCTCCCCATAGTACACACTTTCTCAAGGTGACCAGTTACTTGCCAAACAATCAATTCTCAGTTCCCATCTCACTTGGTCCCTCAGGACTTTCTAACCCAGTTGATCTTCATTCCTTGAAACACTTTCCTCCCCTGACGTCCAGGACACCACCCTCTCCTGGTTCCCTCCTGCCTCACTAGTTGCTCCTTCTCTGTGTCCTGTGCTGGCTCTTTCTCATCTCCTGACCCCCAAATATCAAAGTGTCCCAGGGCCCTGTCCTTGGACTTCTCTCCTCTGTCTCCTCAAAAGCCCATTGAGGTTTGTGGTCATGAATTTAAATAAGGCCAATTCTCAAGCAGGCTCGTGGCTTTAAGTACCTCCTAAAGCTGACAGCTCCTAAATTTATATCTTCAGCCAGATCATTCCCCTGAATTCCAGACTCAACCATCCTATGCCTATTTGACACCTTCTCTGGAATGTTTGATAGTTATCTCCAGTTTAATATGTCCAACACCAAATTCCTGATCTGGTCCCCTAAACCTGCTTCTCCTGTAGTCTTCCCATCTCTGTAAGTGGCCAATCCATCCTGCCACTTGTTTGGGCTGAAAGTTTGGAGTCATCTCCGACTCTCAGTTTCTCTCATACCCACATCCAATCTGTCAGGCAGTCTTGACACTCTGCCAAGTGTGTCTGGAACCAGGCCACCACTCACCACCTACACCACTAGGACTGTGTGCAAACCTCCATCGCCCCTCTCCTGGATCATTACAAGAGCTTCCTAACTGGTCTCCCTGATCCTGCCCCTGCCCTCCTTCATTCTATTCTCAACAAAGCAGTCAGAGGGTCCATTTAAAACAAGTCAGATAATATTACTCAGCTCAGAACCCTCCATCTCACTCAGAATAAAAGCCCAAGTACAAACGCCCTGTTACTTCTTTGATCTCATCTCCTATCCCCCACTCTGCTTCAGCCACACTGGCCTGCTTGTTGTTCTCGAGCACGGAAAGCGTGTTCCCACTGCAGGACCTTTACACTTGCCGGTCTGTCTATCTGTCATGCCCTTCCCCCAGATGTCTGACTTGCCCTTTCTCTTCTTTTAGGCCTTTGCTTAAATGGCACATTATCAGTGAGGCTTTCCTTGATCACCCTTGTAAAAAAGGACCCCCTCCTTCCCTCCATGTTTTGTTTTTCCCTTAACACTTGCCTTAACACTTCCCTTAACACTTTCCCTTAACAAATGCCGGCTGATTTGCTATGCATTTTACCTGTCTTCCCCACTAGAATGTAAACATCATGAGGGCAGGGACTTTATTTGGTTCAAGGGAGTATCCTCAATGCCTAGAGCAATGCCTAGCACATGGTGCATTCAGTACTATTTGTTGCATTAATTTAATGACTGGGTATGGAGGTCATGGGTGTTAGATGAGGCTGGGAGGTGGGCAGGAGCCAGATCAGCAGGCTTGTAGGTCTTGCTAAAGATCTGGAGGAGGGCTGACATGATCACAATTGTGTTTGGAAAACTCCCCGGGGCTCCAGGAGGGAGAATGCCTCTTCTAGAAAGGTGAGATTCTTGCCTTTGTGGGGTTGAGTGTGGGGCGGTATGAGGATTTGTTTTCTAGAAAGTCCTCTCCCACTTAGAAGGGGCAGGGGGCTCTGAGACTAAGGAGGTCTCTGCATTTTGACAGGACTCAGTGCCACATGGAGCTGTAATTATGGGTAATCAGCCCCATGCTTCTGAGTCAGCAGCTCAATCAAGTCCTTTACAGCGACGGGATGCAGCACCGCCTCCTCCCTCCAAACCTCCCGCGCTGGGAGCCTGCTCCACCCTGCTGAGGCCTTGCTGCTCCAGAGAGCATCGGATCATGCCTGATGTGGCATTCTCCCACCTCCCCTGTCACCCAGTCTACCTCTCCTTTTCCTCCGGCACTCCTCCATCTGAAGAGATTTCGGTGGAGATCAAGTGCAAGGGGTGAGGCGCCAGCTGAGCTTCTCAGTCCCCCAGACAGTAGGAGAGGAGCTGCCTAGGCCCAGAAAGGCATTGGGGTGAGTGGTAAGCAGCCGCTGCCTGCAGACCCTCTCAGGATAGAGCTCCCAGGAGCCACGATGCTCTGCCCTGGAGCAGCCCTCAGTCAAAAGCTCCCTCTTACCAATACTCCAGCTATCCAAACAACAAGACTATTTATTCAGCGTCTCCTTGGCCTACTGGGCTCCTCAAACTAAATTTGCCTTCTGCACATTCTTTGAGGGTTTTAATAACCTACCAGTAAGAACAACAAGTCCATTTCTATTAACCTAATAAGTCAAGCCAAGGTGGAAATACCTTTCAAGGGCCCCTCCCTTCCCAACTCAGCTGGACTTTCACGGCAGAGGGAAGCAAAATTAATTTTGATTTTGCTGCTGAGATGCACCTAATTATTTAGCTTTGCCAAGGAAAGAGGGAAGGAAATCACAGCTAGCAAGGCAGAATGTTCCATCCCCAGGCGCTCAGAGGTTCAGGATTCTTTCCTACCTTCTCACGTGCTGGGTTGCAAGATTCTCGCCAGCTGCTGACCTCCCAGGCGCTGCTCTAGTGGCCTTGCCAGGCACACACCACTTCACAAGGCTGTAGGGCTTCATGGAGTGTGCAAGGCTAAGCCAGGGGGAGCCAGGTTTGCTCTGTCACCAACCACAGGTTACAGGCCAATTCCAGGTCAGGCATCCTACAAGTGCAGGGCTACTGATGACAGAGGAGAGCAGACAGGATGGAACTCCCCGAAAGATCACAAGCCAGACAAGAGAGTCAGCAGTTCAGACAGAGAGCAGCCCGTCTCTGGCCCCTCCATCTCCCAGCCTGGCAGTCATATCCATCCACCATTTCCACTCTCTCCTGACCTGAGAAAAGTTCCTCTTTTCCCAGTTCCTACTCATGAAAATCTAAATACAGTGAACTTGGTTCATCGGGTTATAGATTCACCTGTGGGGAGCAAAATTTCTGTCCATTTTGGGGGAAAGGAGGATGAGGAAGATGGGACAGAAGGAAACTAATGTTTGAGTGCCTTCTATCCACTTTCATATGTTAGCCTGGTATTTTGGAATGTGCCTCAGTATCTGAGCTTGGAAAAAGTGGGACTTGGGTTCAAATCCCAGTTGACCTTGTGTTAACCATGTGGCTTTGGGCAAGCTACTTAGCTTCCCCAAGCCTCTGTAGCTGTGTCTGTAAAAGAGGGATAATGGTACCTTCCTTCAAGGCTTTTGCAAAAACTAAATAAGATGTTAAGGGGAAATAACAGGACCTCGAATTCCTTGTCCAGCCAAACTAAACTCTCTCTGAAATAAAGATATGTTCCAATAAGAAGAAAAATGAATCCACAAGGAATAAGTGAGTTTCAAGAAATAGTGAGCTGAAATACATACGTGTATATGTGTGTCTGTGTGTGTGTATGTTCACAAAAGTGCATGTATGTATATATGTGTGTATATCTATTTGTACATATATTTTTTGTGTTGTATCTATACGTAGGTGTACACAAATGTTTACTGTAAAAAACAAACAAACAAAAACAAACAAAAATTTCTAGAACTAAACCCTTGATAAATTTGGTAATTTCTGTTGGTAATATCAACATGGATGACATGAAAAGACATCCCATGCTCATGGATTGGAAGATTTAATATTATTAAATTTGGGTTGAGTTCTCCTGAGGCCTCTCTCCTTGGCCTGCACATGGTCATCTTCTCGCTATGTCCTCACATGGCCTGTTCTCTGTGAGAACACATCCCTACTGTCTCTTTCTCTTCTCATAAGGACATCAGTCATATTCAATTAGGGCCTCACCTTGTCAACCTCATTTTAACTTAATCCCTTCTCTAAAGGCCTTATCTCCAAATACAGTTACATTCTGAAGTACTAGGTGTTTGGACTTCGACATATGAATTTGGAGGGGGATACAATTCAGCCTATAACACCATTCAGTAGGGAAAAGACAGTCTTTTCAAATAATAGTTTTGGGAAAATTGGATATTTGCATGCAAAAGAATGAAATTGAACCCTTACTTAACACCACATACAAAAATTAACTCAAAACGGATCAAAGACCTAAATGAAAGACCTAAAACTAGCTTAGAAAAAAACAGGGGAAAATCTTCATGAAGTTGGATATGAGAGAATTTCTTGACTATGACACCAAAAGCTCAGGAACGAAAGAACAAATAGATAGCTTGGATTTCATCAAAACGTTTTTTTTTTTTTTTTTTTGTGAGGAAGATCAGCCCTGAGCCAACATCCATGCCAATCCTCCTCTTTTTGCTGAGGAAGACCGGCTCCAAGCCAACATCTATTGCCAATCCTCCTCCTTTTTTTTCCCCCGCAAAGCCCCAGTAGACAGCCGTACATCATATTTGTACATCCTTCTAGTTGCTGCATGTGGGACGAGGCCTCAGCATGGCCGGACAAGTGGTGCGTCGGTGCGGCCCGAACCTGGGCCGCCAGCAGCAGAGCGCGCACACCCAACCGCTAAGCCACGGGGCTGGCCCCTCAAAACGTTTTTTTGATGAAGTTTTCTGATGAAATTCCCCCAAAACTTTTGTGCATCAAAGGATACTGTCAAGAGAGTGAAAATACAACTCACAGAATGGGAGAAAATCGTATGTCTGATAAGGGATTAATGTCCAAAACACATAAAGAACTTCTAAAACTCAACAACAAAAAAACAGGAACCCAAATAAAAAATGGGCAAAGGATTTCAATAGATATTTCTCCAAAAAAGATACACATTGGCCAATAAACACACAAAAAGCTGCTCAACATCACTAGTAACTAGGGAAGCGCAAATTAAAACCACAATGAGATACTGCTTCACACCATTAGGATAGGGGTCATCGAAATGATGGAAAATAACAAGTATTGGGGAGGATGTGGAGAAATTGGAACTTCGGTGCATTGCTGGCGAGAACGTAAAATGGTACAGCCACTGTAGAAAACAGTATAGTAGTTCCTCAGAAAGTTAAACATAGAATTACCATATGATCCAGCAATTCTATTTCTAGGTACTTACCCAAAAGAACTGAAAGCAAGGACTCAGATACTTGCACATCAATGTTCATAGGAGCATTATTTACAGTAGCCAAAAAGTGAAAACAACCCAAATGTTCATCAAC
Source organism: Diceros bicornis minor (assembly GCF_020826845.1). Classification (NCBI taxonomy): domain Eukaryota; kingdom Metazoa; phylum Chordata; class Mammalia; order Perissodactyla; family Rhinocerotidae; genus Diceros; species Diceros bicornis. Next base: position 77,349,646 of record NC_080743.1, read on the forward strand.
AGATGAAAAAATGTGGTATATAAATACAATGGAATATAATTTAGCCTTAAAAATAATGTAATTCTGACACATGCTGCAATGTGGATGAACCTAGAAAACATCATGCTAAGTGAAATCTCAGACACAAAAGGATAAATATTATATGAGTCCATCTATGTAGAGTACCTAGAGTAGGCAAATACATAGACACCAAAAATATTATAGAGATTACCAAGGTCTGGGAGAAGGAGGTAAAGAGGAGTATTGTTAATAGGTGCAGAGTTTCTGTTTGGAATGATGAAAAGTTCTGGAAGTGGATAGTGGTGATAGTTGCACAACGATGTAAGAGTACTTAATGCCACTGAATTATATGCTTAAAATGGTAAATTTTATGTTATGTATATTTTATCACAATAAAAAAATACACTGTACAAAATTATCAGCATAGATGGATATGCAGTGGAAAGGGAGAGGAGAAAAGTAAAGACATGCTAAGTTTCTTATCTTGTTCAAGGGGATTAATATAGATAAGAATGAACTCTAGACATTGTTAGAAAATAGTATGCTTAAGAATATATGTTAAATATTTTAAGAGGTTGAAGTACTTACAGGAATATAAATGGAATGTAAAACTTTCTAATAAGTAAAGGAAATAAAATGGAACAAAAAGCAGAAAGCAAAAGCAAAACTATAAAGTATGGAAATATAAAATACACACAAAATGGCATGTCCAAGTGTAAACATATCAGTAACCTCAATAAATATGAATAGGTTAAATTTGCCAATTAAAAACAGAATCTAGGATTGGATTTTTAAAAAGTACCCAGCCATAGACTTTGAGCAAGAGATATACTTTTTAAAAAATGACACAGGAAAATAGAAAACAAAGAAATGGAAGAGATACATCACACAAATGTAAAGAAAATGAAAGTAGGTATAACAATACAAATGTCAGACTAAATAGAATTCAAAATGAAAGGCATTAAAAGTGATAAAAAAGATTATTTTATATCAATAAAAGGAGCAATCTCTGGCTGGCCCAGTGGCATAGTGGTTAAGTGCGTACCCTCTGCTTCGGTGGCCCAGAGTTCACAGGTTCAGATCCTGGGCACAGACCTACACACCACTTGTCAAGCCACTCTGTGGCAGGCGTCCCACATATAAAGTGGAGGAAGATGGGCGTGGATGTTAGCCCAGGGCCAGTATTCTTCAGCAAAAAGAGGAAGATTGGCAACAGATGTTAGCTCAAGGCTAATCTTCCTCACTAAAAAAAAAAAAAAAAAAGCAACAGCCTAGGAGAAACAAATAATTAATATCAAGAGTACATTTAAAAAACTCTAACAAATTAGTATAAAAGAGATAACCAACCCAAGTGAGAAAGCTATGCAAAGAATTTGCTATGCAAAGAATTTGAAAAAAAGTTCACTGAAGAGGAAATATTAGTGGCCAATAAAGACATGAAAAGATATTCCACTTTACTGGTATTCAGATATACACAAATTAAAACAAAACTGAAGTACCACAAACTTTTGAAAAAAATCTTAGTTTAATAATATGAAAAGTCTTCAAGTACTCTCATGCACTATTGGTGGAAATTTAAATTGGTACTTTGAAGGGCAATTTGCAGTATCTGTTAAATTTAAATTGCATATACCCCACGGCACTTCTTAAAATCAACCTCCTAAAAAGAAAAGGCAGACCCATGTGCACAAGGAAACACAGTTAAAGATATTCATTGCAGCATTGCCTCCAAGAATGAAAAACTGGACCACCCTAAATATCCATCAGTAGGAGCCTGACCAAATACACCCCTCATCAGGGAACACTACACATCACATACAAATGAAAAGGTAGATCTCAATCATCTACGTATCGTTGAGTAGAAAAGCAAGTTGCAAATGATTCAGTTGGGAAACACACTCTACAAAAAACAATCCTGTATAACTTAATATAGGTATTAATTATATATATTAATAATATATACATATATATGTATATGTATAATTGAATACATATATAATACCCATATTAATTTAATACCTATATATGTATACATATACATAGGTATTAATACATATATATACACACATATACACACACACACACACACACACACACACACACACAGAGGCAAAGGTCTTGAATGATACATACCAAATTGAGGATCATAGGGGGATGGTGATTAAAGGACAAAAATGTACGATCATAACAATAGGAAAAGAAAAGCTTTGATAAATTCAAAATCCATTATTTTTTTAAAACCCTTGGAAAACTTCTTTGAGCCTTGTCAGCATTATTTTAGTTGTTTACTAGGAGAATGCATCAGGGTATAAATTGTGTAATTAAAAATTAGTTCATTTTTTAAAACCCCAGAGCTGAGTAGATCATTTGGGCCACACGGACCAGAGGTGCCTTAGGACAGAGGGGAAGGCAGCGGGGACGCAGATTCCTCGTCTCTGCAGCCCTTCAAGTGCTTGTGATCAGCACTGACTCAGTGACTTCCATTGCCCTAAGTGGGTTTTCCCCAAGGAAAGTGCAGCCCCAGGCCAATGACCATCCCTCCACCCCCTACAAACCCCTTACATAAGGAAAAGTAAAACTCTAGTGAAAAGCCTTTGAATCTACGACTCCATGGATATCCGCAGAAGCATTTGACAGAAAGCAAATGATTCTGTAAACACAAAAATATACATATCAAAACATGAAAAATCTGGATTAGCAAACCAAACCATTAGGAGATAGTCAATCTGCATTCTTAAAACACACACAATGTAGATTTTCTTGAAATAGGGATCCCTCTTGCCACATTCAGAACAGGTTTCCATTCACCAGAGTCCATCTGTAAATGAGGAGCCTAAAGAATGGCACAAGGAGAATACCATATTCCAAGGTCAAATGGGAAAGACACCCAATCCCTTCTATGTAAGGTAAGGGCAGGTAATCAGAAGTTGACTGAATTTAACTAGCTTATCTGATACGGCTTCACCCCCCACTCCCAGTCTAGTTCCTCCAATGAATGTCTATATGGAGATCATGCCACCCATTTTCGGTTGCGACTCTGGATGTGCAGGGACCACAGTTTTATCAATATTTGCATAAGGATTAGGAACTGGACAGAGTAGTGTGGTGGCTGTCTGCTAGCATGGGAGTACTCAAGAGGGTGAAAATAATCATAGTGACCATTTATGGAGCTTCTACTAAGTGCCCTGTGCTAGGCACACTCCCTACATCACCCCACTTGAACTCAGTCTCCTAATGTCATCATTTTGCGGGTCAATAACTTGCTCAAGATTACATAACTGTAAATGCCAGCGCTAGCACTTAAATCAATTCTCTGATTCCAAAGTCCACGTTCTCGCCGGCTGCATTCAGCAGGCTCTTTTTTCCCAGGGAGTCAAAATCAAGCTGGAAGATCCCTACTTCTATGATAAAGCATTTGCTCAAAGCTCCAGGAGTCCAGGCAGGGAGATAACATCAAGGTCACGCTCAGAGAAATGGCCCCTTCCCTCACCCTGCGGAGGATCTGAGGAACATGTCAGGCCTTGGGGCTGGAGCTGGTTATCCACTGGGTTGACTTTCAAGCACACAACTCTGCTGAGTCACCAAGGCAGCCACTGCTCTTACACAATAAATCAGAATGCCGCTAAGCCAGCCCTGCTCCTCGGGATTGCTTCAACCTCAGGCTTTAGTGACCTAACCAAGGGCTGATGGCTGATTCAAGGGAAGTCCAAATGTCAGAAAAACTTGCTTTGGGAAAGAAAGCTGACTCTCAGTCTGATCAATGGATAAAGAAGTTGTTTCCAGGAACACAGAACTTCCCCCAATGGCACCCATTTCTGTCTTCCAAGAGTTGGCCAGCTCTCACCTCAGGGCCCCTGCCCTGCTGTTCTCTCTGCCTGGAAGGCTCTTTCCCCTGAAACCTGAGGGAAGAGGGGCTTGCTTTCCCATCCCCCTTAGCCCTCTACTCAAGTATCTCTTTTTCATTCATTCAGGCTTTCCTCACCTTTGTATCTAGATATCAGCGACAACCCTCCCTTCCGATGTACACACAAACACGCCCACACTCACTTAGCCCTCTTCCCTGCTTTACTTTTTCCTCCTAGAATTTACCACTACCTAATCTGATATACATGTTACTTCTTTATCTTTTCATCTCTCTGTTAGAATGTAAGCGTCACAGGAAAGGGTCTCTGTGTCTGTGCTCACTGCTATCTCCCTCGCATCTAGAACAGTGCCTGCTGCATAGTAGGCACTCAATAAATAGTTGCTGAATGAATAAATCCATCTGTGCTGCAGAGGAGAAGAGTGAAATCCTGGAAAACCCCACAAGGTTTCAGTGTGGCATGAAGGGAAAAATCAAGAGCTTTGGAGGCCTGAGTCTAAGCCTAGTCTAGATGAATACTTAATCTAGTTCAATAATTAATATAGATTAATACTTAATCTCACTAAGCATCATTTTGTGGTTGGTCAAGGCAGAATATTTGCGTCCTGGGATTGGAGTGAGGACCAATCATAATTTACTGAGCATTTATTTAATCCCAGGCCCCGTGCCAGGGACAGCACCTGCATCGTTCCTTTAATCCTCACAACAGTCCCATAAAGCATGTACTGCCATTCTCCCCAAAGAGACCGAAGTGACAAGTTCAAGACAGGAAACGGACAGGTCACAGGACTCCAACCCTCCTCTGTCTGTCTCCAAACCCTACACCCTAACTACCACACCAGATGTAGAGTGGGTTTGTATACACAAAATGCTGGGCTCTGAGGGAGGAAAGGTGCCCACAGTGTCCTTTACTTCCCCTCCTGCCAGGCCCCTCGGCAGAGTTGCTCCCAACCTATCACGCCGAGGCCCTGCTCCTGCGCTAAAAGAGAGCAGGGACAGCCAAGAACCTGAAGGACAAGCCCCACTTCCGCCCTTCCCAGTCTGGTGACTCGCCACAGCCTTTCCCATTCGAGTATAATCTCATCACCCCCACCGCCACCACCACCAGGATATTATTTGGCACCAGGCTCTGGTACTTTGTCACTTTTCCATAGAATAAATGATTTATAAGGAAACATTTTGTGTGTGTGTGTGTGAGGAAGATCAGCCCTGAGCTAACATCCACTGCCAATCCTCTTCTTTTTGCCGAGGAAGACTGGCCCTGGGCTAACATCCATGCCCATCTTTCTCCACTTTATATGGGACGCCACCACAGCATGGCTTGACAAGCGGTGCATCAGTGCGCGCCCGGATCCAGACCTGCGAACCATGGGGCCGCGGAAGCGGAGCAGACACACTTAACCACTACACCACTGGACTGGCCCCAGGAAATAATATTTTTACTTTAGATCAATATATAACTAAAATTGTTCTATAAGCCCCTTTTAAATGGGATCTCACATTTCAACTTTTTGCTGTTTAACAAGTGGCATAAGTTGTTCAACTGACATTTATTTAAGCAAGAAAAAATATTTGTGGACACATATATGTACATAGACACATATGTAATTTTAAAATATAAGTTGATATATTACCATGTATTCCAGAATCAAAAATGGACAAAAAGTGCTTTCAAGACCTAATTTATACACTTAACAAAATTAGCTGTTGGTTTTTTTTTTTTTTAATACTTACAAAATGCTAGTGTTTTTCTTTAAATGATGAGGTAAGAGGGAAGGTTTCAGGTTACTCTTTGCAAGTCCTTCACAAATCCCACACTGTGGGCCAGAGCAGTCTTGACTTCTAATAAATGAAAAACCACACGCGATGGAATCAGCACCACCTTTTCTCTGTTGTGCATTGGATTTTGGAGGAGTGTAGACATTTTAATGTCCTATAAAATAATAGTTAACAAATGGATGTGACACAGTGATCCAAGGAAGCAGATATTGAAGCAAATCCGTAGAATCATTATTTTTTTGCTGCTCATTAACTTATATTTCAAACAGGTGTTCCTTATGTGACTTGTCTCTAAGTTATAATTGAGAGAGGGAAAATGCAATTTAAAACTCCAAGGCAGCCAAATTCCCCACAGCAGCTAGTGGTGTTCAGTACAAATACCTGAACTGCTAACTCAGGAGTTTGCTCTCCAGACCTTTCCCCGGGCGTGCTCACTGTCTGCACACTCAGAGGTTCTCAAACAGTTCAATTTGAAACAAAGGAGGAGAAAATTATATTATCCATTGATTTAAAAATAAGGAGAAGAGGATGAGAAGGAGGACAAGGAGAAGGAGGAGGAGGAGGAGAAAAAGAAGAGAAATGGATGTCATTGTCTCCTTTGGACCTGCCTCCCTGGAATTGCAGGTGGTGGGGCCAGGTCTGCTGGGTCAGTGCAGTGGAAAATCACATCCAGGACTCTTTCCACTGTACTATGCCACTGTCCCTTAAAAGGACTTCTCATAAAATCCCCGCATCTCAGCTAGAATGGTCTTGGAGATATTGGGTCCAGGCCCTGCCCTTAGCAGAAATCACCACCAGGCTCCCCAGCAACAAGAGGACAGACAGCGTGCACTCAAACACAGTCGTTGATGGAAACACCTCACACCCGTTCCCTCCACAGCCTACACAGATTGTTGGAATTGTCTTCTTGTTTTGAGCCTCAGCCATTTCTCCTCCTCCCCTAAGCCCTTTCCTATAGAGGTATAAGTCATAGAATAGATCAGTAGGTAGACATCTGTTTGTCCTCAGGATACTGCTGTATCCTGCAGGTAGTGCTTTCTTACAGAAGTTATCTGAAAAAAAAAGGTCCAATGATTTTGAAAAAGAGAGAAAAATGTAATATCACTGAAGAGAACAGTATAAACCCAAGAGTCAAGAATGGGATTAACCAAGGTCTTAAGGGTCTATTGGGTTTAGGGAGAGAGAGAGAGAAAAAAAGAGAAAGAAAGGAGGAGACAAGAGAAAGAAGGAAAGAAAGGGGAAAGTAAGAAATAGGAAGGGAATAAAATAACTGGCTAATATTTATTGAGCACTTAATAAGGAGCAGGCACTGCGCTTTACCGATTTATTTACTCTTCACAACCCTCTAAGAGAAATACTATTATTACCCTCATTTTTCAGATGAGGAGACTCAGGCAGAAAGTTGAAGTGCCTTCCCCAACATCGCACAGTCAGTGAGTCTGGGATTTGAAGCCAGGCAGTCTGACTCCAGAGCCAACCACTTTGCACACTGCTGGACTTGAAGAGCTCCCATGGACCAGACGCTGTGCTCCATACTCTGCGGAGCTGATGTCATAGTTAAGAGCACAGACCCTGCTTAGACAGAGCTGGTTCAACCCTGGGTCCCCCACCTACTAGATGTATGGAAGTCACTCAATTCTCTCACCTTCAGTCTCCTCATCTCTAAATTGGAGATAGCATTTAGTTCATAGAGTGATTGTAAGGATTACATGGGCTAAAACATTTAGCACAGGGCCAGAACACAGAATGAGGTAGATCAGTTGTAGTTTTTGTCTCATGTAATCCTCACATGAACCTTATAAAGGATGCGTTATCCCCATCTCACAAGTCTAAAAACTGAGACTCCAAGAGGTATCCAACCTGCCAAGGTCATATGCCTAATAAGGGATGGGAGTGAGGAAGAAGAGGATAGAGAGAAAAGAGAGAGGAGGAAGGAGGAAAGGAGGAGGGAGCAGGCTCTAAGCGCTCTAAGCGGGACAAAAGGAGGAAATGTAAGCAGAAGAAAATGGAGCCTGCTGTGGTGACTGCCACTCTATAGTTACCGCAGGGCCTCAGGCGTTTTCAAGACTACGTCTCTAGTCCATGCAAGGTTGATTCACTCACCATGAGCTCTCCTTCCATTCAGATTGGGTCTCATTGTAACACATCAGGAAGTCTGGACTCCCACCAAATCCGTTAAGGAATTATTTATCCCTTAAGCTTGATATCTCAACATACAAACTCAGACCACATGTGTAGTTAAAGAAAATCCCTTATTGTATTTCATGTATTCAACCTTAGCATCTCCTTCCTATCTTAGAACCACACATCAATGTTTCATTAACTTACTTATCCAATGTAAATTATTGCATAATCATGAAACAAAGAGGCATACCACAATTTATAGTGTCCAGCCCTTTTCTGATAAAATTTTATTTACAAGTTAGTCTGTCATTTAACTTCCATGAGAGCAAAGGCTTTGTAATAATAAATATATAAATTTAGCATATAAATTATATTTATGCACATGTATACATATATATATGTATATATGTATTAGTTTCTTATTTGTGCTATAATAAATTACCACAAACTTAATGGCTTAATACAAGACAAATGTATTACTTTACATTTCTGGAGGTCATAAGTCCAAAATAGGTCTTAGGGAATAAATACAGGTGTCAGCAGAGCTGTGTTCCTACTGAAGGTTCTAGGGGTGAATCCATTTCTATGACTTTTCCAGCTACCAGAGGCCACCTGCATTCTTTGGCTACTGGCCTCTTTCTCCATCTTCAAAGCCAGGAGTGTAGCATCTTCAAATCTCTTTCTCTAACCGCAACCCCTACTTCTGTCATCCACATCTCTTGTCATTACATCTTCTTTGACTCTGACCCTCCTGCCTCCTCCCATAAGGACCCATATGATTATATTCAGTCCATCTAGATTACCCAAGATAATTCCTCCATCTCAAGATCCTTAACTTAATTATACTTGCAAAGTCCCTTTGCCATGTAAGGTAACATGTTCATAGGTTCTGGGGATTAGGACACAAACATCTTTAGGTCATTATTCTACCATAATATGCTACCTAATTTTTTTCAGCTCTTTGACCTTTAATAATGTGTAGAAACTCAAGACCTAGTAGCTTTATCAATAAATACTACCTCATTACCATCACCCTCCAGAGGAATCTAAAACTTGATGCAAGAGCCCAGGGAGGTGTCACTGAAGGTCACTCTTGTTCCAGGCTATAAAAAGTCCTGAAAAATTTTGTCCAATATTGTCTTTGACATTTTCACCATTAGAAAGAAAAATTAGGGTCAATCCATCTAACTTTCCATTTGAATATTCAAATTTGTATTTTAATAAAAAGCACTGGTTTTGAACTCCTTTTATATTGCCAGAAACCCATTTTTACTTCATACTTCAAAAGAGATAGCCAAAAGTTTCCATGACTAATTCAGATGGCCGCATCGGTACTGCTTTCTTGAACAGAACAATCGTCTTAACATATCGGAGAAGTTCTTGTCACCCTGGTCCTATCAATGTTTATAAGCATAAGAAATCAAACCTTCAGACTTTCTATTTGACTACGCCGGCACGGAAGCACGGTTCCTGGACTTGAGGATGAAACTGAAGTTCAAACAAAACACAAAGGATTTGTGTTACCTGTCTGGGTAAAAGGTGGAGACTGGCTGTGGCATTAGGACCACGTGGGAGAGACTGGAGGAGTACCCAATGCGTTAGGCTTTTATGGTTTCCCATAGGGCCATACTGCCTCCCTAGGGGACATCTGAAACAGTTGGTGTGTCTTGATGATGGGCGGGAGAGGGGAGTAGCTACAGGCATTTGTGCAGGAGGAGGCCAAGGCTGCTAAACTCAATGCACAGAACACTTCTATACTAAGATAAACTGTCTCACCCAAATGCTAATGGCATCCCGATTGAAAAGCAGATGGTCCTCTCCCTGCGTCTCCTCATCCACATTAACTTCACTCTCCTCTGCTCCTCATTCTCCCAAAGACCCACTGTTTTCAGCCTAAAAGGATATTGAAGCCACAGTTTTTGTGCTCCAGTAGAAGCAGTTAATACCTCAAACAATACCATACCTAGTTTAGGTAAAAACACTTCTAGTTTGTAAAGATTGGCACTTGTCCACAGGGCTGGAATAAACTGAGGCCCTAGATTCTAAAAAAAGATTGTTATTCCTCTCCCTCATATAATTCAAAATAAAAATGACACTAAACCAGAACGTAAGAAAGTTCAACTTAGGTAAGAAAGTTCTGATTTTTTTATCTAGTGACTACTCTGATGTTTTTCATAAACATCAAATGCTTTAAATTTTATTTTCCTCATTTCTTTTTGCCTATTTATTGCTGCTCACTGGATGAAAATGAAAAAGAACTCTCCATTTTGAATTTACTTATGAAGTAGGTTGTTGACAGTTCAAAGTGATGAGAAAGCAAGCTGCTTGCCGTGTCCTGGACCTCTTGCTGAATTCGTTCTGGCACCATCACTTGCTAGCGAGGTGACTTTGCATAAGGTTCTTAACATCTGTTTATCTGTAAAATGGGAAGAATGGAACATACCTAATGGTTTGTAAGGATTAAACGAAAAGCTATGTGCCTGGTGTGTAATGAGTGCTCAGTATATTTTAGCTATTAACAGAATTATTACTATATCTTCTTCCACTCCCACCATTGCTCAATATTCAGGCATCTTTGAGTGCCTACAGTGTGCTAGTCCCTGTGCTAGATCCTCAGGAAATACAGATGACAGCCTTGACCTCATAGAGTTTATAATCTAAAAGGGAAATAAGTTTGTAAATAAGCAAATGCAATGAAGTGTCATAAGTTACTTGATTTAAAAGAAAAAAGGCTATATAGGCTACAGTGGGGGAGGGGAGCAAAATGATGGTCAATTCAGAAGGCTCAGAAATGTCTATGAAATTTCTTTAAAAACAATGTTGTCACTGACTTTCTTATTTTCATCTAACTCAAAAGCAACAGCTCTCATCCGGATCTGCAATGCATAGTACATGAAATTGTTTTAGGGAATGTCAGCAAACACTTCTTGAAAGATCCTATTACCTGAGAATTCTTCTTTGAATCCTTAATACTAAGACACACCCAGATAAGAAAAGTTGGCCAACAGCAATTGTAAAATACCACTGATTGTATCTATGCATTCCTATTTTCAGAAATGTTCAAGTATGAAAAAAGAATGTGCGTGGGATCAATCGCAATGTGGTATATGTAGATGTGGGCATGTGTATTTGGGAACTAGTTCGTCTTGCTCTCTCACTTTGTCTGCCTCCCCTTCCAAATCTATCCTGAACAGTTACCTTTCCCACTTTCTCATTTACCCACTCAAAACTTATTGATGGCTTCCTCCACTCCTATAAAGCCAAATTCAAATCGGTTGACACAGCATTTTCAACCTTCCCTTTTACAATCTCCTACCTCTCCACTCTCAAGCCTCTATACTATTCCCCGCACGCTTGTCTCTCAACCCCCACCCCTCCTTTTAATTTTAACCAACATGAATCCTTTCCAAAGATTTTTGTCCCTGCTTTGGAATATCTACTGTACTTATCAATTCCAGTAGCTATCTACTGCCATTTATTGTCAATTGACTTTTCCAGTTTATCTCCCAGTCAAAAGCACAAGTTCTTCAAAGAAAATCTTTATATGAGAGACTATGACAGTCCTAAATTCATACAATCTAACTAATGTACTAATGTACTCTTGGGTTAATAGTTACAGATGATTATATAATTGTAAAATATTTAATAATCCTTGTTAGTAACTATGCTTACAAATAAAACACAGCAAGTACCAAAAGAAGCTGGTTAACCTATAACCACATAATTCATAAGCTTAATGCTTGTAACAAAAAAATTTCACAGCCATTAAGGAGCTCATGTTACTGAGCCTTTGCAGTGTTGCCCTTTCAATTTCTATTGCAACTTTTACCCACATTGTTTTCTTCCACATTACTGTCCGGTAACCTGCTCACTCTGCACACTAGCAACACTCATGTTAAGCTGCAATTTCCCTTTTAATACGTGAAGTCCAACCCTCTTCTACACAACCCAGCCTAGCATAGGAGAGGAGGCCATATGCACAAAACGATGAAGTAGATATTAAAATTAGTTTATTTCTCTACTTAACTTTTGATAAATGAGAAGAAACACAGTAGTCTGTCTCATAAAGAACATTTATAATACATAACAATCCATAAAGCCTCATGGTGAGGTAGGAACAGCTTTCGAAAACAACACACAGTCATAAAACATACAAAAGTTAGGTAAAATGTTGCAGCACTAAAGACATTTTATCTGCATCTGCATTTAATGAGATGATAATTGCATTTAACTGTGCCACATCTGACCCAAAGGACAAGCTATGGCAGACACAAAACAACACAACATGGAAGTTTCATAAAGAAGCACAGAATACACTGGTACACTTCATTGTGCTGTTTCAAGGCAGAACCATAACATGGCAATTTGTGTCTTTTTATATATAACAACATATTAATTCTATGTTACATTCCCTTCAGCATCTTTTTGCCAAAGACACTAGACCATAAAATTTTTGGTTTAAAAGTTTAAATTGAATGACATACAAAAGGCTCCTGTGCCAGTGAAAATGACTGCTAAGTATTCCAGAGCTTGTTAGAAAAACAAAATAGCATTGCCACATAGTATCGGTAGAGCTACAGCAAAATAGTGCTATTACAATTCCCATTTCAGATGGTCAAACACTGTATTTGACAAGTTTCAATTTAAAAAACAACAAACAAAAAACCCCTCCACCTTCCCAAGAGTTTTAACACTGTTTTATGACTTAACTGAAACTCTATTAAAATAAATATTTTCATATTGTAGAATTATTCTCCGTATCTGTGTACGTGTGAACATCTTAAGACAGCAGGTAAATGACATTTATATCATTCAAATGATATCTGCTTATAAACAGCAAAAATCTTCACCTCAATACCAGTTAGCCTAGTAAATACTTCACATTAGGTGCCATAGGCCTTTTCCCTCAAAACTTTCAAAAATTCAAAATTAACTGAGGATGTTAACAAGATATAAAGATGTCAACATAGTCTTCTACCTATTGTGATTTTCCAAGGTGCTCTTGATGGAAATTTTTCCTATTCAAATTTCATACCTTAGTTATTCAAACACATTGTTTTCTAAAATGTTAAAGTACATAAAGTTTTTGTAAGTTTTTGATTTTTTTGTAGGTTCTAGTCCATACTTTTACAATGCAGATGTCCTTCAAAAAATTAATTAGACAATCATATAAGCTAAAAGGTGACAATGGAGAATTAAATCTCTCTCATCACTAAGGCTGCATTTGGCTTGGGAAAATTTCTGGGTTGCTTTTAATTCAGGCACATGCAGCACCTCCTTCTCACTAAACTGAGACAACAGACAAGTTTCTAAACACATATTCTAAATACACTGATCGTGCTCAAATATAAAAGAGCCAGCAGGAGAGATGCACCTCCTAAAACTGATGCAGTGTTATAAAACAGCATATTTAAATATTGGGTTTAAGTCTCCTAATAATTCAGGGTATTTCCCTCATTTTCTTTCAGGAAGGAATAAGCTATTTTGGAAAAGATACTTAAATCCCACAATATTTAAATATAAAAGCGTTTTTTAAAAAGATAATGCTAATATAGCTAAAAATGGGTTAGAAAGTGCATTGTAAAGAAATAAATAATTCTCTGCTAAAACTCAAAAGGTGAGCCAGTGCCCACTGATTTTTGCTATTATGACAAAGTCTTTTGACAAAAGAGAATCCTATGGTACCACTTTGTTACATATAAGCTACTTAAAAATTATGAAAAGTGAAATAACTGAAATCTAAAGACTGCAACCTTCAAAGCACTTTTGAAAAAAAAAATAGCCCTTGTCCCACGCTTATACACCATTTTAAAAAATCCGCATTCACTTGATGTCTTATATGTTATACAACCTTTAAGAAATAGACCCAATAGAGCATTTATAAAGAAAACCCCACTGAACGTAATATATTTTACCAGTTATCCTATTGTGTCATTACTGAAATGTTTCTATAACAAACTGTTTTGAGATCTTAATGTTTTCGAGTTTATAGTGTTAAACCAGGAATGTACATGATACAGCACAATTTGAAACTTTCTCTCTTATTCACCCATATGAGACTCCCCAGTTTCATGTTAAAAAAAGATTTTTTTGCAAAATCCAAAGTAACTACCAGTTTAGGAATTGAATTATACAATACCAGATAAGAGTATTAAAAGATCAAGATGTATTGCAAATTGGCAGGTTATGGTTTTGGCCCATCATAGTAAATGTGAACTTACAAACTATGTTCCTAGAGTTACCTCATTCTCATTGGAAAAATTGGCTGTTCTTAAATAGGCCCATTGCCAGCAATAGGCTTATACTAGAAAAAGACACCATCTACCACAAAAGATCATCCCTTTAAAAAGTTAACTGTCAAAGGCCAAGCTTTCATCTGAAGACCCATTAAACAATGAATTATTTCAAATCCCAAAAGGTAGCCATCCCCAAAGTAGTCAGCTATAAAAGTTACTGAAGTAGTCAGGATACCTTGTTTCTAGAAAAATAGAGCTATACATGATAACTGATATTAATATTCATCCTTTTAAGGACAAAAATCTACAGTTTCTTCACAAAGCATAACCCTTCTTTATCAAGAAAAATATAACTTAAATACCCTTAAATAATATTTGCATATGGATTTGAAATCCACAGCATCAATGAAATAGCCAAGAATAATTTCCTGTGTAGATATTGTGGCATCTTGCAAAATAAGCCACCATGGGAAGATCTGAGCAATGTCAAGACAGGATGACTTACTGAATCTAAATTTTTGACTTTGCCTTAACTAATTTTGCTTTCTAAGAATTTAATATCCAAACTGCGTTAATCTTCAGATTTCTTTTTTCTCCCAATTCAGCAGCTCTTGGCAAAGCACAAGCATTGCTGGTTGTGCTTATAAAGCTCCGTTTGAATTTATTCATGATTGGTCACCATGAAATGACTTTAACTCTGAAAAGTTTTTTTAAACACCCACAATTTAAAAGATTACATTAATAAGCTTGCATTTAACATGTAATCATTAGATTAACTTTAATGTCCTTAAAAATATTTACTGTAGGTATTTTGTGAGTAAACTTTCAGCTCAATGTTTCTAATGCCAACCTTTCAAAGAAAGTAATGCTGGTGAACATGTCCATGTTTTAGACTAACTTTGGTAAGAGAAAACATGGGTTCAAATTCTCAGAATAATTTAGAAATACAGTCTGAATATTAACTTACAATAATCTAAATATTTAATTTGGTAAACTTTATTCCCTGCTCTTACTCCCCAAATGCCCTTTTATGTGTAAACTATAGTTCAATGTTAACTATCTCACTGTTTATTAGAATACTCAGCAATACAGAATAGTAACTGATCTTTTAGTATTATGAATACCCCATGTTATGAAAAAAGGAACTTTTCCTAATATTCATGAGTCATTCTTAAAATATGCTGCCATTATGCTATGTAATTTAGATCTCAAAGGTCAAGTTAATATTACCTAAAATGTCAAAGGCAACAAACTTGTTGATGATTTTTAAAGTTCTAGTGATCATAATTCCAAGAAACAAAGTATAACACTGGGGGAAAAGAAAAGCAAAGAAATTCCAGTAACAATTTTAATTTATTTATCCCCCTAATTAATTTTTTACCATGGAAAAACTGGAAATCAAATGTCATTTATATAAGATTTATACTTAGTTTAAACAAAAATGTAACATAGTGTTAAAACTGGCTTTCCAAAATTGTTACAGCATAGCTGTACTCCGCACTAATAGTCACAAAGTTGTAATACAGAACTCTGTTAAGCAGTCCCATTATGTTCTTACAAAAATAGAATTAAACTGAGTGACCAGACAAGGACTTCAATTACACTACTTGGCAAACTTAGAATTTCAATGGAGTCTTTTTCCTCTTGCAGTTTAAAGCAAAAGTCAAATATCACATCTTTTTCAAGACTCACAAAGATGATTCAGGTTGTTTGTTTGGCATTTTTTTAATCTCTATCACAACAGCAGGGATGCTTTCACCTTTAGTCCTCCTGGGCTTCTCTAGATTGTCACTAAGTTCTAAACAAGAAATGCTAACTGGCGGAGCCTTTTCTGCATCCTTTCCAGAATGGGCTTGTGGCCGTGTCCCACAACATTGCTTCAAAGCACACTGAGTTCTGCAGGCAAGTTCACACGGGACTACACTTGATTTAGAGCCTACACTAGCAAATTCAGGCTGAATGGTAGTAGCGTGAATTCCGTGATTATGGAAAACGTCCTTAATGATTTTAGCCACCTGCATGTATGATGCCGGGTCTTCACATTTTATGTGAGCAGTGGCAATGATTCTGCTTCCAGCAAGTTGCCAAACATGTAATTCATGAACTTCCTCAACTCCTTCAACATCGCGAAGTTCTTTAATCAAATTTTTGATATCAATTTGTTTAGGAACAGTCTGTAGAAGAATAAGAGCAGATTCCTTAAGTAATGGATAAGTTGTGTAAAGAAGTATACAAACCATTACAATACAAAGAGTTGGATCTAAATATAGCACCCAGCACGGACCAGCCTCATGAACTGTTGCATGAGTACTATTAACTATTTCTACAAATGCTTGGCAGGGGTCAGGAGTACATGAGTTCACACAGAACTCCCCTTCAGGACAACCTTTCCAAGAAAAGTAAAAGACCAAGGCATTTACTACTACAATCACTGAACCCAAAGCATCTCCAAAGACATGCAGAAAAACTCCACGCATGTTAAGTTGTCCAGCCTTATCCTCATCTTCCAATTCCATAAGGTCAGGTTCTCTGATAAGATTCCCATTCACCTGTACTTCCATTGCATCATTTCTGGACTTTTCTGGATCTACAAAGAAATAAAAATTCTGTATCAAATACATTTAAAGTGTTTATATAAACATCCTTGTCTAATTCCACTTAAGTGAAGGAGGCGAAAATTTTTCATAAAACATAATAAAAAATGTGCTCAGGGCAATTTAATATAAATTGATATACTAGGAACAAGCCAGGACCTAAGAGCCAGGGCTAAATTAAGTCATTAAGATGATATTGCTTCCCCATTCGCCTAACTACTCTCCTACCTCTCCTCCTCCAAAAAAAGTTCATCTTTTTCTGTGAGGATGTGGGCCTGTGAATGTTCTGCTATACTTTTTGGCATATACCAAAAAGAAAACATAAAATTGAATGCTACCACGCCAAATTAAATGCAACTATGGATAAGTCTAAAACAAAAGCCTGATCTGACACAGAGCTCTAGCCACTCTTTGTCATTAAGCTGTTATGGTTACCTTTTAAACTTTTATCATGAATATAAATGACAGTCTTTTGGTGGAGGGGGGTTAGAAACTGACCAATCAACAATATAAACCTCTCAACAACCAGAAACTTTAGGAAAAATTGGAACTAAATGATCACTATCTACCCTACTATATCTTACCCTAGTACTCATCTTTTAAAGGAATTACACACACCAGAGCACCTTAATTTTCTCTGGAATAACACACTGCGGAGCGGGAGTGAGAGGAAGTTCAACTGTTTATTAAACTTTTTCAATGTACAACTTGAATTTCATTAACACGATATCCTGCATTTTGAAAAAAGGAAAATTGTCTATGTGGTATCGTACTACTAGGTAAATAAATATAAATGGAAAAAAACTGTAAGGAAATACATCAAATTGTTAACATTATTGAGCTTGGGTAGTAGGGCACTGGCTGATTCCTTTTTCTGTCTCCTTTCTTTCAACATTTATTTTCCAAATTTCCTTCAAGAGCACTCATGTTCAGAATGAACAGCATCCATTAAAAATACAAGATGAATAAGTCACTTTCATTTTAAAATGATTATGAAAAGTCCTCAGTGAAATGTTAAACACGCCCAGACAAGTCCTAAGTCTAGGATTTTCAGGATTGGGTTCAGATTTTAGACAATTAACTGAAACATACATTGCAGTTCATAAAAGAAACCTTTAACCAGGGTTTTGAACTCAGGGCAGTTAATAGCTAGATAGCTCTGAATACAAAATTAAGAAACTTGTTTAAAGGGCAGAAGAACTACTTGGGCAGAGCAAGGTTTCAAACAGCCAACAACTAAGGACGAATTGGGGATTCTCTCCGTTTCCCAGTAGGGCCAAGACATTTAATTAGGCAGCATTTTTGATTCTGTTAAAACCAAAATTAGACAGTCTCTTGAAAAGACAGCCTGTAAAGACAGCCAAGTGCGGCTGCGGACTGCAGCGGGCTGACAGTCACCCCCTGACCCTTTTCGCACTCTCAGATCCACAGTCCCCACCTACACCCCCAGACGCGCCCCCCCCCCGGCTCCCAACACCTGAGCTGCAACGGGGTCCTATTTCCCCGTCCTTCCCCGCGCGCGCGGGACCTGGCAGGCGGCGGCGCGGCGCAGGCCGGATCGGGCACCAGGGGGCGTGCGGGCCATCCCGCCGGGGGCCGGGCTGGGGTCGGGGCTGCCCAAACCCAACCACCTGCGGCGGCGACTTTCTCTCCTCACCTGTCGGGTCCAGTTTCAGCCCGTTGGAGTTGCTACTATTGGACACCAGAGTGTTGGTCTCCTCCTGGTCAGGCCTCTGCTCGCCCGGGGTCACGCTGCTGTCACTGCCCCCCGTGCGGTTGCTCTTGCCGCGGATCCCCTTGGGGAGGCCGTGGCCGTGACCCCCGTGCGAGTGGCCGTGGCCGGAGTCGTTGCCGAAGCCGCTGTGATGGTGGAAGAGGCAGAGCCCCAGCACGTTGACCACCAGCCCCGCCACGCCGACCCCGAGGACCACCAGCGGCTTCTGCATCTCGTGCGGCTCGATGAAGCGCTCGATGGCCTCCAGGAGGATGGCGAAGCAGAGGCCGGTCAGGAAGATGGCGTTCACCAGAGCCCCCATCACCTCGGCCCGGATCCAGCCGAACGTGTTCTTCTGGGTGGCGTGGGTCCGCCGGGCGAAGCGCTCGGCCACCAGCGCCACCACCAGCGCCAGCACGTCCGACAGCATGTGGAAGGAGTCGGAGAGCATCGCCAGCGACGAGGTCACCCGGCTCACCACCACCTCCAGCACCATAAACATGAAGGTCAGCATCAGCATGCACAGCAGCCGGCCCCGGTTCCGACCCCAGCACCCCATGGCTGCGGCTCCGGGGCCCGCCAGGCGCGGCCCGGCCACTCGCGAGGCGGCGGAGACCCCGCGACAGGGGAGGGAGGGCGGCGCACGGCTCTCACCGCCCGAGCCCGGCCGCCGGGAAACCGCTGCGGGGCCTCCGCGGCCGGACGGGGGCGAGCCCGGGTCAAGCCTCCGAGCCCCGCGCCTGCGGGCGGCCCCGGCGGGCTGGCGGCGCGCAGCTCCTCAGGCGTGCGTCCTCGGAGCCGGCGCGGAGGCCCGGCTCAGCCCCGGCAGCGCCCCCACCCAGAGCGCGGCGGCGGCGGCGGCGGGGAGCTGAGGCTCCCGGAGCCCGGGGACGAGGAGCCGGAGCGGGAGCAGGAGCAGGCGGGCGGCGGGCAGCTCGGCGCTGCGAAGGCTCCAAGCATCTGCGGGCTCTGGGCGCGGGTCTTCTCCCCACTGGTCTTCTCCGCGCTGGTCTCCTCCGCTGTGGCTCGGGCCGAGGAGCCGACGCCTGAGGAGCTACAGAGGCGGCGGCCACGGCAGCTGCACTCGGCCCGGTCTCGGGCGCCTTCTTCGCCCCCCCGCCTTTGCAGACGGTTTACAAAAAAACTTTGCTTTGCACTCGGAACCCCCGTTTTCACACGGACCCGAGCGTGACAAGGCCTCGACGCCCCGCCCACTCGGCCCGGCACGCTTCTCTATTGGTCAGAACCCCCTCACGACAGCTGCCGCGCCCCGCCCGTCCGCGCGCGCTATTGGATGGGGGCTCGGCGGGGCGGGAGGGGGCGGTGTCGCGGCTCCAACAGATGGAGGCGGGGCCTTTCCCTCCAGGAGCCGGGCGTGGGCCGGGGGCCGCGGCCGGGTGCAGCGGCGGGCGTCGTGGGGGAGGGTAAGGGGCGCGGGCCGCGTGCAGCGGGAGGGGGAGGGGCAGGGCGGGGCAGGCGGGGCGCCCCCGGCGTGGCGGGGCCCGGGCTAAGGCGCTGCGGGTCCTCGCAGACCCCCGCACACCTGCGGGGGCCGGACAGCAAACAGACTTTGATCCGCCGAGTCGAGTCCACGTGGGGCGGGCCGCGCGGCCGGTATGTGACAGACAGCAGCCAGGGAGGGGCCCGGAGGGGGAGCCCTCCTTTCAGAAGAACTGAGGTGAGGCCGACAGACTCGTAAACGAGTGCTGCATTTAACTTGTGACTGCTCAACACCAAGCTGAGGAGTTAGTCCTGCGAGTGGTGTGAACCGAATCTTTGTAAATGTTTCAGTAAAGCACATCACCCCTGTCGCCAGCATCCCCAGGAGACCTTGTGTAAAGTCAGAGATTTCTGCCACTGATTATCTAAGGACAATTTAGGATACAGACTTCAAGCAGGAGACACCTGGGTTCTGGTCCTTGCTTTGTCACTAACCAGCTGTGTGACTTTGGGCAAATCAGCTCATCTCTCTAGACCTGTTTCTTCATCTATAAGGTAAAGGATGGGGCAAGAGGAGCTCAAAATTCCTTCTGACTCTAAAATTCTAAGGCTCTGTGATTTAACAAACATTTTATTTATAGACTACAAACAGGGGAACACTGTGCTGATTGCGATGGGGAAAGGGAAGGGCAGTAAGATTACAGAAGAATGATCTTCTGTCCAGGTGGAGGTAAAATATAAACATAAGGTTTTTAAATTACGATGAAATACTCTTAATAAATTGTGCTACCACTAGTTTAAGTTGGATATATATGCGCTGCGGTCTGAGTGGAGATTAGTCTAGAAGTGAAGCCTGCCTCATCCTAAGGTGGAGGGATGGCCGGAATCAGAGGGGCCTGAGCTGGGCCCCCAGAGGCCTCACCACAGCCCCTGAACAGGAGGAAGCACCCACGACTGCTCTGGATTGCCACAAGAACAAATGCTGTGCTAGCCAGTGCCTCAGGATCTGTATATAAGGCTTGTTTGGAGCTATGTTATTTTGCTTTTTTTAAAATATTTCTATAACATTTTTTTCACTTGTATATGTTATGTTTTTCATCTCCCCATACAGGCTAGACAGCCAGATCCTCATCTTCTACTTCTGTTCTGCTGAGATAGAAAAGAATGGAGGAAAGTTTCCAAGACAGTGCAAATGAAGAATTGATACGATTTGATGATTAATGGGGTATTGGGAGGGTGAAAGCTACGGAGGAGAATTTAACGAAGATAGGTCCAATGTTTTTAACCTGACAAGGAAAATACTGCTGTAAACAGGTGAGGAAGTTGGGAAGGGAGGGGCAAGGAGCTGATTTTAAGGGGAAAATATTGAGCCCATTTTTAATGTGCTGAATTGGAAGTGAAATCAGGATGGTGGCAGTGCTAAGGAGTGAGGAGATGGGTTTGGGGACTTCCGTAATCTCCTCTCCTTTGGTATGGACAGTTGACATTAACACAGCTTCAAACCTCCTTCCAACCAGCCCCTCGTATATGGAAATTGAGGAACCACTTATAGGTCAAGATGTCCTATGGAAATGGCCAGGAGGCAGTTGGAAGACGATTTTGCTTCCTATTGGGAGCTGCTGTGTCCTTTCATTTAAAAAATAGATTCCTCCAAATGTAAGAATTTAATGCCCAAAGAGGAACCAATAAGGAGATGTACAAGGCAGGGATGCTCAGCGACAGGATAGCAATCCCTTCAATAAGTAACAGACTGAATTGGGAGATGTTTAGATCCATTTGAAAACAGGATGTTAGGTTCAATTCAACTCCACAGTCACTTATGAGAATCTACTTTGTCCAGGCATTTTTTTTCTCTCGTAAGCCATTTCCCAGACAATGTGCTTTATTCTCTCATAACCTGGAGTAGGGGTGGGGGTACATTTTCTAGGTCGAGAAAAGTTATAATCATGCACTCCAGAAAAAGTGAAAAGAGTAATATCATTTACATCACAGTAAAACATTTCAGTCAAATAAACTTTTCTTCCCCCTGGCATTGTGTAGTCAAAATACTTTGGTAGCTTACCTCAAATTCCTCCTCTCTCAGCTGGTTGTCCTGGCATGTTGTTAACACATCCAGGAGTGGGTTAAAATGAAGGGAAACTGTACCGTTATTCACCAATACTCCTGGAGGATGTGGCCCCAGGGTGAGTAAAATGGCTTGGGTTTTTTTTCCTAATTCTTGAAAACTCTCCTGGTAATTGGCTTAACATCCAAACTGACTCAACTCAGCATACTTTAAAGATGACAGAATAATGCTCCTTTTGGAAAGAGACTGCCAATTTGAGTGAAAGTCGAATGTTTAACAGACTCTGCAATCAGAGCCCTCCAGACCTCGCCTGCTCTCAATGCCAAGCTCCTCCAACCTGGAGCTTCCGAGCTCGAGGAGCTGGCTGCAGATTACCAATCCAAAGTGTAGGTCTAAAAAGATTCTTGTAAAAACTGCTAAACACAGACACACCTCTGAATCTGGGTTATCAAAAATCATGTGTATGAAGCTGTACCTTGGAAAGACAAGAAAACTTGTGAAAACGAGATGACATTTGACTTTGGTTGACAGTAAATCGCTTCTCTTGTTCAATCTTAAAGCAGAAATGATGGGGAAATCAGATCGGTTTGTTTTGTTTTGGAATGTACTTGAATAATTATTACAAATATAAACTAAAATCTCTAGCAACAACATGAGGGCCAAGGTTTGAACTTTTAGCTGCTCCCTGAGGGAACAGGCAGTAGAAAAATGAAGAAACAAGTAACAATGCAGTAATAAAGCCCAGGAACATCACAAAGGGGCTCCGAAGTATAAGCGAAACCATAAGAAAGACAGAGTCAGAGCAGGAAACCCTACTTGGAAGCAAAGGGGGAACAGCCAGTGTAGAGAGTAGAATGTACAGTGAGAGGCCGGGACAATCACAGGGCTTTTTATATTTGTTGATTAAGCTACAGAATGGCAGGTGAGAGTGAGCAGCCAAGGAAACTCATTTTTCTTGGAGATTGGAAACTGGATCTAAAATCTCCAGTCCTGCCTGGAGATTAAATCTTGAAATAAAGGCACTGACAACTATACAGAAAGTCTCATTAAAAGCATTTGTGAATTTCTTGGGTGCAGTGTTACATAATACCAGGAATTATTGAAGGCTCAGGCAGTCAGGTTTAAGGTTGAGACTGCATGCCCATTCTTTCTTTAGCCCTTCTACTCTACGGGCTGGAGATTGAAATTAAAGTACCAAATACAGAAGTTTAAACAAAAATAAAATTTAATTTAAAAGAATGTCTCTGTGACTCTCTCCATTACTCTCTATAAGATGATGCTGATCAGTAGAGCATTTTGAAAGAATCATGTACCTAATGAGTTTTAGAAAGTTCAGGGAACTGGTCCTTAAAAGTTACTGTGTAATTTTGGACAAATTATTAAACCTCTCTAGGCCTTACTTTCCACATCTTTTCAGTGAGGGCTTGTGGAGATGGCCTATAACTGGATGTGAGTAAGATGTGAGTAAAGGAGATGATGCTGCCTGGCTGATCCTCTCTGGTGGGGCCTTTCAGGCTACCTGTCTTTGGCGTCACCGTTAATCCAGGACTGAGTTTTCAACTTTGCAGATTCAGAAACTGCATTTTTGTCATTTACCTGGGGGGAACTGATTCACATGGACTCAAAATGGACTAATTTGCTGGTTAGATCCCCAGTTTGTTTACTTTCTCTGTCTAGAGGGGAGAGCTCACTGCACAGAGCCTGCCTCCCTCTTGGTGGCCAGGGCCTCTCAGAAGCCACGCTGCACGGAGAGGCGAGAACTCGACCAGAGGAGTTGGGTCTTCCGTGAAGGAGAGATTTCTACTGTCTCTCCTAGGCTGTAAAAATCTCCTGCCTGTCTCTACACATGTACTCTGCCCTTCTGCCCCTGAGTTATACTCCATTTTGCTGCCAGAGTGATCTTTCCAAAACCCAGATCTGGTGGTTGCAAAATACACATCCTCCACCACCACCAGCACCATCACAGCTGCGATCCTTCAGTGGCCTCCTAGTGCTCTGAGGAGAAGAATCAAACTTGAGTGCACAGGGCTGGGCATGATCTGGCCCTGGCTGCCCTCCCCAGCCTCATCGCATCACTCCACCTAACAGGACTGGCCTTTCCAACCACCATGCGTTCGCATGCTCCCTCCTGCCTAAAGTCCCGTGCACACTGTTCCCTCTGCCTGGGACACTCTTTCCTCCCCTCTTCCCCACCTTAGTTCTTGCTCATCCTTCGGCTCTCAGTTCAAGGGCCATTCCTCAGGGAATTCTTCTCTATTCCCTCTGACCAGGTCAAATTGCTCTGGTACAAGTTCTTCTGGTTCCTTGCCCTACTCTTTTGTGGCACAGAGCAATGATGATATTAACATTTATCCACATGAATATTTGATTAGACTGTAAGCTCCATGTGGGCAAGGGCAGTGTGTGCTTTTGCTCACCATTGTATCCCTAGCCAGCCTGGCTCAGTAAATATTTGTTGAATGAATGCATGTTGATAAATTACCTTTTTCAAGCTTAGTAATTCATGCATTCATTGAACAGATCCTTTTTGAACACCATGGTTCCCTGTCTATGCTGGAACATGAGAATCAGCTGACCCTTTTCTTCTGGATAGTGTAGAAAACACCATGACACATTCTTATTATTTAGCTCACCTTTTTCTTCAATCAGGCTACCACTCTTTTGCCATGATGTTATCTCACACAAGATGCCATTAATTGGATGAAACTGGGACCCACCCTTAAAATCTGCCATGATAACCTTCTAGGTTCTCATACAGCTTTCAAAGTACTTCCAAATCCCTTATTCAAGGTGCGTGATGGCCCTGTGAAGTTTGCAGGGCGGATTCTACAGATTATAGACTAAGACTCCAAGAAATGAAGAAATTTACTCAAGGCTTGTGAGGCCCTAATCACACCAGCAACATGTTGATTTTTAACTTCATGCCCAAATTACAAACGCAGTTTGAGGCTCAAGGTCTCACAGGCACTAACTACTACACATTCTGTCGTTCATATCAGTTCTGAAAGTTTCTAGTTCTGTGATTTTTCTTATTAATTTGTAATTACTATAAGGACTAAGGGGAGGTGGCCTACTTGTGAGTGACACCTCTTTAACAGGTCACTCCAAAGTCTGAGTCTCTAGTGATGTGTTCCAAAATTGGGTCCTGTTCACACATAACTCTGTAGAATGAATTAGTTAATTTTTCTGCCTACTGCTTTCATCCACTTCTTACGTTCAATTTCTTTAACAACTGGGATGCCTTCCAAAGGACTTACGTTAGTGAAAATACTGATCCCTCACTTGGGTGACTTGTTAAAATGCGGATTCTGATTCAATAAAGTCTGCAGTGGAGACAGATTCTGCATTTCTAGTAAGCTCCTGGGAGATGCCAGTGTTGGTGGCCCCCAGACCACACTTCGAGAACCAAGGTATTCGAAACTCATTTTTTTTTTAACCCTATAAAGAGGATATTACATGGAGTTAAGATAGTCCCATCAAAAGAAGTATCCTCAAACTTAAAAATGTTTTAATTTTACTTTTTATTTTATATTCATCTGCCATATTTGAACTTTATATTGTAATGAATGATCTCACTTTTATATTAAAAATTTTAAATGAAATCAAATGTTTTATCCTTGTAGGAAAGCACTCCTTAAAGTTAATCAAACTCCAGGTGTGAATAAGCATTTCAGTTTTTGCTTTCACTGTGTCAGAGAAAAATAACTACTTTACAGCTTTTGGAAACATTTGTTCTTCTGACTAGTGTTTATGGCCCCTGAAGTACACTAGTCTGAATAATAGGTTGGGCTGAAGATTCAGAGTATGACTGGGGGTCTCTTGCACTCAAACCTTTTATTATCCAATGGGAAATGCCTTTTCCATCAGGGGTTACTGATCGAATCCTCACAAGGAGTCTGAGACTGAAAAATGAATAAGTGGTGTTTAACATTCAGGTTGCACCAGGAGCAGCAATAGTCACCAAGAAGAGTTGGTTGGGGGTGAGAACAGAGATGCTTCCCACAGCCTGTCTGCTGATTCTCGAGATGCTTCCCTCTGCCTGTCTGCTGATTCTGGAGGAAGAGGGCAAAGATCTAGCTTCATGGTCGCTGCATCTACAGACCATTGCCATGAGTGCTTGTTATTGACTTTATTTATGCTTTACATTGGCTTCAAGGCTTTATTCCATTATAAGGTCAGAGTTGACCATCTCTTAACCTCAAGAAAGACATCATTCAGTCCCCAAAGTGCCATTGTCTTAAGAGTGACCATAATCAAAACAATGGGGATTGCATTTCTAGGTGCTGCTCAGGTGCCTTCAAATTTGAGAGCAATCCTTTAATGGAAAACCAGTATCTACTAAATTGGGGCAAATGGAGATTGTCTTATCTCTCAATTGCCTTCTGGTATGGAACTAAGAAGATGGAAGAGCTAAGTCTAATGGAAAAGAGAGTCTGGCTTTACATGTTGGGATGAAAAAAGGATGAGCTATTAAGTTTTCTTTTCTGTTTCTGTTGCCAGACCTCCAGTCTAGGCCTACATATCTCTCATAGCAATTATGTGAGCACTTCTGATAGGTCTCCCATTCCCGCCCTCCTCCAACCTATTTAACACAGTGCTTTCTGATCAATATTCCCATACATCAATGCTTACATGATGCTCTTGTTCAAAACCCTCAGAGGGTGCTCATCACCCACGGAGTAAGGCACAACATTTTATCTAGGTATTTAAGGCATCCTGCATGTGACCTCAACTTGTCTATTCAAACTTATCTCTCCCTCCTCCTCAACACAATCTTACCACTGAAGCCAAATTATCTTAAGTTATGGTTCCAAGTTACCAAATGGCTCTGTGCCTCCATTTCCTCAATGTGGACCAAAATAATAACTTATCTCATTGGGCTGTTGTGAATTAGATGAGTTAATACGTATAAAATGCTTAGGACAATGCCTGGCACATGGAAAGGGCCTGTAATGGGTTGAATGGTGACCCGCTCAAAAGATATGCCCATGTTCTAATTCCTGGAAACTGTGAATGTTACCTTATTTGGAAAAAGGGTCATTTGCAGGTGTAATTAAGGATCTTGAGATAAAAAGAACATCCTGGATTACCTTGGTGGGCCCTCAATCCAATGACAAGGGTCCTAATAAGAGACACACAAGGGTGACTAGACAGACAGAAGAGAAGACCATGTGAAGGTGGAAACAGAGATTGTCAAGGAATGGCAACAGCCACCAGAAGCTGGAAGAGGCAAAGAAAGGAACATCCCCCAGAACCTCTGGAGGGAACACAGCCCTGCCACTACCTTGATTTCAGACTACTACCTCCAGAACTGTGAGAGAATAAATTTCTGTTGTCTTAAGCCACTAAATTTGTGGTAATTTGTTATGGCAGCCGTGGGAAACTACTGCAGAACCCATTACATTTTAGGTATTATTAGTAGTAATTAATCCCCAAATGTGCCTTTTCCTTTTTCTCTCAGCATCATTTTTTTATCACACTGTTCTCTTTAAGTGTCTAGCATAGTACCTTGCAATTAGAAAACAAAACAAATATTTATTGAAAGAACGAAAGAATGACTGACTGAATGAAAAGCCTACCTGTACCGCTTAGTTGGCGTCACGTACCCACAATAGCTTTTCCTGTCTGTCCTATTCCATAAACTCGAGCATACAGTGACAAGAATACTCATTTGGTTCTTTTCATCTGCTCCCCTGTAATGTACCTTTGTACGTTTCTCTCTCCCCAAAGCTTCTTGAGGACAGGGATCATTTCTTTTACCTTTCTGCATCCCCAGGGCCTAGCCATAGTAACTCACTCAAGTCTATGGCAATAATGATAATCCCATTGTCAAAGTTGTCCACTAATTTGTCATTCATTCTAGAGTTTCCTCAAGCCCTAGCATGTATTGTGTCCTTGTCAATGCTAGCAGTTTACTCCTTGTGTAACTGCCTATCCCAACTGACACAGAACCTTCCAGTCCCGGTATATTTCAAGGAGCAGCAAATGGAAGATGAGCTTGAACAGGTTAATTCTTCTGCTGGGTAGACCTGTGTTGAAATAAGTAGGCTCTAGACCCATGCCTGAAAATCTTTTCCTTACACATACAAAGATGTTGGCTTTCCTGGTGTTTCTCACAGTGGAATTACTCCATAATTTGTTCACTTGGGAGCCTGTTTTCTGTGTGACCCACATAACTCCTCGTGTTGGTTGGTGAACTCCTAAACTGCAAGGAATCAGCTCAGCCTTGAGCATCTCCTGTTTGATGACAATTATTCTCATGGCTCGACGCAGGTCATTCCTTTTTCTTCCACACAATTTAAGAACTCAGAGATTGACCACCTCTTGCTAATGTCATAGCAGATTGACTTAAAAAAAAATTAAAAATCTCCTTATTTGGACATATTTTCAAACTTAGAAACTGTTTCAAGGAAACCCCATATAGCCTTTACCTAGATTCACCTGTTGTTCACATTACCCCCTTTGCTTTAGTATTTGCACGCTCTGTCCTTCTCTCTTTTTTGAACCATATGAGGGTAAGTTACATACATCAACATCCTTCACCCCAAATACTGTGTGCATTTCCTAATAATAGGAATATTCTCAACATAACCACAGTACATTTATCAACTTTATAAATTTACATTGGTACTGTTTCTATTCCACTTTTGTTGGTAGATCTAGCAATGTCTTTTGTAGCATTGTCCACACTCCCGCCTCCTGCACAGCATCAAGTCTGGGGTCAGGCTTGCGTTTAATTGTCTTACCCTTTAGCCTTCTTTAAGCTGGAGTATTTCCACAGCCTTTCTTTGTCTTTTATGATGTTGAGGTTTTTCAAGACAGTTCCCATTTCCGTTTTTTTTTTTTTTTAAGTAGAACATTCCCATATTGCATTTGTCTGATGTTTTGTTTATGCATTCTTGGCTGGGATATTACAAAATTAACATTTTGTCCTTCTAAGGGTGTCACAGCAGGAGGCACACAACATCCGTCTGCCCCTTATTGGTAATGTAAATTTTTCTCACCCTTCAAGGTGTTGCCCAATTTCTCCACTGTATAATTAATTTTTTTTCTTCCTTTGAACTAATAAGCAGTCTTTGGAAAGATACGTTAAGACCTCGCGAATATCTTGCTTGTTAACATTTCCCCCTTAAGTTTAGCATCCATTGATGGTTCCTGCCTGATCTCATCTTGACTCTGATGATTACCAGATGATGGTTTTCCAGCTCCAGCAGTCCCTCCACATTTACCAGTCAACCCTCAGTGTTCTGCTTATTTATCGATAGATAATATTATCAGTAAGGGGACTCATGAATCCTATTTTTTCAGTGGGTTATAATTCACCGCTGTACTTAATTTTGGTGCTGAATTTGTCCCAGATTTAGCCAGTGACACCCTCTTCAAGCTGGTTCCTGTGTCAGATAGATATTTAATGAATGTTTCTGAATTTTAATTGAGAGATAGAGTACAAGACTTTAATAATTATTTTGTGCACTCTAGCATAATAGGAGAGCATGTCATACAGGGGTTAAGGGTTTAGAATTGAAACAGATCTGGGGTCGATTCTGGCTTCCCTACTTACTGGCAGTGTTTCTTGGGCAGATTACTTACCCTCTCTGTGCCTCAGTGTCCTCCTAATTGTGTGATAATATGAGAACCTATCTCATAGGGCTGTTGTGAAAATTAAATGGGATGATATAAACTGCTTAGTAGAGTAAATGACACATAAGTACTTGGTACGTGTGGGCTAGTGCCATTATTTTATTTTTCCATATTAGAGCTATACATGGTTTGGGTTGTCTCACTTGCTACTGCTGTTTACCACTGCCAGCAACCACCATCCAGAGGTCATCCCAAATTCGTATCTATCTGCCCTTTTACAATACATTTCAGTTAACCGAATTGTTGAAAATCCTGGGTCTCCAGGGGACCAGAGATAACCTAGCTCTGCTTGCCTTTTGTGGAAGATGAGGAGTCCAAGATCCTGAGAGGTTAGCTGGCTTGCTCCAGGTCACCCAGGAAGAGTGGAAGAGCTAGGAAGGATGCCCAGCCTTGACCTACACACTCTGTATGCCACATTCCATCTCCACCATGATCAAGAGCAGCATTCATCTGGCTTCTTTTCCCAGTCAAGGGGTATTATTCAAGGCATCAGTGGGAAAGCATCTCATTTTCTGCATGACTCATCCTCGTTCCAAGATTAACATGCTCCACTTTCATTCTTTGCCTCCCACTCGGTTTCCGCATCCAGCCGGAGCCCTGAGAGTCTCTGTGCCCTCTCCGCCCCCCACTCCACCCTGCTCTCTCCCCTCCCCAGCTGCACTTTCACCTCCTGGCCCCAGACTGTCCCACCATCCTCAGATTCCGCTGGCCACTTTTGTTGGACCCTGATTTAAGAAAGGCGTGTCTTCCTGAAATACCACTCTGATCTATGTTGAAAATAGAATAAAGGAATATACTTAAGTTGCAGCAGATGTACAGGGACAAGTGTTTGTCCACAAGCTTCTGACATTCCATTAAGGTCCAAGCATTATAGCAAAAAGCGAGTATTTCTGGACATATATATTTTATTTTATTTTTAAGATTATGTTGAAGTGACTGATTTCTTACAGATGTCTTTATTTTTATTTTTTTATTTTTTGTGGGGAAGATCAGCCCTGAGCTAACATCCCTGCTAATCCTCCTCTTTTTGCTGAGGAAGACCGGCTCTGAGCTAACATCTATTGTCAATCCTCCTCCTTTCCCCCCCCACAAAGCCCCAGTAGATAGTTGTACGTCATAGTTGCACATCCTTCTAGTTGCTGTATGTGGGACACGGCCTCAGCATGGCCGGAGAAGCGGTGCCTCAGTGTGTGCCCAGGATCCGAACCCGGGCCACCAGTAGCGGAGCGCGCACACTTAACCACTAAGCCACGGGGCCGGCCCTGGACATATATATTTTATTTCAATTTTCTCTGAAAAAAAAGTCAAGGTTTCTTCTGATGTGCTGGGATATTAGAACTGGGAATAAACGTGCCATTGGCTGAGGCTTGGGGGATCTTTTTATTGTGCCAAGATTTTCAGATTTTTTTGAAACAGGCTCTGACCTGTATAATTTGATCCTGCTTACATCAAAATGCTACTAAAATACTGAAATATTTACAGATGGAATGATACAGTGCCTGGGATTTGCTTCAAAATAACCCAGGATGTTGGGAAAGTGGATGGGGGGATAGATGAAGCAAGATTGTCCATGAATTGGTAAAGTTTGAAGCAGAGTGATGAGTCCATGGGGCTTCTGCACGTTTTTATATGATTGAAATAATCTATAATTAAAAAATCTTAGATGCTAGTTTAAATTTTCATAAATTGCTTTCTACTTTTTTTTTTTTTCCTGTTTGCTTCCTTTTGTTTGTTTGTTTTTTACTCTGCTTCTCCCAAATCTGCCCTTTCTTGAAAGGCAGTTTAGGCTGTGCACCATTTAATAAAAGCCTCTCGACTGCTTTGCTGCACTAACACCACTTAGCAATGAAACGTGTATTTCCTTGCATTAGCCTGAGTTAGTGTTGTAGCTTAGATACTTGTTAAGAGTGGAGACTAAACCTTATACTTTGGGGTAAACCCCACGTTGCCTGGCCTAAAGCTGGGCTCAGTCAATGCTTCCTAACTGATGGACATGCTTGTTGGTAGATCGGAAGAGATTGGTGAAGTGTTCCGCAAAGTTGATCTACAGGCTGTAGATTTGTCGTATTTTTTTCTTTAAAGCTCTTCTGCACAGAGTTTGAAATATCTCATTTTACCTTTAGGGAGAACTGGCTTAAGAGAAATTCTTCTCCCAACTGAAGCATTTCATGGTAGGTAGTGATTCAAGAGCAATTGATGTAAATACTAGTAGAGAGTTTACCCCTGAAGGAGACTTAACGAAATGAAATCCTATCTACATGGGAACAATCTCAGAACTCTGCATCTCCTTCCACTGCACAGTCTAATTGAAGGAGGCAGTAGGGTGGGAAAATATCAAGAAGAATATGTCAGTTGTTAGCTTTCAAAATTTTGCCCAGGGAGCCATATAAGAAGCATCTCATTTTAGGCTTGTCCATGCTGGTTTAACGCAGGGCAAGAGCCGAATGCAAAGGGAATCTCATTGAGCTGCCGTTAGCTTGTTAGTTTCCTCACACACACTGATCTTTCAAAATGCTTAGAACTGGTCCTTTTTCAGACCAAGGGAAGAGCTACTGCAAAGTTGGGAAGAGTCCAAGAAAAGTTTCTCCATCTTTCTTCTCCCATTGGGGAGCCTAGGGAAATCATCCCTGTGGTGAGACCTTCTCCCATCTGTAAGTCACTCTGGGGAGGGGACACCACAGCCTCCCTTTGCATCAGATTTTACTTCAATAATAGCCCTCAGAATCAGAAAAATCCCTTCCATCAGCCTGAACTGAAAACCTTCACTCTGCAGTTTCCTATGGTCATGGATGCTGTTGCTCAACATCTTCTATATTTGCATTCCATTGATTTGTCTCTCAGCCTTCTCTCCTCCAGGGAAAATAATCCCTGGAGAGGGTGGATCAGGGAAGTACAATTGCCTGGCATTCAGGCAGGGCATAAAAGAGCCAAAAATACAGAATAATCTGCCTTTGCCTGCTGAAGCTCCCCACAGAGCCTCTCCGAGTGGGTCTTTCAAGACATCCCTGGAGCCGACTCTTCAATAGAACAAGTGAGTCCTCACAATAGAGAAACACTGTTCTTTCCATTAAACACTGGTTGGGAAGGTAGACAGAGTAACAGCAAGAGAGAGTTCAGGTAGACTTTAGGGAGAACTGCAGGGAAGTACAAACTTGAACCAAGAGGTTGGAGGCATTAAGAAGCCTTTGTCCCCAGACAATCATTAGTCTTGGACAGTTTCATTGTTCACCTGGAGTGAAATAAGTGAACCAAATGACCTCTTGAAATCCCTTCCAGCTATAGTGTCCTTTGATTCTAGAAACCCGGCGAGTTTCCCCTCTGCACTGGCTGAACTCTGAACTCCATGTGAGTAACCTTGGCTGGGCTTTAATTGCTCAATCTCCAGATTTCCTCAACTGTAAAACACAGGTGGTTGTAACGGGTGACAAGTCCAAGTGTCCAGGAAGCTATCTGACTCGCAGGTGCCAGATTTGTGCCAAATATGGTGGCACTTTTGAGATGGTCAATAATGTTGTGTGGCTAAGCTCCTATGGACAGGCCCAGTGTAGAGAGATGGGACAGAAGTTACCCAGAGTGTCCAAAGGATGTTTTTCAGCAGGAGTAATGCATTTTAGTGTTCTTTTAGGTGTGCTGTGAATACCTTCTTTTTCCAAAAGTGAGTTCTGAGGCGGCTTGCGTTCCTTTCCCCAACACCCTGAAATGCCTTCTAACTACAGCATGAGTTAAACATAAGCATGATGCTGGGTATGTACTATCTCCCAAAAAATAATTATTTCTCGACTGATGTTGTGAAGTGTATCTCCTGCGTTCAATGAAAATGCCCACATTCAAACTCGATGGCTTTGGGAGAAACGACTAGAAAAGGACAGCAGCAGAGAGGCCCTTCTGGGAAGGTATGACATAAATGGTGAGTTCTTCTTCAACAAAGACTTTGGGCTGACCATGACTTTGAGAGCCAGGTTTTGTAAACAGGCGACCACAACCACAAACCACAGGGCATTAAGAGTACATGTACAGGAAACGGGGAAACATGTGTCACACATTTCACTATCTCATCTACTACAGTGGAATACAAAGGCCAAGTGGCCTTGTCTTTGAAAATGAAGGACAGATACGTCTGGCAGCTGTTACACAAATAGCAGGCTTGTCTGTTTAGCAGCGGTATAAATCACTGAGCCGTGTTCCCAAACAGACGGGAGCCACATTCCATTCTTCAAGGTGGGCACTTGGGTAATTTAGGGTAACTAGGCAGTTTGGGTAAGAATACCTATTTCTTTACACTTCTACTTGTATGGTGAAAAGAACATTAGATCAGAGTCAGGAAACCTGGGTGCTAGTCCTGGCCCTTTCATAAATGCTCATTGTCACCTTAGACAAATTGCTTTCTCTCTCTGGGTCTCAGTTCCCCATCCGCTAATTTAGAGATTAATCAGTGGTCATTTCCCTAGACCTACTGAACCAGGCTCCAGAGGTGGGTACTGCACAAGTGAAGTTTGCAAAAGCTCCCCAGGAGATTCGGATGTGTACACCAAAAGAAGAACCACTGGATTAAGAGGTTGCTGAATTCTATGATTCTCCAGGATTGAGAGGAAAGAAAAAAATTCAGTCGGTAGCTCCGTAAAGTCAACAGTTATCACTTAGTCCAGTTTAGGGCACTCAGTCTCAAAGGTGTGGTCAGGGGCTCACTGCTCATCTGTGCAGTTTCTCCAGTAGTGTTTGGGCTTGGTTTTGAAAGTTTATACTATATAATGAAAATGCCAGTGTTCTCAAGCCTTGAATACATTAAAAAATAATTAAGATAATTCTATAATTACCAGACATGACCTCATGAGTTACCCTTATTCTAATGGAATCTGCTGAGGGTGCTTATTTTCCCCTTCTGGAGATGTGATCTACAACCTCGTAAATTCTCTAAGAGGGACTTCTGAGAGAGCCATCTGGCTGAGCTGGTTATGTTAAGAGGAGTTACGCTCACAGCTATTTTCTCATTCTGAGCACTTCCCTCAGAAGATCTTATACACATCTGTGTGTTGAGAATGGTGGTGAGACTAAGATAGTATTTGGCCAGGAAGCCTAGGAAGGCCCAGACCCTGTCCTCAGGTCAGCAGCCCCTCTCCATGAGGTCCTCGAGGGAAACCATGCTCAGAGAACAATGAGTGACGGCAAAGACTGTGACTCTGAGACATGGGCCCCGATCTCCAGTGTGGAGCCCATGGTCTAGGCCGGATGGAGCTCATGCAGAACCCCTTTGACTTAGGCATGAGGTAGCTTTTTTTCCTTTATCCTTTTTCTTTAAGTCCACCTCCAAGTCCTGGATCTCACTCCGTCCAGTGGAGAGGAAGGTCCAGGCAACAAGAAGAGAGCACAAGAAGCAGGATACCGGGACAAAAGGGCATTTGTGTCACTACCAGGAGCAGAGCTGGCCCAGACTGCCCACCCCAGGCCTCCCTGATGGGGGCAACTGCAGCCTGTTTTTTTTTTTTTTTCTTTAACAATTTTATTTTATTTTATTTTTTTCACTTTTTAAAAAAATTTTTTGTTTATTGCAGTAACATTGGTTTATAACATTGTATAAATTTCAGGTGTACATCATTATACTTCTATTTCTGCATAGATTACATCATGTTCACCTACTGTAGCCTTTTTGACTTGACAGACAAATGGAAGAGTCCAAAGAAAGAATGCCGGAGACAGCCAAAGAGAAGGCAGATACTGCTTCTCCAGCAGGAGAGAGTGTCCAAAGAGAGAAAAATACGATGGTCCACCTCCTGCTTAGAGGCTGGGAAGGATCCTGGGAAGAGACTCTGGCACCCCGGAGGACCACTGTCTGGGTTGAGTTCCCATCAAGTGTATGCCTCCTGTTAAAGGTGGAGATTGTGTCTTTCTCCCCTGTATTCCTAGGATTAGCTTAGTTACTGGCGTATAGTGGCTCCTAGGTGCTTGTTATAGACTGAATGTCTGTGACCCCCTAAAATTCATATGTTGGAGCCCTAACCTCCAACGTGATGGTATTTGGAGACGGAGCCTGTAGGAGGTCATTAGGGTGGGGCTTTTATGGTGAGATTAGTGCCCTAATAAGAAGAGATACCAGGGAGCTCTCCCTCAGCATGCACAAAGAAGAGGTTCTATGATACACAGTGAGATGGCAGCCACCTATAAGCCAAGAGAAGAGGCCTCAGAATGAAACCTACATTGCCAGCACCTTGATCTTGGACT
Organism: Diceros bicornis minor; assembly: GCF_020826845.1. Taxonomy (NCBI): domain Eukaryota; kingdom Metazoa; phylum Chordata; class Mammalia; order Perissodactyla; family Rhinocerotidae; genus Diceros; species Diceros bicornis. Next base: position 77,385,317 of record NC_080743.1, read on the forward strand.
TCCCAGCCTCCAGAATTGTGAGAAATAAATTCCCATTGTTTAAGCCATTCAGTCTGTGATATTTTGTTATGGCAGCCTGAGCTAAGACAGTGCTCAATACATTTTAATTGAATGATTGAAAAATTGAAAACGTGAATAAGGTTTTGCTTTTCATGACGATGTAATAGGATGTGTATAATAGCACATCCTTTGAGATGCAAAGGATGCCCAACTCAAACACGCTTAAGCAAAAATGGAGAGTTTATTGGTTCACGTAACTGAGAAGTCTAGGAATTAATCTTTGGGCACAGATGGATTAAAAGGAACCTACACTGTCTTTAGGAATGTCTCTTTCTCCCTGTCTTCTCTCTGCTTTGTTCTGTGTTGACTCTATACTCAGCAGCATTTCTCTAAGCTTGTCTTTGACCAGCTTAGCAACCCAGTTGAAACAGAGTATTGCTCTCCTAATAGTTGCAGCAACAGTTCTGCAGTTGACTCTCACTGGACTGATTTGGGACACGTGCACCTCCTGAATGCCCTTGTGGCCAGACAGATGGGAGGTGTGGTTGGGTTATGTGCTCCTTCACAGGGGTCTGTGCGGTCAGCCTCACAGGAACCTCACGTCCTCGGGAGAGAGAGGGATGGTTCTCCAAAGACAACCCAAGACCCCTTATCTGAAGAAGGAGACTAGATACCGCTCAGGCAAAACAAACACAGAAACAGCAGGTGTCCAACACAGGTAATATGTGACTTTCATGTATTAATATGAACAGCAAAGCCATAAATTAAGATTTTGTTTATACATTGCTGTTAAGGTTAATTTTGAGGTTAATTATTTTGCCTTAATTGAAATAATTGGAAATGAGAAAATGAAAATATGCTTGAATTTCAATCAGTATGCTTGAATGTCATACTAAAGCCTTATCTAATAATATCCTTTTAAAAATAGCTTTATTTTTCTTCTGGTTATATAAGTAACACTTACTTGTTATAAAATTTTTTCAGAAAATACAGCAAAGTATGAGGAAGAAAATAACCATCCCTTATAATCCTAAAAAATATTAACTACTAAAATATTTGCTATAAACTTCCAGACTGCTTTTCTATTTTAAACATATGTTACTGTGCAATCTATTTTACAGAATGTATTTTAAGGAATATATTTGTATGTTGAACACTGTATCATGTTTACAAATATCTGTCATTATTTTTAATAACTGCATATTGTGACATTTATTTAACCAATTGATGGACATTAGGACTGTCTCCAATTTTGCACTATTATAAGCAGTGCTTCCGTGGACAGCCTTGACTATATAGCTTTACATATTTGTGAGATTATTTCTCTATGATAAATTCCTGGAAGTGAAGTTGCTATAACAAAAGGTACAGGTAATTTTAATTATAGTGCATATAAAAATTGGTTGTTTATGTCTTTTGCTCATTCTTCTATTTTCTTGTTGATTTGTAAAAGTTCTTTACATATTAAGGATATTATCTTAGGTTTAGTTCCCTAGAAACAGACTCATGCAGGACTTTATTGGGGGAGCACACTTTGTATCAACACCTAAGGGGGAGTGAAAAAAGGATTGGGCAGAAAGCCTCACTCAGCTGACTCCATGGGGAGCCCTGGAGCTGGGATGACCCTTTACAGTTCTGCCTTGAGGTGAGAGGGCCAGGCCTTTATACCCCTTCATTGACCAGTCCTTGGATGAGGGCTGCCCCAAAGGAGGAGGGATGACCTCGGGCAAAGTGGCCCTCTTCAGCTGTGGACAGCTGCAAGAGAGGCACCCAGCTGTGAGCTGTTAGCACCAACATTCCCAACAGCTGGAGGATTAACACTCCAGTACTGAAGGTGGGATCTGGGTGGTGCACCCCAGCACCCACTACAGATATCTTTGACTATCACATGCGTTGTGGATATTTTTCCCACTTTGTCATTTGTCTATTGACTTGTTAATATTTATTCTTTGTTTATTTTACCGAGTTTTTTTGTGTGTGTGTGTGTGTGTGTGTATGTGTGTGAGAGGAAGATCAACCCTGAGCCAACATCTGCCAATCCTCCTCTTTTTGCTGAGGAAGACTGGCCCTGGGCTAACATCCATGCCCATCTTCCTCCACCCTATATGGGACGCCACCAAAGCATGGCTTGCCAAGCAGTGCATCAGCGCGCACCTGGGATCTGAACTGGGGAACCCCAGGCTGCCGCAGCAGAGCGCGCACACTTAACCACTTGCACCACCGGGCCAGCATTTACCAAGTTTTTAAAAAGTTTTTGATTCATGTCAAATCGATTCATTTTTTTTCTTTATGGTTTCTGACTTTTATATTATCCTTAAAAAGTTCTTCGTCATTCCAAGATTATTTAAAAATCTGTATTTTCCTCTAATATTCTCATTTTTGTTTCCGTTTAAATCTTTAATTAATCCTTCTGAAATTTATTTTGATTTAAGGTGTGAAGTAGGTAACTTTTTTAATGATAAAGACCAGTTTTCCCAGCACCATTTATTAAATAATACATCGTTTCCCATGGGTTTGAAATGCGATCTTTAGCAAAACTAATTAACTATTTATACTTCATTCCATTTCTAGCTCCCTATGATGTTCTGTTGATCTGTCTATACCTGTACTAGTGTAACACTGGTTTATTGTATTTTTTGGTTTACGTACACTACAATTCACTCTTTGGAGTGTATAGTTCTGAGTTTTGCCAAATGCATAGAGTTGTGTAAGATAGAAAACAGTTCCCTCATTCCCCCAAATTCCCTCATGCTGCCCCTTTGCAGCCAAACCTCCCCTCTCTTTTAACCCCTGACAACCACTGATCTGTTTCCTGTCCCTATTGTTTTGCCTTTTCCAGAATGTTCTATAAATGAAATCATACAGTGTGTAGCCTTTTGCGTCTGGCTTCTTTCACTCAGCATAATGTCTTTAAGATCCGTCCAAGTTGTTGCATGTATCAATGGTTCCTTCCTTTTCACTGCTGAGTAGTATTCCACTGTGTGAATGTACCACGGTTCATTTATTTATTCCCCAGCTGTGGGACATTTAATTTGTTTCCAGCTTCTGGTGATGATGAATACGTGTGCTGTAAATATTCGATTTTTATGTGAACGTCAGCTTCATTTTGCTTGGATAAATACCTAGTAGTGAGATTTCTGAGTCATACTTTTAATTACTATGTATATACCTGAACATTTGTAATGTGTATTAGTATATGAAAAGGAAAGCAATTGCCTCATTACCTTATTACTCTTCTTGTTCTTCTCTTTCTCCTCTTCTTCCTCCTTCTGCTTGTTATCCCATTAGGATATTGACTAGAGTGGCATTAAATTTGTTGATTGATTTGTGCAGAAAGCCACCTATTTTAAGTCATGACACCTCTTACTAAGGCAATTAGTTCCTAAAACTAAACCATGAGTAGCCCTAATATCTGACAAACAGACAATTTGTGACTTTGCTAATTGTTCCACTGTTACAGAGAAGAGCAAGGACCTTTGGCCTTAATTTGTATAATACCAAGTCATTTCTTTTGTATGCAAAGCATCAAGATCTGGGTGGGCCAAATTCCTCTGAATCAGGTGAGCATATCCGCATGAAACCTGGACAGGGGACCCTGGAGTCAGGTGCAGAAAAGCATAGGTGATTCTGGTAACCACCACTAACTGCTCTCAAGGACGGTCCACCTTCTTTAGAATCTCCTCATTCTGACACATAGTTCAGCGTAAATCATGGGGAAAACACATCGCAGTAGGACACTGGAATTTCCAGGTTGGAAGAGTCCTGGAGAACTCCCCAGTTTCCTTGCTTGGAGACAACTACTTTTTCGGCATGAGGAATATGCACTCTCCAGCTTCCTTCAATAGTTACTTCCAGTACGTATCAATCCTCACCATCTGTGTGTCTAACTAAAACTCTTGTTTTAAACACATTTTAAACACATTTCCTCCTAGCCTTTCCTTGAAATGACACTAGCAGGCTCTTGCAAAACTAGAACTACTTGTTCAAAGCCAGCCCTGAGCACAGTGCTCTCATCAGGGTAGGCGATTCCAATTATGTTGTTTATCCGCTTAGCACACCGAGACTCAGCCACCTCAGGGACTTCCTTTCAATTTGTTTGTCTGCCTTTGTTAATTGGATAAGCCAAGTGAAATGAGGTCTCTCTTATGGAAGTGCCTGCAAAGAGGAAGTCACTGCAAATTCACCAACGTGGCATTCTCCATGATAGTAGACAGACACAGAGAAGAGTCTACACTTTCTGTCTGCTCTCATATGCTGGAGAAAGCTCGACTGCTACTCTGTGCCCTATGTCAGGAAAGAACCAGTTTCTCGTAAGGCCTTACAAGGCATCCTGGCTTCACAGCTTTCTAATCCATCTCACAGTGTTCGCCCTACAGTAGCCATCAGTCCACAGCAGGGTTTTCAAGTAGGACATTTATTCAGTCATCTGTGTTTCATTCAACCTTCGAGTTGATTTGAGCACCTACTTTGTGTTGGAAATAAGATAGTCCTTGACATTCAGATTATTTATCACTGGTTAGAAACTATGGTTTGGAGATTAAGAATGAAGCCTCTAAAATCAAGCCAGGGTTGGATCCATGTTTTGTGGGGACTGCAACTAACACAGTTTGTAGGGGTTAGGCGTGGGGGGATTCTTTAAGAAAAGGAACACAAAATTACGAACACAAAATTAGGCACGGGGCTTTGCAAGGGGCCATGTAAGTGAAGGGCCCTGAAACCTCAGCTCATTAGTTTCTCAGATGATCTCCTTCTGAGCCAGGCACACTTAAGTTTAAACCCCAGCTGTGACCTCGGGCATGTGACTGAACTGTTCTGTGCTCATGTCTTCACCTGCAAAATGAGAAAAATGACAAGATGATAAAATATATCTCATAATGATGTTGGGAGGGTTCCAAAGATGAGGACGAAAAGCATTTAGCCCAGCGTCTGGCCCGTGATAGGTACACAATTACTGCTAGCTATTATTAGGAGTGTCATTATCATTATGAGCTTCCACCCAGTAGGACTGTATAACCACAAAACCTGGCTTCCTGAGCAGAATTTAGGAAAGAGAAAGAGAATGAAGTCCAAGTTCACACAGTCCTGCTAATCCAGCTTATATGTGGTACAGACATGGCGTGACCGTGATGCTCAGCCCCTCTGTGCTACAAGCACACCACGTACAGCGGAGGGCAGGCGTTCCCGCCTGTGCGTTCAACATCTCCTTGCCCCAAGAGCTGATTCATTCTGAGGTCATAAAGCATTTATCTTCAAAAACAGTATATTAATATCTGATGGTGCAACTAAACCAGGCCTGTCTAGTTTTGCTTTCTTGAGTGAAATGTGTTCATTCAGCATAATTGAGGATAAATGCAAACTAGTCTTTTTTTTTTTTTTTTTTGATGTGTGAAGAGTGGATGGTTGATAATAAAACAAGAAAGGCCATTTGGAAACTATTAAATTACATCCTTTGTATTTGCACAGCACATTCCTCTGATTTTGTTGGCATGACATCCCTATAAAGCAGGCAAATGTATGCTTCATATTGCTAATTTACAGATTTTTAACTTGGCATTCTAATCATTTTCCTTTTTTTTCTTTTCAAGGCCAAAAACTACCCCCCCCCCCAAAAGATTTACATATTCTCTATCTCATAGCCAGTCATGGACATCAGCCTGAGAGTCAGGTTCTTACCCATGTAGCCCTCTGAGAAAAGAGGACAGGGCAATTGGAAAATAAATTAATAAACAAGTTATCAGAGCAGACTACTGCTGCTTCCTCCCTTTGAAGTTTTCTTTTTGAAATCTTAGTGGATTTTGAAGCCTGGGATATCTGAAAGTCTGAGAAACAAAATACAATTATGCTTCAGTTAACTAGGATCAGTGGTAACTCCAACGGGTGGTTGGGAGGAGGCAATGGTGGAATTATCCCAGAATTTCCAAAAGCCACTCTAGCCACGCCAAATATCCATACAGTCTGAGCAGAAACAGCGTGCTTGCTGTGTTAACATGATTTCAAGATGAGCTTCCAGCCTCTCTTCCTGATAGATTGCTGGCCCTCAAGCCCCTCCTGTGTAGAAACTCTGACTAGCAAAGCATACCAGAATGTTTAGATAATAGAAATTAATTGAATTATCTAAAGTTTAACCAGGAAAACTTATTTGTTGTAATCTTTGTAGTAGAAAACCGTTCTTAAAATGTATTCATTTGGTTCTCGCCTTACTTGATAGAATGACTCTAAGGTAAACTTTCATGAAACAAGGCCAAGTCTTATAACCCAGCCCAATGGCTGGTGCAGAGGAGGCATTCAACAAACGGTTAATGTAATTAACTAATGAGGTAGGGAGTAGAACAAGGACCGCATTTAACTAGTTCACCAATTTTCACTAGTCTTATCTTTATCTGCTTAACTGACATGAAGCATAAATTACTTGAACATGATAAAAATACCTCCCTCCCCCGTTACTTGGACTTTGTAAGCTTTCAAAGCATCCCCTGTTATTTACGTTCATTTAAAGTCATCATTCTTTTGGAAGAGATATTGTTTTGTAGAAATATTTGCATTCAAGTAACCTCCAAAGATATTTCAAGTGCTTAAAAAAAACAATAGGTATAAGTTAGAAAAAGAAGTGGGTGAACTATCTAATTTATTCATTCATCAAATATTTCTTGAGCATCTGCTGTGTGCCAACCTCTGAGGATTCACTCGTGAGCAGAACAAACATGGCGCCTGCCCCACAGAGCTACAAATGAACATAATAGAAACATAATTACAACTGGAAATTAGATTCCAATCGGGACACAAGTCGTGGGATGCAGGGGGACCTGATTTAGTTTATGAGGATTGGAAAGTTCTCTTCAAGCAATGATATTTAAGTGAGACTTAATATAAGAACTGGAATTAGGCAACAAATATTGTGCAGACTATTCCCCACGGAGGGATCAGCATATGAGAAGATCAGAGGGAGAAAGAAACCTAGTCCATTCTAAGAACTTTACAAAGACAGAGAGCAAGAACTGGGCGAGGCAGGACCAGCTCATGCAGTCCTTGTGCAGGACTGTTCATTGCCTCTGATGCTTCCAGTCCCCTTTCTTCTCCAACAGAACCCTGAGCATGTTCAGGTGGAGCGCAATCATCTACACTTCAGGGGATGCTGATCCCACCCCTAGTTTAAGGAGTAGCTCCTCACTGGTCTAAGCCAATCAGTAAATGGCATTTCTCTGGTGAACCTTACTGGGCTAGAGGTGTGCACACAAGCTAAAGTGGCCCAATCAGATTGAAGAAAGTTTAGATTCCATGGCTGGGAACACATTCACTATCTCTCTTCCACCGTGCCAGTTACTGGCAGTTATTTCTTAACCAAGGGAGGAGTCAACCCTTAGATGAAGCCAGTGCCGAGTGCAGCAGAGCAGAGAAGTGGAAAGAACCTGGGTTCTAAGTGGCATCATTGAGCTGCTGACTCAACCAACCCCAAAGCCTGCCCAAAGTCACCCATATCTCCATGTGCGTTAAAATCCTTGAATTTGCTCTTCCCTTGGATACTTTGGACACTACCATCCTAGCTTCCTCAACTCTCTGGTAAATCCCTCTCTTCGCCTTTACACCTTCCAACTAATCTCTAAATGTGTTGTTCTGCAAGGTTCCTCTGAACTTCTCTCCATACTTTCTCTCTGGGAGATCTTACCCACTCCCACGGCTTCCTTCTTCACTTAGGAGTCTACTCACCAAGTGTTGGCATTTCTTTATGACAACTCCAAGTGAGGTCCAGCTTGGTTACCTCCAGTAAACTCACTGTTAATGCACAAAAGTTCCAAATTGATGTAGCTTCTCTTTAGAATCAGCGGCTACTCCTGATTTCCCAACTTCAGAAGTAGTTGCTTAAAATGTATATGAAGAAGCTAGAGGGTGCCTCACAGAACCCAAGAACAGGACGTACATGCAGAAAGCCTTCGGGGATCCAGACAGCTGCCCACCCAGGCTTGCTCTTGGAAGCCGTGTCTGCATGTGCTTCATTCTTCTCCATATTGCAGACTGGCTTCCTCTGCTCCTTGGTCCATGTGGAAGAAGGAGGCCAGTAGCAGGTCACCAATCCCATCTTCAACCTCCTAGAGAGAGACAGACATCACTTTCTCAGTTCTAGTGCCAAGTTGAGGAAGAGTTCTCATTGATCCACCTTGGGTCAGGTACCCCAGACAGGGGTTGTGTATTAGCACAGTGGCCTGCACAATAACCATGGAGGGATGGTAGAGAGTGGGCAATACCCAGAAGGAGGGAAGAGTCCATTCCTAGAAATGGAAGGAGTGTTGGAGTGCCACCAAAACAAGGCTCCAGGACAAAGACCCTTCCCAGTGAATGAGGGGACAGCTCTCAGAGAAAGGGGTTAAGGATGTGGGGCAGATACTCCAAAATTTCACACAGGTCAGAGGCCTTGGGGTCATTTTCGACTCCTCCCCCTGTCACCATTCACCCACTTCCCTAATGTCTAATAAGATACTAATTCCTTTTACTTCTTCTTTCAAAATACTTCCTAGTTGCCCCTCTCTTTCCTTTCTCACTCTAGTTCCCCAGTTTCAGTCCTCATTGCCTAACCTCCTGCATTCTCTAATAACCCCACTGGTTTGCCAGACTCTCCCCTCCTCCTATCCATCCTACAGTCAGACTGATCTTCCTAAAATACCTAAAAACCTGGAAGAGGTTACATCCCAGATCCAAAAACCTCCAGTGTCACCTGGCTGCCTATAGGATAAAGTCCAAACCCTTTGGCTGGCTATTCAAGACTGTCCCCAGCTGTCATTGGCATTGCTAATTGCCTTTTCAGCATCTGTGACCTCCAAGGTCTTTCCATGGAGTCTCCCAGCCATGTTCCCAGGCTGTGATTTCACCTACCCCCAGCCTCAGGAGTGGGGCTCGCATGGTTTGAGCCCACCACATTATCCCATCACCCTGGCCCTAGTGACTGGTTCAGGAGAAGCCACTGAGCTAGGTCCACACCCGCCAGCACATTCTCCAGGCCAGTGTAATTGGCTCAGGGGATGGTATGTGAGCCCAGATGACCCACCAGAGTGAACCTTGGGACTTCTGCTGGTCAGGCTGGGGCACAGAGGCCCTTTCTCCTCCTGGACATGAATAGAGAAGCTAGGGGTCTTAGCCATCTTGGTTCTCAAGAACAGCTGGAAGCAGGGCAATTTGCCTAAAAACAATTTTCTGAAAGCCAATTAGTTGAAAGCCAATTTCTGAATCAAATTAAAAACATATGCATTTTCATTGACTGTTTTAAAAAAGAATATTCCTTAAATTATGCTTTTGGCAAATTGATCATTTGGCAGATTGACTTCGAGGCAGGCTGGTGGGCTTGGGATGAAGCCTCCTTCAGAAGAAGAGTGGAAAGGTGTAATTGCAACGTCCTTACTGTGGCCTTTGAACTCCAGATTGGGCCTTGACTGAGGCCTGCTACACCTGCCGACTTCTCCTAAATGTGAGCCGGTCCATTCCTGTTAGAGTTTAACCCGGTTTGGTTGGGTTTTCTGTTAGCTGCAACTGAAACCATCTAACTGATACAACAATATATCTCTCTGAATATTTCCAAATTCTGATCTTTTAATCCTCGGCTCTTCACGCTTTCCCATCGCTGTGACTGCCCTCTCCTTCTTCCAGCCCCTCCGCCTGTTCCGTGTCCTCCTGGCCTTCCAGACAGGAGCCTCTACAGCCCTCCATGGTTCCTTCTGTCTCTGAATTACAGGCCAGCTTTCTTGGTTCCAAGAATCAGACTTGCTTAAGTTCCTTCAGAAGGCAGAGGCAGCTCCCAGAGTTGCTCCTTCTCATCTCTCCTCAGGAGCCTCCCGGTCGCCTTCTTGTGCTGTCTTCTGCTCTCTCTGTGTGTCTGCTCTGATCCCATCTCTGTGGATGGGCAGCCTCTTGGTCACAGTTGTTCACTTATGGTGTCGGCTTACGTTACAGCCCCGCTTCTACCTCAGGGTGTCCTTTCAGCTTCTGCTCCCTCAGTTTATTGTCTCATTTTCTCCATGGGTGCAATCCAGATTTCCTAGAGAGGGTCTGATTGGAGTGACTAATCTTTTTATACTGGGCCATGCTAGCTCCCTGGCTAGCCTGCAGTCGGCCAGTTACTGGGTCAAATGTTTGCCCCTGGTCTAAACACCTGTGGACAGGTGATGCGTTGTATAGTCCCCTTTGGGCTGCCCCTTCCATAGGGTTGAGGGAGAGGAGGTCTGGCAACCTGGAAATGGACCGTGGGCATGGCACGACCAGCCTGGCCTTTCAGGACGCTGTACCACCCATTTCGCCATCAGTCACACACCCCATTTATGCCCTGCGATATTGAGTTAAAGTATTGTTTATTATCTAAATTTGCATATGTTTGTTTCTTATCCCCTCAACTAGATTATAAATGTCCTTAACAGTAGAGCTGATGGCCCTAAATGTCTGTAATAGAATGATAACAATAAGTAACAGCTATTGAGCAATTACCATGTCCCAGGTACAGTTCTAACTGCTTTACAAAAAAAAAAAAGAAACTCTCAATCTAAGCTTCACCTGTTATCATCCCTACTTTACAGATAAGGAAGTTGAGGCCACGTCACACAACCTGTCAGAGGCTGTGATTTGAACCCAGTCAGTGTGATTCCAGATTCTGTGCTCTTGGCACATGGCACCTCCTCCAGCTGGTGCTCATACATGTTTACTGTAATTGTGGATACTGTGCCCAAAAGGAAAAATGTGCTTTCTCTTTGTGCTGGGTTAGTTCTTATTGGCCTATTCGTTCCAGGAAGACTTAGTTTTTGGCCAAAAGCCTCTCTTTCACAGTCAGCAAACTAATGCCAGAGAAATATCAACAGAGCAAAAGACAATCCATTTTCAAACCAAAAGCTCCCTCTTGGCTCCAAGTGAGTTCATCAGCCAGATGCCCCTCCCTTCCCCCATGTTTTCCTGGCACTGCTTTGCAGAAATCTGGATCCAGGGGCCATGTGCAAGGTGGCTTCTGTGGGCATGAGCAATTGCTAGACAGACATGCGGGCTGGAGAGTCAGCCAGGAAATCATTTCAGCTGCTTCCATCTTCCTTTCATGCCAAGTTCAGGGGGCAGAGGAGGGGCGTCAGCCTGGATTCCCCTCCAGCTATCCTGGAGCTGGAGGCTGGGCTATTCCCACCTCAGTAGTTAATCCATTAGCCCCCAGCACCCCCAGGTCCCCAATGACACTTCCCTGCCAGAAGAGACTGTGCTTCCCTGCCCCCCTCCCAACTCTCTGCCAGGGCTAGTGAAGCAAAAGGCTGTCTGAGGGCTTTGTGAAGGCTCCCAACCTCCTCCTGTGGCAGAAAGGGGCAGGTCTGCCCACTTTAAAGATGGAGAGATAAGGCAGGAGACTCATTTGGGGCCATGAAGGTCTTGCTGGTTGTGGGGGTGGGGGGAGCACTCATGTTCTCTGTCAAGTTCTCTTCTAGCTCTAAGGCTTCTCTCTCTCTCTCTGCCTCTCTTCCCACCACCCTCATCCCAGTAGGCCAAGCTTTCTGTTCATTACCCAGACCCCCTACACATCCCTTTCGTTCCTTCACAGGGTCCTCCCATCCCCGGGGAGCCTTCTGAATCCTAACTTGAGCATGAAGGCACTGGAGGAAAAGGGGAGAACTGTGGGCTAGGGGGGGATGGAAGAGGAACCAGAGATTCAGCTGACAGTGCCTAATGGCAGAAGGCATGCCTCAGTCCAGAAGAGCCAGGCTCTAGACTCTGTTTTCCTGTGCAGCAATGGACCTGCTCATGAGGAGGGGTGGGAGCAGCCACAGGGAAGCCTTTCTAATGAAAGGAATGGGGGAGGGCTTCTGAGGGAAAGAGAGAGAGAACCCCCACGCTCCCACCTTTGTCCCTCACTTAGCCCCACCAGTCCATCTACTCACCCCTCTCTCTCTCCTCCTGAACAGAGCCACATATTCTGAATAGGCACATAATATTAACTAGGAAGGTCAGGTCTGGAAAAGACCTTAGGACTCATCTTGTCTAACACTATCTTTTTATAGTTGAGGAAACTGAGGCCCAGAGAGGGATCATATCTTGACCAAGGTCACACAGCTACTGAACAGTAAAGCTGAGACCAAAAAAACAGTGCTCTTTGTACTGCCTCTTATTCATCTACCTGTACAAAAGGCCCCCCCACGGAGAATGTGCAGGCCAGTTCCTAGAGTGTCCAAGAACTGGGCCGCTTATTCTCTCTCCAATCCTGCCCAGGGGGCCTCAGTTTGTCCTGTCATAGATTCTATTCCACCCAGTCACCATTCTTCACTGTAGCAGATGATGCTCCCAAAGCAGGTTGTTCTGTGTGGGGTTGTGGTCAGAGAGGCAGCGGCTGGCACCACGGCAGTCCAGGTGCTTTCTGCCCCCTGCTGGCCCTCGGGACACTTTTGAGGGTTTGTTCCGCATCCTCCTTTTCACCTGCTGTGTGGGGATCCTATTGGAGTCCTCTGGGAACACCATAGAAAGATCTCCCCTATACCTTGCTCTCTGATGGAAATGAACAGGCTGCCATTTTGAAATCTCAACCAATCTAGAAGTGACAGAATGGAAGCTCCAGAGCCTCCTGGGCACTACTCAGTGTCCAGAACTCTTACTTCTCAGTCTCTCTGAGGACAGTGCTGGTGGAGTTGGGGTGACAATGAGGGGTAGGACATCAGGACTGGCATTCAAACTTTCTCAGAAAAAGTCAAGATGAGTGTCCCAGGAAAAGGCTATTAATAGGCCTCCTTCCAAACGCTCAGCTTTCCGGGACTGGAGCTGTGTGAGGGTGAGTCAGCAGATGGAAAGGCTAGTGGTGAACCTGGAGAAGCAGAACCGTCTCTCCAGCAGGGGAAGTGGAGGCTGTGAGACTGGACTTTTCACCAACCTCTGTCCTTAAACCACCCTGCCCTCCTTTGGGTATGTGATCTGTTTAGCTCGTGCACTACCGATGTTGTCAGTTCCAATTCTGAAACCAGAATTTAAATCAGCAAAAATACCAAGAAAGTCCTTCCTCCCACTTCTCCTCCCTACTTTCTCTTCATTGACTAAGACCGTGGCCAAGGAAGAAGGCCCATCCCCAGCAACATGGAGGGCTGCTTGGGCGGTATCTATACTCCTCTCTACCTGCTGGCTCACCCTGGAACAAGCTCCCCATGTAGATTAGACACACGTCGTTGAGCCGCAGGCCCTGTGACAGGCAACTTTACATATATCATCCCAATCTCACAATAACCCCATGAGGCCAATATATTGATATCTCGCTTTCACAGATGAAGAATCAAAGCTAAGAGAGATTAAGCTATTTGCCCAAGGAGCCACAGCCAATGTCATTTATCAAGTGTCTAACATATGCCAGGGGCTTGTGTATAGTTTTTTTAAGATAGATAAAGATGCTTTTTTTCCAGATGAGAAAACTAAGGCTCAGAGGTACTGAGGCAACCCAGTAAGGAGCAGTGCTATGACTCTATTCTGGGGCTGCCTGACTCCCAAGTCTGTGCTCCCTCCAGGCCACGGAGTGGCGGGGACTCCAGCCATATCTCTGCCTCTAAATGTACCACACCCAGTGCCTCTCCAGAAAGGACTTGCCTTAGGTACCTTGATTGAATGCCTATCAGTCTGGGGGGGCCCGGTATCACAAGGCCTGGTATTGGTCTCTGGGCAGAACTTCCCTTATCACAAATTACACCTTTGCACCTCCATCCTCCTAAAAGGGGGGGCCTGGATGGGGCTGATCCCGAGGTGTCAGTTCAGGGAGCGAAAGTTAAGCGAGTGGCCTAACAAGGACACTTTCCTGAGATCAAGCCCACAGTGATGTGAGCAGAATTTACTGTCAGGCCAGATCTGAGTAAAGTGGCCTGAAAGGTGACAGGTGTAACATCAACCTGCCAATTTTTATCACATCATAAAAGTTCTTTCTGTGGTTTGTGGTTGGTAAATTTGGATATAGAAACATTTGATTCTTGAGAGACTTGTGTGCAGAGGGGTAGTGAGGGGACAAACAGGAGGTCTCGATGAGTATTTTCACCTCTGATTTCTAAGACGCTGCTAGTGGTGGGGACAACAGAGAGTCCAGGGTGTTTCTAACACTAGAGAAAAGGTGTAATAAGTCACCACTTCTTGAGCCTATTTCCCCCACCACCCTATCAAAAAGAGCCCTTTCCTTCCCTGTCTTTACTCTGCTTTAGTTTTTCCATAGCCCCTTTCTGTAACTCTCATTACATGGGGTATTGACTTGTTTATTTTCTCTCTCTCCTCTCCGCCATAAGAATGAAAGCTCCCCAGGAACAAGGGCTCTGTCTTTTGTCCACTGCTGTTCCCCAGAGGCTAGAACACTATATAAGAAGCCCTCGTAAAGGTGTGTTGATGAATGAATGAATGAGTGAGTGAACGAATGAATGAATGTACCTTGAGGGGTCATTTAAGCAATATAGGTATCCTCCAAGTCAGTTTCTCTGGGGAGTGGGTGTCAGAGTCCTCTGAACCTGACCTGCCCTCTCCTCAGCATCAGCCAGACGGAGAATCTCCTTGGGCTCTGCTCTGTAGGGGAAAGGACGGGGGCTGGTGCTTGCGAAGACCCCCCTGTTGAGAACTATCAAGCCCTGAACAGAGGATGAAGGAGACATAGTTTCCACCTCATCCCAAGGGGATCCCCTTTCTTGAGTTTCCCCACTGGAGTGTGGCAGTGTCTGAAGCCAGTTGTGGAGAGCAGGAAAACTTTCTGGAAAGCATCCACCCTAGATGATGATGGGCCATCCAGCTACCCATTCCCAGCCAAAGCCCCCCCAAATCCTGTTTTGTTCATCATTTCCCAGAGCCATAGCTAAGTTGCACGTACACCGGGGGCAGACACTGGCACGTGTTGTCTCTTCCCAGGCCACAAGGATAACAAGACACTTGGCGTGCTCAGATGAAAGGGGGCTCTCCTTGCAAAGGGCCGGGTTGCACAATCCCACTGAGCTCCCTGGAATGGGAAGCTGGTCCCTCCTAACTCGTGATTACCACCGTGGAGATTAAAGGCTTCCTGTTGGAGAAAGCAGTCCCCCTGAGCCAAACAACACTGAAGGCTGGCCAGCGGCCATCTTGTCAGGGCCGCTCTTGGCAGCCAGGGCTGAAGTGACTGGCTCCCTCGTGGTCCAACCTGCCTGACGCAAAGTCAAGGTGCCTGGGCCAAAACAGTCCCTCAGCAAGCATGGTGCTGCAGCCTGAGCACTTTCTCAGCCTCCTCAGCCCCAGCCTGAACCACATTCGCAAGAGCAGCTGCCTTGGGGCGTCCAATGGGAATAGGCTGAAGGTCCTCACGTGCTCACCTTTCCCAAGGCACGCTGAGCATTTCTGATGTGTGTTAGAGGGGGGATGAAGGGCACGTTGGGAAAACCAGCTCAGGGGTTGGGAAAGTCACTGTTCCATGAGCTTGCCATGTTTACTCCACCAGAAGCCTGAGGTAGTCAGACCCTGGTTTCCTGGCCCAGTGCCCCCAAATTAGCTAAAGATCAAAAGCTTATGGATCTCTTGGTCATAAAGCAGACCTCAGGCCCCTCCCTGTGAGTTCTGGCTCAATACATCTGAGGTGGGGCCTAGAAATCTGGGTTGTTATGAAACCCTCAGACAATTGTGATGCAGCCTGCTCTGAGTGCCCTTGAATGGGGGAGGTGGAAAGGATCATTGGGTGGAAGACTCAGGAAACAGGACTCTGGCCTCAGTTCTGTCAGGTGACTTTGGGGAAGTCACTTCATTTCTCTGGGCCTCAGTTTCCTTGTTGGTAAAGTACAGACCTTGAACAATTTGTCCCCATCCTCAGAGTGTGGCTCCGGGGGATGTGTAGCTGATCACTTCTCCATCCCCAAATCCCGTGGTGCTTTCAGACTGCAGCCATGGCCACGGTCCCAAGGAATGCCCTGGCCTTTAAGCTACCCTTAGCTGCGAGGGGGACCACTCAGGAGGCTCTGATAGTAACAGTGACAGCTGGCATCTCTTATTCAGAGCCAGCCTTTGAGTTAAGCACTTTATCTGCATTGCCTTATTTAGCTTTCACAACAACCCTCCAAGGTAGCACTTACCTAGCGAACTTTCTGCAATGATGGAAATTTTCTATGTCTGCACTGTCCAATATAGTGGCCACCAGCCACACGTGGCTATTGAGCATCTGAAATGTGGCTAGTGAAGCCGAGAACATGAATTTTATTCATTTTAATTTTATTTAATTTTAATTAAATTTAAATAGTTACGCCTAGTAGCGGCTACACCTAGGGAGTGGCCACCGTATCAGCCAGCACCACTCCAAGGTGTGGATCAGTATTATGCTCATTTTAGTGATGAAAGAACAGGAATAGAGAGGCAAAGTGACCGAATGGTAGAGCTAGGATTCGAATCTACACATGATGGTCTCCAGCGCTGATGGCCATGCTCTGATCACTGGAGTATTTGCCAGAATGAGTCCCGCCAAGTCAGGAGGGCAGTTCTCCAGTCACTGCCTTGCCTCTGAGAAGCTAGTTGACCACCTTGAGTGGTCTCCAAGGTCCTTCCAGCTCTGACATCCCAGGCCTGTGTATTTGGTGTGGGAGCATGGAGAGAATACAGGGAATATTCTGTTATCTAGAGCAACCCAGACACAGAATCATCGATGTCCACACATCCAGGCCCCTCCTGCCACCGTTCTCACTAGTTACTGGTCTTCACGACGCAACTGTTAAATTCTTCTCAAGATGGACTACTCCTCACAACACTTCTATGAGGTAAGTAGTGTTATACCCATTTTATAAATGAAGAAACTGAGGTGCAGAGGGATGAAATAGCTTGTCTAAGGTCTTACAGCATGGTGAGTGGTAGAGCCAGGGATTGAACTCAGATCTGTGTGACTCCAGAGGCTGAGCTCTTAACTTCTGCCACATGTGGTCACCAGGGTCAAGCAGAGGCCCAGGGACCCACTTGGCTGAAAGTTTGTTTTGGTACCGAGGCAAATCCACTCCCAGCAGGATCCTTCTGCTCTGCCTGAATCCAGCAAGGATTTCATTCTCTTGCCAGAGGCCCAGCCCTTGGGTCCATCGAGGCTCAAGACCTTCCTGGACCATGCTGGCCCATTAAGACTGGTGCACGGGAGCTTCTGGCTGGAAAATAAACAGGAGAAAGAAGAACAGCTGGTCAGGGGGCTCTGTGGGCCAGCCCTCCTCACCCGCAGAGCCCAAACACACCCCATGTGGGGCTGAGAGAAGCAGAGGCCTCAGTGGCTAGGGCAATGGGCTTAATTCCAGAGGGGACCACACAGTGCCCTCTGGCTCGAGGCAACCCCCTACTCACTGGCCAGTGTTCCTGTTAGAGCCAAACTCCTGACAAAGGCTCAAAGGCCATGTCCAGCATCTTCACGGTGGATGAGAACGTATCCTTCATCCACAGAAGCAGACACTGCCTACGCCCACAGTGAGACACGCACACCTGGGGTCAGCTCTGTGGAGTCCCCCAGAGTCCCAAGTGCAGTAACCACATGGTGTGCTTGTGTGCACTTGTGGGCACTTGCACACTCATGGGATGGGGTCAGAGGGGGGAAGACAAAGGCTGGAAGCTCTCAGTCTTTTTAACCAGAAAGGGTTCTCTTTCTAGGAAATTGGGGAAAGAGCTCTAGAAGCCCAATGCTGGACCATCTGGAAACATGATCTCTCCATCCACCAATCATCACTCCAGGAGAGCATCAGGATCAACTCAAAGGGTCCCTTGTGGGGAATGCAGAGCATGGCAGGCTGGGGAACCACCTTACACACTCACACCCAACACATACACACCCCATTCACACCCGCCACACATGCACAGTATGCATACATGTACACACAGGCTCACACTCTCACACACTTGTTCACATGCTGTCATGCACACACACCACACACATACACACATTCACTCACACATACACAGACTCAGCATGGCGGTGGGTGTCTAGAGCAGAGGGAGGACCTAGTCCATTGTTTCCAAGAGTGTGGAGGAAGTAGGCTCTGCCCCCTCCTGCCCTTGGAGACAGTTGGAGACAAAGGGAGGCAGAGAAATATCCATGAAGGCTTCCCCACACCACGTGGGGAGGTGCCTTGCCTTGGCAGTCCGCCCTGGGCCACCCCCAGGAAGATGTCCAGAGCTGCCCTTGCTCCCCCTTGGCCTCCCCTGCCGTTCTCTGGGGCTCCCCTGGGCCTCCAGTCGGGTCAGACACCACTGCAGTCCACAGTCTGGTCAGGTGGGATTGCTGGGAAGGGAGAGATGGAGCCAGGGAAAGGGAAAAGCCGATTTCTCAGGGGATTATGGAAAGCATGCAAACGGAAAGAACTCCAGCTCACTGCTCTTTTCCTGAAGACAATCTCTTTTCACCACAAGGACAGAGAGTCTAGGTGTCGAAGGAGCAACATCCCCGTGTCTCCACTGCGGTCAGTACTGCCTGCCCACCCTAACCACGAGCCAAGTGGAACACTTTCCAGCCTGATTAACCAGAGACCCAGATCCTCTAGGTGTTTTGCAAACAGGCCCCTCCAGCCTTCTCTACCAACCCCAGGAAACCTACCCACCCACCCTCCTGTGGCCTCCCAAGAGCATCCCATAACACAGCTTTGTAACCTTTGTTACAGCTGGGCTTCCGGGGCCTGGCTTCCACCCCCAGATGCCTGCTCCAGGCCACTCATCCACCCCAGGACCAGGCCTGCTTCCTGTGCACAGGCCCAACAGCCTTGGCCCTACAAACAGAACCCCTGTATCTTAAACGGTCCCTGGATGCCAATAGAGCTGGAGTCCTGGCCTTGGACTCCCCCACATCTGGGCCCTGCACATTCTCCGTTCCTCCCATTGTTCCTGCCTGCCTGTGTTCTTGCCAAGAGCCGCCCTGGGGAGCTGGGAGGGGAGGCTTCTGCTCCACAGGCTCACTTGGCCCTCAGATTCAGCCGTCCACTCCCAGAGCCCTCTGCAGTCTGTGGTTTTCTGCAGCCTTTTCAGACATCCTGGATGAAGAAGGTCCCTCTTCTGGATTCCTGGCCTGAGCTTCCAGCCTGCAACTTGCAGAACTCAGAGTCCTGCAGCCCAACCCCAGTGCACAAGAGCGTGGATAAGAGAAGACTGATGACTTCTCAGAGCAAGGGCATCTCTACCCCCACAGAAAGCAAAGGGACGAACCTCTGCTCTGACAGGGGAGGGGCAAGCCAGTTGCTTCTGGCAGGGGAAGCCAGGAAAATGGGGAATTCCAATGTCACTCATCATTGGTCAGTGACTTCACAGCTCAATTTGGCTCTGTGACCACACCTGGCAGAACGCCCCCAAGGAAGCCTGGGCCTCCTCCTCTGCGCTTACCACAGCCCAGCTTCAGAACAAGCATCCCAGAGTCAGGGCCCTGGCCCTAAGGTTAACACGTGTTTTTCTTTCTTTAACCCTGAAACTTATTAGCAGCAACTCCTTTCACCCTAGAGCCTCCCTTCACCCACCCTCCCCTTACCCCCCACCCCCTTGGCCTGGCTGTCTGGGCCTTTTGTTAATGAGACTTTGCATTTCTCTGCTCTCTTTGATCCAGATTTTAACGAGTCTAACCCTCCCCAGCCGGGCGCCTGGGCCAGCTGAGTCCCCTCCTCCGCAGGGTGGGTACTGCTGGGAAGTAGGAGGCTGCAGAGAGTTTTGGTCTCTCTGCTTATTGTGGATCTTAAACTCTCATTGGGATTCCATGATACTTTGGGAATTGGCAATGGATTCCCTCAGGGTGAAGAAGCTGGGCATATCCTCACCATGCCAGGCAATGCTTCTCATTCATTCATTCACTCATTCATTCACCCAACACATATCTATTGAGTACCTACTTAAGGAGGCAATAGTCTAATGCGGAGGCAGGCCCAGGAGCAGAGATAGAAGCACAGCGTTGGAACAGGCAAGGAAAGTGGGGTCACGCTGCTCACTCCTGGAAAAATGTCAAACGCTTTAGTCTCCTAGACTATAAATTCCTAGAACCTATAAGGAGGGCACCATCTCTCTCTCTCTCTCTCTTTTTAAGTTTCTAGAGTCTAGCACTAAGTCTAATACATATGGCTTCTTTCATAAAGGATTAATGGCTGAGTGAATGAATGAATGCATGAAAAAATGAATGAATTGAGGTTCTGGACCCATGGCCCATTGTCCTCTGGAAGGAGGCCTCCAACTCTGGGACAGCAGGAAGAGGAAGGGAGACACCGAGAGCACCTGGTAAGTGCCTTCCTGCCCTCACCCCTCTTTAATGATCATGATTATAGAACTGTGGGTTGTCAGGCTTTATGAGGCAGAGGTTAGATGCTGAGATGTTGCAGACAAAAGTGACAGCTTGTAGCCACTAGAGAAAGAAGAGGCAATGGTGGCCTTGGTGTTTTTTTAGAAAGTGAGTGGATGAGTGAGTATGAATGGCAGTGGGCTTAGGTTTACTCTGATTCTAATGCCCCTGCAAAACCTTCCAGAGAAATGCCATTTGGGTCTGCTCTCTCCCATCCTTCTAGAAGCCCCTGGCACACCTCTACAACATCAGTGTATGTGTGTTTGTGGTTATGTGTGTGTAAACATACAACCAAGATGTATCAAATTTTACCAAAGACCTCCTTGGGATAAAGATATAAAACGCGAGTTCCTGCTCACAGCCTAGTGGGGCTGGCAAACAAGAAACCAAAATGGTAAATACAGTGTGGAAGATACAAACACAGGGTGATCCAATGCTTAGGGAATCTGCTCTATCACGATAGAGTCTATTATGAGATAGCTCCCTGAGGACAGGGACTTGTCATCATCATATTCCCAGCCCCAGGCACAGCGCCTCACACAGGAGCTCAGTGAATATAGCTAAACAAATGAATGCTGAATGTGGGCTGACTTCAAAGAACCAAAAAACGAGGAAGTAGAAAAAGCAAGATAAGAAACTAGAATAACTGGCCCAAAAAGAAATGGCACTAATTCAGGGAACTTTAAGATAATTCTAATTTGTAACTTTAGAGCGATCCAAGAAGATACGGATTGCATTCCATTGATGTGGAAAAGAAACAAAGAAGAAGAGAGGTTCTTGGAAGGTAAAGCTATGATTGCTAAAATAAAATATTTAATATGAGATCTAGAAGAAAAAGGTGAACCAATCTTCCAGAATATAAGCCAAAAAGAAATAGAGACAGAGAACCAACCTATGAAGCCCAACATCCAAGAGAGAAAACAAAGGCGAAGAAATGATCAAAGAAATAAGAGAAGACAGTTTCCCAAATCTGAAAAAAGATTCAAACCTTCCAGTTTGGAAGGGCCCACCAAGTACCATACAGAATGAATGGTTGGGAAAAGAAGCCCACGTCAGTAGACACATCTTCACGAAATTACCTGGGGCCTTCATATGCCAATACACATTTGGACCACAGACCTTCAGCAGCTGCCACCTGCCATATTTCTAATGGTGGGCGGGGCACTGAGCCAGTCCACCCAGTCTACACGATAGGACAGAGGCAGGCTTGTGTAGACATTGTCCTTCCCCTGGCTTGCTTATTGTAAGGGCAAGAAAAGCAAATAGGCTGCAGCTTGCTGCTATATTTATATTCCTATGGCCATTCCCATGCAACTGTCCTCCCACGCTAAGGAACTCTATATGACCTTTCTCTGAGAGGTTTAAAAGCGTGGACTCTGGAGCCACCCTGTCTGGGTTTGAATCCTCTCTCTGCCTTTTACTAGCTTGGGCAAATTACTTAACCTCTCTGTGCCTCAATTTTCTCATCTATAAAATGGGAATGAAAATAGAACCTACTCAGAGGGCTGCTGTGAGGATTCAATCATTAATATGTCTAGAGTGCGTATAACAGTGCCTGTTCTAAGAATAAACACAAGATGAGTGCCTGTTCTTATTATTTAAAGATGTAAAGGTAACCAATGGAAGAATTGCAAAGTATCATCAAAATAATCAAGGGGGGGTGAGTGTGGTAGGGAGTAGAAGGTGCTAGAAAGGAGCTAGGTTCCTAGTCTTTCAAGCCAGAGCATCAGTGGATGCTGGGGACGGTAGACCAATACATGCTATTTAGGCTCACCATTTGGAGCTATGGAAGGGACCAACAGTAGAACTGAAACCAGAAACTGGTGCAGACGGTTCCCTCTGGGGGGAGGACTGAAGGTAGTGAGGAGGTTTCTCATTTTGAGTCTTCTGTGCTGTTTGATTTACCCCATACATATATATTATTTGTATACTTTTAAAATAAGTAGTCTTTTAGTCTTAAACAAGTTGCTGGGGCCACTGGTGTGCCGGAGCAGGCCAAGAGAGCCAGTTGTGCGTATCCATGGGCCATGGTAGAAGTATTTACACCATGGGAATCAGCAAATGCTGCAAGTCAGAGCTTTTTACTCAGAAAGCTGGTTTATCAGCACACCACTAGATAAGCCAGTTATCCTCTTATTAACTTTGAATTCTTTTGATACCTCCTGCTTAGACTCCAAAGGTCAGAAGCGTGGTGAGCCGGTCTCATGGTCTGTGTTCATCCTGGGACCTAAGCAGAAGTGAAACGTCACCCTTCTGCTTTTCAGGGGGCTTCTATTCTGCCTGAACCCCTGAGGATCCTGGCATTGCAGTCCAGCCAAGGTGTCATCCTAGGGACAGTCCCCTCCTGATGTGTTAACAGGATGTGAACCCTGCGTGCCAGTTATTCATTTACCCAAAATACATTTATTGAATAGCTATCAGGTGCCAGGCACTGGGCCCAGCCAGCCCTATTCCCAGCTATAAGCCCTTAGGTCTGCCTCCTGCCTCATCACTAGAGCAAAGGCCCTAGAAACTTGGCAGAAGCTGGAAAGTGTAAATCTTTTCAGAACAGTGGTTCTCAGACTTGAGGGAGCATCAGAATCATCTGGAGGACTTGTGAAACACAGATGGCTGGGCCCCTGGAGTCTCTGATTCAGCGGAAGTCGAGGACGGAGCCAGAAAATTTGCATTTGCAAGTTCCCAGGTGCTGAGATTCTGATGCTGCTGGTCTGAGGACCTCACTTTAAGAATGACTGCTCTGGGGCCGGCCCTGTGGTGCAAGCGGTTAAGTGCACGCGCTCCGCTGCAGCGGCCCAGTGTTCGCCGGTTTGGATCCCGGGCGCGCACCGACGCACTGCTTGGCAAGCCATGCTGTGGCGGCGTCCCATATAAAGTGGAGGGAGGATGGGCATGGATGTTAGCTCAGGGCCAGTCTTCCTCAGCAAAAAGAGGAGGATTGGCAGATGTTAGCTCAGGGCCGATCTTCCTCACAAAAAAAAAAAAAAAGAATGACTGCTCTAAGGATTCCAAACCAGACAGTGATTCTCCAGGGCAGGAAAGAACAATGAGAGGTTTGCATTTCCACCTTTGAGATAATTTACTTAATTCAAGTCTCCTGGCTCAATTACTACCTTTAACCAGTGAAAGAGTTGGCTGGTGCGGATGCAAACACACTTGTGAAAATGCCCACAAATTTGCATTTGATCATGGGCAATTCCAGACTTCAGTGGCACAGACCATCCCTCCAAGTCTTTTGTGAGGTCTGCAGTCTTGAAGCTCCAAATTGCGACCTGGCTCTGCCACTTACTTGCTGTCTGAACCTGGGCAAGTTACCCACTCTCTGGGCTGTCATTTTTTCAACTGTCAGTTGGGGCTAATAGTAGTATGGACCTCAAAAGATTGTTCTGGGGCCCATGCTAAATGGAGCAATGCATGAAAAGTGCTCAGTGCACAGTACATGCCTAACACTTGGAGGCCATTATTAGCCTTGACAGAAATAATGGTATTGTTGTTACCAACTTGTATTTCTAACTAAATATTTGCATTAGAGGTGGTTTGGGATTGGGGAGTAGGGGAGTGGGGGTTGTTTTTAGCGTCCACTCTGTGTCCCTCATCAGACTAGCATTAGGAGGCTGAGACAGTCACCTTCCTCCTTGCATATCTTCTAACAGTGCCCTGCTCCCAGGGGCTTCTCAATCCAGTGCACGAGACAGAATGACATAGAAAACTGAGAACTCAGTTGTTCCATTCCAGGCTGGAAATGCAGAAGAAGTTAAGAAGTCCAGGGGTGGTCTCTGGCTCAGAGATTTCCTTTTTCTGAAATACCTATTTAAAAAAAAGGAGGACAGGAGAAATTTAGTTTGTGTATGTGTTTATATGTGCATTTTTTACTATCTACTCCCACCCGTTATGTATACGGTCAAAAGACGTTTTAAAAGGTGGACGTAAATTCCATGTGGCCAAGGGCTATGTCTGTTCCATGTGCCACTGTATCCGCAGTGCCAAATGCAGTGCCTGGCATGTGACTGGCCTTCAATCAACGTATGCTGAAGAGCTCGAATGACCCAAGGGAAGGGGCTGGAGACAGAGACTTGGGAAAGGAAAAAGGAAATTGTGAATACTTGAAACTGGATTTCTCCAGCTGGTGATGAGGTGGTGCAGGGGGAAAGGGCTGGCACAGCAGTTAGGAGCAATGGCCTGAGGGCTAGCATTTACCGGCAGGTGGTCTGTGATCCTGGCTAAGTCAGGACCCACCCGGGGAAATCAGTCATGGCTGCTGGAGGTCCAAGGCTCTGAGTCTCTTAACCAGCCTGGTCAAGCCTCCTTCCCACAAATGCTGTTTCTGTCTTTGCTCCTGCTGGTTCCAGGACCTAGGGTTGTCACATTTTAGCAAATCAAAATTCAGGATATCCAGTTAAATTTAGATAAATAACAAACACCTTTTTAGTATAAGCGTGTATTATGCAATATTTGGTACATGTACCAAAATTTTTACTGTTTATCTGAAGTTTAAATTTAAGTGGATGTTCTATATTTTTTTCTAGCAACTCTACCTAGGCCCAGAGTGCCCTCTTCAGCTCGTCCCCTTGGGAAACTTCTCATCCTTCAAGGCCCAGTCTAGATGTCACTTTTTAGAAGCTTTCTCTGATGCTCCACTGCACCCCAGGCAGGTTTCATTGTTCTAGCCCTATGGTCCCATCTCACACCTGACCATCACGTACAGGTTGGCCATCTCCCTCCTGTGCCCCCCACTGCATCCCCTGCTCATGGGTAAACCTGTCATCTAACACCCCCAGCACCTGGGGGCGGGGGGGACAGGGGGCCAGAACACAGAAGGATGAGTGTTGAGCAGAGGGATGGGAAAAAGTCGGAAACACAGACATAGGATAAAGAAAAGATAACAAGACTCTGACTTGGTAGACAGGTTCTGTTTGCCTCTGACTGGCTGCTGCATTAGAACTTCATTTCCTTACCTGATTCTTTATAGATTCTCTGAATGGTGAAAAAGGGAAATGGTTTACTAAAAACCAATAGCAACTTTCCTAGCAATTCAGGCCATCATTCAAGGTTCTCCCTATAAGCTATCTCTACTCTACAGATGGTCTGAATCCCCGGAGTGACTTGATTGAACAGAAGTATAGTCAATGGGAGCAGAAAGGAGGGCTAAGTACATAGATCTCAAATGATTTTGTCATGAGAGAATTTGGGCCAATCGTGGAGCACCAAAAAAGTGGGCCAACAGGCCCCCATCTTTACGTCTCAGAATCTTGGTGGGAGTCAGGTGGCTCTCTGGACTGCCCAGGGCTGTCCTTCTCACCGGGTCTCACAGGACTTTCCTAGGATGAGTGGATTCCTGGGATGAGGTCATACAGAGACAGGGCTGCAGGTGCCCACCCCACCCTGCCTCTGTCATGAGTCATCACCTCCAGAAGGAGAACAAGGCAACTGGTATCTCTACTGTGGGGCCCCTGGGTGGGGAAGCTGCCACCTTATCTCGACAGCCCTGGTGCCACTCACTGCATCCACAACAAATGGCCAAGAAGCCAATTGGTAACCAAGTCACCGTCCTTCCCCACTGGGCAACTCCTAGAAGAAACTGCAGCCAGACTTCTCAGCCAGAGGCAGGCTGCAGGGCCCTCTCAATGCCTGGCCAACATCCTGGGGGCACTTCGGAGCCTGAGGAAGTCTCTGGAAGGGGAGCCCCGTCAGAGCACTGACTGCAAGACCCCCTGTACACTCAGGCCTCTCTGCCTCCTCCACCCTGTGCAGCATCGACCCTGTGGCTGTCGGGCTCTGCATACGCGCCCCTCAGGCTAAGAGTCCAGAGCAACGCCCTTCCAGACCAGTGATCTCAGCTCTGGGAGCTCCAACCACAGGGGTTGCTGAGTTTGGACCCGGTGGAGGATGCAGCTAAAAGGGAGAGCCTTCCAGAGGCAGAGGGGAGCAGAGAGAGAGACAAAATGATCTCAATGGCCCAGAGCCAAAAAGGTCCCATAAACATCTGTGAGGGTGGGGCATGGCCCGCAGTGCTGGAGGGGGAGAGAAGAGAGAATGGAGATGGTGGGATAGGATGACTCCATGATGTAATGACATGCCTAATTTCCCCAGCAGCACCAAGGCTGTGAGGCTTTGCTTTGGGAGCTGCTGTAATTATATCTCGAACGGAAATAACAGTAATAATAATAATTCCCTTCTACATGTTGCCACTAGAGCAGGCCTGTTGAAAGGGTGGGAAGAGAGAAAGCAGTACCCTTTCCTCCAGACCAGCCAGTCACACTCCCAGATAGTTATGCCGGGCCCAACATCTTCATACTGCTTCTCTTCTCATACATACTTCCATACTCTGATGGAGGAGACTCTGGCGAGAAGAGAGGAGGTTATCCAACTGTGGGCCGTCACCACTATGGCCTAACACTCACTGTTAGATCCCGAGGAAGGAAGGCGAGCTCTCTGGCCCTCAGTAAAGGGAACTGTGAGCCTTGAGCCCTCCGCACTCCTTCCTGGTCTTCCTTGGGGTCCAGGGCTGGCTGGGCTCATAGCTACTGTCTGCAGCTCCAAATCAGAGGAGAGGTAACTATTGCACGTGAGCCTGGAGACCCCAGCCTCCCCGCGACAGCCTTCGGCCCCTGACAGTTGGCAGCTGCTAAGAAGAGAAGCAGAGGAGGCTGAGGAGAGAAGGAGAAGGAGAGAGGGGGCAGTCAGACCCTTGTCCTTATGCCTTAGTGACCGCCCTCACTCCCAGGCTGGGAGGGGAGGCAGCGGTGGACCGCGGACCTTGGTACCACTCATGAGATCTGGCGACTCACCTGGCAAAATGGAAGTCAATGTCAAACCCTTGATGTTTGGCTCATCTCCCATGGCCAAGGCTCCTTGTAACTGAAATGTCACCACTGGGGAAGGGACGAGATAGATTAATAGGAGAGAGAATGCCTGAGCCTCAGGTCCTGGGATGATGATGACTCCAATTGCTGCAATATTGAGAGCCCCCCGCCCTGAACCCTTCCCTCCATGATCTCATCCATCTTCATCACAACCTATAACGTGAGTACTAATATTAGACCCACTTTAATGACGAAGAGAGGGAGGCTTAGGGCAGTAAACATCTTGCCCAAGGTCCCACAGCCAACAGTGAACCCAGAGCTGCCTGCTCCGAGTCCGCCCTCTTGGTGTCTGTACTGCATCCCCTTCTAGGGAGAGCAGCCTCAGTCAAGGGGCTCTGTGGCTCCTGGACCGTTAGGGTTGCAGGTTCACTCTCAAAGCCCTTGGATGATGGCCCCAGGGGTAGGGGGAGAGGGGAGGGACACCACTGGCCGGGTGGAATCCGTGTTACCCCTTTCATGCTGTGTGACTCTGGGAAATTACCAAAACCTCTGAGCCTTGGCTTCCTGACTTGTCAGCTAGCATGATGATACGCGTGCCTTAGAGACGCGGGTGAGAATACCGGGGCTAGTGTACATAACCCAGCACCTAGTGCAGGCCTGCAATTTTACTCCTCAGCAAGGCATTCTACTGCTCAGCCTCAATTTCCCCATTTGAAAATGAGAAGAATGATTTCCAACACCCTTCATTGCTTCTCCCTCTCCTGGGTCATCCCTTACCCCATCCTTCCCTCAGGGTGAGGAGATGGGGAAGACAGCAGAGTGAAGACCTCTGAGGCTCCTCTGCTGACCTTGTGGGTGATTTTTGACCTCGTCCTTGAGACACATGCCCACTGGGGGAAGTGGGGCCTGCAGCCAGAGGAGGGCAGAACAACAGTTTATAGCTTTATTTTATGAGAGGAAGCAGCATTACCCACCGCCTGGAGCTGTCCAGTGACCTAATAGCTCGGGAATGGACCCCAGGAACATTTTTGGCTTCAGGGGGAAAGCACAATGGAAGATTTCTGCGAGGACCTACCACAGAAACAGATGGTGCTGCCCAAATGTACGCCTCTAAAACCTCACCCTCTCCCAAGCTCCGTACATTCCCCCAGGGTCTCTGTTAGAAGGGCTGCTGCCAAGCAATGCATCCGACCCCCGAATGCTTTTGAGGGGCAGATGTAGGAGCACTTTAATGGTAGCAGCTCCGCTGCCCCAGCCAGCCCTGGGGCTATGGAGCCCGTGGAATGGGGCAGGGTCCACTGTGATGTGGAAGCCTGTGAGCAGCGGTGAGTTGGGAGCCGAAGCTTGGAGGAGCTGCTCCAGGCTGCCTTGGGATCAAGGCTGCCATAGCCCTCCCCCTGACCTGGCTGCTGGGCAGTCTGGGAGTGGGCTGCCTGAAAACGGCTTCCTGTTTCTCCTCCTGTGGAATTCCCCTCAGCAGTGGCCGAACCAGATGCCCCCATGTGCCTTCTGGCCTAGGGTCCATGCCTTGCCACAACCCTGCGTGGGAGGCAGCTAGCCAAGAGGAGGGCCCGGAAGCCAGGGGAAGAGGATGGACGGGGAGGGGGTGACCTCAGCAGGCTGGCGCAGTGCAGTCCCTGCCAGAAGGAGGCTGGGGCTGCTGGCCTTACTCATGGCTCCCATGGGTAAACACCCACATGTTGGCGTGGTATACAGCTTGGTGTCAGCCAGAGAGGGAGAAAGAGTGTGGCAGACTTCCAGGAAGCCCATTCCAGGGAGTGAGACCCATCCTCCCCCTCACTCCCCAAAGGCTCTGAAGCTGGGGCACCGGGAGGTATGAAGCAAGAAGAGGTCTCATCATGGGATCAGAAGTGCTGGGAAGGGACCATCTGCACACCCCGCCCATGGAGGGTGCTTTCCTGGGCTCTTAGAGGGAACCAAGACAAGGAAATAGAGTTTTAAGAATTCTGTAGTTCTAAACACCTGCAAGATAGTCAGGAAAGATGTGAGTGGAGCTTTCTGGATAGGTTTCTGGTCTCACCTCCCCTTCACAAGCCTGCTCAAGATCAGTCATCAAGCTTCAAAAAACTTCCTCCCACCATGAAGAATATGCCCACTCCTGGCCCCAGCCCCACCTCAGCCATGATGTTAACTCCAAAGGCCTCTGTGCTGTGACACAAGGCTCTGGCCTTGGTGTCCAAAGACCTAACTTTGAATTAATGACTTAATGACTTACTTGCTGTGTATCCTTGGGAAAGTTACCTACCCTTTCTGGGCCTCAGTCGCCTCAGCAGTAAAGTGAGAACAATAGCTACCACACAGGGTTGTTACAGAAATGAAATGAAAAAGTGTCCTTGAAAGTGTCTAACATACAGAAGGCATGTTTATTCCCATCTTCCTCCAGCAATGCTGACAATAGGTACAGCTGTATCATTTGCACACATATACATTTTCCTTTATTACATTGTTGAGTAAGCTCCTACTTACTTTAAGACCTATTGGAGCAACATGGAGTGCTGATCAAGCCACCCATCCCCCACTCCCAGCTTCCACTGCGGCCTGGACTCAGGTTATCACGGGGCCTTGTGAAAACAAACGGGAGCGAAAAGTCCCCATCCACGCACTCAGCTACCATGAACCTGGCAGAGCCTCTGCCCACTAGCCCAGCAGCCAATATCCTTACCTGGGTAGGGGTGCAAAGGGGTGGGGTAGGTACTGGGAAGAGAGAGAAGATCCTTGAATTCCCACTAGAGGCCAAATCTCCCACCCATGAGCAAAGTCAAGGTGGGAGGAGGATTGAATTTGGGAAGAACAGAGAAACTCATCGACCTCAGAAGAGAGCTCATGTTGGGGCTTAGAAGCCGAGGGGTCTGCGTGGCTAAGTCACGGGCCTCAAGGGTTCAGGCCAAGGAACCAGAGCTCCCTGATGGTAAGAGAGGGAAGGGTCACTGAATGTTTCTGAGCAGAGGAATCACAGAATAATAACTGGAATAATAATAATCATGATAAGCAGCTAACATGCATTGAGTGCTTACTGTGTGCTAGGCACAGGGCCAAGTACTTGAGTGCATTGTCGCATTTAATCCTCACAATAGTCCTGTGAAACAGAGATTATTATCTGCATTTTACACATGAAGAAACAGACTCAGAGAAGTTAAGAACTTGCCCAAAGACACACAGTGAGGAATTGGCAGAGCCAGGATTGGAACCGCAGCTGTCTGTCTCTGTAGCCCCCGCTTGTGAGCAGGAGGACATCCAAGGGTGATCATCCAGGGTGAAGGCGAGGGCCCAAGAGATACAGGGAAACACTGATCCCCTGCATGACTGACTGGGATGAAACTGAGGATGAGTTCAAGGTGTCCAGCACTTACCTCAGTGCCTGGTACCTGCAAGGGCCTCCGTCAATGTTTGCTGAATGAATGAATCAATGAACAAATGGATTAGCAATGCCTGCCATAGTAGCTGTAGAGAATCAGAGGTTAGTTTGAATTAGGTTTGGGGGACTTCATGAACTTGATTGGGAACTAGGGGGTTTCATGGGGAGTGAGGGGGGGCTGGCACTTTGGAGAGAGTTCACACCTGGAGAGAGAGAGAGGAGTGAGTGTGCGTAGAAGAGAGTCACGGAATGGGTGAAATCTCTGAAGCAGAGAGATAGAAGGGTTTATGAGTAAGAGAAGAATTTTGAGGATTTCCCATAGTTAGGTGGACTGGAGAAAAAAGAGAACAAGATGGGCCGGCCCCGTGGCTTAGCGGTTAAGTGAGCGCGCTCCGCTGCTGGCGGCCCTGGTTCGGATCCCGGGCGCGCACCGACGCACTGCTTCTCCGGCCATGCTGAGGCCCACATACAGCAACTAGAAGGACGTGCAGCTGTGACATACAACTATCTACTGGGGCTTTGGGGGAAAAAAATAAATAAATAAAATTATAAAAAAAAAAGACAACAAGAGAAGGAAAGGGCAAAGCAAGGGTCAGAAAGAAGTAGGAGGAGAAGCAGTGTCCCTGGTTTTCACATATGATAAAAAAGAAAGGCTTGGAAACAAAAAGAGACCTTCCAGAATCTCCCACCTCTTCATTTCCCAGAGACCTTCCCTTCCCTCCATATCTGAGATGAACTGTCAGGGCTCCTAGCTAACGCACAAGAGCCCACCCCTCTCCCCTCCCGAGGATGGGGGTCTAGTCATTCTCCTTCCCTTCTCTATATCATTATGTCCCCCTCTCTGCTGGATCACTCTCCTATCTTGAAAAAGAAAATTTTTAAAAACTGTCTTGATCCCACTTCTCCATCTGGCTACCGCCATATCTTCCCCCCCTTTATAGCAAAACTCCTTCCTGAGGGAAATGAAAACAAATGTCTATACAAAAACTTGTACACAAATGTCCACAGCAGCATCATTCATAATAGCCAAAATGTGGAAACATCCATCCACAGATGATTGGATAAATAAAATGTGATTCATACACACAATGGAATATTACTCAGCCGTAAAAAGGAAGGAAGTAATGTCATGGGTTACATCACAGATGAACCTTGAAAATATGCTAACTGAAGAAGCCAATCACAAAAGATTACATATTGTATGATTCCATTTATTTGAAACGTCCAGAACAGGCACATCCATAGAGACAGGAAGTAGATCAGTGGTTGCCAGGGGAAGAATGGACTAGGGATTGACTGCTAAAGGGTAATGAGTTTCTTTTGGGAGGCTGTTGAAAACGTTTTAAAATTAGATTATGGTGATAGTTGCACAATTCTGTGAATATATGAAAAACCACTGACCTATACACTTTGGTGAATTTTATGCTATGAGAAGTATTTCTCAATAAAGCTGTTAAAAAACAAAATAACTCATCAATTGTTGTCTGTGTCCACTGTCTCCAGGACTTATCCCATTCTCTCTTGACCTCAGTCTAGTCAAGCTTTTGCCCATTACTGTCATGAAACTGCTGTTGTGAGGGTCACCAGAAACTTCCATGTAGCCCAATGCAGTGGTCAGTTCTTACCCTTGTCTTCCTCATCAGCAACATTTGACATGCCTTGTTCTCTCCTTCCTCCCGGAAAGACTTTCCTTCCTTGGCTTCCAGGAAAACAGGTCTTCTGGGGTCCTCCTACCTCGCCACAGGCTCCCTCTCACTTTCCTTGGCTGGTTCCTCCTCATCTTGCCAACCTCTGGCCGTTGGGCCCCCACCCACTCCTTAGTGCTATTACACAGTTTCAGAACTTCAAACACCATCTCTACACTGATGACCTTCAGATCCCCAGCCCAGTCTCTCCCTGAACTCCACACTGGCTTGACGTCACCAACTGGACATCCAATAGACATCTCAAACTGACAGATCCAAGGATGTGGAGAAACCTGAACCCTCATCCTCTGCTGGCGGGACCATGAAACGGTGCAGCTGCTGTGGAAAACAGTGTTGCCGATCCGTTCAACATAATTACCATGTAACCCAGCAATTCTACTCCTCCTACCTACCCAAGGGAAATGAAAACATATGTCCACACAAAAACTTATACATGAAGGCATTACCAAAGTAAAGTATCAAAATTCATGAATTATTTACTTTTTTAAATCACTTCCAGTCAAATCAAGGTTATGCATAACACAGCACCGCCCATCTTGCGTTCTGATATGTAGGAGCCTGGGGCTTGTTTCTGGTCCTTGGGGTGGGAGTTGCTCATGGTCATGAGTTTGCTGCGGGGGAGGAGGGTGAGACCCACTGGTCAAAATAGCAAAGGAGGTGAGGGGCCTGGGAAAGGACTCCTGAATTTGCTCTAAATTTTGCTTCTCTCGGGTGTACCCTGCCTCCCTCTTTAGGTCAGAATGTGCTCTAGGAGCCATCTCTCAATGACTGTGAGCCCTGAGGGAAGGGGATCTGTCTCTCTCGTCAGACTTGGAAAATCGTGTCTCTGCTTTATGCTGGGAGCTTGGTGAGGGCAGAGCTAGAAGCCCCCCTTCCTCAGGACTCACCCCCCACCCCAGCGTTCCCCTCGCAGGGCGGCCAACAGCACAGCCACCCTTCCAGGGGTTATAGACAGACAGAAGAGCTGATGGCCACGAGAAGATGCTGCCAGTGGAATCTGGTGCCAGCAGAGGTGTTGGCAGCTGAGGTACTCCCAAGCCACGCCCTGTGTGGTGGGGATTGTGGGTTTGCCATCCCAAGCTGAGTCTTCTGTGGTTTCCCCCAAGAAACCACGGGCTGTGTTACTGGCCTGAGATTTTCCCCTCCTGCTGCCAAGTCTTGGGTCAGAGGGGGTCCCCCAAAACCCCTCTACCCCACCCACTCCCAGGCGGAACCATGTGTCCTGGTCCCTGAGGAAGACAGTGAGGGGTGGCAGCCGCCACGGGGCTGGGATCCCGGGAGCAGGCCTGTCTTAGCAGCCTGGCAGACGGGAAGATGTCAGCTGGCGGCTTACTCAGCCCCAACAGCTCATCTCCCCCGATGTGCAGAGAGCAGCCACGGCCACAGGCCTGCGCCCGGCTCGAGGACTCTCAGGGCTGGCAGCATGCTCGCTAGGCTCTGGCTGTTCCCCTCAACTCCATCTCGTGAAGTTTCCAGGGGAAACTGTGTCTGAGGGATGGGCCCCCCAGGCTATGTAGCCATTACACAAAAATGGCTTCTTTTCTCAGCCATTTTGGAGTTCATGTCCTAGCTCTGCCACTTCCTGTGCGTGACCTTGGGCAAGCCAACCTGGCTTTGCCGGGTCTCAGCTTTGTCATCTGTGAATTGAGGATAACAATATCTACTTGCAAGGATTAACTAAGATGATGGCTACAAAGCAGCTCTTAGCAATGCCTGGTATACAGTAGGCACTCAGCAAATGTTATTTTATTTATTGTTGTTATTGCTATCCCCTCTCACTGTGCTTCTGGAAGCTTCTTGTTACAACACAAGCATATGGGACCTGTGCAAACACAGGGTATGTTTGAGGCTTCTTTATCAGAGGGGAAAGGAATGAGGCCCCAGGGCCACCCTCGCAGGGCCCCAAAGAGAGAGAGCTATCAGCTGGAAGAGGCCTCACTGTAATCCAGCCACACAACCCTCCCTGTGGGTGTCACCCTATTTATCAGATCTATTCAGGTGAGGGGAGAGTGGCCTGTGGGCCTGTACCTGCCCTGAGTCTTCCAGTGAGCGTGCGCCACGTCTCACGAGACCCAGGAGGTGCAGGCTATCCTGAGAACCCACGCTTCTGCCTTGAAAAGATGAAGAGCTAAGTCTGCTTTATTTTTTTCAAGGCAATCAAGGATTTGAAATGACATATTTCGTTTGATATAGTGACAAGCTACAGCTCAGTGGTTTAGAGCAATGCTGTGCAATAGAATTTCTGTGATGATGAAAATGTCCTACATGTGCGCTGCCCAGCACGGTGACCACTAGCCATGGGTGGTTGCTGGGCGCTTGAGATGTGGCTAGTGTGACCAAGGAACTGAATTTTTAATTTAATTTAATCATAATTAACTTAAACGCAAGTAGCCACATGGAGCCAGTAGGTATGGTATTAGGGCAGATTTAGAGCACAGGCTGAGCTGGGTAGATCTGAGGCAGGCTGGGCACGATATTTACCTTTCGGGAGCTTCTTCTCTCTCTTCTGGGTAATGGCGATCATAATGGCACCTGGCTCATAGGACTGATTTGAGGATTCAATAAGTAAATAAACATAAAGCACTTAGCACGCTAAGAACTCAATAAAGACCAGCTATTATCATTATTCTTTACAATCTCTAAGCTTCAAGGGCCTTAGTCATTCAGTCACCAAATATTTGAACCCTTACAATTTGCCAGGCATGATTCTAGGCACTGGGGATGCCAAAATGAGTCTTCAAGATCCTGCCCTCTCCAGGAATCTCCATCTCAATGAGGGAAACTGACAGGTGATTAAGGGCTGCCATGCAGTAACGGTGGTAACTCTGGTGTTGTAGGATCCCAGAGGAGACCTCGAAAATAGTCTAAGGTGGGAGAAGGATGTCAGGGAAGGCTTCCTGGAGGAGGCAATGTTGCTTTCTCTACATTTACTGGCTCCGCTTGACGTCATAGCTCCAAAACCCACCACTGCTTCACCGTGTGTCTGTAACTTTTTGTATTAGTTTCCTTTGCTGTTGTAACAAATTACCACAAACTTCGTGGCTAAAAGCAACACACTGTTATTTTACAGTTCTGGGGATCAGAAGTCTGAAATGGCTTTCACTGGGCTGAAATCAAGGTGTAAGCAGGGCTACATTCCTTCTGGAAGCTCTAGGGGAGAATCCATTTCCTTGCCTTTCCAGCTTCTAGAGGCTGCCTTCATTTCTTGGCTCAAAGCCCCTTCCTCCATCTTCAAAGCCATAGCATCTTCAAGTCTTGTTTTTCTCTCTTCTCCTCTCTCTCTCTTCCTCCCTCCCTCCCTCTCTCCCTCCCTCTCTCTCTTTCCTATAAGGACCTTTGTGATTATATTGAGCCCACCCAGATAATCCAGGATAATCTCCCCATCTCAAGACCCTTAATTTAATTACACCTGCAAAACCCGTTTTGCCATGTAAGGTAACATATTTACAGATTCTGGAGATTAGAATGTGGACATCTTTTTTGTTAGTTAATTAGTTTGTTTTTTAACAGCTTTAGTGACATACAATTCACATATCATGTAATTTGCCCATTTAAAGTGCACAATTCAGTGTTTTTTTAGTATATTCACAGATATGTGCAACTATCACCACAGTCTATTTTTAAACATTTTTGTCATCTCAATAAGAAACCTCATACCCTTTAGCGTTCAACCCACCTACTGTCTCCCACACCTGCCCCCTGTCCTAAGCAACCACTAATCTACTTTCTATCTCTACAGATTTCCCTATTCTGGACTTTCATATGGATAGAATCAGATAATATGAGGTCTTTTGTGCCTAACTTTTACTTAGCATAATGGTTTCTAGGTTTATCCATTTTGTAGCATATTTCAGGACTTCATTCTTTTTATGGCAAATAATATTCTATTGTATGGATATACCAAATTTTGTTTATCCATTCATCAGTTGATCGGCATTTGGGTTCTTTTCATCTTTTGGCTATAGTGAATAATGCTGCTGTAAACATTTGTGTACAAGTTTCTCAGTGGACATCTGTTTTAATTTCTCTTAGATATACAACTAGGAGTGGAATTGCTAGGTAGAGCGTGGATATCTTTGGGGGGGCCATTATTCTGTCTACCACACTCTA
This sequence comes from Diceros bicornis minor, assembly GCF_020826845.1. NCBI lineage: Eukaryota > Metazoa > Chordata > Mammalia > Perissodactyla > Rhinocerotidae > Diceros > Diceros bicornis. The sequence goes on from NC_080743.1 coordinate 77,421,536, forward strand.
CCTTCAAAGTCTTGAAAGGATCTGGTAACTGAGGCCAGCCTGTGAATTCATTCACTTGAGTCAGGACCACTGCTGTATCGGGAGGCAAATTCATAGGCACATATAGGGCAGCAGGTGGGATGGGGCAGTGCTGATAATAACCAGAGCAGAGAACAGTCATTGTGGCTGCTCACATCTAAAATGTTCATAAGCCGTCCCGCTGCACTTCATTTTTCCCTTGGAGTCTCTGCAATGAGTCCTTTCTACAAACTGCTCCTCCTACGGGAGCTGATCTGAGCATGTTCCTGTTCCTTACATAAGACACTAATACTACCCACCTCTCAAGGTGGTTTTGACGATTTGGTGAAGGCTCAATGAGAAAACCTCATATAAAAGTGGTGAAGACGGAACAGGTGCTCAGCAAATATAGCTCACTTTAGATCTGCTACATTTTCTCTAGCTATTTCAAAAATGAAGGTGGGAGGGAGACCCAGGTTGGGCTCAAGCTCTATTCAAACTGGACCCAAGCATGGGGAGTCTGCAAGACCTCCAGCAGCATCAGGCCCAGTGGAAATGGATGCAGGAGGTGATGAGGCCCATCAGGAGGTGACAGAAGCCACTCAGGGGAGAGCCCTGGAGGGGACAGCAGTGGGAGGAGAGGCTGGCGGCCAACTGTGCAGATGCGACTTGTTGGGGACACAGATGAGGCACCCCTGGGACTTTCAGGGATAGTCATGGGAACTTTCCAGAAAGCCAAGGGTCCGGCTGGGCAGAAGGGCAGGAGACAGCGACAGGAAGAGTTACAGTACAGTACTCTACGTTCCGCGAAGCTCTTCCACACCCTCTCATTTGGATTTCCCACCAAAGAGAAGAGAGTGCCAACAGGCTGCCTCCTGGAGACCACTACAGAGGAGACACATGGCTTCTCCTTGCCTGGGCAAGACTTGGGGGTCACTGCATGGACAGTGCCTTTCATTCCTGCTCCCTCTGGACAGCTTACAACCAAAGTCTCTCTCCAAGAGCCACCTTAAATTAAGGGCTTGAAACCAAGAGAGTTAATATTTTTGCAAGGAGGACAAAGGTTGAGTCAAATTGGCCAGCCTGCTCAAGTCACAGGGTAGAGGAACTCAGCAGAGGCAGAGGCCAGAAAGGAGAATTATCTGGGCACAGCCAGCCAAACAACTCTTATCGTGGGGCAGGCCACCAGGGGGAAGGAAGGGCGCATAGGGCGGGACAGGAGGAGGGAGATGAACTCAGGGCAGGAGGGCAGTGGGTGGGAGACTAGAAGGAGATGTAGGAGGGACTCTGAGGAGGAGAGAGTGCCTGCAAGCTGGGAGGTGCGGTGCAGAAGGCACAAGAAGCGAGGTGGGGTGGGGCTGTCATTCACAGCAGTCATCATTCATTCATTCACTCATTTCACAAGCATGTACTGAGCGCCTGCTGTGTGCCGGGCCATCTGGCAGACTCTGGAGACCAAGGTGATCGAGGCAGCGCCCCTGCTCTTGGAGCCAAGGCTCCATAAGCCTGCTGGGTCCCTAGAAGGTGGCCAGCTCACTTCTGGCTCCCTTTCCCCACCAACCTCCAGGGAGGTATTTGTCCATCAGGACCAATCAATGAAGAATTATTTTACTGAAAACCATTGAAGGCCCCAACCCCTTCAGTGTCAATGTTCATTCCTACAGGCAGCTCCAAAGGCAGAGCAAGAGTGAGGACCATGAGCATGGAGCACAGAGCTGCGGCCTAGTGAGCCGACATGTGTCCCTGGAGCCCTTTGTCTCCACTCATGAGGATCTGCTCTCCTCCCGGACGCCCCCACTGCCTCCAAAAAACTCCCAGGATCAGACTGGCAAGCAGAGAGAAGGAACCCTCAGAGACCTAGGGACGCAGCAGGAGAAAGCATCCAGGGTTGAATTCAAAGGCAGCCTGGAATGGCAGGGAGAGCTCACAAGACCAAGACAGGTTCTCCGTTCAAATCCGGGCTCTGCTGCTCACGAGCTGTGTGACACTGGGTGTGTAAACCCCCCGAGCCTCGGATACTTTGCCCCTCAGAGGAGGACAGCATTGCCCAAGGTAGCTATAGAAGCTTATATCAGACAACGTGTATGAATGTGACCAGCCCCAGTGTCAGAATCCACCTGTTTAGGAGAGGATTCCAGGGAAGGGAGCCCGTCTCCACCTCCCTGGGAGACACGTGGCCAGCTGCTGACACAGGCATTCACATGCTGGGCTTCCCTACCCCAGTCTAAAGGGCAGGCCCGGCTGTCTGCAAAAGGGATACCGCCCCGCCCTCAGGCTGCTGAACCTCGCACAGGAGATGGGTTAATATTTCCCCCAAGAAACCTTAAATCTGCACAGCACTTCTCAGTTTCACTACCAGCCCTATGGAGTGGACAGGAAGGATGTTAAGAAACCCATTTTACAGATGAGGAAACAAAGGCCCAGAAAAATTAGATTTTCCTAGGATCACTCAGCTGGGAAAGATCCCTGGGCTGCCAGTGAATCCAGGGCATTTTCCACCAAATGGTGCCACTGCTCAGAGAGGACCTCCAAGCCCGAACCCTCCAGCTTCATCCACAGTCGAGGCAGATGGGGGCATGTGAGAGCCTGGGCAGGCTCACAATTTGGTTCCCCTTCTCTAAATATCCACACAGCAATTACTGAGCCCAAGTATGAGAAAACCTGATTTTTCCTTTCAATAAAAGTCTTTCTTTAAATGTCAAAATAAGGAATTTATGACATACATTGGATGTAACCAAACACTTTAACCCAATCGAATTTGTCTTTTCAGTTTTTCCATCACTCAGCATTAGTCACTCACACTCGTAGGAGAGAAGTAACTAGCATATAGTTACAAAATCTTCTTCAAAATGTGCTTCTAAATCTTTTTCCCAGCATTCATGTCAGCAAAACACTTCCCATTTTTCTGTAGTTCTGCTCATTTCTGTGTTCTTCTGTGGTTGTAGGCAACTTCTCGGGAAAGGCAGCAGTGAGGTGGCTTGTAGCTATAAGAAACTTAAACTCAGTTCAACAAGGAAGAAATTCATTGTTTCATAGACCTGCTAATCCAGAGGTAGGGCAGGCTTCAGGATCAGCTTGATCCAATTGCTCAGGTCCATTCCCAGCGGTTCCTTTAGCTGTGTTTTCCTCCAAGACTTGGCTTCATGCACAAGCTGGCTTATCTCATAGGAGCAAAATGGCTGCAGTGAATAGCCAATGGGTGGAAACAAGCCAACTGTCCATTGACAGATTGATAAGCAAAATCTGGTCTATACATACAATGGAATATTATTCAGCCTTATAAAAGAAGGAAATTCTGACACATGCTACAACATGGATGAACCTTGAAGACAAGCTAAGTGAAATAAGCCACAAAAAGACAAACACTGCCTGATTCCACTTATATGAGGTACCTAGAGTAGTCAAATTCATAGAGATAGAAAGTAGAATGGTGGTTGCCAGGGGCTGGGGTAGGGCGAATTGGGGAGTTATTGTTTAATGGATATAGAGTTTCAGTTTGAGAATATGAAAAAAGTTCTGGAGATGGATGGTGGTGATGGTTGCACATCAATGTGAATGTATTTAATGTCACTAAGCTGTACATTTAAAAATGGTTAAAATGGTCAATTTTATGTTATGCATATTTTACCACAATTAAAAAAAAAATGACTACAGTGGCTTAGGATTCTCACCGCTCTAAAGAGAAGCAATCTCATTTAATGGAAAGGATGTTTCTTTTCCAGACGCCCCTAACAAGTCAACCCTCTCATTAGGGTCACATTCTCTCCTTCCTAAATCATCCCTGTGGCCAGGAAAAATGCTCTTCAGTGATCGGCTTAGGTCTGTGTGCCTGACCCAATCACTGTGGCAAAAGGCTTGGGGTTATCCTTAGACGGGTCAGGCCAACCTTCATGGTAGGGGTGGAGTCAACTTCCCCTGAACTATATGGGGAGGGGTTGTGGGGGGAGGGAGGAGGAGAGTGGGGTAGTGGGGAGAGTGGACACATAAACAAAACGATGGACTTAGTGAGAAGAAGGGGGAGGGAAAATGGAAGCTGGTGGGTATGGCAGAGACTATTGGCCATCCTCCAACACCCATTCTCCCCTCTTCCGGGACACACAACCAGACTACATTTCCCAGGCTTCTTTGCAGTTATGTGTGTCTGAAGGACTAAGTACTGACAAGTGGAATGTGAGTAGAAGGTTTGTGTTTTGCCTCCAGGCCTAAGTCTTAAGGCAGTGGGCCTGCCTCCCCCATGCTCTTTTTACTTTTTCCCCCAGCTTCAACCAGGCAGAGGAGGACATGGCCTCTAAGGGATGGCAGAGCAACACAATGGAAGGAATCTGGGTCCCTAAACAATTGCCCCCAAAACTAGGACCACTTGCTTTGCCATTGTTGCATTCAAGAGAAAGAAATTTCTATCACCTTTAGGCTGCAACAGGGTGGGAAAACTGTGGCCCACTGCTTTTTACAAATAAGTACTGGAAAACATCCATGCTCATTCATTTACATACTGTCCTGTGGCTGCATTCACCCTACAACAGCTGAGTTGAGCAGCTGCAACAGAGACTGTATGACCAGCAACACCAAAAATATTTACTCTCTCCCTTTACAGAAAAAGTTGGCTGGCCCCTGCCTACATCATTATTGAATGTCTTTGTTACAGCAGTCCAGCCTTCCCTTAACTAATGCAGTACATAGCCAACACTGCTCACTACAGGACATGCACTAAAGTATCTTAAAATCTTAAATGATGAATCACTTATTCCCAGTAAATAGCACCTGCCATATGGTTCCTCCCACTTCAGGTGACTGTCAGTCTCAGGGTTGGTCCAGGCAATGCTGCATGAGGCACTGTGGGAAAATTTTCAATAGGGATGAGTAGGCTGAGGACAAATGTCTATTTTATTCCTCCTTAGTGGCTTTGATTTCTTTGGCAGAAGCTGGACCAACTCTCATATTGCAGTTATGAGAAGAGATGTGTGTGGAAACCTGAGTTAACTGGCCCCACACTTATTTCAGTGATGTTTTGAGCCCCTTATAGCTCAGCACCCCAGGAAGCAGCCCATCTAACTCGCCCCTTCATACGCCTCTGAACACTGTTTAGGAGGCTTCTCTTAGGCTGGTTTCTGCCTGCCCACCACTGGCTGTGGCTGACTGGGGGCCTGGAGCACCAGAACAAAGACAGGGCTCTTGACAATCTCTTGGATATAGGCTCAGAGGGGATGGAGGGAAATTCCTTAGGCCAGCATTAGTCCACAGCTCAAGGGGGGAGCCCAAGCACTCAGGAATCAGATGTGTGCCTTTGAATCTCAGCCTCATCGTTTGCAACTGTGTGATCGTAGGCAAATTGCTTAACTTTTCTGTGCTTCAAATTGGGCTGATAACAGTAGTACCTGTCTTATAGGGTTGTTACATGAGATCTTGCTCCACAAATGTTAGCTCTTGGCTCCAGAGTTCTATACCTCTGATCGCTACTAGCTTTAATGGCTGGATAAAATAATTGGGACGTGCGAGCGCCAAGAGGCCTCTGGGTAAAGCAAGCTTGCCAGGAGATGATGCCTGACTGTTCCTGACTGTCTCAGAATTTTGGTATTTGTTTCCCAGTGGGCGGGGCGGGGTGGAGGGGAGGAGTGAGAAGGGAGGGGGAAGACTGCCCAGTAGCTCCTTTCTGCCAACAGTTACTGGCGAGAGATCGGAAGTCCACCAGGTCTGGAAAAGTAATCCCTCAGCCTGATCTGCACTTGAACATTGAACTCTTGAAATGGTGTAGCTCCTAACCAAGAGGAACGCTCTAGCCCAACTAAGCTCTTGGAAAACACCCATTCAATGTTGCTGAGAAGGACTTGGCAAGTCTTTCTTATCCTTGAGACTCTGCTTCAACATCACCTCCCCGGGGAGGCCTGGGATGGGGCAGACCCCCTGAGCCTGCCCACACAGCACCTTGCATGCTCCCATCATAAGCTCAACACACATCTATTTTTGCAGTTTGTTCAACAAATATTTGTTGAGTGCCTACCACGTGCAGTTCTTTGTGTATTGTCTGTCTTCCCACTGGACTCCCTGAGTGAGGGCAAGGTCTTGCCTCCACTGGCTCCCCAGAGCCTGCACCATGCCTAGTCCATGATCTTCTGAACAAGAAGTGAATGACTGAGTTCCCCAAATCTTGGCGATTCTAAAGTATAATCATAGCTAATATGCATTCAGTGCTGCCTGTGCTCCAGGAATGTTGTAAGTGCTGTCTATTCAGCAACTCTGTGAAGTAGAGATTCCCATCCCACTTTTACAGAGGAGGAAATGGAAGCTCCCAACTCTCGCTCTGCCCGAGGTCACACAGTTGGAGGGTGAGATCCGTGTGGTTCAGCCTCCATTCACTAATCATCACACTGCTAACCAGCTTCGCACTAACCATATTGCCCCTCTCTGGGTAGAGACATATATATTATTTTAAATCTTTGATTAGGCTCAGAAAACTAAAACAATAGACTTTGATTGTCTATGTTTTCGCAGCGTGGTCGTGTAGGTGAATCCTGGGACAGCCCCCACCTCCAGGGTCAGAGAAGGTCAGAGGGTCAGGGAGCTGTTCACACTAAGATAAGAGAGTCTGAAGCAGAGCAATCCAGGTGACTTTCCTGCCTTAGGAAGACCAGATACATGGAGTTGATCTCTATGGGGAGGCTGTGTGACAAGATGATGGGGACCCCGTGAGGTCTCCTTCAGATAACAATCTCCTTCCTTTAGGGCCCTACAAGTTGGGCCTGTGGGGCTTCACTGACCTCCCTTCTGATAGGACAGAGGTGAGCTTAGGCCTACAAACATTCCAGCATTTGCATGGCCCGCAGACCTGAGCCTGAGTGTGAGCGGTTGCAGCCCCTCCTGGAAGCCCAGGGCCTGTGAAGGAGCCTCTGGTAAGGCATTTTGCTGTGACCGCTGGGGAAAAGGAACGCTCAAAACACCAAGACTGATCTCTGTCTTCTGCAAGTCAGAAGTTAGCTTTAAAAGAAATGCCCCAATTTTGGCCTCCAGGGGGCTTGGGGGTAGAATGGAACAGAAGATCACGGAGAAGCAAACAGCCCACCTGAGAAAGGGAAAGCCCTCCTTATGCCCTCACCACGTCTGGTGACTGGAGGAAAAGAGGGAAAAGACTAGGGGAAAGCTCAGAGGCAGAATTGGGGTGGGGTCTTTTTTTTTTTTTTTTTTTGAGGAAGATCAGCCCTGAGCTAACATCCATGCCAATCCTCCTCTTTTTGCTGAGGAAGACCGGCTCTGAGCTAACATCTATTGCCAATCCTCCTCCTTTTTTTTTTTCCCCAAAGCCCCAGTAGATAGTTGTACGTCATAGTTGCACATCCTTCTAGTTGCTGCATGTGGGATGCGGCCTCAGTGTGGCCGGAGCAGCGGTGCATCGGTGTGCGCCTGGGATCCAAACCCGGGCCGCCAGTAGCGGAGCGCGCGCACTTAACCACTAAGCCACGGGGCCGGCCCCAGGGCAGGGTCTTAATAAACTTAACTCTCAGAAATAAAAGCAGGGACCGGCCCGGTGGCTTAGTGGTTATGTGCGAGTGCTCCACTGCTGGCGGCCCGGGTTCGGATCCCAGGCGGGCACAGACGCACCGTTTGGCCGGCCACGCTGAGGCCGCATCCCACATACAGCAACTAGAAGGATGTGCAACTATGACATACAACTATCTACTGGGGCTTTGGGGAGAAAAAGGGAAAAAAAAAGGAGGAGGATTGGCAATAGATGTTAGCTCAGGGCCGGTCTTCCTCAGCAAAAAGAGGAGGATTGGCATGGATGTTAGCCCAGGGCTGATCTTCCTCAAAAAAATAAATAAATAAATAAAATAAAATAAGAGCAGTGTTCAGGGCCCACCTTCTCAGAGGGAGTGAGGACCAGCAACCAGGGCAGGAGGTATGAGAACTCAGTTCGGTTCTAGAACCTTTGTAACCTCATGCTGGCTATTTTGATGATTGCTTGCCTGATTTCCCAGAGGAAAACCAGCCCAGGGAAGGAGGGTCAGTGAGCCTCTGCTGGAGGCAGAAAGAGGGGAATTCGGCATTCCACTCCCCAGCTATGTGCAGGGCCAGACAGGAGAGTGACAGCTTTCCCCACAGAGAGGACGCTCAGCAGGGTCCTTGGGGAGTTGATCAAGGAAGGAAGGCAGGGGTCACCGGGGGGCCCGTGGGTCTGAGAAGAGGCCTGGAGGGTTACAGAGGCAGGCCCAGCGCAGGGGGTGGGGCCTGGGGCATGGGTTCTATAATGACGCAGAGCCGAGCACAGTGGAAACAGCCTGGCTCAGGAAACTCACAAACCGGTGTGTGAATCCCTCCACCTCCAGCTAGCAGGTCACTAGCTGTGTGCCCTTTCTCTGTCTCCTCTGATCATGTCTGAGCCTCAGTTTTCTCATCTGGAAAATGGAAGTAATCCAGTAATTGTCACGAGAAACATGAGACCCTAACTGTACCCAGCAATACAGGGTCTGGTGGAAAGTGAAGGCTCAGGAAATGCCGGTTGTCCTGCGGCCTCCCCCATCACCTTCCCCGGGCTGCAAGGCTGTCCTCACTCTCACTCCAGGCCCCTCATAAACCAAGCCAAGGTCAAGGCTGCAGCCCGCAGTGAGAGCAGGGCCCTGCTTGTGGGAGTTCACTGAACCTGTCAGCCTGCCCTCCTTGGCGTGGGCTGAGGTCCGTGGACTCAGTGGCCCAGGATGCATGGGTTATGCCGAGGCTTGGCACCTGGGTGTGCATTCCCGGCATCCTCGGGCAGCCTGAGATGCGGGTTATTGCCTTAGGCCTTGGCACTGTGGGGGCAAATGATGTGAGTCAGCTTCCCTCCTGCACAGACTTGGCCAGCCTTACAGAATTCCTGCCAGCCCAGCCTGCCCCCGGTCCCAGCCACGTTTCACCTGGGCCAGCTGTGTTCCCATTTCTGCACCTCATTCCCTGCCCAGCGGGCACGGCTGCTGAAGGGAGCACTGCATGCTGCGAAGGACCTGCCCCAACAGGCGCACGTGGTAGGAGCCCTCGGTCTCTTCTGGGCTCACACCAACGCAAGCCTGGCATCCAGCCCCACGCTAGCTGCCCGCCAGCTTCTATGTTTCATTTGCTTATCGCCATATGTTTTGGAGGCTTCTGGGAAGCGAGTCTCCACCTGAAGGAAATCTCTGGCTCTGGAGACCTGTGACCCCTGAGGCTTTGAACACTCAAGAGAGCCCAGTGCACAGTCGGCCACCTCAGGCCCAGGGGTGGGCACAAACCACCTCTGTGCTGCAGGCTTGCAGAGGCTCCTTGCCTGCCTCTCCAAAGCAGTCGTCTTCACGAGAAGATGAGCCCTCCCAAGACAGAGCTCATCGGCGGGACCTGCGCGGAGCAGCCACCATCTGGGGGTCAGTGCTGTGCAGGTCTCCTGCTCCATCTGAAAAGAGAAATTATGGGCATTTTGTATTTCTCCCATAATTCATTTGGATAGGAAGATTATTCAAGCAAATTGTGGATATGTTCTTGTGATGACTTATTAGCAGAAACCCCAAATGTACCCCAGTTTGAGAAGAAAGGATGGAGAAGTATCTTCTGTAACATCTCTGCTCAATAAATAACTGTTAAAAGCACACATTATCTGGCAATGTCCAATTTTTGAAAATTGTAATATAGATGTTAAAAACCCCTGTGAAATTTGGTAGAATCATAAAAGAAGTAGGTTTAAAATAGTGAATTTGGAAAAAATAAAGAAAAAAAACCCCACCTTAGTCCCACCACACAGAGATAACCGTTTTGGTGCATATTTTGGTGTGTTCAAGATATTATACCATAGACACTACTTTGGGTCATGGTTAGCATTCTAACCTAAGCATTTCCCCAAGTCAATCAATTAATGCTCATTGAGATGATTTTTAATTTTTAATGACTGCAGAGTAGCCCATTGTATGGTTGAACAGAAGTTTTTTTAACCATTCCCTTTTTGACATTTAGGTTGTTTCTACTTTTTACTCTTATAAAAAATGTTTAATAACCATCTTTGCACATTTATCTGAGAACATACTTAGGATAAACTTCCTAAAAGTGGAATTGCTGGGTCACAGAGTAAGAACATTCTAAGGTTCCTGGTACATCCTGCCTTTGCTGGTTTCGTCCTTTGCTTCTATGAAAACCATTCCTACCCTGAGACCAGGGACGCATCTGCCTGGACTTTCAGTAATGTTACAATTTGTCATTATGTGTTTGCATTATGATCCACGTGGACTAATCATAACACGAATAATAATACTAGTTAATATTTATCAGGTGGGTACTTTGAGCTGGACACAGGGCTAAGGACTTACATGCATTATCTCACATAACCTGTACAATTGGCTAGGAGGCAGGAACTATATCCTCTTCCTACTATAAAGAAACAGAGATTTTGAATTAACTTGGTCCATGGGATGAGGTGGGGATCTAACTTTATTTTCCCATATTATTCCAGCATCATTTACTAAACAATAATCAGTCTCCCACTGATTTGAACATCGCATTCATCATATACTACTAATGTCCTTTAACACACAGAGTCCGTTCCTGGGCTTTCTTCTCTATTGAGCTGTCTGTCCTTCTTCCAACCCTCTCTGTTTTCATCATTGAAGCTTTATAATGTATTTTAATACCTAGGAGTGCAAATCAACCCTCTTCTTTTCTTCCCAGAAATTTCGTAGTTCTACTCATACATTAATTTTTCCAGGTGAATTGTTCCATGTAGATTAAAAAAAAAAAACAACTTTAGATATTTTTATTAGAATTGCATAAAATTTCTAAATTTGGCCAATGGTATTTTACAGTATTAAGAGTTCTCAATGTGGCGTGTTTTATCATTTATTTAATGTCCCTCAGTGTAGTTCGGCAGATTTTTTATTTTGAGGACTGTGCATTTCCTGTAAACTTTATTGCTTGGTGTTGCTAATGTAAATGGGACCTTTCTCTCTCTCTCTTTTTTTTTTTTTAGGTGAGGAAGATTAGCCCTGAGCCAACATCTGTTGCCAATCCTCCTCGTTTTGCTGAGGAAGATTGGCCTTGGGCTAACATCCGTGCCCATCTGCCTCTACTTTATATGTGGGACGCCTGCCACAGCATGGCCTGATAAGCGGTGCATAGGCCCGCACCCAGGATCCGAACCCACGAACCCCAGGCCGCCAAAGCGGAGCGTGGGAACTCAACCGCTACACCACCAGGCCAGCCCTGAATGGGACCTTTGGCAGTACTGGCCCAGCTCCTGGCCATGGCTGTGCTGAGCAAACCCCAGAACCCAAGAAGAGGAGGCCCCATCAGGTGGGTACAGCTGCAGGAGGGGGCACAGAGGGGTTTTGCCTGCTTACAGCAGTGGTTCCTCCTGTTTGAGGTCAGAGAGTCCAGTAAAGACTATGGACTCTGTCTCAGAAAAATGTCCAAAATGCTGCCAGCATTTCCAGAAGATTCATGGACTGCCCCAAAACATGTCCAAGGACCTAACTAACACCTCTGCATTAAAAAGTTGGTCCAGCTGTGGATTCCTCCAGGTGGGCAGTGCCAAGGGCAGAAGTCCTTGGCTGTGTAACCTTGGGTGAGTCACTTCCCTCTCTGAATCTTTATTTTCTCCTGGAGAAAAATTATCTGCTCAGGCCAGTTATAGCATTGTTTGGGGATCAACTGAGATCATGTTTGTGAAAGTGCTTTGACAACTGCAGCTAAGTAACACAAAAGTAAGAGATAATTAATACCAGGAAAGGGAATATAATGAGGTCCAGCTCTGATATGCGGTGAAGCCATCTGAGTTTCTTAGAGAGTGTTATTGGCTCCCGCGCCACCGCTGCCCTCTGTGAACTTGGCCTTTGCCCCCAGGAAAGGCTGATAAAAGCCTTTACTGCTCTCCACATCTGACGTTATGAGGTTGTTATGCTGACTCAGCTAAAACCACGATTAAGTGGCTGGATGTTGAAAAAGAAGTGTTGGGGCTCGTGGTTCACAAATATGTTTCTGGGTTGTTATAAGAATTAATAATTAACCCTTTCCTGGGGCTGGCCCAGTGGCACAAGCGGTTAAGTGTGCATACTCAGCTGCGGTGGCCCAGGGTTCGCCGGTTCGGATCCCGGGCACGCACTGATGCACTGCTTGTCAAGCCATGCTGTGGTGGCGTCCCGTATAAAGCAGAGGAAGGTGGGCGGAGATGTTAGCTCAGGGCCAGTCTTCCTCAGAAAAAAGAGGAGGATTGGCATCAGATGTTAGCTCAGGGCTGATATTCCTCACAAAAAATAAAAAAATAATTAACCCTTTCCTACATGCTGGAGGAGAACGGCCAGGAGGCTTAGAGAAGCCTTGCACAGAGCCATTGACAGCAGGATGGGCCATCAGGTGCATGGTGAGTCCTGGCTCTCTGTGACCACAGGCTGGCCCTCCTTTCTGACCCCGGCATTCCCACTGTAAAATGAAGGGCTACACTCCATGAAAGTGAATTTGCAGCTGAAAAATTCTGCAAAATGTAATAAATCCAAACGACTTATGAGAGACTTTAAAGGTCTTCTATGTTGGCCTTCTGCTCCCAGCAGTTGATGCCACCTTACCTCATGCCCCAGCTTGAACGTGGGGCTCTAGACATATCAGCCTCTGTGTGTGTGTGTGTGTGTGTGTGTGTGCGCGCATGGTGGGCGCAGGGATGGGAGAGGAGGGCAAAAGAGCAGTCACTGGAAACCTCTTTCTAAATACAAATGGCTGCCCCCTTCTCCCCAGGATAAATCTGAGTAGGGGAAGGGATATGCCACATTGGTCTTCCATCCACCCACATCCACATCCCGACTCTCCAGGACAGTGGGCAGAGGGCAGGGCAGCAAGGGGATTAGCAGGAGTGTTTTTGAACACCCCATTCTCAAAACCACCTCCCTACACGGGCTCCCATTTGGAGGACAGGAGGAAAACGCTGCCCTTCTTTCATCCTCTCCACCTGAGAAGAGGCCTCCGTATGAGGCATGGAACGTCTTTCTGACTTCCTAGACCCTGGTTCAGTGGCTGGCATACAACAGGAGCTTAATAAAAACTCTTGGACAAATGAGGGAGGCCTTCTCCCACGCTTTGCTTAAACCTTCTCGTACCCTTCCTCTGCTCCCTGTGTGCCAATTTGGTGTCTTCTCTCCCGACTTCTGCTCAAATTGCACCTCCCCAGGGTACCTCCAACAGAACCCTCACCCCTCCCCAGCTTTGTGGCCCCAGCCCTGTGTTCCTGCTGATCCCACTAAGAAGCTGCCTATGTGTTCGCTCTCTTAAATGGCAGTAACGACTATTTATTGAGCAGTATTACAGATTATCTTTGCTTAAAAAAAATGCATGCACTCTGCCCAGATGAGCAAAGTTGTGGTTTCTGTTTCCTGTAATGAATCTAATAAATACTGTCACAATCTCCACCTAGTAGGGCAGTGAGAGAAACATTCAATAGGCTAATTAATTGACTGGTTTGGGGGAAATATTCAGTGAATTCAAAGTTCAACTCTAATGAGCCATTTTACCCCTTCTGGTCCACTTGGTAATGTGGCATCAGAAAAGCAAATAGTCCTCATGTCATTGCTCAGGGTAGTGGTGGGGACAGATCCCCAGCTGGCCCTTGCATGGCTCTCCACTTCAGGTGACCATCTGTCTGGTCCATGAGCTAGGCTGGTCCAGTCTGTCCCTGGCCATCCTGGCGACATCTGCTACTGGCACCCATGGCGGGTGTAACCCCTGGCCTGTTCTCTTGGTGAGGACAACCCACTGGCCACCTCCTCTGTTCCCCAAAGCTCTGCTGACCTCTAACGCATGGTTGTAACTCCCATTCAGCTCAAGACCCAGCCAGATTCTTACTAGAAATTTGTCATGGGGACAGGCAGGAAGCTGGGTGGTAGACACATGGGACACATGTCTCTACCATGTGTGTAGACATTACATGGTGCTAAGGGCTTTGGGAAAGTGAACCAGGCCCTCTCCCACCCCCACGCTGTCAGAGTCCCCAGCACAGGGCTTCCCCTGCTCCCTGACTCCTCCACTACCAGAGTTCTAGGTGGGGATCAGGGCACCAAGGACCCTCTGCTTCTGCCTCTCCCCTGTCTCTTCAGCTTGTCTCCTCACTGCGGAATTCAGCCTGGAGCAGGAAGGCCAGTGCACATGAGTCTAACCACCCCCCTCCCCACCTCGGCCCATCTTCCTCCCCACTCTCCCAATTCTGTGGCCCGGAAGGGGAGTGCTCGTCTCGCTTCACTCTGGGCCGTGCTGTCCCTCACACCCTCGCTACCGGAAAGTGGTCCACAGACAGCAGCACCAGCAGCACCTGGGAGCTTGTTAGAGAGGCAGATTCTCAAGCCCCTCCCTGGACATCCTGAATCGGGATTCGCATTTTGACAAGAGGTCCAGGCGACTCACGTGCACATTAGAGTTTGAGGAGCAGAACTGCCTACCTCACGTCCTGGCTGCTTTCCGTCCTTGTCTGAGGTCAGACTTTGCATCTGGTCCTCTAGTCCTGGTTCTCGATACAGTAACGGGAGCCGAGCAAATTTAGGAAATCCTTTTCTCTCTTGCCGAAGCCCGACTTACAGATGCTGCAGATGCAAAAATCTCGCCTCGGCACCTTGGACGTCACAAGCTGAACGGTGACTTTTTCTTTCTCTTGACGTTCTGACTGTAACAATCCTAATCCTCTCCAGGGCATCCTTCTTGAAAATAGGGGTAGGGGAAAAGGCAAAGGTATAGAACTCTGAAAAACACACTAACACATTTCAGTAGCTTTTGCTGACTTGAGCCTGGGTGATACCAGCAGCCTATGTGGACGAGAAAGGGGAGAAAGAGCCCTGGGCCTCGGCGTTGCACATACTGCACAGTTTCCTCTTTATAGGGGTGCAAAGGAGAGGTCCCCTAACTTAGTACCCAGATGGTTCCACATTTCCTGAGCAAGTGGACTGCCTCTATTTTACAGGCCTATAGGGGCTAACTAAGCATTTTGCCCCTTTTGCTTTGGCTACTAGGAAGCTTAAAGCCAAATTTGTGGCTCAACAATAGTGTGTGATTATGTATGATGCTCAGTAGGACTAACTCCATTCCTGGCTCTACCTTTCCTCCTTCCTTTTAGTACATGCATTTTATTAAAACCTACGTTTTTTCATAAGCCATTTTAAATCTTTCTTGAAGCCAGGCAGAATAAATTCAGGTACAGTTCTAGATCCCTGACTACAAATTTTCCCACTTAATCTTCATGGATATTACTGTCTCTTTTTTCCAGATGAGGAAACTGAAGCTCAGAGAAGTTCAAGAAACAAGCCAAAGGCAGGGCAGCAACCGAGTGTCTCAGTCAGTTGTCTCGGCTCTCTGCATTCAGAGTTCGGCCCCCAGTAGGGAAGCACTTGGACCTGGTTCTCGTGGCAGGTGGGACAACGCTGTGCCAAGAGGGAGAAGAGGGGAGATTCATACCAGCCCTGGGACTCTCCACCAGCATCATGGGGATTTGCCCAGCATGCTCCAGGGGGCAGCCAAACACTGGTTGGGAGCCTTCTTTATGTATGTCCACTATTTCCCCAGTTTATTGACCACGAAGGTTCATGAGGGCCGAGCTGGGGCCAGTGATTCTATGACTGGAGCAGGCGAACTGCTTTGTGCCTGTTCGCCCATGAGGCCCTAAAGTTCTTAACACGGGGGCTGAGTTCCCCACATGCTGGGTACTCCCAGAAAGCTGGTTCCCTTCAAGACTCAAGGTAAGGCTGCCCTCCTAGAATGGACATAGGGTGAATGCAAAAGATGACACAAGGCAGCTATTTAAAAAAGAATGAAGAGGGGCCAGCCGGTGGCTTAGCGGTTAAGCGCGCGAGCTCCGCTGCTGGCGGCCCGGGTTCGGATCCCTGGCCCGCACCGACGCACCGCTTCTACGGCCATGCTGAGGCCACGTCCCACATACAGCAACTAGAAGGATGTGCAGCTATGACAAACAACTATCTACTGGGGCTTTGGGGGAAAAATAAATAAATAAATAAATAAAATTATAAAAAAGAATGAAGAGAATTTGTATGTACCAACAAGAAAGGATTATTGTTCATTGAAAAAAGCAAATTAAAGAACAGTATTAAGATCCTATTTGAGTGTGTCTTAAATACACGTACACAGATACATACATGTAGACACACACAACACAGACCCCCATACACACAGACACCCCACCCTGATGCCCCACCACCACCACCACAGAGGAGGTCTGGAAGGAAATACCAAACACCAAATTATTAACAGCTACTTCTGGAAAGAGAGACAGAAAGCGGGGTTATGGGTGAGGGAACTTTTACTATATATATATTTCCATATTATTAGAATTTTTTACATTGACGTTCTCACTTCGTATTTAAGGGAAAATTGATTTTTTTTTTCACGTAATGAATAAAATCAGCCACTGGAAACATTTCCTGTGAATGTGTGCCTAAGATTACAGGACACCCCGTTCCATCAAGAGGGCCAGTGTGTTGCCTCAGAGAAAGTCGAGGCAGGCAGAAGGAGGTGGGATTGGCTTCCTGGCTGGGTGGTCGTAGGGAGGCAAGTGAAGCAGCCGTAGGTATGTGGAGTTTCAGCAGCTCGAGCAGAGCTGCGGAGCCCCAGAGCTGTTGCTGTGGTCATGCTGTCAGAAATGTAGCAGAGGAGACTTGGTGGAGGTAAGCAAGGGTGCCCCTACTGGCCCCTCTGAATATGGTGTTGAACCCAACGTTTCCGATGTAGGAGACTCCTAGGCAGCTGGCCTCTGCTCCTCCAGTGGGGGGTGGGGGAGGTGGGGCAAAGAAAGCCAGGGTTATGGGCAAGGCCGACCCTCACACACCCACAGATTCCACCCGCTAGCCACCAGCATGCACATCCCTCTGGGAGGGCTGCTTTCATCATCCTCCTCGCTCTGAAATGGATCCATTAAGTATGGGTCCCTATTTTCCCAGCCACTAAGTCACGATGAACAATAATCCTGTTTTTTGTTTTTTGTTTTTGTGAGGAAGATCAGCCCTGAGCTAATACCCATGCCAATCCTCCTCTTTTTGCTGAGAAAGACTGGCTCCAGGCCAACATCCGTGCCCATCTTCCTCTACTTTTTTTATATGGGATGCCGCCACAGCATGGCCTGACAAGCGGTGCACTGGTGCGCGCCCGGGATCTGAACCCGGGCCACCAGCAGCGGAGCACGTGCACTTAACCGCTACCCCACAGGGCTGGCCCCAACAATAATCCTGTTTTATTGGCACAGATAAATTTTCTCCTTTCTTTTCTAAACAGCTGCCTTGTATCATCTTTTATATTTACACTGAATTCATTCTAAGAGAGCAGACTTACCTTGAGTCTTTGAGGGAACTAACTTGCCAAAAGGAATGGGCTTTGTCTTGGGAGGAGAAGGGTCATCTGGAAACATGAAATATCTCAGGGGAGGACAGGCCCGAGTGAGGTGGCCCTGGGGAGGGTCCTGGGCACCTGGGCTGGGCTTTGGAGGAAATGGAGAGCCATAAGGTGGAATGGAAGACGCTGAGGAAAGTGGGGGCGGCACCTACTCTAGAGCCATTTGGCCTGGGGTCCTACTGGGTCACTTGAAAACCATCTCTCAGGCCTCCCCACCGCCAACACGAACCCATCTCTCCTAGCATACGGGTCTCGAAGACCACTGGACCCAAACTACGCCAGCTCTACATCCATCCTTCCTTAGTCGTTCAAATGTCTTGGCTAAAGCCATGGATTATCACCCTCAACCCATCATTATGGGAAACTAAATGGCTTGGGAATGAAACTAAGCTTTTGCTGTCTTGTGAAGGCAGGCAGTAGAGGTTATAGCCAAGAGCACGAACTTTGAAGTCAAAAATGTCACCTCAGAAACTAGCAGTGCCTCTTCCTAGCTCTGATCTCTGAGCTTCAGTTTCCCGCATAAAATGTGACACTAATGATGCCTGTTTCTCAGGAGGTGTTGTGAGGATTGAATGAAATAATGAGAATAAGGCATTTAACCAACACCTGGCATGTAATCTCTCAGTGATAACCAGTCACACTGGCTCTATCGCGTGTGGGATTTCTGGTCTAATAGAACCATGGCGCCACCTGGTGGTTGCTGCCTCTCAGAACAGGGGGTTACTCATCCTCAAATCCAGCGACTCTTTTCAAGTGCCTATGAGCAGGTTTTGGTTGGTTGAACTCGTTGTTTAAACACGGAAAGCCTGTAAAGGTAAGCACGTGTTGGTGTCTAGCAGAACATCTTAGAATGATCTTAGAAAGAGATGCTGGAGAAGCGTCATTTGGGAAGACTCCCTCCACCTCCCCATGGAAAAGATCCCCTTCTAATCTGCCATCATTGCCAAATCCCCCGGAAGCTCCCAGCTTTAGGGGTGAACAGGAAACAAGGTTTTGTTGGCTTTAGAGTGGAGACAGGGGATGCGTAATCAGATTAAAAACCTTTCTCCTCAGTTTCCGAGCTTCTGCCCACTTTCAAGGCAGCCTCCTCCTCTTCCTGCTACACCCCTCATTACCACCTCTTCTGAAATTGCAACCCCCACATTCCCCACTAGCCTCTCCTGCAGCATCCTGCTCCTCAGCACTAACATGCTCTATATGTTGCTTGTTTACTATCAGGCCCTATTTGAATGGAATCTCCTTGAGGGCAGGGAGTTCAGTGTTCCTTTGTTGCTATATCTTCACACCTGAAACAGTGCCTGGCTCATAGCAGGTGCTCATTTACTGTTTGTTGATTGAAGGAAGGAAGGAAGGAAAATGAAGGTGGAGTCTAAGACGGGGAAAACCAGAGAAGCTATCTCAGGATGCCACAGATTTAAAAATAAAAAGAAAACATTATTTTCTAAGGTAGGAAAGGAGTTTCCTAAAGAAAGGGCTGGTTTCATGAGAGTGAGACCAGGGCAGTCACACAGGCCCCACTGTAGAAGGACCTGGCATTCAGAAGGGCCTGGCACCTGGGGTTTAATGCTCTGTGGTTGCAGTCTTGAAAGTCTTAATAATTGCGTCTTTGAATTTCTGTTTTGGAAGTCAAGTTCAATGGGACAATGTGCATGTGGCGGGGCTTGGAGCCTTAGTTCATGCATTATCCTGCCTCCTGCCACCAGCTTCCCCCACCCCCAGTGCACCAGGTCCCACCCAGCCTCCCCTTCCTGCCCATGCCCCATGACTGCTGCCTACTCTGCTCCCAGCAGGGGCCTGGGCATGGGCAAGGGAAGGGTCAGGGTTGGGTGCCTATGCCCCCAAGCATCTCAGGGCAGGGCATGGCAGCATCTGCCCACCAGTGCTTTTCCCTCCTCCTGGTGCTGGTAGCCCCATGGCATGCCTGGTAGATGGCCAGCTGGAGGCCATATCTTGGCAGCGGTGATCCAGGTACCCTGATCCAGATACAAAGTCCTAGCTTGGAGGTGTAAAGATCCTTGTGGTGACCTACCTGCCGTGGGTTGCGGCAGTGGGCCTGAGGGAAAGGAAGACACCTGGCTCGACTTCTCCAGCCTGGCAGTGTGTAGGTCTGGTGGCTGGAGAGAGGGGGAACCAAGCAGGCAGCAGAGTCAGGGGTCCCCAGATGCCTGTGACAGGGCTGTGTGTGTGTTTGTCTCTTCTGGCCAGCTTGAAGCACCCTCCTGGGATGAGCCACAAAATACAAATTATGTAATTTCAGTGATTCAACACATGAGTTAAATGTGCTATTTGCATTTAAAAGTGGCTTCACACAATATAAAAGATGAATAGGAAAACTTAAATTTTTTTTTTTTTTTTTTTGCTTACAACATTAAATAGCAAATAATGCCATAGTAAGCAGAGAGATCTTGGAAGAAAGGAAAAGGCTTTATATGAACCTTTAATGGTGCTTGTTCCCTGCTTTTTGAACAAGGAGCCCCACATTGTTATTTTGCACTAGGCCCTGCAAATCATGTAGCTGGCCAGGAGTTATTCTCAACATTTGTATCAAAGTGGTCCTGTTAGGATTAATCTATGGACATACCATAAAGGCATGGGAATCAGTTTCTGATTGTGTTTGGATAATATCATTTGTCTTTGATGGAACTACATGACCAACTGGGTATAAACCTATAATAAAATAACTAACACAGGGGCTATTTCTTCCCATTTATTATTAACCCTCATAACTTGGACTTATTTCACAAAACTAAAAGGATTAGCATTGCCAGGAAAACATCACATGAAAAATGTGATGGGCACAGCAAGGACTGCTAATTCATATTAAAAGGCAGACATATTAGAAAAAATCCACTAAAACCAAAATGTTTCCTTCAAGGGTGAAGTGTATTCCAACAAGTTGTAGCTTAGATCGGGTTTCTAGAGTGGCCCTACTGACATTTTGTTGGGGGCCCATCCTGTGCACCGTAGGATGTTTAGCAGTATCCCCAGCCTTTACCCACTCAATGCCAGCAGCACCCCTCCTCCCAATCATGACAATTAAAAATTGCCAAATGTCCCCAGGGGGGCAAAACTGCCCCCAGTTAAGGACCACTGGCTTAGGTGTACTAACGAGATGGGTAGTAAAGTGCCATTACAGCTCTTGTGAGCATCAGATTGATGTACTCGTCCCTACCCTCCAAGGCCTATGAATCACAAACACAGACTCGCTCCAACTAAGAGATCAACAAACCCAAGAGACATAAATATAAGGAAACTAAAGAACTCTTTTATTTAGTGAGAAAGAGGTGGGTAAATGACAGCTAGCTCATATACTGTTAAAAAGAATAAAAAGGAAAAAAAGAACATAGACATCACAGTGATGAATTTTCACAAAGGTGACAGATTTGTACTACAGAGCAATGGGATATTTATAAGCAAGATGGCATGGTATTAGTAACTAGTTTGTATCCAATTAGATTTTCTAAGCTCAAGAACATTTAAAACCTCAGACTTAAATTTTAAATGTAGACAAGACAATTGTAAGCACACCACTCAGTCATTTAAAACGTCTAAGTACTACTCCCGGGTAAATATTTTTTTCCTGACATTATTTTCCCCCAACATTTAGAAGGTAACATTTCATGTTCCCGTAGTAATCACACACAGGATTAAAAGCCCAACCAACCAAGAAAGTGTCATTCTTTCTATAAAGTGTTCTTAATAAAGGAAAGAAAAATTAAAGATGTGGACATTTTTACAATTGTTGCTGAACAACAGCAAAAGCAATTCCAAAATATGCTTACTATACAAAAATGCATGGCTCACAGAACCAAGTATATACAGCCACAGCAGTTGAATATCAATCTTTAAAGGGTCGGCAATATTTAATACTGTACACAGCCCCGTGTCTCTCGGCTGGGCTAGCGCATGCCTAGAATCTGTCTGCTTTTCAGCTGGTAATTTTTTTCAATATCTGATAGGGCTTGAGCACGCAGCTGAGCAGCATGAAGCCTTTTTTTCAGGTCTCTGCACTTGGATTTGGAGGTGAGCTGACTCTCAGAATTCTCAGTCCTCAGGACGTTCTCTTTACTTTCCCCACTGAAATGAACTTTCTTCTTAATTATCGAGGATGGAAGATCCAAAAGTTCTTCAGAAAAAAAAAAGAAAACGGGTTTTGAGTTACTTGAACAGAGTTCAACTCCTCCATACTTATCAGACTTATCAAAAATATTTATTTTACAGGTCATATTTGAAATCTGGATACCTGCCTTGTTTTCTCTGGGATGGGAGGTAGGGGCATGAGGCTGGCAGAAATCAATCAGCCTTTTAATCCACAGCACTGAAAAAATACTTCTGGAAGGTGCCAAAAATCAAAGAACGTATGTTTTATTCTCTTAGCAATCAACTTTTCTCTTAAGGTTAAATGCACTGGGGATTAAGGGCCACAATATAAAACTTCCGGAAATCAGTGTTATTTATCTCTATTCTTGAAAACAAGTGCCATTCTACCCAGAACACATTACTTCCAGAAAAATATGGAAGCAGAAGCTCTTACAGAGAGCACCTACAGTTTTGGTTAAATATTCAAGAACACTTATTTCAAAGCAGCTTAACTGAGCAGAAACTTGTTTGAAAAAGAACCTAAACAAATTCAGTGTGGAAAAGGTAAATCAAGTAACAGTGTAGTGAAAAACGTGAATTGTGTTTTTTACATGAAAAAAAAATTTAAAGTAATAACTCTAATTAGCTACTGACAGAACTCTCGGGAGGTCGCGGACTTGCAGGTTTGAGTTCCAGAACCTTTTAATTTTTCCTTTGTGCCAATTTAAAAGAAATATGTTCAAATATTTACTGATCTCACCGTCCGGCCCATTGTGGACCAAACAGAGGCCCTATTCTAGTAGGAGGAGTAGACCACAAACAAATAAACAGGTGCACATGAGGAACATCTGAGGGTGAAAAATAACACCGAGAAAGGGAGACAGAGGCGCTGGGTGATGTTTGCAGTGATGAAGCCTCAGAATAAGGTGACTTGAGCAGAGACCTGATGAAAGCGAGGAAGCAAGAAGCCACGGGACTAGCTTGAGGAACCGCGCTCCTGGCCCAAGAAAGGGAAAGGCCTTGAGGTAGGAGGAGGCTGCGCAGAAAAACACTGCCTTCCAGTTGTCCCGTGCCTTCCTGCTTCACACATTGTTTCTGCTGCAAAGCAAACTTGATTGCTTCTAGACCTTAACCTATTGTTTCAAATAGATCCACCTTTCATTACCACCAGGACACAGTACAAATTGGTATACGCTTGTAAACCAACAATGTAAATTGTGGTAAATCTCACTAATGGCATAGCAACCACCCTGGCACCAAGGGACAATATTTTGATCATCAATGCTTTCCAACGAAAGATTATAAATCAAAAAGGGGAAAATAATAAATAAATGGCAAGCAATAGGATATACTGGAGTATATGAGGAAGCCATTTGGTATAAAACTAATTCAGCCTGACATCATTTTTCCAAAAGAGCCTGATGTGGCCATTGAGCATGCATTGTATATCTGCTTTAAGCATTTACCACGTCCTCAAGACAAGAACAAATGCCCTTAAGATAAAGATGTAACTTCCCCCACAGTGGCACTTCCTTAAGGATAAGCATCTCTCCCTAGGCTAGGAATTGACTGCTGCGCTCACCCTGTGACCACCCAGCTCAAGACAACAGACCTGCTACCTGCTGTGTCCATCGATCACTGTGCTGACAGGGCAATCTTGTGACTACTGTAAAGGGACATTGCAATCACGTGATACATGCTCTTTGATGGTATATAACCACTCTGTACACCCCACTTCTTTGGAGTGCTCCATTCCTTTGTGGAAGGACTCTCTCGGGCTATATGGCCCTCAAATCTGGTTCATAATAAACTCACCCCAAGTTTGATTTATAGATTGGTTATGGATTATTTGGGTTGACACTAAGAACACCTTTAAAGAAGATGTTGCTGCTGACTGTGAGGATCTCCTTATATTTATGATGTTTTCCTCCTTTCTGAATTTTATAGCCCAAAGACAGGGATGGGATATTTCCAACTGTCCAGAGTTCACAATGGCACCCAGTCCCCACTGCTTTGTTGCTTATCTTATGGCTCTGACACACTCAGGACTTTAAAATATCTCCTAGCCCCAGAGGATACTCATTTCTACAGCTCATTTTAAGTATTTGCCATGATTCGTGTACAGGTAGATTCCAATACCTACCTACAAAACACACCATCCTTCTCTAGCTCAAAGATTCTCAGGGCAAGATGTAAATAAACTCTTTAACTGGAAGAGCCGTCCCCAACAGGGCCTTCAAGAATTCTTAGCAATGGGTTTGATGCATGAAACTCAGTCAGATAAAAATTTCTCCTCAGTCTATCACAGAAATCATGATTTAAGTCTATTTTGTCTTTATGGATGGCAGTGTGGAATCTAAGAAAAGCTGAAATAAATATTATAAAAGTACTGAAATGGTGGATAGCAATATTGAGAAAAAAGAAAGAAGATATTCTAACAGAGATGAAGCCAAAGTTTTATATAATCTTTGTTCCTTTACTTCCATCACTAGCTTCATTTATTTCCACCACTTAACACTTTAAAGTTATTGTAATCATCAAACTAACTTAAGTAGTTTTTTTGTCTGTTCCATCTACAAAATGCTGTTGTGCTCACTGAAGTGACCAAATTCTCTTAGTTTATTCCAGATGGAAATGAGGCCTTCATAGATGCTGTCCTACATGGCATGAGGGAGCCCTAAGAACTCTAAGTTTCACTGGAAAATTCAGACACTCAATTTTTAAAATCAGTAGAAGACTTTTTAAAATAATTTGTGTCGTAAAGAAATCAAGAGAAAAGATGTTTAACACTTTGAATTTTCTATAATCTTAAACAGTAGGTTAAATTAGACTTAGGGTTTCTGTGAAATGAAGAAAACCTGTGAGAAGCTGGTTCACTGGTACACACACTAAGCCCCTCTGACCAGAGTGATGGGACAACGCCCACAAAGGCAGGGCCCTAAAAAGGCTGGCTGTCTACGTACTAGACCCTGAATAACAAGGGAAACACACAGAGTGTACGTAGATACTAAACAATCCAATTTTGACAGACACACGTTTCAATTTGAACAGGTCTTAGCAAAGATCCAAAAGTGATGGCCTGTTCTACAGTTGGTCTATCACATCTTTTAAGCCATACTTTCTATGAAGGATGTGGCATGTATTATTTGGTCATGTGGCAACAGTAAAATGCTAGGATTTTTACTTGAAAATGGAGAGCAATGTACCGTTTTGATAATATACCCAGAAAAAAATCTGAAATGCACAGCATTTTTTAAATGTCCTTATTTTTAAAGATAGATATCAAATACTAAACACATGGTTTGATAAGGGAAATAAAATAGAAGATGAAATCATTATGACTCGCTGCCTCAGGTCTATGAACCCAGTAAATAAATCTCTGCTATAACAGAATTCTTACTTCTAGTGAAATGTATATATTCAATTAACTTCATCTTAAAATTCCAGACATTGTAAATTAAAAGGCTACGAAAGCCACCGTGGGGGCAACGCTGTGCTGGTTTCTTCATCTGTGGCAGCAGCTGCTGTTTACTGAGTTGATTCTCATACCTGGTCTACTGGCCAGCGACAGGAACTTGTGTTCCTTCAGCAGGCTGTAATTCTTCAACAGACTGTCTGCTCTAGCAAGCTTGTCCTCAGCCAGTCTCTCACGAACACAAAGCTCACGTTCCTTCTCTTTAAAAAGGGAATGGAATGAGAAAGAAAGAAATTAACAAGCAGCTTTGGGTATAAAACAATTTACATTTGGTAATCTTATCGCTTTTCCTTGTCACTAAGACTAGTGTGCCTGACCAGCGATTAGTAATGCTCTGTGAAAGCATTCTCACCATATACCCCAGTCATCCTGATTGTACTAGTTTTTAACTCAGTGTTTTATTATGTTGTCTGTTGTCTTAGGTTTTCTTACTAGGACTGGTTTAAGCACAAGTACTAAGTTAGTTTCAACCTTTGGTCATGTTGTGTAGAAGTAACTCATTGGGGGAAACAAAAAACTAAAGCCATTTCTGCTCTTCACTGAAAAGGGGCAACATTTCATTTACAAGAGTTACCTGGGCTCACAGTACAAACCTTCCTTCTTCTGGGTGAATGACAGCACCCAAATAGAAGGGAAAAAACCACAACTCAGTTAGGAGGTACTCCTTTAGATCAGTAACAAAGGCTATTATTTATTCATGGTTCAGAATTCAGAAAGTTCAGATTTCAGTTGCTATATGAAATTACAAAACACTGGGGAAAGTTTTAATAAAAACTTTTTTTTTTTAATAAAATTCTTTTGACAGAAGAGTCAAAAAAAAGGTTTCCGGGTAAGCATAGGTTGTACCTCTACAGAAGGCATATCTCACAGTACCATACAATCATCATTAGGAAGTAAAACAGTAACGAATGCACTGGATGCTTATAAGCGCATTTAAATAGAAAAAAATTTGTAAGGTTTAAATTGGGCATAAAGCTGCAGAAACGAAATCAGTGAGCCATGAGGGTGGGTGAGGGACAGTCACGACCCCACTGCTCATCTCTCCATGTGAAAATGAAGAGCCTCACTGCTGTCGCTACCTTGCACAATCCTAAACCCTGGTAACAGCTCTCACCTCAGTGGAGTAGACAGACTTTCCACATGAAAAACTAATTAGCACCCATCAGATCATTGCTTATAAACCTAGAATATCTTGTACCGCATTCTCTATTGAATTGCCTGAACATATCTAGTCCTATGTACTGCAGGATTTGAGACCTGGACTGTGTTGGAGCAGCCACATCAGAAGGTAGAAGTAATGGTTTTTATTATGGAAGGCAGCAAATTCTAAGACCTTCCTTTACAATGGAAAAACTTTAGAGTGTATATATTAAGGAAGAGAAAGAAAAAGTAACCCCACAGTAAAGTATAATGGCTACTACATTAGGGCCATCACAGTGGGTGCCCAACAATATAATGATAGCAACTCATCTCAGAGGAGGCTCAACCTGAAGGCTTCAGCAAGCTTGATTTACATATTCCACAATACATAGTTTGTTTCTCAAGTATTTATGAGAATGTTCTAATAGAATACACACAAATAAAATACTCCATTCAAACAGATTTTCACACACATCAAAATAATCTTTCTCTTGCTCTCTTTGCCTCGCCCCCATTCAGACTTACGCTCCAGTCTTTCTTCTCTGGCCTTGAGGGCTCGCTCTCGCTCCTGTAACTGTATTTCCTTTAGTTTCAGCTCACTCAACACAGAGCTGGAATCCTGCAACTTTTCAGGGTCTCCCAATCGTCGCCCTCTTCTCTCGGGATTTCTTCTTTGCTCTTCTGCAACCAAGTCTGCTATCAAAGGATTCTCAAGAATTTCTTCAACAGAAGGTCGATGGTAATCCTGGGAAAAAATATTCAGTGTTACAGTCAGATTTCATAACAGAATACTCATCCTAAAAGAGCAGTTACATTAAAAACAGCACATATTTCCAAGACAAAAGAAAGGACTCCTTTAAGGATGAGTCTTAAACACCTGAAAAATGGGTCACTGGTGACTTTAACTCATGAGGTTCTGAGTCCACAAAGTAGCACAGATTTTAGCTTACCTTTGTTCCCCTTTAACCTAGAAGGCTCAAGCCCTGTGCTCACGCTTGGTGGCACCTCTAGGGTTTGTTTTAGGGCAAATGCTGCCCTTGCGTCTCTAAACTACTTGAAGCAGGATGCTCTCTCACTGACCTTCAATCTTGTTACTTCACCTCAATCTTCCTTTGTAATCCCACAGCATTTCACTTCTGCTCTTAAATCAGCCTGATCCCTAGGACATCTCCCTCCTCATCCCATGGCCAGATCTTTTCCACATAATCTCTTTATTCATTTCCCTGCTGCTCTTTTTAGCCACCCCTCCTCCCCACACATACACCCCTATCTCTAATGGTCTCTAATCTCTCAATTGGAGTTAGAGGTAGCGTAATATAGTCTTATTTCTGGCCCATTCCCGTACCACCTGCCACTCTGCAGTAGGCGGGGACAACGGGAACTGAGGATTTGGTTCCTTTTTTCAATCTTTCTTTGCTACCAACCATCTGTTACCAGGGCAGAGAGTGGGAGGAGACACAAAGAAGGCACAGAAGGTAGGGCAGCAAGGAGGTGCAACCTGCCAAATTTACATATGTTTTCACTTGTGTTAACAGAGTAGATTTAGCTAAGGAACTATATTTAATGTTTTTTCAGTCTCATTGCTCTACAAGAGAGAACATATACTCAAAACTTTGAGAGATAGAAACAAACAATATAATCTTATAATCTTTACCTTTAAATTTAACATCCTCGTAATAATGTCATTCAATTCATCAGAGTAACGATATGGAATTCGCCTGAATTTGCCTTCTCTGATCTTTCCAGCTAGTTCTTTCTGGTTGAAAGCTGTAAATGGAGGCCTGGGGGGGGAAATTTTTTAAATGTAGAAATGAAAATATATAATAAGAATCAAATCAAAAGCATAGTTTAAGTTGCAGTTTGTATTTATGTTTCTACTTCTGAGATTTTCTTTTACAGCTAAGTTTCCCAATCTTGGCAATATTACCATTTGTGGGCCTATAATTCTTTGTTGTGGGGGTGGTCCTGTGCATCACAACATGTTTTGCAGCATCGCTGGCCTCTATCCACTAGATGCCAGGATCATTCCCCAGTTGTGACAAACAAAAATGTCTCCAGATATTGTCAAATGTCCCTTGGGGGCAAAATTGCTTCCCTCCCCCCTCAGTTGAGAACCACTGCTCTACAGAATAGCTTAGAAGGAAAAAAAAAAAAACGAAAAGAAAAAAGGGAAAGAATTGGAGCTCTTTCTGATCTCCAAGCCCCCGGACCTCTCCCCTGGACCTTTGTTTCGTTTCTTCCATATCCTTATGGTAGCTGTACGTTACCTGCCTGACCTGTGTGCTCTCCCCTTGAGCTAAACATCAGTGTAACAGGGAAGCTTGGAATCAGGTTAGAAGCTTGAACAAGTCAAGATCCAGCCTCATGGGTTAAAATATTAATTTGTATATAATTTTTTTAACCTGTCCATCTACCTCAATTTTAACTTAGGGTATAATTCTTTCAGACTTGAATAAGCATGGATGTTCAAAAAGCTGAACCCAGTGAAAGGTGACAAACCTCTCTCAGTATAAACCTCAGACTAGAAATGTGTCTTCTTCATACTTACATTAATGCACACAGTTCATACAGCAAACAACCTAGTGACCAGATATCCGATTTCTCATTGTAGGACATGCGATTCATTTGTTCCTTAAGGGGGAAAAAGGTAAAGTAGAAGGATTTAAAAGTTTCTTTTGTTTTAAAACTTATAAAATTACCCCTGAGACAAAAATGGAAACTTAAAGTTTGGTAATATTCACTCAAGGGAAAAAATTTTATATCATAATATTTTATATCTAACAAAAATTTCAAATACAAAAGGCTGATTCAGCTTACATCAGATCTTGTATCATAATAACAAAAAGTGGTATTCTGTACTTTATCTTCAAATTTATATTGGAAAAAAGACAATGATCTTATCCTAATATGCTTTGTCATATATAATTCATTCACTTATTAGTCATTCACAAATGTTACATTAAGTGTTACTATAGGCGAGGCACTGGCAATTCACGGGTGAATATGAGACCTCTACCCTCAAGGCATTCATAATCTAGAAACTTCATTTTAAAAGAACCAGAGAAAATTCCAGAATAACCAAAACATACATCTAGCTCACATTTAAATGGATATAGACATAAAAGGCTAATTGAATTATTCATTTATGTATTTTTTCCTTAGTCCACTGTATAAACCACCATAGCAACCAATATTCTCATGTCTTGTTCTAATGTTTGTCCTTCTTCGACATTTACAGTAACACCAGTCTACCATAGCTCCTATTCTCAACAGAGGGCACAGATGCAAGGACCAAAATACACAGGAGTCTTCTTAGTGTTTTAAAGTACAACAGGTGAGGGCCGGCCCCGTGGCTTAGCGGTTAAGTGCGTGCGCTCCGCTACTGGTGGCCCAGGTTTGGATCCCGGCGCGCACCGACGCACCGCTTCCCCGGCCATGCTAAGGCCGCGTCCCACATACAGCAACCAGACGGCTGTGCAACTATGACATACAACTATCTACTGGTGCTTTGGGGGAAAAAAATAAATAAATAAGTAAATAAAAATTTATAATAAAAATAAAAATAAAGTACAACAGGTGAGTCCGAGACCACTTCCTGACAATCAATGCCTTAGGGAAGGCTGAACTGATCTAATTACAAGGGCAGGAGGGAAAAGGAACAAAAGAATTGCACAGGTTTCAAATTTTCCAAGAACTACTTCTGGATAATTTTCCTTTATGTTAAAGGCTTTCTATTTGCAACTTGATCTGGCAAGAAAATGACACTCTTCTGGCCATGTCTAATCTTAGTCAAAAACAAAATCATTAATTTACAAAGCTTTATACTATAGTCAGATCAGTTAATATAACCAAAAAAGATTTAGAATATCCTAGAAATGTTTGTGAACTCTTAAAAAAATTAATAAATATCTCTCCATCTTTATCTGCTCAGATTTCATCTACAGCACACTGGTGCTATCACTTATTGATTCAAGCTTTTTAAAAGCCATCAAGCGATATCTAGAGAGTCATAAACAGTTCATACCCTTTGACCCAGCAATTTCATTTTGAGACCTATACCCCAAGGAAATAACCAAAAAGGAAGAAAGGATAATTTATACAAAGATATGCATAGCAGTGCTCCTTAGAATGGTGAGAAATTTTGGAAACAAAATATCTAGCAATAGAGGAAACAAATAAGTAAAGTGGGTGGTCTCTGCACCTCCACTGTAGGAAAAGTCAAGAAAAAAAGAACAAGTACAGAAAGTTAACACCGTAAAAACATGTTATCTGAAGTGAGTGAGCCTCTTGAGCCCTGAATCTCCATGCACAAGAATCATCTACAGTCTGTTAAAATATGGAGTCCAAAATAAAAGGGGGGGAGGGCAGAATGCAAGGACCTGTCCAGAGACCCAAATTCACTGGATTTGGGGCCCAGGACTCTGCATTTTAAACAAATATTCCAAACAAGTAAAAGCTGGTGTCCAGGACTTATGGCACTTTGAGAAACACTGCTGTTGAGAGCAAAGACAAAACCTAGGTCATCATTGTAACCCCAGAGGTGAGCACCTGGTAGTCACTCAATAAAAGCTTACCTGAATTGCTGATACAGAGGAGTTTAATGGTCTGGTGGTCCATTTGGAAAATACAAATTTAAAAGGAAATAGTATTATTAATTCTTGGCTATTGGATATTACTAAACAAACACAAAGCTCAATTTCTCTGCATTTGAATGCTTGCATGAAGATGTTAAAAAAGTATCTAAATTCTGAGATACTTACAGGAGACATGTAATAAGGTGTGCCAACAAATGTTTTTGCAAAACTCGTATCATGGTTTAATATTCTAGCTAGCCCAAAGTCTCCAAGCTTAACGTTTTGCTTGCCATCCAGGAAAACATTGGCTGGTTTCAGGTCCCGATGCAGCACAGTATGACCACCATCGCTTCGTCTGTGACATTCTTTTAGGGCCAGAGTCAGCTGAGTCATCACTCGAAGAACAAACTCTTCATCTAAGTATTGTCTGAAATCAAAGCAGTTATATAGCATATAACTTCTGAATAAAACCATTACAAAGATGGGATGATATGAATTATCTAGTTTTCAAAGTGTAGAAGTAGGGAAATAAATTATTTTGATATGAAATATGGGTGTTGATTCACCAAGGATTTTCTAAAGTACTGTGGACTCATCAAACAAATACAAGCACACTCTTCCACATTACTAAGTACTTCATTCCTGACCCTAAAACAGGATGCTTAAAGAAATGAAACTAGGCCCATTTTCAGGTTATATTTAAAAGATTAATTTACCTTTCCTTGGTTCCCTTCATAATTACACTAGCCAGGTCTCCTCCTTCGCAATATTCCATTACAATGTACAGTGTTGTGTTGGTTCGGTCAATAATTCGATCGTAGTAACGGACAATGTTTGGATGTTTCAGTTCACGAAGCAAATTCACTTCAGAAACAAGCATTTGTTTCTCAGCTTCTGTCATAGAGCCATAGTCAAGTTCTTTCCAAACTAATATCTGAAATAAGAATTTCCAAGGTATAAATGAACGTTCCAAAATTTAAAATTTTTAAAAATTACTTGCCTATTAAATAGATCATACAGTCATTATCATCTAATTTCATTCAATGAACTTAAGGACCCCTGAGTTTATTTTCATAATCTTCCTCTAATTTTTAAGCAGTAAATGGTGCAATAGGAGAGAGAGGGATGAGAGACATTAGGCCTCCCTCAACCCCCTACCCTCACTTGTTTTGTGGGAGGTTGGCAAAAAGTACTTTGGTCAAGGCTGGAGCGGAGGTAGTCCAAGTTCCTGATCATCCCAACCAGTCAAGTTTTTCCAGGGTGAGAGACCTTACTAAAGATCCCTCCAGCAGCAGCTAGGCAGTTTCCTCTCATCGTTTCTTGTATTGTTTCTCATTGTATAAGGTCTACCTACACACACTGGGAAATATGAATCAATAACCAGAATAATGGGTATTTTAAATGAGTCTGACTGCAAGACATAAAGCTCCAGGTTCTGGGGGCCCCGCCCCTTTCTCTCGTCTGAGAGGGCTACTCTTCTCTAAAAATAGCTCAGAAGTCAGCTACCTGTCACCAATGGAAGGCCCTCAGCAGGTCAAAGCAGGAAAAAGGAAGGAAATGGAAGAGAAAGGAAAAAAGACGGTAAAAATATGCTATATCAAAAAATACAGTCTCCCGTTCCTTGAGCGACCCAGGACAGACGCAGGCCTGGGGAAGATGGCTGACTCTTGCAGGCACCCTGCTTTCGAGATCCACAAGCCCAGGCCTCTCGCTTCCCTTCGGCGGCGGCGGGCGCAGCAGGGGCGGAGACAGGGCAGGGGCCCGCGCTCACCTTGCCGTCGCTCTTCCTCCGGATCTTCTGGCAGCGGCCGTAGGACCCCGTGCCGATGGTGTACAGCACCTCATAGTCCTCCGCCCGAGTCGGCATGGCCGGGCCGGCCGCACGACTCCTGCAGGTCGCGATGCAGGCACCTAGCTGCAGCCACCGACTCCGGGACCCCTCCGAACCCCACTGCCCCGCAGCTCCAGTGTCCACCCCCGTTTAACCGTCGCGGGCCCTGGACTCGCAGTCTATTGGCCCGCGGTCAGGTCGCTTCTCCTCTCTGATTGGCTAAGGAGAACACAACACCATGGGCATCTTGGGAAAAGCCTATCGCTAGGCAACCGCGTCGGTGTCGGCGTCTGCTTTCAACCTCTAGGGAGAAAGGGGCGGAGCCAAATCAAAGGCAGGGAGGGAGGTAGAAAGCGGCAGCAGGTGGGTGCCCGCGGCTCTATTCCTCTGGCTGAGGTGTAACCAAAGTCCAGAGATCTTTCCTCAGACTTCTTTGCACACTGCCTCAACCAACTACCTTCTGACCGTTGCACTCTGACCCCTCACACTACCCACTGTTCTCTCGCAGCTTCCTGTACCCTGAGCCTGGGCGGGGTCACGCGGAAGACTTGGTGAGAGTGAAGTACAGAGATCAAAAGTGCAGTCCCTCTCTAAAGGATGCGCGGATGAGTGCTGGCTCTGGTGCGGGGGTGTGCCAAGCACTTTGCGTGTCTTGTCTCGTTTATTTCTCAACACAAACCTATAACGGAGGAAGTAGTGTTATCATTTCCCATGAGGAAATGGAAGCACAGAAAGGTTAAATTATTTGCTTTAGGTCCAACGTCCGGGAAGAGAAGAATCAATGTGAAAACAGTGGTTACTCATGGTAATGATTTAAAGTTCACACACGACGTCAGAGTGCAGTCACCATAGACTATTTTTTTACTGAGATATAATCGACATACAATCTTATATTAGTTTCAAGTGTACAACGTAGTGATTTGACATTTTCACATAGGGACTATATTTTTGAACACCAAATTTAGAGGCCTGTTCAAATGCAGAGGATGTGTACAAAACCTCAGGGTAGAATATGGAAGTCCCTGATGTTTTGGAATACCCAGAGAATATGATGGCTCTAAGGCAGAGACAGTCAGGGACCTTTAAGACTCCTACAAAAAAAAATTTTATTAGAAAAGACTACCAAATAGGGTAGTTGGGATGCTGGATGCTGGACACATATTTAACTGACAATACTTCATTGAACGCAGCCTCTTCTGGGCACCCACAGAAACCAACATTTTCAGCTCACCCAGCCAAATGGAACATTCTCATTTTTAGCTGGGAGAGGGGACCTGGAGGCCCCTGGGTGGGGCTGGATGGTGGAATATGTGTATTACCTGAAGGCTAATAACTTGGCAATGCATAAGTAGGTCAATTTTCTTTAAATATCTGTTCAGCATGGGACTGAAAGGAACTTGATTTTCTATTAATAAGAATTACAGTGGCCGGCCCTGCGGCTTATGGGTTGAGTGCGTGCGCTCCGCTACTGGCGGCCCGGGGTTCGCATCCTGGGCGCGCACCAATGCACCGCTTCTCTGGCCATGCTGAGGCCGCATCCCACATTCAGCAACTAGAAGGATGTGCAGCTATGACATACAACTATCTAACTGGGGCTTTGGGGAAAGAAAAAAAGGAGGAGGATTGGCAATAGATGTTAGCTCAGAGCTGGTCTTCCTCAGCAAAAAGAGGAGGATTAGCATGGATGTTAGCTCAGGGCTGATCTTCCTCACAAAAAAAAAAAAAAAAGAATTACAAACCTCTTTATGTTAAAAATAAGGAATTTATTACATGCACTGAATATAACAATTGAAATCGCCAGCCAGGAGAATTTTTAAAGGAACATTCAAGGGCACTGTCTTACCTCAAGGGAATGTGACCAATTTAGGTTTCAAAAGCTATGTAAGGAGCTACAAGTGGCTGAGTTAATTGGCATTATATTTTTTATTTTAATACATTTTAAAGATGGACATCCGTGGAGCTCTTTGGCTGGCCAGCCCCAAATCCAGTCCCGCATCTTCTCTCGGGCCATTCTTCTGCTCTTTGCCCCAGTTCCCTGAATTCAGCACACTTTCTCAGATGCCCCCTACCACCACTACCACTACCTCCTTTGCACCTGTTATTCCATTGGCTGCAATGCTGTCTGCCTTACTCCCTCATCCACTCCCCCACCCCGATCACATCTGTCTCGAGGACACAAATTGTCTTTCAAGATTCAATGCCAACTTTCTCTCCTGCACTCTAGGAAGCCTTTCCTAGCACACCAGAACAAGCAATTCCTCCATCTACAGTGTTCACAGACCCCTTCATGCATAAATCAACCTTTAACTTGTTATTTGTTTGATGATTTATTTACGTGGGTCTCATAGGAGCTCAGCTCCAAGCTCCTTGTAGCCAGCATAAGTCCTGTAATAAAGGAGACATGCAGTAAATCTTCGTTACATGAAAATATGAGAAAGAAGCTCATTAATAATCATGCGAGGATTTGGAGTGAGCCCTCTGGTACTCATGTTTCAAATGCCCCCAGCCCCATGGCAGAGACTAAATATTGGGGAAAGGGCCACCCCAGGAGTATGGAGAGCAGCTCCTAGGCACATATATTCATTCAACATATATTTATTGAGCATTTACTATGTAGCAGGTATAATGATAGGCATTGGTATGCTGGGTGTTCATTAAAAAAGAGACAGTGGGGCCATGATGACAATGATAAAGAAAAGAGTGACATAGACATGGCGTGACAAACCCTAATGACTTGCAGAGTTAGTCCATATCATTGGGTAGGAGTGAGGGGCGAGACAGCCCAGCAGAGACCACTAGACACCAGAGTATAAAGAGACATTGGTGGCTGAGGAGCATGTGGAAATCAATCAGGAACACTTTACAGAAAACAACCCTTCCGCTGTCACTTCCTCCCTCCTTCCTTCATAGTCTGCCTGTTCGTTAAGACTCAGCTCATGCCCAGTTTCTTCCCTGAAATTTTGCCTGACTGCCTTCAACCCACTGTGATCGCCTAAAAGAACAATTAACTGTGTTCTTTACTCATTTAGAATGTGCCATATACTAGTCTATATTACTAGCTTCTCATGTATATCTACCTTATCTGACATATTAAATCAAAAATTCATCCTTCAATAAATATAAATTGAGGCTCTGCCTGGTGCTGAAGATACCCCAGTGAGCAGGACTGACGCGCAGTCCTGGAGGTGGAGGAGGTAGATGGACACAAGCACGCAGAGAAATTCAGCCGTTACAAATTGCGGTGAGAATTCAGAAAACAAACAAAGAACTGAGACAGAAACTGAAGATTACATTTAAACAGAGAAGTAAGAGATGAGCAGTTCCATGAGGGTGGGGCCAAGGCTTGAGCATCTCTGTAACCACTCTCCCGCGCCCAGGGTCTAATTCACTGTCTGCACAATTTTCTTGTTAAATGTGCTCATGTTGTCAGTTTTCGTTTAAATTTGGTGAAATCCCAAATGAAGAGATTATTGACACTCTGTCTGTGTTTTCTGCTCACAAGTGCTCTACAGATGTTCCCAGACACCAACTAATTTTTAAAAGAAGAAACTTGGAAGACTAATGGGCATCTCCAACTTACCCTGTCCAAAATCAAGCTCCTGATTTTTGCCCCAGACTTATTCTACTGGCTGTCTTCTTCATCTTAAGTGACGAATGCATATGCTTTTGTTTACTGCAGTATGTCCAGCACCTAAAACCTGCCTGGAACATGGTAGGCACTCAATTAACATTTGTACATTGAATGAACGAATGGAGGAAGCCATACCTCATTGCCCTCAGCTTCCTTTTTATGTTACATTAATGACCCACTAGGGGGTTGTACATCACTGCATAACAAACAAGGAGACAGTACATCCACCCGTCCACCCTCAGAGGCCTGTCCTTACAGGAAACTCCGAGATTTGCATATTGAGCATTTCAAATTTCAGACAAGATATTCTGTGTGTCTTATCTCCACAATTACTTGGAGCAATTTGAAGTCAGGGATTATGGAAATTTTTTAAAGTAATCAATAAGGATTTCTAGAAAGAAAAAAAAGGAGACATTCTTTGTTCATAATAATCAGAAGCTAAAACATGTTAAAGAAAGGTGCATGACATAGTATGTCAATAAATAAGCATGTTCTAGAAGAAAGAATGAGGTTTTATGGAGCCTGGCCCTAATAGCGACACACCACTTGATATAAACAGAAGGACAAGATGCAAACAAAGAGACAGCTTTGGATTTAATGGCAGGCAGCTGATGGAAGAATATGATGAGAAGAAATTTATCTTTGAAACAGAATAGTGTTTAGTTCTGAACTTCACCACATTTCAAAGAAGGATAGTGTCAAACTTGCACCCAAGGGTACAAGTTAGGGCAAGGCTGACTTCTGTTCAATACAAGGAAAAACTTTCAGACGGAGAGAGCCATTCACAAATTTTACATAGCTTCTCACGATATTTGTGAGAAGTTATCTCTAAGAATATTGTTATCTCTAAGAATATTGATAATATAAATTGGTTAAGAAGAATGTTAAAACTAGTCACGGATGCTGAGGCCATAACGTGTTCCTAAGGGACTTTAGGAGCTTTTAGAGAACGCTCCCAATTTTCCCTTCAGGGGGCAGCACAGTGAAATTGTAGGAACAGTGGGTGCAAGGTCTAGGAACCCAGGTTCTTCTAATTCTGTTTTGATGAGCTGTGTGACCTAGGGAATCCAGTCCAACTCTCTGGGCCCTAGAAAATGAGGGTGTTAAATTAGATGACCTTAAATGACCCTTCCAGCTTTATATGTCATGATTCTGTCCCCTCTTCCTGAAAATTCACCATCACTGCTGTCAGAGCCAGAATACTGGTCTGTTCAGCTCTTGGTTTGACCCCAGGTGACAATTTTTATTAAGTAGCTATGTCTGCGTTAGCTTTCTCAACATCCCTTATCTTCATTCTTTACTTTTACCAGCAACATTAATTGAGTCACAGACACAGTGATAGATGCTGGAGATAGAAAGATGAAAACTCAGCCCTTGACCTCAAAGATGTCCCCCTGGAAAGGTGAGCTGGTAAATCAGCTACCCCCACACAGTGTGATACTCACTCTGAAAGAGCTCTGCCTAAAAGTGATGGGGGACCAGAGGGAGGAACCAGACTCTGATAAGGATGGCAAGGAGTACAGGTCAGGGAGAATGTCCTCGGGGGAGGTGACACTTGAACCACATCTAAAGGATAAGTTGGAATTAGGAGAAAGGGAACTGTGGGTAGAAGCATGGAGGCATGTAGGGGTCCTGCAGGCTGGTGGACCAAAGGGTGCATGTGGTTACCTCAAGAGACCGGTGGTTAGACAGGTGAGCAGGATGACCAAGAGCTGAGGCAATCTTCTGGAGGTGATGGAGTCCCAGTGGAAGCTTTGAGCAGACAAACATTACTAGATTGTGCCCTAGAAAGATCACTCTGGTAACAGCGTTAGAGATTGTGGGCGGACAGGAATACAGTGTGGGAGGTTACGGTAGCAACCCAGGGGGAAATGATACCCACTGAAGTAACACAATGGCCGTGGGAATGAAGAAGAGGGAGGGAGTCCAGAACGGTTTGGGAGATAGCTTAGGCGAGATGGAGCGGTCAATGGTGGGGGGGGGGGGGGAGGCCAACTCCTGGCTTGAGTGACCAGACGGATGGTGGTGTCCTTCACTGCAGGAGCAAATGCTGGAGGAGGAGCAGGTTGGGGTGGGGTGGGGAATGCTGAGCTCATGTTGAGCCCAAGGGCCTACGAGGGAGCTGGCCAATGGGGAGTCGGATACAAGATCTCAACAGAGCGGGCTGGACTGGAGACAGAGAGGTGGGAGTAGATGGCCACAGAAGCCAGGTGTGGAGATGAATATGCTCTGAGAGTGGAAGAGTTGGAATGGAGCCTGAAGGTTATCCTGGGCAGGAGGAAGAAGAAAAGTCAGCAAAGAAGACCAAGGAAAGTGACCAAAGAGGTAGGAGGCAATATGGAAATAATTTATAACCCAGGTTCCAAGGGAGGAGATGGTTTTAAGAATGTGGGAGTGATCTGCAGTGCCAGATGTTGCAGGAAGAGCAAAAAGGTCAGGGCAGAACTGAAAACACTGGATTTGGTCATTTGGAAAGTCTAGATGTCGCACCTAAGAGCATTTTCAAGTCAAGTGGGCAGAAGCCAGCCTGCCGGGGTGGTAGTGGGACCAGACAGTGAGGGAGGGTAGACAGGGCACGCGTGTGTGTGGACAGCCCCGGGCACCTTCCAGAGTAGCTGTGGGCCCTGCCTTTCTGTCTGTGTGCACCTTGGTCCTGTGCCCCAGGAGAACGAGCAGCCTGTCCTGGAGGCCTTCCCACCCACATTGTCACCACTCCCGTGACCTCAGCCTGCAGCTGATTACACTTTACACGCTCATGACA
Source organism: Diceros bicornis minor (assembly GCF_020826845.1). Taxonomy (NCBI): domain Eukaryota; kingdom Metazoa; phylum Chordata; class Mammalia; order Perissodactyla; family Rhinocerotidae; genus Diceros; species Diceros bicornis. The sequence continues at coordinate 77,460,377 of NC_080743.1, forward strand.
TGTCACCGCACAGGAATGCATGGTTCTTCACAGCATACACCTAGCCCATATCAGCCGTCGATGAGGTGCCCAGCTGGCTGCACTAGCCGCTGCAAAGGCAGTGACCCCGGTGACCTGAAAGCAACCCACAGAGATGGTGGGAGAGGCCGCGTTGCCCTACATTTGCTTTGTGAGGAGGGCTTAGAAGAAGTCAGAGGAGGAACTTTTGTTTTGATTTTCAGGGGACAGAACCAAAAGGCTTGGGCACCAGCACAGCTCTGTTCCACCAGCACGGCGTGTAATGAGCTCCCAGGTGCCTCTGATCAGCAACAAACTTGAATCTGGATTCAGTCCAGAAGGAAGAGAGAGCCTCACGCTCTTTTTGTTGTTTTCAAGCACTAATCCTTTGACAAAGCCCCGCGGGAGAGTAACCTCAGTGCTGCTGCCTTTTGACAGGAGGACATCCCAGGGCAGACACAGAAAGGAACGCCTGCAGTGACAGTCCGCTCCCACCAGTCCTCAGCATGGTGACTGGCCACTGAGCTCCCGCTAGGCCGTGGGTAAGCATCGTCCCACCCCATCTCAAAACTGCCTATGGGGAATTTACAAATGAGGAACTTGAGGCACAAAGCCATTAAATGAGTGGCAGATACAAACTGAAGGCCAGATGGGGTCCACCATGGGGTCCAGGATCTTGACAGCTAGTTTATGGGACTTGCCTAGTTTCATTGAAAGTGGAAAGCATTTTAAAAAATCTACAGCAACAACCCAGTGTCTAGTTTAGGTTCTGTTTTAACCGCTGTGCCATGAGGACTGGCATCTGCCCACTGACCAGGCTTCACCACCCTTGCAGGACACCAGAGAGCTCGCCTACTGCAACATTATAACATGATGCGAGTCCGAGTGGGGGCAGTGGGGTTCTGAGTTCTTTCTCCTGAATCACACTGACCTGAGGCTGACACCTGGCCCTGCACACACAAGCTGGATGAGACAACCAGCAGTGACCTCCTGAGTCCCAGGCACCTCCCCTGTAGAGTGGGGGAAATAATGCCTACCTCACAAGGTTTCAGTGAGGGTTAAATGAAATTATGTATGTAGTTTCTGACCCGCCGTGGGTGCCCCAGACATGCTAGCTATTGTGGTTTTTAGTATAATTCTCTCACTGGGTGGAGCTATGGAGGAAAACACAGCATCCTACACTTTCTGCTGCCTGCTGAGGCCTCATGAGGGGCATTTTACACAGCCTCCAACCTGCCCACGGTGGCCAGCATTTCTAAGGACACACACTTCCCCAGCTTGGCTCCTTCACCTGGCTTCTGCTTTGCCTGCCCCCACGTGGCATCCTGCACGGGGCGGGTTCTCAAGCCTGCATTCAAGGGCATTCAAGGGCATTCAAGTGCATAGCTCTCAAGACAAGACAAGAGGAACAGGTCAGAGGCACAGCTGTTTTCAGGGTGGTTTTAAATTCACTTCCCCATCGATGAGCAGGTGCAAACGACTCCCAAGTGCCTGCCCCCCTTCTTTTGCTGCTCTTACCTCCCCTCTCTCTCTCGTTCTCTCTCTCATTTCCTTCTCTTCCTCACCTCAGCTACCTGTTCACTGCAGAGAAGCAGCTGAGGGGAGCTGAGGAGAGGAAAAGCCCTGGTCCATGGCCCTTCAGACCTAATTCCCTCCCTCGCAGGCCTTAAGTTCCAGAACTGGCCTCACTCAGATCTATGATGCAGAGACCTCACCCTTCCTCTCTTCTTTTTCCAGAAACATCTGGAAACTCCTCTGGGGAGATCTGCCACGTGGCCTCTAGTGAACTTCAGACTTCTGCATATTCTTCCAAAGTTCTTTGTTTGTTGGATATTATGAGAAACAACATATATATCTTTCTCCTAATACGTAACTTGAACCCAAAGCACAATGTTCTCAGTTAAATCCATACTTTTAGAGAACCCAACACATGAAATCAGAATTCACCACACAGAGTAATTTGGGGAAGGGGATTATTTGTAACACAAACCACTCATTATTTTATAAAAGTATTTGTCACTGATTATTTTAAATACCAGTCTTCCAGAGTGCTCTTAAAACATGGTTTAAATGGAAAGATATTGTTTGCACTTTTGTTTTTCTGGAGCAATTTCATGGTGCATGGAAAGGAGACCTAATTTGAGGAGGTCTTGGTGGCTGACTTTAGGCTCGTGCTAGGCTATTGCATCATCATGCTGCCATCCTCACACTGCCCTCCACCCTGGCAGCAGTGGCGGGCTGTCCTGGGTATCTAGTGAGCTGAGGCGGCAGTGACTCCTGGCATGATGATGTGGCCCACAGAGCCAGGAATGATAAAAGCCACTCATCCATGCCAGGCGCCGTGCTGCTTACTCTTCACCCCATACCTGTAATTGAAGCACTGGTTTATTCCCATTTTCCAGGAAAGAAAACCAAGGCTCAGAATAGTTAAGCCTAAGGTCTCAGGCCACCATACTACTTCTCATCTGGAAAAGAAAAAGCAGAAATGTGCCCACCTACCTTACAGATTCTTGGAAGTCTGGCTTGCTAATGCCTGAGAAAGCCCCCCCACAACCCCAGACCACCCAGACTCCATATGACTCCTGCATGGAGTCTAGCCACAACTAGGGCCTGCAGGGGGGCCAAGTCAGAGGTCAGCTCGAGCCTGGCTCTGTGGGTGTGTTCATCACACCGGATGGCCACACGCTGTGGGTAGGCATGTGCATGCATGAGTGTTTGTGCACCCAGAGGGAAGGCTACAGGCAAGGACGAAGGTCATTTTTACAAACGGAAAAGCTGCAGCCTCCCCACAGCCTCCCCACAGAAAAAGGGAAGCCAGACAAAAACTGAACAGCTGGACCACAGCAAGCCCTGCCCCAGCGGGGAGCCAGGACGGGACTCCCTGTGAGAGATGAGAAGGGCCCCCTGGGCACATGAGGCTGGGGCAGGAACGAGACTGTTCAGCATCGCCCACTCACCTGTTTCCTCTCTGCACCCCGGCCCCCAGCCATCCGTGATGTGAGAAGCCTGGCCATGTGCCTGGCAGGGTCCTGGCCTGGGTTGGGGGCTGACAGGAGCAGGTAGCCAGGCAAGGAAGGGTGGCACCGAGAAGCACATCAGGGGGCCTAGGAGGCCCAGGAATCCAGGGCGACAAGCCAGATCCAGTGACTCCCCCATGTCACACGTTAATGCAGAACCTGGGCCGTTTCAGTGCCTGGCAGAATTTCACCTCCGTGCTAACAGTGAAGGAGGGGTTTGCTGTGCACACCACCAGAGCAAGCAGATTATGGAGAAGAGGGTTCTGTAATTCCTTAAGCAGCTCTGCCGTCTCCCAGGGCTGTGTCTCCTCATTTGTAAAAGGAAGGTCAGCAGTACTCAAAACTGTCAAGACATCAAAAACAAGGCAAGACTAAGAAACTGCCAGTCTGGAAGACCCTACGGGGCCATGACAACGACAACTAAGTGTCATGTGACATCCTGGAACAGAAAAAGGACATTAGGTAAAACACTAAGGAAATCCGAATCAAGTATGGACTTTAGTTAATAATGTAAAAATACAGATTCATTAGTTGTGACAAAGGTACCACACTAGTGTAAGATGTTAACAACAGGGGAAACGGGGTGTGGGGTATATGGGAACTCTGTGCTCGCTTCACAACTTTTCTGTAAATGGAAAACTCTTCGAAAATAAAACATTTATTTAAAAAAAAAAAAAGAAGAGTCAGCCTTATCTTTAAGCTCTGGGAACTGAGAATTTTGTTCTCTTTTACCAAATGCGGATTTCTAACACACCTTTTCAAGTGGTTTGGCAGCATCTTGGAGCTTTCAGTTACTACCAATGTGCTAATGACAAGTGGTCCTTAAAGGAGGCCCAGCAGGGGTCCTTCCGGGCACCTTCTCCAGCAGTCTGTGAACCTGTGACAGTGACACAGGGACCATCATGTAGCCACTCTTCTGGGGCACTGACTGTGTGCCAGCTGAGGCACCACAACTCTGAAGACCCAATACTATTATACTCCATTTACAGATGAGGAAACCAAGGTTCCTGAGGTTAAGTGATTTGCCAAGGTCAGACCACTAGAAAATGCCAGAGCTGGCCTTGCCTTCAGTTCTGCCCAACTCCACAGTTCGTATCCTAACTGCTGCTCAAGAAATAAAGCTACACTTATTTTAATGTATTTTATGATTAAGAAGCCTCCCTGTATCCCTGCTCAGAGGGTACTGTATTCCAAACCCACATACTCCTAGTTGTAGGAATCAAAACCCATAGGCCAGAGCGTGGCTGCGTTCCCAAAACTTCTGTGTGCGGTCTTTGTGGTGACAAGCCCTCGCAGAGCAGCCTCGAGGCTTTCTCAGACTGTTAAATACTGGCGAGGTCCTGTGTCTCCAGGGGCTTTTGGGACCCTCAGGCTTAAGTCATCCCTGTGAGGGAAAGAGGACAAGCAAGGACAAGTAGACACTGACTCCCTTCCTACCCAAATCACAGGGCACATGGCAGGGTGGAGACAGGACCAAAGCCAGACCAGGGCTGCAGCCATTAGACCACTGCACTGGGTGGCATTCTCTGGAAGCCACCTGGTTAGAGAGGCCGGGGCAACCTATGTGCAGGGCTGGGTCAACTGCCATGGGCATGAGGGGAAAGAAAGTGACTTATCAAAATTAGATATAGACATTTAATACAAACACAACAGCACGTTCTGAACACAACTGAGGTGAAATGGCGTCATGCAAAATCCACACCAACCAGAGCCGGCTAGTGTAGAACGGGAGCCCTTCCCCTCCTCCCGGCCTCGGCTGGTTCTATGCTCCCTTTTCCTTCCCGCCCGGACTCCGAGCTCAGCCTTTCCTCATCAGCCGTACTTCATGGTGACCATGAGTTTCTTCCACCTTCCCTCGTGGTTTAAAGGTGAATTTTCTACACTAAAATCAATGTATAGCGTCTTGTTTGTTACTTTGTAAGCATTCTTGAGCCTTTCCCAGATGTCTACTTCAAGACTTCACCTAAACTAATTGTATTGGGACACAGGCTCTGGGTAGGGGGACCAAGCATCCTTGTTTGCGTGGAACTGGCCCAGGTTTTAGCACTGAGAGGCTCGCATTCCGGCGAACCCCTCAGTCCCAGGCAAACAGGGACAGTTGGTCACCTAGCTATGGAGCCTCCTCTTTGCAAGCACCCCAACCTGTTAGTAGCTAGAGCAGTGTTGTTCCTAAGTGGTGTAGACCTTGGAGGGTGGTCCTTGGACAGTGACAACGGCATCCCTTGGGAGCTTGTTAGGAATGTAAACTCTCAGGTGGCACCCCAGACCTGCTGAATCAGAAGCTGCTCTTTAACACAGTGCCCAGGAGATTCCCGTGAAGGTGAAATTCGAGAACAGCTGCTCTACAGCTGTGACTTCCAGCCTTTCTCTGCTGAGAAACACAATGCGGACAACGTCTGCTTTCGAGACGCACTTCCACGGGAGTCCCCGATCAGAACTGAGCCCTGGCTTTTGGGAGGCCAGGCACTAGACCAATTTGCAACCATCCCACTGTGAGCAGGCAGCAGTGACAGTCTCTCAGGGAAGGCTGCGGCCGGGCCCCGAGGGCTGCAGATTTGCACGGTTCTGGCAGAGCCGCCACACTGGCCTTTTCTCTCTGAGAATACGAGGGAGAGGAGAGATAGAGGACCGGCCTTGAATCTGTTCCAACTTATAAATGTAAACAAATAAATGAGTCACAAATGTTGGCGCCTTAACAATGATTAACAGGAAGTTATTGGTGACACCTCATATCTGATCTCAATATCTTGCAGTTCTCAACTTGGGTGTTAATCAGAAGCCCACTGGGGCTTTGTTTTTTAAAAACAAAAATGCCAAGGCCACACTTGGACCTCCTGACTCAGGGTCTCCTGGGCTTCTGTGATTGGGGGAAGTCCCTCAGGTGGTTCTGGGACTGGAACCACTAAGAGAAGAGCCTGCACCCTGCTCAGCCCTGCCTTCTCTGCCATCCTGCCTGTCACCACATGAGGGTGCCCTTCCCTCCCCTCTCAGCACTGAAGGAGGATGACAGGGACTCCCACCCCCTCACGACCAGAGTGGCCAGCACATTCTTTTTTGGGGGGAGAGGGTGGACTGTGAGAGACTGGACTCTAGAAATCCCAAAACCCTTGGGATGCTCAGAGACTGCACAGTGTCCGAATACAGAAATGTTGACCCTGTTCCTGAAACAGTAACAGCAAACTGCTGCTTTTCAGTGACGGACGTGTTCCTGAAGGGGTCTCAGGGCTCATTGCCCAAGCTTGGGGATGGTTGGCTCTGAGTCCTTCAATTAATTCACTTCCAATTTTCCTCACACCCACCATGACTGGACTTTGAGAAGAACTCAGTCTATGACTGTGAGATATTTTTCTCTTAAAGTACCATGAAAGTTTCTCCCAGAAGCCTTTGCAGACACAGCCCCCCACTACTGCACTCAGTCTATGACTGTGAGATATTTTTCTCTTAAAGTACCATGAAAGTTTCTCCCAGAAGCCTTTGCAGACACAGCCCCCCACTACTGCACCCTCAGGGACTTTAGAGGTGAGCTTCCAGGGCTGGGCTGTGACCCCATACACCTCTTCCCTTTAGGGCAGATGCCACTGAGGGAGCTGCCCTGAAGAGCCGCCCTCGAGACTCAGGGACAGGGACAAAGAAGATAGGGGATGAAGATGTGGGAAGGACCACCGATGGGCAATCAGGAAGCCTGCCTTCTACTCCAGGCTTGCCCAAACAGTTGTGAGTTGCATGGCCTTGGGCCATCTCTTCTCCTCTTTGGGGCTCAGTTCCCCCTCCGTGCCGTGAGAGGGTCCAGGGGGTCTCTGAGCTCTGCTCCAGCTTTATGGCCATGATTCTGTGAGTGCCCTTATGAACAAGGCTCCCTGTCCGCCAAACGGACCAGCAGAGCACGTACACAAGACACATTCTCGCAGAGGTACTCTTCTGATGTGAATTCTGAAGAGTATATTCGGGAGGGCTCATTTTGCCTTCTTCTCTGATGGAGATGTAGGCCACCTCCTGCACCAGCAATGTCCCCAACACTGGGGAATGAGGGGTCTCACCACCAATGTCCTTTATGTGCCCACTTTGCACAATTCTCTTCCAACCCTCCCCACAACTCTATGAGGAAGTATCATTATCCCCATTTTGTTTCAGAAGAAGACAAATGTTCATGTAAGTTTAAACTGTATCAAATGTACCAGGTCTGCTGGACTGTGTAAATTTTGGTCTTTTCCTTGTTGAATTAGAAATGGGCCAATTGTGTCATCATTTGGCTCATAAAGCACCAAGCACTTGTCCATTGAGAATCAACAGATCACAACGTGGGGGCAAAACTGAGATTGGCTTTTTAATCATCACAAAGTATTTAATGGCTCTTTATCACATAACTGATTACCTTGAGAGTGAGTTGAACTCTTCTAGAACACCGGGCACAGGCCTGACTCAGTCTGATTTAGTGCATCCCAAAACAATGAAGTCTTGGAGGATTTTTTGTCTGTGGGTTTCGGTTTTGTTTTGTCAAAAATTCTGGAGCATAATCAGCATAGGATTTTACCTAAAGCTGCTGGAGCACCATAACATATATCCCAAACCCCACCCCCACCCACCTCACCATTTATTCTCATTTTACACATGAGGTAACTGAAGCTCAGAGAGGTTAAGACACTCGCCCAGTGTCACACAGGTGGTGAGTGGTGAAGCCAAGATTTGGACCCACGTCTGGCTGATCTCAAAGCCACAGCTAGTACTACCACACGGTGCCATCTTAGTGATGAGGTGAGTATGTGAACACCTCTCCTCACCTCACTCGGGGCCAACTGCTGGTTCTGTATGATATAGTCTGACTAACTGACCAACCAAAGCCACTTTTTATGTTTATGATGTGCCAAGCTGTGTTCTAGGTGCTGGGGAATCCCACGATGCCCAAGACATGGTCCTGCTCTCTGAGACTCAGAGTCTGGTTGGGCTGAGAAAAGAAAAACAAAATCAATCATGGCCATGTAGTGTGTTAAGTGCCTTGACAGAGATAAGTATACGTACTCAGGGAGCATGTAAAAGCATCACCCACCTTCCACCTTGGGGATCAGGGAAGGCTCCTCAGGAGGTGACCCTTGAGTTGGGTTTTGAAGGTCAAGTAGGAGTTAGCCAGAGGGCTGGGGTGGGGGACAGTGTAACAGGCATAGAGAACCGGGTGGCGGGACAGCCCCGGATGTGTGTGAAGATGCTGGTAGAGCAAGGGGCTGAACCACGCCTCAAATGTCCTTGAATCTTCACTGAGGAGGTCGTGCTTCATCCTGACAGTGACAGGAAGTCACTGACGTGTTCTCAGCAGGAGGAGGGGGGCGTAATCAGATGGACATTCACAAGGATCACATCAGAGTCAGGGAGAAAGACAGATGTTATGCCTGGAGGCGGGGCATCCAGGTGAGAGGTTACTGTGAGATCCCTAAACCAAGGCAATAATGGTGGGTGTCTGGAGAAAGGACGCCACCTAGTCACGTTGAGAAGGTAGAATGACTGGGATGTGGTGACTTGAATGTAGGCAATGAACAGGCAGGAGGAGTTGAGGCCAACACCCAGGTTCCTGCATATGCAACCCGGTGAATGATGGCACCATCCACTGAGATAAGGAGGAAGGAGGAGCAGGTCGTGGGAGGAGGAGGTCAGGCTTGTTTCAGACACCGACCTTTGGAGTACCCATGGCCCTCCCACTGGAGATTCCTGCAGGCGGGGACAGGTGATCTGGCAAGGAGATACGTACAGGTCTGGGCGTAACTGATAGTGGAATCCACAGACGTGGGTGTGCATGAGGTGCCCAGAGGGTCAGGGGAGGGGAGCATGCAGGGCAGAGTGAAGTGAGCAGTTACAGGCAGACAGACACCAGCTCTGCAGGGGGTGTGGAGAGAGGGCTCTCATCTTCGTGACTTTGCCAAGCTCCTGTTCTGACGAATCCAAAACTAGCTCAATTCTGCCTCCAGTCACTAAACGACAAATGGTGCCTGGGATGGAAAGTAGCTCTCCAATAAATTATTTGTTTTATGTGATTATTGTTGGCTGCCTTCATTAGGGGCTGTTGGTAAAAGCATTAAAACTGAGTTTATTGAGCCTGATTGAATGAAAAAGAAAATTAGAATACAGAAGCGAGTTAGAGGTGCCCGCCTTCCCCCAGTAGACACGTCATGCACAGCGCAGTGATGGGCCTTGGAAGGAAGTGAAGGGGGCGGGGTGTTGGAATGAGGGCACTAAGGCATGAGGAAAGGCCCAGAACAGCAGCAGACAGTGAGGGCAGGACTGCAGCAGCTCAGCCTGGCCCAAGCAGATCCATGCCGCAGAAGTGACCTTCCTTTCGTCCTGTGCCACACAAAAGAGCTGGCAGGGAAGGGGCAGTGTTGTCATTTGAAGCCACAACAGGAAGCACCAGAAAGGGAAGTTTGCAACGCGAGCATGAGCCGTGGGTTCCTCTGCCGCTTTTGCTCTGCAGGGGTGTAGCGCCAGGCTCGCTGAGGCAGCCTCCCTGGAGCAGAGCTATAGCCAGTACTGGCAGCACCTGGGGGATGGGGCTTGCACCTCGGGCCCCTCAGGCCCTCAGCCCTCACCTCTTATCTACCAGTCCCAGGGAGCGGGTGCAGCTGCGAAAGAATGCCTGGGTGTGGTCTTAAGTCCACTGCCTGGGGGCAAGCAACTCTGGTCAGCTTCTCAGCTGGGCTTCTCATGGTCTCGTTTTCACACTGCTTCTAGCATATTTTCCTCATGGACTTCAAAGACCAGGACAAATGGAGTCCAGTTTGAGAGCTGGCCTTCTGCTTACTGAAGTTTAGTTCTCTTATCCCTAATAAGGGCATAAAAATAACACCTAACTTCTAGTACTGACTTCTGAAGTTGTGAAGAGTAATTAGATAACACATGTAAGTGCCAGAGACCTAGCACAAGTACAATAAACCTTAGCTAGGTTTTATTATAATAAATAATTCTTTTATTATAATTATGTTCTTTTATTGCATGTTCTTTTATTATGATTATTATTCTCCTATCTGCTTATGGAGAACAGGCCTACAGACCCAAAGCATTGGAGCATTAAGTGGTTGTCAAAACATCTCAGTGTGACCTGAGCCCTCGATGAACTGGCTGCGTGGCTGGTTCAGTGCTCTTTGCCACCCAGAAGAACTGATGACACCGCCTGGCTGAGGGCCAAGAGCTGTCAGGAATCTGGGCCTCAAGCTGCCCTAGGAAGCACGGCCTAAGATAACGTTACACAAGCACATCGTCGTCACGGCACCAGACAGTGCAAAATCAGTGCCTCGTGCAGGATCTAAACAAGGAAGGCTGTTGGCATTGGGGGCAGGAGAGGGCAAGGTGATAAATAGGTGTGTGTGAAAGGGAGGGAGCCATAAAGATTTCTGAGCAGGAGCCCAGGCACTCCAGGGCTCCATATACCATGGACAGTAGGAGCACAGCCTTCATTTTCCTGTTGCCTCTTTGACTTCTTGATGAGGTAGTCCCTGTGAGCACCTCTATTCGTCCACCCAGGGAGTAGGAGGTTGTTCAAAGCTGTAATCAAGCTCTGAGCTTGAACCAGCTCTGCCACTGCTGTGCACAGCCGCCCCGAGCAGTTTACAAAGGCCGGGGAGACCTGTACACACACTGAGCTAACCCCAGAACACGCATTTCCTGCCCTGCCCACTCCTCTGCCAGGAAGTTTAACTGGGTGATGCTGGAGGGGGCCCCTCCATGGCATTAAGACTCCCAGGCCTGGTGTAACCAGCCCAGAGACAGGCGAGACTTCTCTCCGCAGGCGCCAAGGCGGGGCACACACACCTTGTCAGAGGATGAAGGTTTTTCTTTAGCTCCTTCCAAGGATTCCCTGGGAGGTAATCCAGTTGCTGGGCCAACATGTCAGGGTCATCTTGTCCCAGAGGAGGAGCCACAGCCCAGTTTGAAGCTTGCCAGCCCTAGCATCCTAATGAGGCCTGAGAGAGGCTGGGATGTGGTGGCCTCCTCTGGCCCTGTGTGCACAGGTGGCACCTACCTGTGGCTCTTGATTTAGGTTTCCCTCTGCAGTGGGCTCTGATCACCCCCCTAACCTCACCCCAACCCTGAATAGATAACCAGCAAGGTTCCAGCATATTCCTTGGTGTGCTCCCCTGGCTTCCCCACTGGGGCTCATAAAATGAGGTGAGAGCAACTACCACCTCAGCAATAGACATGCCAGGCCAGGGCCAGATCAGAGGGAAAAAAAACGTTATATATATTCCTGATGCCTTACATTCAGATATGTATTTTCTCTGATTATCCTGATTTTTATTATCTATATGTCTTTTTTGTTATCTAGACCCTTGAAAACCACCTAAAATGTTTATGAAAAAGACAGACAATTTTTTTAGTGGTAGTCTACTCCTTATCTCAAGGGTGAATGAAATGTGATTATGGGAAGAAAATTATGCCCAAGTCAGAGCACAGTCACGTCTAAGACACATGAAAAGGGATGGGAGTCTGTGGTGAGTTGACCTTGTGTCCACTCAGCTTCTGGTCCCTCTTCCTTCTCTGTCCTCGCCACCCTCTTCCCCTATTCCCTGACCACAGAGAGAGGGTCAGATGCCACTTGGGGAGAGACGGTTCTCTCCCCCTACTCCTTCGCTCCTCTGGGAGCCCCCACAGAGGTAGAGGAGCAGATGCCCCTCTTCCTGTTGGCCCCACCGAGGCCCTTCATTAAAAGTGGTTTCTTGGCACACCCACCCTCATACAGCCTTCTGACACCCTCTCTCTCCAGCTCGTCCCAGTCTCGGGCCACTCAGTGGCTCCCAGGCCCTCCGGCTCTCACCCCTCCCCATACACTGGCACTTTCATTGTCTTCTCCTGTCTTTCATCTTCTGTCTGACCCAAGTGCCCCAGCATCCTGTTGGATCTGACTCCCTCTCCACTGAAAGCTCTGTGAGGACTGCCCGCTCCTGCTGGTAATAAACCCCAAACCTGAATCGACAGTCATGCACATATCTGTGTGAGGTCCTGGAAGGACTCAAGGCTTCAGGCTCTATCTGTGTGACTTCTGTTCCCAGTAGTAGTATAGCACATAGCTGAAGAGCCTGGATGCAGGAGCCCGCCCACCTGGGTCTGGATCTGCCACTGACTGTGTGCCTGTGGGCAAATCTCCTCACCTGTTTTTGTTGTTGTTGTTCTAATTGTGATAAAATACACATAACATAAAATTTACCATTTTAACCATTTTTAGGTGTACAGTTCAGTGGCGCTAAGTGCATTCACATTGTTGTGCAAATCACCACTATTCATCTCCAAAATTCTTTCCATCTCAAGAAACTGAAGCTCGGGGAAATTCTGACACATGCTACAACATGGAAGAACCTTGAGGACGTTACGCTAAGTGAAATATGCCTGTCACAAAAGGACAAATACTGTATGAGTCCACGTATATGAAGTACCTAGAGTTGTTAAATTCATGGAGACAGAAAGTGGAATGGTGGTTGCCAGGGGCTAGGCAGAGGGGGAAACAGGGAGCTATTGCTTAATGGGTACAGAGTTTCAGTTTTGCAAGACAAAAAGAATTTTGGAGATTGGATGTACAACAATGTGAATGTACTTAACACTATTGAACAGCACACTTAAAAATGGCTAAGATGGTAAATTTCATGTTATTTGTAATTTACCACAGTTAAAAAATTTTTTTTAATTCTAAACTCCCAACCCCAAAAAACTGGAAACTCTGTACCCTCGCCTCACCTCTTTTTGCCTCAGTTTCCTCATTTGTACAATAAGAATAATCATACTACCCATCTCATAGGGTTGCTGTAAGGATTTGCTGGGTAATACATATAAAGAGTTCATACCAGTGACTGGCCATCTAAGTGCCCTAGTGTCAATTATTATTACTATTATTAATATTTCATGTTGACCAGGGCAGGAAGGGGATAGATTAGTAGATCTACTTTTCAGAGAAAGGGGACAGATGACAGGATGACGTGGTGGAGGTGTGGGGGGAGGGGAGTCTATTCCGGGAAATCGGAGAATCTGCCCCACAAGAGTGGGGAATTCCTTAAGGCTTGTTTACCTGAACATCTGGGTCCCAGGAGAACTGCCTCAACCTCCCAATTATGTAGACTCTAGTCGTTTTGAATGTGTCATCATTTATACACAGCAGGCTGGAATTTCTGAGTCTTTTACCCAGGAAAAGGGTGAGCTGAACTCAGTTTTGGCACAAACTAGATGGATGAAGTGCAGGAGAGATTCTGAACATTCCTTAACAGAATAAATTACCTCCAAGTCCTTCAGCAGGGGTTTCCAGGAATGTGATTGCAAATTGTCTCACCTTCCAGTCAAGTAGACTCTCCCAGCAACTTTTTCCAACGTATTTATAAAAAAAAAAAAAAAAAAGCCTTATGAAACTATAAAACGTAATTATACTTAATAAACAATTGTATTAAAAGGAAAAAAATTACATCCTTGAAAATCTGGGAAGTATAGCCCCCAATTATACTGGGGTCCTACCATAGGGAATCCCAGGGTTCCGGACTCTCCCCTCCTCCCAGTCCCCCTCCATGAGTACAGGGTGGCAACTGAGCAGATCTGCGGAAAGATCCAGCTGCAGACGGGCAGCAAAGACTAATGAAGCGAGGAAAGGAGGTTACTCCAAGGGGTTTTACAGCATCTGTCAGACCAAATGTTCTCTGACATTTGTACTTACTCGCTTAGGATCTTGCTCTAAGGACTCTAATGACCTCATTATCCCCCGAACCTCCCCCTCCGACCAGCCTGCAGGCAAGCACTGGGCAGAGGGGCAGTCTCCTGATGGACAGGCAGCCCGCTGTCCTTTCTTCCAGTCCTCAGGGCCTGTGTATGGGGGTGGGCTTGCCTGGCTGCCTGGGAATAAGGGCTGTGGGACCCCTCAGCGCCTCGCCCCATCCCTCCACCCTCCATCGTTAGGCAGGGGCTGCAGCACTAATGCTGGGAACGCTGGAGACACGGGTTTTTATCATTTTTTGTTTTATAGCTTTATTGGGGTTAATTGACATCCAATAAACTGCACATATTTAAAGCGTGCACTTTAATAATATTAGTTTTGACGTATGTATGTACCCATGAAACCATCACCACAAGATAGTGAACATATCCATTCCACCCTCCGGGAAAGTGTCCTCCCTCCCCTCCACAGCCCCTTACTCCCCCCTCAGGCAACCACTGACCTGCTTTTTCTTACTCTAGATTTATTTCATTTCATAAAATCTTACAGAAATGGAATGGCACATTAGGTACTTTTTTGGTCCAGATTCTTTCACTCAGCATAATTACTTTGAGATTCATCCACATCGCACGTATCACTGGTTCATTCCTTTTTGTGGCTGAGTAGTAGTAGCCCATTGCATAAATACCATAATTTGTTTATCCATTCAACTGCTGATGGGCTTTTGTGTACAAGTCTCTGTGTGGACATGTGCTTTTATTTCTTTGGGGTAAATACCTAGCAGTGGGATAGCTGGATCATATGGTGGGTGCATGTTTATTTAAGAAATGACCACCTCAAAGTGGTTGTGCCATTTTACATTCCCACCAACAGTGCGTGAGAATTCCAGTTGCTCTGCATTCTTGCCAGCATTTGGTACTGAAGGTCTTTAATTGTAGACATTCTAATAGGTGTGTAGTAGCATCTTGTGGTTTTGATTTGCATTTCCCTAACTAGTGATTTTGAGCATCTTTTCATGCGCTTATTTGCCATCTGTATATCTTCTTTGGTGGATTGTCTATTTGAATCTTTGTCTATTTTTAAAATTGGGTTGTTTCTTTATTATTGAGGTTTGAGAGTTACAAAAAATATAATCTAAATACATCAGATGTCGGCATTGCCGTCTGACTTGTAGTTTCATTCTCTTAACAGTGTCTTATGAAGAGCACAAGATTTTGATTTTAAGATGTCTAATTTATCAATTTTTAATTTTATTGATCATGCTTTGATCATGTCTGAGAAATCTTTGCTTAACAGAAGGTCATAAAGCCTTTCTCTTATGAGTTCTTCCAGATATTTTATAGATTTGGTTTTACATTTAGGTTTATAATCCATTTTGAGTGGATTTTTATATATGCTAAAAGGTATGAATCCAAGTTCATTTATTTGCATATGTATATCCAATTGTTCCAGCACCATTTGTTGAAAAGACTATTTTTGCTCCACTGAATTGCCTTTGCACCCTTGTAGAAAATCAGTTATGCATTGTATTTGTTTCCTAGGACTGCCTAACAAAGTACCACAAACTTAGTGGCTTAAAACAACAGAAATTTATTCTCTCACAGTTCTGGAGGCCTGCAGTCTGAAATCAAGGTGTTGGCAGGGAGCGCTCCCTCCCGAGGCTCTAGGGGAGAATCCTCTCCTGTCTATTTCAGCTTCTGGTGGCTCCAGAAAATCCTTGGTTTGTGGCAGTGTAACTCCAACCTCTGCCTCTGTCTTTCCCTGGACTTCTCTCCAGGTATCTCTCAGTGTCTTCCCCTCTTCTTAGAAGGAACCTGTCATTGGATTAAGGGCCTATCCTAAATCCAAGATGATCTCATCTTAAGATCTTTAACTTAATTACATCTGTACAGACCCTTTTTCCAAATAAGGTCACATCACAAGTTCCAGGTGGACACATGATTTGGGGGGACGAGGCTGACACAAGTCAACCCACTACATACATTTCTGTGTGGGTCTATTTGGTTACTATAGCTTTATAATAAGTCCTGAAATCAAGTAGTGTTAGTCCTCCAGCTTGGTTCTTTTTCAAAGTTGTTTTGGCTATTCTAGGTCCTTTGTAGTTCCATATGAATTTTAGAATCAGCCTGTCAATTTCTATGAAAAAGACTATGGGGATTTTTTTCAGATTGTGTTGAATCTATTTGGGGACAATTAACGTCTTAATAATATTGCATTTTCTAAACGATAAACAAGGTATGTCTCTCCATTTATTTAGATCTTCTTTAATTTCTCTCAGCAATGTTTTGTAGTTTTAAATGTACAAGTCTTTCATATCTATTGTCGTGTGTATCCCTATTTTATATTTTTTGATCCTATTGAAAAGAGTATTGTTATTTTAATTTCAATTTTGATTGTCAATTGCTAGTATATAGAAATACAATTGATCTGTGGATATTTACCTGTATCTTGAATCTTACTAAGCTTACTTATTAGTTCTAGTGGCTTTTTTGTAGAGTCAATCAGATTTTCTTCATAGATGATCATATCATCTGAGAATAAAGACAATTTTACTTCTTCTTTTCCGATATGGATTTCTTTTCCTTGCCTTATGCATTGGCTGGAATCTCTAATACCATGAAAGTGGTGAGAGTGGACATTCTGATGTGCACCTGATCTTAGGGGAAGGCATTCAGTCTTTCACCATTAAGTATAATGTTAGTTGTAGGTAGGGTGACCAATCGTCCCAGTTTTCCCAGGACTGAGGAGTTTCCTGGGATGCGCCACTTTCAGTGCTAAAACTAGGATAGTCCCAGGCAAACTAGGACAGTTGGTCACCCTAGTTCTAGGTTCTGGGTCAGTTTCAATGATTATATTTTCTCCTCATTATGGGTTGTATTTTCCTGTTTCTTTGTATGCCTGGTAAATTTTTATTGGATGGCAGACATTGTGAGTTTTACTTTTGTTGGGTGCTAGATATTTTTGTATTCCTATAAATAGTCTTGAATTTGTTCCAGGTTGCAGCAGTGTTATCCTTTCAGGTCTTTAAGATTCATTAGGTGAGATGAAAGCAGTATTTAGGGCTAATTATTTTCCACTACTGAAGCAAGATCCTTCTGAGTAATCTACCCATACATTATGAATTTTTCCAGTCTGACTGGCGGGAATAGGAAGCATTCCCAGCCCTGTGTGAGCTCTGGGTACTCTTCCCTTCATCCTTCTGGGTGTTCTTTCTCCAGCTGTGGGTCGTTGCCTCACACACAGATGCTGATCAGTGCTCAGCTAAAAACTTGAAGATTTCCAGGGTTCTCTCTCCGTGCAACTCTCTCCTCTTAGGTACTCTCTTGTGTGTACTGTAGCTGTCTGGGTCTCCAGATTCCCAGATCCTTCTCTTCACTCACAAAATCTGCTGGGCTCTGCCTTGGTTTCCCTTCCCTACACTGTGGCTTAGAAATTCTCTCAAGGCAGTAAACTGGGACGATTGTAGGGCTTGCTTTGTTTGTTTTCCATGTCTCAGGTATCACTGACTTTGTTGCCTGATGTCCAGTGTATTGGAAGCCATCATTTCTTATATCCTGCCATCAGGCTACGATCTCCCAGAAGGCAGGGAGCTTGCTTTATCAGGCTGAGTGCTACTGGAGAGCAGGCAAGACTTGGGCCTCCTCCTTCCTCCTTATCCTCCCCTCAAAGCATGTTCCAATAGATACTTAAGTCCATGCCATTTTACTATACAGTTATTCTCCCCCAAGTACATGTTTGCTTTCATGTGACACAAATTAAGCTTCAGGCCCTTCAGACTGCCCTTTGTTCTCTCAACGGTTCCTGAGGCCGCATATGCTCCAGGAAGTCTTCCTGGATAGAGTGAGATAGATGATGCATCTTCTTGCCACACTGTCTGCCCATGAGTTCTTGAATCCTTTTTCCTTTGTTCACCATGATCACAGTGATTCCTCAGAACTCCTGTCCTCAATCTTGGGTTTCCCCAGGAAGGTTTTAATCAACCTTACCAGTTCCATGGGAACATATGGGGTTTATAGTTCAAATAATTTTGGGAAATATTACTGGCCATATCCCACTCATGGAGATTCACAGAGCATGTCAAGATTTTAAACGCTCTGATAAATACTGTAGTATAGAAAACTGTTTGCTTTGTTTACACATATTTTCTAAATTTATTTGATCCCAGTGACTCTTATTTGATCTCAGAATCTCTCTGGACTATTTATTGTTCTTAGGAACATACTTGAAGAAACACTAACCCAAATCATCATGAACAAATGGGAGATCCTCCTCTTCTCTGCTCTTCTCTTCCTAGAGAGCACATCAGATGAATGTTTGTTGAGCAAATAATTAAAAGAAATAATTTTAAATCATTCTCAACAACCCATTCTGACTTTATCCTTACAGATCAGGCTGGTTTTCCATGAGACTCTCCTGAGCCTCTCTCACTACACATTCAGTTGCCTCTTCCTACCCCATGTTCTTCGAACCCCACTTTAGTTCATTTGCTCCTATTTGGAATTAGTTTAACGTAACATGAGTAAGGCTAGGGGCACAGACCAAAAGAACACAGATGAAGAAGGGCAGGACCACAGCACTGCGCAGCGCTAGGGGGCACCATTCACATTGCATTCTATGTGACGGGCACTCCGCTGGAGTCATGCAACACACCAGCCCTAAGGAAGGGCTTGAAAGCAGACACTCCATGGCCTTCTCATTTCTAGATCTCCCATCGCACTGTTGCTCTGCTGGGAATTGCTATTCTGCACATTCTCCTGTCAAAATTCTACTTAAGTCCTAGCTAAATGTAACCTCAATGAAACTATCCCAGGTTCCCTAGTGGGGGTTAGTTGTCTTCTTTTTCTGTACTCCCATGGTCTTAGCAGAGTCTGCCTTGAACATGATTAGTTGTGTCCAGGCCTTTCTCCCTGACTAGAGTGTGCGTTTCATGAAGGCAGGGACCATGTGTTACTCATTTCTGTAACCCTGGCTCTTAACACAGGGCCTGGCCTGGCAGTAGCTCAGTGATTGAGGAGTAAGTGAACAAATGAACTGAGATCCACTGGAAGCTCCAATGATCAGACAACCTTAGCCCTTCTGCGAAAGTCTTGGGTGTAGCACACAAGAGTTCTTCAGGGACTCATGGCAGGCTGAGAAGGGAGGAGGGGAGTTTGGGACATTGGGCTACATGTGTCACTTCTGGGCAAAGCCAGGGTAGTGGCAAGACTCAGTTCAACATCCAGCCTGCTGTATTGGCGTCATCATGTTCCTGGATATTAAAACCTGGTGGATGAACGTTCAGTGTGTTTGTGAAAGAGGAGCCCCAGCATGCACGCCTGCACATACTTATGTGTGCACAGGGACAATTTAGGCAAACACAGGAATTATCACACGTGGTCACACCCACATGGAGATACACAGATGTGCACTTGGATGGCTGGGCATGTAGAGATGCATGTGAGGTATCCACGAACATGCACACACACATACATGGGCTGGGTAATCTTCAAGAGCCCAAGAAATACAGTGAGTGTGATAAGAAGTGTTAAAGGGCAGGGAGGTGAAAGCCCTGAGCAAACACATGGGTTCTCTCTTGATAACCAAAGCCAAAGGAAGCTTGGAGAGGCTGGCACTGAACTCTTCCCCACCTTCCCTTCTTCTTTTCCAAAAAGTAGTCTGGGACGTAAGGCAAGCAAGATTCTCGCAGCACTGCCCACTGTAAGGAACCACAGTGTCAGGGGCTCAGCAGCTGGAACAAACAAGCATCCAATAAGCTCGGACCCTTCTGGGCACAGCTCGGCACTAGATGGCAAGTAGGCCTCTGGGAAGGGAGTGACTTCATGCTAATCCCCTCCTCTGGCCCTGCCCCTGCAGTGGTCTGGCTAGTTCTGGCCTCCCACACAGTGCTTAATATCTTGTTCCAGGTGCTATCAATTACAGTCACGGGGTGTGTATGTGGGGGTGTGTGTGTGTGTCCTCTGTCCAGCCAGGAACTCCTCCAGGGCAGAGATCATGCCTTCCACAGTGAGGCTGAGCCTCTCCTGGAGGGAGATCCTGCCTCACCTGGGAGGGAACAAGCATTACTTTCTCCTCCCCTTCACACCTGCTGAGGGCCCTGAATGAGTGTGGTTTCTGAGTTGGGTTTCTATCAGTGGGCTGTTGCTCTCTCTCCCTCACAGATCTTTTGAGAAATCCTGGCTGCAGAGGGCTTTTAACTCAGGGCCCTGGTGAGCCACCAGACTTCGGGTTTCAATCACTGGCAGGCTAAGAGGCCGGCAGGCCTGGGAAGTGATCACTGCTCAGTCCCAGCTGCAGCACCCCAAGGGCCGAGTCCTCTCAGGTTTCTTGGCATATCTGAATGGCAAGGGAGTTGTTGAGAACCTGAGGTTTCCTCAATAATTTACATCCATGCTCCTCCTTTGACAGGATCACATAGCCCCGGACAAAGTCAGTGCACACTATCCTGGGGTAACCTGACCTCCTGGGTCGGGTAACAACAA
Organism: Diceros bicornis minor; assembly: GCF_020826845.1. NCBI lineage: Eukaryota > Metazoa > Chordata > Mammalia > Perissodactyla > Rhinocerotidae > Diceros > Diceros bicornis. The sequence continues at coordinate 77,480,536 of NC_080743.1, forward strand.
CAAGGGGAACAATGCCGAGGATTACCCTGAACTCTGCGAGCACCCGGAGATCTGGACGCACCTGGAGGCTAGTGACCTGATAGGGCTGCTTACACTCAGCAATAGCCTTCCACTTGCTAGGGGGTGAAGGGTAATTGAGAAAAAGGAAGCGGAATGATCTGGGAGCCTTAGGAAAGAGATGGAGGCTCTCTTGCCCAACCTCACTAGCCTATGGGCTGCTGAATGAGGTTACTCTGGCATGGATGCCCCCCATTCCCCACCCCGTCTCTGTCATTGTCTAAACTGGAGTTGTCTGCTGATCATTCTTGTTCCTTATCCTTCCGCCTGTGTTCCGGGCCCATCCCCTCCCCTTGTCCCATGCCTTGGTTCTCCTGAATCTTCACCCCTTTCTCTCCACCGGCTCCATTCCCTCAACATATAAACACACTCGGGACTTTGGAATCTTAAAATAAATTCTCCGGGCCCCTCCGGTCACCACACTACTACTCTCCTTCCTTTCTTAGTGGAAAGAGACTGAGGGCACCACGCCCTTCCTCACCACTCACTGCCCACAGCCCACTGGCCTCCTCCACCTGCCCCACTGGAGCAGAGGCCCCCCTGATTTATACAGCCACGAACCCTCCTGGGCACCTGAATGTGCCACAGGCAAACTCTGAGCTTGTTATTCATTCATCAAAAGTTTTTTTTTTTTTTAAGATTTTTTTTTTTATTATGCAACTTATTTAAGTTCTTTGTGTATGTGTGTGTGAGGAAGATCAGCCCTGGGCTAACATCCGTGCCCATCTTCCTCTACTTTATATGGGACGCCACCACAGCATGGCTTGACAAGTGGTGCGTCGTTGCGTGCCCGGCATCCGAACCTGCGAACCGCGGGCCGCTGAAGCAGAGGGCGCTCACTTAACCAACTGCTGCGCCACTGGGCCCGCCCCCAAAAGTTTTTTAATACCTTTTCTGTGCCAGACATTGAGCTATAAAGTGAATACAATTAGGGTCAAGGAGCTTACGATTGACAGTAAACAGAGGTGTAAGTTAACCATTACGGATCTCATTACTAAGGGATGTAATTGAATGTGCCCAGAATATTATGGGAACTCAAGGGAAGTGCATCAAACCAGGAGGGGAGGAGCAGCTGGTCAGAGAGGGCTTTCTGGAGGAATTGGGTTGGGACTGAGTTTTGAAGGATATGTAGGAAGTGGGTAGAAGAAATTGGGATTTTGGCCATAGGACTCTTTCAATTTTAAAGGATAGGACTAATTTAAGCAAACCAGAGAACTATATAACTGGGACAACTGCGTGAAGCTGGCCTCAGACTCTCACAAGGCATTCAGATTTGCTGCTCTTCTCGCACTCATCTCTCTTGTTTCTCCCTCAGTGTTGGACTCATTCCCTCCTAATCAGTTAAGCTTCCTCTGTGTTTCAGGGGGCAAGAGGGGATGGCCACAGGAAGTTCCAGGCTTATATCACTTCCATTTGTTGGCCCCAGAAGAAAGAGAGAACTCTCCCAGCACCTATATATAAAACCCCAGAGAAGGGCTCTGATTGGCCCAGCTTGGATCATGTGCCTATCCTGGGCCAATCACTGATGGGTGAGATACTATGCTTGACCAGGCCTGGATCGCCTACCCATCCCTGGGGCCAGAGGGCAGGATACTGTGATTGGCAGCTCCATCAGGACCACATGGAATGAGACAGGGGCAGTAATCCAAATGAGGGGATGATGAGAACACAAAAACAGCACATGTTCATAATAGAGAACTTTCTTGACAGAAAGAATCACATTCATAAAACCATACAACAGCTATGGAATGTGTCTGGGAATTACCAATATTTTATATAGCTGGATCTAAGGATGAACTTGAGTGAGTGACAAGAAAGAAACTTAGAGCAGGAGAAAGAAGTTGGAGGGCCATATGAGCTAAATGACAAAGTTTGAATATTATCCTAAAAGCTATGGAGAATCTTTAGAAAATGTAATGTTAGATGTTTATACGATCAGATTCTTACATTTGGAACAAAATCCTTTTGCCCATACACCTGTTCTCTTCCTTTCTTCCCTGTTTCAGTTAATGGCATTCCCATTCTGCCAGTTCCGTGAGCTAGAAATCCAGGGGCAACTTGGGGTCAGTTCCCTCAGTCAAGTCCTTCCTGGATCCCTGCCCCATTAGCCATTCCTTTCCATTCTGTGGCATTGCCTGGGTTCAGGCCTGGGTCTGTTCTTGCCAGGCCTACTATGGTGGGCCCTGATAACTTAGCCCAAGGCATCCGCTCTTCCAGAGAGATTTCTGTGCCCCAGCCCACGCTGGGTTAGACCTGGTTCTCTCTGCTTCCATAGTACCCGCTCATGACAGTCATCCCCCTGCCTTGTAACCGTGCACCATCTGGCTCTGACCATATGCTCTGTGTACATATGCTCTGTGGATGCCTCAGAAGCACCAACCCTGCTTTTCATTTCTTTTACCCCAGCTGCACGGAGTGTCCAATACACTGTAGACACTGGGTAAATATTTGTTGATTAATGAAAAGATAAATGAATAAATGAACCCCATCTCCTACCACTAAGATAGGCAAATATAAGCGCAACCATAACTGAAAAAAAAAACATGTTCTAAGGCTTTAGTGAAGCACTCTGAAACAAATCAACTTCCAGCGTTCATGTTCTTTTTCTCTATCCTTCTAGCTCCTCTGTTCACTTTCCCTCTCTCTGTCGATAACTCTCTACCTTGTCTAGCTGTGCATGATATGGAACTGAAATCTGCATTGTGTGTGTGTGTGTGTGTGTGTGTGTGTACATGAAATGCTCTATGTTACCTGTTTTAATTTGAAAAAGTGAATGGTCATGCAATTTTTCTGAGCTGTGAGTCTGAGTTTTGTAGTAACCCTTGGTAAAGTTTTTTCACTAGAGACTCCCCACTGCTAAAGTAGATGTATAAAAACACTCCTTAAGCTACGTTCATGAACACAGACACACACACACACACACACACAATAGCCTTGTTGTGGTCCATGTTACAGGTATTGATATAGAGTCCTTCAAGTATTTTTCCAAGGAAACCTTTCTAAGTTGAACCCTCTGACCTGAAGATTATGCCATGGAAAAGATATTGCCAGGAACATCCCTTTGTAGCATAGGGGACTAATGACATTCATGAGCCTAGCGCTAATGCACCTAACACATTCCATCCCTTTCTAGAGTGTAACCACATGGAAGTAAATTGACTCTATTTCATTTTTTAAAAAGCAAATAATTTCCATACTTCAGTACTCTATGATTAGTATCACTTCTTGCAACACATTTCACATTTGATCATGCAAAAAGTCTGAGTTTACCCTGGGAACTGCTTATTGAGGGTTGAACTGTAGGCAAGGGCTACTCCATGTATGCCCCAGCTAGGGACCCAATACCAGCTCACACTAGCATCAGGAAAGCACAGAAAGCCTCCTTAACTTCACTTCTGTTTGTTCATTCTGTTGATTTTTTTAAAAAATGCTTTTTATATAATGGGACTTTTATCACTAGGGTTGTTTTAGCTATCTATTGCTTTGTAACAAATTACCCCAACATTTAGTGCTTAAAATATCACACACACAGTATCTCCGAGTTTCTGAGGGCTTAGCTGGGCCCTCGGTTTCCGAGGGTCTCACCCAACCGTAGTCAGGTTTCAACTGGGGCCTGATCCACTTCAGAGCTCCCTTACATGGGTGGTGGTAGGATTCAGACCCCTGCTGGCTGTTGCCTGGAGGCCACCCTTAGTTCCTTGCCATGTGGGCCTCTCTACCATGACAGTTTGCTTCATCAAAATCAGCAAGAGAGAGAGAGTCTGCTACAGAATCTTTTGTAATCCAGTCACAGAAGTGCCATTCCATCACCTTTGCTGTATATTATTTGTCAGAAGCGAGTTACTAGGTTCAGCTCATACTCAAGGGAAGGGGCTTTCACAAGGTTGTGAGCACCGGGGGATGGGGTCATTGGGGACCGTCTTAGAAGTCTGTCTATCACAAGGTGTGGCCATTAAAAACTATTTGAATGTCACTTTGCTCTTTTATACTGAATAAAAAAAGAGCTCCATCAACAATTTTGTGTTAACCCCCAATTAAAAATAAATTCATTTACTTCAATAAATACTTTGCTCTCAAACATTACATTGAAAACCAAACATAATTTCTAACCTTGCTTATCGACCTCCTTATTGCCAAAGTGAGCTGACATTTGTTTTTGTGCTAAGATGATAATTCAGAATGCTGTGGTTGCCTGTGACAGAAAACAAATGTGAACTTGTTTAGGGAAAAGGGGCAATACATTGGCTCAAGTAACTAAGCCATGGGAAGGGTCTTGGGGACAGCTGTAACCAAGACCTGCAGTGTCACCAGGCCTTTCTCTGCACACCTTGTGTCTGTGCTGTCCTTGTGGCCACCAGCAGCTCCAGGCTTGCTCTCTTAGCTTTGCCAGTAGAATAGAACTGAGACTCATACTCTCAGGCCCTGAGGTCTAAATTGCTAAGAAGAGGCTCTGTGTTCCTCAGTTTGGATCACACACGCATCTCCGGAGCAGCAAGGGCAGTCAGGGGTGGTGCCATGGCACTCACTTTGAGTCAGGGGTTGGGCCCCAGGTGAACCTCTGTGCCAGAGAGGGGATCCTGTCAGAGCATAGTTGTCTCCATGGCACCACATGACTGGAAAAGGCCAAAGCCAATTTTCCAGAAGAGGGAGGAGAGATGGACAGACAAGACGAAAGCTTGTTCTTGCCCTCGCTGTCTGTCTCTCTTGCACACACATACACACAGTGTTTATGAAAAGGGAATCAAACTTGGATGGGGAAAGAGTGCTGGGGCAGGAATTTAAATCTGGGATCTATTCCCACCAACTAGCTACCATAGGAACCATAGGCCAGTTAACTTCTCCTCTCCAGACCCTGGCTTCCTAATTTATAAAAAGAGAATAACAGTATCTGTCTTTCTTGCTCCAGAGGGGTGCTCTGAAGATAAGGTGTAAGATAAGGGTTGAATAGTGGTCCCTCAAAATTCATGTTTACATGGAACGTCAGAATGTGACCTTATTTAGAAAGAGTATCTGCAGACATAATTAATTGAGGCTCTTGAGATGAAATCATCCTGGGTTTAGGGTGGGCCCTAAATCCGGTGACTGTGTCCTTATAAGAAGAGGAGATGGCACAAAGAGACACAGAGAAAAAGCCCGTGTGAAGATGGAGGCGGAGATTGGAGTGATGCATCTACAGCCAAGGGATGCCAAGGATTGCGAGAAGCCACCAGAAGCTAGGGGAGAGGAATGGGATGGTTTCTCCCTCACAGACCCCAGAATGAACCAACCTTGCCGACACCTTGATTTCGGACTTCTGTCCTCTTGAACTGTGAGAGCATAAATTTCTGTTGTTTTATGCTGTTCAGTTGGTGGTAATTTATTGTGGCAGCCCTAGGAGAATAATACATAAGGTAGGATGAAAAGCGTGAAAAATACACAGCATCATGGGATAAAGCATGTTATTACAATAAGTACAGTGATTACATGGAAACCTATTAAACTCACAGTCATTTTGCCTCGTTCTGAGTGCTGCCCAGATCTGTCCCTGTTATGTTATTGCCACAACCATAGCCTTAATCCAGCCACAGCCAACCCTCTCGTCTGTGCAAGCATGACCTGCAGCTTGGAAATCATCACTGAGCTCAGAGGTGGAAGTTAAATGGGCTCATACCAGCTCTGGACACTGTCTATGGAGTGCTTGCTCTGCCACCATCGCTCTAAGCGATGTACTAAGTACTCCACAAGTACACTGTGTGCTAGGTTCTCTTGTGCAGACGGGGAAACTGAGCACACTTAGCAAGTGGCAGAGCTAAGATTTAAAGCCAAGTGGTCAGGCTCCAGATCTCGTGCGTTAACTCCCTCACCGTGCTGCCTCAAGGCAACGGGGATCACCCCTTCCTGATTTACTGGACATAAACAGCTATTAGCAGAGCATTGGGCTGCCAGCCTGTCCTTCCTCCTTCTCCCATCTCTTCCCCTATTATCTAAGGTGACGACAGACTCTGAAAATCCCATATTCTCTAATCCAATTACTTCTCAGGCCAGTCCCTGCCTTTGGTCTCCTCACTAGATGCCCAAGCCAAGTAGCAAAAATCTTTTACATAAGGGAAATGAGCTGGTTAGAAATGTGAACAAGCTATTACCCAGCTCAGGAACTTAATGTGAGGTGGGATGGGACAAGGCACTGGAGGAGTTGTTGATGGGTGCCAGGCTGGGCATTAGATCCTGTTATTCACCCGGAAGCTTGGTCCCCACCAGCTTCTGCAGAGCAGGGCTGCAGGGGGTGCCCCCTGCCCCTAAGCCCTGAGCTTCTGAAGTTTTCAGATCTGCTTTATATCACTCCCACAACCACAAACTCTCAGCTACCTCTCAGCCTCTATCCTTACCTCCATACACTCCGTCCTTGAGTCCAGCCTATCCCTGCCACAACCCCCTTCTGTCTGAATGCTGCAGGTGTTCCCAACCCCCAACCAGCCCTCAGTGAGCTCATCCAGTTCCCTCATGTCGGAATTTACCTCTCCAACTCCAACACCCCCCTAAGCTTCAGATTCATGTTTCAATCACTTATGTGACATGTCCTGTTAAATAGCTAGTAAATGTCTTAAACTTAACATGTTCATAATTTTCCTGTTCGAGCCATCCCCATCTCAGCAAATGATGCCACAACTCATGCACTTGCTTCAGCCCAAAAACCTAGGAGTCATCTTAATTCTTCTTTCTTTCATCTTCTGCAGTCGATTCTTCAGCCAATCAAGTTGAACTCTTCCTCCAAAATATCCGCTGACCCTGTCTCCTGTGCCACAACCTTGGTGGAGCCCACACTCCTCTCAACTGCAGTCACCTGCCACCTGGGCCCTGCTTCCATCTTGGTCTCTGATCCATTCTCCACACAGCAGCCAGGCATCTTTGAAAACCAGTTTCAAAATCAGTTTCAGTTTCGTTGCTCTGCTCCAAAAGCTCTCCAGTGGCTTCCATGGGCCTCAGAATAAAAGCCTAAGTGGTCCTCAGGGGCCCTCCCTCTTGTGTGGTCCTCAGGGGCCCTTCCTCTTGTGTGGTCCTCAGGGGCCCTCCCTCTGGCGTCCTCTCATCCCACCATCCAGCCACATGGGCTCTCAGTCTGCCCCCACCCATGCCCACAGCTTTCCAACCCAAAGCCAGTGCCCCTGCTGTCCCCACCCCCTTGGAATGCTCTGCTCAGGTATCAACAGCTGGCTGGCTGGCTGCCTGCTTCTTCTCATGCAGATCTTAGCTCAAGTGTCACCTCCTAGAGAGGTCTCCCTTGACCACCCCCGCTTCCAATCACATGCTAATCCATCTCCCTGTTTGATCTTCTTCATGGTATTCATCATAAATAAAATTATAGTCCTTTCTCGTTACTTGAGGTAGTCAAGTTCTATAAAGTCGCCGTGAACAATGAACTAGCAAATATTGAGCCATTGGGGAAACATAGCTTTAGGTACCTATGAGCCTCTGGCCACAGCATTTTCATCAACTCATCAATGCCTAAACTTGTTTTATGTGTGTTTCTGTTTAAAGACACCTTATTTAATACGTTTTGCTGATTCATTAACATCGAACTCAGTCAACAGCTCTCATGCCTGAACGGAGGTTATCTGACACGTCTTTTCTCTGTCAGGCACTTCACAGCCTTCTTGCATGTACGAACACCAGACAAGCCTTCAGCACTATGCTTGGGGGCCATTTTAAACAGTGGAATTACCAACAGAAAGCATAAAAATGTGGCACTAAATAGGCCACGAAAAGGACGCTTGTTGATAGTATGAGAGCTGAAACGAGAAGGTTCCACCTCATCTGGGAAAGTACACATCAGGCAACTCAAAATTTTCACTACTCTGCACTTGTCTCGAAAGACTCTCAAAGTGCTGGACGTGTTGATCTTGGGGTTGCAAATGAGGTCTAGCAAGTAGGTGAGTTTGCAAATATGGAATCTGCGAATAAGGAGGATCAGCCGCATTTTCCTAGTCTTTTTCTATTGCTCCTGACTAGAATGTAAGCTCCAGGAGAGCTTGTCTGTTTTGTTCACTGCTGTATCGCCAGCACTTGGCACGGTGCCGAGCACATGGTACGCACTCTCTACATATCTGTCGATTGAAAGGAAAAATGGAAGGAAGGAAGGAAAGGAGGGAGAGAGGGTGGGAAGGAAGGACAAAAGAATAAAGTCCAGGTTCCTCTCTGCTCGAGATTACTGGTGATGCCTCTGCAGGCACCTCCTACTTCCAGAGAGACCACAGGGCCCCTACCCTCCTGGGCCCTTCCCAGCCCTCCCGAGGTTCTTTGGCATCTTCCTCCGTTCAGAGCTCCCCTTCTCTGGAAAGCTTCTCAGACAGAGCCTGACCTGCTCCTGACTCTACTCCCTCTAGCCCCATCCGCATGGCCTGTCTCCACTGCCGGATCCACCTGTGCCTGCCCCTCAGGAAGTCAGTCAGCCTTGTGCTCCGGAAAGACTGCCAATCCTGGCTTGACACTTTTTCATCTTTCCCTCCTGCCATCTAGGAGCTTCCTGGGGGTGGTGGAGGAACATGCCACATTCTTCATCTGTCCACCTCCCCCCTCCTGTTCTGTTTTGTTCCCAGGGCACGCTTCTGCCCTGGGCTCAGTTCTCCAACCTCATGACTGACCAACAGTTGATGATCAGATTCTCTTCTATTCTCCCCTGAGACTCTTGTGGGAGACGAGAGTAGGGAGCTGTCTGACCTTTCATTTTAGCCGTCTGGGGGCATTTGCATCTCCCTCTGTTTAGCTTCCATTTCGGTCTCTCCCAGGGGGAGTGGAAAGTGTACCGGGCAAGAGTCAGAAACCCTGACTTACGATATCAGACCGACCATCAATTAGCTTGTGACCTTGGGGGTCATTTACCCTCCCTGGTTTCAGTTTCCTCATTTATTTTAAAAAGAGGATAAGATCTCTCTTCCTCTTGTCTTTTGTGACGATCAAATAAGATGTGTATATAAAAATGCTGTGCAAACTGTAACGTTACCTTCAATGGCACGTATTTTCAGTGTTATTTTACCCTTGGTTCTCCTGTCAGTGGAATACTAGAGGACAAGTAGCTTCAACCCTGAAGACATTCCTTGTCTCACACATCAAGAAGCCTGGAGGGAATTCCAAGATTTGGCAGCTTGACACTGTCCTGGCTCTGGGTTAGCTTCTCTACAAAGCTCTCGGCTTTCTCCTCGCTAGATAATGGCTGTAGCTGCTCCAAGCCTCAGCCTTTCACATCAACAGTCAAAACAGGAAGGCGTAGGCAGTGAGGGGAGCTGGTTAGAAACGTGAACCAGTTATTATCCAGCTCAGACAGTGTCACGTGGGACGGGACGAAGCCCTGGAGGACTTGTTGATGGGGAGCAGGAAAGAGGTTCCCTCATTTCACTCTCTCTTTTTGTAATAAAGGAAGAGGAAAATCTTTCCCAGAAGCCTCCAGTAGACTATCCTTTAGATTCTGTTGGCCAGGACTGGATTCTATACCATGGTATAGAATGAAATTCTAAACCAATCATGGTTCCTCCACAGTTCACGGGTGACCCATGAGAAAAATCGCGGTCCTGCCACCGCATGGCAGGTGGGGAGCCGACATCACCTGCCACACATTCTCCCCGCCTCCTCCGCAGCCTCTCGTGCATCCCCTCCTGTAGTCCCCACCTTGTCCCACACTGCCTCGTTCCAGGCTCTGCACTTTAGGCCTTGCTTTGCTCCTTCCTTCTGGTTCCCGCCATCACTTTCAAGACTTCTTGTCATTTTCTTCTTCCATTTCTGGGACTCGAAGTCCACTCTGCTCCCTCCTGTTTCTTCTTTCTGATCCATAATACCTTCATACAACAACCATCACCGTAATGGTGACAACGGCCTGTACCCCTGGCTGGTGAAAGGATGAGTCTTTCTCTCCGTGCACTGACTTTCTTAGAAGATCCAGAAAACATTTCAGGATCTTATCTGTGCCTCCATGTCCACACTAGGCCTGATGGGTGGACACGTGCTATGGAATCAAGTCGGAAAGCTTTTTTTCAATACCAATCCCCAACATTTACACAGCCCTTGAGCATCCAGCTCACCCCTGTGTAGACTCATTTAATCTAGCTTGACCCTCATGAGAACCTAGGAGGCTGCCAGGGCAGGCATAATAACCGCTTCTGTCAGATGAATCACAGGAGGCTCTAGGAAATCAAGGAGTTTGCCCAAGGGCAAGGAGCTCCTAGAAGTTGGATCTGGAGGGAGAATTCCTGGTTCTGGCCCCAGACTCAGCGCCCCTTTCATTGCACCACAACCCTGAGACAACTCACAACTGACCCGTTTGAGCTTGAGTTTAGATTCCAGACAAGCGGGAGTTTGCCAGGCTAACAAGTTCCAAATAACAAAGTCCACTGTGTGTGCCAGGAAGAGAGCGCAGGAACTGGGTCTAATGTGATGCCAGGCACAGGGCAGCAGACAATGGGGATTATGTTACATTTACATAAAACTCCATTGGTTCAAAAATTCCACTCATTTGATCTCACAACACCCCTGTGAGGTGGGTGTGGCAGGGCTGATTATTGTCTGCAGATGTGGAAACTGAGGCACTGTGACCTAGTTGGCTAGAAAGAAGCTGAGCTGAGACCTCACCCTAAGATTCCAGTTTCCCAGGCCTGGATTCTTCCCCATCACAGATCAATAACAATCATAAACTTGCCCCTCTGCTTGCAGGTTCAAGGGTTCTGGGTCAGTCAACTTGTCAATCAGCTTCTCAGAACAATGAGAGAGCAATTAGGGCCTAGAAAATGGTTTCAAGGAAATGTGGCCAAGGGAAGAGGGCCTTGGCAAGAGGCTCAGAGCAGACCCACTGAGCCAGCAACCCTGGCTGAGCCCGGGCCAGCCTCAGGCCAGCACAGGTGGAGCCCGCAGCATGCCTGCAGGCAGGAAGGGAATTGAGGAGCAGGGTGGAAGGGGTCTCCAGTGTTCTTCTGCCAACAGGGAAGTTGCTCTCTGAATCCTTTCCTGGGCTTTGAGGCTCCTCCTTTGGGAAGCCTCTGGGAATTAGCCCCTCCACTGAAGCCCTTCAGCATGGCCACAGCTAATCTCTGTGATGCCATCTGGAGTGTGTCAACATGCTGCTGGAAAGGGGACAGAGCTTGTGTCCTTTCTCCCCTCCTTCGCCTCCTTCCCAGTCCACTCAGTAAACACTCAATAAATAACAGCTGCCTGACCCCACCCCACTGTCCCACTCTCCTGTGCTCTGGTGTTGGTTCCGTGGTGTGATTGGGCAAGGGTGGGGTGAGAGGGTAGTTCAGAGAATGGGACAACTGCGGTCAGTGAGGAAAAAGGGGGGTGGACAAAGAAATCCACCAGAGAACAATGCAAAGGACATTTTGTCCACAGATCTTCTTGCCACCCCTTGCCCCATATTCTATTGGGAGCTGGTCCCTAGGGAAATCTGGTGGCCCCTGTACAGACGCCTTAGGTGTCCCTCACTATATTCCCTTGGCCCACTGTTTTCAGCTGCCATTGTGGTGGACGGCTCGGGTTCCTCATCCCACATCTAGCACTGGCCCTGAATCTTTCTGCTTTTGGCCTTGGGACTTCTCCAGTGCCAGGGAAGCCTTTTCCACCCACTGCAGGGGCAGTCCAGAAGTTTGGGAAAGTTAATGGCCACAGGGGCAGCCCCTAACCAATGGGGGACAGAGCTGAGCAAAGCTGAGCTCCCACCGCCTACAGTGGCGGCCTCAATGATGCTCCCCAATATTGGCTGTCCCTTGTCCCCTTTCCTTTCCTGCCCTTTCCATGGTCTCTGCTCCCTGACTCATTCCAGAGATCATCTCCCAAATAGACTACCTGCACCCAAAGCCTTATCTCAGGCTTTGCTTTAGAGGGAACCCAAACTAAGACACCCCTCACCTGGCTAAGCACACGGTCATCCCCGCCTGTCTGGGCAGCTGTAGCTGCTGGTGACCTCGCCCACTTCCCAGGTGGGTTTGGTGTGGTTTCACTAAGGGCAAGAAAGGAGAAGAGGCTCCAGCCTGGTGATCCGTTTACATTCCTGTAGCTGTTCCCCCTGCAACTGTCCCCCTCTCTGAACAATTGCACATAACCCCCCCGGAAAAAGAGTAAATCATAGTGGCTGAGAGGACAGACTACAAGGCCAGACTGTCCACATCTGAATCCTGGTTCTGCCATCACTAGTTGGGTGACCTTGGGCAAGTCACTTAAACTCTGTGTGCCATTTCATACGCCTGTAAAATAGTGATAGTAACAGCACCTACCTCACAGGGTTGTTGTCAAGATTAGACGAGTTGCTGGGTGAAGGGCTCAGAGCACCGCCTGGCCCAGGGAAATTCTATCTGTGTTTGCTCCTCTCATCTCCTGCTCCAGAAGAGCTCCTTGTGCAGGGCCTCGGGTGGAGGGACAGAGTGAGACCACTGAGGAACTCCCATTCCTCATTTCCCCCTTGGTGGTCCTGGTGGCAGGTCTGACTTCATAAATGTGTGACCTGCACTTGTTTTAATGCTCTGCTGTCACCACCCTGAAATTCTTAAAATTTTTGAACCAGGAGCTCCGCATTTTCATTTTGTACTGGGTCCCACACACTATGTAGCTGGTCCTGTCTCATGGTTTGACGCTTGGGGAGAAGTCTCTGCAAGTGATGACAGCAAAATGCAGCCTGTCCTCTGGCCAAGCTGATCTCATTGTTTCTTCCCTCCTCTGAGCACAGCAGAAAATGCAGGCACAGTGGCAGCTTTCATCTCAGGCCCTGTTGACAATGGCCCACAGAGGGACAGGCCTCAGGGACCAGCTGGTCCAATCCCCACCGAGAGTTGAGTTCTTCCACCCAGCACCCCTGGCACAGGCTCACCCAGCCTCTTTGTGAATTCTTCTAGTGACAAGAAAGGACCCGTTTCACTGTTGATTCTAACTGTAACCGCCCCTCACTCTCAAGGAGCGTTTTAAGGCTCTCCGAACCCTTTCACAGGATTATCTCACTGCATTCTCACCAGCCCTCTGTGTGGCAGGCATTTTCTAAGGAGTAGAAATTGAGGAAATTGTAACTTGCAGATTAGCAGCCCTTGCTGCCCTACTCAGCCTTTCCCCTTCCTTCTATCAGCGATTTAAATCTTACTTCATCCAAGAAGTCTTCCTGCCTATCAAAAGAGAAGAACAAACTCCTTAATTCTTTGTACTAAATTGTTTTCCCCCCTGGGCTGTAGGTAATGTAATGCCTTTTCTCAGATGTGCTTCACTTTGAATAACAGTCACAAAATGGCATGAGGAAGCACCCTTTGAATGAACTGAATTTTGTTTTAAATGTATTAGACTTTTGTTTAAAGAGAGTGGAATAAAGGCAGGATCACAGAACCTCCCTCCCTTATTGCCCAAAGAAATAACACAGAAATTTAAAAACAAAAGAAAAACACAATAACTTCAAAGAGCCAAAGAGTCAATTACACAAAGAAAGAGGGTAGAGCACATGCTTTTAAAAGTGCCAGTCAAGGAAAGAAATGGAAGCTTCTAGTACCATGTGAACCACCCCAGACAGGGGAAATATGTCCACTGAGAAAATCCTGAACACTTCACCAGTGCCCTCTAATTCGGAGGGCAGCCTCTTGAGGGAATGGGTAGGGCAAAGAACTATCTGAGAATGGAGGTCCCCAGGACCTGGGACTTGAGTGGGCAGGAAGGGCTGTCCTTGGCTTGCTGTCTTCTTGGTGGGGTACAGGGTTGAGAGGAAGAGCTGGAGCCCATGGGAGGAGCAGCCCAGGTGGAACAAGCCTCACCATGCGGACCTGCCAGTAAGCACACACTAGCGCCACCCAGACGTCTCTGGCTGAGTGTGTGGCGGGAGCTCCCTGAAGGACATGCTTGTTGCTTCTCACTTGCTCAGTAGACCTAGTGCTTTCCCGCTTCCACGGCTTATATCAAAAAAAGGCCTTTACTTTCATTTCCTTCTTGTCTGTGGTTTTCAGATTCTTTGTACCTATGTCTGCACCCACCACCACCACCACTCCTCCCCACCCCCAACCCCAACAATCAATATCTTTCAAATGAGAAACCCATGGGGCACTTCCACTTGCACCGGTCTCTCTGTGTTCAAATCTACCCCTGTGGTTAGACGGGTAGCTACCAGTGGGGCTGGTGAGATAGCCCTCCTGTCATTCCTTTCCTCCCTCTTTCAATAAAGAATAAGCCAGTCTGAGTCAATGCTCCTCCTGACACACCAGGTTTCCCCATCACTCGGACATGACTCCAGTTTATACGAATTACTATTCCTGATCTTAAACGGAATGGATTCTGAAGGTTGAGTAGTCAACTATTCCATTTCTCTGCCTCCAAGGAGAAACTGCTTTATAAATTCCACATTCATTAACTCATTCAGTCCCCTTGCCTTTTTTAGTAATCCTCTAGGAAAACAAAGCTAGGTTCTCTTCATTACCGGCCAGCCCAGGACTGCTCCGAAAAGTGTCATGCCTGGGCAGGCAAAGGTGCATCTCCATGAGTCATTGTTCACATCAAGCTTCCCACCAGATGATGGCTTCTAAGTATTTCCAAATCTCCTCTAAGAGACCTGTTCTGTATTCCCAGCTTTGCCCTTCATCTTCTTTCTTGTGGAATTGCCACCTTCTGGTGTTGATACTCTGAAGAAGTTCTATGAATGGTGCGCTGTACAGCCTGTTGGGTATCAGACTGGGGAATCAAAGGCTCTCAGGGCCAGTTCAGACTTTGAAACATGACCTTCTTATCACCTCCCCTCTCACACTCCCAGCAGAGCAGAGCCTCAAATCCACACTTGCCGTCCCAGCTCCTCCTGCATTTCCTCTGTATTCCACCATGACTCCTCAATAACCGTAAGCAATATTTTATTTTAATCTGCCCACTTCCTTTTGGTACCCAAATTTCTAAGAATTGAGTATGTGGCACTTACGACTGGAAGATAAAACGTCAGTTCTCAAGACCTAAACCTCAGAATCTTCTGCAACTAGAAAGGAAAAAGTTTTCTAAATTACTGCAGCTTCCTGAATCTTTAGGATGCCTTCAATGCATCCTTTTATATTTAGGATCATACGAATTATACATAGAGAACTATGGGCTGGCGGATAGCTTCCAACTACTGGAAATTGTATTTCCCTCCCTTTTGATAATTAGTTCGAGGTCTTCACCACAAGTGACATCATGTCTCAGATGCAAAAATAGGTCCCTATTCAGACTACGTAATGTCTTCTGTCTGGAAGATCCTATTTCCTCTTTATGCCCTAGTCTCCTCACCTTCCTAATTGGCTCTCCGACCTCAAAGCTTTTTCTTGTTGCTGTCTGGAGCCTTAGATAATTAGATACAGTCTGACTAGGTGAGGTTAGGGGCTTGGCTATGCTGAGAGGATTTCAGTTTACCTTAGGAATCCAAAGGTCCCAGGGCTCTAGAAAATGGGAAGGTGGGCATTACAGCCTATATGACAATCACACTGTTCCTGCAAACTGAAGGGCTCATTTGGACCTCAGGCACTGCTAGGTATGGGAGTAATTTACATCCTCTGTTAGATCCAGTTCGGGCAGCATAAAACAGCCTCTCTTACTGTGCATTCAGTACAATGTGCTTCACATACATGATCTCATTTAATATTGAAAAGAACTCTTGGAAAGTTTCCTATTTAACGCAGGAGGAGAGTGAGGTGGAGAGGATGAGAAATTTGTCGAAGGGTTGGGATTCAAGCTCTTGGGCCGAGTCCTGGGATCTGCTGCCCTTCTGTGGGCTCCTACGTGGACAAGCCCTGGAACCCAGCAGATGCCGTGATGGAGGGACATTTGGGCACTAGAGGCAGTTGTGGCCCTGAATTTATTACCTGCTGCCAGTTTCATACCTGGAATTCAGAAATGGAAGGAACTACCATGAGACTGAAAGCTCTATCCTCTTCAGTTGGAAATGAAGGCATTCTCTTTATCCTCTATTATACAGGGCAAAAAGAAAAAGAAAATACATTTCACTTCCATATCCAAAAAGATCAAAAGCATGGATTTCAGACTTTTTTAATGGCTAATTGTATCTTTGCAGCAGCTGAGGGGAACACTTGAAAAATAATCTAGGGCTTGGGAACTACTATGTTTACTTTAAAATTGAGGAAAAGGAAATTATAGAAGCTTTTAGATCCATCACGTCTTTAACAGGCGTACATAATCCTTTTGATTTAACTCTTATTTACTAAAAACAGAAACCCAAACAGAGGCAATCTGCTGTTTTGGGAAAAACATGTGAATGGAAATCAAGAGACCTGGTTCTATTATCCACAGTTCTATTAAGTTGCCATTTGATGCTACCAGCAATGGACCAAAACTGCACGAGAATGAAACCTGCCATCTCAAAACAAGGTGATTGCTAAGTTCCTACTCGCTCTGAAATTCTAAGGTCCAATGAGCTATGATCAAAGAGTGCCAAGAATAATATACAGATTACTCCCCAACAACACCTCCATGCCTTTAGATAGATGCCCTTTGATTAATGTGATTTATATGGATGAGTGATGGATCAACAGATCTAATTCTCTTTAAGTATCTGGAAACTCAAAAAATTTCCAACTATTGACATTATGGGTGAACTTGTTAAAGTGCAAGAATTCTTCTAGACCCATCTAGTGTTAACTATCCAAATAGCTAAGGAATTGTTTACTGTGATAGCCGGTCTTCAAAGATGGCTCCCAATGGGCCATGGCTCTGGGTATTCACACCCTTTTGTAGACCCTCCCACACTGAATCTGGACTGGCCCTGTGACTCACTTTAACCAAAGTGATGTTGTGCCAGTCCTGGGTCTAAGCCAAGAGAAGTCTTGGTTACTTCTACTTTTGTGCTTTTTGGGAGCCCTGAGCTGCCATTGCTCTCACTGTCCCACACTAAATATATCAGAGTTCAAAACACCCAAAACAGGCCCAAATGCCTCGTTTCCAATGCCATTCTTTGTTATTGAAATGTGTACATATCAGGCAAAGATAAAAGCCCTATTGTGGGCTCTAGATGCCTTGATTAAAAGAGGCTCCTTGTCACCAATATTTTGAATTGTTCTTTTGTTTGGCATCCTGGAGATGCCTAGTGGCTGAGAGGTATGCTTTTCTTCTGCCACGAGGAGGGCTGAGTATCTGAGACGGCAGGTGGCATCCTCCACGGTGAGCCCTCAGGGGTGGCAGTTTTAGGACAGAGTTCACATGGCAGCCGCTTTCCTTAAGACTACCATGTTTGAATCCTCCCCGCGGTCCTCGTGTGTCAGGGCTCTGCGTACCTGCTTGGGGACAGCAGCCTTTGGCACTCCCTTTGTCTTCTAACTCTCCTGGGGTCCTCTACCTAGTACTCCAAGCTCTTCTGATTTCTCCACTTCTAGGTACCTATTTTCTTTTCCCTCAAATGTCCATCAGCTGATCCTGATACTGTGTTAGTTAACTGGTAAAAAACTGAAGATGAGACCTTTTTCAGGGAGTTTTTGCATCAAAAACGAAGCAAAGGAATGAAGATGCAGCAACTGATATTTTGGGGGAGGTATCCCAGCCCCATGATTTCTCAATGACACCACGAAGACGGCTGTTATAATCTCAGGTGGCCCAGCGGTCTCTTGCCTGAGGTAAGTAAACAGTGAGAACTTGACCACCATCTCGAGAGGGAGTCTCACAACTAAAAGGCAGAAAGTATTCCAAGGAGAGGCAACAGAAACTTTCCAGAGGAAAACGCAGGAATGAGCTTTGTGATATGCTCAGGCTTTCTGGCAAAAAACATTGTTTCCATTTTTTCCTTTGTAAAATAGGTTTAATCATACCTAACTAAGAGTACTTTTCTGAGTATGAAAATAGCCTGTCTCATTTCTAGTGGTTAGCCAACACTCCTCCCATGTTCCAAGTGCCTGTGTGTTTATATGTGATTTGGATTATTGATACCTAGTTGATGTTTCCCAGGCCTCTAAGAGTTAGGAACAAGGTTATTCAAGTCCCGAGAGGTAAAAATTTATTGATTTACTTTATATCAGCATGTTATGATATGGCCATACCTGCTCATACAGCTGACTTTTTCTTATAGCCAAAAGAGGATTTTTTTTCCTTTTAAAAATACATTTTTTCAGCAGGAAGAAACATTTTAAAATCAAGCATTTTCATATTAAGTGAAAATTTAAAACAATGGCTTTTTTCCCCCCAGCTCATGAGGAACAGGGCTGGTCAGCAATAGATCTCCGAGTGCCGCCAATTTGCTTTCAGGCCTCTGTCCTGAATTTGTTCCTCTTCAACAGAAACCACTTCTAGGGGAAAAACGACAACTCACCAAAACGGCAGCCTAAATCCAGATGCAAAAAGAAGTAGACTGAACCTTAACTATTTAACTTATTTGGCAGATTATGTAAGATATTTTTTCAGTGGGATCAAACATATTCTTCAAACAAATATCTAAACAATAAATGTTTTAAATGCTCAAAACAATTTCTTAGAGTCTATATCACAGTTTACTTAGCTTTGAGAAATGAAAAGCATAGAACCAACTTTAGAAATATGCAAGCTTCCCACACACTTCAGGAAAAGTTTGCTTTTGTCAAATTCTTTAAATGAAAAGCACGCCCTGTAGGACTGATGCTAATGCTTTCTCAACCTCTAAAGCCCCCTGCAAGGGTCAGTGACAGGAATTTCCTGAGAGCAGTGAGTAGATTAACTGTGAGAAGTTTATTCAACACTAACAGTTAAAAAACCCCACAAAATAGGATGGGGCAGTGCTGTGTGGGAGACAGCTCCTACTGGCTCCCAAGAGCCATTATTAAATTTTGCCAGCAGTTGTTAAACAGCTGTTATTTAAATTAAATTATATAAGCTTACAATTAGTGCTGAAGCTAAAAGTGGTTCACTTAAATGAGTATAATTTGCACAAGGATAAGAACTAGTTTAACAGATCACATATCAGACTGAATGACAATATATTTGAGAAATAAGTAGATTAGGATGTAATTCCATTTTTCAAATCATCGTTGAATTGCAATCATAGGTTGGGTACAAGAGTTCAGCAAAAATCTATTAAAACATTGTGGGAGAATCAATTGGCTATATAGAATTTACAAGAAAGCATATTTTATTATTATTTGTTAATTGTGTTATATATCCTTGCTATTAGCAAAATTTATAACAAATTTATGTACACTTGCATACATAATTTTTTTCCAAGAGGGCAGACTGTTAAACAATTACCAGTATACCACTGGATGGGAAGAATGGGTGGGGGGGTGGTTAAAACCAAAGAAGGAAATTCAAAATGTTTTTTCATTTGGTTTTTCAGTTTGCCCTCAGCATCCAACTGCCATGGTGTGCTCTAAGTACACACTCACAGATGTTAATGCCCAAACATCTCCAGTAAAACACAAACACCCCTCCCCACTATTAAGAATTAAAAGCACTTTACTTGAAAAAAATCAACTTTATTTTTTTCTAGGTTAAAAAAAAATAGAACCAGCTATTAATTTTTGTCGAGAAAATGCTCCTTTTGGTGTTCACATCTAGATTTCTGAAAAGGTGATCTGGTTACTAAAATAATCCCAAATGCATTCATAAACCAGATCCACATGTGACCAGCCCTTTACAAAAATTAATGACAGTTGCCACAGCCTTTACATTCATTCTCATCATACATTACAACATGCAGATACACAGAGAAAGAAAGACAGGCCAACAAGCTGAATAAACATTATGGCATCAGGAAAACGAAAATCCATCTGCATAAAATAAATACAACTTTGTAATAACTGTAAAGAAAACGAAAGCACTTAATACGACAATGGCAGTTCCACGTATAACTGGTTCATTACCCAACCGTGACACTAGTTACTGTAAAATGCATAGACTCCTTACATGTAAAGAATTTGTGCATCACAGTCATGTGTTCAACAGTTTTACACAATAAAAATAAAGCCATTCAAAATACGTGTGCATACTTTGCAACTAGAATACACTTAGAAATTTTTTTTGCTCTTTCAACTGTTTTAAAAAAATATTAAATGTAAAAATCCTCAAATGGGAATTTTGCAGAAAAAAACCATATTTTATCTTCCATATGGCTAGAGTCACCCTCCCCCAACAGTTCAGCACCCTCAGCTTATTCCCAGGGTCCAGTTCCTAATTGTTGGGGATCAATGCAAAATGATTACAATAGAGCACCAACCAGTAGTCACTGCTACTGCTCCAGAGAACACTCGGCCCCACTGTGATCTAGAAATGTCCACTTTAGGTAGTTTTGGTCCCAAACATGTTAGCCTCTATCTACTCCCTCATAAAACGAACCAGCACACACAGTGCTGCTTCTGACCTTGCCTTGCATGTGAACAGATGTAAGGTTCACAGCACTACGTGGCAAAAAATAAGATGAGCCATTTTCATCCATCCTTCATGGACCAGAGCTGACATGCTTGTAATGGTAACTCTGGAGTGAAGTCCTACGTCATTAAGAAAAGAACTAACTCTTCCTACTCAGCAGTGCAAATACAATTTTCTTAAATAGAAAAAGAATCTGATAAGACTATCCATGATTAAAGACTACTTTCTATGATGATAACCAGGTCCCACTAGTTCCGAAGAGTCTTTAGGGAAGTGATTGTCAAAAGAACGTTACTAGACAAATCCACGCAAAGTGAGTGACATGAGAAAAGAATGGAGAGGCCTTCTTAACATCAGTCCAAACGGTATCAACACTATAGTGACGTTCTGAGGTTTGCATTTGGTGATTTAACGTTTTCTTTTCACAAAAAGGCTTGAGAACAACTGCAATACCACCAACTCTGGATTATTCATGGTTTATTCCTTTTTAAATAAGCCCATGGATCATTTAGGCTTCTGTGTTTCCTCTTCCTGAAGCTGCCTGTCTTTCCAAAGCTTTTCACTACTCGTTAACACAGTCATAAATATATATAGGCAAGAGAAACTAATAAACAACTCAAATCATTTTTTTTAATTAGTAAGCATCCCTAGAAGAAGAAAAAACGTTTGATGAGAATAAAAATTCAAATTCCTAAATACAATTAGATTTTTGGCTTACTATGACTTATTACTGGATTAATTATCCAGTAATCTCTAGTTCCTTTACTGCAGAAAATTAAGGGTTGGTTGTAATATTAAAAACTCTTAATAATATGACAGCTCTGAACTTACAGCTATAGTTTTTTTTAAAAAATCTACTATTTAGAGTCAACTAATTTGTTTGCCCACCCAAAACATCATTTTCCATTCTGTCATTTTTCTTTCTTTACCTTCCATTGGCATAGAGGCTTCTCCACAATATCTGTATATTTTGACACCAATAACAGTTTCTGAAGTTAAGAGTGAACTGCTGGGGTGGTCACTTCTGTAGTCGCTGCACCTACCCATGGCCAAGCAGATGCTCCATCACTGTGACTCGCTGACACCAGGGTCAAGCAGGGACCTCTCAACCCTCTCTGCTGTGGGAATCTAGGCAGATCAGCTGAGACCAAGAAGTGCTGAGATTCCACAAGCTACCGGTATAAAACTGGCACAGTTTTATTTTCTTTCCCCTTGACAAAATATTCTTTAAAACTCCTTTCATCTCACTTTGCAAAGAAAGTACAAATTAGGAATTTTTATTCAGTTCTGTACAGTGGCACATTGCTGCTTCCCTGATTGCCATATAAGAACACTGATTCTCTCTTGACATTTCCTAGTGCAGGCAGGAGAACTCCAGTTACCGATAAAGAAAGCACTGTCAATGCTCTCAAACAAAGGTATTTTGCAAACAGAAGAGAGAGAACATGTTGATAAAGAATCAAAGAGGGATAGGGCAGATCAAATACACATCTATTTACAACTCACAGATCAATTTTCAAAAATTAACTCACATCTATTGGTATTTGTCACTCTAGAGACTGTTGAAATGCCTCTGCGCTTGAAAAGTAAAGCATCTTACAGAATAGTTTGTCTCACGTGTATGGTATATTAAACAACATATGTTCCTTTGGAGCACAGTGATGGTGAAAGCGGCCCTAAACTACATTTATGTATGCATGTATACATTTCTCTTCTTTTTGATAGGAGAACTGGCCACTCTACCTCTGGCTTGCTTCAGCAATGAGGAAAAGGTCTGTTAGCTAGGACTGTGCACACCATACCTGACAGTGAACAACTTATCCCCCAGATGGCTGAATAATCTCTCAAATGAACAATTTCAATTCATCCTGTAATCCAGCAGTGTCTGCTGGGCCTCAAACAGAAGCATCTTTAAGCTTCTATTTGGCCTCCTATCATCATCCATACCTCTAAACTGAGATCGGTTTCACCGACTCACTGTCACCATAAAATACATAACGAAATGCTTAGGTTTCAGAAAAAATTGCACCTTATAACAACCATTACAAAACCAAACACATTAACAGTGTCCTCTGCCTTTAACCTGCACTCTATAACTTGCAATGAGGTATTTCAGCTAACGCATCATTCTTTTCCACATAGCACTGAGCTAGCCTAAAGATGAAGCTGCTGTGGGCTTTTATTTGGTGTTGCTTTACCTTTCCCACATAACTGGGAGAAAACTCACATCTTTTTAGTTTTTTTGGTTTATTTAAAAATGAAAACATTAGCCTTTATTTTTATTTTCTGGCCTACTTCTCAAAACCGTCATTTGCATTTGTATGATTAGCGGCAACAGGGGAATCGACAATGCTCATATCACAGAAAACTACCACTGACTTACCAGGATCTTAATAGTCTTCCAATCTCAAACAAAAACATACTCTGTCTCAGCCTCAAGAGTGCAGGTGACGGACTGAGGCAGTGCCAGCATTTTGAGAAGAGTTTGGTTCTCCTATGAGGTAAACCACAGGAACGTGGTGACAAAAACAAAAACAAAAAATGTTTTCTAGAAATAGAAACTTGACTTTATCCTCTTCAGAAGCAACTGGAAGAGACTGGGAAGCCTTTTCTTGCTGGTCTATCTCCTGGTTACGCCACCTTCACACGGGCAGCTCCTTTATGTGATACTGGAACACAGGTTCCGGGGGTGCCCTGTGGGAACCTGTCACCGTTTTAAGTCAGTGTCCGGCTCTGGCTCTGGCTCTTATTTTCCTAAGCCTGTTTTGCCTTAAATTGATCATTTAAATGTTTTACATTAATTTGTTTCAACCATCCCCAAATACATTTGGTGCTAATATGCCAAAATGGAAAAAAAACAAGCCTCTGAGCTCCAGATGGAGGCCTCAGGTCGGTGTGGCGCCCAGTGCGGGGTGGGGCTGGACAGCATCAGTGCAGACACACACGCAGAGACAGGACAGCCTCTCGAGAATCCCACTCACTGATCACACTTACATTTGTTTTCAGGCTATATTACTAATCCTTTGTAATATACACATCTGATAAAAGTGCATTTTGTAAAAGACAATTATCAGTCTATGATATGTTTTCTATACCAAAAGAAAAATCAAGTGACCCCTCCCGCAAGGGAAAGCACTCGCGCATGTAAACACGGTGTGGGACTGAGCTAGCCTTTTTAAAGAACACATTCTAGTACTGAGATGCGTCCGGTGGACACTGCCTTCCCCCAAGAGCATGCCTGACACTGAACCTCACCTAGCTGTTGAGGACTGGAGTGTCACTGCAAGCCTCGGGGAAACAGTCCTTCTGAAGGTGCCAACCAGCTGCCCTCAAGGTTACTAGTAACACAGCAGGAGTCGGTGGAAATGAGGGCGCTCGTCAGCCCTGCCCTAATAGAGACTACTAGCTAAGAGGAACGAAGACAACTTTCTGAGCTTGAGCTAGATTATCAAGGATACCTGGTGGCAACAGAATTTCTCTCAGAGAGTCTTCTAGGATGAATTTATGATTTCCTCTTCTCCAAATGTGATGTTTGCATAAATGCGTGGTAGAGCGGATCTTTTTAAAACATGAAAAGTCCTTAAAATATATTAGCAGGTCATTATACTACTGATCCTGATCCTCATTTTAGTAGAGTTTTAAAATATCCCAAAGGGGATAAATATTAATCCATCCATTGAATTTCCTTTGCTTTTTTTTATATTCTGATTTGCACGTCTAAAATAATGCACACTTATGAAAGTCTGAACTCCTATGGTGACCTTGACAAGTCCAAGTCAATTCCTAAAACAGGCAATGGTAAAAATACTGAATGATGTTGTACCACATATAGCCTGATAAAAATGCAAAAGACTGTATGAGAAATATCCACATGTTGCTGAGGGTCATCTCTCTGGAAACAATTTCCTTATGGCCCTTGAGAGGTGGAAAAGACCCTAAAAGACAAGATAGAAATATTAACTTGTTTTACTGTGGTGGTAGGTCTCCTGGAACAAAAGCTGAATATTAGTTTAACTAGAGTTTCTGTTTTTTGTTTTTTAAAGCATTTTCTCTGACTTCCCATTGCTCTTGAAGAAAGATTTCATTTGAAACACAATTTTCAAACGGCTGAGCCCTTTTCTGCCTCTAAGCCTCTGCCCTTCTTCTCTCTGCCTGGAATGCTTCTCCTCCATCTCAGTGAACAGCAGGTTCAACTGCATCCTGTCAACTGTATGGATACCACCGTCTCCCCCTCCCAGTCAGTCATTCCCCTCTCTGTGTTGAAATATTTCCTTCTTGGTGCTTTCCACAATTTGTAATGATCCCAACCTATCTTTCTTTTTTCTACAGACTTGTCTACTGTCCGTCTCCCACTGGAATATGAGCTGCATGAGAGCAGGCACTCCGGCTGCCTTGTTTCCCACTGTATCCCTAGAGATTTCCATAGTGGCCAGGACACCGGATGTGTGAAATTGATATTAAATAATTTCAAAACAGCATAACTTATGCTAATTCCTCCATTTACAAGTTAAATATTTTTGCCACAAAAAAAGTGGTTGTAAATCACTGACATTATTTTCAAAAAGCAATATGCTTTATGAAATATATCTTCATAATAAAAAGGAGAAACACAAAGTAAACAAATGTCTTCAAATTCTTTTCTGGAAAGGAAAGCTAGACCACTTCAGAGCAATAGTACCTAAGGTCATCTTGATAACACTGTTCGGCATTTCAAATAGTCTCTGTCCTTGCTGATAATCCCATAGGGTAAGCTGATTCATGAGAGGATTTGCTTCTTACAAGCAATTTACAGCGAGCACTTTCAAATTTCAAGGTCTATTATGCAAAAAGCTTTCTTAAAAAGAGGCTTCCATTATTGTCGCTACAATTTAGGACAAATATCATAAAGTAAGAGACTGAGATTGAAAAAGAAGAGAGATCTTGTTGGACTCTTAATCGCCTCATGCCTTCTTATACATCCATCCTGTCTTATCTTTAAAGAAAATTTGCGAGTAAGACCAAGGAATGCACACAGCAGAGAGGGGCATTTTGTTCAGTCAGTCTTACTAGGCATTCTAAAGACATCTGCAGTGTCCAACTCCTGTCATTAATATGCACTACTCCAGAGCCCCAGAGTCAGAAAGTTAAGATGAGGAAGGAATCCTGTTGAGGGCAAAGTGAAACAATCCTAAACACAAAAACAAAAGCATTAAGGGTAGTTAACGGTATCAGCCTTTGCTCAGCATCTGGCCTCTGACAGTCTGATTTAACATCCACTTGAATTCTGAACCAAAACAATCTAAGTGGGAAGAAAATAGGGCCTTCCGTTAATCTAAAACCCCATGGCCAACCTCAGACCTGGGACAACTTTCTCTTCACCTTTTTTTTTTGTATTGCAGGCTCTAGAAAATAGGCCTACAACACAGCTATTTGTGAAAGCTCTTTGGTAGTGCCTGGTGTTCTTTCCTAACTCCCTTTCTTCATTCTCTCTCCATCTCCCATCCTATGTCTTTTTCACTGCATCATAGTTTTCATAGAATGTAGAGAATATCAAGTATAGAAAAGAGACGTTCGGGTAAATAGACTTTTTTCTCCCAAGGAGAAAAGTATAATGTTGTATCCATGAACCTTAAAAAGTGAACTTTATCCATACGTGTAAAGAAAAGAACAGGCATGTAAAAATGCAGTTAAAAATGATCTCAAATGACTGCAAGATGATGGTATTATTTCAACAATCAAGTATGCACAATGCCAAAACATAAATGTGATTTGCTGTTTCATAAAACAGCCCATACACCTGTATATGCATGATTGCAGTCTTCCATACACTGTGTACTCTCCTGAATTGAATCCATTTGTACAACATTTTACTCATCATTTGATCTTTCCAACACCGGCTGATGAAGTAAGAGCCTGAATGAATTTAACATAAATTTTTCTTTATGAAAATTCTAGGCTGATATTCTTAAATATGGAAATACTTTGATTCCTTTAGGGTATCTGAAGAATCAAAAGATGGTTATCTCCCCTAAAGCAGATCTTTAGAACTATCAGTAACTTCAGGAATGTACGTAATAGGACACTGTGTACCTGTTTCATAAAAATGCGACAAGAGGTCTTCTTTTTCAATAAAACGTTGATAGAGCCAATCGGTAAGGTCAGCAGTCTCCAGGGGTACATCTTTAACTGGAAAAATCCTATTAAGAGTTAGAAAAAAGGTCAAAAACCACTTTAACTCAGAAGTTAAAATCACTCAGAACCACAGTTTAGCTTTGGTGACTGAAAAGCTGAAGAAAGCTAGGGAATGAATCCCTTTTCGCTTTAGCAAAGGTTGGTTTCTTCAGCTTCTCAAGTTATCTTGGTTTTTTAAAAATTGTTGTTGTTGATTATACAACAGAGTTCATTTATTTATTCATTCAGACATTTACTGGCATATTATACGTTAGGTCCAGTGCTAGACACTAAAAACATACTATCAGATGATCCTACATCTACGAATAATTATTGAGAAATAACTATACCTTACCATGTTTGTGCGTTTAAGTAGGAAGGATATTTAGAACAGATGAAGTTTTACCTTGCAGCTACATTAGGACACATGCACAGTAGTCAAATGCTAGGCCAAACAATGCATCTTAGCAATGTTCTTTTGGTGCGAATGTTTGTGAACCAGATAGAATCTGCCTAAATTGGTGCTTTTTCACTAATTATATCAGAGATATTGGTTTCATGAGCAGGGCCAACTCTTACTGATTGGGAGTGGTTGTTGGAACAGGATTCTGAAGATGCTGTGACCATGTCCTGACTCAGTAGGAGACAGACTGGGATGGTTAGTGATATATATCCATTGGAAGTGAGAACAGAAGGGACAGCATGAGTAAGTACTAAGTATTTGCTGACCTCGAAAAAGAGTTTCTTTTCTTTTTTGTTTTCCTATTTCGTGGGGGGTTTTCTTTAATCTTTTTTCTTATCAAAGGTATAAAGGTACACAGTTTTAAAAGACTGCAAAAGGTTTGTTTGTATGAAAATCAGCAGTCCCTGTCCCTCAGCCCTTTGTTTCTCCCTCCCCAGAGGAATCGATTTTTACCTCTTTCAGCCAATTATCTTGATATTTATTGCCATGTTTCTTCTTCATGTTTAGGGCTTATCTACTGACTTCCCACTGTGGAAGGATTAAGCTCCTTCCTCCTCCTATTCCCACCACACATCACACATGCACACCCTTCCCGTCTTCCCAAAGCAGTTGTATGGTAATTTTAATAATTAGCACAATATTAGACATTTACGTGATTATAATCATGTACATATATTCAAAGGTAAGCTGCGAGTAGTGACTCATGGCTACTTTCCCTTTCCTGTCTAATTTCTGTTCTCTCTGAATTGAGCAATTATACTGTTTTCTATGTACACATAACTAATTCAACCAGAAGCTCTTGGCCAATTGTTTAGAATCAATTCTCTAAATTGGGTCTGCAAACTTTTTCCTAAAGGGCCAGATAGAAAATATTTAGACTTGGCAGGTTATATGGTCTCTGTTGTAACGATTCAACTCTGCTTCATAGTGCAAAAGCAGCTATAGACAATGTATAAATAAAAGAGTGTAGTTGTGTTCAAATAAAATTTTATTTAAAAACCAGGCAGTGGGCCAGATCAACCTGTAGTCTAGATCTTCTCTCAGGGCATTCGATACATCAGACGTTCTTTCAATTTCAAGCCCCAGTAGATAGTTGTATGTCATAGTTGCACATCCTTCTAGTTGCTGTATGTGGGACGCGGCCTCAGCATGGCCGGAGAAGCAGTGCGTCGGTGCGCACCCGGGGTTCAGCGTGCACACTTAACCGCTAAGCCACAGGGCCGGCCCGTCCTCCTTCTGTATTTACTCCACATTTTGATGGAGCACATCCTCCAGCAATTTCTTGAGAAAGTGTACTTGAAATCTTGCATTGCTGCCAATGTCTTTTATCTGTCCTCAGACCTGGTTGATAATTTGACTAGATATAGGATGCAGGGTGGGAATTCATTTTTTTCCATCTTTGTCTTTTTGTTCTCCTTTCTAGGAGATTTCTTAACTAATTTCTAAACTTTTTACTGAGTTTTTACTTCTTTTATCATATTTTTAATTTCTAAGAGCTCTCTGAGTGTTCTTTTTTATAGTGTGCTATTATTGTTGCAATATCTTCCATGAGAATCTTACCTATATGAAAACTATAATGGAAATTTTAAAATATTCACAAAAATAGAGAAAAGAGTTAATGAACTCCCATGTACTATTAGGATTTTTGGAAGCTGTACTTTCCCTGTACAGTCTCCATTCCTCCAAGTCACCTTTTCCTCTTTGTTTTTGTCTCCATCCTTCACAGGAGAGGCCGACTGGATCACCAGTTATCTGGTAACTCTTTGTTGTTTGCTCACATTTACAGATGTGGGACTAAACAGCTGATTGAAAGCTCTCAGCTTGTGAGTGGAGTTTGTTGACTGTGAGCTTCACTGAGGATCATCTGGCTGGGCCATTTAAGTTGGTCTTGAACTCTTCATTCCCCCAGAGAAAGATCCTCTGATTTCCTGCCTAAAGAGTGAAGGCCTGATTGCTAGCTTTCTGGTAGCAGAGTGAGACACCAGGGATGGGAGTCTCAGCACTCGGCACACTTACATCACTTGACCAGGTTATTTTCATTATGGGACCGTCCTCTGCCTCAACTGTGCCTGGGGTTCATGAGTGCAGAGAGCCTCTATTTCCCTCTCCACAGTAAACCTCTAGTACAGTAGTCCCCCTTATCTGTGGTTTCATTTTCTGTGGTTTCTACCCATGGCCAACTGCGGTCCAAAAATATTAAATGGAAAATTCCAGAAATAAACAATTCATAAGTCTTAAATTGTGCACAGTTCTGAGTAGTGTGATAAAATCTCATACTGTCCCACTCCGTCCTGCCCCAGACATGAATCACCCCCTTGTCCCGAGTATCCACACTGTATACACTACCCTTCCATTAGTCACTTAGTAGCCCTCTTGGTTTCAGATTGACTGTCATGGTATCGCAGTGTTTATCGTCAAGTAACCCTTATTTTACTCAATAGTGGCCCCAAAGTGCAAGAGTAGTGATGCTGGCAATTCAGATATGCCAAAGAGAAGCTGTAAAGATCTTCCTTTAAGTGAAAAAGGGAAAGTTCTTGATTAATAAGGAAAGAAAAAAAATCATATGCTGAGGTTGTTAAGATCTACAGTAAGAAGGAATCTTCTATCTATGAAATTGTGAAGAAGGAACAAGAAATTCATGTTAGTTTTGCTATTGCACCTGAAATATGTATGTATAGGAAAAAACATGGTATATATAGGGTTGGGAACTATCTGCATTTCAGGCATCCACTAGGAGTCTTGGAATGTTTTCCTTGCAGATAGGGCGGGAATACTGTATTCACCAGGGTAAGGAAAGAATAATCACCCAGCTGTGGGATGCAGAGTCGGGGTTCTGGGGATCTGAGTTCTCTTTAAACAGATTTCAACCAATCTTCCCAAGTGTAGCGACCCTTTCAACCTCATTTCCACAGATACTGATGCTGCCAATTTTTCAGCCTTTTGGAGGTTCTGTGGTATAAATAAGGTTGGCCCTTGGTTTTCTCCACAGCCAGCCTAGGCTTCTGTTTTTTACTGCTCCATCCGTTTTCCAACATCCCAAGTTTTGCTGCTATTGTCTTTCCTACTGTTCTCCCCATCCTTGTGGGTTTACACCTTAAAAAAAACCTCTTTAGTGTTATTTTACTGGAGTTTTGGATGGCATGACAGTAGACATGAGTCTGAGCCAACGTCTCTTTTGAGAAGCTATCTTGTTATTTCTGAAAGGTCTAAGATGATTTTCTATCTTTGGCCAGTATCTACCACTTGCCATTCTCCAGAGGAGCCTACATTGCTATTTCAAGTTTAGGCAACAGTGTGTATTACAGTTACTTAGTAAGGATTTGAAAATTATAATGATGCATACCATCATAAAAACACTCAATAACTTCTATAGTTTATCAGTAAAACACAGTGTCCAGACCACTCAAATAATACAAAGGATTCCAAATGACCAGAAGACTATGCTCAGACTCCTTCAAAGGCTTTTTAAAATTATGTAGCATGGTCATTTGCAACAATTTGAAAAAAAATCAGAAGGAACATTATTTATGGATCACATTATAATCAGATCCCTTTCTCGTGTTATCTAAATATTTAAATATCAAACTGGGGGTATTTTAATACCCAGATTTAAGTATTAGTGAACAGGAAAAAGAAGAGAGGAGAGACGAGGAGTGTGATATGAAAAGAATCTATTAAAAGTCAGTTTCAAGATATCACACAATTTTGATTAAAGACCGTCATATAAAAGTAAAAGGTAATTGTTGTTACCAAGTATTAAAAAGATGAATTCTTGACAGAGATTCTAAAGACTCTTTTAACATCAATATTGATATAACCAGAGGAGTAGAGACAAGGAGATAAAATTTCAAACAAGGAGGAGTCCCAGGCCTATTTAAATAGGTTTGTCTTCCCATCTCTTCAAAGGGTAACTTCTATCCTTTGAATTATAAGCAACTCTCAAATTAGAAATAAATTCCAAGAGTTTTATTGTCTCTTCTTTCTCCTCTCCCCATTTTAACTAAGAATGCAGATTCCTATGGGGAAAAGTTACACAGGATACACAAGATCCTAAGGCTGCTTCGACAGACTACTTCACCTGCCCTGTACATGAAAGACTACAGAATTTAGCCATTAGGCAAACATATTTCCATGGAAAAATGTTCTCAGTGTTCACCCTACAAGGCTAAGCTCACATCTCCTCACCCTGCTATATCTTTTCTCCTCGGTTGCAAAAGACCAAACTCCCTGTCTCAAGCCATGATCTCTACTTAAAGTGAGTTTGAAGGGGAGACGATTAAAAAAACAAGTCAGTTTTGTGAAGTAGCTTTTCCAAACCTCTTTCCTTCTCTAAGAAGTTTCTTTAGGTGCCCTAAAGAGCCATAAAACAGCCATTTACATGTAAGGATTGAATGTCTACATCCACCAAGCAATTTTATAATCTCAGTTTGCAGGTAGGAAGATGAATTAATGCAAATAATGACAATTTTGTTTTTACCTTTTCTATATTTACACTTTTGATTTCTTTTTCTTGTCATATTGCCTGATTAGGACCTCTAGTACAATGGTGTATAGAAGTGGTGATAATGAGCACTCTTGTCTTTCATTACTGATCTTTCAGGAAGAAATATCAATAGTTCACCATTAAGTACAATACTTGCTGTAGATTTTTTTTGTAGATACCATTAATCAGATTAAAGCTATCCCCTTCTAGTCCCAGCTTGCTAAGAGTGTTTTCTTTTTTATCATGAATGTTGTGTTTTATCATTTTTTTCCATATACTGAAATACTTATATAATTTCTCCCTTTATTCTATTAATGTGATGAATTAAATTGACTGATTTTTGAATATTAAACCAAACTGTCATTCCTGGAATATGTGCTCTCAGTATATAATATGATGTATTTTTTGATATATCGGTGGGTTAATCTTGCATCTATAATCATGTAAGAGATTTGCCTGTAAATATTCCTTTCTTGTAATATCTTTGGTTCAGCTTTTGGTATCAAAGTTATGCTGGTCTCATAAAACAAGCTGGGAAGTATCCTCTCTTTTCTATTTTTTGCAAGAACTGTACTTAATGTCCTTTTATTGTCTTTTTAATGACTATAGGATCTGTCATGATGTCCCCTTTTTCATTCCTGATATTGGTAACATGGGCCTTTTTTTCTTGATCAGTGTTGCCAGGAGTTGATCAATTTTATAGTGTTTCCAAAAAAATTTTACTTTTTTGGTGTTGTTATTCTTTCTACTGTACGTTTTCTGTTTCAAAAAGTTCTCCTTTATTATTCCCTGCCTTCTACTATATGTTTGGATTTCATTTGCTTTTCTTTTTCTAACTTCTTGAGATCAATATTTAGATCACTGATTTTTAGTTTTTTTCTTTTCTAATAGAATATTTTTAAGGGTATAAATTTCCTCTAAACACAAATTAAGTTGTAGCCCATAAGTTTTTACAGATCATATTTTCCTTATTATTCTGTTAAAAATATTTTCCAATTTCATTGTAACCTCTTTTTTTTTTTTTGTGAGGAAGATCAGCTCTGAGCTAACATCCATGCTAATCCTCCTCTTTTTGCTGAGGAAGACCCGCTCTGAGCTAACATCTATTGCCAACCCTCCTCCTTTTTTCCCCCAAAGCCCCAGTAGATAGTTGTATGTCACAGTTGCACATCCTTCTAGTTGCTGTATGTGGGACAAGGCCTCAGCATGGCCGGAGAAGTGGTGCCTCACTGTGTGCCCGGGATCCGAACCTGGGCCGCTAGTAGCAGAGCGCACGCACTTAACAGCTAAGCCACGGGGCAAGCCCTCATTGTAACCTCTTAATACATGGTAAACATTAAATTCCTCTTATTCCCTATTGATGGACAGTTTCTCATCTTTTGTTATGATAAACAATGTGGCAATGAATAACATTGTGCAAATGTCCATTCATATGTGTATATCTGTAGGATAAAATTCCAGAAGTGAAATTGCTAAGTCAATTGCTAAATACATTAGTAATTTTGAAAGATGTTGCTACATTGTCCTAATTTATATTCCCACTAGCAATTTACGAGAATTCCTCTCACAGAAAGATTTTTAAATCTGGAATACACCAATTTGGGAACATATTCTAGGGATCCATCTATGAGTTCTCTTTAAGAATATAGATATCTTGTGTTTTTATTTCAATATTAATCTTAATAAAAATATTCTGAATCATACAGATAAACATCTTATAACTAAGCAGTGCCATGTGATTTCAGTGCCTATCTTTATAGCCACTTTGGCACAGTGCAGTACCTCTTGAAAAGTAAAAGGCCAGAAAAGTGAACAGGGGTATACTCAAGAGCAAAATCTATTTTTTCACCTCTTAGGATTTGAGATTTAGCTGTAGCTCTCCCTGTGACTTTTAATATCCATTAAAATAAAACAAGAGACAAGTTCTGCTTCTTGTTGCGTAAGAATTGCAGGGTAGTTCACAGGTAACAGTTTTAAATTCTGGACAAAACACACAAAGTAATTAGTGGGAGCCACTGGAGAGGACTAAAAGCAGGCAGATATTGGAGGAGGGTCAACACTGGAAGACAGGAAGGACACTGGGCAAGTTTTCCATTTTTTACAGCTTTTTACTCGAGAATAGCTCCCAGTTAGTGCCAAGCAGGGAGGCTAAAACTTATATAGAAATAGGTAGTCTTACTGGTTGAAGAATCAGAGCACAGAGATTAGGGCGATCACAGCAGTTGGAAAGCAAGGAATCCCAGAAAGAAGCAAGCACAGAGTGGGAGCCACGACTTCTCAGCATGAACCGCACCCAAATCCCTGATTGGCCCCTGAACTATGCATGTATGGGGCCGACTCCAAGCAAATAAAGCCCTACAACTCTCAGCCAGCATAGTTCTGGGCACAAGTTCTTTTTGTTTCCTCCAAATTAAATGTTCTTAAAGATCTGGATTTTTAGGAAAGTCAGTTAACTTCATCCTGATACTAAAGGAATGTTTTAAAATTACAAATTTAAATTTAAAAATTAGATGTTATTTTTTAGGTGAGTGGCATTACAAATTACTCACTTTTTACTTTTACATAATTTAATACTGTCTTAACAGTTTTGCAACATAAGTAGCACTTTTTAAGCTATTCACCTGTATTACACTGAGTATCAGCCAAATGGTTTGGGGAATTATTTGCATTACTTCTTGACCTCTAAAAATATAGTATTTCTGTAAATATAACATCAGGCCTAATCAACCTAAGGATAACTTAGCAAGAGTCATAGGGATACAGAATATCTTGAAATAGTATTTAAAACATCTTTATAAGAAGAAAACTCACATTAAAAATAAGGCTGAGGGGCCGGCCCTGTGGCTTAGTGGTTAAGTGCGTGCGCTCCACTACTGGCGGCTGGGGTTCGGATCCCAGGCGTGCACCGACGCACCGCTTGTCCAGCCATGCTGAGGCAGCGTCCCACATACAGCAACTAGCACATATGCGCAACTATGACATACACCTATCTACTGGGGCTTTGGGGAGAAAAAGGGAAAAAAAAAAAAAGGAGGAGGATTGGCAATAGATGTTAGCTCAGGGCCAGTCTTCCTCAGCAAAAAGAAGAGGATTGGCACGGATGTTAGCTCAGGGCTGATCTTCCTCATAAAAAAAATAAAATAAAATAAAAGTCTTAAAAAAAAAAAAAAGGCTAAAACGGGCCTGGCCCGGTGGCATAGTGGTTAAGTTCTCGCACTCAGCTTTGGTGGCCTGGGGTTTGCGGATTCAGATCCTGGGTGCACCACTCATCAAGCCATGCTGTGACAGCATCCCACATACAAAATAGAGGAAGACCGGAACAGATGTTAGCTCAGGGCCAATCTTCCTCACCAAAAAAAAAAAAAAAAAAAGGCTGACTTAGAGGAAGTTTGGGTTTATCAACTGAACACCTGAAAGAACATGGTGAGGTTAGTGAATTATCTACTGCTTTAAATGGGGGTGAGTGTGGGTGTGGGGCTCTGTTTTAACAGAAAACCTACCCTATCATCTGCCTAGAACAGCTTGGACATTCTCTTGCCTTGGGAGATGGCCAGGAGGGCAGACTAAATGCTCCCTCAAGAGCAATCTACTTCTATTACTCTGATTGTTTGGTGACCGTGGGATTAAAATATTAAAACGACTAATCCCCGAATATGGCAAAGTATCAAATGCACTGAATACCAGTCCTCTTGGGATCAAATAAAAGGAGTTCTTGTGGGACATAAATAAATAAATAACAGAAATAAATCTTTCCAAACCAATAGCTATCCAAATAAGACACCAGCTCCTAATTTTCAAGAAACAAAAATTCTTATTATCAGTAATTGAGAATGTACTCTTGAAAACAGAGTGTTCTACCAAAATCCACAGAATCACATTTAAGAGAACTAGATAAATTACACTCTCTCTTTTTTTTTTTTTTTTTGGTGAGGAAGATCAGCCCTGAGCTAACATCCATGCTAATCCTCCTCTTTTTGCTGAGGAAGACTGGCTCTGAGCTAACATCTATTGCCAATCCTCCTCCTTTTTTTCTCCCCCCCCTAAAGCCCCAGTAGATAGTTGTACATCATAGTTGCACATCCTTCTAGTTGCTGTATGTGGGACGTGGCCTCAGCATGGCCGGAGAAGCGGTGCATCAGTGCGTGCCCGGGATCGGAACCTGGGCCGCTAGTAGCGGAGCGCACGCACTTAACCGCTAAGCCATGGGGCCAGCCAAATTACTCTCAAAAAAGGATATAAAATACTGCTTAGCAGCTAGCACCTCTATATATTGGAGTTAGAACATCTGAATTTTCACGCCACCCAGACTCCACAACGTGAGCTAACAAACACCATGGCTAAACCCTCAATTTAATTATGCCTGCTACATGCAAGGAGCTAATAAGCACTGAAGAAGATTTTGAGATAAACAGTTCCTGCTTTCAAAAATCTAATAATCTAGCACAGGGATAAGAAAAGTAAACAAATAATCTAAAACCAAAATATGGTGAATGTTGTATAAGGAGTTTAAAGAATTTCTGTGTAAGTTTATTTATTTATTTTTTGGTGAGGAAGATTAGCCCTCAGTTAATATCTGTTGCCAATCCTGTTTTTGCTGAGGAAGATTGGCCCTGAGCTAACACCTGTGCCCATCTTCCTCTACTTTATACGTGGGACGCCTGCCAGAGCATGGCTTGATGAGCAGTGCGTAGGTCCAGGTCCGGGATCCGAACCCATGAACCCTGGGCCACCAAAGCGGAGCACACAAACTTAACCACTACGCCACCCGGCTGGCCCCTCTGTGTAAGTTTAAATGAAGGAGTGAACTACTTATGGCACAGGCTACATGGAAAAGGTATTACTTAAGTTGACCTAAAAGAGTAAGTAAGATTTAAAAAATTTTTTAAATTTTTTAACAAAGTAACAATATGCATATTGTTTTCAAAAAGTCAGAGTACTACAGGGTTCACAATGAAAAATAATAGTCCTATTTTTTCCCTCCTCAGATACCTATTTCCCAGATACAATTCCTTTCAACTTTCTTTTGCTATTCACCACCATACTGCTTATTGTTATGTTAATACCACTATTTCTAGATTATCCAGTTTAAAATTTATTCACTGACTTCCTGCTATGGAAGATAAGGATCTGGCTCTCTTACACCTCTGTCCTCTTCTCCTTTGGCTTCCTCCTCCTCCTCTCCTACAGAGTTAATAATTCTTTCTCAGTGCCAACTCTGTCCTGTGTCACTATGCTTATTAGTTCATGTCCTGTTTATTTTCTTATGTGTCTGTTTGCTCTATCAGACTGTGCTATACTCATCTTTGCACACCCAAGGCATAAATCAGTGCCTGTTCCTTTGTGGGAACTCAAGTTTGCTGAAATGAATTACACTGGAAGTAATCTGCCAGCATAAAACTTTATGAGGTGCCATCAGTACCATGGGCATAGTTAATTGACACCACCAGGGTTAGTGTGACAAAAATAACTCAGAAATGCAGAAACTACTTGTCACCAAAAATAGACTTACGGACAAGAACAGATACTGTCAAATCTAACATATCAGAATATCTCCCAGCATTCAATTCCCAGAAGTTTTGCTTTGAGCCATTGTCCTGAGGTAATCTGCTCCAGCCTCATCCTCAATATACTGAAATGTAATATTTATAGCTCCCCCTGGATCCACTAGAAAGGTTTAAAAAAACCCACTTGGTTATCTGAAAATAGAATTCAGCAACTCAGATATAAACTTTTACCCACTTTAATACAAGGATAAACCAAGGCTCTAAAGTAGCAAACTTAGCATCATATAGGAGAGAATTTTGAGTGACTTTAACAGTTGTGTGGAAAGGGAGACGGCAAATACTAAGCACCGAGGCCACAGCTTCCCTTCATGGTCAGGGAACATGGAGCCTGGTACCCCTTCCCCTAGAACCCTGCTCCTTGTAACAGTCAAACCTATAGCAAACCAACATGCCATTTGAGAGTATAAGCAATGAGATGGCATTGTTCAAATTTATTTATTATGTCTTTATTCGTGTTACATCCTTTGAGACTCATTAAGACGCTTAACAAATGCTTGCTTAATGAACTGAACTATCCAGTAAGTAAAACACGGCATTGGTATATTTGCTTAAGAGAATCATGATTACGCTTTCCATGTGTCTAATGACATAAATTTTTTATTAAGACTTTATCTTTTGTGTGTGTGTGTGAGGAAGATCAGCCCTGAGCTAACATCTGTTGCCAATCCTCCTCTTTTTTTTTTTTGTCGAGGAAGACTGGCCCCGGGCTAACATCCGTGCCCATCTTCCTCTACTTTATATGGGACGCCACCACAGCATGGCCTGACAAGCGGTGTGGCGATGCACGCATGGAATCCGAACCTGTGAACCCCAGGCCGCCGAAGTGGAGCATGCGAACTTAACCGCTATGCCACTGGGCCGGCCCCAAGATTTTACCTTTTTTAGAGGAGTTTAAGGTTCACAGCAAAATTGAGGGGAAGGTACAGAGATTTCCCTGTATTTCCTAATGACTTTTTAAAACTTTTTATTTTGAAATAATTTCAGACTCAAAGAAATTCACTAAAATAGTACAAAGAATTCACATATATGCTTCACCCAAATTCCCCAAATTTGCTTTATCATTCTTTCTCTCCATATATACATATATATTTTTCTGATATATACATGATTTTTCCTCAGTTTTTGAAAGGTACAGATATTATGTCCCCTAAATACTTCCGTGTGTATTTTCTAAATAGAAGGACAGTCTCTTACATAACCATAGTGCAATAATCAAAATCAGGAAATTAACACTGATACAGTACTATTATCTAATCTACAATTTACAGATTTCATTCAAATTTTGCCAATTGTCCCACTAAAGAAAAGAAAGAAAGAAAAAAAGAAGGTACCATGCTTTAGGAAGAGGAACACAGCAGTAAAATAAATAAGATAGACTGAAGTAGGAAACTAATGTCAATAAAGAGAATATTTAATAAGCAAATATACTCCAGATAAGAGGTAATGAGGCCTGAGCTAGGCTATGGCATTTAGATAAAAAGAGAGAATAGAAACAAACACAGCAGAGGTATCTTTCATAGGCACCGGCAGCTGAATTTGAGAGAGGATAAAATTAGAGTGGACAAGTCAAAGGACCTTCATTATTTTCATTCTGGGTGAGGGCAGAATGTCAGCAAAAACCCCAACTGGAAAGCTAGGAGATACAAGTTTCTGTGAAGAAAAATGAGTTCACTTTTAGAAATATTAGGTTTGAAGAAGCAAAAGGGTATCCAGGTGGAGGAGAGGAAGTTAAGTGAGAGTCTGGAAGCTGGGAGAGAGACTGAGAGCTACAGGTCTATCTTGGGAGGAGCCATGTCTGTATACGGACTCTCCTGTTATGAACTCAACCTCCACAGAAAAAAAGAGGCCTAAAAACAGGATCCTGGAGAAGGTCTATATTTAAGCAATCTGTCAGAGACAGAGTGTCTGTGTGTGTGTGTAGATAGGTAGATAAATAGAAAGACAGTGATCACCAGTGAGAGTTACGCTAAACCATTATTCAATTAAAATTTAAACTCTAAAAATTTTTTCCAAGAAAGCTAAATTAAATTAGAAAACAAAAAGTATTTTTTGAATATCAACAGCAGCCACTGTGCTTGATCCCAAAGAGATCTAGAAGTGAAAAAGACAGCATGAACCCCTAGGGGCCAAGGAGGTAGAGAGAGCTCTTCATTTCCAAGGCTTATTACAGTTCTCCAAATCATATTATGTCCAGATTCATATACTGAAAATAACCTAATAAATTAGATTTGAGTTATAGTCTTGATTCTTTACTATATTAACAGTAAAAAATTTCTTTCATATATAACTTCTTATAAATATTTGAGAATTAAGCTTATCTTTTAACTACAGGA
The DNA here is from genome assembly GCF_020826845.1 of Diceros bicornis minor. Lineage (NCBI taxonomy): Eukaryota > Metazoa > Chordata > Mammalia > Perissodactyla > Rhinocerotidae > Diceros > Diceros bicornis. Next base: position 77,519,860 of record NC_080743.1, read on the forward strand.
TGGAGATTTTATCTTATTTGAAACGATGATTCACCTCTTTCAAATCTTCAACTTCATTACAGAAATACAAAATTCAATCCACAATATAATCAAAACTCAGTTAAGACCACCTACTTAATGCCTCCAGCATCCTGAATGGTGCCAAACTAAAATATTTTACTTTCTTAGAGGAAAGGGGGCAAAAAACTGCTGGTGCAGGAAAAAAAAAAAAAATAACTTGTGGGTGGTGAACATTAATAAAAACAGCCAAGCAGAACTAAAAACCTAGCGATTAAATTTAATGGTTAACTCTCCACTTTCCAACTGGAAGCCCTGAATAGTGACTGATAACTAAAACTTCCCACCTTTTCCAGGGAAAAGCTAGGACTCAGAGGCAAAGCAATAGAAAATAAGAGATAAGAAAAGCAGACAGGAAGAAGGAGAGAAATGTTAGCAGAAGTAGGGGTGAAATGAGCAATAATTATAAGCAATGATAGAGAAAAGCCCTAGCATAGGAAAAACTAAAGATAGGACCCTGTTTCCTTCCTCTAGGGGGAAAAAAAAGCCACTTTTAGTTCAAGAGGCAATCTTATGACCTCACTTCTAGAAGAGTGATTTTGGGGCTGGGGTGGAGGGTGGTAAACCTCTAACATATCATGAGTACCTGGTGTGTACCACTTAGGTGTGAACCACTTTAGAGTTACTCACGGTTACTGGGAAAAGGCAACCTGAAACTAGGTCCCCATTATGTTGAATAACTGATTTTTACTATATTAAATTTATTCCTTTATTTTATTCTAACTTTAACACCAAACAATATATAATTATAGAAATATAAGCCTCTTAAAGCTCACTTTTAAATTATGGATAAAACACTAGAATATGAAAACCTAGACTATATGATTTGAGTATTTCAATATCCTTGATTTAAAGAGGTAACATCTATTTAGTGTCTATTAAATGGTATGCATTTTAAATGTGAACTTATTAAATTCTTATAAGTACCTGATGAAGATGCTTTTGTTGCAATTATTCAAATAATTATTAAATCAAAATTCTAAATTCTGCGAGCAATTTCTTTTTTCAATTAATTTTTTAAATTGAAGAATTAATACATTCACATCATTTAAAAAAAACCCTCAGATACTACAAGGAGAAAAAAGATGCCTCCCCAGAGGCATTCACTGTCAACAGTGTAATACCAATTATATGGCAGTCACTCTCCTGCATTTTTGGGGGGACAAGGGACAGGCAGCAATTACTTTCGGACTTTTGTTTGAAGTGCTGCATGCCAAATATCCAATTAAATTATAACTAATGCTTTATTATACCGATTTTAAGATGCCTCCCAATTTCAGAGATGTTAAAATGTGAAAAAATATGTATCTTGATGAAATATGGTATATGACTTCTCACTTACTGTGTTTTTCAGGACTTAATTCTCGTATCTGAGAAGTGACACTACTTGATCTCTATGGGATGGCCTTCAAATATCACCTTTATAACTACCAACTATAAGAAACATAACTAGAAAATCATCCTGAATCCACTGTCACACACTGCAGCTTTCCAAGGGAAGACTCTTTGAGGAGGAGGGAACAGCCAGGATAAAGACCTCGAGGAAGGAACACGCTTAGCACATTCAAGGACAGCAAGAGAGCCAGTATAGCCAAAGGGGAGTGAGTAAGGGGAAGCAACAGGAGATGAGGTCAGAGGGAAGGAGCAGGTCAAACAGGGCCTTAGACACCCTTGTAAGATTACTGCCTTTTTAGATGGGTAAAGCCATTATGGGATTCTGAACCCAAGACTGACCTGATCTGACTTAAGATTTTAAAAAGACCACTCTGGATACTATGTTGGAAATAGACACTAAGAAGGACAAAGGTAAAAACAGAGTGACCAATTAGGAGGTTATGTAGTGATCTAGGAGTTAGATAGAGGTGACAGTGGCCAGGACTAGGGTGAAAAGAAGTGGCCAGATCCAGGATATGTATTTGAATACAGAACCAAAAGGACTTCCTCACTGAGTGGATGTGAGATGTGAGAGAAAGAAGGGAGACAAGGATGACCCCAAGTTTTTAATCTGAGCTGCTGGAAAGATGGAAGTTGCTATCAATAATGAGATGGGGAAGGCTATGGAGTATATATTTTTAGGAAAATCTAAAGTTTAGTTTTAGAGATGACTATTAGACATCCTAGTGAAGAATGAAGAAGTCAAATGTTCAGATACAAAATTCTGTTTAGTATAGTCCTTTGAAGAATATACAATATTTTATTTAGCCATTCCTCTACTGATGAATATTTAAGTGGTTTCCAATTTTTTACTCTTACAAAAAATGCTGCATAATATCCCTGGTCTTTCTCTAGAATATCCAGTTCCAAATACAACTGTTACGTCACAGAGGACATGAGATACTGCCAAATTATTCTTCAAACTGGCTGCACCAATATGTGTGTCATTTTCCCTACAGCCTCACCAATACTTGGTACTGATGAGCAAAAAATAGTATTTTGTCCTGTTTCGTATTTCCCTCATCTTTTCACATATTTTGATTTCTATGAATAATTAAGTCTTTTTATATCTTGCCCATCTTTCTATCGGGTTTTAAAAATTATTATTGATCTGCAGAAACTCTTTACATATAGATTCAACATTAATCTTTGTTATATGCATTTCAAACACCTTAACTTTGTTTATGGTGGTCTTCTGCATACTCTGGTTTTTAATTTTGATGCAGTCAAATTTATATTTTTTCTTCATGATTTATGACAAGATTTTTGTGTCTTGTAAGAAAGGCCTACCCTACTGTGAGGACATTAAGAGCTTCCTATATTTTCTTTCAATACTTTAGAGTCTCATTATTGATGCTGAGATAAAAATCCACCTGGGACTTATTTTGGGATACGGTGTGGGGTGAAATTTGATTTTCTCCCATATGTAGAACCAATGGTCCCAAACCATTTCACTTACTGAAAAGTTCACCATTTCTCCACTGATATATGGTGCCTACTCAATCATACACAAGTTCTCAAATAAACCTGGATCTTCTAATCTTTCCATTGATCTGGCTCTGTCCTCATCCTACACTGTTTAAATTACACTAAGCCTTGACATCTGGTAGGAATAATTCCTCTGTTTCATTTATCTTCAAAACTATCTTAGGTATGCATTTATCTTTACTCTCTCAAATGAATTTTAGAACCATTTTGTCAAGTTTCCAGAAAAACTCTCTTGGATTCTGATTCTATATCCTCCTGGATATAATGTAATCAGAATTTGTTAAATTTATAATTAATTTGGGAGAACTGACATGTTTATAATTTCGAGACTTCTCTACGAACATAGTATCTTTTTCCACTTATTCAGGTCTTTTATGTTCTTCAATGAAGTTTTATATTTTTCTTCATAAAAGGTTTATATGTTTTTTAAAGTTTTATTGGTAGGTACTTTATAGTCTTCTTGCTTCTGAGAATAGTATCTTTCTTAAAAATTACATTTTCTATTTATTACCAGGATAAAGGGATATCATTGATTTTTCTGTAATGATTTTCTATCAAGATTGCTGACCTCTATAAATACATGGTGAACTCAGTGTCTTGGGTCTTCTATGTAGAGAACTGTGATGGTTAACTTTATGCACCAACTTGACTGGACTAAGGGATGCCCAGATAGCTGGTAAAACATTATTTCTGGGTGTATCTGTGAGGGTGTCTCTTGAAGAGATTAGCATTTGAGTCAGTAGACTAAGTAAAGAAGATCGCCCTCACCAATGCAGGTGCGCATCATCCAACGCCTTGAGGGCTTGAATAGAACATAAGGTGGAAGAAGGGCAAATCTGCTCTCTCTGCTTGAGCTAAGACATTCATCTCACACCCCTGGACACTGGCGCTCCTGGTTCTTGGGTTTTCAGAATCAGATAGGGACTTACATCATCGTCTCCCCTTCTCCCTCGATTCTCAGACCTTGGGACTCAGACTGAATTATACTCAGGCTTTCCTGGTTCTCCAGCTTGCAGACAGCAGATCATGGGACTTCTCAGCCTCCATAACCGTAAGAGCCAATTCCTATAATAAATCTCCTCTTATTGATCTCTCTACATATCCTATTGGTTCTATTTCTCTGAAGAACCCTGACTAATACAACTGTCAGTCATCCCAATGGGTGATTTATAGTTCAATTTTCAATTAAGTTTAGAACATTTCCAACATCTTTATAGTTTGGGACACAGTGGGGAAAAATCCTTTTTAATGACTCACCAAACAATGTAAGACTATGGACCTTCTTATATCATCGCTATGAGGGTATCTCAGGCAAAACTGATCCTCTTTATGTGTTCTTACATGCCAGAAGAGGCCTCAATTCTAAATTCAAATTCCTGACATCATTGTTTGGGGTTAAAGGGATGGAATGAGGAGATATCACTTTTTTCCTCAAAGCGTTGGATATACTTGTTTTAAAACGTTAAACTAATAACAGCATTCAAAAACTATTCTGACAGACAACCAGGGATTATAAGCCTCCTGATGGAAGTAAGCATCACCACTTATAAAGTATTTCTTCTCAAGCAAATTCAAACCTCAATCTGAAGTTCTGGTTCATAGGAAATAGAGGGGACAGAGGAACACACAGGATACAATCAGCAAAACCAAAACTGTAAAAACTCTACAGGGCAAATAATCTGTTATCTTCAAAAAATAAACTACAAGGAAAAGTAAAAGAGAGAGAGGGAGATTCTATAGGTAAAAAGAAACTTAAGAGATATATCAACCAATTGTAATCTAACTGAATCCAAACTGCTTAAAAAAACCACTTATGAGATAATCCAGGAAATCTGATAACTGACTAGATATTTAATGATATTAATGAATTGTTATTAATATTTTTAGGTATGATAATGTGTAATTTTTTTACAAAAAGAATTCCTACATTCTAGAGAACACATAATGAAATATTTACAAATGAAATGATATGATGTCTGAGACTTGCTTCACAATTCACAATATATATAAGTAAGTAAGTGGGATTAGGGAAATAACACAGAAGAAACGACATTCACCGTACATGGAGTTTAACTAATAAGTTTGAAATTTTCCCTAATAAAAAGTTTTGGAGGGAAAAATTATTTCTAAAATTATAACCTCTTGGGCCGGCCCCGTGGCTTAGCGGTTAAGTGCGCGCGCTCCGCTGCTGGCGGCCAGGGTTCGGATCCCGGGCGCACACCGACGCACCGCTTCTCCAGCCATGCTGAGGCCACATCCCACATACAGCAACTAGAAGGATGTGCAACTATGACATACAACTATCTACTGGGGCTTTGGGGGAAAAATAAATAAAATTATTTAAAATTATAACCTCTAAAACTTACAAAAACTTGTGACGTTTTTGTTTGGTTATTTTAGGAAGTAAGGGAAAAAACAGAAAGGAAACCCCAAATGATATATTAATCACAAATATACATAGGTTTATGTATAACATTACTAAAATATTATACTCTGTTTTTAAGTGTTGGTAATTTTTCTCATAAATAATTTTTCCCCCATCTCTTTGACAATCACTCTCGCTGTTCAGATGTAATTCTAATAATGCTCTCCAATCTAATATTAGAACTAACAGGTTAAATATTTCGATTATAAAGGAATCCAAAACATGGAAAGGGAACATATATAAGTAAGTAAGATATTCAGCATAGTGTTGCTGTGATCAATAGGTAAATGGGTAATTAAAACGTATCCACTAACCAGGATTTTGGAAAGCCACTAAAAATGTAAAGACTTTATAACAATATTTTCTAATCTTTATAAAATTTGAAATCTTAACACATGTGTTAAGTGTGTAATACAGTACATGTGTAATGCAGGTTTAATGTTCATTAAAATGCTATGTAGGGGGCCGGCCTGGTGGTGTAGTGATTAAGTTCACATGCTCTGCTTCGGCGGCCCAGGGTTCGCGGGTTCAGATTCCAGGCGCTCATCAAGCCACACTGTGGAAGCGTCCCACATACAAAATAGAGGAAGATGGGCAAGGATGCTAGCTCAGCAACAATCTTCCTCACCAAAAAGAGGAAGATTGGCAACAGATGTTAGCTCAGGGACAATCTTCCTCAAAAAAAAAAAAAATGCTATGTGGGATAAAGTAAAATACAAATAACTTTTATGCATATTACAACAATAGCTACATTAAAAACATACACAAGTACAAATATTAAAAGGAAATATAGAAAAGGAATTTTAGGTGAGCATGCTGGGAAAGATTTTTTTCCCCTCTATGAAATATTTTTCATAATTATATGCTTTTATTTTTAAAAATAAATTTAATATTTTACAAAGTATACAACAGAGAACATCTAGTGACATTAAAGAAATTTAATCCTTTAACCCTCAAATGTAAAATATTATCATTTCAACACGCCATCGAAAAAATTATTAATGAGATATTTTACATTCCTTTTTCCTAATAGTCTTTGAAATCCAGTGTGTATTTTACACTTATGTAACATCTCAAATCAGACTAGCCACATTTTAAGTGCTCAAGAGCCATATGTAGGCTTTTGTACTATAACCGGACAGTGCATGTCTAGACAGCATGAACTTTAGTATTCATACATTCAGTAAGTATTACACTTCTACTGTATGCCAGCGTCGTTCTAGGAATATAATTGTGAAGAAAACAGGTGAAGTATCTGCTCTGGTGGAGGTTACATTCTAGACACAGGCAGACATAAGTGAGCAAACATTTAAGATTTCCAATAGTGATTGAATTTTTAAATAAAGATGCTACCTTCACCCTAATCTTATGTTTCATAGCAGTGCATTTTAATATCAGGTTACAGGATTATTATACTTACTTCATAAATATGAAACCTGAGGCCTACATAATGATATACCATTTCAAACCTATCAGATTTGCAAAAAACCAAAGGTGAGGACTTTGACCTAGATGTAGGAAGAGGTGATCTCTTATATACTGCTAATGAAATCGTAATCTGATAAAACCACTTTGAGAACCATTTGACTAACCCAGTCAAGGTAAAAATGCACATACTCTATGATCTAGCAATTCTACTGCTGGGCACATACACACCTTACTTTAACTCTCACTTATAAGTATCCCTAAACACCAGTACAGAAACTTAAAATCTAGAAGAACTTTCTGCCTCACATTCTGGTAATCTAGATATTCTTTTCGTATTAAACAAAGACCAAAGGTTTTCTAACCACTTAATTGTACTAACACATTATGACTGGAGTCATTCTGTAGGGAAAATGCCTTTCTTGCTCAGAGACGCCATACACCCGTCACAGTGTGTCCAGTGAGGTACAGAACAGGAAGCGGAATCTATTCTGTAGCTTTGACAATAATTTCCAAGAGAAAAGAAATATATTAAGGAAATAAAAAATAGCCCAACCACTGATTAATGCTAAGTAAATGATGCCAATTGTATTGCTTCCCAAGTGGATTCTGATGGTTAGGAATGTTACAGCCTAATAACAGAGAGCCCAAGCCCTGCAGGGGCACATTCTGTGGCACTCAGTGGGCACCAGGATGTCTCACACAGGAAAGGACAGTTACTACCTTCCATGAAATTCACCTAAAATAAGAAAAAAGTCCTTCATATATACAGAAACTTAGTACTGATTTAGTACTTATGAACTGTTAAACTCCTTTTTAACCCACTTGTACTTTCAACTTGGAGTTTCTCTTAGAATTAGGTTTCACTTAATTACTATCACCTCGAAATCTGCTTTGATGTGATCTAAAAGGACTGCTTTTTAAGTAGTACTAGTGTTCTAGGATTTATCTACATTAGTTCTCTTCCTAGCCCTCTACTAATTGCATTATTTCTTTTAAAATAAAGAAATTAAAAGACATGCAATATTCTAAGCCGGATCTGATAAACACCGAGCAGAACGGAATAATTACTTTCTGACTCGCACATGTTTACTCCTCCAGATTATACTGAAAAAAACTAGCAACAGTACTAACTTGCCGAGCTACACCATAATCACCACGTGATCACTTCAGTTAAATTCTCTAAGAACGAGGGCTGCTTTATTAAAAAAAAAAAAAGAAAAAGTCAGCTGAGGTTACAAAGAAAACAAATAGGTTTCTACATCATGTGAAGCAAAATTGGCTTGCACCATATGGCTTAACAGTAATGTTCTGGATAAATTATGCTTAACTGCAGGCGAAAAAAACACATTCATGAATAGTTTTTAAAATCTGCCTATAGGTGAAGATAAGCAAGCCAACATTAAGCAAAACTACTATTTTTCAGTGAACTTTACAGTTTCCAGACCACCTTTTCCTATCTCTCTGGGCATTCATTCCCCACTGTAAGCAGTCAATGCTATTTAGTTTTTCTTGCCAACCTCTCCCCATTAAAAGAGGAAGAGATCTATCCCCAGTTATTTATATTATTCACATTTGTGTATATATGATTTCTAATCTTGTATTTTAAATCTGTTATTTTAATTAGAAACATCTCATCCTCGTTCAACATTTTTAAAATATAACCAAACAACTAGAGAGTCTGAATAAAAACCAATCTTTCTGAGAACAGCAAAAAAAACCCCAAAATGGGTAAGGAGTACCATATTTGTTTAAATATATTTTAATTTCAATGGTGTTATTCCTGCCAGGAAAAATCGAGGATAAGCAATAAACAGATTATTTTGGAATTGAGAAAGCTGGGAGGTAAGAAAATCAACCAAATAAAAAACCAATCTTTGTTTCCCTATCCCCAGGGTGTTCTGATGGCCTAGAACAATACATGAGGAGATCTAGTCAACCTACGGCTGACAGACATTCCTGGGAGCTGCTAAGGACATGGCCCACACCCCCTCGCACCAGCTTCTTGCAAATCCCCCAAACGACCCCAACACCGAAACACCTCTGTCCTCTCTTGCCCCTTTCATCTGCCCTCCCTTCCCCACCTGAACACAGGTCCTTCCCTTTTCCTAACATTGGTTAGACAATGATCTCTATTAAATTTTTGGGAAGAAAAGAAAATATCTCCTCACCTGTCCCAAGACTCTTAGGGTATGTATGTTATGTGTGTGTGTGTATGTACAAATAAATAATCAGGCATAATTTGTACTTTAATTATTATTTCAGGGTATGATTCTATATCACAATTTAACCTCTGCTAATCTAACACATTAGAATTTTCTTTATTATTTCTATGTCTGGTAATAAAGTTTCTATAAAGAAATACATTTCTGAGAAGCTTCTATTTTATTAATAGAAGTATTTTTCTGTATCACATTAACCATTCCTCATTTTCTATCTACTATTTGGTTTTGATCTCTAAATCAAGGGTCCTTAATCTTTTTTTAAATTCTTAACCTATTTTAAGAATAGAGTGAAAGCTATGAAACTTTCCTGCAGAAAATTGCAAACATACACAAAATTTTGCATAGAGATACAGTTAAAAAACTCTCTGACGTCCATCCATGAGACCCAGGGTTAAGAACGTCTGCTTCGAGTGAATTTAAGAGCCTTGCACTTGCTCTCGTTAAAATAATTTTGCTAAAAATGGACATTTATTCGATTTCTAAGATCCTCTATGAGTCCATTAATTTTTTTCTGAGTATCTATAAACTAAAATTTCTTCTATTTATTGGTTAAAAAAGAAAAACAAGGTCTACCATAATAGAATGCCTATATAATTTAATGTTTTCTCCCTTGACTCAGTTCTTTCTGGGTATGCTGTGCTACGAAGATCTTCATATATCCAATGCAGATACAATCCACATGTATCCAAAACATATATCCAACAGCCATGTATTCCTGGCTTGGACACTAAAACTAAGCTTCATTTATATATTACAATTAAAAAACTTACTGAAGGCTAGATATAGGAGAAATTCTTCCAGGCCTAGCACACTGCCTTGTCTTAGTCAGCGGTCAATAAATTAACTAAAATGGACAACATATATGGAATGGAGTCAGAATAGTCATCAAGAATTACTTTCCTACCTTACACATGAACTTCATAATTGGCAATGTAAGTCACATAGCAGAATCAACTGTAATTTTATAGTTATCCCTCACACACCAAAAACCCCAACTGTAACATTTAAGTTTAAAAATTTAAGTTTCAAATTATTCCAACTCTGTACTTATATTTAAAACTCTGATGATTTACACATATGAAAATATGCTACCTATTTACCATCAATGGGTATGTAATTTGAGTAGTTTTCTTCTTGAATTGAGGGCTTTTGTGGCAATTGTGATCTTCCTTGGTACCAACTGCTGACTTTGTAACTTAGTTGCCATGAGTTGAGATCTTTGACCAGGAAATAGAGCAAAGATAAATGGCTTGTAAAGTGATCAAATCTATCCAGGCTTTATTAGCATCATGCTTTGATATAAAAACCTACACACATTTACACGAAACTCTTTAAAAAAAGAATTCTACACTTAAAAATCGCAAGATGCTAGCACAGAATAGTCAATAAATGTTTTTGCTGTTGTTTACACAAATGACATAGGCATATTAAAACATTAAAAATTTAAAAATGTAAGTCACAGCTAAATTATCAATTTAATCATTTAGAAAATCTTACATGACTTAATGATTTAAAAACAAATTCCATTTCTATTAATACAAATCTGCTCAACCCAAATGAGTATATATTTATCTGTGATGTTTGCCCTTTAAGTTAATTACTTTTACTCAAGAGTGTCAGGCAATCAAGAAATCATAGTGTCTCTTGAATGCCATTTTTAGAGATTTTTATCACTCAGTGAAATAACTATTCAAATGATATTTTCAAATTAAAAATTCAGCATAAGAATGATTTTGAGTCAATTATTTTCGCTACTGATTAAAAATTTAATATTATTTAATTAAATGTTTATTAAATTAAATGTTTATTAATTAAATACTTACATTAAATGTTTTAATATAAAAACATTCACACTGTCCTGAGATAGTACTTTATGTTGGATATATGCTGAGTACTAACATAGACTTCTTACCTGTAATATACATGTGTGACCGTTGGTTTCCTGTATCCAAGGATCCAGGTTTGAATATCTATGGGTTCAGCTTTGGGATAAGCTATGGTTGTATCTATTATCCACTGGAGGCCTTTTGATTTGCTTTCTAAGAACAAAGAAAAAAACAACTTAAAATTGGATCAATTTTTATATTATTAATAGCAGATAACATAGTACAGGTTACTTGAGTATAAAGCATATTGATATTACTTTTGCTTTAAGAAAACAAGATGAACTTTGGTATTACTGTTCTATATGAAGCACTTAGGAAGAAATTAAGCATTTCCTATTATATTACAAATGAATGAATCTCAAACAAATTAACAAATAACAGAGCACTATTATCTACTGGACACGCATCATTCAGTACAGTTATGCACTATCAAGGTGTAATTTATATTTTATCACTCATAAAAACTGGCCTATAAAAAGTCAGAAATCATAAACTGAAAAACAGACCTCAAAACAAAACAAATCCAGTCATGAAATATAACACAATATAATATAAACTCCAAGATTTGTGATACTTGGGAGACATTAATAAATACTAGAATAAAGGAAATAAAATTAAGCATTTTATTGACTCACATGTTCATCAGTTGCTGCTCTTGATTAAAACAAAAGAAAACAGAAAATCTCCTCCCATATTAGCAAGAATTACATACAAACAAAGCAATTAAACCTGCCTGCCCTTAGTAGGTACAACAGGTAACTACTGTTGTGAGAAGGAATGGGGAAGTTCTGTTTACTTGGGTCCTTTGCACACTGTTTTTATTCCCAGAGTGAAGTACACAGTTGAGCAACAATTGAGAGGGGAATCCCCACAGAGAATGCTGACAGCCAGACTTTAACATGTAATGGTCTATTTTTTGTTTGAAGTTATTAAGAGATCCCTAAAAATATAAAATTTGTTTTCAAACCTAAGTCTAAATATGCATTAGGAATCAATGTTATTTTACTTTTGTATGTCAAATAATTATAAACTGGCCTTAAATTCTTAAAAAATTTTAGACAACATTCTGAAGGGGAAAAAATACTCATAAAAGAAATAAGTAAAAAAAAATTAATTTTTAAATAACATATTGCAGAAAGGAACAGAGTTTATGTAAAGAAACACATTTTAACAAGCTACCAGTGAGGTACATGCTGAAATGTTCAGGAGCAAAGTATACTGATGCCTGCAACTTACTTTAAGATACATAAAAAAACAAAAACCAAGATAGACTAATGGACGGATAGAAGGATGGAGAGATGACAATGCAAAGATAGTAAAAGGTTAATTATAGAATCTAGTTGGTCAGCTCATGGATCTCAACTGTAACATCCTTTCGACCTTTATGTACGCTTGAAAATTTTTATAATAAAACGATGGGGGAAAATCACCAGAGTTCAGTTTAATATCTATTAAATCATACAATAAACAAACAAAAAAATACTAATCCTTTTAAAGTTAATCAGACTGGGTAAACTATTTAAAAACAGCAGTCTTTATTAATGCAACTAATCCTATCTGGAAGACCTTTGCCTTCAAGCTTTGACTTGGCTGACATTGCCACAATGTCTCTCTAGCAGCAAAGCTATTCTGAACTTGCCTTTTCTATTAAAAGACTCTTTCAATTTGTCTTTTTAATAGATCATGAAAGATCAAGAGAGCCAACTGCCAAGCAGCTGCTTAGGAAAAAAAAAAATGAAACAAAAACTCAGTGCAATCTCACAGGCATTATTTCTATGTCTGGTCCTTACTGTTGTTTAAAAACATATTTCTGAGGGCCAATCATTTCTATTTTTATTTTATCTAAAGAATATTAAAAGCAACAGCAAAATGCTACTAAGGAAACAGGACTAGTGAGTTTCTTTCAGCTTTTTAGTTTATAATTTATCACCAAACTTTCAGTGTCCTTAGATAAATTTGTTCAGAACAGTCTTCATGCTGTTGGCATAAATATCTTCTGCAAATCTCCACAATTCACCAGGCTATCTCCAAGACAGTTACATCTTTGAGTGTGGTTTACTTTTTCCCGGCCATAAAAGTAACACAAACTCATTATAAAAAAATTTTCAGAAAAGTATTAAGAAATGGGAAAAAATCATCCATAATGTTATAACTCAGAGAAGCCATCACTGCTAACATTTTGGTATCTTTCCTTTCACTCATTGTCTACTGTCTTATTGTTTACATATTTGAGCTCATATCGTTTTCATAGGAGTTTTATGTTCCTCCCATTCCATGAACATTATAGAGGATATGCATTTTTCCAAGCCAACAAAAACTCTCCATAAACATCATCTGTAATGGCTGTGTTGTATTCTGTTGTATGGATATCTGATAATTACTTATCCGTTTTCCTTTCTGCTATTTCCAATTTTTTGCTATTATAAATAACACTGTGATAACCTTCTTTGCCAGTATTCCAGATTATTTCCTTTAGACGAGTATTATTTGCAATGGAATAACTGAGTCATTTATCAACATTTTAAGGCTCTTAATAAATACTGCCAAACTGTATTAAATTTATCCTCTGTATTAAAACAAAAAACATTTTCTAAATTTGATAAATGAAAAAAATATACATCATTACTATTTTCATTTGCATATCTATGATTAGTTTTTCAAATTAGTCACTTCTATCCCTATATCTTTTAACCTATCAATTCCACCTCTACGAATCTATACTACAGAAATACTTCTTCAAATATGTACAGATATTTACAGAAACGTTTACTGCAGCAATGGGAATGGCCAAGAGTAAGGACAGGGAGGGGAGGGAAACAAACCTTTGACTTGATGCATTTCTCTATTATTTGAATAAATTATTGTAAGCATGGACTACTTTTGTAAATAGAAACATTTAAAAATTATATTTTCATCTTTTCCCTGATATTATTTCTATTTGACAAAAATTATAAATATAGAAAAGAATGACAATGTTATCTTCTGGAACTCCAGAAAATCCTTTAATTCCAACACAGGAAAAAAATGCTAAAAACCATTATACCTAATTCTTTAATATCTCCTCCTGCTGGACTTCCATTTTCCTGTCGCGCTACAAGCGCACTCAAAATAATTTTTGTTGCCCCAACCCTTGGCAGAGTGACATGTGTAAGAAACGGCAAGTTATTTTTCTTGGCAAACGTCTGACTCATTTCTCGCCTCTTCCTGAGGAAGCCCCCTTCTGGAAACAAAACAATCCATTTTCGATCTCTGCTCCTGTAATTATTTTCCAGGTGCTTCTTGAGAAAAAGAAGCTGTTGGTCACGATGAGATTTTCCCTAGAAGGTAGACACACATATAATAAGTATAGGTACATTCAAAATTAAATGCCATAAAATTAAATAGAAATAACAGCTTCTAAAATAAAACCCAGTCATAGACTAGATTAGTGATTTTCCCCCACTTACTTCCCCTCTTGACCATAGTGGTAAAAAGAAATTATTAGCACTTGCATAAATAAACCCTTCTTTCTGAAGAAAAAAATTGTTCTAATTGCCCCTGAAAGTTCATCCACTCATCAATTCAGTGTCTATTTACTGAGTGCCTACTATTTGCCAGGCACTGTCCTACACACTGGAGAGAGAAGTAAGTGAGAGACCCTCATGGAGCTCAGTCTAGTGGAGAAGACAGTAAACAGGGAGTGTAAATTCAATCAGTGATATGCATCAGGAAGAAAGAGTAAGAGGATAGAGACGGTCAACAAAGTCAGGGAAAGCAACTCCGAGGAGGTGAAATTTGAGCAAACAACTGATAATATGAGGGAACAAGCCACAGGAAGATGAGAGGCAGAGGATTCTAGGTGATGAGAATACAAAGGACAAAGGCTGTGGGGGCCGGCCCGATGGCGTAGTGGTTAAGTTTGCACACTCCACTTCGGTGGCCCAGGCTTCGCAGGTTTGGATCCTGGGCACAGACCTACACACTGCTCATCAAGCCATGCTGTGGCAGCGTCCCACATACAAAATAGAGGAAGACTGGCACACATATTAGCTCAGTGACAATCTTCCTCAAGCAAAAACAGGACGATTGGCAACAGATGTTAGCTCAAGGCCAATCTTACTCAGCAAAAAAAAAAAAAAAAAAAAGGACAAAGGCCCTGAGGTGGGAACAAGCTTGGCTTGTTCAAAGAAGGCCAGCGTGGGTGAAGTGTTATGAATGAGGAAGACAGTGTAGGAGAGGAAACTGCAGAGATAGGAAGAGAAGAGGTAAGAAGAGGCTTGCACTTGGTGAGTGGTTTCGGTGGCGTAGTAAGTCACTGGAAGGTTTTGAACAATATATTTACATTAAAAAAAAAAAATCGGGGGGCTGGCCCGGTGGTGCAGTGGTTAAATCGGTGCGTTCCGCTCCATTGGCCTGGAGTTTGTGGGTTCGGATCCCAGGCGCAGACCTACGCACCGCTTATCAAGCCATGCTGTGGCAGGTGTCCTACATAAAGTAGAGGAAAATGGGCATGGATGTTAGCCCAGGGCCAGTCTTTCTCAGCAAAAAGAGGAGGATTGGCAACAGACATTAGCTCAGAGCTAGCTAATCTTCCTCACCAAAAAAAAAAAAAAAAATCTGCTGGTTCCAGTGACAAAAAAAAACTACCCTGGAGATAAGTTAGGATACTATTGCAGTCATCAAGACAAGGGAGTTTGATGAGATTTGACTATAGTATATTAATGAGAAATGGATACACTTAGGGAAAAATTTGAAAGTAAAGCTAATAGGACATTCTAATGAACTGGATCTTAGTTGTGAGGGAAAGAGAGGAAAGAGGATGACTTGGAGACCTAAAAGAGGAATCCAGAAAAATTTGCAGGAAGGCCCAAACCCACAACTAAATATTACAAAGGTTCTTCCTTTCAGTACGATCAATTCGCTAACAATCTTCCAGTAAACACAATTACAGAAGCTCCCCAAAATAATTTGTATGCTTTCAGTCTTTAGATTAAATTAGTCCAAATGCAAAACAAGTAAGACATTTTCTTAGCTAGTTTACTGAACTGAATTATGATTAAGCATTATTTATTTATTAAGTTCCCAAGACTACATGTAAAATATTTTTAATATTCTTGGAAATATTCTAACTGCAGGCCCTCAAGGACCAGTTCAACTGACCCCATCTTATCAACAGAGTAATTAAGAACTGCCTTTCAGAAAATCTGCAAAGTTATGTGGCCAGGGCATGTGAAAAAGAAGAAATCTTGACCTGAAATGACCTTGGAACCAAAGATCCTCCTTCCCACAGAACCCAAGGACTGGGATACAACCAGACCTTGAAAGTTGGACTCGTATCAGAAGCAAGGGGTCCCTCATTCAGGAAGATCTGGTGTTAAAATTCCTTCCCTATCTCATCAAAAACATTTGGAACCCTATCATAACAGTTTACAACCTCATCATAAATGTTTAAAATCTTACCATAAATGTTTGGAGCCCACCAATCAAAACTTGTCCCACCAGTGCCAGCCTGTTCTAACCTCTTAAATTTTGCCCCAAATCCTGAATTGGGGGGACAGATCTGAGGGGACATGCCCCCTTTTCTCCCTGCAGATTGATCTCACAGAATAAAGCTGATCTCTTTTCCCAACGGCTGATCCCATAATTAACTGGCTTGATTATGTGCACCAGGCAGAGAACCCTGCTTTTGTGCAGTAGCAATATCTTGTCAAAACTGTCTACTAGCAAAGTCTCAAGAGATTTTCTTTAACGTTAATACTTTTTTCTTTCCCCTCCCCCCGGATGTTAAGATTTTTATTACTATCAGGGAAAACAATGTTGCTCTTTAGAAATGAATTTGAACATCTCTCTGATATTTTGAAATACAGTCTTTAAGTAGGTAAAACTTTATGTTGTAATAAAAATGAAAATGTTTTGGAGTACATTATTTTCTACTTTTATCTCCTCAAAGCACATTGATAATTTAGTATAATTTAGCCTCTTCTTGATACCCGAGGACCATATTAGGGTCAATTGTTATCCTACACTATAAATTCAATAATTTCCTTAGACTCTCATGATGTAAGGGGCTCAGCTAGTTTTCCTCTGGATTCCTAGACTGCTTAGCTTCAATCGCTGGTTCTGCTGTCTTTCCCTCCCGCCATACTCTGAGATGTTGCTAGGCTAGGAGCTTCTCTGTGAAGTTGTTCTGATCACTGTTTACTCTGTCTCTGTCTTGTGGCCAGTCCCCATTGCCACTTCCTCCTGAGGTTCCAGTGCATGCTTCTATTCCTTTCTCTGCTCAGAAGAACCAAGGGTGTTTCCAGAACAAACTAGATAATCGCACAGCATGTGAAAAACAAAAGTACGTTCTGTACATAAAACTGTCGGAATAAAGTATATGTGTTTTGTGACACCTATTTTCATACAGATTAGAGGCTGGTTTTTTTGGTGATTTTTTTGGTGAGGAAGATTGGCCCTAAGCTAACATCTATTGCCAATCTTCCTCTTTTTGCTTAAGCAAAATTGTCTCTGAGCTAACATCTGTGGCAATCTTCCTCTGTTTTATGTGTGTGGGATGCTGCCACAGAATGGCCTGATGAGCAGTGTGTAAATCCGCGCCCAGGATCCAAACCTGCAAACTCCGGGCCACCCAAGCAGAGCAGGCAAACTTAACCACTATTCCACCAGGCCAGACCCAGCTTAGAAGTTTTTCTACACACTTCTCGATTTTTTCTGAATTTGTGGTTCTTAGAAGAGGCTTAATTAGACTCACCAGTTATTCATTAAGTACTTATTATGTGCAAGGTACTGCACAATCCAGGTTGAAGTTGCTAAACATATAAAGACCAGATAAGTGTCCACTATCATACATAAAAACTCTTGCATATCATACTTCATTATCCATTTTTGAGAAAATAAAGCGTGTGATACTAGTAGCATATCAGGGAAATACTATAATGTACTGCCAACTTGATAAGAGAGTATGATTCTTTTTCCCACACTAAACTATTCCTAGTGCTTGGAACCCATTCCCAATCCACCTTCCTCTATCAAACCCATACTCATTCTTTAGATTTATACCAAATATCTATGCCAAATATCACCTTCTCCTCTAAAGTGTTTCTGGATTCACAGAAATTTACGTACTCACTTTTCCTATTATGAATATCCAAAATATTTACTTATGTATTTATTTAATAATCTCCCTACTGGTAATCTTATTTATTTAATAATCTTCCTACTGCTAATTTAGGTACCTTCTGTATCATATAACAGTGATTTGTAAATAAAAATAATAGTGAAAACATAGATGATGATAGTAGTAACCATGATAAAAATGATGAAGAAGGTAGCAGGCACTGTTCCGAGTGCCTACCATGGATGACTTCATTTAATCCCCACAACCCTATGAGGAAAGTATCTACTATTCTCACAGCTAAGCAGCAGAAGAGCTGAGAATATGGCAGGTGCTTGATAAATGTTTACTACACATTGTACTGTTTAGATGGGAGAAGGACGGTAGAGATTAGGATATTTACACTATCAGCATTTTAATGCTTATGCATACTCAAATTCAGATTAAAATAAAAGTTTTAAGGAATAAAGATTCAGAGGAAGAGCTCCCTGAGATACTAGAACTGGCTCTACCTATTATAATTGGGTTTGTTATCCCTCTTTTTACTATAAAGAATCAGTTTTATCAGGCTATCACCGTGAAAAAATGCTCATTACTTACTTGTCTTATAAAGAAGTCCCCATGAATTAGAGAAACAATTCCAAAGTTTGTGTACTTAAAAATATGATCCATCAACCACATCATTTGGGCAACAACCTAAAATATTTTAAAACAAGAAATAATTAAATGTTGGATAGAAGAAACCTGACAATAGTTTAGCCAAGTCTGTAAGTTTTAAATACACTCTTCCAAGCATACTTCTAATTAACCTAAATATCTTAAATCTAATGTTATTTCTACAAGTAAAGCACAGTTATAGACTCTACATGAAAAATTACAGGTCTTGATTCCAAGCCTTGGAATCCTAAGTTACAGCTATATATATCACTGTGTAACAAATGAAGCTGAATTAATTTCTTAAATTTGGACTTAATGATTTCAAATTTGTTCTACCCTAAACAAAGTCTCTGATAATTCTCATATAACTTGTAAAATTATTTTGAAACAATACAATAAAATGGCTAAAGTTATCAAATGTGGGTTATACATTTAATTATTAAGCACTAAAGCTTATAAACCGTGACTTTATCTTAATGGTTAAAATATTAAAAGTTACAAAATAAAATATATTTTATATAAAATATAAAAATTTATAAAAATATAAAATATAAAAATGTCCAAAATAAAGAAACATTTAAAAATCCCTTTAACAGAATGATTTACACATTCTATTACGTTATGAAGACTATTTGTTAGTTTATGCAAGGCCATACTCTTTGCCAGCATAAAAATGTTTATAGCGCCTCAGTTCTCAAACACAAAAATATTATCCATTGCTGATAAGAGTTAATATTTTTATCAAGAGCAGACGACTTTATTTCAAGCAAATTTCAAAATTAAAAGTAATTGTAAACAGGGATCTAATTAATGAATTGGTTAACTGTTTTTCCCTGTTGAGGAAACAGCATTCCTTGTTATAAGCCTTAAATAAATAAAGAGAAAGCTACAATCTCAATCAAGAACACAACAGAGCTCTACTTTGGTTCCTATGGGAATAACAAATATAAACATCTCTAAGCTCCAAAGTATATGAATTTACATATAAGGAAAAAAATAAGCATTGACACCCAGGTGCTGCTTTTACAAAAACATTATAAAAGCCCACAAATAATATAATATTAAAGCTTCTGTCTTAATTCTTCAGTTATCACTAAATAGTTCAGTTACACAACTCCTCCATCAGCTTTACTATAGAAAACCACTTTTAAAAAATAAACATACATGCCCAGTGAAGAACTGATTCCCCAAGTCAATTAAAACAGAACAAAATAATCACCAACATCTCATTTTTCAGTCTTGTGTTGCTTTGTAACGGTGACTACTTTGTTTAAATAAATTGAGATTTGAACGAAATGGAATTTGTTGAAAAGTGCCCCAAGGAACAAAATAAAAAGCAAGTGGATTCAACCTATAAAACATTTGAGCTTTAAACACAGTATGAAGTTCAGCTGCAATTTATTGGTCTCTGGGTTTAAAACGCCAACACTCAAGTCACTAGCTTTTGTGTTTAATTTTACATTTATGGTGGATTTACCCCTTCAGTTAGAAAGGTCACCTAAAACAAATAAATACGGTAAGAGAATCAAGCTATCTTCTGAGATTTATATGAATAATTCTGTCCTAACATTTTAGGGGAAATGTTACAAGTCAATAAATGTTTATTATATATCTAATAAAGTTCTTTTGACAGAAATAAAAATTCTTAGTTTCATCATCAATTGCCATAAAAGGGCAAGGCTCTTCACTTCACAGATATTTATTAAAAAGGTACCAGCACATTTAGAAAATACAATTAATCCTTTGTTTCATATTCCTCAAAAAAGGTGGGCCGCCCCGTGGCTTAGTGGTTAAGTGCGCGAGCTCCGCTACTGGCGGCCCGGGTTTGGATCCCGGGCGCGCACCGACGCACCACTTGTCTGGCCATGCTGAGGCCGCGTCCCACATACAGCAACTAGAACGATGTGCAACTATGACATACAACTATCTACTGGGGCTTTGGGGGGGAAAAAAAAAAGGAGGAGGATTGGCATGGATGTTAGCTCAGAGCCAGTTGTCCTCAGCAAAAAGAGGAGGATCAGCATGGATGTTAGCTCAGGGCTGATCTTCCTCACAAAAAAAAAAAAAAAGAGGGTCAGTAGACACAAGCCACCTGAAGCAATTCTGTCAATGATTCAGGGGCCCGTCACTCAGGATTTTGTTAGGTATTTCCAAGAGACAAAATTGGTCTACACCAATTATTCTTTATCCAGAAGCACGGATTTTCTACATATCAAAATATCTAGAGAGGCTTCCGTGAATGACTCCATTCTTTTATGTCTTTCTGAAATGACAGTAAAGTCAATGGTTCTCTAGTTTAGAAATCTGTAAGGACAATTTTGGTGGTAACAATGACTAGACGTGATGTACTAGCATTTAGTGGGTGGCAGCCAGGTATGGAAAACGTCTAACAATGCCCAGGACAGTTCAGAACAATAGTGTTGTCCTACTAAAATGCCAACAGTGCCTCCACTGAGAAACACTCATTGGTGCTACAAGAAGTCTCTTGAATTCAAAAAACTATGTTATATTCACATCACCACTAAACTACTATTTTTTAACTGGCCCACAATTTAGCATTAGCCTTCTTTCTTGGAATGTACCCACGGAGTATGCAATAAATCAAGTAAACATTCCTGCTTGTAAATATAAACTAATACTGCTCTCTACTTATTAGACAAGTGGTAAAGATTATAATGCTTCCAGCTTTATATTACTCAATTACTCCTTTATGAAAGAAGATAAAAAATTCTTCAAGATTTCAAATTATTCAGTAATATCAGATCATCATAAAAAATGTTCACTATAACTAATCTGAAAATAAAAACAAAACTTCTCTGGACAGAAAAATGAACCTAACACAAACTAACCGAAATCTTCTTAACAAAAGCAAACAAACAAAGCAAACTTTCTTTTGTCCATATGATTGGCGAATTTCAGATTACCTAATATTCTGGTTAATACAGTTATCATCTACGCCAAACTGGAGTTAGAGTAATAAAGTTAGGCTTACTTATACTAACCATTTTAATCATTCTTTGAGATTCAAAACCCAATTAAGGACACTGTAGGCCCTCAGAACAACCACTATAAATATAATTATCATATCAGTAAGAATAAAAATGTTTGTTAATTGTGGGCTGTCTTTGATACAAAGCCAAATAAACTAGTTTTTACAAAATTTTAACATCATGAACTTAGAGGACAGGCAATAAATATTACCATAAGTACAAATATACCTACATAGTGATACTCTTTTAACAATTCAAGATTCTGAGTATAAGAAAGGATTGACTTTATTCCACATTCCAGCAAGATTATGCCTTCGCTTTTCAGATAAACAAGAAAAACAGATTCCACAATAATCAAACATATTTTCCTTTACTCTCGCCTCGATTTCTGACCCCTGACCTACTGAGGCAAAATCTCTAGGACCTAAATACACCAAGCTTATTCTCACCTTGGTGTTTTGGCTAAGATTGTTTCATAAGAAAGAAGGCCCTTGCTTCACCACTGTAAGTAAATTCTACTCACCTTTCAAAGCTAAGTCTACATGTCCTCTTCCCTCTACAAAGTTTTCTACATCCATCAAGTACATGGTGAACTCACCCTCCACTGAATACTTCTCACCTTGCAATTAAGTATTGTTTGCTATACCTCTCTCCACCTACCACGGGCCTGTTAGCTCCTTTAAGAGCACAGAGTAGGACAGAGTCTTACAGCATAGTATTCTATACTTAAGAGTTATCGACCATGAATATGAAGTACTTAATAAAAATCTATTGATTTGTTTCTTTACTATTAGGCCAAATATTAACTCCATTAAATTTATACATTTTCTATTTATTTAGTTTTCTATGACTATAACCACTTTAACTTCTCATAAGATGCTGAAGATAATTTATTTTAAACCCTCTCAGTTTACTGATATAGTTATCAATATAAGCAATGTAAAATCAACAGTTCAAACACAGCCTTAGTAACACTGAATAAAATGAGGCTAATATCTTTCCTTTCAATTTGCTTTGTAAATGAAATCCAAAATAATATTTACCTTATTCTCTTTTGGTTAAAGATCCCCAAGACCACCTAATTCGGTAGCCAATTTTACTGTATCTTAAGCAATGCTGCTTTTTGTGTCTGTATTTCTCAAACTGGCAATCCACCGTTTCACCTCAAGACAGTCCCCAATTTAAACCATATTAACTTTGCTTTCATATCAGTTATTTTTAAAACAGCTTTATAGAGATATAATTCCCATTATCCCACTTATTTTTTTTTTTAAGTCTCTAAATTCCTCTCCCGGAGTGACTTAGAATTATATATTTTTTTCTTTTTAAAATTTTCTAAATTTTCAGGAAAAGTATACACATCAAAGTCTAAGTCTATGTTCCAAACCATAGTAAGATCCTGGACTTGATTCCTTGTTAACCTCCGCTTTCTGCTGTCTACCTCTGCCCTCAGCATGGCTTACCAGTCCTTTGTCCTGGAGGCACATCATCAGAGTACACACATCTCCTGTTGCCTGATGATTCACCAACATTACTGCTTCATCTTTTGAAATTGCTTTAATATCTTCTCCCCATTCCATCACTGTAAGAATAAAAAAGCTGTCATTTTAAAGATTTTTACAGTACTAGAAACCTTATATTAAAAAACTGATATACATCAATGATGATATATCACCTAGCTAAAACTTCCGTAAGTTTAGAACTAAGTTTGTTTCCTATAAAAATCAGGACACTGATATAACATTTTATAGACCCCCAAAATATCCATTAAAATATAAAATGGATTTTATATTTGATCTAGAAGTTCTACTTCTTACAAGTTATCCTACAGAAACATTTGTCCAAATACGCAAAGATATATGAATAAAGGACATTTATGGCAACTTAAATGTTCACCAACAGGAGAATGGATAAGAAAATTATGATACAATGGAAGACTGTAAATCCATTAAAAAAATGGAGGTTATCTCTATACACTAACCCAAAAGGACCTGTTATCAAGCAAACAAAGCAAATCACAAAACAGTGTATATATATCATGATGCATCTTTTTAAAGAAGGAATAAAATTTATATGTTAAAAAAGGCTGGGGGAATGAATTCCAAACTATTATCATTGGGAGGTGGTTTCCCAGAGCCCTTCAAATTCTACTTTATAATAAAATATGCAAACAAATTACAAAAGTATTTAAGCATTTTCATTTTAAAAATAAGAAAACTAACAAAGAGGTTAAATTTATTTAAAATCTCCAGATGAAAAGTCATTGCACCAAAACCTATATGTACACTGTAAGGAAAATAGTGGTATCTCCAAGTAGTCACGCCTCTTTTTATAGTAAATTTACTTCACAGAAAAAGTAAAATTTAGCATGAGTTTCAAACATCAGGATTCTACAAAGAAGCTTCTAGGGTTCCTCAAATGTCTGAAACGAATTACCAGAGGCTGATAATACACTAGTATTCACTCATCTCACTCAACGCTAAAAGTAAAGTCAAGCCACCTGTGTGTACGAGTTCTGGATAAAATAGGGACGGGGAGACTTGGAGTCCACCTGCTTGACCTCCCGCAGTCCCCCTCCTTCTCCAATCACCCTTCACTGTCACCCCAATACAGTGGAGCTCCTCATAACACAGTGGAGCTCTCCACGAGCACTCATTTGAGAAAAGGGTTCTGCCAACTTTTTCTTTCTATTAAAACCCATTTAAGCAAGGCATCTATTCATTCATTTTAAAGATCTTAAAATTTTGTATTAAGGAAATTTTCAGCTGGGCTGATATACATTAAGTTGTGATACCTACTTGCAAAGTGAGGTATTCCAATCATTCTATCAGATTAATGGTATTACTAATACTCAAATAGCTTACACTGTATGGGAAAAAATTTTCACTTAAAACTTTTAAAATGAATGCGGTATAGAAACTACATTACAGATGTCAAATAATCCTTAAGGAATAGAGGTAGGACACTGGGAGAACCCAGCCTCCTGAAAAAGGCAGCAACACCAACTTTCCTTCACAACTTTCCTTTCCCAAGTTCCCTGTTCAGTTTGGCTGACAAGCTAACTTTACTGAAACATATTTAAACAGCTGCTATATCACACATTGCTGGGGGGGAGTATAAAGTGGGTACAATAGTTTTGGAAGTCAATTTGGCAATATATATCAAAATTAAGAAATGTGACCATCTTTTTACTCAGTAATTCCACTTTTAGGAATTCATCTTATAAATATATTTATTTATGTGAAAATGACACATATGCAAGGCTATTTGCATATAATATAATATTTGCAGTAAATACTGCAGCATTGTTTGTAAGAGCAAAGATGAAAACAACTAAGAAGGGAGACTAGCTCAATTTCATAGATTGAATGGTGGTTTCCAGGAGGGGGAAATGGGAAGTGGAATTAGCAGAGGGTTTCGATTTTGCAAGATGAAAAAGTTCTGGAGATTGGTTACACAATAATGTGACTACACTTAACAACACTGAACCATATACTTAAAAATGTGTACACTTAAAAATGTGTACTTGGGAGAAGATACTTGCAAACCATATATCTGATAAGGAGTTAATATCCAAAATATATAAAGAACTCATACATCTCAACAACAAAAAAACTAACAACCCAATTTAAAAATGGGCAAAAGACCTGAATAGACATTTCTCCAAAGAAGATACCAACAGGCACATGAAAGATGTTCAATATCATTAACTATCAGGGAAATGCAAATCAAAACTACAATGAGATATCACCTCACTCCCATCAGAATGGCTATAATTAACAAGACAGGAAATAACAAGAGTTGGAGAGGATGTGGAGAGAAGGGAACTCTCATACACTGCTGGTGGGAGTGCAAACTGGTGCAGCCATTATGGAAAACAGTATGGAGATTCCTCAAAAAATTAAGAACAGAACTACTATAGATCCAGCTATTCCACTGCTGGGTATTTATCCAAAGAGCACGAAAACACGAATGCGTAAACATACATGCACCCTTATGTTCATTGCACCATTATTCACAATAGCCAAGGCTTAGAAGCAACCTAGGTGTCCATCGAGGGACGAATGGATAAAGAAAATGTGGTATATATACACAATGGAATACTACTCAGCCATAAGAAATGATGAAATCCAGCCATTTGTGACAACATGGATGGACCTTGAGGGTATTATGCCAAGTGAAATAAGTCAGAGGGAGAAAGTCAAATACCGTATGATCTCACTCATAAGTAGAAGATAAAAACAATAACAAACAATCACATAGAGACAGAGATTGGATTGGTTGTTACCAGAGGGGAAGAGGAAAGGGAGGGGAGGGCGAAAGAGATGATTAGGCACAAGTGTGGGGTGATGGACTGTAATTAGTCTTTGGGTGGTGAACATGATGTAATCTAGACACAAATCGAGATATAATGATGTACACCTGAAATTTACGTAATGTTATAAACTAATGTTACTGCAATAAAAAATTTTTTTTAAATGGTTAAGATGGTAAATTTTAGATGATAAATTTTATGTGTATTTTATCGCAATTAAAAATAAAAAAGGGAGACTAGTTAAATAAATTATAAAATATCTGTACAATGGAATACTATGCAATCATGCATTTGTATACCAATATGGAATGATATATTGTAAGTAATAAAAGCAAAGCATAGAACAGTATGTGAAGGATGCTACCAGTTGCATTTTAAAAAAGGATGGAGGAGAATATACTTATTAAATGAAAATTCCCCATATCATGCCATTATTGATAACCCTTCAATGGAGACACACACACACCCCCATTCTTTCATTAATTCATTCTTTACTCAATAAATCAGCATCAGGCACTGTTAGGTGTTGTGGATATAAAATAAATAAGAACAAAATAATAGCAGTTAAAACACTTAAGAACAGTCTAGCTTGGTTCTATAAATACTGGGCTATTAAGAGGTAATGTGGAAAGTCTGCTGGCTCCACATCTATATAAACAGATGTTTCATAACCAAGTATTCCTTTAATGCAATCTCTGCTACATGAATGGGAAATATTAGATACTTAGGCCTATGCAAGGGGATATGCAAAGCATATATGTGAATATAACTATAATCCTAGTTATACCTAGAATCCTAGAATGAACCTAAATGCAATATAACTGGTGTCCTGATAAGAAGAGGGAAATCTGGCCACAGAGATACACAGGGAGAACGCCATGTGACGATGGAGGCAGAGACTGGTGCAGTATGTCTATGAGCCAAGGATTATGGACAACCACCAGAAGCGAGCAAGAGGCAAGGAAGGATGCTCCTCAGAGCCTTCAGAGAGCATGGCCCTGCCAACAACTTGATTTCAGACTTCTAACCTCTGGATCTGTGAGAGAATAAATTTCTGTTATTTTACGCTACCCAGTTTGTGGTACTTGGTTATCGCAGCCCTCTGAAACTAATATACCCCATCCACCTCAACTTTCCCCCTTCCTTCTCTCTCCTTTCCATTCTATTCCTCACCAAATTACAGGTTTTTTTCTTATCAAATATAGGAAAAGAACAACTGCACTGTACTTGAAACATCTAGAACATCTTTATAGACATCTAACATGTATTATAAACAGTTCTCAGTGTTTATGTCTATAATACTTTCAGGGTATAATCATTAAGAGTTAATCCAATACATATTTTATCTCTCAGCCATAACTTAGCCAAAATTTATTTTCAAACTAAATGTCAATTACTAAGACTCACATGGCATACTAAATCAAACAAGTGAAGGCAGCTGGATCAACTTTTTATTAAGAAATTATCCTGATGTAGCAATAAAGTCCTGTTGAATTTCATAATAATCTAAATTTTATTCAACAATGAATTAATTTCCGATTCCTATGGTATTCTTCTTTTACCACACCATTACATATTTCAAAGATAACTGTTAGAAAGTTATACGAATTTGATTAACAAAATCAAGATAAAAAATGCTTACAGAGAAAAAGCATTTATTTTATGTAGGACGTAGTTATATTCCTCAGATCACATCCTGCTATCCCAGAATCAGTAAGTATAATAACAGAGCCAGTTTCTTAACCAAGGAATAGAATTATTTGCATGTTAAAGAACAGAAGCTACGGATGCCTGCCAGTTCTTACACTGTACTTGATTAGAAGAACAAAAATATTTTAACGCACTGTTCTGTGAAATGAATTCTCAAAAAAGAACTGGGTCAGGTCCACTATTTCCAAAGGGAATGAAGGACAACTGAATAAAAACTAGAAAAAAAGTTCTCTAGTTGTAACTGAATTTTTCAAATTCTTGTTGAAAACCGAAGCCAAAGATTATCACCTTCTACACACACACACACACACACACACATACACACACACACACTCTCACTCTCTCTCTCTCACATATTAATAAACCTCCCCCAAAAGTTATTGACTAGAATTGATCAGGAGAGTTCACATCTCAAAAAGAAAATAAAAACAACAATAATCCATCACAAATTCCTTAAAAACAGTAATGCTAAAGCCATCATACTGTCCCACAAAACAGAACCAACGTGAAGAAAGGCTGCTTAATACATGACCACAATAGCTTACCTTTCAGAGTTCAAAAAAATTATGCCTGCAAGCTGATGCCACAAACGATTTTATCATTCTGTGCCTCAGTTTTCTCATTTATATAACATTAATAATATCATTAATGCTACTCAACATCTCGTGAAAATGAATGATATATAATTGATAGAGATCCTGGGTAATTGGATTACATGACAGTCAAAACCACTTTTGAAATCACTATTAACTAAAAGAGTCATATGCCTACTGTGTCATGTAAGGTCAGGTATTCTAATATGAATAGTAAAGATTAAAGAGCAAAAAAAATACATGAAAGAATCTCATGTAGCTCAAGAACTATGGCTTTCAATAGCCCACAGTGGAGGCAGACGGATTGGATCCATCCAAAGTTAGGAGTTTGCAGAGCAAATGGAGCAAGATAAAAAGGGAGTGAGGACGTTAATTAAGGGTGGCCATGAGAAAGGAGCTAAAGGTACTGATTAATGGAAGGTAGACTGGTGAGGATAGGAACCAAATAAGGGGGGGATTAACTAAAAGAAAACGGAAGGAGGGCTATTATAACAGAGATTTGTTGTTAGTGTCGTCAAGTGGATTCCAACTCCTAGAGACCCTGTGTACAGCAGAGCAGAATCCTGCCCAGCCTTTTTGCGCCATCCTCTCACCTTCCAAGACTATATCAGACAATGCTCTGCTGCTATTCATAGAGTTTTCCTAGCCAACGTTTTCGGAAGTGGGTGGCCAGGTCCTTCTTTCTAGTCTGTCTTAGTCTGGAAGCTCCACTGAAACCTGTCCACCATGGGTGATCCTGCTGATATTGGAAATACTGAGGACATAGCTTTTGGCATCATAGCAGCTGCTGCAGTATGACAACCAACAGACCGGTGATGTGGTTCCCTGACTGGGAAACAAACCTGGGCCTCAGCAGAGGGAGTGCCAAATCTTTTTTTGTGTGTGTGTGTGTGAGGAAGATTGGCCCTGAGCTAACATCTGCCAATCCTCTTTTTTTTTTTTTTTTTTTTTTTTTGCTGAGGAAGACAGTCCCTGGGCTAACATCCATGCCCATCTTCCTCTAAGTTATATGGGACGCCGCCACAGCATGGCTTGAGAAGTGGTGCGTCGGTGTGTGCCTGGGATCCAAACCTGCCAACCCCAGGCCGCCGCAGCGGAGCACGTGCACTCAACCGCTTGCGCCACCGGGCCGGCCCCGGGAGTGCCAAATCCTAACCACTAGACCACCAGGGCTGGTTATGATAGAGATACTTGATGTCATTCCCCCATCTCCACCCTTACCAATCCTATTAAAACTCCCTGAAGTAGGCCTAGACATTCTGAAAAAGCCCCCTGGGTGAATCTGATGTATACCTGTAAATAAGAACCACTGGAATTGAAATATTGATGAGTTTTGTTTTATTTTTTTAAAGTAAATATACTGAACACACAGCAATTGTGGTCAGTGCCTCTTTTTTGGCACTTAAAATTTAAGAGTTTAAACTTGAGGAGACAAGCTCAAGGTATAGCTTTTGGAGGGTATGCTTAGTTAAAATAATAATAGTAGTGGGCCGGCCCCGTGGCTTAGCGGTTAAGTGCACCGCTCCGCTACTGGCGGCCCGGGTTCAGATCCCGGGCGTGCACCGATGCACTGCTTCTCCGGACATGCTGAGGCCACATCCCACAGACAGCAACTAGAAGGATGTGCAACTATCACATACAGCTATCTACTGGGGCTTTGGGGGAAAAAAAGGAAGGAGATTGGCAATAGATGTTAGCTCAGAGCCGGTCTTCCTCAGCAAAAAGAGGAGGATTAGCACGGATGTCAGCTCAGGGCTGATCTTCCTCACAAAAAAAAAAAAAAAAGTTTAAAATAATAATAGTAGCCTATATTATTAAATAAATACACAATTCAATACTAATAATTTTAATAGCTAACATTTACAGAATGCTTCTATGTGCTAGGTTTTAGTAATTAGTAATAGGAAATAATTTACATTATTTTCTTATTTAATCCTCACAAAATCCCAAATGTACAGACACTATTATCCCCAATTTACAAATGAGAAAAATGAGACACCAAAGGTTAAGCAATATTTTCAAAGTTACACATTTAGGAAGTAGGGGAACTGAGATTCAAAACCACTACATCTTGCTGTCACTGCTGGTACGCTACAGGTCAAAGGACCTTGAGGACAGTAACTTGGATAAGTTCCCCACACAGCCCCTGAAGCTGCCCATGATTATGCCAGGAAGTAGGGTGGACAAGCCAAGTCCCAAAGTCCTCAACAAATAAGGTTTCTGAATGGCAGCAATAAGGAGGGGTACAGAAGTGCCCAGGCAAAGAATTAAGTGTTTTTTGCATGACAGTTAAACAACAACCAAGAATAAAGAGGCAGTGGGTATCTAAGAAAAAAACCAACATTGTCTTTGGGCCCAGGTTGCAGGCATCTGAAGTTTAACATGCTTAATACCAGAACTAGCTCTTTACCCTAGTCTTCTCCATCTCACCAAAGGACACTGTCATTCACTAAGTCAACACAAGAGAAAACCGAAGACCACCTTTGATCTCTCCCTTTCCTTAATTCTCCACATTTAATCCCTCTCTAAGTCCTGTGGACTCTACCTCCAAAACACATCCTGCATCCTCCCCTGTCTCTCCTTCACTACTACCACTCTAGTCTAAGCAACCAACAACTCTTTCCTGGACTTCTGCAGTGATCTCCTAACTAGTCTTCTTGCTTCCACTCTAGCCACCTACTTAAAAGAAAGCTTCAGAATAGAGTTTCCAATTCCAAATACCAATAAAATCAAAATGACCACTGGCAAACATGAATTAAGGAAGAGCAGGAAAGTCAAAGATAATAACTGGAAATTAACTCCAACTGGTATTGATATTTGTTTTAAGTTAAACTTAGACTGTTTTCAAAAGGGGAGCTATTGGTATCTTGGGAGAAGCAATTTTTCCTGCAGCCATTAGCATTGCAAAACTTTTAGCACCCCTGGCCAACAGTGTCTGTTACAAACTAAAAGACCCTACACATTTCCAAACATCCCACCCCCACCTCCATCCCTTTTAAGAACCACTAAGTTAGAGTTAAAAATGAGTTAGGTCAATATAAGCCTGTGGTGAAATCAGGGTAAGGTTAAATAACGAATGAGAATAGTAGAGACAACATGAGGACTACGCAAACATGTGCTTATTAGAAACAAAGATCCATCTCTCTGATGCCTACCTTTCACCCACTCAGCCCCCAGGATATGGCAGCCAGGAGTTTGGAAGAGTCTTCTCTAGGAAATCTAACCAGCTCTAGAGAAAAGATCTAAAAATACTGACACCCAGGGTTCTCCAATGAAATATTCCAACCAGATTACCCTACAATGAGGCTCAGAGTGGACAATAAGCCTCAGCCACTAGCAGGGCTACCAGTCAACTTTTTAGTCCCCTACTCTTAAATAAGAACAGATAGTCATGTATTATCAGATATCCAAAAAAAGCTCTTAATGCAAAAGACAGAAAACAAAGCAAACATAAAAATAAAGAACCTAGAAGAAACAGAGATAACACATGAAAAAGAAAACTTCAAGAGAGACCATTAATATCTACATTGAGGTCAGAGATGATGATGATGTGATAACCATGAGACAAGAACAAGATGCTAAAAAAAAGGAATATTCAGAGAAAATAAGGACCTGTTGGAAATTAACATGATAGCAAAAATGAAAATCTTAATAGAAAGATTGAGAGATAAAGTTGGGAAAATATTCCAGAAAGTAGATAAAAAGACAAGATGAAAAACAGGAGAGAAAAGATTTGAACATTAGAGGGTCATTCCCCAAAGTCCAACATTCAAATAACAGAAGTTCTAGAAAAAAAGAACAGAGGAAAAGAAATCAGAGAAATAATTAAAGAACATCTGAGGACATAAATTTCTAGATTGACAGGGGATATCCAATAACCAGTACAGTGGATAAAAACAGACCCACATTAAGGCATACATACTCATAAAATTTCAGAACAATAGAGTCAAAGAGAAGCTACAAACACTCAGAAAGGAAAAATAGGAAACATACAAAGGATAAGGAATCAGGTTGGCTTTGGACTTCTCAATAGAAGTCCAAAAAAACAATTTACAGAAAGTTAAAAGATCAAGGAGTTATGGTTTCAAAATCCTGAAGAAAAACTATTTCCAACCTAGAATTCTCTACCTAGTCAAACTATCCATCAGGCGTAAGAATAAAAAAAATATTTTCAGATGTGCAACACCTTAAAAAACAATCCTGTTGTACTCAGGAAGCTGGATGATGTGCTTTGCCAAATAAGGGAATAAACCAAGAAAGAGAAAACTATGATATAAGAAATTGGGAATGCAAACCCAGAGAGAGGCAAAAAGAATTCCTAGGATGATAGGGAAGGGAGATCCCAGGGTGTTAGCTAGACTTTGTGGATGACCAGTCCAAATTGCAGCAAGTTAGAGGTTTCCCATAGAAACTTTCCAAAAAAGACGAAACTGACAGAATAGCATCTGAATGACTTGAGGAGAAACCTAAAATGGACGAGGAGTTTGGGGTTGAGCTAGTAACCATTTCATAGAAAACTAAGCAAAGAAAAAAACAAAATTATTAATTCTAGACAAAATGTTGTGTAGGAAAGGAAAAGTAAACACAATTTTACTATATGGCTCAGCTATGAACAGATTTATATATTCACAATAAAGAAGATCTCTGAATACTGATATAATCAAAATTACAATAAAATTCAAGCAAAACCTAGAAAAATTATTTTTTAAGATATTGTTTAAAAAACAGAGTAAAGGCTAACTTTTTCTAAAAATGTATGGTTTCTGAATATTAAAATAATATATGTTCATTCTAGTGAATTAGAACAATACTAAACAACACAAAGAAGAAAATCACCCAAAATTCCACTATCCAGGGATAAGAAGATATTAAAATTTTGTATTACATCTTCCAGTGATTTTTCTACGTGTATCAAGATAAATGTTTTAAGCCAAAAAGGAATGATACTTAATATATTGTTTTATACCATTTGAAATTTAATATATCATGTAAAATTGCTGTCATTAAATACTCTTCCACAACATGACTTTTAATGGCTACACAATAATTTGTTACACGTTAGTTCTATAGTTTAATTAATTCCCTAATGATGGGTAATGGCTATTGATTACAGAAAGTGCTAGACAAATAAGTATACAAAGCAAAGAACTATGTGGTTTCTGATCTAAAAATTACTGTGACTTTCTTAAAACAGAGAGTAAAAATGTTCCTACTTACAAATGTTAAGTTACCAAAACAAATAAATTAAAAGCAAAAAATTTATTTGGGGAGGTAACGGAATTGCTCTATATCTTGATGGTGGTGGTGGTTACATAACTGCATACGTCTGTCAAAAACTCATAGACTGTAAACTAAAAGGGGTGAATTTTACTGTATGCTAATTATACTGCAATAAACCTTACTAAAAATCACATGCAAAAATTTAGAAGATACAATGACTTTCCAATATGTTCTTTGAGTCAGTAAATAACTTCATACAGAAATCTGAAATATTTTTTGGATGTAAATAAGTTCTAAATGGATAACAGAATACCAAAGAATCAAAAGAGCAGAAACCAATGAAATCAATAAAATAGAAAAATAGAGAAAATCAATGAAACCAAAAGGAGCTCTTCAAAAAAGTCAATGCAATTTATAAACCTCTAGCAAAACTAACAAAGAAAAAACATAAGCTACTAATATCAGGAATGAAAGAGAGGATATCACTACAGACACTACAGATATTTTTAAAAATTTTAAAGGTATACTATTAACTTTACAAACATAAATTTGACAGCTTGAATGAAACAGATCAATTCCTTGAAAACCACAAACTACCAAAACTCATCCAAGATTAAATAACTAACCTGAATAGTCTATCTCTATTAAAGAAATTGGTTTTATAGTCAAAAATCTTTCAAAAAATAATTCTTCTGGCTCAGAGGGTTTCACTGGCAAATTCTACTAAACATTTAAAAAAGAAATAACACCAATTCTATACAATCTCTTCCAGAAAATGAAGAAGGAAACACCTTCAAGTTTACTTTATGAGGCCAGCATTACCCTGATACCAAAACCAGAAAAGTACAAAAAAAAAAAGTATAGACTAATATCCATTAAAATCCTCAACAAATACTAGCAAACAGAATCCCACAACATACACCATGACCAAGTAAGGTTTATCAAGGTTGGTTCAATATTAGAAATCAATCAATGTAATCCACCATATTAACAGCCTAAAGAAGAAAAACCTCGTGACCATATTGCTATGCCTGAATGTTTGTGTCCCAACTAAAATTCACGTTGAAATCCTAAACCCCAAAGGTGATGTTATTAGTAGGTGGGGCCTTTGGAACGTGATTAGGTCATAAGGGTGGAGGCCTCAAGAATAGGATTAGTGCTCTATACAAGAGATTCCCACAGAGCTCTCTAGCATATTTCATCATGTGTATGGTAGGGGTTTTGATTTTAATAAAGCTTAGAGCTAGAAAGGAATTTAGAGATATCTGAATCCAAATCCATCACTTCACAGATATTTCAAATCAAATACAACAGAACTCAGGCTGCTCCCTGCCTGACCGATTTAGCTGCAAAGAAAAACATACAGATGGTAGGTATAATTAATTTACATCACCTCCTGCTGACTATCCCCCAAAGCACTTATTGATGTATTCATTCATTGAACTAGTGTTATTCTCTTCATAGAGAAATAAAGTTCTACCACTAGGGGGGTCATAAAAGTACACTGGGATTCCATCATGAAGTAATCAACTCATGAAATTCAACTATAGGAGCTTAGCAAAAAGAAAGAAAAAGAGAAAAAGTAAAAGGTGAGAGAAGAGAGAAAGGAAGGAAAGGAAGAACAAAAAGATTGAAACAGAGAACACTTGAAATAGTACAGACACTCCCGCCTGCCTTTCCAGCCAACAGATGTATGCCCTTGAGTGAGCTTGAGACTAGAATTGTGAATCTGCTATTCCTCGTCATTTTCAGCTCTCACGTGTCTATCGTCATGCCAGCATCTCAGTGAGCCGTATAATTTTAGTTTTTTAAAAAATACATTTTCTTCCATATAAAACTTAAGCAATATTTTCAATTGATGTAATATGATCCCTGCCCTCAAGAAGTTTGCTCACTTATTGGGAATAAAAGACAAACTGGGGAATAACGCGTTACACACGAAAATATGTACCACAGGAGGTAGGGAAAGAAAAAAATCATTGTGAGCTAAAACATGAAGGGAAGAGATGCCAAAGACACGGGGGCACATGGCCTGGGCAGAGACCTTCTGGAGCAGAGTTGGTGGAAGAATGAGAAATAAGGTTATATCTGTAAATATTAGGTCAGATTATAGAGGTACTTGTAAAAGTCAGATACTAGAATTTAGGCCAGGAAATACAAAATTCCTCTTTTGTCACCAGGCAGGTGACAAATGTGAGGGAAGTGGGCTTCCTATATGGCAGTAGGGAGAAGGGGGGCTGTGTTAAAATAGAGAGCACATGCCTGCCCCCAAAAAGGGCAGCTACTCCCGAGCTCCAGTCTCTTGCTGATATCTGGGAATGTGG
The DNA here is from genome assembly GCF_020826845.1 of Diceros bicornis minor. Taxonomy (NCBI): domain Eukaryota; kingdom Metazoa; phylum Chordata; class Mammalia; order Perissodactyla; family Rhinocerotidae; genus Diceros; species Diceros bicornis. The sequence goes on from NC_080743.1 coordinate 77,555,705, forward strand.
ATCCAGGTTACCACATCCTCCAATTTTTTAAGAGTAATTGGAAATTTGAGAGTTTTTATGACAGTTAAAAGAAAGAGGAGATTAACAGTGGAGGAAGGTTCCTGAGCAAGCAGGAAGGAATGGAATCCAAAGGGACTGGCTCCTGATAGAAAGGACATTTTGCACTGTAACAGGAAGAATAAAGGAATGGAGCACCAAATGATAAGGCTGAAGAGGTAGGCTTGGGTCAGGCTATGGCACACCAGAATCCTGCATATTATCTTATAAACCACAGAAAGCCAGCTGGTAAAAGGAACTGACAATATGTGGGATGGAGGGAAGGAATGAAGGGTTGTGGAGCTGAGGGAAAGTAGTTGTTTTTTAAATGGGGGGTATTTTTTTAAGATGAGAATGTCTTTAGTATCCTTATATCCTTGAAGACAAGAGTAAAGATAGAAGGAGACAGTAATAAGTGTGGTGAAGCAACAGAGATGGGATATTAGCTTTGGATAAGAGACTATCTCTAGATGAATGAGGGTGAAGAAATTGGGGGAAGGGGATAGAGAAAAGGGAAGAATCTTCAGAGCACAGTCCCAGGCCACCAACCAAACCCATGGCAAAAAGGGCTATGAGAGGAGTTAAAAACTGACCCAGGAAAGAGAACTGCTCTGAAAGTCATCATGAAGGTAGATGTCCTAAGTGGAGCTGAGCTAGACAAAGTTGGGGCTGCCCCTTAAAATGAAAGAGCAGAAAGCAGACATAAGCATTCACACCAGCCAAATGCCCAAGAGGTCTTAAGCAAAGAAATTCACAATTGGAGCTAACATAGCTTCTGGTTTGAGTTTTGACCATATTCCCAAACTTTGAAACCCAGGATAGTAAAAGAAGAAAGTACAGAGAATATAACCAAATGAGGAACTAACTAACAGTATTACATATTAGTAAAATTTTCCTGTTTTGAAGAGCTTTCATTCATATTCTCTCAATCGCTACAGCAGCACTATAAGGCATACAAGCCAGATATTGGTCTTATTTAAGCTAAAGATGAGAGAAGATATCATGCAAGGTAATACTATAAGTAAGCACTATAAATCTGACTGAAATCCAGGTCTGTTGACCCCTGAAACCAAAGCATAGATAACCCCTGTCTAATGAGATTACTAACCATTCAACTAAAAGGGAAGTGTGCTATGTTTTCATGATATAATGAAAATAGCATGGCCTTTAGAGCAGAAGATGTTCATTCACAGATAGTTGTGTCCCTTGCTAGCTCTATCACCCACATTGAGCAACTTACTTAACTTCCACCAGTCTTCATTTTCTCATTTATATAATGGGGTTGATATGACCTCCCTCTGAGGACTGTTTCCAGTATTTAATAAGAAGCCATGTGTAAGGACTTGCTAAAAGGCCTGGCACATCAGGTATTCAACTGAGGTAAGTTTCTCTTCTCACTGGAGGAATTACCAGTTATCTATGGTTTGCACAGAAGTTAGTCTCCTTGCTGCAGAACTAAGTAAAAAGGCATGAGAAAGGCTTTTCTTTTCTTTTAACAGTAAGTCTTATCAGGAGGTAAATAGTTCCTAAAGGAATCAGAGAAACTAACTGATAAAGCAAACTATAAATTGAAGAATCCAAGGTCACAAGTAGAAAACAACATCATTTCAAGACTGATATTAATAGGATGATGAATGTAAGAACATGACATAGAGGAGAGAATAAAGAGACTATATAACTGGTGTAAGGTTCTTTTCACTGAGCAAGGAGTTCAAACCTGGAGTCCATGAGAGCCATATATGGACTTCAAAGAATTGTGAGCCCCTTGAAACTGTAAAATTAAGAGCACGTGCAAAGGTGCTGAAAAATGCCCCCCACCTCCACCTTACAAGATATCCATGTCAAATTCCTGGAACCTGTGAATGTTATTTGATATGGTAAAGGTGTGATAAAGTCAAGGATCTTGAGAAGAGGAGCTTATTCTGGATTATCTAGATGGGCCCTAAATCAACGACAAGTGTCCTTATAAGAGACACAGAGAGAACAGACATAGAGAAGAGGAGGCGGCAATGTGACCCTGGAGGCAGAGATTGAACTGATGCAGCCACAAGCCCAGGAATGCCTACAGCTACCAGAAGTTGGAAGAGGCAAAGAATCTCCCACTAGAGCCTCTGCAGGGAATGAGGCCCTGCTGACACCTTGATTTGAACTTTCGGCCTCCAGAAACGTGAGAGAATGAATTTCTGTTGTTTTAAGCACTTCTGTAATAATTTATTATGGCAGTCATAGGAAATTAATACAGGTGTACTCTTCTGAGAGGAGGGCCCATAACTTTCATTAAATTCTAAAAGAGGTTCTTATGAACCCCAAAAGGTAAAAGAACTATGATTGTAGAAGATAAAGCAAAACTGCCTACAAACAAAGGAACTAGAAATTTTTTAAAAACCTGCAGAACAAGTCGTTACTTGGATAAGGTCCCATAGTTACTAAATGTTGAAATAAGAAAATAATAAGCTGTCTCTGACATCTAATGCAATATTCATTTCATTATCTCTTGGAGTTCAACCCTACAAATGCATTAAAAGGCAGGGACTCCCAAACAACTAAATAGCTTGCTAAAAATATAGGTTCCCAGGCTCCACCCCGATGGACTGAATCAGAATCTCCAGGGTAGAGGGATTTAGAAATATATATTTAAAGCTCCTCTGATAATTCAGATGTGCAGACAAATTTGGGAACTATTACTGGAAGGCAGGAGTCAGTAAACTTTTTCCATAAAGGATCAGACAGCAAAAATTTTAGGCTATGCAGGCCAAGAGATAAAGCTGATATTATATAGGTATTTACGTAACAAATTTGTTTTCCAACAAATTTCTACAGATTTTTTATTGACAAAATTCAAAATATAAAAATAACCGAATACAATTTTTTGCAATACAGGTCTACTAATGAGAAGAATGGAATTCTTTCTTGGGAGGGGTAACATTTCAGTGAACTGCGGTTCAAAGTTAGTTTTTCCTATCATCAGATCGACTGCAAATGGTCATCTGTACAAACCTCAGGAGCAGGAGAGGACTTAGAAAACAATCAGCAGTGGCCTGAATTTGGCCCGAGGGCTGAAGCTTGCCAAACTCTGCAGAAAGGTAAAGCAGAAAGAACCACAACCCCTGCCCTCAAGCAATGGACAAGTCAGTTAAAGAGACAGGGACAGGAAGGTAAAACAACAGTGGAAAACATGAAGTGGAATCCTGGATGTGTGATGCTATGGAGTAGTGAGTCCTAACTGGCTCAAGTATGAATAGTCTTTTTTAAAGTTAAAAAATGTGGCAGATACCTATGATACTAGTTCCTTTAGCATTAAGGGAAAATATCCATAACCAAAAGCAACTATAAAGTCTATAATGCTTTTAAGGGATTTCTTATTAATCAAAACAGCAGCTACATATATTTGAAAAATATTAACACATATTTACAGACACATTATTTATTCATCCACAGATGGTACTTAATATGTGCATGGATGCTTGACCCCCTGAGAGAACTCCAAAGCGGTGCAGAAAATCTCAGCCCCAAGGTTAGGAACCACAATTACAGAGTAAATGCTAAAGAGGATCAGAAAGAAGGAAACAGTGGAAACTGGAGTGGTGGGGAAGGCTGTCATGGGGTTAGACAGTAGGTAGACATTTTCAAAGAAACTGAAGAACAGATTTTAGGGAGAGGAAGAATATCAATGAGAAAATGCAGAAGGGCTGAGGGAGAGCAGCCTCACTGAGTTTGGAAGAGGACCAAATTATGGAGTTCTGCCTCGCTGCCAGCCTCTACCACCAGAGCCAACATGTAAGTGCTTTCCACACATCACATATCGAGCTCTGATAAGCGTGCTCTCATTCAATCTTCACTAAGAATAGTTTCCTAAATACTTTAACCGTGTAAGTAAATGACCCTGGTTTCATCAGGTACAGCTCTAAGTGGGTCGAGATCTAGACTTTTCCATCTTAAAAATAAAAATTTAAAAAGCCTTCTCAACACAATTTCTCTCCTGCAACTATCATCCTCTATTCCTTCAAAGTCAAACTTCTGGAAAGTCATACATTCTTGTTTCCATTTTATCTCCTCCCATTCATCATTCATCTCCAGCCCAGTCCAATCTAGTTTCCACTTTTACCACCTCAATGAAGTTCCTCTTGTCAAATGCAATAAAAGGATACATCAGCTCTCATCTTACAAAACGTAAACTTGAGCAGCATTCCTCAAGCCCCTGCCTTGAACACTGTTGACTTCTGACACCACACTCTTAGGGCAGGCATTCCTTCTGTTTCTCTAGCTGCTCCTTCTTAAGCTCCACCATCCTCCTCTCCCCAACCTCCAAATGTAGGCATTCCCTCAGAGTTTGATCCTGGGCCTCGAATCAACTCAGTACTTACAATGTCCCTAGGTGATCTCATCCATCTCCATAGCTTTAAATACCATTGGTAATTTCCCTATTTATCTTTCTAGCTTAGGTTTCTCCTCTGAGTTCCAGACTGCATATCCATATGTCTACTTCAGAGCTCGCTTAGATGCTTCTCACCTATCCCGTGCTAAATTGTTATCTTTCCTCCTGGCATTGCTCCTTCTCTGGGCTTCCCTACCCACTTGGCAGCTCACACCAGAAACCTCACGGTCATCCCTGTCACCTGCCCTTCTACTGCATCCTCTATGTCCAATCTTTCAGCAAGTCCTGACAATTTTCCTCCTATAAAACTCTCCAATTAAGAAGTTTACTTCTGGGGGCCGGCCTGGTGGCATAGCAGTTAAGTTCGCATGGTCTGCTTTGGTGGCCTGGGGTTCGCGGGTTCAGATCCTGGGCGCAGACCTACACACTGCCCATCAAGACATGCTGAGGCGGCGTCCCACATAGAAGAGCTACAACTCTACAACTATGATATACAACTATGTACTGGGGCTTTGGGGAGAAAAAAGAAAAAGAGGAAGATTGGCAACAGATGTTAGTGCAGGGCCAATCTTCCTCCAAAAAAAAAAAAGTTTACTTCTTTCCATCTCTACTGCCATCACCTGTACACCAAGCAATTATCACTGTACCCAGATAAGGTGAGAATCTTCCAGAGGGTAGCCCCTGCATACTCTCACTTCTCTCTAATCCATTTCCACAAAGCAGACAAAGTATAGAATTACAAGAATGAATCTGATTTCCTCATCCCCTTACTTAAAATCCTTAAATAGTTTTCTCTTAGCATAAATTTCAAAATTCTTATTATCCTCAATGGATTTGGCCTCATCAGCTCCCTCGCCCCAAATTCCCCTTACTCTTCTCCTCCTCATTCACTCCATGCTGCAGCCAATCTGGCCTTCCCTTTGTTCCTCAAATATGACAAACCCTTTTCATCCTCTGTACATGCTGCCCTTCCCCCTGCATCACCTGGCCAACTCATATTTATTCTTCAGGTCTCAGTCTCAATGGCACTTTCTCAAGGAGGCCATTCCTCCCTGACACCACTGTCTCCAGATTAAGCCCTCTGTTACTTACTCTCATAGCCCCCAGACTTGTCCTTTGCAGTTCTTTTCACAGTTGTCATTACATGGTTATCATGTGACTCCTGTTGTCTCCCACATGAAAAAGTCAACTGCAGAAGAACAGGAGCTGTGCTGTTTGATTTGCTAGTGTCCTCCCACCACCAGCACAGTGCCTGACACAGCAGGCACTCAAATATCTGGTATTAGAATAGGTGACTGAATTAATTAGAAGACAGTTCACATAAATTGCTTTGAAGCAATTCATAATTTATAAACATAAAATTTAGTTAATATTTTAGTTAAACTATGGCTTAAATTACTAACAATATTTTTACTGGTTGATTAAAGCAGGAACTGTATTAAGCTATACTATTAGCTAAGCTTGAGTATCCTCAAATATATTTCTAAAACTTCCCTATAAGTCAGCTTTTACTCATTTAGACATACCTTTCCCCAAAAGGTTAACATAGTTGTTTTCCTGGACATTAATATAATAATAACAATAATAATAGTAAAAGTTATTTATAGATCACCAAACACTATGCTATTCACTTTACAGTTGAGCTTCAACAGAGATAAATATCATAACTTCACTTTTTATAGAAGATGAAACTGAAGCTTAGAGAAGTTAAGTAACTAGCTCAAAGCTACACAACTAGCAAGTGGTGGTGGCAGCACCCAAACTCATACTAACTCAAAAAAGTCAATGTTTTTTCCTAATACATCATGCTATCTCTAGTATCATACTTATTTAGCAATATCTATTATTTGTCAAAAATATAACATCTGTATATAAGTATTTGAGGCTTAAAATGGCTTTAAATGATTATTTCAGCTTTAAGATGACTACCCAATTCAATCTCTCATATACAAAAACCAATTCTATCCCGCTCATAAAAAACAGTCAGCAACTCTTATTCAAAATAACATCCTTGTTCCTTATCCATGTAATCTATACTTTATTCTACAAAATAAATTTAGCTTCCAGTTAATTTTCTTCTCTGCAAGGACCTCAATTAACTTTAAAAAATGGAACCATCACATTAGAGGAAAATGTGCACATTGATCTCCGTTTTTCAGAAAACACAGATGCCTTTTAGACACATAGTTCATAGCAAACTCAACTATTCCCAAAACCATCCATCAAAAGAAAAACTAAGCCAAAAATCCTTTTGGTAGAAATTAATCTAGATCACAGTCTCTAGCAGAGTATTTTACAAATCAATAACTTGGCTAACTGGCAGTAGGCAGCCAATAAACATTTGATTGATCAATCACACAAGATACTTCTATAACTAATGTCCTGTTTTCTCAAGAGAGCATATATAATATGCTCTAATAACAATATTTCTAAGACAATTCCTAGTGAAACACATAACTAGTAAGCATTTCCTCAACACAGAGATAGGAAGTGTTCATTTAACCCAATTATGAATATTAATTCTTGAAAAACACTGTTCTCAGTGAACACTTTTAAATCCAAAATGGTTTTATAATTTTATTTATTTATTTTTTCCCCAAAGCCCCAGTAGATAGTTGTATGTCATAGCTGCACATCCTTCTAGTTGCTGTATGTGGGACGCGGCCTCAGCATGGCCGGAGAAGCAGTGCATCGGTGCGCGCCTGGGATCCGAACCCAGGCCGCCAGCATCGGAGTGCGTGCACTTAACTGCTAAGCCACCGGGCTGGCCCCCAAAATTTTTTAAATTAGGATTTCTGATTAGTGAACTAGTCTCATCATTGAAGTCATAATATATAACAAAAAGGATCGTGAATTTTTAAGGAATTAAAATACAACAAAATATAACTAATACTTAAAACTTATTATAAAACCACAGTAATAAAGAGAGTGGGTACTGGCATAAGGAGAGACATATAGATCAATGGAACAGAATTGAGAGTCCAGAAATAAACCCATACAGCCAACTGATTTTCAACAAGGGTGCCAAGATCATTCAATGTGGAAAGAATAGTCTTTTCAACAAACAATAAGGCAACTGGATACCCACATGCAAAAGAATGAAGTTTGGACCTCTACCTTACACCATACAGAAAAATTAACTCAAAATAAATCAAAGACCTAAATATAAAAGTTAAACTCTTGAAAGAAAACATAACTGTTAATCTTTATGACCCAGGATTAGGCAATGGTTTCTTAGATATGACATCAAAAGCACAAACTACCAGTGAAAAAATAGAGTGTAGTATACAGAATATAGAAAAAAATCTTATAACTCAACAACAAAAACACAACCCAACTTACAAATGGGCAAAGGATTTGAATAGACATTTCTCCAAAGATAGACAAATGGCTAATAAGCAAATGAAAAGATGCTCAACATCATTAGCCATTAGGGAAATGCAAATCTAAACCACAATGAGCTATCACTTCACATCCACTAGGATGGCCAAATTAAAACAGCAGCAACAACAACCACCACCCAGAAAATAATAAGTATTAGTGAGGATGTGGAGAAATTGGAACACTTCTACATTGCTGGTGAGAATGTACAAAGGGACACCTGCTACAGAAAACAGTTTGGCAGTTCCTCAAAAAGTTAAACATAGAATTATCATATGACCCAGCAATTTGACTCCTAAGTCCAAGAGAATTGAAAACATATGCTTGCACAAAAACTTGTACATGAATGTTCATAGCAGCATTACTCACAGCAGCAAAAACGTGGAAACAACCAAAATGTTCATCAACTGACAAATGCATAAACAAAATGTGTTCTAGCCATACAATGGAATATCATTCAGCCATACAAAGGAATGAAGTACTGACACATGTTACAATATGGATGAACCTTGAAAACATTATGCTAAGTGAAAGAAGCCATTCACAAAAGACCACATATTATATGATTCCATTTATATGAAATGTCCAGAATAGACAAATCTAGAGAAACAGAACACAGATTAGTGGTTGCCAGGAGTTAAAGGGAGGAGGAAATGGGGAATGACTGCTAATGGGTCTGGGTTTTTTTTCAAGGTGATGAATGTTCTGGAATTAGTGGTGATGATTGTACAATCTTGTGACTATACTAAAAGCCACTGAATTGTGCCTTTTTTTTTTTCCCGAGGAATATCAGCCCTGAGCTAACATCCATGCCAATCCTCTTTTTTCTGAGGAAGACTGGCCCTGGGCTAACATCCGTGCCCATCTTCCTCTACTTTATGTGGGACGCCGCCACAGCATGGCTCGACAAGCAGTGCATTGGTGCACGCCCGGGATCTGAACCCGGGCCGCCAGCAGCGGAGGACGCACAGTTAACCACTACGCTATGGGGCTCGCCCTGAATCGTGCCTTTTAATATGGTGAATATCTGTTTAAATATATATATTCTATATTCTTAACACCAAAGCTATACTGATCATGGTCTAGTCTTTTGATGATTCAGAAATATCTTGCTGTATTTAAATTACAGATTTTCTTCCCTTAAAGCGTCAAATAATGCAAACTTCTAACGAATAGCAGATGCAAAATGTGTCACATACATGATTCATAATGGTTTCTTAAAGTTTAACGAGTAAAAAAAAGTTTGGGAAAGGTGTTTTGCTGGCAAAACCATCAGATCTACTAAACCTTAAGAAAAGTATAACCTCATAACCAAAATTTACGCATGCTTTTTACAACACTATTTTTTAATTATCTCTACTATAATTTAAAGAAATCAACTAGACTTGCTTTGTTTTTCACATTTAAAAATATGAAAAGCAAAGAGAAATAACTAATTTGTAATAATCTAGATTTTACATGATTATATTCAGAAGAAGAAATGAGACACTCTACTAATTAACGAGTGCACACAGAGCAGGAAACATTTCACTAGGTTAGTAACATGGTACATGAAACTTGAAAGACATTGCAACCACAGTTGTCACTAACGGCACTTTGCTTTTCAGATCCCATCACATACCTCTCCTATATGAAATCAGTAGTTGGGGGTCACTAACAAACTTTCAGTTTTTAATGGTAGAACTCATTAGTTTATCAGCACTACTAAGGCATATAAATGCAAAACTATCATATGCCTAACAGAAAGAGACTGGTGATTATTATTTGAGTTTTTTTAAATGAACATCACCTAAGCCTCTGGGGTCCAGGCAGGTAATACAAATGAGCCAAGCAGGCCCAGAGTAAGACAAGGAAGGAGTGGATCCTGGGTGAACTGGAGAGCACAGGCCCCACGTACAGACAGGAGCCATCACTTAGCTCCAGAAAATTGCTGCCAGACAAGAATGAGAGCCCAGCATGGCCAGATTTCCAATTTTGTTTTCTTTTTTATGTTTTGTGAAATCTCCCGAATTCTGAAATGTTGGCAACTAATTTAAAAAAAGGTTGAAACAGTGCAGAAACCAAATAAAGCACATCAGCTGCTGAGTATGGCCACTAGTCTGTAAACTCTGAAGAGAAACCCTTGAAATTAGTTTATAACAAGTAAACTATAAATGTACTATAATATATTTAATATATATACTTTATTATAACTAATATCTATTTTATATATACTTAATATACTTAATATATATAATATACTATAAATATATTTATTGAACTTTGGGGGACACTGGTCATCCTTAAAGTTTTCAAGGTGGTCCACAGACCAGACCCTAGAGAGGAGTATTAATGTTGTATTTCATTCATATCCTTACTGAAGTATCAAAGGTAACTCACTTCTTCCATTCATTTTGGTGACATTTTCTTATTGTAGGCAAGTGGAAATAGAGTGAATGTCTTAACTATACTCCACTGATAAGTAGTCCAAGAATCAAAACAATTTGGGAACCACTGGGAGGAAAAAAAAACTGGGGAGGCTATATCTTGCTTTTGGACAGATCTTAAAGAAATTTAATTAGGTGGTAAAATTGGTCTCCATTTTATAATAACTAGTAGTACAGTAGAATGGTGACAGAGCTGTCTGAATTATAAATACCTAGTTGAATAAAAATCTTGTGTTGCACTTTCTGGTATGGTAGAGTTATAGACATGAATCTTCCTGGAAAATACACATAGCAACAAGGAGAAAGAAGAAAAACCTCACAAAACTCCTTTTTCAGCAAACCTAAGAGAAAAAAAAATATAAAAACTCCAAAATATATGATACCAGGGCTGAGATGAATCAAGGCTGATACTGACAGAATCTATGTTGGGAGTGGAGAACAGAGGAGCAGAGAGAGAGATGGAAGGTTGGCATGTGATGAGGAAGGCCGGGTAGTGGCAGAGCACAGAAAGCAACAGCAAAAATGCACTCCTTAAGGAGAAGGGTTTACATTAGGGGCCTGCTGGGGCTGTGTCCCTTCAGTCACAGCTGCAAAGGAAGGAATGGGAAGTCTAGAATTGGTGGCAAAAAGCCTCCAGACTCAGTCTGGTCTGGAGAGGCAGAGGACTCGAGGCAACACCGAGAAACACACCCAGGTGCCATATGTAAAAAAGAATATCTCTGAGGCAGAAATCTGGAAATCTACCCTGGCCCCACCCATACCTCCTACCAATGACTGAGGAAAATCCAACTCATTAAATTACAAGGAATAAACAGGTAACTGGTACAGCATTGACTTAGAGATACCATATTAAAAATGGTAGAAATGAGCAGCAAATGTAACAACTGTCAAAGAATGCTCACTAGAAAAATATTACAATAGAGAAGATAAAAACTGTAACTAAATATCTTTGTATGAATTTAAGAAAATCAGTGAAGTCACCACCACTATGAAGAAGATCACAAAACATAAATATAAGAACTCAAGGAAGAAATGTCTAAAACAACATGGAGGAAACATGAACTGGCAGAACTCAAGAAAAAAATAGAAGAGTAGACAAAACCATCACAGAAATGAAGAAGAAACTGAAAGGAGAACAAAGAGAAGACACATTGCAGAATACACAGCAAGAAACATTAAAGACAAAAATAAATAAATGAAAAAGTGTTTAAAAGGATTAAAGAGAAAATAATAGATAAAAAAGATATACAAAGGGAGATCCAACAGACATATAATTAGGGTCACCAAAAAGACCAAAAAAGTCAAACAAAATAAAGATATAAATAAAGAGAACTTTCTTGAAATACAAATAGATTTAAACCTACACATTAAAAGGTACACATGTGCCAGCATATTCTACACCAGCATATCCTAGTAGAGTTACTAAATATTAAAGAGAAAGAGAGAATCCTTTGGGCAGACAGGCAAAAAAGATCAAATCATTAACAATGGGAAAAAAATTCAAGCTGGCTTCACCTATCTCCACAGCAACATTTAATGCCAGAAGACATTTACACAACACCTGTAAGATACCCAAGGAAGGAAAGAGTGAGCCAAGGATTTTATTACCTGCTAAGCTGTCCCTCAAGTATAAGGCAACAAAAACAAGTCCTGAAAATGTTGTAAGAATAATATTCCCATAATTCCTTATTGAGAAACTACTAGAGGATGAACTTTAGCCAACCAAAGGATCACTGGGAAAAAATTCCGCAAAAGTGCTTGGGTGAGGATTACATATATTTAACTGAGGACTTAAGACTAAAACAGAAGGAGATAAAGGTGATAGAACATAAATATTATAGACCATAACAATGTATAAGTGCAAATAACAAAAATCGGGAGAAGGGAGAAAGCGAGCGGGTAGTATATAATACGCTTACTGGTTACCTTGATGTAATAGCTGGGAGTCAATGGATAGCCTTAAGGTTCATAAATCAAATAGGAAAAGTATAAGCATATATAGTAGTACAAATACAAATACTACTGTGAATAAATACCATTGACCATTGACTAAAATTGGGCGATGGAGAAGAGAAAGGGGAAGAGAAAAGAGGGAATTTTTTAAAAATTTTGTCTTTGGTCATAAAAGAGAACTAATAGCTACTAACAATAGAGAACTAAGAATATCATATAAAGTAACCAGTAAGACAAAAATACAAACCTTCCTAAGTATCAGAACAACAAAAAGCAAAGAAAAACAGACTACACAGTGGAAGACTTAAAATTTATATATATATATAAAAACAGAAAACATAATAAAATACAATGACAGAGCCCAGGCAAAACATACCTGACATATCAATAAATGTAAATGGATTCAATTCCCATTAAAAGAAAGAGATTTTCCAATTGACTTATAAACCAAAAACCTAACTTCATGTTCATTTCTAGAGACACTCTAAATCAAAAGTAATTTTAAAAGTTTGAAAACAAACGAACGGGCAAAGACATACCAGGCAAATGTAAACAAAAAGAATGTAGGAATTGTTTTACCCAGATCTTCCTGACTCCAGAATCTGAGGTCTCAACCACTACAAATACTGCTCCATGTGCTTCTGTAACTGTGCATGTGGGTGTGTGTGCATGAATGAATATACTTTATCGATTTCAAAAAAAACTATCTAAAATAAATTACTCAATTAGATATGATCTTTGAAATAAGACCAGATACCAAATTTACAATATCACCAGATTGCTGAGTTTAAAGCATGTAGTAATATTTACTTTTTATGGTATATTTTCCATATAAAAATCAAAACACTGTACTGAAAACTCCTCGCCTGGATTTATGTCAAGATCAGTTGTTGACATAATATCATGCAGTAACTCCTCACTCTGATGTCTACTGTCTACTGTCAAGCACTCAAAAACTAAAATTCCAGTTGAATTGTTCTCTGTAAAGATAGAGACCGAAGGAAGTGGAATTTTATCATATTTACTGCACACTACAAATACTTCCATTGAAGCAACAATTTTTTTAACCTCTCGCAGACATCTATAACTATGATATTGCTTTCAGGTGTTAAAGAATTGTAGTTTCAGAAAGAGATTTCATGCTCAGAAACAAAAGAATATATGGGTAGTAAAAATTAAGAAACACTCTAGGAATATTATATAAAGGTCAATAATGGCTCTTGAAATACCAAAATAAACCTGTGGCAACATGAACGCAGTTAATGTTTAAGGGGAAATAACTGAGAAAGCTCTGTGTTTCAATTTCAACATTAATCACAAAAAGAGAGGAGCTAATAATAGTACCAACCTGATAAGACTGTTAGAGCATTAAATGACTGAAACACTTAGAACATTGCTTGGCTTATATTTCAATAAATGTAAGCTAATAGTATCATCACAAAGATATAAATTTCAAACTGACACATTATTCAAGTCTTTTAAATCTATTATGATTACTGATGATAGAGTTAGCCCCACAGAGAAATATTTCCCTAATGGAAAAAAAAAAGGAATTTAAAGCTGCTCCTTCCCTAAATTCCCTATTCTCTCTCTGCTACCACCTACCACTGATGCGAGATCAGGAGCCCATCCTGTTTTATCCCACAGTACATCTCCGTTAGAGCACTATACTGGGATGTTTTCGTTGCTGGTGCACTGTCTTCCCCACCAAGACTGCTGTGAACTCCTTAAAGTCATCGATTATGTCTTGTGCATCTCAGCACCTCCAGGGCACCTGTTCCCACACATAACAGAAGATCAGTGAAGGTGTGTTAAATTAACAAATACGGTATTGTAGGAAATGTATATATATGTATGAAGGTAGGTATGTATGTGTATGAAAAACATGATCCAGTTGAGGGTTTACATTTTGTGGACTGCAATGACCTTGATATCAGACCTTTCAGGAAGGTAGGCAGCTAAGGCATCTTAGCTGGGACCAAGAAAGAAAGAAGGTATCTGTCAGGAAATACTTAGACACTTATGGAGCACTCTGTAAGCCATCAGGCAACGAATTGAGCTCTAGGGTTATAAAGACCACATCTCTGTCTGTAAAGAGCTCAGAGCCCCGCTGGGCACGGGGCAGGTAAGGATCTCATCCCCACCAGCGAGCAGAGATGTTAAAGTTAGATCAGGACAGCTGACTCCCCGAGTTCTCCTACATCGCAGCGCTCTTTCCACTAGAACAATGCCTTTCAAATGTTGACAGGGCTCATAGTAAAAAATACATTCTGTGCACTACCCAGTACAGATACACACATTTCTGATTTCTTCTATTTAATTCTATTCTATTTCACGTTTTAAAAATGTTCATCTTGACACTCTAAATTGGTTTATGACTCAAAGGTAAAAAAAATGCTGCTCTAGAAGATACATTTTTAAAATTTTCTCTAAATCAAGGCAGATATAATTCCTAATAGTTTTTCTCACACAATGAATCTGTATCCCAGCAAAAAAGTAAAACACTATCAAATAATAAAATAACCCACAAAGACTAACATAGAGCCATGACAGCTGTCACTTGGGGAGTGGGAGGAAGCTAAACCTAATCTCCGTCAGCTTTCCCTAAAACCACCCAAGTAAATATGCAATCTAAGGGAAACAGCGTTTGCTAAGCAAAAACAGTTTGGTGGCAAGCCCCCTGGTACCCCATCTCTCTGCCAGCCAGACTGTGGCCCGAAGGTCTCTCATCCTATAGAGAAATTCTGGAGCTTCCAATTACAATGAATTTTTTTAATGATTTTGTGCAAGAGATTTTAATTAAATGTGTTTGGATGGGGAACAATGAATTTATTAAAATAAGTGAATGAAAATCAAAATAAACAATTTTAAATAAACACATTGTATTAAAAAAAAATCTCTCTCTGAAATTTACCAATCCTCACTTAAATGGAGGGGGGGGGGCGGGGGGGGCAGTGTACTGATTTATCGCAGACCTGAATAAAGCATGCAGAGGTGGATCATTAGTTAAGCTAGCATCTCATTTGGTTTGCCCTTGAAATATCAGGTCAAAGGCAGTACACAACTTTTCCTCCACATGAGGTGTTTGTACAGCACTTCCCACGAAAGGAAATGTCATGACAACAATCACCACCACCTAGCAGCAAGCTAGAGAAGAACGAACCCCAATGTCCTCAGGGTTCGTTCAAGACGTGTTCCCCCGACAAGACATAAAGTCAGAAGCAGGCAGAAAGACCAGAAAACTCCTTTCCATCTTCTGTCCACAGGCAGTACTCAGCTCTGAGGATGCAGATTAAGTACAAGAATGTTCACTCAAGTTCTTGGGCTTACTAGCTTTACCGTTGCCCATCCAAGAAGCATGTCTGAGTTTAAAGGACTCATTTTTGTGACACTTGCCTCAAATTAAAAGACAATTTTATAAATCTCCCTGTGTTCCCCAAAAGAAATCTGTTTGGAACTATGTTTGGAAAAATATTCTTTTCATAAAGATAAAATGCATTTTTCCTAAGAAAAAGGAGAAAGCCATACTTACTATTTATCAGCTCTATGCAACAGAACTTTCTGGGATGATGGAGGTGTTCTATACCTGTGCTGTCCAATACAGTAGCCACTAGCCACCTAGTACCCAGCACTCGATCGTACTAAGCACTTGATGGTAAAACTGCCAAGCACTTGGTGGCTGGTGTAACTGAGAAACCGAATTTTTAATTTTATTTCATTTTAATTAATTTAAACTTCAACAGTCACATACAGCTAGTAGCTACCATATGTGGCAGTGTAGGTTAGATAAGCAATATAAGTCATCAGCAGCAGAGCTGAGTAATTGACTTTTCTTAGACTGAATGTCACAATTTGAAAAAATTACCTTCTATACCAATACTCAACTTGTAGCTTCCTAATTAATATTTAATTAATATTTAAGGTTTCTTCAGAAGTGGTTTTTCAACAAAGCTTAGCAATTTTTATTCTAAAACATTAACATACTAAATCTGCTGAGCAGAATTCCTTTGGCAACATTCAGTTTTTCGTCTGTGAAAGTGAAGCATAGTGAAAGGGAAAAAAAATGAAGCCCACCCTCCTCTGGACACAAAGGGAAGGAATGAAACACATAATCCATACAAAGGCTAAGATAACTTCCCAGATTCTTACGGGTACATCTGCTCATCAACCTCTGCTTATGTTTGCTTCTTTAGATCCAATTGTAGCTTTCAACAAAAGTCATACCTACATTTGTTTGACCTCTTGACTGTGTTCTGTTATGATCAGACCACGATCAGACCCTCTAAAAGTATTCTATCTGTAGGAAAACAATTTAAAATATATACACTAAAATATTCTATATTTAAATGAGACAAACTGATAACGTGGTCAAAATGCAGTAGCCTAAAGAAGAACAGATGCTTCAGAGATACTAAAATATGCAGATCATGCCAAGACCACTTCGCAAGCAGGTGGCAAAAGAAACTGCGCAGTTCTACCGTCAGCAAGGAAGAGACAAGAAAATACGCTTAAAAATCCATTGCAGCCACGCTATGGCCGTAGGATAACTAACTTTTGTGTGTGTGTGTAAGGAAGATCGGCCCTGAGCTAACATCTGCTAATCCTCCTCTTTTTGCTGAGGAAGACTGGCCCTGGGCTAACATCCATGCCCATCTTCCTCTACTTTATATGGGATGCCACCACAGCATGGCTTGACAAGTGGTGCCTCGGTGCGCACCCGGGATCCAAACCCGCGACCCCAGGCCACCGCAGGGGAGCGTGCAAACTTAACTGCTTGCGCCACCGCGCTGGCCTTGTAGGGCAACTAACTTTAACTTCAAGCAGCACCACTGCACTTCTTACAATCTCAAGGTCAACGCAAAATAATTTTTTTCAGCTTCTCATCATGCTAACACTTATACACAAATACACCACACACACCCAAGCACAAACATTTCAGTAATTTCATTGTTTAAATAGAATAAACTTCTAGAACTTGTATCTCAAAATACTATGAGCCCATTAAAAATAAGCAAACTTAAGTATACTGTACAAAGAATAAAGTCACTAGTACCACATAGTGTATTTGGAGAAGCTCAAACTATATAGAGCAAAGCAATTCTAAGAGTGGTGCAGTTCAGTTAAGAATTCAGCACCATAGGCTAGAACTTCATTTTTCTCTACCACTACTATGACTACTACTACCACCAGGTCCTAAAAAGGAACTAGATCCTCACCTCCTGTGTCCAAAGACCACTGGGATCTCAACAAGACACATGACAAGGAAACAACGCATACACTAACCCAGGGGCTTCGGGCCTTGCAGAATAATAAACGGCATTGCCACAAGGAGACAAGGCTTCATCTGGGGCAACTGAGAGCGCCCTGACTTAGCAAGAGTCTGTCAGACTCCATACAAACTGTGTGCTGTCAGTCCTTTTCTCGTGTGTATGGATAAAATCTGCAGATGCAACCTGGGCAGGAAAGAGGGAGACAGAGAATTTGGGGTACTACCATGCTGTTTGACCCTGCGAGTACCCTCCTCACTCTTCTAAGCTATGAACTACAGACTCCACTGACCGCCGCATCTGCAGCATGATCTCTAAGGAGCCTATCAGTTATAAAATTCTATGATAAAAGCCTCTATGTCCAAGACAAGTGCTAGAAACCTCAATGCTTTTTTCATTATCCTAATTCTTAGGGGGGAAAATAGTCAAACAAATATAAAAATCAATATAGAACTTTCACAGCAGAGGCACAAGTTCTCAGAGCACATAAGGTTTATAAACAGAAGATAAACACTACTTTTCATTTAGTTCTTTACAAGTCCACTTCAAAATAGCATTACTCCTGCTTCCCAAAATGCAATTTAAAGGCAGAAACAAAAATCTTAAAAACACTCAGACCATAAATTAGCTTAACATGGATAAAACTTAATTTTTTATATTTAATATTCTAAGACATTTATGAAATAAAATATAGATTCTAGTAAACAAAAGAAACACACATAACAGGAAAGACAGCCATTTTTTGCTTGGCTTAAAAGGTACACAGTACAATACTACATTAAATGAAAAAACTTATTAATTAAACTATCAGCACAAATATGGCTCAATCCTTTTTCTAAATTCCCAATGTTTATGGGTTAAATACCTTACCTCTTCATTTTACAAGCCCTCAAGTCCTATATAGCCCACTTGTATTCCTCAAGGAGAGCTTCTGCAGACCAGTTTTAATAAACAAATGTCCATCACATTAAAAACATTTAAGGAATTTATCAACACGCAATTATGAAATTATACTTCTGAAAATATCATCCCTCCTAAATTAGGATTCTGGTAGAAAACAAAAGCTCAATAGAATTGTTTTCTATTTATTTTTTCAGTAGTCAAAGCATAAAAGCATCTTCAAGCCAAAGTGTCATATACATTTAATCATGGCTTCTGACTTAAGCATAACATTACAAATTTGTTCATATGCATTAAAAGAAAGTGCTCTCACTCTTACCTGTATATCCAGCATACCATCCCCAAGAAGCCACCATTCCTAAAAGCCACTTATACATGATTCCTTCAATATGCCAGAACCGCTTACTGTCCAGCACTCGAAGGGGCTGAAGTATAATCACATAGCAGATGTAGGATGAAATAGCAACCAGGTTGTTGGCGACCATGAAGGCAAATCTCATCAGGGCTTTTACCAAGATCCAGCCCAGCCATGGAGCTTCTTCCAAAGTCACAGCCATTCTCACACTGGAGTCCGTCCTGTCTTTCTGAGGTGAAAGAAAATTTCATTTAAAAAGGAAAATGGCTTAAATGCATCTAAATAGTCACCAACATACAAATCATCTCCAGCACAAAAATAAAAGAAAAACCGAGGGTCTACGCCTGCCCGGTGGAGTACCTCGGTGATCTTTCCGGGAAATTCCAGAGGGAGACAGCCAGCGAGGGAGGAGGAGCCGCACAAGGTCAAGGGAGCTGTTCACGGCGGCACAGGGTATGTCACAATATATTTAGCAAATGATAATACTATTCCCACTAACTAATCGGTGGCTCTCCCTGCAGCGCGTCTCACTGCAGTCTCTGCTTGGACTTTAAGGAAGAAAAAGAGACCCACTGGCTTCAGACACTCTCAGTGTCTCCAAACTGACGACACGAGCGGAAAGAAGACTGAAACATGGACCTCTCGATCGGATTTCCCAGGTGCTGAGAACCTCGGTACCCTCGCCACCACCGTTGCTGCACATTGATTCATTCCTTTAAAAGGTCTCTCGCAGGAGCCAAAAGAGTTACGCTAAAAATTTTCATCTGCGGCAAAAGGGTTTTTGTTTTCCTTTTTTTAAGAAAAAAAAGGAGAAGGGCCTAAAAAAGAGGGCAAAAAGGTGAGAGGAAGAAAGTGGGGGATAACGAGGCGAAAAGGAGGAAGGAGAGGAACAGAGGGAGGGGAGCAAAAGCGAGAAGGAGGGAAAGGCGAAGGACCAGGGATAAAGAGAATCAGCGCTCCGAGCGGAGGGCAGGGAAGCGAGGGATGACGGAAGAAGCGGGGAAGAAGAGGCGGCAGCGCTCGGGGGTCGGGTGGAGCCCGCAGCGGTTTCCGCGGACGGGGAAGGGGTCGGGGCGGCGGTCGCCCGCGCGCCGGGCTCACCTCGGCGGGTGCGGACGGCGGGCGGTGGGGCGCGGGGGCGAGCAGGGCTGGGGGCCGGCGTCCCGGGGCGCGGTGCTGCGCGGCGGCGGGTGTCCCCGGCCGAGGGGTCGCGGTCATGGACGCGGCGGCGGCCGAGGCGCGGCGCGGGCGCCCTAGTCCCCTCGCGGCTGCCTGCAGACAGAGGGACGGCAGGGACTCAGAGGCCGGACCTGTCACCGGGGCGGGTCCCGGGGAGGCGGGCGGATGCCCCGCGCCCCCGCCTCCTCCTCGGGGCCTACCGCGCCCTCGTCCCTCATGCCGCCGCCGCCGCCGCCTCCCTGGGCCGCACGACGACGACACCCCTTCCCCGCCCACCCAGCGCCTCCCCGGCCCGGCTCCGCCGCAGCCCCGGGGCCTGCGGCCGCCGAGCCGGCGGTTACCTCGGGCTGGCCGGGCCCCGGCCCGGGCTGCGGGAGCCGGAGGAGCCGGAAGAATGCATGGCCGGCGGCGGGGCGGCGGAAGGAGGCGGCGGAGCCCGGCCCCGCTCCGGCTGCAGCGCGGCCCGCGCCTCGTCCCCGGCGGCGCCGAGACTCCCCAGGGCCCGGCCGCGTTCGCCGGGCTGGCGGGGAGGGGCGGCGGGGAGGAAGCGGCGGGAGTCGGGACTGCGGCGGAGCCGCCCCCAGAGCGCCCTCTAACGAAGGCGCGGCCGCCGCCGCCCGGGACGCTCGCCCTCCGCCGCCGCCGCGCCCCGGATCCCGCTCGTCCGCGTGTCAAGGGCCTTGGGGTTGCCTGGCCCTTAGGCCGGGCCCTCGCCTAGCCCGGGACCGCGGAAAAGGGCTGCTCAAAAAGGTCTAGTACCTAATGAGCACCCATCCTTACACCACACGAGCAGTGCTTTGGTCCAAATTGAGAGCCCCTTTTCAGCCAAAACAGCCGTTTTTCATTGTTAGGGCTTTCTCTTGTCTGAGAAGCCGATCACTCCCCAAACTGGGAAGCTGTCTTCTTGCAAACTGAATGTCCTCTTTACTTTCGTAATGAAATCCAGTTGCTCTCCTGGCTTTTCTTCTGAACCTCTCCAGAGTATTAAGGTCTAGAGTTTAAAATCAATTCACTTTAAGTGCCAGAATTCTTGTTTCTGGAAAGCACCTGGAACATTAATGACAATTCCAATTCCCCATCCATCCTCCCACTCCCACCCCCCAGCCCCCCCAAAAAAAGAATCTGTTGGGAATGAGTGATCTGCACAGAGACACTGAAATTTAGTCAAGGAGGGAAAAGCACTTAGGCAACGCCTGCCATTGAGTTAAGTGCTCAACATTGATGGCAGTAAGTACCCCCTGGACAGACCTGGTCACTCCTGGGATCCTGTAGCTGCATTCAGTTTCAAAGCCTGGACCACCAGCAGAAAAATAGAGAAATAGCCCAATGACCTGCCCACCTGAACATTCTCAAATGACCTGCCTAAATGTCAGTTAAAAAAAATAAACTTATAAAATCTTGTTATATCCCTTAATCACATTTGTAAATGGTGGGGGGGGGTCAGTTTTTACATGTCTCTAGTGAACTGCCGTATTTAAGTCAGAATACGACCTATTCTGCCTACTTTGAAAATGTTTGTCACTGTGTTCGCTTTGGACTCTGAACTATTTCTTTCTTGCTCTTTAACTTCAGGTCCTCTTTGGCCCACAGGTGAAGGAAAGAAAATTCATCTCATGCTTTATGAAAGAATACTTGCTATTCCAATTCCTTTTGGTGATGAGGAAATACATGAAAGCACAGAGCCTGGGTGAAATAATTTATTAGATTCCTTTCCACTTATTATTAATTTGTTTTCTTTATATATGTTATTTATCTATTTCACTAATATTATATTTTATCTGCACAGGGCATAAAAAGGCACAGGCCCTGTCAGAAAACTTTTCTCACAAGTTCAACTAATGTATAGCAGTATAAAAGTTAGCTATGCCCTTTCTGTTCCTTGTATTCCCTCTGAGAATTTAGATGCTGAGGTAATAGCATCTTTAAATAAATCTCATGAGAGAAATAATATGTGTACTATAGATTACTGCTCAAAATATATCAGTATATTCTTAAGTGAGTAGGGTAAGTGAGGCACTTATTTCTTCCGGGAGTCAAGAGGATTCCTCTAAGGATTCCATTCAGTCCATCCCATTCAGCACTCCCCGCCTGCTGACACCTGGAGAGAGATAGCCTACAATGAGATTTATACCAGGTTCCTGGATCACAGAGCATCTGCCAGAGTGCCAGACACACCAGCACTTGCTGAGATGTAATTAGTACCAGCCAGCCAAGCACAGAAGAGAGCCAGAGGTTGGGTAGGACCTTGCAAAGCGGGTCTCAAACTTTAGTGTGCAAAAACATCACTTGGGGTGTCTACTGAAAAGATAGATTCTTGGGCCTCATACCAGAAATTTTTAATATGCTAGGTCCAGAGAGGTCTGGGAACCTGCTTTTTAAAATGTATCGTAGATGGTCCTGATGCAGATAGTATGCAGACTTTGCTTTAAGAAATCTGACCTAGAGGTATCCTGAGATAATCACATCCTTTTCTAGACGCTTCATAACTTTAAACCATTTGATCATATCTGTTCTCATCTGTATTAGTTTGCTAGAGCTGCCATGACAGAGTACCATAGACTGGGTGACTTAATCAATAGAAGTTTATTTTCTCACAGTTCTGGAGGCTAAAAGTCTGAGATCAAGGTGTCTGCAGGGTTGGTTTCTGCCAAGGTCACTCTTCTTGTCTTGTAGATGGCTGCCTTCTCCCTGTGTCTTCACATGTCTTCTCTGTGAGTACATGTGTCTGGTGTCTGTCTTTGTTTGTCTCCCAATCTCTTATAAGGACACCAGTCACATTGGATTAGGGCCCACCCTAAAGATCCCATTTTAACTTAGTTACCTCTTTAAAGGCCCTATCTCCAAATGCAGTCACATTTTGAGGTACTGAGGATTAGGGATTCAATATGTGAATTTTAGGGGGACACAATTCAGCCATAACATCATCCTTCTGCTGTTTACACTGCAGAATTGTGCCAGTGCAGTAGCTCTTATGGAAGGGATATGGAAGTTGATTATTTCAGCTGTTCTGCTCCTGACTGGCTCCAACATCATTAGACTTTTCTTGAAGATAAGCAAACAGAGCAATACGTCGTGTTCCAAATGTAGATATGCCCTATTTTTGTGTGTTTTCTTTTTCTTTTTTTTTTTGTTTTGCCCAGGGTGAATGAAGGGGCTTATCTTTTTAACTTTCTTAACCACAGCTGCACTCTCAGTGTCAAGATAACTCAGTCCCTACAATGGAGAAGAAACTGCCTTTGGGCTGACTTCTTTAGGGAACAATTTCAGATGATGTTTATGTTTATTTCTTGTATTTCAGACTTCATTTTAGATATATATTTTGTATTCTTCACATTACATATAATACCTTCCTCTTGCCTGTACTTCTTTTTTTACCCTGCCACCTTTCAACCCACTTAGGTAGCCTCCTGAGATTTTTCTGTAGCTTATTTCCACCACGTCACAGGCAGACAGATGTATAAATGCTTTGAATGATTGTAACAGGAAGTTTGAGAGGGCCAGTTCTTCAGGGTACACAGATTTGTTGAAAGTGAGGACCTACTTCAATAACTAATTAGCTTCCAGTCTCCCATCCTGCTACCTTAGAGCCATGTTCATGAAAACACAAACATTAATTAAGTCAAGAATTTCAGAGCCTTCATATACACCCCAATAGGAGTACAGAGAAAACAAACAGACCCCACTCTATAGCCACAGGTGTTATAGTTTCAGTTTCAAAAGCCCGCATTTGAACCACAAGAGGATGGTCTTTTGAAAGAGAAATATGACTTCTCATGTTTCCGAGAGTCTCCAGACATGTTAAAACAATCTAACCACCACACCTTAGAAGGTTTAATTCCACCCATCTGGTCCACATACACACAACAAATTAACTTATAACCAGGGAGGGGCTCCCTTGGGCAGAAGAATCCCCTGGGGCCCTCTCTTTTTCCTAGCGGCAATTATAAAAACGTTTCATCTACCTGTGCAGGTTTCTGTACGGAAAGCTCCAATGAACTATTTCCTCTCTGGGGGAAACTCCATCAGCAGTGTTGTAAATGTGCAATGACTTGGCACAGGCCTTCCACATCACTAGAAATAGTTGCAACCTAGAAATTAGGCTATTTCGTCACTGTGCAACATCATAGAGTGTACTTGTAGCCTACTACACATCTAGGCTATATGTACTAGGCTATACCCTACTACACACCTAGGCTATATGGTACTAATCTTATGGGACCACCATGCCATATGTGGTTTGTCATTGAATGAAACATCGTTATGTATGTGGTGCATGATTGTATATAAAATATATTAGGGCTTATAACCTTAAAATTTTTTAGACAAAGTGGGTCAAATCATCAAGACTTGACTGCAGATTTATTTAAGCCATTTCAGCAACTTTTTATTAACAAGGTTGACCCTAAACAATATTGTGAAGCAAACAGTTCTCTCTTCTTTGTGCCCCTTTCCTCTTTAACAAATTCCCCTCCCCCCCCCACTTTTTTTTTTTTTGGTGAGGAAGATCAGCCCTGAGCTAACATCCGATGCCAATCTTCCTCTTTTTTGCTGAGGAAGATTGGCCCTGGGCTAACGTCCGTGCCCATCTTCCTCTACTTTATATGGGACGCCGCCACAGCATGGGTCAACAAGCGGTGTGTCGGTGCACGCCTGGGATCGGAACCCGCTAACCCCGGGCCGCCGCAGCCGAGCGTGTGCACTTAACTGCTTGCACCACCGGGCCAGCGCCCCCCTTTTCCCTTCTTAATGATAAAATGATCCCCAGTTTCCAAAGGGCACTGAAGACCCCACCTATGACCCCCACTCTCCCAATAGACAACACTCTAAGCTAGAACCTTCTTTCTCACCTGTCCAACATTGCATTTCCCTGGCTCAGCCCTGTCTTTCCTGCCTAGTGTGGTAAACTAATTCATGCTGAGGTGCTTATGGCTACAAACAAACCATGTTCCCTCTTCCTAAAGTATGAGAACTTTATAAAGAACCTCCTAAAACCCCCAAAGCTTTAATGAATTTCTAGTGGAAGATCCTCAGGTACTGTAGTGGATGAGTATACTTTTAAGATATTTTAGAGAAGACTATTTCAGCAAGTTCCTCCACTGACAGATCCTATAAAGTCCTGTTGTACACCAATGAATAAGACAAATTCTGATTTAAAATTGTATTTTCCTAACATAAAAACTAAAATAATGACATATTATTGCTGATTATGTTAAAATAATAATAGCTGACATTTATCGAGCACTTTCAATACACCAGGCCATGTTCTCACTGCTTCACATGCATTAACTCATTCAGTCTTCACAAAGACCTTACAAGGACCATATTGTTACACATATTTTATAGATGAGGAGATTAAACAATCTGCCCTAGGGCACTTAGCTAGCAAGCGGTGGGACTGGGACTTGATTCCCAGTTCTCAGGCTCCAGAGCCCATGCTCTTGACCACACACTACAATGCCTTTCTAGAAGAGATTGGTAGAAAAGCTGTTGTCCACCGAGAGAGAGACAGGAAGTTTCAGAAGATGCTACTCTTTTCCAGTCTCATCTCTTACCACCCCCTCCTCAACACTCCCCGTGCCGGGTGCCCTGTGCCCCAGTGCACTATTATACTAGCCACGCTAAGGTACTCGCCCACTTGAAAGGATGCACTGTGCAAGTTCACATATACAGGCTTATGCTCTTTTTGTTCATGCTTTTCCCTTCTCTGTGTCTATTTGATCATACTCATCCTTTGGGGTCCAGCTAAGATATCAAAGGATCCATACCCCAACTTCAGAATTCATTGTATCTTCTTCCATATGTATGCTTCTGTCTCAGTCCTTACTACATTGTAACTAGCCTGGATGTTTTCTATTTCAGGTTCTCTGCTGAGGTTAGGGGTTCCAGATCACCTCTCCTTCTTGTTATTGTTTTCCCAGTGTCTGGCTTAGTGCCTTGTATGTGGTAGGAAACAAATTTTTGAATTCAATGTTTGTTTAATTTATTCAGACTAAATAATTTCTTTTCTTTTTTTTTAAGTTGACAATAGGATACCTTGAATAGTGACATCATCATCATCCAAACCATAGCCAGAAGAAATAATGTTGCTGATACTTCATTTTAAATTTTATTTCAATCTTTTAAAAATGATTCTTTGAGTGAGTCAGTGGCTAGAAGTATCTCAGCTAAATCACTAACTATACAAAATAATATCACTCCTTTAATTATTAGAATATCTTTCTTCCTCCATTCTCAAGCTATCACCTACTCCCAATTCATCCTAAATAACGTGGTCGTAGTATTTTTCTTAATGTACCATTTTTAACATTTCATTTTCTTGTTCAAGTTTTGACATTGTTTTTCCATGTCCTAACAAATCAAGTCAGAATGTCTCTATCTGGTTTGCTTCAGGGCCTTCAATACACGATTCCTCACTCATTCAAGAGTTTATCAGCCAATGGGCCACGAAGTCGTGTCTCAATTAAGTTCACGTGACAGAGCCTGGTGCCACTATGGTAGCAGACTGGTTGCCTCCACTTACCTCATACTGTTACTCTTAGCATCCAATGAGTGCATAAAGTTAAAGATTAAGAAACATTGTCAAATTCTACTTTAATTCTCATTTACTTCCCAACCAGCCTGCTCTACTTTTGTTTTTGTCTTTTGTGTGTGTAAGGAAGATGGGCCCTGAGCTAACATCTGTGCCAATCTTCCTCTACTTCGTATGTGGGACACTGCCACAGCACGGCTTGACGAGCGGTGCGTATGTTCACTGCTTTGTTGCAGTGTATAGCCACAGTTAACTGCCCAATGTGAACCTGCAGCTCAAAGAGATCTCAGCATATAAACTGAATAGATTTGAGAAGTTCCAGGTGCACAGTTTCGTGCTGCTCCACTCAGGGAACAACTTCCAGCTCCTCTATCTCGCCTCTTTATCTGTTGGTCCTTCAGTAGCTTGATCTTTCAATCATTCTGTCCTTCCACGCTCCATCCTTCAGTTTAAAGCCAAATCCCCTTTCTTCAGCCTCTCTAGCCCTTTGGAAAAGCTAGGTCTTCTCAAGGTCCTGGACTCCCCTTAGTTTCCAGACAAAACTGCTCTCTTCAGTTACCTGAATTTCAGCTTGGCAACTTCCCTGGACTCTGTCCACAGAATTTCCCAGCACTGATTTCTTTCTGAGAACAGTACCCTGATTAGCTGCTTTGAACTACCTTCTTTCTCTGTCCTCTGCTCTCATCTCCCTCCTCAGGAGACCCCATTGAATCTCATATCTCAAACTTTTTCTCTCAACTCCAAGTCCTACCATTGACGACATGCTCGTAACTTGTTCTAGAACCTTTTATCTCATAAGTATCCTATGTTTCTGAGTTTCCCACAAATTAAAAACAAACAAACAATAAAACCACTGGAGCATCTTTGTTCCAGTGTTGGGGTGGTGGAATTTAGTGATGTTTGATAAGGGAGAGGAATTCCCCTGTAGAAAGGGAACACAGGATAATTTCATTTATGAACAAAGGAAATAAGGTGTAGAGAAGTCATGTGGCTGTTCATCAAACAGTGTATCAGAAATAGAGCTGGTGTGGTCTTAAGGTGAACCACTCCTCCTAGTTTACCCTGGACTTTCATCATTTCAGCACTCAAAGTCCCACATCCCAGGAGACTACTCAGTCCTGGCGAATGGTTGGTGACTCTATGTGGTCTCCTGACTCCTGGGTCCCCGTGCAGTCCCTTTGCCGGGTTGCAGATGTCCAGCATCCCTGCCCACCCCAGCTTTTGTTTGCTACACCTGCTCCCTGATGATCTAATACATCAGAGGTTAACAAGCCATTCAGGGCTGATGGTGTGTTTAATGTTTTCTCTAAAGCATACTATTTGTCCTTACTAGAGTCAAATTTCCCCCTCTTATCCAAGCCTTCTGCAGTGCAGCTTGGCTCTCTCTGTGGTTCTCATCAGCTTAAATCATAAGGGGTTTGAGCAGAAATTTTCACTTTGCTCCTCTTCCAACTGTGTATTTAAGGTTAATTTGTCGTCTTGGGGACTGAGCCTGTTGGCTGAGATTCTGTTGAAATGAAAATCATGCCACCTTGCATTTCTCTAGTGCCTGGCAGTCAACAAAGCGTTCTCTCTGTCTCCCTCTCTCTCTCTCTCACACACACACACCTCACTCTCTCTCTCACACACACACACCTCATTGGATGCTAACAATAACCCCCTGAGGGAGGCAGGTACTTATCGGTTGAAAGAAGTAAGAAGAAGGGTAAGGAAAGAATTTCTTTACAAGTAGTTCTCTCTTGAAATGTCTTCAAGAAACATTTTATAAAACATACTTTCAAATCCTGTGTTTCTCTTAAACTTTTCCTTCAAAGCGTAAACTGAAGTGGAGATCTAAATTATTGGGAATGAGCTGCTGGCAACCACACAAGCCCTGAGAAACCCCAGAGTAGGGCTGGGAGGATCCTGAACCAGCTCCTCCCTCCCAACACAGCCACCGGCAGGCCCTGGAGTGAGGGTCCCACCCTCTGTCACTCCAAAGGCTGGCAGGCTCTGCCTTTCTACCCCCTCTCACTCGGAATATTATTTCTATGGGGAAATGCAAACTGACAAACATTCTCTTAAAATATAACCTGATTGTAAATTGGGAACTGTCAATAAAGAATACCTCATTTCTTGGCCTATTGGATAGTCTTCTAGACACAAGCTCCTGTTTTAAGTACTATGAATTAAACAAAGCTATGGACAAAACACTGATGTTAAAATGCTGCTTCTTAAAGTACGGGATTTTTAAAGTTCAAAGCCATTCAAGTTATTTTAATTATATACTTTAAGTTCTTATATGAGATTTTAGTCAAGTTTCAGTAACTCCTTGTTACGTTGAATTGAATGACATTCTTCCAAAAAGGTGCCTACTCTATTTCAATGTTTCTTAAATGTGCTCAATCACAAGAATCATCTGAGGTTCTTTTTAATTTTAGACTTTGGTGTATATCAGAATCTCCTGGAGAGCTTGTTAAAATGCAGATTCCTGTGCCCTGTCCCAGAGATTCTGAGTCAGTGGGTCTGGGGTGGGGCTGAGGGATCTTCAGCTTTAAAAAGCATCTTCAGATGATCTGAGGCAGAGACTCTGAAGATCTCTACAGCCTTGATATTTACTCTGTGTTCTGCCAACATCGGTGTCACCTGGGGTGGATTAGAATAGCAAAATCTCGGACTCCACCCCAGATCTCCTGAATCAGGATCTGCATTTTAATAAGATCCCCAGGTGATTTGTGTGCACATAAGGTTTAATAAGCAGTGCACTACAATGCAGCAAACAGCATCACATCAACTCAGAACTTGAAAGCCGGTGAGAGCTGTGAATGGATAACCTGGAGCAAGCCTTCTTCTATGGGGGCTTTTAATATGTACTCAATATTGAATATCCATTAGATGGATATACTTTCATGGAAGGGAGACGATGAATGTCCCATTGTGCAAACTAACTTGCATTGACAAAATCCTGAATAAACCAGGGGTCTAGATAAGTGTTAGAGTATATGAACAAGACTTTAATTATTAATCAACAAGTGTTTATTTGTTATGTGTTTGCTATGTGCCCAGAGTTATGCTTCTCCCCTTCTATTTGGGGGAAAGAAAGTTAATATAGAGGAGACTTTTAGAAGATAATGAAATGCCTCTACGCTATGTGTGTATTTGTTGTTTGCAATTCGAGTTCAAAAAAGGGGAAACTACATTGAGTGGAAGAGTCAGCAGAACCTCCATGGAGGAAGGAAGTGAGCTGGTTGGTAAAGTGTGGGGAAGCCTTCCCAAGGGGGAGAGAGCAAGGAGAGTAAAACTTAAAATGAGTTTGATTTGTCTGGGAGAGAGAGAAGTGAATGGCCCTATTGTGGCAAAGGTTTAGGGTGAGTGAAGGGTGGAAAACAGGTTACGTAGGATGAAACTAAATTGTAGATAGTTTGCAAGTCAGAAGTAGAGCTTGCTATAGCATGTGTTTGGAAGATGCTGGTTATTTTCCCCATATCCATTCTTTCTTTCTTCTTGTAAGAGAATTTTTTAAAAGTAGGGCCCATAGATTTTAAAAAGTCAAGGATGCATGTTATAATCTCTAGGATAACCTTTTAGAGAACAGTCAGATTTGGGTGGTAGATACATAGGCATTTGCTTAGGGATAACCAAGGGGTTTATATTCTGTGTACTTTCTGTATGTGTGCAATATTCACAGTGAAAATGGTTAAAAATAAATATAAATTATAATCTGAAAAAAAAAAAAAAAAGTAGGGCCCATAGCTGACCAAAACATAGACTAACTTTGCAGGGAGGTGTGATCATATGACTGTATTCTGGCCGATGAGATATACACAGAAGTGTCAGCTGTGACTTCTCTAAAGGATCTTTAAAGGATGGGAGCACATCCTTCATTACATCTTCCACTCTCCAAAGTAGGGGTGAGGATACTGGAGCTCAAGTAGCCAATTTGGACCAGAAGATGGAAGTCACAAGCTAGGGTGAGAAAACAGAATCCCTGGAGGAGTCTGAGTCCCTGAGGATCAGCCCATCCTCACCCCAGACTGCTTTCGTCTGGTCTCTTTAACATAAGAAAGATGTAATTTTACATCTTGCTTAAGTCACTATTACCGTACTTTGGACTTTTCTGTCATGCACATCCAAACCTAACTGTAACTACTAAAACATGGAACTGAAAGTCAAAAACACAAGGGTTTATGCATCAGGCACCATCCTTGTTCCATCTTTTATAAACCCTATGACCCTAATAGATTTTTTACCTAATCTCTCTACATATTTCTCTTCCCACATGTAAAATAGGGAAGACATTCCTCAAGGGGGATTGTGAGGAGCAAATTAGACTAACTATATAAAGTATCTAGTACAGTTCTGGTGCACAGTACACTCTTAATAAATGTGCTCTTTCTAATTATATACTGGGAATATCAACATACCAATATGGGACACAGTGATAGCTGTGGAGATTCAGATGTTACCCATATTGAGAAGATCAGCAGGGCAGTAGTGAACCTCATGGTTTGGAAGGTGAGTAGACTAGATGCAGGGAAATGCTTCAAAAATCTCAAGTCTGGCCTATGGCATTAGCAGTGGAACTTAAGCAGATATTTTCTGAGCCCCTTTATGTCCCAGGCACATTCTACGAGTTAAAGCTACAATGGTAAACAGAAACACACATGGTTCTTACACTTATAGAGTTTACAGCCTGGCATGGGAATCAGACATTAATCTATGAATGAGTAAGTATATGACAAACTGTGGTAAGTGCTATGAAGGAAACAAACAGAATATTCTGAGAGCTTATGTCAGAGGGGCCTAACATAGCAAGGTAGGATTAAGCTGAGGATGAACCTGAGTTAACTGAGTGAAGGGATGCAGAAAGTACATTCCCTGCAGGGAAATGAAAGGCAAAGGCACTGAGGTGAAAAGGAACACAATGAGTTCTGGTAAACAAGAGAAAGCCAGTGTCCCTGGATTGGTGAGCCCAAGGGGAGCCTAGGATGAGGTGAGCTGGAGAAGAAGGCAAGAGACAGGTCATACAGGGCCTCGTAGATCATTATAAAGGATTTATCCCAAGGATGATTGGAATATATCAGAAATAGAGCTGGTGTGGTCTTACAGTGACCACCTCATCTTGGTTTTGATGATGGCAGGTTTTGAGCAGAATCCTAGGGTGACCAACCATTGCAGTTTGCCTGGGACTGAGGGATGTGGACTTGTCAATGCTAAAACTGCATCAGTCCTGGGCAAACCAAGGGGTTGGTCACCCTAGTAGTTTTACATGGTCTAATTGTTTCTAAAGATCACACTCTGGCTGCTGTGTGAAAACCTAAGTGTAGGAAGACAGGAATGGAATTAATAAAACCAGTTAGATTGTTGGAGTATCCAGGCAAGAGAAGACAACTTGGGCTAGGGTGGTGGCAGTGGAGTTAAGAAGAGGATGGCTTTGAGAGAACTTTAGGAGGTAAAATTGGCAGGACATGGTGAGAGGTTGGAAATATTTCAGAGATCACATAGATTAACTCAAGTGTAAAAGTGAAATCTAGGGGCTGGCCTGGTGGCGTAGTGGTTAATTTCGTGTGCTCCACTTCCGTGGCCTGGAGTTCACGGACCCAGATCCCAGGTGTGGACCTACATACCGCTTGTCAAGCCATGCTGTGGTGGCATCCCACATACAAAATAGAGGAATATTGGCACAGATGTTAGCTCAGCAACAATGTTCCTCAAGCAAAAAGAGGAAGATTGGCAATGGATGTTAGCTTAGGGCCAATCCTCATCACCAAAAAAAAAAAAAAGTGAAATCTGGACTTCCTACCCCACGTGGGACTACTCTAGTTATGTTTTTATAAGCACTGAAACACTAGGGTAGGCCCAGGAGGATGTCATCTTAGCAAAAGTATAAACTGTCTGGTCTAGGCCTTAGTTTCAAGAATCAAAGGCAATAAAGAAAAACTTATGGCTCCATAACTTCTTGCGTTTAGACAAGGGTCATTTAAATCACCTCAGGTCAATGTGTTCCACAAGGAAAACAATCCTTATAGCCTAACAACCACTCCTAACCCCAAACAGACTTGCTGTAAATGAAGCTCGGAACTCTTTCACCTGGATATGCTCTACAATGTTTTTCCTCCTATGAGAAAGTGTTCCACTAGTTACCATGAGCTACTTATCTAGGTTCTATTGGTATGAGAACTGTGCTTCTGACAGTATTTCCAAATAATCATTTGCTTCTTTCTTATATCTTAACTCATATGTTTAAACTGAAGATAGTTAAGGGAATTATTATTTACTTATGATTGTGGTTTTACGATAATTTTAACATTCCTTGCAAGATGTTCTGCCTTTTTAGTAGGAATAGCAAACAGTGTGTATAACCTCTTAATTGCTGCACTCTGCTCTGCACCCATAAAACTAATTGGTGGATTTAGAAATAACAGGTTAGGATTGTGAGCCAAGCAAACAATGATGAAAAAAGCTTGATGTTACAGAATCAAAATTTACACTTAAACACCATTCTGCTTTCTTTTTATTCATTTGTATTCAATCTAAAATCTCTAATAAACCTGCAGAAACTTCTTTGTTAGTGTTTTTTACATCTGTAAAGTATAAAAATGTTTTCTTTGCAAAGTAACAATTAGCAAATCTTAATATTATTAAATTCTACTCTATAGGAGCCCAATTATTTTTACTCTGTGGTATTTAGCAATTTTAACTTAAATTAATTTCATTATAAAAACACTAAAAATAATGTTAATGAAATAATTCTAAAAATCTTCTCACGGTGATCAGAATGAGTTTAGATGATTTGGGGGTCAAATGCGTGTGTGGCAGGGGCAGACATGTTTCTGTCTACCTTTTAAAGGTAATGATAAATTCTGCTTCCATCCCTGAAGATAACTGATTCAGTCAAAAAAGCTAAAAGGCTGCCCCAACATCTAGGAGCTCCAAGGAAGCCGATTTGGGGATTATGTGGCACCCACCTGTCAACCCACTTGCAGTGTCACCTTGGACCTTGTCACCACCCAGAACTGCTTCAGTTTTGAAACCTTAGGCTCCATATTCCCACCTCTGACCACGACCTCCTGGTCTTCCAGCTCTCACTCTCTCACTCCTGCTCCCTGGAAACTCCCCACTCTTCTCTTTTCTCCCACTCCATCTCTCTCCACTGGGCTTCTCTTACCTTACTTGCCACTTTAATTGCTCTCATTATTCCCCTCAAATTGCCCTTCCCATAGTCTTCCTGTTACACCTGCCCTGCAAAACCAGGGATGGGCCCTGGATCCATTTTTTTGTTGTACCCATATTGGGGCTGATAAGCTTAGTTGAAAAAATCACATAGCTCTGTACAGAAGGGTGACACAATATAATATGGCTTCCAGACTCAACCAGGCCATCTGAGCCCCTTAGAAGTCCTTTTATATATCTCTGGTCAGCTTCCTATCCATTTGTCTCATTTCAAAGACAATATTCTCTTTACTTTAAACTTCTGATCTGCATTCTCTCCCCTCAGTCTCAAGAGAAGGCCTTGTCTCTCTGCCCTCCCCCCCAAATGAAAACCTATCTGCAGCCATCTTTATGTACTTTTCATCATCTAGAGAAGTTTGAATTCACGTTTCTTAGACACATTATGTAAAAGAGTGACTAGGATTTTCCTCATTTTGTGTTACTATTTAAAAACAATCAAACGTCTAAGTAGTGAAGAACATCTATTGAACAACTGCTGTTTCTGAGAAGAAGGGAGGAAAAGACACAGACCTAAAAGTTCTTTTTATATATAGGTAAATATAAGGTCATATATATAAATATATGGAGATATATATTAACCACTTAATTGAGATATAATTTGCATACCATACAGTTCACCCATTTAAAGTATACAATTCAACAATTTTTAGTATATTCACAGAGTTATGCAGCCGTCACCAAAATCAATTTTAGAACATTTCATCACTCCAACAAGAAACCCTGTATCCATTAGCCATTATTCCCCATTTCCTCCCCAATTCTCCAACCCTGGGAAGCTGCTCTTCTGTTTTCTGTCTCTGTGGATTTGCCTATTCTAGACATTTCATATAAATGGAATCACACAATATGTGACCTTTTGTGTTTAACTTTTCACTTCGTATAATGTTTTCAAGGTTTGTCCATATTGTGGAATGTAATGGAACTTCATTTTTTTTTTTTTTTTGCAGGGAAAGATTCCCCCTGAGCTACCATCTATTGCCAATCTTCCTCTTTTTTTTTGCCTCCCCAAAGCCCCAGTGCATGGTTGTACATCCTAGTTGTAAGTCCTTCTAGTTCTTCTATGTGAGCCACCGCCACAGCATGGCAACTGATAGATGGGTGACGTGGTTCTGCGACTGGGAAACGAAGCCAGGCTGCCAAAGCAGCAAGAGCACTGAACTTTAACCACTAGGCCATCAGGGCTGTCTCCAGAACTTCATTTCTTTTTATTGCCAAGTAGTATTCCATCATCTGGATATGCCACATTTTATTTATCAATTCATTAGTTGATGGATGTTTGGGTTGTTTCCACCTTTTGGCTATTATGAATAATGTTGTTGTGAACATTCATATATATATATATATGTAAGTTACCCACGGACATATGTTTTCAATTCACTTAGGTGTATACCCAGGAGTGGAATTGTTGGGTCATATGGTAACTCTGTGTTTAACCTTTTGAGGAATTGCCAGACTATTTTCTGAAATGGCTGAGTGATTTTACATTACCACCAGCCATGTATAAGCGTTCCAATTTCTCCACATTCTCGCCAGCACTTGCTATTTCCCCCTTTTTGATTATAGCCATCCTAATGTGTGTGAAGTGGTACCTCACTCTAGTTTTGATTTGCATTTTCCTGATGGTTAATGATGTTGAATATCTTTTCATGTGCTTATTGGCCATTTGTATATTTTCTTTGGAGAAATATCTATTCAGATATTTTGTCCTCTTTTAATTAGGTTATTTGGGGGGTTTTTTTTGTTAAATTGTTGAAGTACTTTATATATTCCAAATAAAAGTTCCTTATCAGATATGGGACTTACAAATATTTTCTTCCACTCTGTGAGTATTCTTTTCACTTTCTTGATAGTGAAGCGCAAAAGTTTCTAATTTTGATGTCCAATTTATCTATTTTTTCCTTTTGTTGCTTGTGTTTTTGGTGTCATAACTAAGAAACCGTTGCTTGATCCAAGAAACCATTGTAAAATCTAAGATTTACATCTTCGTTTTCTTCTAAGAGTTTAAGTTTTGACTCCTAAATTTTGAGTTAATTATATGGTGCGAGGTAAGGATCCAACTTCATTCTTTTTTCTTTTCTTTTTTTTTTTTTTGGTGAGGAAGATTAACATCTGTTGCCAATCCTCCTCTTTTTGCTGGGGAAGATTGGCCCTGGGCTAACATCTGTGCCCATCTTCCTCTACTTTATATGTGGGATGCCTGCCACAGCATGGCTTGATAAGTGGTGCGTAGGCCCAACCCAGGATCCAAACCTGCGAACTCTGGGCCACTGAAGCAGAGCATGCAAACTTAACCACTAGGCCACTGGGCCAGCCCCCCAACTTCATTCTTTTGCATGTGGCTATCCAGTCATCCCAGACTATTCTTTCTCCATTAGATGGTCTTGGGACCCGATACCGTCAAATCAACTGACTATAAATGTGAGGGTGTATTTCTGGATTCTCAATTCTGTCCCTTGATCTATACGTCTCTCCTTATGCCAGTACTATGCTGTCTTAGTTACTGCAGCTTTGTAGTAAGTTTTGAAATTCGAAAGTGTGAATCCTTCATCCTTGCTCTTCTTTTTCAAGATTGTTTTGGCTATTCTGGGTCCCTTGAAGTTCCTCGTGAATTTTAGGATTAACATGTTGATTTCTGCAAAAAAGCCAGCTGAGATTTCGATAAAGATTGTGTTGCATTTGTAGATAGAATATTGCCATCCAAACAATATTGAGGCTTTTAATTTGTTAAGATCTTCTATTATTTTTATTTTTTATTTTTTGCACTTGTTTTATTAAAGTTATTCCCAAGTATTTTCTTCTTCTTGATGCTGTTATAAATAGAATTAGTTTCCTAATTTTGTTTTCAGATTTTTCACTGTAAGTATATAGAAAATAATTTTTGCATGTTAATCTTGTATCTTACAACCTTGCTGAACTCATTTATTAGTTGTGATCGTTTCTTTAAGTGGATTCCTTAGGATTTTCTCTACAAAAGATCATGTCACCTACTATCCATCTGAAGATTCTTAAGGACTACAATAACTGCACTGTGGTAGAGATGAGCTGGGAGGTTCTTCAATCCCTTCAAGATAGTGATGTGTTTTTTGCTGAAAGCTTTTCATTTTTCTTGTTATAAAGGATGAGTCTCTCAATAACAAAATTCATTACTAATTCTTTATACATTACATTTTAACTAGATGCAGCTGAAGAACACACTTTTCCTTTTTACCTCAAAGGTTGCACTTATCAATCTGCATAAATACATGAGATCATGATTCCGAAAAAGTGTCAGTATTGATCTCTCTCATTCAGATGGCACCAGGGTTCAATGGAAAGACTTTGGCGTCTGGAATTGGAAGGCTGGTTTCCAGTCCAGCTCTGTCTATATTAGCAGTAAGACTAATGCCTGCCTAACTCACTTCACAGGGTTATTGTTGAGAGTCCAGTGAACTACTTCTTCAGGCTTTCTTCTGTGGGCTGGCTCTTTCCTTTGCAGAGGATTAGGCCTCAGAGGTGTGGCAGTGCCCTGGACCAGAGGAGGCAGGACCAGCTGAGCTCTACCCTTGGGAAATGCCTAACTCTTTTCCATTGAGTCACTTCCTTGGTTTCATCAGGGATAATTCCTTTCCTAGTTTAACATTATGCTAAGATTCCACCTCCTTGAGGAAACCCTCCCACACTAAGGGTGGATCTATCCTTGGTGAAGATATATCCAGACCTCACCCAGCCTGAGACCTGCAGGCTGAAAAGGATCCACAAGGTGGATGGAAAAATCACAGTAGTGATCAGGAAGAACAAACAGGCTGTGGCCTTATCTGAGTCACAGAACCAAGGCTTTGTCACCAGGATGGAGGATTGGCAGGGAGAATTACATGCCTTATCATAACACTCATTGCTATAGCTGCACCACTGCTTCCTTCCTTTATATGCAGTTAAGGACTGGCTTCATAGGAGACAAACAACATGTTGGTTGTATGATAGCCGAAGCCTGGAATCTTAACGTGTGGTTTCCCAGCTAGGCTCAATAGCATAGTGGCAAGAGTGTGGCCCTAGAATCAGTTTGTCCTTAGATTCAAATCCTGGCTCCATCTCTTAATAGGATGTGACCTTGGCAATTTACTTAACCTCTCTATGCCCCACTTCCTCATCTGTAAAAGAGTTTTTAGTAATTCATAGAAATTATGGTGAGAATTGAGTAAAATATATACAGTCCTTACTATATGATAAGCACATGATATATTTTAGATATTAGGAGCAATAATAGTAGTCTTCTTCTTCAAGGCATTTAGTTGATTAAACTAATAAAATTATTTGAAGTCCTCCTCAGTGGTTTACAAACTTTAGCATGCGTAACAATCACCAAGAGTGATTTTTCAAAATGAATATTCCCAGGCTCTACCCCCAGAATGTCTGATTCAGTAGTCCGTAGCAGGGCCTATGAATCTGTGTCTTTAGCAAGTCGTGTACTCCAGTATTCTGATTCAAGTGATCCATGGGCTTTATTTATTTATTTATTTTGTTTTTTTGCTGAGGAAGATGCGCCCTGAGCTAATATCCATGACCTCTCCTCCTCATTTTGCTTGAGGAAGATTTGCTTTGCGTTAACACCTGTTGCAAATCTTCCTCTATTTTGTGTGTGGGCTGCTGCCACAGCATGGCCACCGACCAGCAATGTAAGTCCTCACCTGGGAAACAAACCCAGGCCACCAAAGTGGAGCACCCAGAACTTAACCACTAGGCCACTGGGCCTCGCCCCACGGGCACTTTTTTAAATAAACTTTTATTTTTATATAATTTCAAATTTACAGAAAAGTTACAAAAATAGCACAAATAACTCTCCACCAAGATTCATCAATTTTAAATGTTTTGCTACAGTTGCTTTATCAATCTCTCTCTCTTTTTCTCTATCTCTGTCTCTATCTATAAAATTTTTTTCTAAAGCATTTGAGAGTAGGTTGCATATCATGCCCCTTTACTTCTTAAAACTTTATTGTTTTAAGAAGTAAAAGATATTAAAAGATAATGTATGTATAATTAATATGTATTAAAAGATAATATACTTTTTTATTTCCTAAGAATAAGGATATTCTCTCTGTATAACCACTGTTCACTTATCAAATTCAGGAAATTTAACTTTGGTAATATACTTTTATCTTATATACAATCCATATTCCAATTTTATCAATTGCTTCAATAATGCCTTTTATAACAACTTTTTTCCCCCATACAGGATCCAATCCAGGGATCACATATTGTACTGAGTGTAATATCCCTTTTGTCTCTTTTAACCTGGAACAGTGCCGCAGCCTATCTTTGTTTTTTATGACATTGACATTTTTTAAAGAATACAAGCCAATTATTTTATAGAACATCCCTTACTGTGGGTTTGGCTGATGTTTTCTAGTGATTAGATTTGAGTTATGCATTTTTGACTGGAATCATACGTAACTGATGTGTCCTTTTCAGACTGTCCCCTCTGGAGATAAGTGATATCCATTTGCTTCTTATTGATGAGATATACCACACTTTGAGAAATACTTGACTACCTTGAGAAATATTTGCCTAGCCACTCTCTGTTCTAAAGGCCTTAGAACCGGAAGTGGTCAAAAAAGGAAACAAGATTTGTACTATTCTGACTTTTCTAGTTGATTGTTGGTTTGTTAAGGGGCTTATCTGTCTATTACCTGGCTACTTCAGAAGATCACATATTAACCACAGCTACTATTACGTTCAAACCCAGAGGACACCTTCATGTCTAATTTATACAATTCCCCACCTCCACCCCCCTTTCATTCTTAGTAATTCTGGATCATGACTTTGATTTTGTCATTAACACAGGTAATCTTTGTGATTTATCATATGACACAACTAGACCTGTCCATGCTATTGGTGGTAGTTTGAGGCTAGGAGAGACAATTTAATTTCTTGCATCACACATTTTACAATGATATATCAGCCTTGTCTTCAATGGTATGCTTGAAACTACTCACTTATTCTTCCTTTATCTCTAAAACACACTCATCTACGAACTGTAACTGATGTTTTACTTTATTACTTATATTTCCTTGTAAAATCTCTAGCCTACTGTCTCAGTGTACCTACTTCATTGTTGACTATATAATTCTCCTGGCATTCATTCATTCATTCTACGAATAGTCCAAAGACTAAGAAAGAATATGATTTAAGTATTAAAGAAGCTAGCATTTATTGAGTACCAGCTTTATGTCAGCCACTATTATATATATTACCTCACAACAACTGGAGAGGAATGGTTATGTTACCACCATTTTACAGACAAGAAAATGGAATTAAATACCCTACTTGACACAAAATCCCTAACAAGTGATAGAACTGAGATTTAATCCTAGGTCTGATTAACTCTAAGTATACTCTTTATGGGTACTGCCTATAAAATTGCAATGGTAAAGATAGACTGAACAAAATTAAGTTCACCAATTTCGGAATGCCAGAATTAGGTATGCCTCTCAAAATTGAAAGTGCAACTTAAGGTCAAATGAAAGCACTACCTTACAAAATGGCCAGGAAACTTAAAGGACTTTTACCCCTCAGGGCCCTTTGGGAGAAAACCAGAAGTTTCATAATAGACTCTTGAAAATTTTGAAAATAACGTTGAAGTCCGTATATTCTCTCCCCTGTCCCACCCACACTCCTTCTTACTTTCCAATTGGTTACTATTATTGTGTTTTTATACTCTGTATAAATGTCATTAAAAATATAAATAAATACAAATAAATGAAAAAACAGTATGCTATATGTAATATTGTGCAACTTGGTATTGTCACTAAACATGTTTTCAAGATCTAGCATTTCTAATAAACATTTGTCTAACACATAACGTCTAAATACACATTTCTAATACATTTATTTTAATGACTGTATAGTGTGAATATACCAAGTGATATAAATTTCCACAATTTGTTTATATATTCTCCTAATGAAAAATATTTGGGTTTATAATGGGTTCTTAGGGAAGCTAGGATTGGTTGGAAAATGCCTTTAACTTTAGAGATTAGCATTATGAATAAAGCCCCAAAAGTCAAAGAGGATAAAGGATACCTGGACTTGGCATTTGGTGTAATGAAGACACTTTGGCTTGAGTCTTAAGATCTCAAAAGGGGTTTCAGAACTAGATACTATTTCAACAATACCTATGTATTAGGAAAAAGAGACAAATGTCAGAGTGGATGGTATATTAAAGACTAATTAATGTTATATGTATTCTTACATGTACACATTATCCTTTTTATTTATTTAATAAATTTTATTTTTTAGAGCAGGTTTAGGTTCACAGCAAAATAGAGCAGAAAGTACAGAGAGTTCCCATATAACTCCTCTCTCACACAAACACACGGCCTCTCACACTATCAACATACTGCGCCAGAGTGATACATTTGTTACCACTGATGAATCTACAGTGAAACGTCATCACCCAAAATATATAGTTTACAGTGGGATTCATTCTTCATGTTTTATATTCTATGGGTTTTAACAAATGTATAATGACATGTATCCACCATTGTAGTATCATACAGAATAGTTTCACTGTTCTAAAAAACCTCTGTGCTCTGCCTATTCATTTCTCCCTCTTCCCAACCCCTGGCAACCACTTATCTTTTCACTGTTTCCACAGTTTTGCCTTTTCCCGAATGTCATATAGTTGGAATCATATAGTATGTAGCCTTTTCAGATTGGCTTCCTTCATTTAGTGATATGCATTTAAGTTTTCTCCATATGTTTTCATGGCTTGATAGCTCATTTCTTTTTAGTGCTGAATAATATTCCATTGTCTAGATGTATCACAGTTTATTGATTCACCTACTGAAAGATATCTTGGTCGCTTCCCAGTTTTGGCAATTATGAATAAAGTTGCTATAAACAGCTGTGTGCAGGGTGTCATGTGGACATAAGCTTCCAACTCCCTTGACTAAATACCACGAAGCATGATTGCTGAATTGTATGCTAAGAGTGTGCTTTGTTTTGTAAGAAACCGCCAAACTGCCTTCCAAAGTAGCTCTACCATTTTGCACTCTCACCAGCAATGAATGAGAGTTCCTGTTGAGCTACATCCTTGGTAAATCTACATTTGGTGTTGTCAGTGTTTTAGATTTTGGCCCCTCTAATAGGTGTTAGTGGTATCTCATTGTTTTAATTTGCAAATCTCTAATGACATATGATGTTTAACATCTTTTCATAGGCTTGCTTGCCATCTGTATATCTACTTTGGTAAGGTATCTATTCAGGTCTTTTGCCCATTTTTAATTGGGTTGTTTTCTTATTGTTGCATTTTAAGAGTTATTTGTATATTTTTGGATAACAGTCATTTATCAGATGTGTCATTTGCAAATATTTCCTCCTAATCTGTTTTGTCTTCTCTTTCTCTTGACGTTGTCATTCACAGAGCAGAAGTTTTTAATTCTGATGAAGCCCAGCTTATCAGTTATTTCTTTCATGGAGCATGGCTTTTATGTTGTATCTAAAATGTCATCATCAAACACAAATTCATCTAGATTTTCTCCTACATTATCTTCTATGGTTTTATAGTTTTATGCTTTACATTTACGTCTATGATCTATTTTGAATTAATTTTTGTGAAAGGTGTAAGGTCTGTGTCTAGATTCATTTTTTTGTACAACATCCTGTTGTGCCAGTACCATTTGTGGAAGAGACTATCTTTGCTCCATTGTGTTGTCTTTACTCCTTTGTCAAAGATCAATCAACTATATTTATGTGGGTGTATTTCTGGGGTCTCTATTCTGTTCCATTGATCCGTCTATTTTTTCACCAATACCACATTGTCTTGATTACTGTAGCTTTATAGTAGATCTTGAATTTGGATAGTGTCAGTCCTCTGACTTTATTCTTCTCCTTCAATATTAAATTGGCTATTCTAGGTCTTTTACCTCTCCATATAAACTTTAGAATCAGTTTGTTGATATCCACAAAATAACTTGCTGAGCTTTTGATTGGGACTTTTTGATTGGGATATTATTTCTTATCTAATTGCATTAGCTAGGACTTCCAGTATGATATTGAAAAGCAGTGATGAGAGGGGACATCTTTGCCTTGTTGCTGATGATAGTGGGAAAACTTTGAGTTTCTCACCATTGACTATAACGCTAGCTGTAGGTTTTTGAAGATGTTCTTTATTAAGCTGATGAAGTTCCCCTCTATTTGTAGATTGCTGGGTTTTTAGCATGAATTGGTGTTGGATTTTGTCAAATGTTTTTCCTCATGTATTCACATGATCATATGATTCTTCTTTTTTAGCTTGTTGATGTGATGGATTACATTAACTGATTTTCAAATGTTGATCCAGCCTTGTATACTAAGAATAAATCCCACTTGGTCATAGTATACAATTCTTTCTGTACATTATTGGATTTGATTTGCTAATATTTTGTTGAGGATTTTTGCATCTATGTTCAAGACAGATATTGGTCTAGAGTTTTCTTTTCTTGTAATATCTTGGACTGGTTTTGATATCAGAGTAATGCTGGTCTCATAGAATGAGTTAGGAAGTATTTAATCTGCTTCTATCTTCTGGAAGAAATTGTAGAGAATTGGTATAATTTCTTCTTTAAATGTTTGGTAAAATTCCCCAGTGAACTCATCTGGGCCTGGTGCTTTCTGTTTTAGAAGGTTATTAATGATTGATTCAATTTCTTTAATAGTTATAGGCCTATTCAGATGGTCTACTTCTTCTTGTGTGAGTTTTTGCAGACCATCTTTAAAGGAATTGGTCCATTTCTTCTAGGTTATGGAATTTGTGGGCATGGAGTTGTTCATAGTGTTTCTTTATTATTCTTTTAATGTCCTTAATAATCCTTTTAATGGGATGTTTCCTCTTTAATTTTTGATGTTAATAATTTGTGTCTTCTCTCTCTTTTTCTGAGTTAGCCTGGCTAGAGTGTTATTGATTTTATTGATCTTTTCAAAGAACCAGTTTTGGTTTTGATGATTTTCTCTATTGATTTCTTGTTTCCAATTTTATTTATTTATGCTCTAATTTTTATTTTTTCTTCTGCTAACTTTGGATTTAGTTTCTTTTCCTTTTCTAGTTTTGTAAAGTGAAGTTTAGATGATTGATTTTAGATCTTTCTTCTTTT
The DNA here is from genome assembly GCF_020826845.1 of Diceros bicornis minor. Lineage (NCBI taxonomy): Eukaryota > Metazoa > Chordata > Mammalia > Perissodactyla > Rhinocerotidae > Diceros > Diceros bicornis. Next base: position 77,599,424 of record NC_080743.1, read on the forward strand.
CTAATACATGCATTTAATGCTATAAATTTTCTTCTAGGCACTGCTTTTGCTGCATCCCACAAATTTTGATAAGTTGTATTTTAATTTTCATTTAGTTCAAAATATTTTAAAATTTATTTTGAGATTTCTTCTTTGATTCTATGTGTTATCAGGAAGTGCATTGTTTAATCTCCACATATTTGGGGATTTTCCAGCTATCTTTCTGTTATTGATTTCTAGTTTAATCCCATGTGGTCTGAGAGCAGACATTGTAAATTCTATTCTTTAAAATTTGTTAAGATGTGTTTTATGACCCAGAATGCAGTCTATTTTGGTGAATGTTTCATGTGAATTTGAGAATAATGTGTATTCTGCTGTTGTCAGATGGAATAATCTATAGATGTCAATCGTATCCAGTTGACTGATGGTACTGTTGAGTTCAGCTATGTCCTTACTGATTTTCTGCCTGCTGGATCCATCCATTTCTGATTAAGGGGTGTTAGAGTCTATGTAGAGGATTCATCTATTTCTCCTTCTGGTTCTATCAGTTTTTACCTCACATATTTTGACACTCTGTTTTTAGGCATATACACATTAAGGATTATGTCTTCTTGGAGTATTGGCCTTCTTTATCATTTTGCAGTGTCCCTATTTATCCCTGATAAGTTTTCTTGGTCTGAAATCTGCTCTGTCTGAAATTGATATAGCTACTTCCCACTTTCTTTTGATTAGTGTTAGCATGGTATGTATTTCTCCATAGCTTTACTTTTAATCTATACGTGTCTTTGTATTTAAAGTGGGTTTCTTGTAGACAACACACAGTTAGGTCTTGTTTTTGATCCACTCTGACAATCTCCATCTTTTAATTGGTGCATTCAGACCACTGATGTTCAAAGTGATTATTGATACAATTGGATTAATGTCCACCATATTTGTTACTGTTTTCTATTTGTTTTCCATGTTCTTATTTCCAGTTTTTGTCTTCCACACTTTTTCTGCCTTTTGTGGTTTTAAATGAGCATTTTATATGATTTTACTTTCTCTTCTTTCTTAGTATATCAATTATACTTCTTTTTAAGCTTTTTTTAGCGGTCGTCCGAGAGTTTGCACTATACATTTACAACTAATTCAAGTCCACTTTAAAATAACACTATACCACTTTATGGGTAGTGCAAGTACATTATAATAACAAGACATTCCTAATTCCTCCCTCTTGTCCCTGTATTATTGCTGTCATTCATTTCACTTATACGTAAGCATATGCAAATATATGTATATAATATATATACACACATCACATAAGTATACATAATCAAATACATTATTCCTATTATTTTTTTTTAATAATTTTATTTATTTATTTTCCCTCCCAAAGCCCCAGTAGATAGTTGTATGTCATAGCTGCGCATCCTTCTAGTTGCTGTATGTGGGACGCGGCCTCAGCATGGCCGGAGAAGCGGTGCGTCGGTGCGCGCCTGGGATCCGAACCCAGGCCACCAGCAGTGGAGCACACGCACTTAACCGCTAAGCCACGGGGCCACCCCTATTGCTATTATTTTGAACAAACCATTATTTGATAGAGCAATTAGAATATGAAAAATAAAAGTTTTTATTTTTCCTTCACTTATTCTTTCTCTAATGCTCTTCCTTTCTTTATATAGATCCATTTCTGACCTAAATAATTCCTTCTGAAGAATTTCTTTGAATATTTCTTGCAAGGCAGGTCAACTGGCAACAAATTACTTCAATTTTTGTTTGCCTGAGAAAAATCTTTATTTCTCCTTCACTTTTGAAGGATAATTTCACAGTGTACAGAATTCTAGGTTGATGGTTTTCTCCTCTTAACACTTTAAATATTTAGCTACACTGTCTTCTTGCTTGCATGGTTTCTGAGGAGAAATAGAATGAAATTCTTATTTTTGCTCCTCTATAGGTAAGGTGGTTTATTTTCCCCTCTGGGTTCTTTCAAAATTTTTTCTTTATCTTTGATTTTCTGAAGTTTGGCTATAATATGCCTAGGTATAGTTTTTTTTGTCATTTGTCCTACTTGGTGTTCTCCGAGCTTCCTGGATCTGTGTTTTGGTGTCTGACATTAATTTGAGGAAATTCTCAGTCATTATTGCTTCAAATATTGTTTGTGTTCCTTTCTCTCTTTCTGGTATTCCTGTTACCCATATGCTCACCTTTTGTAGTTGTCCCACAGTACTTGAATATTCTATTCTGTTTCTTTTCTCAGTCTTTTCTCTTTTCCTTTCAGTTTTGGAAATTTCTATTGTCATATCCTCAAGCTCAGAGGTTCTTTCCTCAGCCATGTCTAGTCTACTAATGAGGCCATCAAAGGCATTCTTCATTTCTGTTACAGTATTTTGATCTCTAGCATTTCATTTTTATTCTTTCTTAGAATTTCCATTTCTCTGCTTACATTATCCATCTGTTCTTGCATGCTTTCCACTTGTTCCACTAAAGCCCTAGCATATTAATCATAGTTTTTAAAAATTCCTGGTCTGATTATTCCAACATATCTACCATATCTGACTCTACTTCTGATACTTGTTCAATCTCTTTTAACTGTTTTTTTTTTGCCTTTGAGTATGCCTTGTAATTTTTTCTTGAAAGGCACATATGATGCATTGGGTAAAAGAAATTGTGGTAAATGGGCTTTAGTAATGTACTGGTAAGGTGTGAGGGGAAAAGAAGTCTTCTATAGTCCTATGATTTGATCTCAGTCTTTTGGTGAGCCTGTGCTCCTGGAATGGGAACTTCACCAGTGCTTCTCAGTTTTGTTTTGTTTTTCCACCCTTTAGGTGGGACCAAATGGCTAGAGGAGGCTAGAGTTGGGTACTTCCCTTCTTCCAGGTCAGTTAGGCTTGGATAAAACCCCAGTAGGTTAGACTCTGATAAAATAGTTTCTCCTGAGTTCAGGCCTTGTTAAGAACAGAATGCTATGGCATATTTTTAAATGGTTCTTTTTCCCCTCCCCTTGCTGGAAGCATGAGGGTATTTTCTTTGATATTCACTGTGAGACCCTGGTAGAGCAACTAGAGGTAAAACTCACAAAAGTGTGCGGACCCCCAAGACTGGGTCCCCCTGGGTCTCAGACGTGTCCATACTGAGCCTCCAGCAATTCATCAGTTACAGTTCAGGTTTTCCTACCCCAGTACTGGTTGCTCTGAAGGTTTCTGCTCTTGGGTTTCTGCTCTGGCAAGTTAATGAATCTCTGTATTTGCCTCTTTTCCTCTCCAGTTTTGGGGGCAGCAGTTTTCCTTGTGACCTCGCTTATCTGATAATCTAAGAAGAGTTGTTGATTTTTCAATTTGTTCATCTTTTTATTTGTTGTTAGGCTGTAGTGACAACTTCTAAGCTCATTACACACTGGACCAGAAGCTGGAAGTCCCCAACATTATCCTTTTTGAAACTCAAATTATCCCATCCTTGGCCAGTAAGAGGGAACCTCTTCAAGTTGGCTCCCAAGTCCTTTTGACGTGACTCTAGTAATATTTAATAGATTCCTGCTACCTCATATATTCCAAGCTCATTTTTAAATTTCCTGCCCCAGACCTGGAATCAGCCATTTCCTCAAAATGCCTTGTTTCTTTTAGTGGGAAATGGAATTTTAAGACTGTAATCTGGCTGCTAGGGGTGTGCTTTGTTATTGGGTTGGTCATTGTTTCTAGGCCTCTATGCCTCAGAAGTTTCTGCTGATACTTCCATTCAAATTCAGGACTACAGGTTTTTTGTTTTTGTGTGTTTTTATATTTTTTACATTACATCTTTATTATATTTGTATTTTCATTATTCTATACCAAGAATCTGGCTTCTTAAGAACACATGGAATAATAGAATTAGGAAATTTCATAATTACTCATTTACCTTATTCAACATTGTGCACATGCAGTGTCAGAATGCTAATACTAACACTACAATTATAATTACTGAAAACAGTTTTTAAAAATACTTTTTGACATATGTGTTCTCTATTCCTGCCCAATCCCATTTTTTTGAAGTTGTACCATATCTATACTGCCTGGACATATAGCCATTATATACTATACTCTCTGTCTTTTAACTCTCATTTAGTCTTAGTTCTACAAGTAACCATCAGTCCTTATGCTGATATCTTTCTAGTCATTTTGGTTGTCTGAGGCTTGCTGTCTAGTATATTTTTCAGGAAAGACTCAGTGGGGAATATATTCCCTTAGTTATTGAATATAACATTTGGTTTGCTTCAAACTTGAAAATCAGTGTGCTGATACATAAAATCCTAGACTTATATTTTCCTTCCTCAAGTATCTCAAATATGGTATTCCATTTTCTTCTGGCATAAAGCATTGCTATCAAAATTCTGAAGACAATTTAGATTTCTTTCCCTTATAAGTCAATTTCTTTTTCTTTTTCTTTCAAGTCCAGTAATTTTAATAGATATATTTTGGTGTTGGTCACTCTGGGTTGATATTCTCAGATATGCAGTGTGCTCCTTCAATATCTACTTTCAATTTTTTTAATGGTAGGAAAGTTTTCTTGAATTATAGTTTTTAGTATTTCTTCTATTCCTTTGCTTAGATTTTCTCTTTCCATATGTTGGATCCCTATTATCCATATGTTGGCGTTTTTTTGGCCTATCTTCAATATTTGTTACTTTATGGTTAAATTCTTTTTAACTCTTCCTTCATTTCTTTTTGATTTAAATTATTTTCTTTTCCTTTTTTATATTTAATTCTTTCCTAGATTCTGGCACTTAATTTCTGAGTTTTTCTAATTCTGATTTATCTTCTTACATGTTTTATATAATTTTCTTAAATATATTTAATATTTATTATATATTTGTTAAATATATTTAATATGTACTTATATTTATTAAATATATAATATAGGTTTATGCTATATTTTACATAATATAATAATTCTATCATATAAATATATAATATATGTATTTTATAATACATATATTCTGTGCATATTTATTAAATATATATGTATTAATATATATAATGTATTAATATATATTTAATATATAATATTATAATATATTAAATGTATATGTATTTTTTTTCTCTTTCCTCCCCTTTTTGGAATTTCTGTTGTTGTTATCTTATGGTCTGAGCCTCTACTTTTCTTACCTCACCCCTCCTATTTCTATCTCATTTTTTGTATGTTCTTCTTATTGGGAGATTTCCTTGACTTTAGGTTTATTTAAATTTTACATTTCTGTTGTTATGTTTTTTACATCCAAGAACTTTTGTTCCCTTATTGATCTTTTGTATTAAGTACCCTCTTGTTATTTCATGGGTATTTTCTTATTTTTCTGAGGAATACATATATTTTTTCTCGTGCTTCCTGAATTGTCTCCTTTCCTCCAAGTTTCCTTTTTCTGTCTTTTGAGGGGTTTTTTGTTTTTTTGATATCTGTCTTTCATTTTAGAACGTGCCTTTCTCACCTTTTTGTGATCCTTGGCCATGCACACATATATAAGAGTGAGGCACTAAAGTGCTAATTGACACTCTAGGTGTCTATGTGTGTACATAGAGAGAGTAATTGATGACTGGTTTGCTTGTTGAATTGCTGAGAAAAGATCCAGCTGATTTGAGGGGAACTCTCAAATATCAAGATTTGTAGTTTAGGGGGTGGGGGGTGTGGTCAGTCTCCCAGGGCAAGAAATTCTCCAATCTCCTGCCTAGTGGGATATAAGAATGGCTGTCAGCATCTTGGCAACTGAGTGGAAAAGAGTACTTGGAGTTCCACTGTTCAGGACATAGACTTTCACTTAGTTCCTCTGTTTTTAGTGAGGTACTTCACCATCTGACCTCACCCACATCAAGGATCCCAGAGTCTAAAACCTCTCTGATTCAGCCTCTCCAGAGAATAAACCTCCATCTAGTCTTCCACTGGGATGTGCATAGGCAAGGATAGCAGGCAATCTTGGAACTTTTCTTTATAAAAACTTTCTTTCAATCCTTTGGTTTTCGGATCCACCCCATCAGGTACCTCCAATTTCTTTCTGGAGTACAGCATGTGTGATGGTTTGCTTCTTGTTGTTACCTCCCAAAAAACAGTAGTGTTTCTGCTTTCTCCTCTCTACTAAGTCAATTATCATCACCTAACCACCTTCCATCTTCCAAAATGTTGTTGACATCTCTCATTTGCTGTGGTCTCCTCACTTGCTCTCTTTTTCCTAGTGGATTTGTATTTTTTTATCCTCCCACCCCCAACTTTAACACTTTAGTGAGATTTTGTAAGAGAACAGAGATAAATAGATGTGATTAATTCATTAGGCTACCCAGAAGTCTATTTATTTTTCATGTATTATCACTTTAAAAAGTTATGGCTAAGGGACCAAAAAAGCTGTAAATTGTAGGATCTCTTTCAACTGTTAAGTAGGTCTAATAGCTGTGATCTTCATAAACTCTTCCTGGAGACAAAATTGAAAATGATTTATGGGTCTGACATAATATCAGTATTCTCCTATTTTTATGTACAAACATAAATTAATGGGTACTTATTTGCTTTACAAACGGATTTACTATGGAAAATAGTTAACTCCCCTAGGATATTTAAAGTAAAATTTTATGTACAAAAACTCAACTTATAGCTTATATGAACATAATCATTATATATAATATAGAGTACTCTTATCTTTCTGCTAGCCAAGTCACTCAGTATATTCTTTAATTTGGAAGCTGGAGTTTCATAAACGGCACAAACATTTAACTCACATTATTATAGCCTCAAAAAGAAGTGGAAACTGCAAAGAAGAGGAGGATAAGCAGAAAGAAAACAGGCTTTAAGAATGATTGGACAACAAATAGAGACAAAGTAGGATGCCAGCCACAGGTGAGAAAAGCCATCCAAGTACCTGGGGAAAGGTATTGCTAACGTAATGTAAAAAAAAATGAAGGGCTTGAGGGCAGGCAGGTGCAGGATTGGATGTCAACTGCTGCAGACATGAATCTAGTACCATGGTTATAATCAAGGGTGTGACTGTTATTGAACAAAGAGTTTCCAAGTTACAAGATGTGCTGAGTTTGAATAACGGGTTGTGCATCACGAGTGTCCTAAATTAAAGAAATAATGGCAATGAGAGATGACCTAGAGAATTTAAGAGAAAAGAAAGTAATCAAAGTAGGCTCAATGAGGATCAGAAGGAAAGAATCCAGTGGAATACTTCCAAGTTGATTTCAGAATTTCAAAAACATTTATATTCCAAAAGGGGGCAAAAAGGTGTGTGGAGTCATTAACAAGGAAGTAGGACTTGTGATGGCATCAGGGAAAAAACAAACAAAAACAGAACGATAAGGTCCCCATAATAACGTTAATATAATAACTAATATTTATTCAGCATTTACTCCATGACAAGCACAATACTAAATATAGCATTACCATATTTAGTCTTCACAACAACAGTGTGAAGCAGAAACTATTTCCTACCATTTACAGATGAGGAAACTGAGGTTTTATGACTAAATAACTTACTCAAGGTCACACAAACTAGGTCTGTCTCATTCTGGAGTTGGAGCATGTGTTTCTACCAAATTCATAGTATCAGTAATAACAGCGACTTAATAAATATCACTTATGTGTCAGGCATTTTATATACTTAATCTTTATTTCTCACTACAACCTTGTGAAGTCGATTTAAATAATACCTAGGTATTAATAAGGTATCATTACCGTATTAAATATTAACAGCATTACGACAATCCTGTGAGGAAGCTATACAGGTATTTATAGGATATTACCTTATTAATTATTAACAATATCTTGATGGAGAGTTACATTCAAAAGTATGAAAAGCTGATGTTGAATTCCCTCACAAGCAAACCATCTCTAACATCTCTGTTTCTTCTTCTCCTCCTCCTCCTCCTCCTTCTCCTCTTCCTTCTCCATATCCTTCCCCTGTGAGAATGGGCAGTGAGGGAGAGTGGATAGAGTGTGGACATCAAAGCCAGACAGGCCTGGCTCTGACAGACTTGGAATCAGATCTCAACACAGTTGGGAAAACAGCAAATAAAAAGACCTTCTTATCAGGAGCACAACTGATGCTCTAACTCCTTTGTGACCTTCCTTTTAGAGTGCTGTGGATATAGCAGCTTGTTTCTGGGGCAAGGGGGTGAAATCTCAGGCCTCTAACATGTATTAGAGAGGTTAAAAGGGAAAGCATAGAAAGAGGTAGTGTTAGAGAATTAACATAATTCTAAGAAAGATCTAAGTGTTGTTCTTTGCAAATAACAAACCTGAAAACTCAAAAGAATAAGACAGCAACTTCCCATAGGAAATATGAGTTCCTAGAATTATGGAATATGACGGGAAAGACTTCGGTTATTTGGGGGAAAAAAAAAAAGAGATTCTTCTAAGGTTACACAATGTGTCCTCACTGCTTAAGGGATGGCTTGAAATTCTAGTTTGAAAATTATTCAGACTTGTTGCTTTTTCTCTTACCATTGCCTGCTTTGGACCACTTCATTATCCATTTGTGAGATTCTCAATGAGTGGACAAGGAAAAGGAGAGGAGGATGGACTCATGTCCCAATAGAAATTCTGATAAAATATTTGATAAAAGAATATGGAAGGGGTCAGCCCTGTGGCTTAGCGGTTAAGTGCATGCCCTCCGCTACTGGCGGCCTGGGTTCGGATCCCGGGCGTGCACCAGCGCACTACTTCTCTGGCCATGCTGAGGCCGCGTCCCACGTACAGCAACTAGAGGGATATGCAACTATGACATACCTATCTACTGGGGCTTTGGGGAGAAAAAAGGGAGGAGGATTGGCAATAGATGTTAGCTCAGAGCTGGTCTTCCTCAGCAAAAAGAGGAGGATTAGCACGGATGTTAGCTCAGGGCTGATCTTCCTCACAAAAAAAAAAAAAAGAAGAAGAAGACTATGGAAGAGGATGAAATCACTGGTTAAAATTAGTTTTCTAGGTTAGTTGAATGATTCAAACCCCAATTGTTAGAAAAACACTTGGAGCCAGGATGGGGATTCTGTTGGTTCATTAGGATGACTTGTTTGATGAGGGTATCAGCTAAACACATCTTAGTTTATAGATTGCCTTGGCCCTGATGGTTTATGATATAAAGATTAGAGCACATGCAGCCATACTCTATAGATAACTGGAACACAGGTAGGATGAGGAGATGAGTACACTTATCCAGGGGAGTCAGACTGGAAAACCCCCTCTTCTACCTTGTCCCTCATGCCATCACACATGCTGTAATCAACATCCCCCAAGACTTTACCCCAAACCTCTAAACCAGAGGAATTCTGAATGAAAAGAAACTTGTCCTTCTAGAATGAAGGCACGGTATTTATCAAGAGTCTTGGTTCTAAAATGATAGCAGTAATAATATTGATAATATAGACAGTCTCTAGTAAGTGTGCTAAAGGTGACAATTCAGGGAAATAGCCCACGCAATCCTTGGAATATCTGTCTAACCTTGAGGAGCAAAGTTCATAGTCAAGTAGTCCTCATCCCAGTTTTGATAAAATGAGTATCTGGCCGACCCAAATTGTGGGGGTGACTTCAGTGTTCAACTCTTTTGATTTCTGGGTCTAGAAAACCCCTAATTTCATCCCTTTATCTAAGCTCATTCCATGATGCTTCCATGGGCAACCTCAATGATGTCATGAAGAGCTGGAAGGTCCACCTAGCCCCATTTTCCATTGGCAGGATGAAGAGAGCCTCTGTTTAGTGGCCTTTACCCTGTGTCAGCCCTGGGCTCATTTTCTCTTCTCCCGTAGTTCCCAGTACATCACAGCTAGATTCACAGCTTACCCCTATACCCAGTCCTAGCTGCTTCTCCTCACACCCAGTTCTGGAGCCCTCCTAACCAGGGCAGGGAATTTGTCTTAGTTTATTCAGGCTATAACAGAGTACCATGGACTGGGTAGCTTATAAATGGCAGAAATTTATTTCTTACAGTTCTGGAGGCTGAGAAATCCAAGATCAGGTGCAAAGATCAGGAAGACCAAGATCAGGTCCAAATTCAGTGTCTGGTGAGAACCTCCTTCCTGATTCATAGACTGCCATCTTCTCGCTGTGCCTTCACATAACAGAAGGGGCAAGGGAGCTCTCTGGGGTCTCTCTTATAAAGGCAGTAATCCCATTCATGAGGGCTCCACCCTTATGATCTAGTCACTTCCCGAAGGTCCCATCTCCTAATACCATCACATTGGGGATTAGAATTTCAACATACGAATTTTGGGAGGATACAACATTCAGTGAGGGCTCCACCCTTATGATCTAGTCACTTCCCGAAGGTCCCATCTCCTAATACCATCACATTGGGGATTAGAATTTCAACATACGAATTTTGGGAGGATACAACATTCAGTCTATAGCTGAGTGCAGTATTTGCAGGCTTAGTCTCTCCCTACAACCTTGTCTCACGGAGCTGAGAAGTAAGTCTACACTGTAAGCCCTGGCGTCTGGGTCCTCAGTTACGGCTGCTGGGTGCCTGTGTAACCTACCCATTGCCCAGAAACCAAAGGAACTAAGGAATGCATGGAAGGTGATTGTGCTGACCTGTGAGGCACCTCTCCTAGCTGCCTGGCCTCCATCACCCCATCCTGAATTTTGATCAGTTATCCTGCCCAGGATCTCAGTGCTGACGCTGAAACCAAAGCTCAGCACAGTTGCTGGAACTACTTGTTCCATGACCAGGGTAATAGTTCTCCAGATGCCAGGTTTTGGCTACAATCTCAATTTCCTCTTGCTGTGCTCCCTGCCTGCCTCCAACCTATCTTCCAGTGCCAAGTTTTCTGACATTGTCGTTTAGGTAACCGGGCCTTGTGGGCTTGTGCCTGCTCTGCCCAGCTTGGCCTCCATCCAAAGCAGTGTGCTGCAGAAAGGGAAGACCCGGAGGTAGATTTCCTGTAAAACTTGCTCAGGATGCTTAAACTTCAGGGCACCTGTGAATGCTGGGAGGGGTAGAGTATTCTAGGTGGGGAGAGAAAGCCAGGTTGTTATCAAGAATATTTGCCGGTAAATTGCCTGCAGTGATCTCAAAAGAAAGGGATGTGAATCTCTAAGTCACCAGTATTTTACTATGATTTCTTTACTCATTCTAAATGAATATTTACTTCCATACCTAATTTTGTAATTTGTCTTATTTTTCTACAAGAGGGACCTCCAAATTTTATAAGCTTCAAGTCCCATAAAACCTAGATCTGCCTTTGGGAAGACCCAGGCCCAAACCCCATCTCCAGGGACTACAATTCCATTAATCTGGAGTGGTAGATCTCAGCTGAGGTCAATTTTTCCCCCTAGTGGAAATGTAGCAATGTCTGGAGACTCTCAGTTATCACAACTATGAGGACGTCATAGACAGAGTTATCTCAGCTGACAGGGGAGCTTTGCTATTGGCTTCTAATGGGTAAAGGCCGGGAATGCTGCTAAACATCTAACAATGCACAGGACAGCCCCAAGCAACAAAGAATTATCTGACCCAAAATGTCAATAGTGTCACAGATGAGAAGTCCTGATCTAGGACAGGGCTCTGAACATCAGCATTTTTCAAAATCTTCCCAATTAGTTTGACTATACAGACAGCGTTGAGAACAACAGTTCTACAGATATTAATAGCTAACCTTTGCTCCTAAGCACTTACTATGTGCCAGTCACTGTTCTAAATGAATTAACTCAGTCTTTGGAATAAGCTTATGAGATAAGTACTATTATTATTCCCATTTTACAGATGAGGAAACTGAGTTACAAAATATTAAGAAACGTGTCCTGGGATTTGATCCCAGATAGCTGGGCTCCAAAGCCTGAGCTGTTAATCGGTATTGCATACCCGAACTTCCTTGACTGACTTACTTCATCCAGCTAGATCTCTATGGGAGAAGGGAGGGAGAGTCCCTGAAGGCTCCCCTACCCACAATTCTGTCCTCATCACCTGGAAATGAAAATGAGCAAAGGACTCAAAGTAGGTAGAGCTGAGATGGGGGGAGAAGTATAGAACCACTTTGAACTGTGTGCCAAAGGATAGTCCCCTAGTTGAGGGTATGGGTATTTGTTCCAGTTTCTCAGATATGTCTATGTCTAGTTCAATTTGCTGCCTGTAATTTCTTGAAATGAAAATTTTATCCAGAAATGGTAGACTCATGTTTGGGTAAGAGGTCTAAAAAAAAAGTGCCTTGGCCCATTAGACTGTAAATAAGTAGCAGTAATTGTTGCTACCATCACCATCTCTAGAGCAGTAATGGGCCGTGTGGCAATGTACCTTTTACAGATGGCTGTCTTTAATGGAAAACCATGCCAAGCAGCTGTCAGAAATGCTGACTACCAGACTGGGGAAGGTACTGCCAAATGGGAGGAATGCAGACAAGTTCTGTGGCAAAATGGTAGAAATATATAACCTGAAATGACTTTCTCTTTATTCACTGTTATAAAATGCTCAAGCAGAAAGTACCAGCACATTTGGACCTCTTGGTTCAGTTTCACAAAACCAAGATGAAGAAGACAGTTTGTGCCTTCAGGGTGGGGATGTGGTGGGGGTAAGACAAAGACGCAAGTATTTCTACAATAAAATAGGCCGTGAAAAGAGGTACGATGAAGGGCTATGCCAAGCTTGGAAGAGAGCCCCCAGCTGCACACGAGAACCACAGCTATGGCCGACTCTTTGTTGTCAGCCTCGTGAGACCCTGAGCAGAGCATCCAGTTGCGTCATGCTTGGACTTCTGATTTACAGAAACTGTGAGATAATAAAGTTGTGTTGTTTTGAATTGCTAAATTTGTGGTAATTTTTTTACACAACAATAGATAATGAATACAATGAATTACATTGGTTGATTTTTTAATGCTAAACCAACCTGACAATTCCTGGGATAAACTCTATTTGGTCATGATGTATTACCCTTTTATATGTTGTTGGATTTGATTTGCTCAAATTTTGGTCAGAATTGTTTATATACATTCATGAGGGACACGGCTTAAAGTGAAAGTGAGAAGAAATTTGAAGGAGAAAGTATGGAAGTAAGGTGAAAAAGGAAGATGTTACAGATGAGCAAACAATGGAAGTAGAGGTGGGAAAATGTCAGAATAGGTTTGGAGAACAATCCAGAGTTTAATTTGGCTGGATAACCATACATAGGAAGTCAAGTGGTGGGGAATGCAACTGGAAAACTAGGGAGTAGAATGCGTCCTTCATGTGGGAGATGAAATAAAGAGCCACTGAAAGTTGTCGAGGGCCATAACCAGATGAGCAAGCCAGAAGTAGCGTGTAGTTTGAAGTACACCAAGCAGAACCTGGAGGACAGCAGGGAATTTCTTGCAGTTGTCTGATTAGAGGTCACTAGAGCCTGAACCTGGACATGGTAAGGGAGAGCAGAGGGAGCAAGAAATGGAGGAGGAGATCTAGCCCTTGGGACTCAGCCTAGATATTAGGTGAGCTCTATTCTCTTTGGATACCTGAAAAACATCAACATGACTTTTTCCATCATGGTGATTGGAACCGACCACTGAAGGCAAATCTGAGAACTATTGATCAGCTGTAGGCCCAGCTCCCTGTGTTCCTGCTGGGTCCAGGCCTGGCTGATTGGCCCCAGAGAGTACACAGTTATTAACGATGGCCCTGGAGGCCCAACGCAGAAGGACTCCAAGAAACTGGTTTGGGTCTGCTGTCCACTCTGGGATGGAAGGTGGTTTAGCTTAATAGATGTAACAGGGGAAAGGGGACAGGGGAGCTCAGGCAGTAGGACTATGCTCTCTCAGTAAGGGCTTGAAGCATCTCTCCTAGGTTTGTGGTCCCAACACAGGATCAGAAGCAGAGGCTGACAGGAAGGACTTCCCTGGAGGGAGCACTCACCAGGCCTGGAGCCTATCCTTCCTCAGAGGTTAGAAGGGAATGGAACAGGCTTGAGGGGATGTAGCATGTTGGATATTTATTCTTGATTCTTTTCTGCATGCAAAGGAGAGACCCTATGTTTGTGAGTACATTGTGCCGTCACCCCACAATGTTCTCCAGGGAGCTGCCTCTAAATTCATTCTTTCTCCAAGAGGAGAGCTTTCGCTTTCACAGCAGAGGCAGTTTCCAATAATGAAATGCCGGCATTAGCTGGGAGGGGATTAGTACATAGCTTACGTGACCATCTCGTTAGAGGCACAGAAAGCCTAGGGAGGGATAAAACCACTGGCTGGGATGGACTAAGAAGGAGAGGTCAGAACACATTTGAGAAGCTGAGCCAAAGAAGTGAGGATGGGCAGGGTGAGGGCACTGGGGGGACACTGGCCACAAGATGAGATTCTAATTCACAATTTTGCTCAGAGCTCACTCTGTAGCTCTACGTAATGCTCCTTGACATTCCCTTCTATGGAGGTTTTCATAATGTCCACTAATTCTTGGATCTGCCTCCCTTCAGTTTGTGAAGGGAGCTTGATTCTCCTCCCCTTGATCATGGGCTGGACTTAGTGACCACTTCTCATGGACTGAATATGGCAGAAGTCACTCTGTCACTTCTGAGACTAAGTCATAAGAGACATTGTGGCTTTCCTCTTGGTCACTCTCTAGGGGATCACTTGCTCCAGGGAAGCCAGGTGCCATGTCGTGAGGAGAGGTCTGTGTGGCTTGGAACTGAGACCTCTGGCCAACAGCTGTGTAAGTTGAGCCATCTTAGAAATGGATCCTCCAGCTCCAGTCAAAATGAGTGCAGCCCCTGTCACCATCCTGGCTGCAGCCTCATGAAAGACCCTGAGCACAACCATCCTGTTAGCTGCTCTCGAATTCCTGACCTAAAGAACTTGAAATAATACATGTTTATTGTTTTAAGCCACTAAATTTTATGGTAATTTGTTATGCAGCAATAGATTATTATACCTTCCAATAGGTCTCAATTCAGCTGTTTCAGGTCAATACAATTCAGCGGCTCTCCCCATGGAAGGGTCCAGCAATAAAGATTATTAAGTAAGACCAATGTCTGTATCTTATAGGTAGGAAAATGAGGCCCTATCTGGAATAGGACTGAAGTGCTTTGCTTTATTTGTTTAATTTTGCCTACATGAAGTAATGCTTTTGAACCTTGGCATAGAACAGCATGTGTTGGAGTATACAAATTTACACAAAGCACTGGGAAGGAAACCATTATTCAGCTTTTAAATAGCAGCTTTTTGCCTTGCCTATGATGGAGAATTTCAAGGGATGTAACTGAGCAGAATTATAAAACTGGAAGGGGACCTGTTGCTATTTGGGGAGTAAATCCATGGAAAAGCTGTTTCCTTTATTTATTTATTTATTTATTTGGTGAAGAAGATTAACCCTGAGCTAACATCTGTTGCCAATCCTCCTCTTTTTGCTGAGGAAGCTTGGCCCGGGGCTAACATCCCTGCCCATCTTCCTCTACTTTATATGTGGGACGCCGCCACAGCATGGCTTGATGAGCGGAGCATAGGTCCATGCACATGATCCAAACCTGTGAACCCTGGGCCACTGGAGTGGAGCACGCGAGCTTAACCACTACACCGCCAGGCCAGCCCCCAAAGCTGTTTCTTTTAGTCTGGAGGCATCTCAAACAGAAAAATAAATCTCAAAACTGATAAAAATACCCATTGCCTTGCCAGAGAGTAGAGCATCTTACACTTTCTCCATCCACTCTGATCTTGGAAAGGTGGTTCTAGGTTCACTCGTCTTAACACCCCTACTTGAAAAAGGGGTGAATGACCTGGCTTGATAGGAACAAAAAATTTTGAAAATGGGAGGTCCTGTCTTAGCAAAGTGCAGTTTGGACTCAGAATTCTGGGGTGACCTTGGGTTGTTTTGTTCCTGGACCAAATAGGGTCCAGTCCTGGCCCCAAATAGGGTCAGTCAGGTAAGCCAGTCCATCAGCAGAGCAGTTGGTGAACATATCAGAGAGGTCTAGTGGGCCTGATAACCAGTCTTATGAAGGGCTTCCTGACCCTGAGGAGATTGTTAGATGTTGGAGCTAGAAGTGATTGATAATTGGGACTGCAACTCTGGAAGTGCTGGGGAAGGAGATGATTGCAGTTATCTCAACTCCTCTCATCTGCTCCATTCTCCTTCCCCGTCAGGTGGGAATGTGTGATTCCATCACTTTAGCTCTTCTCCAGGCAGGGGTGGGGGCTTGCACACACCTGGGGACCTCACCTTCCTCAGGAAGCTTTCCTTTTTCCCCATCAGATGCAGTCCCTCCACCTTCCGAATGCTCATTCTACTACATCTGTACCTTCATTATAGCACCAGGATGTCATATCACACGTCGTATTATTGTGTTATACTCTCTCATGGTGGAGCTGTGTTGTGCCACCCAGATCCCACCTTCAAGACCAAGGTACAAATTCCTCCAACTTCTGCGGATGTTACCTGCTGAAAGCTGGTAGCTCAGTCCCTCCCCAGGAATTTCCCTGCACAGAAGGGAGCTGTCTTGTCCAAGGTTACTCTCCCTCCCAGGGAGGAAGCCTGCACCCAATGACATTCAATAAAGAGGACAAAGACACATCTCCTTTGCCTCAATTTGGGACATCGCTAAAGGGCCATCTCAGCTTCAGAGCTCCCTGTGGGATGGGCTGAGGCTTTTCTTGCATTACAGTTCAACCCCGCTCTGCCCAATCCTGGTTTTCTCAGTCCCACACAGATGTTGTTCTTGAGAACACTCCCCAATAAACTTGCTCCCAAATCTCCATCTCAGACCCAGGGGACCTGACCTACAACACCCCCACGAGACTGGAAGCTTATTAAGGACTAGCTGTTGCATTCTGTGTATCTACCTTCCCCTTCTGTCCTGCTCCATCTCCCCAGTACTCAGCACAGTGCTGAATAGAGTAAACCCTCAACGGGGTGGTTTCCGATGGATGGGGAAACAGATGATGTCTTGGACAAAGATCAGAGAAGGACTGTCTATTCTCCTTCTCCCTTTACATCCAAAGTAAACATCGAATATCTTCTTGTCCCTAATACGCTAAATATTTACCAAATTTACAGAGAATACAAAATACATGTGGTCTAGGGAATTACTTGTAGGAAGTGTTTCCCAGGGAAATGCACTTTTGTTTTTTTGCTGAGGAAGATTTGCCCTCAGCTAACATCTGTTGCCAATCTTCCTCTATTTTCTATGTGAGCTGCCACCACAGCATGGCCACTGTCGTGTGGTGTAGGTTTGCACCCAGGAACCCAACCCGGGTTCGGCTCCAAAGTGGAGGGTGCCAAACTTAACTACTAGGGCACCAGGGCTGGCCCCAAATTCGCTTTTTAAAGCCTGGAGAATGTTTGTTTATATTTAAAATGAGGAAGTATAGCCCAGGCTCACTTTAATCTTTCTGCTTCAGGTGAGCAGGTCTCGGGGGAGTTAAGAGAGGCACCATATAAATCTGTTTTGTCTCAGGCACCCTGGTAAAATTTTCACTGTTGATGAAGAAAGTCAACAACCCATTCCAGTGACTCTGCCAGCATTCTAGAAAGATCTGCTTAACTAAAATCTTCCCTTTAGCCCAATGATAATTTTGGCTAAGTGATTATCAGTGGCAGTGCCTGTGGCCTAATTGGGCTATATTTTCTGCTCTAATGGGTCCCAGTCAATGTTCCCAGCAAGAAGTTGTGAAGCTTTGGTCCCAGGTCCCCAGGTGGATTGGTATTTTACTCCTCTAATGGCCTGCTGCTCTGCTTGATTAACCGTGTGATCCCCCGTTACAGCTGCCATTCCAAACCCCCGGGGGGGTGCCAGAGGCCTCTTGTTTGAACTGGATTACAGGTTACACAGATCCAGGAGGTTAAGGTTCTTAGTTGGACTGATTGTTAACATTGATTTTTGTATCCTCAGGATTTAGCACAGTTTGGCTCAAAAATGTTTGAAAGAATGAATGAACAGACAAAAGGATGACTATTGCTCCCCAGAATTGCAAAACCCCAAAGATGGGTTAGTCTGTCAATTATGATGCCTTTCCTCATTCTTTGCAGACAAGAAGCAATCAGCCTGAGATCCTTAATTCTTCACTCAAAGCACAATGACCTTTACAGATTTTCTTTCCTGTACTTTTTCCTTTTTATTTATTTATTTGTTTGTTTGTGAGGAGATCAGCCCTGTGCTAACATCTGCCAATCCTCCTCTTTTTTTGCTGAGGAAGACTGGCCCTGAGCTAACATCCGTGCCCATCTTCCTCCACTTTATATGGGAGGCCACCACAGCATGGCTTGCCAAGCAGTGCGTCTGTGCACGCCCAGGATCCGAACCAGTGAACCCCGGGGCGTCGCAGCAGAGCGCATGCACTTAACCGCTTGCGCCACCGGGCCGGCCCCTACTTTTTCATTTTTAAATGCAAACAGCAACCCCTGTGCTTCACAGGGGCAAGGGATTCTTACCCTGAATCACTCTATTATGTTTGAGCCCAACATTGGCACTACTTCCTTGTCACACAGGGCCCTCCCATTCCCTGATGCGCCCTGCCTCCACCTCTGGGGTTTAATTCCCATCAAAGACCTCCCGGGAAAGTCTGGTATCTTCATCCGCAGGCCAGGCACTCTTAGCCAGGCTCAGCTGGCAAAGGCCCCTCAGTTCTCCCTTTCCTAACCAAAGTTTCTAGGTGGACAACCCCCTCTCCCCATCCCAGTCCCAGGGGAACTTGTTCTGTATTCACTTATGTTAATATATTAATCAGACGAGACTGTTTTGTATATCCAGGAGTCTTTCGTTTTTTGATCTTTCAAGTGGCTTTGCATATCTCTGCTCTGATTTATTGATTTTAATTTTATTTCTTTTTTTTCAAATCCATGAGGCCCTCCTCGCAGTTTGCCTCACTGTTCACTTGTGGTTTCTTATGGGGCCCCCAAAACGGCATGTGAGGGTGGCTTTCCTTTTGAGTGCTCAGTACTGTTGACTGGTCCTGGGCACAGCCTAGGCTATAAGGTCAGCACCCCTGGTGAGCCACTTCTTTTTTTTCCTCCCAACTTTATTGAGATATAATTGACATACAACATTGTGTAAGTTTAAGGTGTACAAGGTGATGATTTGGTACACATATATATTATGAAATGATTACCACAATAAGATTAATTGACACATCCATCACCTCACATAATTACCATTTTGTTGTGGTTGTGGTTATGGTAAGAACATTAAAGATTTACTCTCTTAGCAACTTTCAGGTACATAATACAGTATTGTTACCCACAGTCACCATGCTGTACATTAGATCTCCAGAACTTATTCATCATATAACTGGAAGTTTGCACCCTTTGACCAACTTCTCCCCATTTCCCCCAACCCTCGGCCCCTGGCAACCACCATTCTACTCTCTGTTTCTATGAATTTGGCTCTTTCAGATTCCACATATAAGTGAGAACATACAGTATTTGGCTTTCTCTGTCTGATTTAGCATAATACTCTACTGGGATTAATATAGTAGCAGCCCCTGGCTACGCATTCAAAATTACTGTATTTTAAACATCACTGCCTTTCACTCGTACACACTGAATCCCCTTCCTTAATTCACTTTTCTTTATATAACTCTTATCACATTATAACATACTATACATTTTACTTATTTATTTGGATTGTCTGTTTCTTCCCACTAGAAGTAGAGCTTCATGAGGGAGGACTTTCTGTTTTGCTCATTGCTGTCTCCCCAGCACCTAGAACTTTCCCTGGCACATGGCAGGTCCTCAATACACACTCGTTGGATGGATCTTAAATGCATATTTGCATCCTCTCATCGTCATCAGGCTATTGCCTACTAATCGTTTAAGACCTAACAGGCATCTTCTCCCTTAGGAAACCTCCCTAGGCCACTCTCCTCTGGTTTGGAGCTCCTCTTCTATTTTCTTAAATGGGTATTTCCATCTTTGCATTTCCATGACTCCCTCACTGTGGGTCCTTGAAGGTAGGAATCACCAAGACGTATGTATCCTGTATCCCAAAGAGGTGGCTCTGAGCCTGACCCTTGGTGGATGCTCCATACCTGATTGTTGAGTGAACTAGTAATTGGGGAACAAGGGAAGGGCATTGGGAAAAGGTGGATCAGAAATGCCTCACTAGGATAACAGTGCTGGTGAAGATGTGGAGAAAAGGCAACACTTGTGCACTGTTGGTCGGAATGTAAACTGGTACAGCCACTATGGAAAACAGTAGGGCGGGTCTTCAAAAAATTAAATACAGAACTTCTTTTTTTTCTCCTAAAGCCCCAGTAGATAGTTGTATGTCGTAGTTGCACATCCTTCTAGTTGCTGTATGTGGGACGCGGCCTCAGCATGGCCGAGGAAGCAGTGCGTCGGTGCGCGCCTGGGATCTGAACCCGGCCGCCAATAGCGGAGTGCAAGCACTTAACCGCTAAGCCATGGGGCCGGCCCCAGAACTTCTATAAGGTCCAGCAATCCCACTTCTGGGAATACATCCAAAGGAGATGAAATCACTATCTCAAAGAGATATCTGCTCTCCCATGTTCTTTGCAGTATTATGCACAATAGCCAAGACATGGAAATAACCTAAGTGTCCACCTATGGATGAATGGATAAAGAAGATGTGGTGTGTGTATATATACATATATATACAGTGAAATATTATTCAGCCATAAAAAAGAAGGAAATCCCACCATTTTCAACAACATGGATGGACCTGAGGATATTATGCTAAGTGAAACCTCTTTAAAGACTCTATCTCTGGGGGCCAGCCCTGTGGCTTAGCGGTTAAGTGCGTGTGCTCCACTACTGGCGGCCTGGGTTCGGTTCCCGGGTGCCCACCGATGCACCGTTTGTCGGGCCATGAGGAGGCAGCGTGCCACATACAGCAACTAGAAGGATGTGCAACTACAACATACAACTATCTACTGTGCTTTGGGGAAAAATAAAAGAAGGAGGATTGGCGATAGATGTTAGCTCAGGGCTGGTCTTCCTCAGCAAAAAGAGGATTGGCATGGATGTTAGCTCAGGGCTGATCTTCCTCACAAAAAAAAAAAAAAGACTCTATCTCCAAATAAGGTCACATTCACAGGCACTGGGGGTTAGGGCTTCAACATATGCATTGGGCAGGGTGGGGAGGTGGAGAGACACAGTTCAACCCAGAACATTCCCCAAATTACCAAAGTTTAGATTTCACAACAAAGACACACAGAACCTGGTGTTGGCTGAGTCAGTGAGGCTAGAGACACAAGATAGCCTATGGTATACATGAGTCACTCACAATTTATAAACCCACTTACCTACGATAATTTATCCAAGAGTGAAGGGGCTTTACATGAAGGGTTCTATCTGACTCATTGAAAAGCCAAATATTTTGATTTTTAAAAAAGGACACAAAAGATCTAGACTGCATTAGACTTTGATTCCAGGTCAGCCACCTGTTTAACTCTGAGTAACCCTGAAAAGTCCTGTAGGTTCATTTCAAGAATAAGCAAGGCCTGGGCCAGCTACTAAAGCAATAACTGGGAAACTGGACAGAAAGAACAAGAGAGAAAGGATAACTTAGGAGGGATGTGAACCCAAGGAGAAGGAAGGAGAGTGTTGAGGAAACAGGAAAGAAAAAAGAAATCAGGGAGCCACAAACTGTCTCCCATCACCTCAGAAATTACACCTCCTCACTGGAGATTCAAGTAACATATGCAAATATGTTTTGAAAGGTTAAAAGTGGTACACAATTATAAAGTGTTCTAAGGTAGAAATGTTCTAAGGTTCTTAAGATAAAGGTTTCTAAGGTAGAAATACTGAGGCAGTGTACCCTTTGGAGAGTGGTGCTCCTACGTTTTCTGGCAGACTCCTTCCTACTCTTTCCTTCATTTAATTTTTTTAGCCAGAAATAAAATATCATAACTCTTGTGTGAGTCGCCAACATCCATCTTCATTGCTTTGAGGAGGTTGCTTTATTTATTTATTTATTTATTTATTTATTTATTTATTTATTTTTGTGAGAAAGGTTGGCCCTGAGCTAACATCATTGCCAATCTTTCTCTATTTTTCGTATGTGGGACGCCACCACAGCATGGCTTGATGAGTATGAGCAGTGAGTATGTCCTCGCCCAGGATCCGAACCCGTGAACCCCCGGCTGCCAAAGTGGAATGCATGAACTTCACGAACTTAACCACTACACCACTGGGCCACCCCCCATGCTAAGTGAATTATTAAAGGTTAATCTAATTTGGAATTCATAAACCAAAATTAACGAGCTACCAAATTTTATTGAAGATTCTGATTTAATATTCCACCGAGAAGTCTGGCTTCCGGGGAAAGCTCTGATGGAGCCTTGCCCACACTGATGTTCTCTAGACCAGCGCTTTGTCATTAGTCTCCCGTCAGTGTTGCCATGTGTGGGTCAGGGTCTTCAACTGCTGCCGTTCTTGCTTTTAATTATAATTTACTGTTAACTTAGCTTCATCCTTATCAAGTTAGTTGTGATTTGTTTGGTTAATTTTAAAGTGACTACCATTGCATATTTGCTTCGGCTGTATTTTTTTGGCCCTTAATTGTCCAGTAATTATACCTAAAGACAATTATGCATTGCAATTTGAATATGAATCATTTATGCCCTAATTGCTAAAGCACATGTGCACTTAATCCCCCAAAATATACTTTGCAATGGCCCCTCAATGATATCGTTGAATTATTTTTCCATTGGTACCTGAGAAAGGATGGGGATGATTGGCTGTGGGCTATTTTGCCTGGCTTAAAGCCACCTCAAGTAGGAAAAAGAAAAGGTTGAAAACCACTGTTTTAGACTCTAGGAATAAAAACTGAATGCACTGCATGTTTTGCAAATAGCTTGTAAATGGCATGTGCAAACATTTCCCTTGGTAGATGCCTGGGAAATAAATATCCACACTTACCTTTTTCCAAACCCTACACAGCTGCAGGCTCACTATGGTTGCAGCAGGGAGTAATGGAGTCCAGGTGTTCAGTGGCAGAGGAATGGGAGTGGTGTGGGGTTCTCTGGAGCAAAGGTTTCAGGGCAATTGTAAATATAAGTGGCAGAGTCACATACAACACCAACTCTGCAAATAGTGGCCACAGCTCGCAGCATTAAGCTTCTGTTCAGGGTTGTGATAACTGCTGGTTGCACATCAGTAAATGGCCAGTGCCCATGAAAACCCAAAGTGACTTTGGTAAATTGGTCCCTTTGGGGTTTCTTTGGGCATCCAAGCATTCAGGAATCCCCCATAGCTGGGCCTGGGCTTATAATTGTGGTCCCAAATACCCCCTCTTCTGTGGATCCCATGACTTTTATTTGTATTCTGTTATAGCATTGTGTTCTGTCTTGCCTTATAGTGGTTTATAAAGGTCTAATTTCCTCCCAATCTTTGTTTATTTGGGGCAGGACCAGGTTTTGCCTATCTTTAGGAGGCAGCTTGGCAGAGTGCCAGCAGCAGAGCTGGTGGATCAGAGAGACCTGGAGTGACTCTTGGTTCACCAGTGATTGACTAAATAAATGATTTTTGGACAAGTTAATTTTCTGAGCCTTCGCTCAGATTGACTAAGGTTGCTGTGACAATGGAAAGAGTCTATTAAGATTCTCTCTGCTCTAAGTACTGAAAACCCAACTCAAGCTTACACACACACAGAAGTATTGATACACAGAGGTATTATTAGTTTACATTATGACTTAATCCAGAGACTAAAATAGTTTCAGATCTCTCTCTCTCAATTTCTCTCTCATAAATCGATAGGTAGATGGATGGATGGATGGATGAATGGGTAGTTAGAAAGGTAGACAGACAGACAGAGAGAGAGAGAAATATATATCTCAATCTCTCCGCACACACACAATCAACTCCGCTTCTTTCTATGATTGCCCTCATTTTCTCCTACTACAAATGAGATTTCAGACAAGTGATGGCGATAGTTGTAAATAGTTTATTTTATTTAATTTTTGCTTAGCAACTCAGAGGGAAAGAGGACTTCTCTTTCCCTGTGTCAGTATATACAAGCCCAAGGAAGTCTTTGGCTGGCCAGATCTGTGTTGCATGCCCACCTCTGGGAGGGAAAAAGGGTTTTGTGATTGGCAGTCCCACCAGAATCTACTGGTGACGTGGGGAGAGTAAATTCCCCAGAAGAAAGGGCACTTGTAAATGCTGTTATCAAAAATAAGGATTTGAGGGGTGGGGAGCTCAATTTGAGCAAACAAAATAGCAACTGTTCATTTTAATTGATGGGATGTCATATGCAAGGCGACAGTGCCTGGTACTGAAATAGACGTTCAACTGAGCCACCCATTTCTTCTTTCTTTTGGCAGCTCCCAATCCCTTTGTTCTTGGTGCCTCTACCTCCTTCCTTAAATACCCTTGTCCCAGCCACACCCAAAGTCACTTCTGAGGCTGTCGGGGAACTGTAGCCGAAGAGGGCTGAGAGGACCCTGCCCTGCTTGACTCCCTCCAGGAGCAGGAGAGAAAATATGCTTTTGTTCTGGAATAGAAGGAAGGTTCACAGGAACATCAGAAAGCTGTAGTAGAAAAAAAAGGAAAGGGAGCACCAAGAGGCCATTATAAGGCCTATCCTCTTCGTGCTTGAGGAATTACGAGCCGAGGCACAGCAAGTCCCATTAGAATTAGTAGCAGGGTTCAGAGAGGTGCCGATAGACTGACACGCAGAGTTTCTTTTCTCTTTCCCCTTCTCCCTCTCCTCCTGCCTTTTCTCTTCTATGCTGTTTCCACAGTGTCAGAGGACTCCAGGCAATGTTCCTTCCCTTGCCGGAGGCTCAGGACAGGGAGTTCTAGGGTCAAGAGCTGAAGTGTTTAAGCAGGAAGCAGAGAGTGATTGAACTCAGGTCCAGATAAGGCCCAGGAGTGGGAGGCCATCAGGTTTCCATCCAGTAACCTGCTCTGTGAGGCTTTTCTTTGAGTCAGTGGCAGAGAAGACACCTGCAGGGGAGGGCTGTTTATAGACCAGGGCTCCTGAGCGTGGAGCAAGTGTGGCCCTGGCGATGGATTCAGTGCCAGTAGGAACCGTTTCTCCCAGGATTGGGAGAAGTCAACACCTGCACAAGGATTTGTGCTGATTCCTTGTTTGTTTTTTGTTTTTTTCCATTGAAAGCATATTTCAATAAGACTGGAGATGCAGAGAGAAGTAAGTAATAATGGTTTCCTAAGTTCTTGGCTATCTCAGGAGGCTACCTGGTGCAGGAGGTTGAGCACAGGAGAAAGTCAACGATGGGAGTTTAAGGACCCCTTCCATGCATTTGTGATGTACAGGAAAGAACAAGATGTGGAATCAGGAGTTCTGGATTTAAAGCCTGACTCAACTACTCACTCACTGTGTGGTCTTGGACAAGTTACTTAGCTCCTCTGTGCCTCAGTTTCCTTATCGGAAAAAATGAAGACAATCATACCTCACAGGGTTGTTGTCAGGATGAAAGAGCAAATACTGTTAACGTGCCATTCCATCTCTCTGGGTCTACTATCTTCTCCACTAAGCTGCAGAGAATAATTGTTAAGAGCTCAGACTCTGGAATTTAACAGAGCTGGGTTCAAACTTCCTTTTTAAATTACAAATAGAGATATTTATGTATGAAATGGTGAGATGTCTGGTATTTGCTTCAAAATAATGCAGGAAGGGGAGAGCCAGTGGGAGTGTTGCAGAAACAAGATTGGCCATGAGTTGATAACGGTTGAAGCTAAGTGATGAATACAGGGGGTTTATCATACCAATCTGCCTACCTTGTATATGCAGGCAATTCCCACTTTGCAGGTTCTGATATGCATGGATTGCAGTTACCATGGTTTAGTTAAATAACACCAGTCTCCCCACAACGCAGTTCAAATTTCAGTTACCATGGTACATTAACTGTGAGTAATTGCATAAGGTACAAACTTTGCTGTTAGCTCTTAGTGCACAAATCACTGCATAAAAATGCACATCATGATCAGCGATCTATCACATCACTTCTTTCAAAGTCTGTTGGTTGGTTCTTGGTCGCTGCCTTTCTGTTGTGTTCACATGCAGACAGGAAAGCACGTGCTGAGTAGCCTCCTTGTCTCCTAGTAATAAATTCACATGACATTTTACAAAAATGGATCATCAAATGTGAGAATTGGTTAACAGAAATGAAAATGCACCAAAGAAATGAAAAATGATAACATTGAAAGTGAAATTCAAGCTGAACATAGATAGAATTATAGATTATAGATAGATTATAAACAGCTATGAGGATGTCAATATTGTTGCCACTCAAGACTATGAATGCAGCCAGAGGAACTGAGTGAAGGCAAACTCATGGATATAAGTGGTCATGATGAAAACGATGATGATGTCCCAGAGGAAGTAACCCCAGGAAAAATCTTCACATTAAAGGCACTCTGGGAGGTGTTTCATGTTGAAAGCTCAAACGATAGAATTTTGGAAGCTAATCCAAATTTAGAAAGGAGTATGACAATTCACCAAGGCATAGAAAAGATGCTCAGTCTGTATCGCATGTTATGTGATAAGAAGGCAAGCACTGTTCAAACTACTGTTTTGTGTGTGTGTGAGGAAGATTGGCCCTGAGCTAAGGTCTGTTGCCAATCTTCCTCTTTTTGCTTAAGGAAGATTGTCACTGAGCTGACATCTATGCCAATCTTCCTCTATTTTGTATGTGGGACGCTGACACAGCATGGCTTGATGAGCAGTGCATAGGCCCGCATCTGGGATCCGAATCCGTGAACCCCGGTCCGCTGAAGCAGAGCCTGTAAACTTAACCACTATGTCACTGGGCCAGCACTGTTCAAACTATTCTTTCTTTTTTTTTTTCTTTTTTCTGTGAGGAAGATCAGCCCTGAGCTAACATCCACGCTAATCCTCCTCTTTTTGCTGAGGAAGACCGGCTCTGAGCTAACATCTATTGCCAATCCTCCTCCTTTTTTTCCCCAAAAGCCCCAGTAGATAGTTGTATGTCATAGTTGCACATCTTTCTAGTTGCTATATGTGGGTCGCAGCCTCAGCATGGCCGGAGAAGCGGTGCGTCGGTGCGTGCCCGGGATCCGAACCCAGGTCGCCAGTAGCGGAGGGCACACACTTAACCGCTAAGCCACGGGGCTGGCCCCAAACTATTCTTGATAAGTTTTTTATAAAGAAATAAAACACTTTTATTTTCAATGTGTCTAATGTTTCAATTACAGTGTACTAAATAAATACTAGCTTTACTATTTTTTTCATTTCCCTACACATTTACAACTGACAGTAAGAGAATTTTAAATGTTTTGACAAAAATGTTTAAAAGTCACAAAACAATTGTAATTTTTCTCATTGTTTATTAAGATCGCTTTGCATGGTTTCAGCTTGCACGGTGATTTTTACAGTCCTGTGCTATTGTGGAAAGTGAGGACTTTCCATTCTGACATTTTCAATACTGAATAGTTTTTTTCTCATCCCCATTCGACCACTTTCTCATGATAATTATTTAACCTTCCTGTGCCTCAGTTTCCTCATCTGTCAAATGGGGATAATAAGAGCACTCACTTTGCTAGGTTGTTGTGAAGATTTAACTAGTTAATGCCTGTTGAGTACTCAGCAGAGTGAATGACATAAATAAAACATCCAATGAATGTTGGCTGTTATCATATTTACAGATCTGGACCAGACAGAGATAGAAGACACTGAGAGGTCACAGAGTATGTGTTGTAATAATCACCACAGCTACCATAAGATGCTTCACAGCAATTCCTGTTTGCACACTTCCTTAAAATGCTGCCTTGAGTACTACACAGAAGGATTTCAGCACAGCTTTTACTCGAGGAGTCTCCAATTCTGGATAAAGACACACTGATGTAGATCAGTATTTCTCAACTTTTTTTTCATTATTATCCCCCTCCCCAAGGAGCCTTTTTAGACATCTTTTCCCTATTAACTCCCTGATGAAATTTTAATACCATAAATATACTGTATATCTGTTCATGTACTGTATGTATATTTGTATTTTACACATAAAAGGAGTTAAGGCCTCCTCCAACCAATTTTTTGCCCTTTTGGGGGGATATCATTGCTGTTGAGAATGCATGATGTAGATGAAAATGTAGCAGACATGTTGATTGCCAGTTCAATGTCCTTATCGCCAAAGCCCCACATCTCCCCACCACTACCCCACCACCTACCCCTAGCCCACTGCTTTCTCCTTTCTTTTTTTTTTTTAATTTTATTTATTTATTTATCCCCCAAAGCCCCAGTAGATAGTTGTATGTCATAGCTGCACATCCTTCTAGTTGCTGTATGTGGGACACAGCCTCAGCATGGCCAGAGAAGCGGTGCGTCGGTGCGCACCCGTGATCCGAACCCGGGCCGCCAGCAGCGGAGCGCGCGCACTTAACCACTAAGCCACGGGGCCCGCCCTGCTTTCTCCTTTCTAAGAGAACTTTCATTTTTTTTGGTTAATCCACCATCTTCCATGTGGTCATGTACATCATTAAGCCAATTAAGTAACCCTGTCCACTTTGCTAGCGATTTTGTTAGTTATTAGTTAGGAATGGGTATGTGATACAATTCTGGGCAATGAGATGTGAGGGCTGATCCGCCCGTGGCTTTGGGAAAAGGTTCCTTCACTAACAAAAAAGGACACACCAGAAGAGATGGTCTAACGTTTCCCCTTAGATGTTATCAGGTCTAGATGTGTTACCTAAACTCAGACAGTTATCTTTTGTCCATCAGATGAGTTAGCTAAAGGATGTAACTGACATGCTGAAGATACAGAATGGATGGAAATAAACAAGGTTCTTGATGACACAAAGTTACTGAATTAATCAACCCTGGAACTGCCCTACCTTGGGACATACTGTTATATGAGATAATACTTTTCTCTTATCGCTTTGGCTTGCTGAGTCACCTTCCAGTTACTTGTAGCCAAAAGGATCCCAGGTGATGTCAGGGGGAAAAAAGAGCTATGGAGGGAAAAAAAGAGCTATGGACAACAAAACAATTTTGAACAAATATATTAATAAAAAGTCAAGTTATCCACATAATTGAGGATCACTGCATTTTGGAAATAACGACTGGAAACACATTCTTCCATTCCTGAATAACCTCATCTTTGTTCATAGCTCCAGCACCCAGGCTCTGGAGTATGTGGGTTTGAATCCCACTCATCTATCAATCAGATAGATGGCCTTGGTAAGTTACTTTTTTGAGTGTCAGTTTCCTTTTTAGTAAAATTGAGACGGGAATATCTGTACTGGATTGTGAGAATTAAAAGAAATAATACCAATGAAGTGCTTACAACACATCTGGCATATATATTATATTTAACATATAATAAAATAAAAATTAGATATATAAATATATATGTTTAATAAAAGGTAGCTCTTATTATCATCGTTTCTCTTACGCTGATGGCTTCCAACACAACCTCTCCTTCTTTGTCTGGTCCCAAATTTTCTCCAGATATTTTCACTTGGATGTTTCAATGTTACTATAAATTTAACTAATTTCCTGCCTCCTTCCTATGAACTACACTTCCTGTCCTATGCTCTGGATCCAACACCCTTAGCCTAGAATGTAGTTCTACTTCAGTATCTTTCAAAAGTGAATGTCTCACCACCCAGCTCCTTGATCCCTCAGGTGCTGTAAAAGGCCTTCTCCTCTAGTTTCCCATACCACTTCGTATGTCTTCTGTCACTTTTCATTATGAGTAGATTATTCCCGTCTTCCCCTCTAAACAGGAAGCTCCTTGCAGACTGAGATTGTCATAGGAAGATGGCACAACATCCTTTCTGCCATTCCCTGATAGTACTCTAATCTTCACTCAAGTATTTATCCTCTGGCCTATTGGCTTTGGGGAAAGATGACCCCACCCTCCAGCTAAAGAGGTGAGTTTTTATTGCCTCAAGGTAATCTCATGCTGCTTGTGGAGGCAATTGGCATAGGCCTGGGTTTCTGAACCAATCAATGCATGACATTTCATTTGACTTGGGGATTGATTTTGAAAGGAGCATGTGACCCTGTTGGACCAACGAAAAATGAGGTGAACTTGGCTTAGGTGCTTCTGGGAAAGAAGTGTCTTTGCTTTTAAAAGTGAACCTCCATAAAAGCTTTCCTATCTTTTATAAACCCTGGTGTCTAGAAGAGCCATTTGCCGCAATGTGGGAAGCCAACCTGAAGATAAGGCCCATACACAGAGGGGAGATGACCCAGGAGCCACTGAATTAATCCAACCCTGGAGCCTGCTCTACCTCGAACTTCCATTTACATGAGCCAAAAGAATTGCTTACTAAATTGGAGGCTGGTTCTCTGTAACTTGCAACATGAAGAGTCCTGACTAACACAGGGACTCTATTTTCAACTTTGTATCCACCACAGTATCTGTCACATGGTGCACCTTCGATAAATGCTTGTTGAGTTGGGTGAGCCCATGATTCTAGTACAGTTCCCTTCTGGTTCTCTGGATCTTGTCTGCAGAACAGTTTTCTCCACACAAGTCCCTGTTATCTCCTCTCCCCATTTGAGTTTCTGGTAGGAGTAAGTTATTTTCTAAAACTGAAACAGAGCTTCCTGAAGTGACAGGAATGTTTATGTCTATCCAGTCCAGCTCTTTCTTGGAAATTCTTCAATGAACACTGGCAAATCTGAACTCGCTGACTCTCTTTTTTCCAGACTTTGCACTGCCACGTTTTAGATTTCAATTGTAGTTATCATTTCAACATACTTTCATGAAGTCTTAAGCTTATTACTTCCTGGTGTTAACTTTGGAATCACCATAATCTAATCAATAAGCTATCTACAGATCACATTTTAGGGTGGGTTATCATTATTAAATATTCAATCACCAAATATTTGAGTTGCAAAGTCCCATACTATGGAATGATATAATTTCTAAGAAGCTTCCTATTGTTTATTTTCTCCATCTCTGGCTGTGGATTATTAAGAGCTTTATTGGCAGTGAATAATATTTCTTGACTGGAATATCTTATCCTTTGTCTAATTCCTCCTGTCTCGAACATTTATTGTTTTAAATGGTATTCCCCTACCTTAGGGACAGCAAATAGGGCCAGAGATTGGCACTGATCCTAAAGCAGACATCTATAGGCTGCCCAGGACCTAGGAAATGGTCTTGCATGAGAGTATCATCCAACTACATTGCCCTACATTGTGCTTGGCCAACTGATCTCATCTCTCAGAGATTCTGAATGTGAACCATAGATAGGGATGAATATAAACTGAGGAATAGAAAAATTAATCTGAACCACATTAAAATTAAGTACTTCTGTTCATCAAAAGACCAGATAGAGAGTGAAAAGATAAGCCACAAAGTGGGAGAAAATATTTGCAACGTATGTATATGATTAATTGTTACATAAAAGAATTCCTAAAAATCAATATGAAAGAGACAGACAACCTAATAGCGCTAACCAGAAGTTTTTAATAGGCACAAAAGGGAAAATCCAAGTGGCCAATAAATAATATGAAGAGATATTCAGCCTCATTAGTAATTGGGAAATGTGAATTAAATCCCAACAAGACACCTTTATATAGCCACCAGATTGGCAAAATTAAAATATCTGAAAATAATAAATGTAGACAAGGGTATGAAACAAAGGGAATACAGATATACTGCAGGAGGGAGTATAATTGGTACAATTATTTTGAGAGAGTTTGGCATTATTAAGTACCTTACCACCCATCAATTGCACTCCTAAGAATACACTCCAGAGAAATCTGTCCATGTGTATAGCAAGAAATATGTAAAAGAATGTTCATAAGATAATAGCAAAAAAACAGAAACAATCTAAATATTTATAAACAATGGAATAGATAAATAAATTATGGTATATTTTTAGAATGGAGTACTATTGGTCAATGAAAACAAATGACAAATAGCTACACGCAACAACATGGTTAACCCAAGCTGGCTGGAAGTGGTAAAAGACTATGGAAGAGGTATGTCCATTGTCCTTCATGGCGGATGATTTTGCCTTCTGGGAGGTTCTTCTTCATCTATCTTCCTCTCTTGCAACATTTAAAGAGAGCTTTGGATTAAGCCCTCTTTGGAGCTGTACAAATTTTACAGCTGGCTTCCTGCTGGTGCAGATGTTGGGGTCCAAGTGTTGCTTTATGCCTTACACACAAAGGGTTTTTTTTTTTTGACAAGGCTTATAGTTTCTTTGGCAGTCTAATTGACTCAAAACCTGAGAAGGCTTCCGTTAGTTCCATGAGCTAGTCACCATTCCCAAAGTTCTTTTCTGAATATAGTTCTTACAGTTGTTTTGTTTCTTTGCTTCCTTGATCAACAAATGACTCTCTCTCATTTTAATGATGGCTACCTTGAGTCCCCCAGAAACAATAGGCTTCAACGCAAATCCTAGACCCTCAGTTTCATCTTTGCCACAGGCCTGGCTCTTGGTTTGTTTGAGAAGTTTTAATGGGCCTTTGAAAAATGCTTTGAGTAACTATAGTTTTATCTCTTCTTGTTTTGTGTACAGAAGAAATTGACTTTTCTACTTCTGTAAGTGTCCACGCTTCAAGACATTCTCTGCAATCTCACCAATTGCTTGCACTCTGTTATAATATCTTGCTAAAACACAGGAAGGGGTAGCTAGTACACTCTATCAGTGTGTTTTTATGCAACTTCTTCCCCTAGAGCTAGGGTCTTAGTAGGCAAGTGGTCTGTCCTACAAATTATTGTAGTTGACCATCTTGCCAAATGTTTTTGCCTCATCATAACAAGGACACTGGCTTTCCAGTAAACAATATCAATTTTCTTATCTCCTTTATCTTTTCTTATCTCTTATCTCTGCTAAGTCAATGCCACATGTTTTGGGTTTTTGCAACAGCAATACCATACTTTGAGTACCAATTTCTATATTAGTTCGGGTAAGGTTAGGTTGCTCTAACAGAGAGACCCATCAATAATGCCACATTGTAAAGCAGACCGAAGTTTAGTTCTTTCTCAGGTAACAGTACAAGGTGAGCGTTTAGGCAGTAGGTGGCTCTGCTCCACCTGGTCATTCAGAGATCCAAGTTTCTTACACCTTGTTGATCCTCTACCCTCTAGGCCTTGACGTTATCTGCATAGTCAAGGTTGAGTCATTGCCTTGTCTGGGTCCCAGTGTTTGGGAAGAGGGAGGAGACACTTCTGGGTCTTAGGGTGCAGGCCTGAAGGTGGCACACAGCACTTCTCCTCACATTCCTTTGGTGGAAATTTAGCCACTTGGACATATCTAACTTCAAAGAAGGCTGGGAGATATGACCAGGATAAAAGAAAGAAAAAATTTTGGTGGACAATTAGAGTTACATTACCCCCAAATTTTCAATCTGGAGCTTTCAAGTTACTTTGCAACTCCAAGAATAGAATGAGACTCGGGACATTGACCATAAAATCAGAGCTACATGGAAGATCAGAAATACGAGAGGAAATTCTCTTCTCATGTCGATTTTTTGTTAAAAAGCCAAGTAATTTCACAAGCATCTTGCTGGAACAGTGGAGCATTGAGATTTTAAGGAATTTCCAGCAAGCCAGACATAGTAAAAGAAAATTAATTGTATAGGACTCATTATTACTAACTTAAGATATCTAAAATTTCATAGATAAGCTCTTTAATTAAGAAAGAGAAAGAAAGAAAGAAAGAAAGAAAGAAAGAAAGAAAGAAAGAAAGAAAGAAAGAAAGAAAGAAAGAAAGAAAGAAAGAAAGAAAGAAAGAAAGAAAGAAAGAAAGAAAGAAAGAAAGAAAGAAAGAAAGGAGGGAGGGAGGGAGGGAGGGGAGGGAGGGAGGGAGGGAGGGAGGGAGGGAGGGAGGGAGGGAGGGGAGAAAGAAAGAAAGGAAAGAAAGAAGGAAAGAGAGAGAAATAGAGAGAAAGAGAGAGAGAGAAATAGAGAGAAAGAGAGAGAGGAAGGGAGGAAGGGAGGAAGGGAGGAAGGAAGGAAGGAAGGAAGGAAGGGAGGAAGGAAGGAAGGAAGACCTAACATAGTGTCTGGCATAAAGTAGGCACTTAAATGTCAGTATCCCTCACTTGCAGCATATTTTTTCTCTCCAGGGGCTGTCTTGGCTCACCTAAGAAAAGGTGATGGGATCCAGGATAGCAGAGGGAGCTGCTGCAGCCCAGAGAGCCCAGAGAGCCCAGAGACTCAGAGGGCAAAGGCAGGAGCACCAAGATAGCATCCAGGGTTGCCCACTGGGGAGTGGTATCCTGAACACCAAGAGGTGGTGGTGGCCCATATAACACCCAAGAGCCACTTCTCACTCATCAAGACCTTTCCTGGCTGGCAAGCCTCTTCTCACCTCTCTTCTCTAGCCCCGGTAACTGCTCCAATTCCATCTTGTTAGGCCACTATCTCTGCCTTGCAGTGGGAAGGAAACCCAGCCTGTAAGAGCTGTGGCAATCAGGGGCAAAGGCAGGTGTGTATGGCCCTGAGGGGAGTTCACCCATTGCGCCACATGCGCCTGCTACCTTACAGACAAGGAGAGTGGTGAGCTCCGTGTGGCCGCTCAGGTTCTTGTTTGTTTTGTTCAGACAAGTAGGAAAGTGCATAAATGTGATGTGAGAAATTTCCCCAAGTTCAATCAGGACAATTACAGATGCCTCTATTTCTGGATAGTTGAGCAAATTCTTGTCTAGGTGGCCTAAACCAAAGGTCACTCATGTTGAATCTAAAGCCCAGTATTGACCTATGTCCACTGTCAAGAGATGGTAGTCACAAGGAAAGGAGGGAAAAGGACAGGACAATAAAGAAAATTCCATTTGAGAAATTCCCTGTAGAAGAATAAGCACTAGAATTATTATTTTGAGCTCTGTAAAACAAACACGAAACACATGCACACGCAAAACCCCATGAATCAACACCAGTTGTTTGTAAAGCCTTGTGCTAGATATGAGAAAGAGAGGGGGAGGAAGGCCTTTATTTTACAGGCCTTCAGGTGGACAAGGAAAAAACAGGGAAGACAAAATTGTCCTAAAAGAAACATTATTAGTGAAGTAAAACACAGCAGAGTCAATATGTCAAAGTGAACAGAGAGTGAATGAAATGAATCTGGGAAAGAAATGAGTTTGTTTAATGATTCACTTATTCAATCATTCACTCCACAAACATTTATTAAATACCAGCTTGTGCCATCCACTGTGATAGGGGTTAGAGACACAAAAACAAATAGGACACAGACCTCGTCCTCCCAGCTAGAATTGGGAGACAGATGGCTAAGCAAATGCAAGCACGAATATGTCATCAGAGCTATCATAATATCTGTACAAGGTTCAGGGCAATTCCAACCAGGTGGCAAGTCTGGGCAGAGGCCAAGGGGAGGCTTCTGAGAAGGGGTGTCAAGGGGACAGCTCTGATGAGCCAGTGAGCAGCAGCGTGCAGGGAGCAGGTGCAGGGTTTGAGGTGCTGGGGCAGTCACTATAGTCTTAGAAACCTAAGCTCCTAAAGCAACTATTTCTGTGGCATGCCAGTAAAACCTGGAAAGCAACAACTTAATAGGAAAGGTGCATATTCTAGGGAGAAGGTGATGATGGGGAACTATTGAACTGTATGAACTAGTTGGAATGCTGCTGGGCAGCCCCCCGCCCTCATCGGGCAGCTGGTTATCACACTGGTGATGCCTAATTGGCACAGGAACCACCTTGATGAAGCAAAGAGCAAGCTCACCCACCAAACTTCCTTTTAGGAGATGTTATCCTAAAACTGCCACCCTGGAGCAGACAGAAAGCAGCTGGGAGGTCCCCATGGTTGGACTCTGGAGGTAGACAACCTAAGTTGGAAGCATGGCTCTTTATTTAACAGATGGACAAAACACTTGTATTAGTAAGAACTTATTGGTTGCAAGTAATAGACACTCAAGCTAATATAAGTAAAAATGGTCCATTTAACGTAAAGACACAGGGCTGCTCTTAATACTGGAGGGCAAGAAGGCATCCAGGTCTCAGGAAGGACCAGAAGCAGGGAAGTGGGTGGCTGCCCACCAGGAACCACGTGGTGCGCTCTCCCTGTCTCTGCTTCTCCCTGGGCATCTGCTTTCTCTGTCTGTCTGTCTCTCTCCCTCTCTCTGTCTCAGCCACCCACAGTGTCCCTGTTTCCACCTTACAGCTCCCACCTCGTGGAAAGCCTGGATCTCTCTTTGGACATAGTTCCAGATGCCTGGGGGAGGCTATGACTCAGCTGAGGACAGGAGAGCAGGGTTCATGCTGAACAGATGGCTGCTGGAAGCTACCACTGTGGGCAAGGAGCAGTTGTGAGGGTTCTTGTGAGTTAGGCAGGTACCTCAAAGGGGATCAATCATAGTTCTTCATATCTCTGGACCCTGTCCCTGAAGATAACAGTCATTGCTTTATCTGTTTATTCAATAGATTTTATGAGTTAATATATGTAAAGCAGCTACCATAGTTGGTAGGTCCTTAGTAAATGGAGGTGATTATAATTACTATATTAGTCAATAAAGATAGAATGTGATCTATTTTTAGGAAAGCCCAATCCAGGAGACTGGCATGCAGCCTTCTTTCCTCCACCAAAGCTGTTCATATTAACATAAAGACTTGGGGCAAGGCCTCTCTTCCTTTGCCTCAGCCCCCATCTTTCTCATCTCTCATCTCTCAGTTACAACTTAAAGCTCCCACCTCCACATCTCCCCAAGCTTTCTTTGCTATTACAAATCAATCATTTACTCTTTGGGCACCTGTCCCCCCACAGGTACTCATCCATAATGACCATATTTAGGAGTGTCACATTTTATGGTGATTATATGTCTTTCTTCTTTATTAAACTTTAAACCTGTGGGCTGAGAGACCACATCTTCATACCCAGGACATTGCCATGCATCTAGTGTTCACTTGATAATATTTGTTGGTTCACCGTGTTTTCACAGCAAGGGCAATGTCCATTTATAGACTCATAAAAGCAATTTCAAGAACTCATTTATTTCGAGCCACTGTCTTTAGCCAGGATAAGGTTTAAGCTTCCTAAACAAATGACCATGTATTTTATTTCTACTCTCACTTAAGCCGACAGTCATACAACCTGGGATTTGGAAGGGACTTGGTAGGTCTTCTAGGTCAGGCACCTCTCCAAGGCATGCTTTCTGCCCTGAGACATGGGCATCTGGTCTCTGCTTGAATAGGGAGCTTGTTGCCTTCCTAGGAAGCTCACCCCAGCTTTATTCTTTTACGATTTAGAGAGTTCTTCTTTGTACGAAGAATTTCAAATCTGCCCCTGTGTCACTTCCACTAAATGTACCTCATTCTGTAGGACCAGAACTAATGCCTCTTTCCCATGGCAGCCTCCTCGTACATGGAATCAGGGCCCAGTTCACTATATCGTGTCCCCTCTAAGGCTCTTCTCTTCAACCCAAGTGTCCTTAAATCCTTCTCCACAAGAGACAGTTTACAGACTCTTTGTTTCCCCTTCCGCACCCGATATGTCGTTTCCCTTTGTGAATCTTTCTTAGAGCACAGAATCCAGCATTGCGCATAACACTCCAGCGCAGTATGACTGCTGAGGGGAGCGGGATTAGGAACTGTGTTCTAGATCTAGCTACTGTGATTTTATTCATGCTGTGTGGATTTGAGCTAGTTTTTTCTTTCTTTTTTTTTTTTTTTTTGATAGAACTATCACAATTTTGGCTCATATTGGTTTTTAACTCTTCATATATTTTTTCAAAATATGAAAATTACTTTTTCTTATAAATGTAGTATACATTTATTATGAAAATTCAGGGGGAAAAAAGCAAAATATGAAAGGATAAAGAAGAGAATAACAACCATATTGTAACCCTTCCTCTTAAAGTTAACTATTGTTTACATTTTGTTATATATTCTTCCAGATATCATTTTCTATGCATAAACACACACTTTTACAAAAGTGGGATTAAACCTCTATGCTGCTAATTCTTTGCCACTCCTCTCATTGAAAGGTGGGGTCTATTTCCTCTCACCTGTGTCTGGGCTGAGCCTGAGGCTAGTTTTAACCAATTGTGGAACTAACACTGGGTAACTTCCAAGGCTGGGCCTTAAGAGATCTCAGCTTCTGCCTTAATCTCTTGGAAGGTCCTTCTTGGAGCCCAACTACCATGTGAGGAAGCCTAACCAGCCACATGGAGAGGCCCACAAGGAGAACTGAAGCCTGTGTCTGAGAATACCACAGAGCTCCCAGATGGCGGCCAGTATCAACCATCAACTATGTGAATGAGGTCCTTTTGGACCTTTCAATTACCCCAGAGCCCCAGTCAGTACCAAGTGATGCAGAACAATCCACTGAATCATAAGAAGTAATAAATCATCGTTTTAAACAACTAGGTTTTGGGGTAGTTTGTTAAAACAGCAATAGATAACTGAAATAATTACACATAATGTCAGCAAATGTTTATACAGTGCTAGGCATATGTGCTATGTGCTAGGCATGGTTATTAAATTCTTTATACATATGAACTCACACAATCCTCGCAATAACCCTATGAGGTAAGTACTGTGATAATATATTATTGTCCCCATTTTATAGATGAGGAAACTGAGACACAGGGAAATAAGAAACTTGCTCAGGTAAGTATACAGTGAGTCAGTGATGGGGCTGGGATTTGAACCGACGCAGTCTGTTAGGTTCCAGAGTCTGTGCTCTAGACCACCATACCCTACGACTTCTCTGCTGCTTTCTCTTATTTAAGATATCACGAACAACTTTCAGTGTCAATAAATAGCAATCTACAAAATTATACTTAAGGGCCACATGTTGAAATCTTGATTCAATCATCCAAAATATTAGCAATCGCTTCTAGTTTTGGGATTCTCTTCAGTGGATATATATTCTATTAAAGTCTTCAAGTTGTTGATAAAATTTGTTGAATAGAACAGAGCTCAGGAGTGAGCACCCTTGAACCCACTGACATCTCTTTCCAGAGTGACATCACTTAGCAATACTCTTTAAGTACAGATTGTTCAACAATCTGGAATCTGCTTAGTGTTCTATTGTCTTAGCCATTGGTTCCCAAGCACAGGCTGGGAGATAGGCCACATAGAAATCATGTGGGCACTTGTTAAAATACAGGTTCTCAGGCTTTGCCCCCAACTCTCCAGTAATAGAATCTCTGAAAATGAGGCCAAGGAATCTGCATTCTAATGGTCCTCCACATGATTCTGAAGACAGCTAGGTTTGGGAACCATTGATCTAATCTCCATTTCTCCTTCTCCATATTGATAGCTCTGTCAAATCCCATACCAAATTCCACGTACACTAAGTCTGTGAGAATCTTCTGGTC
The DNA here is from genome assembly GCF_020826845.1 of Diceros bicornis minor. NCBI lineage: Eukaryota > Metazoa > Chordata > Mammalia > Perissodactyla > Rhinocerotidae > Diceros > Diceros bicornis. The sequence continues at coordinate 77,638,452 of NC_080743.1, forward strand.
GTCATTTGAGAGATGTCCTGGCTCCACTCTTAACCAGTTATATGAGTTCATCTTTGGACTTTTTCATCCAGGAGATTGGATTAATTATTATAGTGGATGCTGTGGTGTGCCCACACATCCATTTTTCAAGATGGAGTCACTCATTCCCTCAACTGTTGGGAATGTTGGCTGCTGACAGTTTACAGGTGGTCCAAGGTCACAACTCCTCTATGAGTGTAGCCTGTATCCAGTGACTGGTTGATGAGGAAGTATGAAGACCCAGCCCCTAGCCTCAAGCTGAGCCAATCTGAAGAGCAATCCTATGAGGCTGACCTGAGAACTTTGTCACATCTGCTTCAAAGTGCAATTCATCCTTCTGCCCAATTTCTACTCCCTTCACTCACTCATAGGTGTGGATCCCAAGGACACTCCTCAGCAAACTTCCTGCACACAATCTCTATCTCAGTCTGTTTCCTAAGGAACCGATTACCACAATGACCTTTTGCTCCTGATTTCGATTGAATTGACAGCACAGACTCTCCTCTCAGGACTTTTTCGACCATCCTGGGCTCTCTGTGCAGCTTGAAGAGCATTGTCCTCTTCATCATCCTTCCATTCATTCCTCATTCATTGAGCAAACTTTTATTGTACTCCTACTATGTGCCAGGCCCTGAGCTCAGCCTGGGTAATCAGAGACTTGCCCGTGTCCCCAGTAGTGGAAAGAGAGTAAGCACTTAGGAGATGAATGGCTCCTTTGTTCCTTTGTCATTTGTTGACACTGTACCATTACCCAGGCTGTGGGACTAGCCCATCTTCTTGCTCTGAACATGACCCAATGGGCCTTATTATTGCTGGTCATGGTTGGCAAGACCCCTCTTTGTAGGTGCTTTAACCTTCCTGGGACCATTCTTACGGGTTTGTGTCTCTTTGTATTCCCTTCCAGCTCCTGTAGCCAGGCTGGTCAAGGGCCAACATAAATGTTTCATTCATTTAGGACACTATTGTCTATTTCATGCTTACTGGGCTTGGGGTAGTGCAAAATCTATGGGAAAGGATCTTAAGGCCTTCCAGAAGGGTTGGGGCAGAAGTAAGGGATCAGAGTTCAAATTTTCATCCAACAATCCATCTAGGAACTACCTATCTCAGGCAAAATGAATAAATCAGCCACATTTGCTGTTGCCACCCCTCTCTTTTGTCAACTCCAGCCCCTGAGGGCACTCTTCAGCTCTTTCTCTCCACTCCTTTCCATGGATTTGCAGCCTCCTTGTTTTCTCTTCTGCACACTTCCCCCTCCCTTTGCTGTCAATCATTTTCATTTTTCATTATTTTTCACTTGAACGAGACTGAGTCATAATGCACATTTTCCAGGGATCATCACATTTTAAGCTTTTTCTTATACCCTATTGCAACATGAAAGGCTTTGTGCAACGGACAAGGACAAGGCATCTGCAGACATTAAGAAAGCAGAGGGCTCTTTTCAGCCCTTTGCAATCACATCAAGTCCAAGGGCTCTTCATTGAACAGATTTAACAATCTAGCATAAAAGCAGAAACAACCCAATCCCAACACTCTCATTGTATAGATGAGAAACAGTGAGGTTGAGCAGTTTTCCAAAGTCACACAGCAGTAATTGCCGGAGTAGGAAAAGAAGGCACCTTCAGTTGGCAAGGAAAGAGTAGATGGATGGTACATTTTAGGAAGGGCTCTGCCTGTGGGAGGTGCTCATTTCTGGATACTGCCTCAGAGTATTACTTTAATTGATTACTTACAGAAATGGACCTATTCTTTTTTGTCAGGCCTCTTTTACCTGCTATCCCTCCACAGTGGGTCAAGACTAAGCCCTAAGTGCCCTTTTTTACTGGATCAGGAGCAAAAGAATCCAGGCTCTAGTCCACCTGGTTCCATCAGCTACGAGTTTTCTGACCTTAAAAACACCATTTAACTGCCATATCCTTAGTTTTCCAGCCTGGCCTTGCTCCCACAGTTGTGGGGTATCAGCCAGATAAAGCACACAAAATCTCTCTGAAAGATGGAGAGCATTTTGCAGCCTGTGGAGCCATTTTCCATCCTGCCTGTGCACTGGAATCCTCCATGGAGCTTGAAATGGCAGGGGTGGTGGCAGGTTGTTGTGAGGCAGTGCAGGGTCCTGGTGTCTGGGAAGTTTTTTTTAAGCTCCACAGGTGATTTTGATGCACAGCCAAGTGTGGAAACCACTGACAAAGTATAAAAGACAAGCAGGAGAGAGGAGATAAATTACACTGTTGGCTAAAAAGAAGTCTTAGATTATCTACCTGCACATTTTAAACTCTGTTTAGAGTGGATAACTAAGGGCCAACCTAAACAACAATGAAATTGCCTACCTCTTTCAGGGCACGCAAAACCCTAATCTCAGGTGCCTTTCCTTCTCCTAGAAAATATGTATATTACTTCAATGACATTGCTCTTACCTTGCAGTCACACTCTTACCTTTCTGACACACGTGTCAGGAAGCATCTCGACCTGCCTCCATCCTGAAGTCAGAATCCAAGTAACTTCTTTTATTCTTTGACATCTGAGTAATCACGCTGGCCCTGGTGTGTCCTTTCAGGTCCAAGAAAACAATCTGATTAGGTCCTGGGAAATGGATTCATGTAGCCCAAATCTCCATGGGTGATCTATAACGCAGACTGTGAATGTATTCCATGAGGCTATTCCGTCAGAGTCCTCCTTGTCCTTTTTCAAGAACTGAGTGGCCTTGAGCAAGCTGCTCAGTCTCTCCAAGTCTCTGAGATGATTATCACCACCTGATCATCACCCCTTATGAAATATTTCCTCCCTTGTAGCGGTTCTCTTGGGAGTGCCAGTTGAGTGTGATCGGAAACTTGCTGCAGTGGCCATAACATTAAAGAAAATGGGTAAGAATGAGAACAAATTTGAGGAACATTTCATTCAGTCCCTGAGACACCAATGTAGACAGCTGTTACTGCTGTCTGCCCAGCACCTCTTTCCCTTCCTCTGGGGACAGAACTTTCTTCCTTGGGGGAACTGCTCCTTTCTTCCTCCATATGGTTCTGGGCTGCTGATCAAAGGACACTGGCCCATTCCTCTGAGGCCACAGGGATGGGCATGTGACCCTGGCGTAACCGTAATAACATCCTACTCACCTGGCCACAGCAACTGGTATGGGGATTCATCCAAGGACCAAGCCAAAGAAAAAAAAAAAAAATCAGGGTTTTTTTCTAAATAAAGCTGGTGGGGAAAACTAACTTTTCTTTCTGGTCAAGTTTCTATATAACTGTGACACCAGAGCTGCCAAGTGAGAAGGTTGGGATGACGGGGCCACCATCCAGAGATGAGGCTGTGAGAGACAGAGATGGAAACAAGGAAAGAGAGCATGTTTTTATGGTGTCAAGTTCCATCTGACTGTCCTGGCATTATTTGGCAACTATTCTTCTGATTCTTTGAGCTACCCCGAGATTTTTCCCCAAAGCCTCTTTTTTACTTAAGCCAGGTTGTTTTAGAATTTCTGTCACTTGAAACCCAGAGCCTTGAAGGACAGAAACACTCTGACAGCTTTCCTCTCTATCGTATACTTTTTCGAAACTTCAAAAATTTGAGGCTCCGTGTGTCTAAGAACTGAGTGTATTCCAGCATTTCCTCGGTCAGAGTGTTGGATTGTTTGATGGTCACCTTGGCTATGCTGGGGACTATATTTCCCAGCACGCACTTCCCTGAATGATTGGTTAGAGTTGGCCAAAAGTGAGGTTGCATGAGATGTGGGAGGCAGCAGTGAAGCAGCAGCCATCAGGCTCTCTCTGAAGGCTGCTGTTGGCTGGAGCTGGCGAGAGACACAGAAATGCAGCCAGGCTCCTGTGTGTCGCCTCTCTGCTCTGCTCCATGACCACTGGCCCTGCTGACCAACGGTGACCTCATGCCCACCATCACATGCTTTGCTGCAAACTCACAGAGGCAGTAGCTACAAACAGCCAAAGTTCTTTCCAAGATTCTGCACTAGCCCCTTGGTGGCCCCATTCCAATAGCCAGACCTGCCTTGCTTCCTGTAAGTTCTACTTTGTTCACCCGCACCAGGGCTGGTTGGCAACTTTTCTACCATCTTTCAATTCCTCTTTTCAGATCTTTACTCTCCCAGTTCCTCCCACAATTGTGCAAGATCTAATTCTTATAATAACTTTCTTATTCCATAATACTCATAGTGGTTCTGCTGGCATAGTTTAACCCTAATACAAATGGTACTGGGTGAACCCTAACAAAGAAGATTCATGCTTCCTTTCTTTGCTTATGCCCACACCTAGTCCTTCTGTCTCTGTAGCTCTCTTCTCTGTTCACTGCATCTCTTTCATCTTTTCATATCTCTTCCATGTGTTTGTGGGAAGATCTGATGCTGTTCCTGCTCATCTCACCATTGCGCTATTTGCTGTCTCAAGCTACTCTTCTCTCCGACCTCTGCCTCGTTCACTTTCACACTATTTCCTACTCTCCATTCCAATCACAAGAATGGCTGGCTGGTAGCCTGGAGATTTAACACAGACAGGCATCCAGCTAAGGCAAATGCCGGGCCGTCCTGCCCAGTGCCTCCCACTCCTGATTTCCAATCAGGAAATGTCATTAGAGAAGGAAACAAATACACTCAAAGAGAACTTAACGGGCACTGAGTATGGCCTATAGTAGATGCCAAATAAATATTTTTAAATGAATTAACGTACTAAAAACTATTTGAGTTAAAATTATCAAGGAATATTTTAAAAATCAACATGGTATGCTGTTGATTGAATGCTGAGTTCATGAGTATAAAATTTCCACTGAGATGGGATCAAGGTCTCTTCCAGCTCTGTGATAATGGCTCAAAGGCCAGAGCCACTAATCCCAGCCCAGCCATTGCTCAATGTGCGACCTTGGTTGAGTCAGCTGGCCTTTCCAGGCTTTGGCTAGTCTATCTGGATCAATGAAGTAAACAGAGAAAGATTTTAAAATCACGGTATCTCAGGCTTGGAAGCAACCTTAGGGGTTATCCCTAATTCAGGCAGCTGACCCTTGCTTATCTCCATCTAGACTTTCCAGCGTCACTCAACCCTTCCCTCAGCTGGGGCCCTTTGGCCATGTGCCACTGTCCCACCACTGCGGGCAGAGGCTGGGGATGGTGACTCAGGCCTCTGCTGGGACTCTCTCCAAGAGTCGGGACAAGTGTCTAACAGCAGAATTTTCTTCATATGGAATTAGGTACCCTAAATTTTAAAAAGGACACTATTGTCCAGTTTGACATGAGACATGAACAGCAGAGTATAACTAGGTGAGGACTGAGAGAACTTGGAACATGCAAGAAGAAGAATAATTTATTACAAACAAGAATAAAGAGAGTAGCTACCACTATTGGGCATCTAGTACATGCTACACACTTTATATCTGTGTTAACATTCAATCCTCACAGCAACTCTACAACGCAGGTTGTGTCATCTCCAATTTACAAATGAGGGAATTGAGATCCAGTGATCTCCAGTAATGTGCCTCGAGTTGCTCAACTGGTAAGTGGCAGATTTGGGATGCCAGATACTTTGGAGTGACCCTGACTTCTGTTCTCTTTCCATGTATAACCCTATACCTCTATACCCGTCTCTCAGTCATGCTTCATTAAAGAGTCTTTTCCAGTTTTCTGGTAAGAAGGGAATTGGAAGCCAATGCATCATATCATTTTCATTTTTTATGGTTCATGTCACTTTGCTGCTATATGTCATGGACTTCCACCCTAGACTGTGGATTCCTCAAGCAAAGCAACCACGTGTCAGCATGTAGTTCCTACTTAGTGTTTGCTGAGTGAATGACTTAGAATCTGGATACGTGATCCTTATAGTACCTAATATAAGGGTGGCATACCTTATTTGAAAAAGCGACCTGGAAGTCAGACTGTACTGTCATGTCACTTAACAGCGAGTGACTACATGATGCTTTTTACTACCAGAGAGAGGTAAACCAAATGGGATCTGCAATACAATGTAAAATTTGAAGGCGATCACTGGTCACCTCCAACCCTTCTACTTTGCACGTTTTAGTGACTTAAAGAAACACTGATAAGAAAGGCCAGTACACACTTCAGAATTGCAGTGGACACACACTGGGTTATCTGCTCAGCTGTTTTTCTCTGGGTAGAGTTCAACCTCCCCTCACTCCCCTTCCAACACACACGCCATAACCACACTGCTCAGTGGTTCCAGGCAGCCATGTTTATGCTGTGATCTGCCCAGATCAGACTGACCAGATTCTTTCTTCCAGGAATTTGGAATTTGGAATATAGAGACACAAAGAAAGGGGGTTGTCTGGGTAGGCAGGCTCATCAACGGCAGCCCCCTGGAGGGGAAATCCACCATGACCTGCTGCTGCAGACCCAAGATCAGCCCCAGTAATTGCCCTTCCTGGGGCCAGTACAACACAGAAAAATACAACATGGAAATAATTAGACTCTCTATTAAACAACATACAAACACGCACACACAGATGGAATCAGAAAACTTGTTAGTTCTCAGGAATAAATATATAGAATTTGGAAATGAATTAATCTTTTCTCCCTGTTGCTTCCTGAACCTCTGTGAAGTCATCACAGCTTGCATTATTTCCTATTTCAGGCACTTCTAGAAGCCCATGAGCGGGCCTATGGAGGGCAAGAATGTGCCTGATTCACCTTTGTATTTCCCACAGGACTAACCGATCCCTGACCCTCCTCGGGCATTCAATGGACGTTGACGAAGTTGAATTAAATTTGATTGACCGTATTGACAATAGTAGTGAATTTGCATGTTTCTGGGGTAAACAATATTAAAACTCTACTCACATTTAATCACCTGTCCTTCTTTGTGTCCAGGTGTTATGTTACAATTAAGGAAACAGGTAGCCATTAGGTAAGTACATGTGCTTAAAAAAAAAGACGAAAGGGGAAATTCCTGGGGAAAATTTTGGTGCCCTTTCTCTGCCCTCAGCCTTCCTCATCGCCTCATGTCCCCAGCTCTGGGGCCATGCCCTCTCTGGGATCCCACACTAGATGTGGTGAGTTGTGTCCTAAGATGCAGTTAGGAAAGGGTGCAGAGGGCAATGGAGGGACGGCTGCCATTCATGGATACATCACCGAGCAGACTCTTTCCAGGGCCCTGGCTGCCATTCTGAGCTTTAGAACCAACTCTTTGGACACGGACAGTTGAGAGGCTTAGGGAGGAGCCAAGAATGAGCTGGGGTTAGAAATTCAGACATAAGGTGGTGAATGTGGGGGACAACAGCTCGACCCTGAGGAAATATTTTGTAGAGTCCTTTGGTGACTATGGGAGTAACCTCCTGTCTGAAGGGTTTGTTAGTCCACTGCGTTGGTCACCTAATTACCTAAAAACATTCATAAAGAACCAGGTGATGGTCTTGGTGAGATGGAGAAAGGTGCAGAGTCAAGACCGCAGTCCCAGACACTGAGAGCATTAAGGATGTGGAAAACACCCCTGCCCTCCAGTCAGGCATCCCTCGGCCAGTGCCCTCCATTCTTGCCCTCTCCCTGGCCTTGCCCTGGTCAACACTATGGAATGCTGACAGAGATGTGAATGTGGATGCAGCTGAAGATCTTGAACATTCAAACGCCTTCTCTGCTGGAATAATCCCAGAAAGTGGTTGGACAACAGAGAGGACGATGGACCCAGAGAGCTTAAAAAATATTTTTTATAAAACTGTTTTGCTATACTAAATACTGTATACTATATAAATGTAAAAAAAAAAAAATGGGCCTTGCACTTTGGGGGGCTTCCATTCATGTTTCAGGATTTCAGTGATAAGAAAATAGATTCTTGGGGCTGGCCCACTGGTGCAAGCAGTTAAGTGCGCGCGTTCCGCTGCGGCGGCCTGGGGTTCGCCGGTTCGGATCCTGGGCGTGCACCGATGAACCACTTGTCAAGCCATGTTGTGGCGGCATCCCATATAAAGTAGAGGAAGATGGGCATGGATGTTAGCCCAGGGCCGGTCTTCCTCAGCAAAAAAAGAGGAGGATTGGCAGACGTTAGCTCAGGGCTGATCTTTCTCACAAAAAAAAAAAAATATATGAGCTTATACTATACCATACATGTTATTTCATAACCTTATTTTTTTTACTCAAGAATATATCATGAACATATGTCCACGGTAATCAACAGATGTACATCATCATCCATCTTACTAGTTACATAGTATTCTATTCTATGGAGTTAGTATATATTTGTTTGATCAATTCCTATTGTTAAAACTTTACATTGTTTCCAATTTTTGTCATAATAAACCACATTTGATAAAGGTCCTTTTATAATATCTCTTCTCTCTTGTCTCTATCATTGTCTTAGGATAACTTCTTAAAAGTGTAATCTTTACTTGATTTTTGACACAGAGACATTCTTCCGTCTAGAAAAATTGTACCAGTTTATACCCCGCCCCCCAACAGCAGTGGTATCAAAGTCTTTTAAAAATAACTTTAAATTGGTTTCTATTAAATATTAAATACCTGAAGATAATATTTCTAACATATGAAGGACATAAAGACTAATAAAACACCTGTGAATCTACCACCTAGCTTAAGAGCTAGAACATCACGATCTCCTAGAAGCCCCCGCCCTCCAACCCCTCCCTGCAGCCCCCCTCAGAAGAAGAATCCACCTTCCTGAGCTGAGTCTCTATCAGTTCTTGTTTTTCTTTAGTTTTACCACATAAGCTTGCATCCTTTAACAATATAGGACTTCGTTTTGCATGCTTTTCCTTTACATAAATAAAATTGTACTTTGTATGTATTCTTTTATGACTTGCTTTTAAAAAACATTTGTCAGTGAAGTACATCATACATACAAAAAAGTGCATCGGTCATTAAGCGTTCAGCTTGATGAAATTTTCTCAGCATGAACATACCCCCAGATCAAGACACAGAACACTGTTAGCACCCCAGAAGCCCTCCTTGACCCCCTCCCAGTTACTATGTCCCTCCAAGGGGAACCAATATTCTGACTTAAAACATCATAAAATTTGTATAAATGGAATCAGAGTGACTAACTTTAGACACTCAATTTATGTTCCTGCATGCTGCTGCATGTTGCCATAATCATTCGTTGTTATCGCCGTGTAGTGTTCTAGTATATGACTATATTACAATTTATATATCTATTTACCTCTTGATGGATATTTGGGTTTCTTCCAGTGTTTGCTATGACAAACAAGGATATTATAAACATTCTCATATGTGTCTTCTTATGTCCAAATGCTAAGGTTTCTTTAGGAAAAATTAGGAATGAAATGTCAGGGTCATAAAATATAGTTATTGTTAGCTTTACTAGGTAACGTCAGATGTGAACTCACCACTTACCACTAAAAATAAAAATCTTTGCCAATCTAATAGGTAAAAATTTAAATCTCATTGTTTAAAATTGGCATTGCTTTCCTTACATTTATTGCACTATTACGTTTTTTTAAAGATGTTCATTAGCCATTTGTATTTTTTCTTTCGTGGATTTTCTGTATCCTTAATCCATTTTTCTGTTGGTTTCTGTTGTTTTCTGTTGCTAGTATTTTTCTTAATGATTTTTAAAGACTTTTATATATTAAGGACAGTACTTGTTAGTCTGTTATGAATGTTGCAAATATATTCCCTACAATTTGTTTTTTTTTAATTGAGATATAATCGACATACAACATTATATTAGTTTCAGGTGTACAACATAATTCGATATTCGTATACATAGCGAAATGATCACCACAGTAAGTCTAGGTAACATCTATTGCCACACATAATTACAAACTTTTTTTCTTGTGATGAGAACTTTTAAGATTTACTCTATTAGCAACTTTCAAATATGCAATACAGTATTATTAACTATAGTCACCATACTGTACATTACATCCCCAGGACTTATTTATTTTTATCTGGAAGATTGTACCTTTTGACTCCCTTCACCCATTTTACCCATCCCCCACCTCTGGCAATCACCAATCTGTTCTATCTATCTATGAGTTTGGTTTTGTTTTTTTAGATTCCACATATAAATGAGATCATACAGTATTTGTCTTTCTGTCTGACTTATTTCATTTAACATAATGCTTAGCATAATGTTTTTATCTTAGCCACGCTTAAACTTACTTTTCCACTCCAGGATGACCTGCTTGTTAAGGTGGCTTTATTTTTCACAGACACGGTGCATCTGGATAGTTTTCCAAAATTGCTGACCAGAGGTAGCAATGGCTGGGTCAAGGTGTGACGCAGATGTTCTTTCTGCACATTTTAGAAGCAAAAGTGGTGACGAAGTTTCCATTATCTGGAGACCTGTCTTCATCATACAGAGAATGAAGAGTGAACTGAGCTGTGCTAGGGCCAATTCTTCGCTTCTTATGCAAGGAGTGGAAGTAATGGTTGTTTCTCCCCAGAAGCCAGCAAATAGGCTGGGCTTATTACAGCAGGGAGGTTTCACCAAAGTGAGATCACCTGCGGGACGAAACTGCCCGCCAACAACCACCAAATGAACTCTCCAGCAATAGCCTGGCACGGGCTCCCCTCCCACAGGGGTTGTTGATTGCTCCAGCTTTTATAATCCTCAAGCCCTATTCCAAGGAGCTTTTGTGGTTTCAATCAATGTGCTTCTGGGAATAAGTGCCCTTATTATTCCTAGTTCACATTATTTGCCGTGCTCTTATACCACAGTGACATAATACTCTTTGTGCGGCTATACAATCACAGTCCTTTCAGGAATCTCTAAGAGCTTTCTAATTAGGACCTATGACCACACGACAGATGGAGAAACTGAAGCCCAGAGACAGGGATGACAAAGCTTCACCTTGGTCATAAAGGGGCCAAGGCCAGGTCTGACTCCTACTTGGAGGGCCAGGGTCACCTAGGAAGTTTAGCTATTAAATTGAGGACTGAGAACTAGAAATGCCTGGTATTGGTTGGGCAATAATTCTCAGCAGCTAGGCTCCTAGGACCAGAAACTGTATTAAGGCTAAGTCATTTGAAACTGAATTCTGCATTAAGTAATTAAACTTAATCGACTTCCTATGATGTGCCAGGCACCATGCTGGACACCGGGCATGCAAAGATGCACTCCTAATCCTCACTTTGGATGTTCACAGCCTAAATAGAAGAAGAGATAGACATGTAAGCAGAGAGTTGTAAGAAGCTGGGTGCTTTAACAGACAGTAGACGAGAAGGCTGGGGTAGCACCTAGCTCTGCGGGGCTTTTAGGGAAAGCTTCTTGGAGGAGGACTTTCCACCTGGGTAAATCTTCAGAGATGGACTGAGCTTGCTAGGCAGAACTAGGGGGAGAAAAGCATGGCGTGCTGGAGGCCAAGTGCGTACAAAGGCCTGGAGGTGTGAGATGCGCTTCCCAGGGTTCAGGGAACAGTGAGAACGTCAACAGGTCTAAAGTGGCCATGGTTATCCCACTGTTCTTTCTCTCTTCTATTTTTGTAGCCAAAACTCTATTTTTATTCTCAATATCTTTTTATTCTCAATAACTTATTTGGGATGTTAAAAAGACTGAACACTGTTTTTTTTTTGTCTTTGCATTATTGCTTTAACCTTCCACTTCTCCTCAGGGCATTGTGGACGTCTCTGACTAGGGAAAGATCTTGTATCAGGGAGCGCCCCAAAGAAAAGCACAAAGATGAAAATTTCACTGTATTCCAGGAGACACCTGGGGATCTCAGGGAACTCTGTGCAGGAACTCAGCTGGGCCATCTCCTTTTACCATCTGTATAGCAAAAACATGGTCTTGGATGACTGCGAGGTTACCTGTCACAGGTCTGGCACCAGAGGGAGGTCCTGTGGTTCAAAGCTTGTGGAGTAGAAGGTGTCGATGAAAGCAGATGGGGATGGGGATGCAAGGGGAGAACATGAGCTGGCCAGCTATCTAATAGATGATCCGTATAAGAGTGAAAACATCAGAATTGAGCTCTATGAGTGTGATTTGCAGCTGGCTCTGGAGTCAGGCTGGATTGGAGTGGTGAGAAACCAAAGGCCACCTCTGGCTTCCTCTCCTTGCCTCTCTCTTCCTTGGTATCTTTCGTTGCCCATTCTGCCTCCCATGGGGTCTTCTGGGCAGCACTTTACATACCTCCTCAGTCGATGAGAATAATAATGTGGTGTACTTCTCAAGTCTCACCTCAGTGCAATTCTGGCACCTCAGCTAGGCCTTGGCACTATGGACGAACACTGATTACCCTGACATGTGACAATCAAAGCAGGATTCTACCTGCTGCAGTGCTTGTGTATAACAGGCACTCAACCAGTCCATGAAGAAGAAGGTCAGGGAGAAAGAAAGGGAAGGAGGGAGGAAGGATGGACAAGGAAGAAGCTAGCTGGAAACAGTGAAACCCAAATCACCCAAAGCCACAACAAATTCTAAATTCTGACAAGAGAAGGTCATTGCTGGAGGAGAGCGAAGATGACTCTAAGGAAAGAGATGGATGAATGGTCTTTTTTTTTTAACTTTCTTGCCAGCTCTAGGCACTGGTCCACTCTCTCCTGCCTCAGACCTCATGTCAGAGCCTGAGCTGCATGCTAGGCCCCCACTGGGCCTCTGCAATACCAGTGGGCTGTGTTCCTGCCTGTGCACTGCTCGGAGCTCAGAAATAGTAAAAAGCTTGCTCTACAGCTCTTGTCTTCGAGGTGAACATCGGTTCAGCAGGCAGATCAGTCAGGACTGCTCCATGCAGGGATGTGAACGAAGGGCTGGAGGCCAGAGAATAGTCAGAGGCTGAGGAGGGGTGGGAAAGTGGAGGGAGCTGTTTGTTCTCATCAGCAGGACGTAGTAACCTTAGCCACCACACGTCCACCTTTATGCTGACCCTCAGGGCCAGACAGCCTCACTGCTTCACACAAGATTGAATATGATACAGGCTGTGGGGGAATCCTGACTATTGTGCCTGGCTGGAGAATCAGAATGTGGAGGATGGGACAAGCTTTTCAGTGATGGAGAGAAGAGTACGCAGGTGGAGGGAAAATAGGAACAAAGCCCTGATGGCAAGAATGTACAAACTGAGCTCATGGGACGCTGAGGGAGCTGGTTTTACCACAGACTGGAATATTCACAGAGGTGTGGCGGGAGGTGAGGCCTGGCTCTAGGTCAGCGTCTCACTGTGGAGGGTCTTAAAGGGTAAGACTGAAGAATTCAGGCCGTAGCAGGAACCCAATGGGAATAAAAGTTTTGGACCAGACGAGTGAATTGGGAAGCAATGGGAAGTAAGGATTGCTCAGAAGAGAAAGAGACTAGAAGAAAGGAAAACAGGAAGAGAAAGCAATGTTCCAGGAAGATATGATGAGGTTGTGAACTACGTGACTAGAGCAGGAACAGAACGGAGGAAACGCTGTGGACAGTTCCCCTTCCTCAGAAGTAGGACAGCTTCTCTCCTGCCTAGACACATATCTCATATAAACAAACCCAGATACACATTTAGGAGGTGAGAGAAAACACAACCTCTTCACCATCCCTCTCTTCTCAGCTGTCAAGCCCCTAATGCCCACTTCTTCTGTTCCCTCTATCCCATTCTGGCCAATGGCCAGAGGCATTTGCTCTAAGGACAGAGTCATGTGGGGGTTATTTATATCTGCAGCTGCACTGCCTGAGCCCTCTGTCTGGAGGGCATGTGCTTGGTGGGGAGTAGGGCCACATCCCATCTTCCAGGCAGAGCCCTTGGCTGGGGAGTCTGCAGCCTGCATGAGGTCCTGCTGATGGAATGGGGCCAAGAGGTCAGATGGTCCATCCCTCTGCCTCCAGAGAGGCCGTCGGCAAACGCGAGATCTCTGTGGTTGGACAGAATAGCTAACACAGTCCAAATGCCTCCTTCCTTTAGTATTTAATTATTTTCACAGTTCACTAAGTTCTTCCTTTTACCCAACCTAAACTTTTTATTGCAATTTTAAGTCTCCTTGCTTCATGGTCTGTGTTTCGGGAAGATGGCAACTCTCCAAAACCTTGTCAGTAGGGAAACAGTTCTGATCAGTCAGGTAGAAAATGTCCATTGAATCATGGGGCTTGTGTCCAATAGATTTGATGGCAAGAACTCACTTTGGATAATAGCCCATTTATTTTGCAGTTGCTAAATAACTCAGAAAGAATGACAGAGAAGCCTGGGTTGGCTCATTGTGCTGGTAACACTTCCCGTTTTTTCCTCCCCCCAGTGCTCAAGGCTTGTGCTGACAAGGAAGCCTGATGGATGTATATGCCTCCTCCCAAGAGAAAAAATTCCTCTTGAGTGTAAGAAATGTCAGACCCTTTAGGTCCACAAATGACCTGGAAAATCATCTTCCTTTGAGGCAGAAATGACCTGGAACATGACTGTTTTATAAGGCTGTAGTTTCTTTCCCCACTGTTCTTTGGGGCTGTGCTGGCCACTTCACCACAGAGACGGAAAGCAACCACCATTGGGTGGACCCCAGAAGCAGCAGGCTTTGTGCACAGTTATCACATTTAACTTTCACAACTCTTCAACAGGGCAGTTATTAGCCCCATTTCACAGATAAAGAAGCCAAGGCTCACAGGGATGTTATGAGAGGAAACTGAGACTCAGAGGATAGCCAGGGAGCTGATGTGAGGTGTGGGACAGTGGAGGGAGCTGTTTCTTCCCATTAACAGACTATGGTAATTTTAGCCATCATTTGCCCACATTTACGCCAACTCTGAGGGTCAGGCAGCGAACCGTACACAAGACTGGATTTGATATTGGCTGCAGAGGGATACCAAGTATCACGTCTGGTTGGAGGAATCAAGGTGAGGGTGTTTCTGCTGGGTCTGGAAGGACAGATGAATTTTTCAATGTGGTGTAATTGGGGGTCAGGGGAGACTGTATACTCTTTAGAGCTATTTCTCTATGACCAAGGTTGTGGAGTTTTCCATCTCCCTCAACTGAAGAAGGAGGTTAAGATTGCCGTGAGGGGTTTAGGTTGGATATAAGAAAAAACAATGAGCTGTGAAGATGGTTAGATACCAAAAGAGCAGATGCTCAGGGTGAGAAAGCTTTTCTGAAAGGCCACACAGAAAACAGCAGCGACTCTGACCTGGATAGTTCTGTCCAAACCCATTCCTTTCCCTTTTCACTGGTGAAAACAATCAACCACAAAGGAAGCTCAGGACCCCCACCCAGCATAATCAAGGCCAGGGTGGGTTTCTCACAGCCTTCCCTCCCACAGTCTGTGCAAAAACAAGGAGTGGCATGGCCGTGAACCCAAGGAGGTTGTTCATCATTGTATTCCCAGTTCCTGGTACCCTGTATGCGTTCAATAAACATTTGGTGAATAAATAAAAGGTCATCTGTTTTCAAAACTGTTTGTGTCCTTATTGGCCTAGACACAAGGCCTTTGGCATAGATCCAGGAAATCTGACTTCACAAACTCCTGCTCAGATGCATGTTGCTGACTGAGCTACAGCGCCCTCTGTAATGTAAGAAGAGGTACCTTCAGTGCTCAGGGTGAAGGAAAGGGGCTTTCCATCAGCTACTCCCGGTCAGCCACTCGGGGGAGGGGGTCAGCGGGAGGAAGTGCTTAGGACAGACTCATGGGTGCTCTCCTGTGTCAAGGGCCCTCAAGGAGAGATTCCAGACACGCTCACTCCCTGTGAGAGACAATTCTAGCCAGGACTAATATGCTTTTGAGCAACCCGGGGGACACTGTAACCGCTAAGTAGGATAGACCTGATGTTGTTTAAGTGATTCCATGATTATAGTCATTTCTCCTGAATGCCCTGATACTTTGAAATGTGACATTGAGGGGTTTGTGTCATCCAGCAGCCTGGCCAGAATCAGCAGTAATTTCTGCAACAAGAGACAATACTGAGTTCTTTTTGAGTGTAAACTCCTATCTCCTCAAGGCTAAATATTGACTTTACACTTTAGGAGTGTATCTTTTTTCCAAATGCTCTTTGTTCCTCTCTGGCTTTCAAGTAGTAGATACCCAATTGCTTCTCATTATGTCACGAAGAGTCTCCCTGAGAAGGGACGCTTGCAATCTAAGTGCTGCAAAAGGAGAAAATGCCAAAGGATGGCCAGTTTTCTAATAACCTGTCCTGACTGCTACATACAAGGGGAGATACTATTAGAATTTCAGAAATGACGTCTTTTGTGTTCTGTCAACAGCTTTGATAAAGCCCTCTCCACATTCTCTAAAAATAGAGGTCTTTAAGTAGCTTGAGGGCTCTCCTTGTCAGTTTCCTTTTGCATTTCCCACCCCTGGCTCAGGGCCTGGCATTGCATCAGCTCAGGCCAGGAAAGTCCCTCTCCCCCACTTGCATTTCTTCAGTAGGCTTTTCATCTGCTTCTCCTATCTGTGGAGGGGACTTCAGAGCTGACTCTCCTAATCACCTGATGTCTGTCTCTACTGGTGGGTGGGGTGGGGAAGGGAAAGCAGGGTGGGGACACAGTGTTAACAATTTGCTCTCACTTTGCTCATCTCCTCAGGGTGAGAAGACACATAAAAGCATCATTAGCTTTCACTGCTTCCAGTGGGGGAGGGAACTCCAGGCAACACAACCTATTTTCACTTTCCACGGTCTTGGGAAACAGGAGAACTAGCCATTGATATCGCCTCATAATTCCTCAGTCTAATTCAGCTCTATTTTATTTGTCCTAGTCCTCTATTTTAAACATTTTTGATTCATAGCCACAAATAAGCTTCATCAAAATCCACAAATGAAATCTCCCCAGACAACCAAAAGGTGAAGTAGAGACTATTTCTTCTCTGCATACAATCTGATTTTCTTTAACTCATCCTGAATTTTGAGAGTATTGGGTAGATGTTCCTTTTCCTGATTGTTCTAATTCATTTGGTATTATCTCACTTTTATAATTTTACTAAAGAAAACTATCTGGAAACAATAAAAATATTTTTAGTCTCAGTTTGCCAGCTAGGTATCACTAGACAAGAGCTAGTCTGTAGACATGATCTATAAGGAAGACAATCCCAAACTCATTTCACCAAGTTTCAATCTTTAACCAGACCTAAATAACAAACAAAGAGGACCATTACTGTACCACAAACGTGACTGTGCAGGAGAGAACTGCTCCGGGAGAGATGCGCAAGTAAGCAGGAAGATAAGGGAAAAAATATAGATGGAAAAATGTTTTGTAACTGTAGTAGATTGGAAAACAGTAAATTTACAACATTCAGCATTCTTCATTAGAATGTGGAAATTAATGGCTCCAGGTCTTGGTATGTTATTTAAGGATAAAGACATGACTTGTTCTGTTTAAATCTCAATTATATATAAAAATTAAATTGCTCATAGAATGAGTACTTTAGACTGGGAGATAACACAGGATAATGAACTGGCTCTAGTCGAGCCAATAAAATACACAACCCATGTGTTAAAGGTCTTTGCATTCTTGGGCAAGAAATGGAAAGGAAGACCATAACCTCCTGCAGTGCTGTTGGTAAGAAATCTAAGCCAATTCACCAGAATTTTGGACTTCTCAGTACATCCCACCATACTTTTAATGTTGGTGACTGATGAAGGCTAAATCTAAGGGTGCATTATAGAAAGAAGAGGGGTGGGTGTTTGGTTGAGGAACACAGTATTATATTACCAGGAGCAAAGCAAACACACAAACGAGTAACTTCCTTGTCATCTACACACTCTTCCATGAGAAACTTTTGGTGTGTCTAAGAATTCCAACGTAGACCCCTTATCTAGAAACCTACTTAAGAGTTATCTAGGTCCTACGGCAATAGTGAATCTCACTTCTTCACTTCTCACACTTGTACTGTCCAATTCTCTAGGCAGTAGCCACCTGAGGCTATTTAAATTTAACTGAATTAAAAGTAAATAAGATTCAATCACACTAGCCATATTTTAGATCCTCAGTAGCTAGATGTTGCTGGTGGCTGTATTGCATAACGCAGACTTAGAACATTTCCATCATCCCAGACAGTTCTATTGCACAGCGCTGCATATACCCTACATACCGGGTGCCAGGGTCATCTTATCCCTATATACCGCTGGCAGATACTGGCACAGAAAGATCAAGTGATCTATCCAAGGATCCATGGCAAGTGAGTCTTAGAAACAGAACTTAAACTGACATCTCTGGAACCCTGTCTGAGGATCTTGTTTGGTTGGTTTGTTCTTCTCTGAACCTAATAACATGACAAGTGACTTACAGGCTCCAGATGCAAATTACCTGCCATCTTGGTTGGTTTGAGCTAGAAAGGTCATTTCACAAGATCTCTTAGTTTAAGCTGGAATACAACCTTTAATTTCTAAATAATCAATATACTATTGCTATCACCATTGAAGGCAAGCAGTAGCTTTAGAAAATATTTTCATAATTTTCTTTGTACATTTGTCTTTAAATATTTTAATTAAATAGGATTTACAGCACTGTAGTAGACATAAATTCCATTTTGTTTAGGTTAGCATGAAGTTATTTTGTTATTACTCAATGTATCCAAATTGAATACGAGGGAAGATAGCTTAAATGTGTGTTTAGTAGCAGAGAAAAGGTAACTTTTATTTTGAATAAATAAAAGGTAACTTTTATTTTGAAAAAATGCTAAGATTAAGAACTGATCTAACACTGTGAAAAATAATACTAGGGAGGATAATAATAACAGCAGTAAAAATATTATATATCTGCTTACTACATGCTAGGCACGTTCTAAGTGCTTTACATACATTAATTCTATGTTAACTCACTTAATCCTCACATCTACCCCATGAAGCACTATTATGCTTCCTGATTTTAGGAACTGTGGCATAGAGAGATGGAGCAGCTTATTCAAGCTTACAAAGTTAGGTAGAGAGAGGATTCGGACCCGGGTAGTGTGGCTCCAGAGGTTCACAGCCACCGGGTTATACTGCAGAGTCACTCAACACTGAGAAAAATTAGTCCTGTCTTCCTAGAATCAATCAGCCAGTGCCCTTTATCCATATTTCTAAAATCAGGGAACATGCTCATTCATAATCAGTTATGTGTATCTTTCCTTTCTGCATCTTTCCTTGAGTGTTTTTTTTTCTTTTCACTCATTAATGTAGTGTTGAAATTATAAAGTTTCCCTCCATTCAAATAATTGTTTAACAGTTGATGTCAAAAATGCAGTATATATTCTACCAAACACAAAATCAAAGAGTTCCAATCCTGGATCTAATGGACATACTGAAATAAAATAGCCTTTTTTGCTTCATAATTTTCATACTCTGAACTATTTGTATTTGTTTTTATTTTCATAATTCCTTTCCAAATTTGTGCCAGGGGCCCTACAGCACAGCAAATCAGAGCTATAGCTATCAAAAGCATATCTTTTAAGAACATAATATTTGCGAAGGTCTCAAAGGGAATTAGAGGAATTGGTGGCTTACAAGATTTGCTCCAGAATTCTGGAGAATTCTGCCTTGAAACACTACCAGAAACCTAAAAGTGACAATATAAAATTTCATTCTGAAAACAGCAACTTAATTAAAAAAAAATTTTTTTTCCCAATTTAAGAATCTTTTTTTGTCTTTAGTCTTTCAGTCACCTGATCACAAAACTCTAGCCTGGAGTCAAGAGATTCAGTCTAATTCAGTCATTTTACAGACAAGGAAACTAAAGTCTACAGAGATGAAGCACTTGTCCCAGGTCACAGAGCTAATTCATCAGAGTGAGAAACGGAACCTGGGCTTTCTGATTCAGCTCTTTCTATACCTGGTAAAAGGGCAAGGGTCCTGCACACGTCCTCCACCCCACTCCGGCAGTTCTCCCTAAGGGTTATGTTCCCAGATGCTCTCATGACTGTGCACATCGTACATTGGGTACAACCGGGCCGCATTTAAAGGGACGTCATCCACAGTGAACACTAGATTTACACGCGTTTTGTGACAATGCTCTGGCCGTTGGCCATAGAATGTGTTGTGTGGGGACAACAGCTCACGATGCCAAGTGACCTTAGAGGGACCTGAGTTCAATCCCTTCTCACCCCTAGAGGCCACATGACAAGAAAAAAAAACAAAACTCCTTATTTCCTTAAACTCTGTCCCTCCTTTGAGCCAATGTCAACTTTAAAGAGAAAAAGGCAAAGCACAAGCAAAGAAATTGAGAGATTTATTTAAAAAGGAAACTTCCAGGGAATGTGCCCTGCTTCATCTCACGAGCTGCTTCCAGCCCAACTGCCCACGTCATCAATGCCTGCAACCCTATGATCCCTGATGTTTAGAAATCATGATCCCAAAGCACTGAATGATCCCAAATTAAGAAAGAACAGTGAAATTATATCTAGTATACTGTGTTGAGACAAGAAAGTATATTATTATTCTATTTTATAATGGTTTTCAACCTGTATTTAAATAGAAAAAAAGGGGTTTTCTGGCTAACCAGAAAACTTCTATTCCCTGAGCATCCCAACTAATTGAGGTTGTGTTATAAAGAGATTATTTATCCAGACCATCAAGTCTAACATTACATAACTTGCCAAGAAGAAACCAAACTAAAGGAAAAGATCTGCCCCCCACAACTTAAAACATTAATAAGATATTAAATGTGAGTGATTTTTTCACTTTTAAAAACAATATAAAAAGTATATTATACACAATCACACACATATTAGACAAAACAAACTATTAATCTCCAATCTTTCTATGTAGCTGCTCTTTGGGTCAATTAAATACTAAAACAATAAATTAAGATTGCTTTAGCATAGAAGAGATAAGTAAGTAGTTGAAATAATACAGCAGAATACTTTAATTCTGCTAGATGGCATGCTCTCGTAATCAAGAAGACTGGATGTTTCAGGGAACACTTTCGGGTCCACCTACGGGAGAACTCAGTTTCTACTACCATGGGTAAACCCTGCACCTACCAGGTCAGAATTTTCCAACGCCTGGCTCAGAATTAGAGGTCTCTGCCAGCTAGTAAGTAATGTATTTTGATAGAGAAGCAGTCAAATTTACTAATTCAATGACCCCAATATGTGACTTTTCTTAAAAGAAAAAGGCTCAGCAACAAAAAAAGAAACAATAAAAACTTTAAATATGAGATAAAAGTCTTGGTTTAAGAAGGGATGAGGTGGGCCGGCCCCGTGGTTTAGTGGTTAAGTGCGCACACTCCGCTACTGGTGGCCCGGGTTCAGATCCCGGGTGTACACCGACGCACCGCTTCTCCGGCCATGCTGAGGCTGCGTCCCACATACTGCAACTAGAAGGATGTGCAACTATGACATACAACTATCTACTGGGGCTTTGGGGAGAAAAAGGATGAGGACTGGCAAAAGATGTTAGCTCAGAGCTGGTCTTCCTCAGCAAAAAGAGGAGGATTAGCACGGATGTTAGCTCAGGGCTGATCTTCCTCACAAAAAAAAACAAAAACAAAAACAAAAAAAGAAAGGACGAGGAAAAAAAATCTTTCTGGCTAGGAACCCAATTATTTCTCAAACTAAATTAAAAAAAAATTTCCAGAATATTACATTATAGAAACCAAGGAACAAATGGACTCCACATTATAACTTTCATGTCTTAATCCATATGAAAAAACATATTATTTTTGCCAATTTGATCAATCCCTGTAAAGTCGGTAGCGCATTCATCACACGGCTAAAACCGTGTGTAGGCATTTCGCTGTTGCTGCTGTTGTAATGGTTGCTGGGCTTGCTGCTGTTGTAGGCGAATTTGCTGGGAATAAGGGTCTTCCAGGGATTTTACAAATATGGTAGTTCTGGGACCAGTCTTCCATACGATACCATTGGCATCTTTCACTGAAGATTCCACTGTAATGTTGTGTGTTCCAAGGATAGCAAAGTTCAACAGAAATTGAGTACTGAAGTAATCATTATGAGGTTCAACCCTCTGCTCCATCTCATTGGTCATATTGTCAATGGGTATCTGGAATGAAAGAATTGTTAAATAACAACAATAACTAACATTTATTGAGTGCTTACTACGAGCTAGGCCCTGTTCTAAGTGCTTACTTAATTTTTGCAAACAACCAAGAGGTAGGTACTATTATCCTTGCTTTACAGACGAGGAAACCGAAGCAGAGAGGTTAAGTAATTTCTGCAAGGTCACATGGCTAATGAGTAGTGGAGCTGGAATCAGAACCCAGGAAGGCTTAATCATGAAGCGATACTGCCTCCTCTCTATCCTTGAGCAGAATGAGCTCCCAGAGCCTTTCTCAACCCCTTCATATGCCACTCTTTCTTCCTTGTGAAGGAGTTCAAGATATGCCCAAAATATACTGCTTTGGCAAACTGACTATTTTGAGCTAAAAGCACCTGAGAAACAACAGATGCAGAAAGGGCTCTCTGAACTGCCCCTTTTTACTTAAAGCAGGCCATAAAATTTTCCATGAGAAAGGTAGCCTCCTGTACCAGAAGAGAAAAACATCCTTATCATTAGAGACTGGGAATCGATGCTGAAATGGATCTGTACAAACAAACTTAGTAAAATAACCTTTACCTTCCATTAGTCTCCCCCACTGCCCCACTAGATCTCCTAGTCACTGCCCCACAATTTAGTGCCCCAGCCCAAATCTCTTTATCTTGTCATTTCGTCACAAATTTACCATTTCTGTGTCTAAAAGGTATATAAGCTTTCTGCTCTGGTCAGGTCTTCATTCTCTTCTGAAGACTCTCATACACATGTAAAATTCTAATAAAACCTGTATGCTTTTCTCCTGTTAGTCTGCCTTAATTTCAGTTGAATCTTAGGCTCAGTTAGAGACCCTAAGAGAGTAGGACAGACACTATCCTCCCCTACACTTGCTTACACCACCTCAACTCCAATTCCTTCTTTGTTTAGTCTGTGAGGAGAGAAGCCGAAGAAACAGGATGCAACCACCTGTTTCAGAGAATTTGCAATCTAAGAGACTGAAAAAGAACAATACTAAGTAAATATAAGTTAAGTTTTTTCCTCCTAGCTAGCCTGATTTTATATTACTTAAGTAATGCAGTAATTCCTCCCTCTTTTAACAAATTCACTTTAGAACTTGCACACTGTTCACTTAATAATCAGTGCCTTGTTCAGACTGGCATAAATCACAGATTTATGGGCTTGTTCATTTATTTAGCCAGACACTGTGCCTTTGTCTTTCAAAGAAGAGAAAAACACCTGTTAGTGTACCCTTACGGGTACCCAAGATGAAGTATGTCAAGAGACTTATTCCGAGAATGAATATAAAGGTAATTGTAATGAATGGTTGACCAGATTGCTCTATGCTTCTGTGAGTTTCTGTTGCATAATTAATTATATAAATGTGCCCTAAAGCTTTGGGTTGCAATAAGCAGTTATCATGAGGTCAGTTTTCCACAAACATTTATCTGTGACATTAACGAAATGAAGTCGCCAACTAATTCAAGATCTTAGAATTATTTATAGGTCCTTGTTTGTTTTTTGTTTGCACATTCAACTTTTGTAGGGTTTTTATTTTCCTAAAGAATATGCCTACCAAACAAGAACTTCCTTAAAAGGACCAGAAATAGGCCTAGGGAATCTGATCACTCTGAATGGATGATGCATTTTAAGTTGCAAACTCACTGCAAGTAACATTACAAAGAAATCATGTACTCCATGGCTTATTATGTCAGCTTCCCGACTAATTAATACCTCTTGAGAGGTAAAGTCAACAAGCAAAAGACCAGTACTTCTCAGTTACAATGGTTTTTTCTTAACAGTAGAAATCATTACATATAAGGAACAAATAGAATTATGGTTACTCTTCTTTTATACTCAGAGTGAGGAGAGAACTGCAGACAGGGATAAGTTAACTATGTAAATTCTCAACACAATCTTCTGTAACAAGAGAGATCATCCAAACATAATAGCTCTACTTTAAATAAAGTAAATGATTTTTTTTCCCATCACTCACCAAATATTTACTGAGTGGCTACATAAGGCACCGTGCTTTGTGTTATGGCAGTAAAAGAGAGGAAGAGAAGAGAATGAAGGCTAAGCTTTATCAGAGAGTGGGCAGAGTGCCAGAGAGAGTAAGTTACCAAAGAAAAGAAAGTAATGATGGCTTAAACCAGACCTTCCCTTGGCTTTTTGGCCTAAAACCACCAGAGAATAAAATGCTCTGTTTTTATATCTGATACTCCTTTCCTTGCTAAGGACCTCAGTTTAAGTATGCCCACAATAAACCTGCACACAACCGATTTGGGCATTTGAACAACTCTTTGTATACAGCTGTGTACTTGTTTCCTTGCTCCATTCACTGAGAATAAACCAAGGAACTGTAAAGAGATGCCTAAAGAAAGGCACATTCTACTTGTGGAACATCAGTATCTCATGGGCACACATTCAGAAGCTTGGCTTTGGCTAACAAAGTAAACATGATTTTGGTTAACCTACCTCATGATTTCTCAAAGCAGCACATTCCTAGGTTTATTCCCTAAAATTATTCCCTTCAGGAATGATTTTACTTTACCTGACCATTGTATGTCAATGCTATATACTTTTCTTTTTTTGAATTTGTTAAAATTTACTTAAAATAGAGAAAAATAAATAGATGTGTGCTTTGGCGGGGCAGGGGTGTTAGGGAGACATTCCCCACTCCTGATGTTTCCCCCCAAGTGGAGGGACCTTTCATTAGATGAACAGTGCTGGTCTCCAGGGGAGGAAGTGAATCCTACCGAATGGTAAGTTTCGGGTGGGAACTGGGCATGGGGAGCTAAGCACCTTCTCTTTCCCTTCTTCTCTGGGAATGAGGGTGCTCCTCCCTACCATGAGCGTTGCGGGGACAGGCTCTTATGTGTACTGGCTGAGAGTGGGTGGGCAAGTTCCATTCAGAGGTACAAGTCCTTGCTGCCAGGCACCTGGGCTAGGTGTGCCCACAGCTCTAACAGTAATAACACTCATATTGTGATCTCTGTCTGCCTGCAAGCTTTGTCTATCAACCCGCTCAGGCAGGGAAGAGAGAAGCGTTGTTTATCAGCCCCCTCAAACTCCAACATGTGCTTTTAACTTATGTCCATCTGATCCCTTGGGAAGTATAACTGCAATCTGCGTAACTGTGAAGAACTAGAAAACTTCAGCAATGAGTTGCTAAAATTTGCACAGCCTTTCTGCCTCTTTTCTCAATTACCTTGTAGTCTTGTCCGGATTTACTCTGTAGAGTGGAAGAAACATTCAGACAGACAGACTGAATTTTGCGAAAGAGTCCTGGTTTAGATCCATGCTGAACCACTCCCTCTACCTTCAGCGCCAGCTGCTGGTTATTCTGGACGGCGATGGGCTCTGCAGGGTTCCGGGGGGATGGTGACAGAGCAAGCTGGAATACCAACGTTAAAATAAATGCTAACAACCAAGAACAAGCTTCCTTCCAAAAAACATGTCTGTGCTAATCACTGGTTACAGGTTAACATGTTATACAGACACACACGCACACACCTAATGATCTGACTGTGCTGGGACAACCAGATAGCTGTACCCTTCAAGTCAAGGGTTCCTTATCCTTAATGCCTCCTTTTAAATACCACTGTGTTTTTTACTCCAAATCCCACTTCTATTTGAGGGTAACAGAGGATTAGAGAATAGAGAAGGCACTGTTCTTTCAATTTCTGTGGTGGGGCATTTCTTTGACAATGAACCAATTTCAGTAGGGAAATGCACTACGTAAATTTTCATGTCCAGCTGCTATTTCTCTGGTCTCAGGTAATTTTAAATAGACAAAAACAAATAAAAATGAACTTAAAATTCTAGGATTACATACACAGTCAAGTTATCATGGTATAAAAGTCATTTCCAGAAATGCACCAAATCACATTTTTAACCTCTGATTAAAGTAGTTGTTCTTTAAAAACATATTTCAAATCCCAAATACACTTCAATTACAGAAAGCTGAATTCTTGCTAAATGAAAAGATGGATGAATTGGGTCTTTTTGATAATGCTGTTGGGTCACTGAACTAATCAACCCTGGGGACATCCTTCCTTAAGACTTCTCATCTAGATAATCAATTTTCCTTATGATTCAGGTCATTTTGAAATGTAATATTCTATTATTGCAATCAAAAGCATTTGAATGGATGCAAAAGTGCAATGAAGACATTTACTGACAGGGATAATCCAGGAAATCTCACAATTTTCCCCTTTTCCCAACAATTCCATTCTTTGAAATGAAAATAGCTTTTGAATTTTGAGTGGCTTAAATATTTTAAAACACTAACTCTATTCACTGGCCAGCTCCTCAAAACTTGTTATTCAAGAGAAAAGTGCTTTGGAGGTAGGATTGGTGATGTTTTGCTAGACCTGCTTCATTCTTAGTTGGGCCTGAATAGGCTGATTGGACATGGACTCAGCTCGAAACCCTTGTATGCTACTATGATGAAAACCCCTCAACTTATTCTTGGAGATAAGAGGCAGAGCTCCAGGCCTGTCTCAAATGCCTTTAGCACTGACGGGTAAGAAGGGAGGGGGTTTAACTCCCAAATCCCATTCCCTTCACCATACCACCTGATGAAGGGAGGAAAAACTTACAACTAAAGGGTATAAGTTTTATCAAAACCAAAGGTGAGATCCTGAGGCAGAGCTATGTACCACATAATCTTCAGAAGATAACTGGGTTTTTCATCTATATTAACCTTAGTATTCTTCCTATATTACCTTGATGCTGGTAGACTGCAGTTTCTGGAAAAAATATCTCTGAAATGAAAGAGGAACTTTCAGCAAAGCAATGATGGCATTGCAGAGGCATGCTGTATGCTGCAGGGAAAAAAAGAAACTAAATCAATTGAAAATAAATTACCAAATTTCATCAACAAATGGTACTTTCAGGAAGAAGTTTAAAAACTACAAATGCTCATGTGATTATTACAAAAGTACACACCAATCAGGAAATAGGTCTAACACCCAGGAACTGCGTACATTTGTCAAATCTTTCATGTCAAGGAGTACAATTACAGATCTTTACTTTATTTTGAATATTCAATAAAAAGTAAATGACAGGAGAGAGAAAATTCACATTCCTCAAGGCCAAGCAATATGCAAAATTTGCATTTCTAAAGAGCTTAGAGATACTAGAAATATTATTATATAATTATCTTATACACTAATTATAGAGTAACTATCATATGGCAAAGTATGATAAAGAGTATGGTAAAGAATCCAGAACAGCAGATCAATGTCTGGGGCCCGACACCAAATTCCAAGTGGAACCTCTGCTACGAGCTGCCTCATTCTTTCATCCCTCTCCACTAGGTGGCTTCCTTGTCCCTATGGCCACGGGTCCCCCGGGAGTGAGCAATGGTGGAAACTTACTGGAATTCAGATTAAGGATGACTATACGGTCCAATTCTATGGTATTCTCAAACTTTAATAAAATACCTTATTTCTAAAATCTATTTCACAAATTTAACTGAGTTTTGAAAATCCCAGCATAAGTGCAGAGAAATAGAAACACTACAGTGAATCCTTTGAGTCTCAGTGAAAGGATCATAGAATCAGAATTTAAGAGCTCAAAGATATTTTATTTTATTTATTTATTTTTCTTGTGAGGAGGATTAGCCCTGAGCTAACACCTGTTGCCAATCCTCTTCTTTTTTGCTGAGGAAGATTGGCCCTGGGCTAACATCCGTGCCCATCTTCCTCTACTTTACGTGGGACGCCTGCCACAGCATGGCTTAACAAGCAGTGCGTAAGTCTGTGCCTGGGATCCAAACCTGTGAACCCCGGGCTGTCAGAAGTGGAACGCGCGAACCCAACCACTACGCCACCAGGCCGGCCCCTTTATTTTTTTTAAACCACTTTATTGAGGTATGACTGATATACAAAAAGCTGTACATATTTAATGTATACAACTTGATGAGCTTGGAGATAAGCATGCTCCTGTGAGACCATCAAAGATATTTTAAAGGTCACTCAGGTGACACAGGTCACCCAGACAGGTGATGGAACAAACTAGGACTAGAACCTAGGTTGTGTGACCCTTACTTCATTGATTTTGTTCTACTTCACCAATTATTTGCAAACTTAATAGGAAAAAATACATTAAAGCACCATCAGAACATCTATAACTTTGGGTGAGCCAGAACCATCCTGCTTGGTCTACAATCCCCTCCTCAGTCTCCTCCCCCCTCAGAGGCCCCCAAAGCACCACAGGTTGAAAACCACTGCAGTATATAGTATGCTGTCTGTCCTAAGCTCCTGCCTGCAAGCAGGGTGCACCTAGTTGCCCATGCTGTAAGTGTTTTTAAAAAGTTGGGCAGAAGAATCCACTCCTCATTGCTTGCAGGCTATTGACCATTTTGCGCCTGACAGACCCATAATAAAAATGCCAGGTCTACTACTTGAGATAACCACACACAGATTTAAAGACATTGGTTCTATTCCTTCAGATTTAACTGTCAAAACAGCATTATTCATCTTCCTGCAGCAAGCAATCTGGGAAGCATCTGCAGGAACATCCTACTTGTGATGGAACCTCTGATGCCACAGTAGTATTTAAGGAGAGAACCATCCTTAAAGGACGCACTTAGAGGACTCCAAGCGACCTCAGGCTGTTCCCTGGGCAAAAAAGCACCATTCTCCTTTTTAAAAGAATGGATGCAGATTGTACAATTCCCCACTGGGAAAGTGTGGACTGCCTCTGAGGCCATTAGCCCCTGGGCACACCTCCACAGGTATGTTAGTAGCAGACTGCTATTAAAGTAAGAGTCTGGAGATGTGGAATCACATATCATGGTTAGAAAACCAGCAGGAGGACTAGTGCATCACCCCGACTCTCTCCTCCGCCAAATCCAATAGATACTTTTCAGCCATTATATTAATTTGGCCCTTACCTTGGATTACTGCAAAAGCCTGTAACTACTCTTTCTTCTAATTTTATGCCCTCCAAGCCATCACCTGCTCTGCTTCTACATAAAATAGTGTAAAATCTTAACCACTTCTCTCCTCCACCTGTTTAAAATTCTAAAAAGTTCTCTAGTGCCTACAGGATCAAGTCCAAACTGCTTACCACCGTGTTCAAAGCCTTTCGTCGTCAGGCCTCTGCCTATCCGGTCTCATCTCTCCAGTTCCTAGCCTGTACATTATGCTGCAGCAATAACAAACTGTTCCCAGAAGACACCATGCTATTTCACGCTTCTGCTTTCGAACACGTTGTTCTCTGCTCTGCCTGAAATTCCCTACCCCTCCTTACCTGCCTGGAAAACTCATATGCAAAGACATCTCCCTGATTTGCACCCTCACTCCATTTTCCCTATCCTTCGACATGAATTACTTTCTCTTTTGTGCTACATCCTACCCTGTGCAGAGCTCTATTACTGCACATATACCGTACTGTGTTTGTTTACAAAATCCTTCTTTCTTATCAGAATACGGACAACTTGAGGGAAGATCCGCTGTCTTTGCCATTTTTCTATTCCTAGGATCCAATAAATACTTGCTGCACTGAATTTCCAGAGCTCAGAAAATATCAAATCTATGAAATACAATTTGGAAAGGGAGAAAAAGGGAATTAACATTAACCGCTCCATATGTGCCAGGCCAGGCACTGTGCTAGCCAACAGGCATTATTTCATTTAAACTTCTCAGTAACCTTATGAGGTAGATATTTTTCCCATATCATAGAAAAGGACGTTAAGGGGGCTGGCCGGGTGGCGCAAGCGGTTAAGTATGCGTGCCACGCTTCGGCAACCTGGGGTTCGCGGATTCGGATCCTGGGCATGCACCAACGCACTGCGTGTCAAGCTATGCTGTGGCAGCATCCCATATAAAGTAGAGGAAGATGGGCACGGGGTAGCCCAGGGGCAATCTTCCTCAGCAAAAAGAGGAGGATTGGCAACGGATGTTAGCTCAGGGCTGAAATCTTCGCAAAAAAAAAAAAAAAAAAGAAAAGGATGTTACATAATCTGTCTAAAATCACAGACCTGCTGAGTGGCAGGGGCAGTATTTGAACCTAGGGCTCTTTTCTCTGTACTGTGTCTCCTACTGGACTGAAATTTCCCATTCTCTCCACTATATTCAGTGGATTCAACTCCATCAAACGTTGAGTTACTGTTTGGCATCTATTTAATTTCTTAGGGTGGAGCTTAGAGGGATGCGGAAATAATTTAATCAATGTCTCACACAGATGTATTTCCTTGAAAGATAATCTTTACAATCTCCCTTAGCAACCAAAGGCAGTGTCAAACAGCTACCTGTGTCAATTCAATTCAGCAAATGTGTATTGAGGATCTCATGTAGAAAGCAGTATGTCAAGGAAACTATCTGTCTTTAAAATC
This sequence comes from Diceros bicornis minor, assembly GCF_020826845.1. Classification (NCBI taxonomy): domain Eukaryota; kingdom Metazoa; phylum Chordata; class Mammalia; order Perissodactyla; family Rhinocerotidae; genus Diceros; species Diceros bicornis. Next base: position 77,668,569 of record NC_080743.1, read on the forward strand.
TCATCTAATTCTTTAATGACACAGCCTGCCAATTTCTTCTAAAACACTTGATGAACACGTGTGTACAGAATGAGAACAGCAGAAGCCAGAAGAGAGCTACAGGAAACACCAGCATCTAATGTGAGGGCAGGGCAAGAGAAACTCTCCAAGGTGTAAAGTTCAAAGACTAGGTGTTATGGACTGAATGTGTGTGTCCTCCCTAAATTCATACGTTGAAGCCCCAACTCCCAATGTGTTGGTATATGGAAGTGGGACCTTTTGGAGGTCATTAGGTTTAGATGAGGTATGAAGTCATGAGGATGGCACCTCCATGATGGGATTAGTGTCCTTATAAGAAGAGGAAGAGAGACCAGAGCTTCTCACCAGAGAGACAGTGAGAAGGCAGCCATCTGCAAGCTAGCAAGAGGGTCCTCCCCAGGAACCAAATTGGCTGGTACCTTGATCCTGGACTTTCTAGCCTCCAGAACTATGAGAAATAAATGTCTGTTGTTTAAGCCAACCAGTCTATGATATTTTGTTATAGGAGCCCAAGGTGACTAAGACACTGGGAAATGGCGAGACAGGGAGGGAAAAATCTGGGTAAGAGTGTGTCCGTCTGTCAGACTGGGAAGTCAGGGGAGAAGACTTGACAGAGTGAGTGCTCAAGAGTGCCAAAGGCAGCAGAGATTCAGCAGGCTAACGGTGGACAAGTATACCAAAAGACATCAATGGCATCACCTGTCAGAAAACAAGCCCGGTTCTTCCTGTTTCAATTGGCCGGTGGTTCTCAACCTTGGTGGCATGACAGAATCACCTGGGAGCTTTTAAAAATACTAATGCTTAGCCCTCAACTGCAGAGATTCAGAGTTAATTGGTCTGGGGAGGCCCCTGGATATTGATGTACAGTAGTGCCCACTTACCCATGGTTTCTCTTTCCGTGGTTTTGGTTACCCATGATCAATCACAGTGCAAAAATATTAAATGGGAAAACTCCAGAAATAAACAATTCATAAGTTTTAAATTGCATGTTGTTCTGACGAAATCTCCAGCCATCCCACTCTGTCTCGCCCGGTACGTGAATCATCCCTTTGTCCAGTGTATCCACGCTGTATACACTACCTGCCCATTAATCACTTAGTAGCCGTGTTCGTTATCAGATCACAAGATCACAGTGCTCGTGTTCAAGTAACCCTCATTTTACTTAATGATGGCCCCAAAGCACAAGAGTAGTGATGCTGGCAATTTGGATATACCAAAGAAAAGCTGTGAAGTGCTTCCTTTAAGTGAAAAGGTGAAAATTCTTGACTTAATAAGAAAGAAAAAAATCGTATGCTGAAGTTGCTAAGATCTATGGTAACTTTTACTATAGCACATTGTTATAACTGTTCTATTTTCTTATTAGTTATTGTTGTTAACCTGCCTAATTCATAAATTAAACTGTATCATAGGTGTGTATGTATAGGAAAAAACACAGTGTATATAGGGTTTGGAACTATCCGCAGTTTCAGGAATCCACTGGGAGTCCTGGAACGTATCCCCTGTGGACAAAGCGCGACCACTGTATTTTTTTAAATCTCCCTAAGTGATTCTAATATGTAGCCAGAGTTGAGAACTATTGCGACTTGAGCTAAATTGTTAAAAAAGAAAAAAAAATTTTATTTGCATCACGGTAGAGCAGATTTGACATGTTAATGCGACTATGTTGCGGCTATGGATGTGCTAAGTGCTTTCACGGATTATCTCATTTCATCCTCACAACAATGCTACCAGGTAGGTACTATATTAACCCTGTTACAAACAGGCACAGAGGAAACAGGCACAGTAATTTGTTGGAGTTAGACAGTAAGGACCAGAGATAGATAAAAATCCACTTCCACATAATAAAAACTCAACAGAACAAATGCCACTTGCCATATAAGAAACAGGGGTATATTTCCGACTGAGTGATTCCACCTCGTCCAAGACATGATTATATACAGACATCATTCTTCTCTCATATTCACTATCAGCATGGGCTGCTCCAGTAGATCCATATTCCTGGAAACTGAAGTTAAAATCAATATCAATTAATCAACCAAAATAGGCACTATTTTAATGTCTAAATACTTTCTACACATTCCATTTAATCTTTAAAATAATGAAGTAGGCACTGTTATTTGCATTTTACAGATGAGGAAACTGAAGCTTCTAGAGGGTAAGCAATTTGCCTTCAGACACATAACTAGTAAATGACAAGCTGGAATTCAAACCTAGACATGACTTCAGGTTATTCACTTAATCACTTTGCCTGTTAGGTAGTATAAAAGTGTTTAAACCTTGTCCCTGCCATGAGGGGAAAGAGACATATGACATTTGAAAAGGCACCTACCAACAAAGTCAGCAGATAAGTGCCAAATAACCAGTAAAGATATATAAACAATAGATCAGAATATGGAGGGAGCTGAGGAATGTCTCAGAAGAGGTCAGTCTTGAACAAATCACTAGACAAGTAGGATTGATAATATCTGGAAAGATGGAAAGTATGAAGGGCATTCATGCCTGGAGAAATGGAATGAATCGAAAGCATGGAGATGAAATGCACAGGAATGTTCATGGGAGAGCTAGTATACAGAGATGTTAGAAAGAATTTTACTGAGATTTTTTTCTTTTTCCTCTACTGCCTCAAACTCAAAGATTATTTCTGAACGTTTCTAAGTGAGAAAAGAAGGCAAAACTCCTGCATTCTAACTAAACTTCAAGAGGGCTATTTGAAAAGGCACTATAGGTAATTTAACTATGTTGGGCATAACACTGTTGTTATTATTCCCTTATTATCCTTTTAATACTACTACGTGCAAGGCACTTCAGCTGGGTACTTTATATAGGCTATTTAATTTAATCATCACAACCACTCTAAGAGACAGGCATCATTATTTCCATACAGTTAATGCACATGTGGCTTAGTGAGATGAAATAACATGCATATATTCACACAGCTAGGCGTGAGTCATAGGGGATTCGTGTCTCTATCTGCCTGGCTCCAAAGCTTTCTTCCCTGCTCTGTACTCTATCTTAAGTTCCACTAAGACAAGAACTAAACCTCATTTATATAATGGACTTTAAGGAAAACTCTACCACACAAATAAAGCATAAAGAAGTTCAAGTCTTTTACAAAGTGAACTGCTAATAAAAGGGTCTAAATTGAGAATACATTCCTCTACCTTCTACAAAAGGAGTATTTCCTTATGTACTGTAAAAATAAACTTTGTTGAGAGAGAAGTTACAAAAATCACAAAAATGTACCCATTTGAAATACCTCTTCCTATTCAATCCCCACTTTCCGCCCCAGGCAACCACAGATTTGCTTTCTAACACTATAAATGAGATTTATGTTTCCTAGTATTTCATATAAACAGTCATACTATGTGTACTATTTTGTGTCTGGTTTCCTTCACAGCAGAATGTTTTTGAGGGTCATTCATGTGTTTTGCATATATCAGTAGGTCATTCCTCTTTATTGTTGAGTAGTATTCCACTGTATGGATATAGTGCAATTTATTTATCCATTTGCCTGTTGAGAGACATTTGGCTCTTTCCAATTTTTGTTATTACAAATAAAGCTGCTATGAAAATTTATGTACAAGTCTGTGTAGAAGGAGGTTTTCATTTCTCTTGGGTAAATAAGTAAGAACAGAATTGGTGGTCATATGCTAACTGTATGGTTAACTTTATTAAAAAACTGCCAAACAGTTTTCCAAAGTTGCTGAATCATTTTGCATTCCCAACAATGTATGAATTCAAGCTCCTGCACATCCTCACTAATACTTGGTATTGAAGGTCTTTTTAATTTTAGCTACTCTAGTGGTTGTTAGCTATATCTCATTGTGATTTTAATTTGCATTTCTCTGATGCCTAAAGATGTTAAGCATCTTTTCATGTGCTTACTGGACATTAATATATCTTTTTTGAAGTGTCCAAATCTCTTGTCAATTCTTAAAAATTGGGTTACCTTGAGTTGTATGGTTTTCTTAATATTCTAAATACAAGTCCTTTGATAGAACATGTTTGAGAATATTTTCTTCCTGTGACCTGTCTTTTCATTTTCTTAATGGCATCTTTCAAAGAGCAGAATTTTAAAAATTTAAATCCAATTCAGCAAATTTTTCTCCTATGGTAACTGCTATTTGTGCCCTAAGAAACCTTTGCTGACCTCAAGGTCATGAAGATTTTCTCCCATGTAGTCTTCTAGAAAGTTTGGAATTTTATTTTTTATGGTTTGGTCTATGATATACTTGGAATTAATTTTTGTGTATGATGTGACATAAGGTCAAGATTCTTTCTCCTCCCCTATATAATAACTAGTTGTTCCAGCACAATCTGTTGAAAAGACCATCCTTTCCCCCATTGCATTATCTTAGCATCTTTATCAAAAATCAAGTGATCATCACACACGTGAGTGTCTATTTTGGACTCTCCATTCAACCCTCAGGCCAAAATCAAATTGTCTTAATTACTATAGCTTTATACTAAGTCTTGAAATCTTTAATAAGTCCTCCACTTTAGTTTTTCTTCTTTATTCTGCAATATGGTGAATTACACTAATTGGTTTTCACATGTTAAACCTAGCATTTCTGGGATAAACCCTACTTGGTCTTAATGTATTATCCTTTTGTATATTACTGGATTCAATTTATACATGTTTTGTTAAAGATTTTTATGTCTATGCTCATGAAGAATATTTGAAATTTCTTCCTGTTCACCTAAGTTATCACATTTATTGGCACAAAGCTATTATTCCTTTAATATGCTTTTAATGTCTATCAGATTTGTATTAATGCTCATTTCATTTCTGATATTGGCAATTTGTGTGTGTGTTTTTTTTTTCTTTTGCTCAAATAGCTCAAGATAGCCCAAAAAGCTAGTTTTATCAATTTTATTGATCTTTTCAAAGAATCAGCTTTTGGTTTCACTGATTTTCTCTACTGTTTATTTCTAATTCACTGATTAGCACTCTTTATTATTTCTTTCCTTCTAATTACTTTGAGTTTAATTTGATCTTTTTTTTTTTTAAGGAAGATTGGCCCTGTGCTAACATCTGTTGCCAATCTTCCTCTCTTTTTCCCCCAAAGCCTCAATATATAGTTGTGTATCATAGATGTAGAGTTGTGGCTCTTCCACGTGGGACACTGCCTTAGCATGGCTTTATGAGCAGTGAGCATGTCCACGCCCAGGATCCGAATCCATGAACCTTGGGCCGCTGAAGCGGAACGTGCAAACTTAACCACTATGCCACGGGGCTGGTCCTGACAGCCTTTTTTCTTTCACTGTCTAATGTGGATAATTTCTATTGCTATGTCTTCAAGTTCACTGATCTTTTCTTTTGTAGTATCTAATCTACTGTTAAGCCTAACCTAAGCACCCTTGAATTCCATATTCATCAAAAATAAAAGCAAAATCAAGATATTATATTTTTCAGCTCTAGAAGTTCCATTTGGTTCTTTTTACATCTTTAATTTTATCTTTTACTTTTAAATTTTTGAAAACACTAACTGTAGCTGTTTTAAAGTCTGAGTCTGTTAATTATATCATCTGTCATTTATGAGTCTTGTTTCTAACTGAATTTTCTCCTGGTCATTTGTCACATTTTCCTGCTTCTTCTCATGTCTAGTAATTTTTGATTGGTTGCTATAACTGTCGATCTTATACTGTTGAGTTTTTGGATTTTGTTGTCTTTAAAGAACATTAGACTTTGTTTTAGTAGACAGTCAAGTTGCTTGTGCATAAACCTAAATCTTTCAAGGATTATTTAAGCTTTGTTAGGACAGGTCTAGAGTAGTCTTTACATTAGGGCTAGTTTAGCCCTACAACTAAGTTGGTATGACTCTTCTGAATGCCCTAGGTATTCAACAAGGTCTCTACAGTATGGCTGGTTGGAACTCAAACATTTCTCAGCCCTGCATGAGCTCTGGGAATTGTTCAGCTTCCAGCTTCCTGGTAATTACTCTTTCCCTACTAACTGTTTTTTGCCAAGCCTTGCGGGGTTTCACCATACACTATGTACAGCTTGGCATTCAGCCAAAGACTCACAGCCTATGCAGATTTCTAGAGCTCTTTCTCTGAAAGCTTCCCCCTCTCCTGTACTCAGCCCTACAAATTCTAGCTTCCTCTGGTTCTCTGAACCCTGATCTCTATCTCTTCAACTAAGCAAAACCACCACATTCTGCTTTGGTTACTCCTCCTGAAGAGGCAGTCTAAAATGTGCCTTCAGGTAGAGGAAAGCAAGGACTATTATAGGGTTTACCTTATTTGTGTCCCTTCTCTGAGGGGTTACATTCCTGAGCTGCCTACTGTTCAGTGTCTGAAAACAGTTAAACTTATATTTAAATTTATGTTTATCCAGGTTTCTAGCTGTTTACAGTAGTAGGAAAAGTCCTGTACTAGAATGCCTTCAAGGCCAGAAGCCACTCCCTTATTTTTTAGGCAGTAGAAATAAAGGTTAAGTGCAAAGGAATCACAACAGAGTGAAGAAGAAACTAGAATAGATAAAATATAATGGACATGCATATCAAAGTATTTTTTCTTGATAATCCTGAAAAGTTGGTATTAGGTAGATAATAACATTCATAATTATAAACATCTACCCCATCCTATCCCACATTTATTAATACTGGCTCAGGCCAGTATATTATAACTATATACAGTATATTATAACTAATACAGTGTAACTGTATTAGTTGCTAGAGATATAAAGTTGAATAGATGTCTTCTCTCCAAAAACCTGCTGGGCTATGAAGGAGATACACAGATTTTTGTAAAAACTACAGTGAGATATTAATGTCATGCCTCATTCTCTTGAGGTTCTTTTTAGAAGTACATCCTTCTTTACTTGAAAGGCACAAAATGTATAACATCAAGAACATAAGTTTTATAAGGAATCTACTCCTTGCAGTTGTACACTATTACAAATGAAATCCAGAGAACTCTTCTTCAAGGTACAAGCTGTCTTTTCCAATTTTTCATTGCTAAGAAGGGCAAAGGCTAAGGGAATGGGTTTGGGGTATGAAAGGTGATGGAGAAGAGTGAAGAAAGGTGGTGGAAAGGGGAGAAGGTGAGAGAGAGAGTAGCATGTGTAAGCTGGCTAGATAACTCCCTTCACCCCATCCCTGCTGACAATGTGCCTATCTCTCTTAAACAGTCAATCATGAAAAATACTAATTGCTCTTGTGTCAACCAACAGTACAATGACATTTGTGTGCTAAGAGGTAAAACTGAGTATGGCACAATCAGAAATGGCGTGAGCCTGGAAGCATCAATTAATTGGCAAAGACTGTGAAAAATATGGAAGTTTAAGAACATTTTGAAATTTACAAGCGAGGAGTTTAAAAAAAAACACTGCAAGTCTGTGGGGAAAATGAACATAGATGAGAAAAGGATAAATGGAAAAATAAGTATGTCATAAAAATATTAAAACGGATGAGATGAGTGGGGAAAAAATAGCCATGTGGCCTAGTCTGAGCATAGGTAACACTTTAAAACAGAAGGCAAGGATCTTGGTATCGCTCTGAAAAGGAGTGGTGGGTCAATACTTTAGGATAGAGAAAAGTAAATGCTTTGTTGATTATATTCTCTCTGAGGAAACTGATCTTGGAATCACAGGCCTTACTAGATTGGGAATTATAGTTGAAATGCCCAGTTGCAAATGCATATTCCCAAACAGAATACTATAATGGGAAAAAACAATGGATTATTCTTTAATAAAAATATTTTAAATAATTTAGAATTTTAATAAAGCAAAAACAAGAATATCTTTTTGTTTGGCAAAGCAAAGAATAAAAATTTCAAGTTCAAGCTTAATTATATTAATAACTCAATTTTTCACACCAAAGTTTAGTTATCGTGTATAAGAAGAAAATCTTCAAACTCAAAAGAATTTCTTCTCAGTTATTTTTCCAAGTCAATGTTTTAAAAACAGAAGGCAGGAGGTAAGTAAACAATGGAGTCAGAAAATCAAGGTTTTCTCACTAGCTATGTGACCCTAAGCAAATGCTGGAGAAGCTCTTCCTCTTTGTGTCTTCTTCTATAATACCTCTTCTAAAACACTGCTGTGATGATTAGGTAAGATTACATATTTGAAAGTATTCTGTAATGTAAACTGTTTAAATACCTTGCTGATTCTGGATCCAAAATGAGGGCTTCTATTGTGTGAGAGATCAGTAAACAGCTCTGCTGCTGTCTGGATTAATGTTAAGGTTACACATGAAAATAGACAACTCTGCTATCAGCTCTATATTATCCGAATATTAAATGTCAAGATGAGGATCGTATTTTTAGTGAAGGTAATTATATGTTATCAACTCAAATAGTCTAGGGTTCTATTTTTATCTTTTAAGGGATATATGTTGTCTCTAACAGTGATTCTCAATTCTGTTCCAGGAAGGGTACTTCAGAGGCTGCCTAATGTGGGAAGGGGCAACCAAGCAACAGGCCCTGTGGTTCAATCAAAGAAACTGTTTTTATGTGTCTCAGATATAGGGGTTTCACTGATAAAAGTTAAAAACAATGATGATGACAACAGCAATAGTCTGTAGAGTGGTTACCCCAGAGGTTTCTTGGCTGGGGCCAAAGAGGTCTGTTTACCACCCTGAAACTGTACAAATTTTGGGGGGTATGTGTATATATGCATTTTGTAGGGGATAGGGTCCAGAGCATTCATTAGTTTTCAATCAGTAAATCAAAATGCTAAGAAGTACTGATTTATAGGTCCTACAACTTAAAAACAATTTATCTCTTCCCTCCTTTCAAAAATGATTTGAGGCTGCTAGTTAAGGAAATATGGAGAACTTAAAGAGGGCTTAGGGAGCAAAAGTGACAACTGAAACTACGGAATAGATCATAATATAGGTGATGGGGATTAGGGTTGTTAGCTACAAAGAAAAGAAAGGTGAGGCAAAACAGAAAATGGTTCTCTGGTGGGAAAATGTTTTGTGTTGTTCACTGTAGCTCAAGTTCACACAAAGTATGCAACACTGGTAGGACCTGGGTTTTGGATGCTCTTCCTAGAGGTAGAGAAAGACCACCATTGAGTCACCAAATTTTTTTAAAAGCCTGGTTGAAGTTAAAAAGTAAAATTATACTGCTCATACTAGATTTCAAAGGAGAAATTATTAATTATAGTATTTGTAGGCTTATCTAATATGTACTTTTTAGTTAAGCATATCTGAAGTATTTACTCTACATTTAAAAGAGTACTTTTAAAGAACAAGAAATATTGGGGCAGGCTTAGGATACAGTTCTACATTCCTCAAAGTTGCTGAATCAGCATCAAAAGATGCCTGATAAAGATCCCCATATCGGGAAGCAAGGCTTCGGAATTCTTCCATGGACTGTTTCATCTATAAAGAAGAAAAATATCAATTATGATAAACAAACATGCTATCATTATTGTATAAACAACACAAAACCCAAAACATAAAAAATCTATCCTCAAACAATAAAAAAATCCAAAAAATATTTCAATTCTTTTTCATTTTCATTCCATTCATTTTTATAAACCTTGTTAAATAAAATTAACATAGATGGTAAATGAAACTACAAATGTGCACAAGATTATAATTTATATATGATGTATAGAAACAAAAAACATTGCAGTTTTAGCTTCTTTAAGTTCCACTAAAATAATATAGTTATAAACATCCCAGTTTCTTTCAAATGTACGTCTTTTCTCTCTCCATAAATATGTAGCAATTAGTGAGACATCATCAATCACTTTGCCGTTCTAATAAGACATCAGCCTATTTTTGGCTAGACGGCTGAGTTAAAAAGCATTTGACGTTTAAAGGCTGTGAGTCAAACCACTGATCTTTTAAATTTCAGAGTTTTTCATCTCACAACTAACCTCAAAAACCTCTAAAGTGTAAATAAAAACTCAAAAACCTCTAAAGTGTAAATAAAAACTATGTTGAAAATAAAGTTAAGACATGCCTGATTGGAAATGCGACCACATCTCTGAAGGTCATTCCCTAAGGTCATGGCAATTGTGGTGGCAATCGCAGGTGGGGGGCTTGTCTTTAGGCTATTACAAGTACAGATAAGTTGAGAGAAGGCTTGCAGAAGGTCAATCCTGAGTTTTACAAATTCACACTGAAAACTTAAAGGATTCAAAGGTGTACTGGCAGCCTAGAAAAAAAAAAAGATATATTTAAGACAAAGTAAACATAACAGCAAGATGGTGCAGTACAAAGAATTTGTCATGGTTTGTGCAAAAGAGCAGTAGTTCCAACACTGATGGATAAACACCTACATTATAAGGGAAATGATGTCATATTAGAAAGAAAAACTTACTGCTTTTAGCATCAGCTCTGAAAAACTATGTTCCATCAACATTCAGGTTCCTTACTTCCTACATTCACAAAGACTCCACTAGTTCACCATAGTTGGCTAGTTCACCATCATTAAGATATCATGAGAGATGCTTCAAGGACATCATCCTTCCCCCCAAATTCCCTTATCACCTTCCTACCTTTCTAACCTATAATTCTCATTGCTGAAATCATTAATAGAATTTTTAGAAGTTGGGAGGGAGGAGGGTAGAAGGGCAGAAGAAATATGTTGCTAGACAGCCACTGTTAAAGAAGCACGTTGTCTCACGGCTGCCTTCTTCCACTGCCAGCTCAGACTAATTTTAAAAAGAATTTCTGAGTAGACACTTTATTTATTTAATTTTTGTGAGGAAAATCAGCCCTGTGCTAACATCTGCCAATCCTCCTCTTTTTTTGTTGAGGAAAAGTGGCCCTGGGCTAACATTCGTGCCCATCTTCCTCCACTTTATATGGGACACTGCCACAGCATGGCTTGCCAAGCAGTGCATCGGTGCACACCCGGGATCTGAACCGGCGAACCTCAGGCTGCCACAGCGGAGCTCGTGCACTTAACCGCTTGCGCCACCGGGCCGGCCCCTGAGTAGACACTTTAGAATGCAGAGAGGCCACCAAGGAAGAATAGGTAATAACACACAAATAAGTTTCAGTGAGGACGGAGAGGTGTCAGGGATAAGTCTTGGACAGCAAAGAGTAGCACTAGTTAGGTAGAGGGGGCAAAGAATGCTAAGTCAAGCCAGCGTAGGCAGAAAACTAAGACAACCCTTAACTATTTAGCAACTACACTAGCGGAGAATCTAGCATGGTTCTTTCAACAAAAGGCATACTAAAAAAATGCTATTTTAACACTAAGTGGAGACATAATGAAATTAAGTTTCCTCTCTGACATGATTAGCTTAAAACATGCTGATGCTGTTTCTTAGATACCATCTCACACTATTCTTCAAAGCCAGGCATGTGACTTGGGGTTCCAGAAGTCAGTTACAAGATTATCCATCTGGCCAAGTATCACATATTGACCTGAGTGTAGTTCTCTCTACTTTTAAGTGTCAAATGATAATTCTTATTATTTGGTAGCATTCATATTTTACTCCATGAAATAGTGAGCCACACCCTGTATCCTTTATAAGAACATACACTTACTCCAGTATCCCTCTCAAACTGCAAAGGCCCTTGATGATATATATAAGCTACAGCTATATAAAGCTATATAAGCTACAGGTAATAACTGTACTCGTATATTGAATTCTGTGGTTTTCAAACTTTTGAGATGTTTTGTTCTAATCATGAAACAGCACAGATTAGGATATTAAAGAGACCATTTCAATTGTTTTTAATTTCTTAGAGATGTGATTTGTTCTTATAGGAAGGTAAAATCCCCCCTCCTCTACCCCTTAACCTGCTACTTGCTATTTCTAATTTACTGCTTGTCAGTAACTTTAGAAGGGTTAGGAATACAAGTAGGCGTATAGGATACTGTTAGATAAACACAGTAAAAACCATCTTACCAGACAAAAAACACTGGTAACATTGTCCTAACATGTATTATAAGACTGAAAGAGAAGCAAGATGTAGTTATAATCAGGGAGATGTACTGATACTCTGGATTTATTTCTGAATATTTGATGATATAAGATGGCAACTTTGAAAGTGACTACGCATCTTGGATTATGTTATACGGAAGGAAAGCAATGCTAGATATAGTATGCATGTTCAAAAAGAACACAGAAAAGATAGGTTTGTCATAAAGGTCAAAGACTTTAAGAGGTATTATCACCCATGAAAGACAGAAAATGTGTAAGAAATAAATTTAGACTGTAATGCCAATGAGAAATAAAAGGGATATTATTTATTTTTCTTTAACACTGGGGCTAAAGCTTAAAAGGAGGTTGGGTTCTAAGGTCCACCGGTAAAACAAGACTGTATAAAATCAAACTTACTCCTGAAAATTCCTCAGGAAGGAATTATTTCTACTAAATTCAACATAGTCAGGTGAAGGAACAGCAAACTCAGAGCTCTCTTCTACTGTTCACTCTGGGGTATCAGCTAATTGAGAAGAACTCTTTCTACTATTTCAATTGCTACTTTGCTTCTCCATTATTTATATAGCTATTTTTCTTCCTCATTCTTATTTTTTTCTTTTTTTTGCCTAAACATATAGAGTTAAATCTGTGTTAAACATGCATATAATGCTACTTCACTGAATTTCTGATTTGTAGTACATATTCTGTTTTCTAACTGGATCTAGCTAAAGAAACCAATGTGGCTGAAAAGAAAGCTACCTGACAAGCTCATTTAAAAAAAAAAAAAAAAATATATATATATATATATATATAGTGGTAAAGAACACATAACAACCAAGAGTGAACCGTAATGTAAAGTATGGACTTAAAGCCCCTGGTAGCCACCATTCTACTTTCTGTTTCTGTGAATCTACTTAAATATCACATATAAGTGGAATCATATAGTATTTGTCTTCTTGTGACTGGCTTATTTCACCTAGTATAAGCTCAGTTTTTGAAAGAATAAGCCAAGCTTAAAGCAATGGTAGATTAGATTGTTTTAAACCAGACCTCCTGCTAAGCACAACTGGGAAAACTGAATACAACACTGAGAACATTGATTTGAAAGCATGAAGAGCTACTCAGGCAACAAGGATTTGTGGAGCCGAAAGCATGGAAAGAAAGGAAATCCAAGGAGGTAAGATTGACATTTGGTGACATTTTCCCCCTTGAGATAATTGCTAATTTGAAAGCTGCTCCTGAGAGTCTGAGAAGCTGAGAAGAGCTTTCGGCAGTCTCAAAAGACTAGGAGAAGGGTTGTGGAAAACACTTAGGCTTTTGGCTGTAACCTCAAAGGGCTATACCCTAGGAATCAGGAGAACCCAAAATATACTGGCCCTCACAAGGACTGAAGACTAGCTTTGAGTCAGTTCAATCCTTGATTGGATTAAAGATGGTCTGCCCTTAGCCTAACTGCCTGCCAAAAGCAAAGAAAGATAATTTAAGGCTCTGGATGATGTAATAACTATAATTTTTCATACACATTGTTCAAGACTAAATAAAAAACAACCAAGCATACAAAAAAGACAAAATTCCTCAAACCAAGAGGGAAAAAAAGGTCAAACCATAATAGATCCAGGTAACAGAATATCAGATATAAATTTTAAAATAACTATGATTAATATGTTAAAGAAATTAAATGACAAGACAGAGAATCCTGGCAGAGAAGTAGAAAATATAAAATAGCCAAATGAAAATTCTGGATTTGAAAAAACACAATAAATGAAATTAAGGACTTATTGAATGATTTGACAGCAGATTAGAGACAATGTAAGAGAGAATTACTGAAATGGAAGATAGGTCAAAAGAAAACATTTAGAGCTAAGTATGTAGAGATAAAAAGATGGAAAATGCAGCAGAGAATGTATAAGATATATGAGACACGGTTAAAAGAATTAACATAGGTGCCCTTGGAGTCCCAAATGAGAGAGAAAGGGACAGAAGCAATAGCTGAAGAGATAATGGCCAAATGTTCCCAAACTGATCAAAGTCATCAAGCCATAAATTCAAAAAGCACTATGAACCCCAAAAGGCATTTATACTGATAGTAGTGTAAACTGGAAACCACCATGGGCAACTGTTTGGCAGTATTTATGAAAGCTGAACCTAAGTATATCCTATGACACAACACTACCATCTGGAAGCAATGCACACCTATACTAAAAGATGTGTAGAAGAATGTTCATCGTTGAATTATTCTTAATAGCCCCAACCTGGAAATAATCCAAATATTCTTCAACAATAAACTGGATAAACAGATTGTTATTACAGTCATCCAAATGAATATCACAGAGCAATGAAAATGAACTATTGCAATATGCAATAAAAAACATGAATGAATCATAACAAACATAAAGCTGAACTAAACAAACTAGAATGAAAAGAATAATACTACACGATTCCTTAAATGATGATGAAAATCAAGGCAAGACTAATATATAGATTTAGAAATCAAAATAGTGGATACTTCTGGGGAGATGGGTGAAGGTAGTGATTGGAAGGGAGCTTGAAGTAGGAAAAAATTTCTTAAACAAAACAGAAACCATGAAGGAAGATCAATAACTTAGACTCTATTAAAACTAAGAACTGCTCTTTACCAAAAGATAGAAAGTGGAAAAAAAGCCCCAAATCGTAAGATAATATTTGCAACTCATATAACCTACAAAAGATTAGTATCCAGAACATATAAAAAAACTCTTACAAATCAGTAAGAAAAAGACAAACAACCTAGTAGGAAAATGAGCAAAAAACTTCAATGGGTACTTCACAGAAAAAAACCAAAACACAGCGGCCAAACATGAAACAAATGTTTAACTGTTTCAACAAAATGAAAAGGCAACCTATTTAATGTGAGAAAATATCTGCAAATCATATATTTGATGAGGGGTTAATATCCAAAATACATTAAAACAACTCAATAGCAAAAAACCCAAACAATCCAGGGCCAGCCCGGTGGCATAGCAGTTAAGTTCGTGTGCTCTGCTTCGGCGGCCCAGGGTTTGCATGTTCAGATCCCGGGTGCAGACCGACACACTGCTTGTCAAGCCATGCTGTGGTGGCGTCTCACATAAAGTAGAAGAAGATGGGCACGGATGTTAGCCCAGGGCCAATCTTCCTCAGCAAAAAGAGGAAGATTGGCAATGGATGTTAGCTCACGGCTGATCTTCCTCACACACAGAAAAACCCCCCAAACAATCCAATTAAAAAATGGGCAGAGATCTGAATAGATATTTTTTCAAAGACGACATACAGACGGGTACACGAAAAGAGGCTCAACATCACTAATCTTCAGGGAAATGCAAATCAAACTCACAATGAGATTTCACCTCACACTGTTAGAATGCCTATTACCAGAAAGACAAGAAATAAGTATTGGTGAGAATGTGGAGAAAAGGGAACCCTGTGCACTGCTGGTGGGGATGTAAACTGGTGCAGCCACTATGGAAAACAGTATGCAGTTTCCTCAAAAAATTAAAAATAGAATGACCATATGATCCAGCAATTCTACCTCTGGGTATTTATCCAAAGAAAACAAAAACACTAACTCAAGATGATATATGCACCCCCATGTTCACTGCAGCATTACTTACAATAGCCAAAATATGGAAACAACCTACGGATAAAGAAAATGTGGTATAAATGGAATAGTATTCAGCCATAAAAAAGAACAAAATCTTGCCATTTGTGACTACATGAATGGACCTTGAGGGCATTACGCTAAGTGAAATAAGGCAGACAGAGACAGACAAATACCATAAGATCTCACTTACATGTAGAATGTAAAACAAAAACAAAAACCAAGCTCACAGATACAGAGAACAGATCAGTGGTTGCCAGAGGCGGGGGATGGTGAAATGGGTGGAGGGAGTCAAAAGGTACAAACCTCCAGTTATAAAATAAGTCAGTCATAAGAATGTAATGTACAGCCTGGTGACTAAAGTTAATAATACCATATTGCATATTTGAAAATTGCTAAGAGAATAGATCTTAAAAGTCCTCATTACACACCAAAAATTTTTAACTATGTGTGATGATGGATGTTAACTAGACTTATTGTAGCGATCATTTTACAATATATACAAATATTGAATCATTACGTTGTACACCTGAAACTACTACCATGTTATATGTCAATTATACCTCAATAAAATAAATTTTTTAAAAAAGTTTAATTGTATTAGTATTTTGGGAAATACCCATCAGCACCTCCAGAACATGCCAAGTGAAGGGAAAATGTGGAGCAATAGGAACTCTTATACACTGCTGGGAGGATTGTAAATTTGTAAAACCACTGTGGAAAACCCCCTGGTATAGCTAGTCAATTGATGCACATAACCTATGCAATTCCACTCCTAGGTGGTATCTCAGAATGGCATCTCTTAATAGGGGCAGCAGTGTCTTCGGCATTTCCGGAGATTAATCATCTCTAGTCACTGACCACTAAAGTCAGCAGCAGTCCCCCGTCCCTTCATCACTGTGACAAACAGAAACATCCCCACACACTTCTAAATTGGAGCAGGCGGCAGATACACAGTTCTGACTGAGGTCTACTGCCCTAGAGAGGGGTTTTCAACCTCCATATTCTAGCGACAATTCTTCGTAGAGGGGAATTGTCCTCTGCCTTGCTGGATGTTTAACGGCATCCTTGGCCTCTACCCACTAAATGCCAGTAACACCTTGGCAAGTTGTGATAACCAAAGATGTCTCCAGACATTGCCAAATGTCCCCTGGGGGGTAAAATCATCCCCAGTTGGGAATCACCGTCCTAGAGAAACTTTTACACAGTTTCATCAAAAGATATGTACAAGAATGTTCACAGCAGTACTGTTTATAATAGCAAAAACTGGAAAAATTAAAATTTCCATCAACACTAGAATGGAAAAATAAGTTGAGGTATATTCATATGATACAAGAGTATACATCAGTGAAATTGACCTACAGCTTCATGCAACAAGATGGATGAATCTTAGGGACATAATTTAGATAATCAAGGCAAGTCAAAGAAAGATACATATGATTCCTTTTCATACAAAATTCAAAAACAAGTGACACAAAACAGTACCTTGTTTAGAGTTACAAAAAAGCATGCTAAAATTATTTAAAAAGGCAAGGGAACAGTACACACAAGATTCAGGATGGTGGCTACCTTTGTGGGGTAGGAAAGGGACAAACATGGAGGAGCATGCATGGATTTTAAAGGCAATGGTAATGTCTCATCTCCTAAACTGGATGCTAAGTCTACCTGGATATTTGTTGTATTTTTTAATACACCCTACATAATATATATGTAGATATTATACCTATTCAATATTTAATAAAAACAAAAATAAAAAATAAATTAAAAATCCACCATTGTAGGCAGAATGATAAGATGGTTCCTCTGATACACATCCCCTGGTATCCACACTTTGGGTAATCTCTTCCCTTTGAGTGTGGGCAGAACCTGTAACTTGTTTCTAACTAACGGAATATGGCAAAGGTGATGGATTTTAGGTCCCTAATGAATTGATTTTATACTAATCAAAAGGGAGATTACTCTGAGTGGATCTCTCCTAACAAGGTGAGCCCATTAAAAGAGGGTCTTGAAGGTAAGAGATTCTCTTGCTGGCCTTGAAGCTTCTACAAGATCTACAGCTGTGAGGACATAAATTCCGCTTACAACTACATGAGTTTAGAAGAGGACCCTGAGCCTCCTTGAGCCTCAGACAAGACTGGTCCTGGCTGACACCTTGATTGCAACTTTGTGACAATATGAGCAGAGAACCCAGCTAAGCCATGCCTGGACTTCTGGCTCATGGAAACTGAAATAATAAATGAATGTTGTTTTAAGCCAATAAATTTGCAGTAACTTGGTACACAGCGCAGAAAACTAATACAAACACTTTTTACAACTTTTATTCCTAAGAAGCAAGATAACTCTATCATTAATCACCATGTTGGGAAATCAGACACCCAGTGTTGCCATAGGGTGCCCATTAGCACAGAAGTTTGAACTTCTCCTGCTTAGTTTGGTTGAAGCAGGTAAAAAGCATAATCCTCACAGCTGTACAATCTCAGGTTAGATCATTCATGTGTCAGGGAGTAAAAGGGCAGTCCATACTCATATCTTCTCAGTTAAAAGAACAGAAAGCTACCGTTAAATCCACACTTGTCAATGAACGATTAAAAAAAAAAATCTTTAAAAAGCCCTGATAGTACAGTAGAATCAGAAATGTGGGAAGTTCCAAACGACTGTAAGGATCATACTGCCTTCCCATCTGTACTATTCTCAACTAGAGAATCATTTCCTGATTTTTTGTATTCTCAAAGCATTGCCTGGCACATAGCAAGTATTTACAGTCTGTTGAATAAGAGAACTCCGTTTCGAAAAAAGATGATTTGAGGCCCAATAACCTGTCTTGGGTCACAATGTGTTAATGGCAGAGTGGAGACTAAGACAAGGGCCTTCTGTCTGTCAATCAAGTACTTTCTTCCTATGTCATAATTCAGTCTTTAATTACTGCCAAGACTCATTAAATACACATACCACACAAATCATTACAAGACTATTAAATATTCAACAGGATTTTTCATAATATCAGTTCTATCTGCCTCACTGTTTTGTGAGCCTGTCTGTTTCACAGTTCTCACCATTTATTGTACTGAATGATTAACAATTTTCTGCTCCACATAAACTAGAAAATGAAGTAATTCTACTGACCAGAACCAATAATTGTATCTTTTGATTTTCTGAGGCATTTATTAGCCTGATATAGGCAACAACAATCTTTTCCTAGAATAATCAAGAGGGAAGAATCACAGTAGTCAATGCTACCCTTTAAAATGGAGAGGAGTGATTCCTATATTTCTGTTTTAAAACAGCAGTCCATCAATCCTAGCCAAAAGAAAAAATCATACTTCAAAAGATATGTACCCACAGTAGTCTGAATAGTCTGTCTCTTTTGTGACATCTGTTTATTCTCTGTTCTATTTTGAAGCATTTCTTTTGGGATGGCCCACCATTAAAAATATTTTAGATTATGTGATAAATGTATGTAAATAGGTACCAAAAGTTTTATGGTCCCATCTAAAAATATACAATTTTAAAAGTTTTGTGTGACAATACTTAAAAAATGTTTAATGTTGATTATATAAAGTCTTTATTTGTAAGGGGAAAAAGTCCTTGGATTAATGCAGAAAATGCCAATTTTAGGGAATAGGTTGTTACTTAGGAATATAATTAATTTCAAGGAAACATAAGAAATGTTAAAGGTCTGCCCTCTCTGCAACTCCTTTACTTTTTTGGCAGAAAAAAATGGAAACAGTTAGCTGGCTGACTGTTAATTTGGAATAGGAAGATATCACAGAGGGGTAAAAAGTGGGACAATAGCATCCTTGATAATTTCTTCTTTATCTACAAAGCAAGAACTCTAGTTTCTTAGTGAGTAGCTGCCAGGTATGAGATTGGGGCGGGGTGGTGGTTTACATTTGATGGTGGTATTGGAGTCTTACTAATAGGAGTCTAGAAAGGTAGGATCCTATCTCCCCTTATCCTTTCTGTATGGATTCGGCAATCCTCTTCACACGTGGTACCTGGTACTTGATCAAAACAAAATGATAAACTTGCATCGATCAATAAATGTTAAAAAGTGAGGAGGAGTGAAGGATTTACTTCTCTGTCCTATTTATTACTTTAATATTGCCATATATTTTTATCAGCAGATTTTTCAAGGTAGTTAAAATATGATAACTCAAAAAGAGAAGGGAGACCATTCTCACACAAGTCATCATCACCAAAGGAGAATTCAGAGGACTTACTGTTAAGGAAGCAATCCCTTTGTGGTAGAATTTTAAAGACTCAGCAATGCAAGAAAGTGCTGAACTATAATTCTCCTCCTGCAACCCAGTGAGACACTGTTCTGCATGTGAGAACTCCTTCAAACTATTCAGCCAGAAGTAGAAATGTTCTGAGGCAACCTGAGTCAGCAAACTCTGATAAAGCTCTCTGGCCATGTCATGATTACCCTAAAAAAAAAAGAGGCACATGATGAAGTTCTTACACTTGAATTAGTTGACGTAGCAGCTAAAAGACAAACCCAAACTGTGGCTAAGTTTTAACAATCATTCCTCACATTACATAATCCTTTGAGACTTCAGAGAAAATATGCTGAGCTGCTTTTATGTAACATAATGCCTGAAAATCTTTACTAAAACAGTTCCAAAGACAAAATAAATGGAATTAACTATAACCCAAGTCGAGAATTTTAGTTCAAAACATAGGAAGTATAAATACTTATTACATGTCACTCTGTATGAGCTGTTTAGTGGGGTAGAGGAGCTCCAGCAAGTTCCATCAAGTAATTACTAGGAGGAGAACTGCACCTGCCTCTGGAAATGACTGGGGAGGGACAGTTGTTGGGGGGAATGTAATGTCATTTAATGCCTGCGGGCCAGGGATGCTCCATGGCCTGCAGTGCTTGGATGCTTGGACAGTTGGGTGTAATGAAGAACTGTCCTGTCAATAGTGCTCTTCCTCCCATTTGAGAAACACTGTAAAATGAAAACATGTGCTTCAGTCACCTAGAATAATGCTTCTGAAACTTTGCTCTCTGGACTTATCCTCAAAGGATTTCCATACTATCCAAGTTCTATTGTCTCTTCTCAAACAAAATGAATAAAAACTGTTAGGCTTTCCATGTGGCTGAGAAGGGAACATTTCCCATTTACTGTGGTTATGAGAGTATAGGGCAAAATGAAAGTCGTGCTAACAACCTAGAGCCAGAAAGGGCTCATATTTTTGGAATTCCTGTGGAACTTCCCATAACAACATATATACCATGCTTATATGAGAAAAGTTAAAAATAGGTCCTTTCCTTCATCATCTTTCAATCCCATAAGTAAAAAGTACTTCCATCTTTATTTTCAGTTTTGATGAGGAGTAACAATCATACAATCTAAGGTTTGTAATGTGCCATTTTCACCAACCCAGTTCACACCGAAGGATAATACATACCATTCTGGATGCCTGTCTGGCAATTCGGTATACAGTCCACCCATTGGAGACACTTTCAAGCTGCTGCTTAATTACTGCCTTTACTTCAGCAGACAGTGCTTTCTGACTGGCCACAAAAATCACAGTGGCCAAACTCACCTAAGATTGAGCAAGAAGTAAGAAAATCAAGAAAACCATATAATTCTATCCAGTGTCATAGATAACTTTACCCAAAAGGGAGAAAAACTAATAAGAGCCCATCAAAAAAGAACAAAGTTTGTTTTCTTTTTACATTTATTAATTTTTCACTTTGAAGTCATTAATTTATTCCATTGCTGAGAGCATTGTTTATAATAGCAAATAATTAGAAACAATGTCCATAAATATGGATAAATAAATTATGATATAATCACACAATGAAATACTACACAGCAGTGAAATGGATAAAGTGGAGGTACACTTATCAATATAGATGATTCACAAAACATGCAAAATGCAAAAGATTACATGTAGTATGATAACATTTATATAACTAAAAATATGCAAAATAATACTGCATATTACTTAGGA
The DNA here is from genome assembly GCF_020826845.1 of Diceros bicornis minor. NCBI lineage: Eukaryota > Metazoa > Chordata > Mammalia > Perissodactyla > Rhinocerotidae > Diceros > Diceros bicornis. Next base: position 77,690,006 of record NC_080743.1, read on the forward strand.
TATATACTAAGGCAGTAAATGTATATAACAACATGCATGGGAATGATAAACACCAAATTCAGGATAAGTAGTTATCTCTGGGAGAAGGAGTAAGATACTTTCAGGGAGGTACACGGGGAGATACAATGCAACGGTATTGGTAATATTTTTTTCTTAAGCTAGGTGATGGATGCCAAGAGTTTTCATTATATTATTCCTGACATTTTTTGAATATTATGTTTCATAATTTAAAATTGCCTTAAACTAGTACAAACAAAAAAGGGATAAAGAATATTAGTTGAAAATGCTGATTCAATAAAAAATAAACTTGCCTAACTGCTTCTTAGTATTCCAAAGCCAATACATACAAAGACCTATACATATTGTGATAACTGAATGATGTCATTCCCATGACCACTGCCACCTGATCATCAGGGCAACCTTTCCTGATAGCAAATGAGATGGTGGCAATGTTTTACATAATGCCCCCCGGAGGATTAAATATAAAACAGGCTTGAGTAAGTAATTTCATTACGCTTTTTCCCAAGCCCTAAATTCAGATGATCACAAACAACACAGAGTGGCCAATTTAAGACTTATACCTAATTTATGCCTATTTAGAATGTAGCCTATTCTCAGCCCTGGAGAACTTTCAACTAAACAGTATTATATAACTTCCATGCCTTCTATTTCTTTCTAAGCATGTTCATCTCCCAACCCTAGGACTATACCAAAACCTAAATTGGATCCTAAACAGCTAGAGGTCCTGGATTGGAAAAGAAGAATTTGGGCTAATTTGTGGTCACTGTTATCATTAGGTCTTTCACTTATATTTTTGGAAGTACAAAACAGGGTTTAGTTCATTATTTATTTGCTTCGTATAAGAAAGAAAAAAAATTCATTTTCATTTTGTTCTTTGTACTAAAACAAAAACATCAGATTGAAGACTTTGGCTACACTAAGTTGACTTGACAGGGCTTAGGAAGAAAGCAGTTTTAGATCTGAACTAAATAGGGCTTTCTAAATCACAAGTGGAAATAGTAAAAAAGCTCATGGTTCCAATTCTATTTTGACTTCGAAACGCTCTTGGTCTTAGATAATTATTTTAACTTGTTTGTTTTGCTTTTTAAGTAAAGTCAAACAGTAATGTTGACTCCTTAAAGTAATTCCAACTAAACCAGATCCTATTCATCTACAGCAGATTCAAAAAGTGGCTCTTTACCAGAAGTTCTTGTTGTTTGTCTGTGGCTGATCGGCCGATCACCTTGTAGAGCTCCATGAGGTCACCAAGCATTCCATCACCCAGCACCGGCAGCTGCATGGCAATGGCAGCCAGGCAATGGCACATCAGGATCCGGGCAGCATCCTGAGCACTGTGCAACTGAGTCAACAAGGTCTCAACCACTGACTGGCTAAGATGGGGCCTACCCTTGGCCAACTTCACCATACAATTCAGAGCAATCTGCACAATGAATAGAAAATGGACCAGTTACAATTTAAAGGTATTAAGTGAAGTTTCAAAGAAAAGAACTTTGTACAAGTTATTAGGAAAGATTTTCTGTAGGCATAACATTTTTATTCATAAGAAACACATGACATATTGAATCCCATATTAGGATCTGCAAAGTGTACCATGTTCAAAACTAAAATAATGTCAGGAGTGTACATTAACCACTCATTTCAATCTAAGACTATTAAAATAAAAGACCTAAGGTGAAAATCAAAAGGAATAATGCTGAAGAGGCAAAATATATGCCAACTGAGTGTCACCATTACTGCACTTTCATTATTTTTCAAGAACTGCTTCTAAAGAGTAATTGTAAACTTACCTATGCCAGTATCTCCTAGGATGCTAATAAAAATAGATTCCTGCCCCTACCCATCCCAAACTTAATGGATTAACTTTTGTTTTTTTTTTTTTGGGTGTTTGGATTACTGAGAGTTTTCAGTTTAAAAAAGGTGCCCTAGGTGACTCTTAAGCACACTGAAGTGGGGAAGAGGCTTCTAATTTCCTCTCTTATTTCTCAACTCTAATCTAAAAACCAACTGGCTTTAGACTTTCTATTCAGGCCAGTTAATGGCATCACTAATATCCCAACCACCCAAAGTAGAACCCCAGAAGTCCTCTCACTTTTACATAGGCAACTGATAGCTAAATCTAGTCATTTCCACTTTTGTCAAGTCTCTAACATCTGCCTCTTTAGCTCCTTCCCATTCTCGCTACCACAAGACAAATCTCTCCCTACTAATTCTTTATTTCTTTAAAGGTTTTTTTTTTTGTGTGTGTGAGGAAGATCAGCCCTGAGCTAACATCTATGCCAATCCTCCTCTTTTTGCTGAGGAAGACCGGCCCTGAGCTAACATCTATTGCTAATCCTCCTCCTCTTTTTTTTTTCCCCTTTTTCTCCCAAAGTCCCAGTAGATAGTTGCATGTCACAGCTGCACATCCTTCTAGTTGCTGTATGTGGGACGCCACCTCAGCATGGCTGGACAATCGGTGCGTCAGTGCATGCCCGGGATCCGAACCCGGGCCGCCAGTAGCGCAGCGCAGCGCACGCACTTAACCACTAAGCCATGGGGCCGGCCCCTCTCTCCCTAATTCTCATCGCTTGAGAAGATGGGCCCATTGACCCATCCTTCACCTTATAACCATGTGGTTTTCAGGTGTTACAAAGACATAATGATGTCTTTAGGGTCTGACAGACCCAGAGTTAAAGTCAGCTTGCCTATTATTAGCCAGGTCTCTGAACAAGTTATTTTCTCTCTCTGAGTCTTAATTTCCTCATGAGTATACGAGAAGGACAAATTTCACTAGATAACGTTATTGTAAAGATTTAAAGAAATGTATATACAAGCCTTCAACAAAGTTTGACACATAATAGACACATTTAAATAACATTAATAATTACAACAAAGGTTAGAGTACGCTCATTACTTCAAAATTTTAATATATCCTCACTACCTATAGAATCAAGCCAAGGCTCCTTAGCATGATATTTGATATCCTCCATGAATGGGCTGCAAACTACTTTTCCAATCTCATATGTCTTCCAGGCAAAATGGGCTACTCATCATTCTTCCAACGTAACAGGTACATTTCTGCTTTCACGTCTTTTGTAACAGTGGTCCCTCAGGTTCAAATGATCTTTCCTCAATACAGTCACGCGTTGCTTAAGTACAGGGATATGTTCTGAGAAACGTATCATTAGGCGATTTTGTCGTTGTGTGAACATCACAGAGTGTACTTACACAAACCAAGATGGTATGGCCTACTACACACCTGGGCTATATGGTACTAACCTTATGGGACCGCTGTTGTATATGAGGTCTGTCATTGACTGAAACGTCATTATGCAGTGCATGACTGTACTGAGATTCTATCCTATCTTTCAAGGCTCAACTCATATGACATCTACTTGTTCAAGTCTTCCCTAATATCCTTAGTTGAAATTAATCGCTCCCAGCTCTGTCCTCTCATTAGAATTGCACTTTTGTTTGTACTACCAGAGAACTTACTGCATTCTGCTTGAGATTAGAGTTCCTTATATAACTGTCAGTATTCTCTGGATGGGAGCTCCTCTAACACAGGGACCTTTCTTGACCGTCTACGTATGTCCCTGTGCTGTGGGACCAGCGTTTTATTGACACCTACAATTGGGGGAAAACGATTTGGTTTACTCTCTTTCTTTTTTAAACTTTTAAGTAAATGTATTATGGTTCCAAAGGGATTCTAGGGATGACTCACTTGCCAAACACACGTTGCCTACTTCCTTTCCCACTTCTTGATTATCTGCTTTTATTTTTTTTACTTTTACTTTTTTTGAGGAAGATTAGCTCTAAGCTAACATCCATTGCCAATCCTCCTCTTTTTTGCTTAGGAAGATTGGCCCTGGGCTATCATCCGTGCTCATCTTTCTCTACTTTATATGGGACACCGCCACAGCATGGCTTTGATAAGTGGTGCATAGGTCCACACCCGGGATCCGAACCTGCGAACCCCGGGCCGCTGAGGCGGAGTGCATGAACTTAACCGCTAGGCCACTGGGCTGGCCCCTCAGCTTTTATTTAATAGTACTAGTATCTTTATTATTCATTACTATGACCACATCATACCTTTTCTTAACATGCTAAAATAAGTCATGACTTCCTTCAAACCATACCTTACACAAGCTATAGTTCTCACATTCTCCAATGTCTACTTAACTTTTACTTCTATTAACACTATTTTTCTTAATTATTAATTTTATACTATCACAAACTATATTCCATGTTTCACTCCAGTAAGAGTAGTCTCATTTCACATTTTAAAAGTCTTAAATATCTCTAAGATGACTTCTATAATTAAGTGAAAGTGGAAAATTTTACAGTAATTCTTCACTTGGCTTAAAAACTAAGACTTCTATACCCAGGAAATTAATATACACTTATACATTTATGAGTTTGGCTGCAGTTATTTCATCAGATTTTTGTGACCTTATCAGTGGTACCTCAGATTATAAACTTCCCAAAGTGCAGGAGCTCTGCCTATTGAACTTTGCTTTATATTGTCTAGGACTATCATATATATCTATTACAACTTAATAAACACTGTTAACTGATGGCAAAATAGGCCAAAGCTCAGAGTTTTACTCTGTTTATCTTTTGGAATAACAACAGTCAAAATGCTATTTTTGAAAGTAAAGATCAAGGCAAATGTTTGTTTAAGCCAAGAGTTAACAAACTAATGCCCTTGGGCCAAATCCTGCCTTTTTGCAAATAATGTTTTTTTGGAACACAGCCACATCACCACCCTTCCTTTTTTTCTACACATTGTCCATGGCTGCTTTTGTCCTTCAATGGTAGAACTGAGTAGCTGTGACAAAGAGTGCATAGCCTGCAAAACTTAAAATATTTACTATCTGACTCTTTAGAGAGAGATTGCCAATTACTAGTTTAGGCAATGAAAAAAGACATTATATTAAAATAACTGATGTTTTCACCTTTAAAGTAGCTTGAGCACCTGGACTATCATCTTGACTACAAAGTACCAGAAGGGATTCCAGGCCAAAGACTGCATCTTGTTCCAGTGCCAAAAGGTCTAGAGGAAAAATACTAAGTTTGATAGTGGTCAAGTACAGAAGATTAAACAGACACACATACACACTTAGGAAAAAAAACATTAAGAGGTCTGAATATACGAAACACTTCAATGGGTAAAGCTAACCTTCCTGAAAAAGTACATGCGGCATTACTTCTGAAATGTAAAGTCTATCTTCAGACTTTTGTATTTCCACTACTTTTTTGAAGATCATAAAAATATATACGTTAACTTAAACTATAAAGCTTCTGCACAGCAAAGGAAACCATTAACAAAATGAAAAGGCAACTTACACATGAGAGAAGATATTTGCAAATCATATATCTGATAAGGGGTTAATATCCAAAATACATAAAGAATTCATACAACTCAATAGCGAAAAAACCAAACAATCTAATTAAAAACTGGGCAGAGGATCTGAATAGATATTTTTCCAAAGAAGAAACACAGATGGACAAAAGGTACAAGAAAAGATGCTGAATATCACTAAATCATCGGGGAAATGCAAATCAAAACCACAATGAAATATCACCTCACACCTGTTAGTATGGCTATTATCAAAAAGATAAGAAACAAGAAGTGTTGGCTAGGATCTGAAGAAAAGGGCACCCTCACGCACTGTTGGTGGTAATGTACATTGCTATAGCCACTATGGAAAACAGTATGGAGGTTCCTCAAAAATTAAAAATAGAACTACCATATGATCTAGCACTTCTACTTCTGAATATTTATCCAAAGAAAATGAAAACACTATCTCAAAAAGATATATGCACCCCATATTCACTGCAGCATTATTTATAATAGCCAAGATCTGGAAACAACCGAAGTGTTCAATGATGAATGAATGGATAAAGACAATGTGATACATAAACACACACACACACACACACACATATACAATGAAATATTATTCAGCCATTAAAAGAAGGAAATCTTGCCATTTGCAACAACATGGATGCACCTTGAGCCATTATGCTAAGTGAAGTCAGTCAGACAGAGGAAGACAAATACCGTATGATCTCACTTATATGTGGAATCTAAAATAAACAAACAAAAGCCAACCTGATAGATACAAAGAATAAATTGGCAGTTGCCAGAGGTGGGAGGTGGGGGTTGGGAGAAAAGGGTGAAGGGGGTCAAAAGGTGCAAACTTCCAGTTATAAAATAAATACGTCCTAGGGATGTAATGAACAGCATGGTGACTATAGTTAATAATACTGTATTGTATATTTGAAAGTTGTTAAGAGAGTAGATCTTAAAAGTTCTCAACATAAGAAAAAAAAATTTATAACTATATATAGTAATAGATGTTAGCAAGACTTACTGTGGTGATCATTTTGCAATATATAGAAATATAAAATAATTACATTGTACACCTGAAACTAATATTAAAATATATATATTACATATATATTTATTAAATCAAGAGCTAAAGCCACAAAGGTACAAATAAAGCATAACTGAAACAGCGTCACCAGTTTAGCTAAGGAAAATACTAGGAAGAGCAAACCATGTAGTATGTGTTAATCTTCCTAATTAGATATATATTATGCACGTCCATTTTCACCTAGGATGTAACCTTCTATCGAAAGTTGAACCACTTTCAGGAAGTAATGAAGACTACATATAATCTTATTAAAGTTTTAAATAGGACCATAAAGAACGAACTCCTTAGATGTCTCATGTAATAGCAGTACTACAGCATCTTTTCACTTCCTTAGGGCTAAAATTTCTCTAGAGGTTCTAGAAAGTTCTAAATATATTAGTTAATCATATTTAGGTTAATATGTGTCAGCTTTGAGAACATAAAGCAGTTTTCTATGTTACACGGTAGAAAACATTCATCACTATGACAAAAATAAAACAAGTTTAATTATTCAAATCAGAATCAACATACAACTTAAAGAAATGTCTCCTGAGTTAGTGTAGGGGCTTGGCAAACAGTGTTAAGTCTAGTGAAGGTCAGGGTGCTAGAAAAAAATAGGTACTAGGAACGAGCAGTGCTGAAGCCTAGTGGGGATAAGAGGGACTGGTGAGCTTATGATCCTTAAAGATCAAAATAAGCACAGAAACAGATGGAACATCCAAAATGCACTTCCTGATTTTGAACACTAGTATGAACTTCTTTAAGCCTTTAGGTCAAAAGATGTTAGGAATACAATAAAATATATGCATTATTTTCTATGCATGTCCTTCTTAATTATGCAAGTCAGTTTAATGCTATAGATATCTAGAGATAAATTCTATGAAAACTTAATTCACATCACTCTGTTAATTCACTTGCCCCTAGATAAAACTATTTGTTATTTAAGCCCCTTGGTAACTTAAGATATTTTTTCCTAAATTTTCCAAGTTGAACAAAGCGTCTTATACCACAGGGTAGAGTCATAAATAATTCCTATCCACAGCACCATACATGCAAACGTAAGCAGTGGGAGGAAATGGGCAATGCTCCCTAAAACCTTTCAATTCCACAATCTCAGTTCCAAGGTCCTCGTATATTTTCTTTTCTTTTTCAGAGGATTAAATAGTCTTGAGAAAACTTGCTCTAAGAACACTTCAGAAGGAGGTAACTAATAGAGAAAAGCACACAAGCTAAAAATAATAAGGGATTAAAAAACCAAACACACAAAGAATCCTGCCCAAGCTCCAATCCCAAAGTTTTTACATCATATCAGTCCTGGTCAAACTTACCTTTTTCTTGACAAGAGACGGTTATATTAGTTAGGACTCGCACTCCATGAGCTGCAATGCCCCTGTTATTATGGTAACAGCACTCTTGGGCTAATTTGACTAAATCAGAGGATCTGGGGGAAGAACCTACATTTCCTAAACAAGCAGAGAAAAGTAGTACAGATTTAATTCATTTATACAGTTCAGAAACAGTTCAGCTTATAGGTTCATTTCTCTCACTTTCAGAAGAAAATCTCTAACAACATACTTTAACAAAATTTTCTACCTCTATCTCATTGTCAACATACATCATCATGTCTCTGTCTCCTGTCAAGGTACACAGAATAGGTATATGCTAATAGGTTCGTAACGGTCAAGATCTAAAATCAATATAGGGCGTTTCCACAAAAATATTAATAAAAACTGACTAGTTTTTAAAGCCAAAACAACTATAGATTGTATCTTGGGAGTTCAAATGGATTCTCATTAAATTGGATGTCATTACAGGCTTCTTGTCAGATAAAACCTCACCTTCGAGAGAGGAAAGAAAAGAGAAACAAAAATTTTAAGTTTGCTTTTCCCACCTCAATTGCTGACATATAGTGATATCTCAAAAGGTTTATACAAGAATTCGTGATTTTAGAGCTGGAAAGGATTTTGGGATCATCTAATTCAACACCCTATTTTTACAGAAGAAACTGAAGCCCAAAGATTTTAAGCATCTTGCCATCAAGGTCATAAAACTTGTTAGTTGTGCACTACCCTTGTGCTTTATACCTTAAGTTCTAAGCTATAGATGGCAGCAACTTTTTAAATTCACACTTGAAATTCTGTAACGTAAGGTTTATGTTGTGAATGTTTTTATTTATAGTAGAGCAGCTCTCAGTTATAAGTGAGTGAACTTCAAGAAGAATCAGGAGATGAAAGCTTATTCAACTTCTTAGCAGTCTCTCATTTCTGTCTTCCTTTCTTCTGCTTATTTTTCCATGATTCCTATCAACTTCAACCTTGTCTCTCATACCAAGGGTGATTATATTTTTTGAGGTTGAAGGGGACACTATTACTAATTACATCAGGCATAAACCAAGACTATCTCAGACACTGTGGGACATATGGTCACCTTACTGATTTCCAGTTTAACGTAATAGCACTAGCTTAGGCAAAGCATCAGTGTTTTTAAAATAGGCAAAGCATCAGAAAGATGAAACTACATGTCCATTTTTTCAAAACTATGGAAACTATATTTCCTCCATGCTTTTTCTTGTCCATGTGATATGGACAATGCAGACTCATCAATAAATCTACAAACATGTTTTGCAACTTGCATTTTTCCTATCAAGACTCACCATGGAAATCTTGGAAAAAAACCCAGAAAAATCCAAAGCAAAAAACAAAAATCATCCCAAATCCTACAAATCAGCATGACCTTATTGTTACCTTTCTGGAAAATTTATTTTAAATCTTTTTTCCCCTTATGTACACCAATATAACTTAAAAATTCATACATAATCAGGATAAGTAGATACTGGCTAATATTCTATCTTTAAAATATATTTTTGAGCTTTTTTCTATGTTAACTTTTTCAGGGATAAAATTATTATTTTCAATTTAATTTTTATTTATTTAGAAATTACTTACTAAGGTAAATTCACATAGTTCAAAAGGTTTAACAAAGAGAAAAAGGTAAAAGTTAGTGAGTGAAAGTCTTCCTCACCCATCCAATGTTATCAGTTTCTTGTGTATCATTCCAGAGAGTCTACAGATTTTTAAGTATACATGTTCCTTTCTTTCTTTTTCCTTTTTTGTACAGTTTTGCATCTTGCTTTATTTCTCTTTAAACACTACATCATGAAGATTATTCCATGCCATATATTTTTTTAAATAAATTACACTGATTTCTATTGCAGTTATGTATCATAATTTCTTTAATGATGGACCTTTTTATGCTAATCCATCCCCTACTGATGGACAATATTTTGCTATTGTGTACAATGATGCTATGAATAACCCTGTATATATGTCATTTCTCAAATGTGTAAATATACTAGTAGGATAAATTCCTAGAAGTGGAATTTCTGGGTCATTTATAATTTTGATGAGTATTTCTCAATCACCCAGGCAGAGGTTTAATAATTTACATTCCCACCAGCAATGAATGAGCATACCTGTTTACCCAGACCCTTGCCAACACAGCATATTACCAATCTGATGGAATGGTAAAGTATTTCAGTGTTGTTTTAATTTGCATTTTTCTTAGGTATGTGTGATACTGAACATATTACATGCTTAAGATCCATTTGCTAGCAATAATGTAGACACACTAAATTTAAGTTTGTTTTACAAACTATTTATCCTGGTTATATAGAAAAACATCTAATCAATGAAAATATACTTAAACATTTACTAATATCTATGGAAATAATCTAACTTTGGAAAATACTTGACTTTCATGTCTTGCGAACATCACCTAGTCTGGTTATTTAAGCCTTTTGCTTAATTCCATAAACAAACTGCAATTTTAAAAAATTCAATAAAAGGACAAATAAAATATCTAGCTTGAGAAGGGCTTGCCTATTATGACCCGACACAACTTACAAATGTCTTTGGAACTAAAAAATAAAGAAAAAGAAAGTCCTCTTGCATCTAGGTCAGTTTAGTATAAAAAAGAATCCCGAGTCAGGACCCTTGGGTTCAGGCCTAGGCTCAGGCACTTCATCAGTATGTGACTTTGGATATATCACTGAAACTTTGTGAGCCTCTGTTTCAATACTTATCAACTCCGTTGCATGTGCTCACTTGAAAGACTACTTGTACAGAAGCAATGAGATGTCGTATGGGAAGGCTCTTATAAATTTTAAGATACAATTAATAATTTGTCTACTGCAGCTCTTTCTAAGTGTGATGTCAGTCAAGAATATTAACTACAAGCTAAGAAACTGAAACAGGCTGCTTTGTGCAGAAAAAGAATTTACTGAAAGCATAATGGGTGTATAGTAGATTGTTGATAAAAAAGGTTGCAATAATCTCTCCCATCCCTTGTAGGCATGCCCCTTTGCAGTGTAATTTTGCAATTCCTCACATTAAGAGATGCTTATTTCTCTATCTTTATGGGCTTGGCCATGTGACTTGCTTTGGCCAATGAGACATTAAAAAACATGCGCAAGCAAAAGGCTGAGAAGTCTTGTGTGTTGGTGGCTTGTCCTCTTTTGGCTGCAGCTAGACTCCTGAGAACATGATGTAAACAAGCCCAGGCTAGGCTGCCAAGAGCCACATGGAGAACTATGGTGCCTCAGCTGAAAGTCTTTCAATCTCTAGCTGATAAATGAGGCCACCTTAGACCATCCAGTCTGGTCAAAGCTCCAAGAGACTGCAGTCATGTGAGTGAGCCCAGGTGAGACCAGAACTGCCTAGCTGAGGCCATCAAAACTGCTGAAATGCAGAATCAGAGCAAATAAGATGGTCATAGTTTTAAGCCACAAGTTTGGATGTGATTTATTATGTAGCAATAGATAACTGATATAGAAGTTCCTCATAGAATTATTGGAAAGGTTGGAAAACTAAGCTCAGAAAATGGACAGGAAAAAGGCAAGGCTAGACAGCAACCAAGATCAGAGCCCAAACCATGCATGGAATTAATCCAGTGAAGACATTACTGCCATTGTTACTGATTCCTTGATGTCACAGCTTACAATGCTGCCCAAGGTACCAGATATAGCAAACATCCACTGCTAGAGTGAACCCTGGAAACCGGATGTTGCCGTGGTCATTGCTATATCGCTAGAATGGATTCTCCCGCATCCCTAATTCTTGTTGTTACTGGTTCGCACTTCAATCTGTGGTCTGAAAATAACTAGCTGAGTCCAGGCCACATGTGTGCACCCTAGGTGGCAGCGAGGCTTGGCAAAAGAATATCAGGTCTTTTCAGCTTGCTATGAAGACTTAGATGGTGGGGAATTCCCTTTACCCAGTAAGTTCATATGCTGTGAAGCCATAAAAAGGACAAACGTACACTGTAGTTCTTTAATTAATTCAATCCTAACTGACTAGAAAAGGAAGCAACAGAGATTCCATAGAACTTGCATTAAAACAAAACAACAAAAAACTTCAGCCTTAACTCTGTTAAGTCAGCAAGCTCCTCAATGGACATTAACAAAGGCATTTTGGAGTTAAATCATCTTGAATAGGCAACTAGGAAAGCATTATGGAACTGGGGTAAAGTTTTATTTTAACCATTTTCCAGAGAGATAACATCCCTAAAAGGAAGCATATGACATTTGCTCTTAAGATTTACCACCATTTGGCCTTTGAAACGTACTTAAATCCAAAGGGCACTTGGAGTCAGAGACATACAAAAGCAAAGCAGATATTTTAAGCCTCCTCAAAAATAGTTTCACCCATATATAACTCAAAAAGGGCAAATCTAGAAAAACAACATCCTTAAGATCAAGGATGCAAGATTTTATTACTATAGGCATTAGTTAAGAAATCATTTTCAAATAAATCACTAGCATAATCAAATACAAGATTGAAACCTTTCTTGCTTCTAAAGCTTAATAGAGGAAACAACTTAAAACATCAACATGAATAAAGGGATTTGCACATTATCCACACATTATCTCCTTTCTTCTCCTCACCCGAAGCTATGCTGAAGTAATGTTTGACAGCGATGGTCCCTGACAGCGTAGAGAGGACAGACAACATCCCAAGTTTTAAGCTGTCATAAGGAGTCTGGAGGGCACATTCACAGAGTGCCTGAAATGCAGAGGAGAAAGGAACACAAAGTTAAAACATCAATAGACTTTGAAATTGTCTACTCTTTTTAAATTTTCTAGCTTTTAGAAAAATTGTATCTTTTTTTCATGATAAAAAACTTAAGTCAAACTGCCACAGCCAAGAGGAGCCTAAGGAGATACGTTAGCTAAATATAATGCAGTATCCTAGATGGGATCCTGGAACAGAAAAAGGACACCAGGTAAAAACTAAAGCAACTAGAACAAAGTATGAACTTAGGTTAATAATAATAATGTATCAATACTGGTTCATTAATTATAACAAGCATACCATGCTAATGTAAAATATCAATAATAGATAAACTGGGTATGGGGTGTGTGAGAATCCTCTGTACTATCTTCTCCATTTTCTGTAAATCTACACCTGTTCTAAAAAATAAAGCCTATTTAAAAAAAGTCTTCATGCGTGACTTTTTATTAAGACCACTTTGAATTATGTACTATTTAGTCCTCACAAGCAGAACCTCCAGCATATTTTGCTTACCTGAGTGATATGAATATTAGTTCATATATGTATATATTTTTAAAATAATAGAGAGTGTGGCATCCTATCTGGTTTATAAGGGACTGAGCTACCTATCCTCCTCCATTTCAGGTCATTTACTCTATTTCTGACTAAGGTGGTCTGAAGTATTACTGAAAACAAGATGCTAGTTATTATTTCAATGCAGTCAACTATAAATATATGCTCATAGTATAGTGACTCTTGCCTCATCCTGTATATTTACTCGTATGACTCTATGACATTACTGTATGTAATATAAAGGGTCAAATTAAATATAATACAAATACCCTGTTAAATTAAACTAATTCCCATTCTCCCACAAAGAGAAAGATTCAGAAAATAAGCAAAATTTAAAGACTAGCAGAAAAATTAAAAATAAAATTTCACAAGGGGTTAAATTAAACAATAAATTTAATATGACCCAAATAAAAATATCAACAAAATCTTGAGGGGGGGGGGCTTAGACAATCTGCTTCTAAAGATCATATAGAAAAATACAAATCAGCAAATATTTAGAAAAATTCTGGCAAAGTATAATGAGACAAAAGAAGCTCTACCAAATATTAAAATGTATAATAAACCTATAGAAATCAAAGAACATTTTACTACTCATGGACAGAAAAATCAATGAGAGAGAACTGGTCCCTGAAATAGATTCAAACACACACAGAATATATGATAATGGCATTTCAAATCAGAGGGATTATTCAATAAATAGTTCAAGGACAACTGGCCAGTCACCTGAGTAAAACAAAACTAGATCCTTGTTTCTTTTTTATGGCAAATAAAAAAACTGTAAAAAGTACTACGAGTTAACACGGGAAAAGAAAAAGTAAAATAAGATAATTGACAAAACTGGAAAAAAAATTCCTATCATATAAGATCAATAAAGGCCCAATAATCTTAATTTATGAAAAGTTCTTACTAATAAAAGTCCCAATAGAAAAATTAGTAGTTCGCAGATAAAATTTATAAAAATGACTTTTAAATATAAGATGGTAAGCCTCAGTCATAATTTGAATTTTTTTTTTTTTTTTTTGGTGAAGATTAGCCCTGATCTAACATCTGTTGCCAATCCTCCTCTTTTCGCTGAGGAAGATTGGCCCTGGGCTAACATCTGCGCCCATCTTCTTCTACTTTATATGTGGGACGCCTGCCACCGTATGGCTTGACGAGTGGCGCATCGGTCCACACCTGGGATCCGAACCTGTGAACCCTGGGCTGCCAAGGTAGAGCATGTGAACTTAACTACTACACCACTGGGCTGGCCTCTGAAAATTTTAAATTAAAATAAGAGCTGCTTTTCACCAATCAGATTGGCCAAGATTGAAGTTTAATAATACATAACACTGAAAACAGTGTGGGGAAAAGGTGCTCTCACACACTGTTGATAGAAAGGTGAAATGGTGTAAACCTCATCGGTGGGTAACTGGCATTAAATATAAAAAAATTTTAAAGTATGTATCATTGAGCCCCAAAATTCCTCTTTTAGAAGTTTATGTCCACAAAGGTGATTTTTTTTTTCAAACAGGTCAATGTAGCAATGTAAACAGTAACAGTAGAAGTATTGGAAACAACTCTAACGTCCACCAGTGGGGGACTGGGAATATAAAGGGAGTATCACACAGCTGGTAAAAGAATACAGATCTATGTTCTAATATGAGATATTCCTCAAGATGCATTGTTAAGTGATAAAAGGTTCAGAACTTGAATATAGTATATTTTCATTTGTACGGAAAAAAGATGGGACATATACATGCTTGCATATGGATGAAAAAATTCAGAAAGGATACGTAAGAAACTACTAACAGTGTTCGCCTCTGCAGAGGAGACCTGAGGGAAGAGATGGAAGACACACTTATATTTCACTCATTCTACATCTCTGAACTTGGGGAATTTTTTATCATGTCTATGTATGCTTTCTCAATTGAAAGAAAGACCTACTTACTAACAAAAATAGCAGTAGAAAAAGTTATCATGGAAGAAATGGAAATGAACTTGAAAGATAAAGTAGGTTTCCGACAATGGAAGGGAAGACAGTCTAGGTGATGCAAATAAAACCTGTGGCAATTAGGCCAGAATATGGAGTGTTTATTAGTGGCCTAAGAGGAGATACATCCAAAAGGCATGAAGGCTAGGAGAGAGAAACACTGAATAGGGAAGATTAGGCCAGATTATAGAAGGCCTTGAAAATAAGGCAGAGTAATTTAAACTTGATGAGAAAGGAAAAAGGAAGCCACTGGAGAGGAATAATGTCACCTGAAGTGTTAGGGAAGATTATTCTGGCAATAGTAAACAGAACAAGTTAACAAAGAGTTGAATTAAGGAGCCAACCTACAGCCCATGGCAGTAATCCATGCAGGTGGTGATGATGATGGCCTGAACTAGAGCCTGCATGCAGGAATGAAAAGTAGAGGATATGTTTTGAGAGACATTTTGAAAGAGATTATAGGGCCGGCCCCGTGGCTTAGCAGTTAAGTGCGCACGCTCTGCTACTGGCGGCCCGGGTTCAGATCCCGGGCGCGCACCAACGCACCGCTTCTCCAGCCATGCTGAGGCCACGTCCCACATACAGCAACTAGAAGGATGTGCAGCTATGACACACAACTATCTACTGGGGCTTTGGGGGAAAAAAATAAAATAAATAAAATTAAAAAAAAAAAAAAGAAAGAGATTATATATGCGGGAACGAACAAGAAAGATTCAATGATTATTACAAAATTCCAAACCTGATTATCAGAGAATGTTAATTCCACTTACAAAGATGGAGAATTTATGGGGATAAGCTAATTTCAGAGGAAGGACAGAAAATAGGAAGAGATAGGAAGTCCAAGAAGAACTATGCATTTGGAAACGGAGATGTAGCAGATTTTTAATTGGAAGACCAGCATTAGAATTCTGGCTCTGCCACTTACCATCTCTGTGATCTGAGCCAATTACTGAAATCTTTGAATCTCAACTTCTTTGTAAAATGCGGTAAAGATTTATACAGAATTGCTGTTTTCATATAGAACATCTCTGGAAAAACATACAAGAAATCAGAAACTGGTTGCCAAAGGCAAAGAAGCTGAGTGGATGGCAGAACAATAAGTGGGAAATATTTTACTATGTATCCTTTTGTAGCTTGTGAATTTTGACACACAAATGTATTGGCATTAAAAGAAATGAATTAGATTTTAAAATAAAATATAAGCAGGGGCAACATCTATTTTTGTAAGATTAAATAGCTATGGAGAGTCAAAGCACTGTGCAACCTCTACAAGCGACTATGCTGGAGAGCAATTCAGAAGTTCAGGTAGAAGGACTAGAATGTTGGAGAATGCACGTACTGCTGTTAAGGGAAGCCATTAGAACAGCAGAGAATAAAGAGAAGAAAGCACCTAGACTCAATTCAACTCAAAGGAAAAGGGGCAGTGAAGAACACAGAGAAGGTACCCATTAAAGAGTGGAAAGAATGAGTGAGGACAGTTGAGTGCCAAGAAGCCAAGAGAAGGGTAGGTTGACAGTGTCAAATGTTTTAAAAGAAAAGATGAGGGGCCAGCCCCATGGTGTAGTGGTTAAGTTCGGCGCGCTCTGCTTTAGTGGCCTGGGTTCGTGGGTTCGGGTCCCGTGTGCAGACATACACCACGTGTCAAGCCATGCTGTAGTGGCGACCCACATACAAAAATAAAAAAAATTATAAGGCAAGATTGGCACAGATGTTAGCTCAGGGCCAATCTTCCTCAAGCAAAAAGAGGAGGACTGGCAACAGATGTTAGCTCAGGAACGATCTTCCTGCCCCAAAAAAGAAAAAAAAAGAAAAGATGATAAAGGCAGAAGAAGCCTTTGGATTTAGCATTAAGAACACTAGTGACCTTTTAAATGCCTAAGCAAAGTGACAGAGAAACAGATCTAAATGCAAGTGTGTTAAACAAAAAGTAGGGGATGAAGAAATAAACGCAGATGTAGAGGTTGCTTTTGAAGTTCAAAAGAAAGCATTTTTTAAAAAGTAACTGTGACTGGGTAATACCATCGTTTTTATTTATTCATTCACATACTCAGGCCATTTCCATTTATCTACTTTTTATTGCCTAAACTGTCCTGCTTTATACTGTTAATTAGCTTATAGTTAGGAATAAAATCCTCAACCAAATAGCTCCACAGGTCAGGGACTATGTCCCATATTTATATGTATTCAAAATTATGCCCTATAAAGTGCTCTGTGTATAAGAGACATTTAACCTTTTGGAATAATCGAGAAGGAAAGTTGAGACATTTTATATAAGATAATGATATTAATAATTTTAAAGAAGGAAGAAGAATTTTACCATTTGAAAAACTAAACAAAATGTTAGAAAATCTTATGATAAAGTTATTTACAATGTTATCTTCTAATTTCTGTCACTTAGCACAGTACTGGGTACCTAAAATGCTCTCAGTAAATACATACTGATTTAAAGGTTCATTAATTCAAATTAGTAAGCTTAACAGAGCACATCATGAAGTTCCCCAGAGATGGCACATCAATCATATTTCAATGATGAAATCTGGTTCAAGTTTCTGTTTCAAGGACATTACCTATTACAAAATTGTTCTTACCAGAACCATTTTTCATATCAACAAAAAGGAGAAATCTGACTCTTCAAATGGGGCTCCCTTTCTCACTCACCGCCACTATCTTCTGCACTGACTGTTTGGTCTGAATTTCTCTCTCTATGCTGGTTTAACTCAATGCTCAACCAAGACTCTGTCCTGAATTACTGTTTTCTGGGTCAGTTCCTAAATAGGGGCTTCTCCTCTAACCTAGAATGGGACTGGCCACCAGGGATGTGTTCTGGAAAAGCATGGAAAAAAGTTTATGATCTTTAAAGTAAAGAAAGATGTTCTGTTTAAAAGTACTCTGTCAGAGATATAACACTTCTAAACTTTCATCTCTATTGTACTAACTGCAAAGAAAAAGATTATTAAAAGAACGAATTCTCAGGCTTAACTTGTCATTCCTTCTAGTATCAGGTAAGGTACAAATCAGAACTCTCAGGAGAGATAAAGCCAAAAATAAAATTATGTCTGAGAATATCCATAACAAATAATCTTTTGCTTTGTAACAGAGAGGTTACATAAATCAACCTCTTCAGATAAGACTATATCATCAGAATAGTATAAACATTAACACAGATCAGCACCAAGTAAAATGGATATTTAGCAAGGCATAAAAAACATCCAAAGAAAAATATAAATACCTGAAAAAATATATTTGTTCCTATGAAATTAATTCTGTTTTTGATTACTTTAATAATAATACACTATACTTGGGCCTTGATTTAGGCCCTTCCTTTCTTCAGGTTTTCGAAACATTCAGAATGAAAGCATTTATACAAATTACAATACCTACCAACACACCAGTAAAAGTAGCAATGGAATGGACACAATTTGTACTCGAAATACCAAAACTCAAAAATCAATCAGCAGTGATAAGATTGACTGAGAGGAAGGAAGGAAAGAAGAAAGAAAGAAAAGAGGGAGAGAGGAAGCCCTAGGAAAAAAATAATTATTCTTGGTAATTGAGAGTAAAATTCAAATTTGAAATCAACAAAGTATTAACTTGTAAAGGTTAAATCATTAGAACTGTTTTTCTCTGCTCTATTTCAATATTTTCAAAAATATATCTAGGCTTTGAAAAATGATAATCAATACATTCATTTAATTAAAATCAATATACTCAGGTTTCAGGCACAGGGGAAAAAATTCTTTGTGGGAGAGACAAATATTAAAAAATACATATTTTCAATTAAACATAACCAAACAAAACAGCCACAGGGAAGATAAATCAGAATAAAAAATTCAGGGGATGATGTGGTATAATAAATATTAGTAAGCTGTAAAATCTACAAAATAGTTAATGTTTAAGTAACTGTTAATGTGGTTGTAAAGTTCAATGCAAATATGAAAAAATTTATTATGAACAAGAAATTGCATAGTATAAAAAGATGACTGGAAATTAAATTCCAGATTATTTTAATAAGACGTGTAGGGGGAGGGGAATGAAGGGGAATAGAAAAGAGAATTTAAGCCTGCTAAAATTTACATTTCAACCACCATACTTTTCATTCTTAACAGAGATACACAAGTTCTTATATTAATATATATTGAATATAGATAGGGAAAGTAAAAATAACATTTAATTAGCATGTTAAAATCTTTTAATTCACTAGAGAATAAAGGAACAAAGAAAATGATCAAAATAACAGGAAAGTAACGCAACAAAGGAAACAAAAAGAATGCATTATAAACAGCAGAAGAGAAGATGGAAGAAGTAAGTAAAAAACCTCAGTTGTATCAATAAATGTAAATAAGTTATGTTACACTATTAAAAAAGATTCAGATTAAGTCTAAAGACATAAATCTAACTATATGCTCTTTATAAGAATCAAACCTAAATGACAGAGAAAGGTCAAGCATAAAATTGGCAAAGATCTGATAGATACATGCAAAGAAAAATAAACAAGTGGCAATACTAACAATACATAAAGAATTTGAGGCAAAAAGCTTTAAAAAAGAGAGAGAATTCTTTTACATTAATGAAAGTTCTGTCTGTGGAACAAGATAGCATCAAGATTTTTAAGTTAAAATGGTTAGATATAAATTGGCATGAGAAGCTAATGAGTTATCAAAACCTCACAGATCAAGAGAAAAAATTAACTTAAGATATAGTATACTTGAGTAATATCATTAATAAAGTAGATTCTATATAGCTTTATATTGAATTACATTATAATATATAATACATATACATATGCATAATATATAGTATATGCTTATCTATATATTGTACATAACATATTACATATAACATATAGCTGTATGTTATATATAAAATTATATTATACAGAAATATTTTCTATGTAATTATTCAGAATATATTATATAGAAATAATATTATATAGAAAATATACTTTCTTCTCAAATTCTATGAACTATTTACAAAAAGGATCCTATACTGGGCCACAAAGAAACTTTAATAACAAAAGGTTAGCAACAACAAAAATTCCATCAACAAATATAAAAAGCTAATCACTTCAAAAATAGAAACTTCTAGTTATAAGATAAATAACTACAGGGATGTAATGTACAACATGATGACTATAGGTAATACTGCCGCATGATATATACGAAAGTTGTTAAGAGAGTAAATCCTGTGAGTTCTCATCATAAGAAAAAACTTTTTTTTCTTTCTTTGTTTTTTCTTTTCATTGTATCTATATGAGATGATGGATGCTAACTAAACTTATTGGAGTAATCATTTCATAATATATGTAAGTCAAACTATTACGCTGTACACCTTAAACTTATACACTGATGTTATGTCAATTATATCTCAATAAAACTGGAAAAAAAGAATAAGAATAAAGACAAAAAAAGAAAACATTTAAACTAATTCCAGTGTCAAAGAGGAAATCAAAATTGCTCTCATGGAAATTTAAAAAAAAACCCAAACTTTAGAATACCACTAAAACCATGAAACACTTAGGAACGAATCTATAGAATATGTCGAAGATTCGTATAGTGCCGAAAACTAAAAACTGCTGATGAGAAATTGAGGAAGGTCTAAATAAATGGAGATATATACCAAATTCATGGATCAGAAAACAATACTATTAAGATGTCAATTCTTTCCAAATTGATCTACAGATACAAATACCAATCAGAATCCTAGTGGGCTTTTTTGCAGAATTTGACAAATTGATTCTAAATTTTATGTGGAAAAGCAAAGGAGCTAGAACAACCAAAATAATTTTGAAAAAGAAATACAAAGCTAGAGGAGTCACACAACCTGATTCCAAGACTTATCATAAAGCTACAGTAATCAAGACAGTGTACTACTGACTTAAGGATAGGCACACAGACCAAAGGAACAGAACAGAATCCAGAAATAGACGTATATAGATAAGGTCAACTGATTTTCAACAAAGATGCTACAGTAATTCCATGGAGAAAGGATAATCTTTTCAACAAATGGTGCTGGAACATCTGGCCATCCAAATGCACCTTGATCCCTACCTTGTACCATATATAACAGTCAACTCAAAATCAATCACACAGAGCTAAACATAAAACTTAAAAACTCTAAAACTTCCAGAAGAAAACATAAGAGAAAATCTTTGTGACCTTGAGTTAAGTAAAGATTTCCTAGATAAAACACAAAAAACACAACCCAAAAAAGAAAAAATTGATAAACTGGATTTCATCAAAATAAAAAAATTCTGCTCTTCAAAAGACACTGTATTAAAGGCAAATACTGACAGGAAATATTTGCAAAATACACATCTGATAAAGTATTCGATTCAGAATATATAATAAAAACTCAATAACAAGATAATCTAAAAAAATGCATAAAAGACTAGAATAGGCACTTCACCAAAGAAGAGATATGAATAACAAGTCTATAAGATGCTCAACATCATTAGTCATTAGGGAAATGCAAACTAAAACCATGATGAGATATTACTACAAACCTATTAAAATACGTAAAATTACAAAACCATACAATGAAAAAGTGCTAGCAAGGTTACATAACCAGAACTCTCATACATTGCTGGTGGGTATGTAAAATAGTACAGCCATTATGGAAAACAGTTTGGCAGGTTCTTACAAAGCTAAACATACATTTACCACATAACCCAGCAATTCCACTCCTAGGTATTTACCCAAGAAATGTCCAACAAAGACCTGTACAATAGCAGTCTTACTTATAAGAGCCAAAAACAAAAATGGAAATCCAAATGTCCAACAACTTGTGAATGGATAAACAAACTGTGGTGTGTCCACACATTGGGATAGTACTCAGCAATAAAAAGCAGTGAACTACTGCTTCATGCAACAACATGTATGAACATCAAAAGCATTAGGCTAAGTAAAAGAAGCCATACCTAAAAGGCTACATACTGTATGATTCCATTTATATTCTGGAAAGACAAAATTATAGGGACAGAAATCAGATTGGTGGCTGTCAGGGGGTGGGAGAAGGAATGACTACAGGTGGGCTTGAAGGAACTTTCTGGGGTGATGAAAATGTTCTATATCTCAATTGTGGTGGTTGTTACACGACTATATACATTTGTCAAAACTCATCCAACTGTATACCTAGAAAGGTTTCTGTAAATAAATTATACCACAATAAATCTGACTTTTTAAAAAATGCATTTCAAATTAATAGCAATGAGAACACTAGAAGATATAATTTATGGAATATGGCCAATCTGCACTAAGAGGAAAACTGATAGCCTTAAGTGCTCTCATCATTAAACAAGAAGAATAAAAATAAATATACCAAACTCTTGAAAAAGATAAGAAAGCCATGCTTCTGGCAAGTCTAGTCCAGAAAAGGGGGATATAAACACAAACACAATAATGAGAATAAAATAAAAATAAAACTTCAAATACAAAGACACTAAAAATTATAAAGTGTTCTTCATATTGATACTAACGAATCTGAGAAATGTATTAAATGGAAAACGAATTATCAAAACTGATTCAAGAAGAGGTAGAAAACTTTGATAGGGGAATAACAATGTAAGTAATTGGAAATATTCTCAAAACACTATCCCTGGAAAAAGTTCCAGGTTCAGATGGACTTATGGCACTTTTTAAGCTATACCTTCAGGAGACAGAAAATTTCTATGTCATAGCTCTTAACTATTCCAGAGCATAGAAAGAGAAAGCTCTCAATTCATTTTATTAAGACAGCATAATCCCAACTATAAAATCTGTCAAAGCGTACAAGAAGGAAAACTATAGAATAATCTTACCTTTAATATAGTTTTTTAGAGCTATTCTTCAAAAAGCATTTTTATGTATATGCCAGACACCATATATATCGCTTCACTCAAATATCTTAACTACCTGGCAGTCCTCTATTTCCCTAGTTTATTTGCATTTCTTTGTTTCTTCAAATCTTGCTTTGCATCCTCCATTCTCACCCACACCTTGTGATCATGTTTCCTAATTAACTACAAAAATCAAAATAAAAACAATCACAAAACACTTTCCACAAGTTCTTTTCTTTTTTTTTTGCTGGTTCTTTCTCATTTCATCAATCCCTAAATCTCCTCTATCTATACTCTCTCCCTAGATGACTCATCCAGTCTCATGGCTTTAAATACCATCTATAAACGCATGACTCTCATATTTACAACTTCAGCTAGATGTGTTCACTAAACTCCAGACTCACATGTCCTTGGCATCTCCATTAGGATGTATGACACCGTAAACTTTATACACTCAGAACTGAACTGCTGATCTTCCCTTCAAGAAATAAGCCTCCCAGGATCTTACCCATTCCAAGTAAATTTGTTGAAGACAAAAACCTTCAAGTCATCCTTTCTTTTATACTCTATATATAATCTGCCAGTAAATCCATCAGCTTTACCTTTAAAATATATCCAGAATATTACCACTTCTCACTGCTACCCCCAGTACCCCCCTGGTTCAGGAACCTAGTATTTTTTAACTGGATTATTTATAACCGCCTCCTAAATGTTCTCCCTGCTTCTGCCCTTGCGCCCCTACAATCTAGTCTCAATATAGCTAAACCAGAGAGAGTCTTTTAAAACTCAAGTCAAGTAATGCCCTCTGCCCCCGACCCCTCACCCTCCATCCCCTGGTAACCACCATTTTACTCTCTGTTTTTAGGAGTTTGGTCTTTTCAGATTCCACATGTAAGTGATATCATATAGTATTTGTCTTTCTCTGTCTGACTTGGAGGTGGGGGTGGGGAGATAAGACAGATGTTGTTTAAGGATACAAACTTGCAGCGAGTAGTAAATAAGTCCTAGAGATCTAATGCACAGTATAGTGAACATAGACAACAATAAAATATTGTATTATAATCATCAAACTTGCTAAGAGACTAGAATGTGATTATTCCAACCAGTAAAAAGAAACAATAATTACATAACGTGATACAAGTGCTAATTATCACTACAATGGCAATCATATTACAATATATAAATGTATCAAATTAACATGTTGTACACTTTAAATTTATACAATGTTATATGTCAAATATATTTCAATTAAAAAAAAAAAGATAATATTCTCTGCTCGAAATCTTCCAATGGCAATTCACGTCACGCAGAATAAAAAACAGAAGTCCTTACTTACAAAGGACTCAAAGGCTCTAAATGACCTGCTCCTCCCATCCAACCATCTGTCTAACAGTATCTCCTACTCACCTCCCCTTATTTACAGTCACGTTGACCTCACAATCATGAATGCTCTCACCGCAGGGCCTTTCCTGCTGTTCTCTCTGCTGGTAACACTCTTCCTTCAGGGGCCCATGAAGCTGGCATTCCCTCCGTCAGGCCCTGCTCAAATGTCAACTTCTTAATGAGGGCTCCCCTGACCACCCTATTTAAAATTGCAACCTCCATCTCCCACACTCACTAACCCTCTCACCTGACTTGATTTTTTCCCAGAGCACATATCACTATCTGACCCCTCTACCTAACAGAAGCAAATGCAAATCTTCTCCAGAGGAATGCACTGTCATTCTGGGCTTTTTAATTTTTTTATTGAGGTAACATTAGTTTATATTACATAAATTTCAAGGGTACATCATTATATTTTGATTTCTGTGTAGACCATTCTGGGCCATAAAGAATTCCCACACGTACTTTTCCAAGGAAAATGAGTACTTCAAGGTAAAAAACAGCCAAGTACACAAGGAAAAGGGTACAACATTAGAGAACAAATAGAAATAGACAGCAGAGACAGATCTGAAAAGACTTAGATAAGCTGGAGAGATAACTATTGAATTAAAACATATATCAGGAGAAATCATTCAGAACACAGCACAAAGAGATAAAGAGATGGAAAATAAAAAGATAAGGAACATAGAGGATTAATGGAAGGGCTAACATATATTTAATTGGAGATCCAGAAGGAAAGGTGAGCGAGACTGGCAATATCTGAAGGAATTATGGCTGACGCTTTTCCAGAACTACTGAAAGACACCAATCTTATGATTCAAAAAAATCAATACTCTAGATAGTTTAAACAGAAGAAATCCACAACCAGACATTTCATAGTGAAAATGCAGAAGACCAAATTAAAGAGAAAAATGTAAAAGCAGGAAAAAAAAAATTCCTTCAAAGAGTACTGCTACTCCTCAGCAGTAATAATGGAAATCAGTAGACAGCAGAATGGTATCCTCAACGCCTTGGCATTGTATTCCTAGAGAAAGTATCTTTCAACACTGAGGGTAAAATGAAGACATTTTCAGGCAAACAAATATTGGGAGAATTCACCATACAGACCCTCACTAAAGGACTTTCCAAAGGCAGAAGGAAAAGTATTCCAGAGAGAAAGTTTGAGATTCAAGAAGAGCAAAGGCAGTGGAAGATCCAAATGATCACTGAGTTTATAAAACAATAACAGAACTGTTTGATAAGAAAAGATAGAATTAAGACACATTACAACAATATATAATAGTTTAGAGGGATGTAAATGGAGTTAAAATGTGCTCTAAGATCTTAGTAGCAGAATTAACATAAGACATATCTGAAACATAAAGACTGGAAGTAAAAAGAAGGCAAACAATCTGCCATGTAAATACATCTAGGAGAAAGCTAAGTAGCTATATTAATATCAGACAAAATAGACTTAGGCAAAAGATACATTAAAGAGAACTAAATAAATGGAAATATATAACATATTCATGCATTAGAAGACTTAACATTGTAAAGACATCAATTTCTTACAAATTGATCTTTCTACTAAATGCAATCCCAATCAAATTATCAACTTTTTTTTTAAGTGGAACTTTACCAGCTGCTTCTGAAATGTATTCAAAATTGCCAAAGACCAATAAAGTACCGGTACCCAGAATATATAAAGAATGACTACAAATCAACAGAAAAATAAGCAAGAGACTTGAATAGTCATGTCACAAAAGAGGAAATCGAAATGGTTAATAAACATATTAAAAAGATGTCCAGGGCTGGCCCGGGCACAGCGGTTAAGTTTGTGCTTTCTGTTTTGGTGGCCCACTGTTCACCGGTTCAGATCCTGGGCACGGACCTACTTACCACTCATGAAGCCATGCTGAGGTGGCGTCCCATATAGAACAGCTACAACTCTACAACTATGATACACAACTATGTACTGGGGCTTTGGGGAGAAAAAAGAAAAAAGAGGAAGATTGGAAACAGATGTTAGCACAGGGCCAACCTCCCTCAAAAAAAAAAAAAAGAGAAAGAAAGAAAGAAAGAATTAAAATTAAAAAAAAAGATATTCAGGGGCCGGCCCAGTGGCGTTAGCGGTTAGGTGTGCGCGCTCCGCTTCAGCAGCCCGGGGTTTGCAGGTTCGGATCCCGGGAGCGCACTGATGCCTCGCTTGTTACGCCATGCTGTGGCGGTGTCCCATATAAAGTAGAGGAAGATGGGCATGGATGTTAGCTCAGGGCCAATTTTCCTCAAAAAAGGAGGGGAGGATTGGCATCGGATGTTAGCTCAGGGTTAGTCCTCCTTACCAAAAAACAAAACAAAACAAACAAACAAAAAAAGATGTTCAACTTCTTTGGTAATCAAGAAATTACAAATTAAAACTACAACTTCTAGGGGCTGGCCCAGTGGCATAGTGGTTAAGTTCCCATGCTCTGTTTTGGCAGCCCGGGGTTCCTGGGCAGATCCCGGGCATGGACCTACACACTGCTCATCAAGCCATGCTGCGGCGGTGTCCCATATACAAAAAAGTGGAGGAAGACTGGCACAGATTTAGCTCAGGGAAAATCTTCTTCAAGCAAAAAGAGGAAGATTGGCGATGGATGTTAGCTCAGGGCCAATGTTCCTCATCAAAAAAACCCCACAAAAAACAAAAAACTACAACTTCTAAACTGGTAAAAATGCAAAAGTCTGATAGTTCCATGTGTTGACAAGGATGTGGATCAATGGGCACTCCCCTACACTGCTGTTAGGAATGTAAATCGCTTCAATCATTTTGGAAAACAAATTGACATTATCTGGTAAAGTTGAAGATATACATATTCTGTAAGTCAGCAATTTCACTCTTAGGTATACACTCTAAAGAAATTCTTGCACACGTGCACCAGGAGACACATAGAAGAATGCTCATGGCAGCATTGTTTGCAAGAGCCCCATGCTGGAAATAACCCATCAAGAGCAAATAAACTGTGGTCCATCCATATAATGGAATACTACATAGCAATTAAAGGGAAAAAATATGCAACCACATGGATGACTCTTGCCAGTAGAATGTCGAGCAAAAGAAGTAAAAACAAATAAAACTAAACAATATTTTTTAGGCAGCCATATATAGATGGTAAAACTATAAAGAACACAGAAATGATTATCACAAAAATCAATAGTGGTTTCCTTTGGATGGTCTTAAGGTTCTGATCAAGAAGGACTGCACGAGGGAAGGAGGCAGGATTCTGTGATCCTACAGTGTTCCATTTCTAGCTAGATGGTGGCTACATGGATTTTCACTTACAATTATTATTTAAACTATTAAATTTCCTTTTTACATACTTTTCCGTATGTGTGATCTATCTCACACGAAGGAAAAAAATGAGAAGAAATAATACAGTGCTCTCACTGGGTTTGGTTCCCTAAAGTGACTAAGCACATTCTCTTCTTGGAAAGACAATACTGTTTAGTAGAAAAAGCACTAGAGGACAGAGCTCTCTTAATTAAATTCTTAATTAAGTCCTCTTAAGAAGCTCTCTTAAGCATATTAAGTCTCTCTGAACCCTAATTTGCTCACCTGCTAAATGCAAATAGTAAGAACTACCCTTATCTCTTGGGGTATTTGTGACTAAACAGTCATAACACATTGAAATGTTTAAAAATTGCAAACAAACAAAAAACTAACAAAGCAGCCTACTTTCCATAATCTGAAATTCAAAGGTTTTTGTTATACTGTAGCTATGACGATACTGAGAGATAAAAAAAATCCATGAAAACAAAGGTTGAATTCTAATAATCTGCCACTTCACTTTAAACAGCATTTTTTTGGACAATGGTACATCTGTTATCAGTAATGGGTAAACAAATAGGGTTCCATTTTGAGAAAAAATAAATATAAAATATTAATTTAACCTCAGAAATGCTATAAAAGATGTCACATTAAAAGTCTAGAGACAGACAAGATCTACTCTTGCATTTACAAAAGAAAACTTAAAAATGTCTTTCCCTCTCCATGAAAAGGAGAAATATACTTTGTCAAGTTACCCATCCAGCACCTTCTCCCTAATAAATCATAGCATCAAAATTGTTCTCCCTAAATTGAGTAAAGGAGACAGAAATAAAATAACTAATTTAACTGGGCTTTTCAATTATCCTTAGTGCTGCTATGGGAAAATTAACAAGATATTGAAAGACAAGGGTAATTCACTAAAACAAACTTAAACCATAGAAGTTTTATGTATTTACTTTGCCACTTATAAAATAACTTCTGCCACAAATATCGACAACGCTCTTAGAAATTTTTCATATTCAAACACTTAGAAGATGACAAAGATGACATTAAAATGTAGAGCAAAACTACTCTATTACAATCATATTATTTTTCTATACAAAATATTAATGTTCAAAGTTCTACATACCTGAATGTTTT
This sequence comes from Diceros bicornis minor, assembly GCF_020826845.1. NCBI lineage: Eukaryota > Metazoa > Chordata > Mammalia > Perissodactyla > Rhinocerotidae > Diceros > Diceros bicornis. The sequence goes on from NC_080743.1 coordinate 77,718,642, forward strand.
CCCTACTCCAAGTATGTGGTGTTTTATTGGCAAGTAATTTCAGATCTTGAATAGCAAGTCTCTTTACTGCTTTCCTGGGGTCATTCTTCAAATACTGCAATAGAAGCTGAATCTATAAAGGAAATAAGTCACTCCATGAACAATCCTGTCACTGAAATTATCATTAGGGATGCAGTGTAGTATAGTGAAACTTATAGATTTGAGACAGGGCTCGTTTCAAATAACAGCCCTGTCATTCATCAGCTATGCGCCCATGTTTGGACCTCTTTCTCCTCGTGTATAAAAATACACTATCATTTAATTCGTAAGGTTCCAGCATAGGGCCTGGCCTTTAACATTCGATTCTTTCTTTTCTTTACTGCCAACTCCATGCTCTGCCATGTACCCTCACCCCCACCTCATTTTTCTCAAGGGCTCCCAAGAATCAGTACTATGAATATAGAGAAGGAAAAAGCAAGCAAAAGGAAATTAAACTGATCTTTATCAGAGAAAGAGACTTTAATATTATCAAAACGCATAGATTACTTACTTATTTGTTAGCATATAACTAATAGGCAAGTTTACTGAAGAAAAGGCAGTTTAAAGAAAACTGAAATTACCTGCTTAGGTGTATCAACCAAAGATGAAGCTGCAAGCAGAGTAAAAGTGTGCAAAGAAACGATCACCATTTTGGTGGAAGGATAGGACGTGACTAGCTGTTGTAAAAGCTGACGAGCACTGGACGCCAGGATCGCATCATGGTGCATGTGCTGTAGGATGGGGATCAACTTCAGCTTCAAGTCTACTGGTGTGGCTAAACCTAGATACAGAAAGAATTCTTAGAGACTTCTGATTACCATCCTTTATAGTACTTCACATTTAAAAGGTATGATTCAATTAGCAAAACGGCCATTTAAAAACCAATAGTATACTAACACTATGCTCATAACATTAAAGATACTTATACTAAAGCTAATCAATCAGTTCAATAGTTTTTTTCCAGAAGTATTTATCATAACATTAATTTTTCAGTAATTATAAAACTACATGCTTATAGTAGAAAATGCCCTTAAAGTGAAAGAGAAAGCAAAGTCATATTTGCTGCCTATGTCTTCGCACAGCATACCAAAAAGATATACATATACACATATACTCAATAGCTACAATTTGATTATATTTGCAATTTTAATTATTTCCTTCAATACTAAGTCAAGATCAGGATGTGAAAAGACTGTATGTGGAGTGCTTTTGAAGTTCTCCAAACTTTGTGTAGCCATGCCTTTCTTTACTGCAGCTGGAATCCCATGAAGATTCACTCCAATGCATCTTTTCCTTCAACATTGGAGCTAAAAAGCAAAAAAAATCTCTTCTTCTACAGCATGGCTTTGCAGTGATAAAGAACAAAAAATTGTCAATCATAATGTACCGCATATATGCCAAAAGCTAATTTATACTCTGAAGGTCAGTGGTTTTCCCATTGTGAAATAACTGTTAGTGTGAATATATAATAGCATTACAACTTCCAGCGGTGGCTTACATCAACAAACTCCCTTGCCAGCTGGGCTTCATTTGGGTTTGGTCAAAGCAGAGACCCCCAGGAGATGGAGAGGGAGAAGAGTGAGGTCAGACTATTTACTCCCTGGGATTTCTGTCTGCAGGGTCATATCATGCTTACGTTATTATCATTTCGATCCTTAAGGTACCGAATACATTTGACACTGCAGACCATTCTGTCTTTGAAAGTCTCTCTCAATGGTTTCAGCTTTTTCACACTCTTCCTGTTTTTTGTCCTTTCTCTGGCTGTTCCTTCTCAATCTCTTTGTATTCTCCTCTTTTATCTGTACCTTAATTTCTGTTATTCCTTGGGGTTGGTAACAAATTCTCTTCTCACCCAATGTACTTTCCCTGAGCGAGTTGCTATAATCCCGTAGCTTCCACTATCAGCTATACACTGAAGACTGCCTCCCACCCCTCCGAACTTCAGCTACATATATCCCATTACCTACTGGTTATCTCCAATGGGATATCTCAGAGCATTCTGTACTTAATAGGGCCCAAAGAGAACTTCTGATCTTCACCATGAAATTAGCCCTCCAAAATTTTTCCCATTTCAGTATATGACAACTCTATCATTACAGCTCCTCAGACCTTGGAGTCTTTCTTGATTCCTTTATTTCTCACAACCCACCTTCAAATTTATTAGCAAATCTTCTTGGTTCTATCTTCAAAATATAACCCAAATCTGACTATGTCTTTCCAACTCCATTGCTACCACACTGGTCCATTTCCACCACCACCTCTTGACGGGATTATTGCAAAAGTATTCTCCCTACTTAGGCCTTTCCCCATGGAAGACTCCTATCTCATATCCCCCTACCCGCTTCTCTGCAAGTCTCTTCTCAACCAAGTAGTCAGTGGGATTCTTTGTCTGTGTTTATAGATATCTTTACTGAAGGTTTAGGGAGACTCAGAAATCTTACTTCGCAAAAACACAAGCAGTTTAAAATTAAATGTAAGGATACTTTATTCCTAAAACTCCTCTGCCACTTATCTATGCTGGGCTCCCATCTTTCTCTGCCTTGCCCCCACTCCCACCCCTGTGCTTTTCTTTCCTTCTTTCTTTCAACTTTCTAATTCCTGTTCTTTTGCTTTAATTTTTTCATAGATTAAATGTAAGGAACAATAATGGATCTTAAGTGCGCATATTAATGGATTTCTACATATGAATATACCCATCATCTTGATAAAAGAATACTCCAGCATCCTAGGAGGCTCACCTGTATAGCTTACATCAACTCCCCTGCTATTTGCCCTGTTTGGGTTTAGCCAGTGGGAGCCCCAGTAGGAGATGGGAGGGAGAAGAATGAGGTCAGAGTATTCATTCCCTGGTTCTCTCTCTCGTAGGGTCACATCAAGCCACATCACACTGAAGGTCAATTTTCCCAAGTGGCCCTCTTGACATGACTCCAGGTTTCTGGTACCACTCGTTCCCCTGCACCCTAGAGGGGTACAGCACTACATTATCTCCTATCGCTTATCGTGCCCACACCTTCATAAATGGCTCCTTCATTAAATTCTCCTTGGATTATCTTAATTCAAGTATGACATCTGTTTTCTGCTGAGATCTTGTCTGATACAGCGGGCATTCAATAAAAACTTGCTCAGTGAATGACTGATGCTTCCTTCTAATGATAGCTTTCTGTAGGATAGCCCTTTTCTGGTGGTGGGAAAAGAAGACAAAGGAATGAAGGGGAACAGGACAAATCTCAAACACTGTATCTTGGTCTTCAATTAAGTGATTTTATTCTGGCTCCATTTCCTTTTCTGTAAAATAGACATAACAGTATTACCTGCCAAGTCTGCCAAGTTGCACAATTTAAAGAAATACCATTTAGAAAAATATAAAGAAAGTAGTGCTCTCTACAGTTGTGCAATGCTGTAGCCGTAGAGTTCCCTTTTATGAATATTATGAGGGCAAATGGGGTTAATAACATGAAGCATAGCATGGAAGAGAAGACTAGAAAACTAGGGCTTTGTAGGATACGGTAAGGAATTTGGATTTGATTTTAGTTGCAACTGGAAGACACTGGAGGGACATTAGAAGAGTGAAGAGAGAGCCCCAGATCAGAATGTTCTTCCCCTAAGTATCTGCCTTTCTCACTCAAATATCACTTCATCAGACGCCTTCTTTGAGCAACATATATAAAATAGAGAAGTACCCCCTTCCACCCTGCCATCTACTCTGAGGACTCTATCCTTCTTATCTCACTTTTCCTCCATAGCACCTGATATGTCATATTTTCATTTGTCTATTGTCATTCCCCTTGTTCTGCCACTAGAACGTAGGTTACACAAGGGCAAGGACTTTGTTTTGTTCTCTACCGTACTCTAAACACCTAGAATAGTTCTGGCATTTACAAGATGCTTAGTAAATATTATCTGAATGAACAAATGAATTAATAGTGACCAGCACATAGGAAGTACTTAATAAATGTTAGCAGCTATTATTAATATAAATCCCATTAAGTCACTTCATAATACTAAATGAAGCATACATACCTTGAATCATTTCACTGATTTTGTTACAGATTCCTACAGCAAAATCCCTGTGGAAGGAGAGAACAGCAAAAACTTTAAAATCAAAAAATTAAATCTGCTTAAGTTTTCTAAGGACTTAAAAGAAACAGAACACAATCAGCACAGGAGAAACGCAATACTCCAAATCGTAACTAATATTCCAGCGGTCAGGCGCTGGGGGTGGTGTAAGAAACACAAATGTCCAAACTCCAATCAGCAATGGGCTTATGCCAACACTGTTCTCACAGGGTATTCAAGGAAAGGTGCTCTGATTTACAAGTGCTGTTGCAACTGGCATCACTGAGCGATACTGTCTGAAAGATTTAAGGTCACTATCTCCATCTACAATATTTTATGATATACTTCTAATTAAGAAACGCTTTTAACACACAACTGACTACATAATCAATAAAATATATTGCGAATATTCTGAATTTTAGAAAAATAGAGTAAGTATGAAGCAGTAGAAATGCAGTAGGAAATACGAGTAGAATCTTACTAAAAACCAAACTATTTCAAGTTACCCACATTTTTTTATATTATATATGTGTAAACTGTTTTCCAAGGTGCTGTTTTTGATTCTGTTGCAACAGAAATATCACTGATTGTTGCAAAAGTTATTAATAACATGAATATTTGTAATAAAACATTATATAACACGTAAGGAAAGACAATATGATCCAACTTGTTTCATTTAGCCATGATAAATGATACATAAGACATGAAATACTTCCCCTATGCAGTTCAATGGATGTCTACATAAAACATTTCCTGCCATTAAGAAATCATTTGCCATTTTTAATTTCATTCTCTCACAAGTGGAGTCTTCCAGAGGCTACACGATATATGATCTCTTCACAGCTAATGGAAATGTGATTGTGTATTCTTGTGTTTTCTTGAATTTTCTAAGGTAGTAGGTTTAGTGTATAAATGTTTTCTGAGATTAACAGTTTGTTCTCATTTCTTCTCCTGTGCTCTTACTATCTTTGACTATATCTATTATAACCTTTGTAACCTCATTATCATCCAATACATCAATGTTTTGAAATCCTGAGGTTTTCCTTGTACTTATGCAGAAATCTATCAGGAAGTATACTTTGTAATAAGATTTTGAAAGATTTTTCTAAAATTTTATCTAAAATTGCTTTTGTTTTAGGATTTAACACTATTTTATTCCAAAATAAAATAAAGTTTATTTGCAAAGTATTTTTCTTATACTTCAGAATGAATCACTGGCTTGAAAAAGAGATTAGAAGATCCATTTTCTCAACCCACAGCTGTACCGTGTAGGTTTAAAGATGCTGAAAACGATGGCATATCACAGTTTTCTAACTCATGGAAGGGAGGAATTTATTCTTAAGAAAATGGTAAAACTGTAAATAAGAAAAACAAAAATATGGCTAAAACTATCGTTTGGCTTTATAGGCATTAATAATTTAACTTGTGCCTTAAGAGACAAAACATTCCAAAAAGTATTACAGTACCAGTTAAACTGCAGTTTCACTTTGAGACTAATAAATTAGAATTAAAAAAAAAAAAGACTGAGTATTTTAAATGTAGATGTGATGTGCTCTTTAAAAGCAAAAAATTGTCTACTACAGCTTTTTAAACTAGAAATAATAATAAGTTATCGCAATGTGTTGCCTCAAGGAGCGCATGTAACAGTTGAGACTTGTGCCACTGACAACGATGAATATCTGTTGAATGAAAAGTCAGTAAAAGAAATCAAGGCACTGCCACTTATCACCATTAGAGTAACTTATCAAATAAAAGATTTAGCTGCAAACATGAAGACTGAGTTAATAGCTCATCTGCAGACTTTATTTCTGCCTTACAAATGAACCAATCTACAGACATGGCTAGATGTGTTTTTTTGCCTGTAATTGTCTGGTATCAGCACCATCTAATCATAGAACATCTTCTTTTATGCGACTTCTTGGCACCAAACACTATTTGTGCTGAAATTTTCAAAGTGAGTAATGTTTTTTTTCATCTCCTGGTTTATCCTGGAACAATGGTGTTGATATCTTCACCTCTGGTGCCAAAGCCAAGATGAGCAGAACTGCTGGCACCTTAGCAAGAATCAAGGCAGTGTCACCAAACTGCACTAGCAGTCATTGTATTCTTCACCACTGTGCACTCACATTAAAAAAGAAAAAAAGAAAGCCAGTTGCACTTACAAACGCCCTTGATAGAACAGTGAAAATTACTAATGATATTAAATTTCAACCCTTGAGTAACTGTCTTTTTAATATTCTCTGACAAAACGCAAAGCACATATTAAGTACACAGTGGCTGTCTCCAGGAAAAGTTCCATGCAATCATCTGAGCTATGAGATGAACTAGTCATTTTTTCATGAAACTCCATGGTTATTCAGATTTGGCTATTTGGCAGACATTTTCTCAAAAGAATAAAGTAAGCTTGTAACTTCAAGAAAAATAACTGGGAAAATTTTTTTGCCAATCTGAGCTTCTAAGCAAAAATTAGAATTTCAAAAATTTGTATCTGTCATCATGAGCTTGGCAGCTTAATTTTTAAAGACTTTTCTTGATGAGACTGGTGGTGATAGTAACAAATGTGATCCTTTGATACTATACAATGAAATGGGTCAACGTTTGGAAGACCTGAAGAACACAGTGAACCAATATTTTCCAAAACACCAACACATAAGTTATAAAACCACACATGGGTAAGAGATTCCAATGGATTTCAATATAACATAGTACAAGTTCAGTGATATGGTTTGAGAGTCCATACTGCAATTAACCTTTTAGAAACCACCGCTTGTCTAGTTTTGGTACAGTATCAAAGACAAATAACCATAACTACCTATTAAGCCTTTAAAAATACTCCTCTCTTTTCCAACTATATAGCTGTGTGAGGCTGGATTTTCTTCATTAACCAAAATAACATATTGCAACACAAATGCTGAGCACAGAAACAGATATGAGAATCTAGCCAGACATTCAAGACATTTGCAAAAATGTAAAACAATACTGCTCTTCTCACAAAATTGTTTTGGAAAATAATTACTTTCATAAAGATATTTTTATGTTAACGTATTAGGGATTTGTTATTTTAAAAATGAATAAATAAATATTTAGCCATCTTAATTTCTAATATAGTAAAATAACATATAATCCACATAAACAAAAAAAAGCTCTTTGAAGACCTCAACAATGCTTGAAGAATGTAAAGGGATTCTGACCCCAAACAGTTTGAAAATACTGCTCTAAGCTATCAGCCTCACATTCGATAGGAAAAAGTAAGTTACAAATGTCTTTCAGCTCTAAGGCAAGAGGTATATCAGGTCCATATAGATGACTTGTTTGCATTGCAGAGCACTCTTGTACTTACTCGTTCTGCTTGGAATAATCTTCCTCTAGACTGCTGCTGCTGCTTCATCACTGTTTCAGCTCAAATGTCACCTCTTCAGAGAGGCCTTCCCTGATCACTCTACCTAAAGCAGCTCACTTGGTCATTATCACAATGACAAAATTGTCTTATTTTTTTATCACAAAATTGCTTTGTTTTTTCATAACATTAACAAGCATCTGAAAGTATTTTCTGTTTACATAACAATAGGGCCTTAATTTTTTCCACCCTGTATTCCTGGTGCTTAGAATAGTGTCTGGATGTGATGGATATTCAATAAATATTGCTTCATCAACTAAACAATAACTTTTATAACAACTCAAAATTTAAAAATCTGTTACAGGCCTTTAGGGTCAATAAACTGCAAATTAGAAGCCTGCAGTTTTCTTTTTTTTTTTGTCTAATAATATTTTTAAAAACTCTAAATGTCAACATTAAGAATATATGTTAAGAATATATAGTCTCATATGGTGAGACTAAACAGAATAATCTGATTTTCCAGCCACTGCCCACGTCCTCCCCCCAAAAAATCAGATCTGACAACACTGGGCATACACTTCTGCACTGCCACAATCGGCTGGTGCTAAGGGGCAGATACCCCTTTTAGATGGTGAGTTCACCACAACTGCCGCTAGAGGACACCTCTTTCATTGACAATACTTCCCTGTCCCTGAAGACATTTGGGTTTGCAACTCCTGCTTTGTGACCCAGGGACTAGCTCTTTAAAAATACAAAATTTTAACCTTTTTTAGAACAAGTTAGATGTGGTTATGGTAGCAGATGGGGAAAGAGGATTAAATAAATTCACAAGGTCTTATTTGGCCAGTTACTCTAATTTGTTTAAGATCTAAAATTGATAAATAGAGATATTAAGACAAAAATCTATCAGTATTGGTTAAGATATTTGATCCCAAATCAGATCATCATTGATGGGGAAAGAGGTAAATGCTAATCTCAAAAAAGATATATTTCTTTAATTTCACACTGATACATTTAGATAGCTCCTCAGGCTTTCCTATTACATTAATTTGGTATTTTTAAATATCCCAAATGACAAATATATCATATGGAGGCCTGGCATGTTAAAAACTGCTTCTACATAGGCTGTTAATTTAAATGTTTATTGGTTATGAATTTTATAAATGAAGAATCACGTTGTTTCTATGTTACTTAGTCTTAATCTTTTCTAAAACAGATCAGAAATTCCACAGCTGATAAAATTAGCTTCTGATAACAACATAAGAGAAAAACTGAACCAAAAATGATTCTCATAAATAAAATCTAATCATCAAATTACAAATTTACCACCTAAATTTAGAAAACTATTTTTGGAGCTACTGAAAGTACATATTTAATCTGACAGATTATACAATACTGATACCTTGACAGTGGTAATCAGATGATAAACATTCACTAGGTTTAACTCCTATCCAATAAAAGTAATTTTTAAAAAGTTCTCTCAACCAATGACTCTCAATAAGAAAAAAATGCCAATTTTTAAAAGCACAAATAGGAATTGTATTTACTCAGATATTTCTCTTCTTTAATTACTGCCACATCTACCAACTCTGAGCAGCAAGTTAAAAATTATGTGCTTTCTATTCTCTACTCTCCTTTTCCAATGAGTAATCCTGGAATTCTGAAAGTCTGATAAGAGCAGCTAAAGAGATGAATATGCATGTAATTAAAATACGAAGAAAGACAGGTGGTGAGAAACTATTTCAAAGTTTATCTAAATTTAGCAGAGGCTCTTAATGGAAATGCTATTTTTTATTTAAAAAATAACACATTATTCATCTCATTATAAAACCAAAACTTGCTCCTGGCAGGATATACAGAAATTTATAAAAAAGAGAATAAAAATAAGATGATCTCTTACCATTCAGAGACAACATTTTGATATATATCCTTCTAGTCTTTTTTCTATTCCATAAATACAAATATTTGTTTTTTCAATAAATCTGTAATATCATATAAGCTATTATGTGACCTGTTTCCAAATATATTCCTAGAATATTTTTGTTAAAAGCTGATATAGTATTTCATTGTACGATCATATTTATCTAAGCACATTGGTTGGAATTTAGGTTGCTACTAATTTTTTTTATTATAACACTACAACTAGCATTCTTGCAAATAAATACCAGTACACGCTGCTGTTTCCTTAAGATCAATTCTTAGAAGTGGATTTTCTAGGTCAAAGGGATGCACATATTTAAAAAATGCCCTCCAGAAAGCAATGCTACTTTTGATATCAGTCAATAAAGGGGATAAAATATATTTTTAGAGATGGTAATCAAGCAAGTCAAACTCAGTAATAAAACCATGGTCAACATTTCATCCAAAAAAAAAATACTGTTCTGTAAGATAATAGTGTAGGATATGACATCCCAAATAGGTTAAAATTGGTTTCAACTCAAGTTACCGTCCTGTCAAACCGTGCAAGGCTCTAATGCCAAAAAGCTAAACCTGAGAAGACAATAAGAAAGCAGCAATTCAGTATTAGGGCTGTATATGTTTGGGGAAGACTCTCCAGTGGACAAAGCTGTTCTGCTCCCCAGTGAGGCCTTCCCCAACTATTCTAAACTACACCGATTCCATCCTTCGGGAAACTCTTTATTTCATTTACAGTTAATGCCAACATTTGTACTTAACTTTTCTGTTTTATATACTTAAGTTTTGTTTCCCCAACATGACGTAAACTCTCTTAGAAAATACACCTTGCCATTTACATTTTTCTGTATCCCTTAGTGTTTAACATATACTGATGAAATTAATTATTCCTTAAAAATCTCTTCTTGGGACACCAAATTATTAAAAGGTCTATGCTTACTTTGACTGTGCAGAGAAGTTTGCAGCAGCAAAAACAGCAGCTTCAACTTCTACATTATCGTGTGAATCCAGACTCTGACGAATACTATGATGAGCATTCTTCCTCTCGGGAATTATTGAGGCCAGACTTCCCAACATCCTACAGAAATAGAGAAACCCAAGAAGAATGGAAATATAATAAGCTCAAGGTGAAGAAAGGAAGAAGCAAAGCAAAGCTAGATTACCAAAACTAAAGTCTACAGGTAATAACATAAATCTCAGGTTAATAAAGCACCAACTTTAGGAATCAAGCAGTGACTCAAATTCTAAACACTTTTCCACACTTCAATATGTCAAAAAACTAACTTATCTAACACAAGCAAAATTTTAAAAAAATCACCTTGAAGTACATCCCAGGTACTAGAGACCAGAGAAGAAACTTTTGAATTATTAAAGCACCAAAATATCAATTTTCCAATGTTGTATAAAGAAATTCATTTTATCAAAGCATTAAGAGTCTAACATTTTGCTATTAAGCAGATTCTCAAAGTAAAAAAGTCAGACTTCTCAGTCTTTTTTTCCACATTAGTAAATATTGGTACCATGATTTTCAAATCTCTCCTCAACATCACAAGAACAGAGGTAGAGGACGCCCCCTGGGGCTCATATCAGAATCTGCAAGGGTGAGGAAGGTAGAGTTTAGTTTACTTTATAATAAAATTACAAATTTGGAAAAGGAAAAAATCTATTGTTTGTAATATAAACTACAGAAAGTAAAGCTTGAAAAATCTTTTCTTCAGAAAGGCATGCATTTTGGAAGGCTGCAAAACATTGTAATAAACAAACCAGAGTTCCTACAATGACAACCTTCCTCAAAGTAATGTCCTAAGTAATCTCCCAGTTTGACATGTCTTCACCTAATTATCTTATGGAGATATAATCAACTGGACGTAAGTATTAGAGTTCTTATAAAGAAGACACTAAAATGGGCTAAATATGTCATTTATCTTCAATTTGAAAAGAAAGTTTTGAAACTACTTAGAAGAGTTATTTTTCAAAAAAAAATAACAAATGGCTTTTAATATTTATACAAGAAAAGATTAGACTAGGCTAATATTGACACATCTTGATTAATAGTTTGTTACTATGTAATATAAAAGGGCAAAAAAGCATAATCCTATTGGTCACCACTTTCTCAAAATATTTCTGGTAATATTATAAATAATTCATAGCAGTACATTTCAAATACCATGAATATCTTCTAGCTTCTTCTTCTTCCATTTGTTGTTTAATTTATAAGTCTAAAGCAACAGGTAAAAAGTAAAACATCGTTAAAATATTTTCTCTTCCCTATTCTCTCTCCTCTTTAAATTATTCTGACTCTAAAATTGCTTAGTGTTTGAAAGGCATCACCTTTGGCTTTTCTTCATGTGTTGAATCTTATTAATACATTCTTCTAGAAAGCAAGTTCCTTGAGGTCAGAGTTCCCACTTGAATCTATCTTCCTTAAAACATACTATACCAAACTTTCTGCTCAATGAATACTTAATTCATTGAATACTTAAAACCTTAATGAAAGACATACTTAATGTTGATCTATCATTTATCAGCCCCATCTTTTCTCTGTAGATTTTGTTTTCCTCCTTAACAGACTTGTTTTTTCTTAGTGCTACTATAATACACCTCAATGAAAAATCATATTCCTATAAACATTTAGATCTTTTCTGTATCATATCTTTTCTTTATAGAAAACAGTATTGTAGTCAAATATTGCACTATAGAAGGAATGAAAATACAATCACTTATATGCCCAATACCTTTTCAAAGTTGCATTTTAATAGCCAGGTTCTTTACATTTCTATGGTGATTTTAAAACCTTTTATTTGCAGATTTTTGCATTTTACCATATAGGAAATAGGTGAATCTGTTAAGGCAGGTATTAGTTTTCTCGTGTAACATCAAGAAAAGTGATTTATTACATGTCAGCTCATTAGAATGTGAGTTAGGACTGGAACAATTCTTCCTATACATCCCGGCCGAACTTCTCTTCAGTTGACTAGGCCACTGCTTCCCAAATGGAGTTTCAAAAAGCTAACATAATTTTTTTTTAATTACTAAAGCAATTACTCATTTTCCCCCTTTAAAGCAGAACATTTTGAAGATCTCGTAGTAGTATAAACTGAAAGCACATGTACAGCGGCTAGTGGCTGTAACAGAAGCACACTCACAGCTTAGTCACTTGGTTTCTTTCACACTGCCAGCATCTGGGGTGGTTTTGACAGTTACACACTTTGAAACTGGTTTTATTCTGAGGCATATATTATTTAATTTATAGTTACAGACAGAAAACATAAGAAACAATGATACTGAAATATCACTTAATGAAGAGCATAAAAATGGTAGTAATTATGTTCATGGCTTTCAGGCCCTGAAAGAAGTTTTTGTCTATTTTAAAATATGATTTGTAAAACATTTATCTGACAAAGGACTGGTATCCAGAATATATAAAGAACTCCTACAACTCTATAATAAAAAGACAAATAACATAATAAAATCTAAACAATCTAATGAAAGAAAATGGGCAAAAGATTAACAGACACTTCCCAAAAGATACAAGAACGGTCAAAAGGCACATGAAAAAGTGCTCAACATCATTACTAATCAGGGAAATGCTCATGAAAACCCCTATACACCCATTAGAATGGCTAAAATTTAAAAGACTGACAACACCGAAGGTTGGCAAAGGTGTGACGCAACCAGAACTCTCACACATTGTTGGTGGGAATATAAAATGGTTAAAACCAATTTGCAAAAAGGTCCATCAGTTTCTTACAAAACTAAATATATACCTACCCTATGATTCAGCAATTTCATTCTTAGGCATAGATTTGCCAGAAAAGAAAGTATGTTCACAAGAAGTCTTGTACAAAAGTGTTCCTAGCAGCATTATTTATAATAGCCCAAAATTAGAAACAGCCTAGGTGTTCACCAATAAAAGAACAGACAAATAAACTGTTACAGTCACACAATGGAAAACTACTCATCAATAAAAAGGACTGAATTACTGACATACAACAGAGATTAATCTCAAAAACACTGAGTAAAAGAAGCCTTACACAAAAGGATACCTACTGTATGATTCCACTTATATGAAGCTTGAAAACAAAAAAACTTATTGTTGATGGGAAAAAATCAGAACAATGGTGGTCTCCGGGGAGGTGGATGAGGGAACTCACTAGGAAGGGACATAAGGGAACTTTCTGGAGTGATGGTAAGTTCTATATCTTGATAGAGGTTGGGGTTACTGGAGGCACTTGTCAATACTCAGTAAATGTACACATAAGATTTGTGCATTTCAATGTAAGTAAATTTGATATTAAAAAATCCTGTGAACAACCCTATAAACAAACTGAACTCTACCTAATGATATACAAGCTAAAGTATTTAAGGGGAAGTGTACTGTCTGCAATTTACTATGAAAGGCATTAAAAAAAATAAGATTGATGAATGGATAGAGGGATGGACAGATAGGTGATAAACTTAAGTTTAATAAAAGATCAATAGTAGAATTTAGTGGTGGGCATTCAAGTGTTTACTGAAAATTCTTTCAACTTTGCTCTGTTGTTAAAATTTTTTCATAATGTTGGAATTATGTTGGAATAATGTTTCAAAATGTTGGAAAAAAATTTTAACCTACATTTTAACATATTTAGCCCCAAGCCAAACATGTCATTTAAAAACTTCTAAAGACAAATCATGCTTTTTCTCACATAATTAATTTAAAGTAGTAAATGATACAGTGTTTGTCACTTGTTTAATGGCAAAATTAAAGTCTTCTTTATACTTTTTACAAGATTGCATTTTAAATACTTTATAATGTTAAATATACTAAATTAAAAAATACTTTTTTTACTTTAAGTCATTTTCTTATGCAAAAATTATGAAATCATGAAAAAAATTTCTAAGGCTATTCAAAAATGTTATAATCTTGTCAAAGGGGTTTGATACTCTCATACTGTGTTGCTATTCTCTACAATTTTAGTTTTGAGTTGTTATAAATACACCTGCTATTTTTGGCCTTTGATATTTACTTTACGGATCTGTGAACTTTATAAAACTATGTGATCACCTCTTATTCCCATATCTTCCAATCTTTTTTCTCTTCCTAATTGGGTACCTACTCCAAGAATGTTTTCAAAATAGGTCGCTGTTTGGCAAACTATTTAAGGCCTTGTGTATTTGAGAATCCTTTTATTACACTACGTTTTAAAAGGCAATTGGACTCTATAAAATTCTCAGCTCAAATTTCTTTTCCTTTAATACTTTTTGCATCAAGTGTTACTATTGAAAAATACAATTTGAATCTGACTTTTTTCCCTTTAAAGTGATCATTATCAATTAATCAATCTTTTCTTTCTGGAAGCTTTCTAGAAATCTCTGGTTTTATTGACAGCAATAGTTCCAGTAGGAAGAATTGAGAAAAAGCTCAGTTGCCACGACTCAGGAAAGGGCAAGCATGCAAAATGAATGGCATATTCAAATATTAATCTACATTTTTTCAAATATTTAAACTAGCTCTAAATTATTTATAAAATTCATTCCACTGGTTAAATTCTATTATTTCTTTTTATTGTTGTCTTCTGATCAAAAAATAACCTATGCTTGTGGAAGACAACTCAAACACTACAAAACTACATGGAAAAGTCTCCTTGTCAACCATAACCCAATGACCTCTGCCAAAAATAATCACTGTTAACAGTATATATTCCTCCAGATTTTTTCTGAGCCTATACAAACACATATATTAGTGTTACTGACAAAAATGATTTAATAAAATGGATATCACTTGACTACTTGTTTTTTTTAACTTAATATCTCTTTCCATGTTAATACACAGACTTACTTCATTCTTTAAAAGTTATACAGTAGTCCATAAATTAACTATTCCTATACTGGTACATGATTTTTCCCCAATTTTTCACTTTTTACAAAAATGACACTATGATCATCTGTATACATATATTCATCAACTTTTAAAAATAATTGATAGGGGGCCAGCCCGATGGCGCAAGCGGTTAAGTGCTCGCGCTCTGATGTGGTGGCCCAGGGTTCGCTGGTTCGGATCCCTGGTGCGTACCGATGCACTGCGTGGCAAGCCATGCTGTGGTGGCGTCCCACATAAAGTGGAAGAAGATGGGCATGGATGTTAGCCCAGGGCCAGTCTTCCTCAGCAAAAAAAAGAGGAGGATTGGCAGATGTTAGCACAGGGCTGATCTCATCAAAAAAAAAAAAAAAAAAGGATAAAAAATAATAATAATAAATAAAAATGATTTATAGAAAAAATTCCTATAAGTGAATGTGCTGAATCAAAGGGTAAGAACATCTTAAATTAAATTCTATTCTATTACATACAGTTTTTAAAAGATAAAGCCAATTAACTGACTAAAATACAACACGGCTCACAATTTAATCACTCAAAAGGCAGAGGAATGACAAAAAGCAGTTAATTCTGAACCAGAGGGAAGAACTAGTTCCTGAAGTCAAAAAAATGGAAACTTAGAGAAGAACAGACATCCTTGACTTAATGGTTAAAAAGAGGACTTTTGGGGGCCGGCCCCGTGGCTTAACGGTTAAGTGTGCACGCTCTGCTGCTGGCCGCCCAGGTTCGGATCCTGGGCGCACACCGACGCATCACTTGTCCAGCCATGCTGAGGCGGCGTCCCGCATATAGCAACTAGGAGGATGTGCAACTATGACACACAACTATCTACTGGGGCTTTGGGGAAAAAAAGTGGAAAAAAAAAGGGAGGAGGACTGGCAATAGATGTTAGCTCAGGGCCGGTCTTCCTCAGCAAAAAGAAGAGGATTGGCATAGATGTTAGTTCAGGGCTGATCTTCCTCACAAAAAAAAAAAAAAAAAAAGAGGACTGTTTGGGCAGGACAAGTCGGAAATGAGCCCCATAATTTAGGAAAGTGAATTTCACAAACTCAAAAACTATACATATGATTCCATAGACAGCAAACCTAAAAAGACAATATGGTTCAAGCTGGATATAAGGCTTACAAAATGAAATTCTAACAAAATTTTTTCTAATGCCAAGAAAGAAAAGGAAAGGCTGAAGAAACTACAATGGTTATATCTAGCATTCCCCAAGGAGTTCAAATATAATTATCGCATACAAAAATGAACACATAACCAAGGATGAATACAGAAAAGTGACATGAAACAATAACAACAAGGTCAGAAAGGTAAAAGTTCAAAATGAAGTGAGGCTAAGCTATATTCAGATCCAAGGTATCTGATCAGAACACCCACCTACAAAGAGGAATGTTTCAAACACAAGCTAGGCAACAATTTACAACCAAAACATTATCACAGATGATAAGTGCAAAGCATTTACAGATTGGGATGGTTACTATATTTTTGCATTGAGTCTTACTTGAAAAAAACAAAAATAAATTCTTAATATTCAAAATAAAAAAAGTCAATACATTGCCTTTTTAGGTACATAATTACAACTCAAACAATTTCATAGCAACTCATTATAGCAACAGAATATACCGGAGTGTGATGGCTCTTGCTACAGGATCATTACTATGAATCACAGAGAAAATTCTCTTCACAAATTCATCCACATTTAGAATCTTCTCCAAATGCTTCTCACTTTGTTGAGTAACTTTGAGAACACAGAGCCTCAGAAAATTGTTTCTATGAAAAACCAGAGACAAAATCAATTAGACGACTTTAGGAAAGTAATATTCAATTAGGAATCAAAGCAACACTAACAATATTAAATTTTAGCAACAGGCCAATGTTTTGCAATCTTAATATTATTTGTCTTATCACTAAAAGAGTGAAAGTCTATACTTGAGGTGAGTACTAAGCATAAGCAGTTAACAATGCCTGCAGTCCTGCCGCAAGACACCAAAACAGCAGTGACAGAAAGAGAAGCCCAGGAGCTGAACTAAACCTCCTCAGTCGTATTATAATCAAGGCGAGGAGGTCAGATGGCCTCCTCCTCTCTCGAGCTAAGTCTACAATACCTTTTCTCCTTCAAGTCTGATTTGGTGTGTGTATGAGTGCATGAAGAATGGTGGAAAGAAGTGGGAGAGGGACTGGTGGGGAGAAAAAAAGAAATAGGTGTTTATTCAGTGCTTACATATTTCAGGCAATTCACAGTAACATGCAATCTCATGTCACAAAATAAGCTATTAAATTAAATCAGAAACTTCTCAAAACAATCTGCACAAAGCCACAGATATTTCCAAAATATACAATAATATATCAAGGTTGTGTTAATTTGATTTATCCTGGTCCCCCCAAAAATAAGTACTCTCTGACTTATACTCTTCATTTTTGCTTAAAATGCCATTAAATTTGACACGAAAAAGTGTTGCAAACTGCCATGTGCATCCACTAAAATGGTAACTATGTGGAAGTCCTAAAAGGCAAAAAGAATAAAGACTATAACATAAAACAAAGAAATATGGACCAAGTGCTTAAGGACACAGGCTTTATAAAGACTTACCCAACTCTGAAAACATCAGCTAACTTTAGGAACGCAGAATTGATGAGAATAGGGAAGGGATACTTTTGAAAGAGCCTGGGAAAGCGAACAACTGCTTCACACTGTTCACCAAGTTTGCCAGATCTTAGACCTACAGAAAGCATTAAAAAAGGAAGAACAGCTTACAAATTTGTGGCTATAAGGCAAAAATAGCAAATACCAACACGGTATTACACAGTAAAATTATTTACACAGTAAAATAACAATCATTCTTAACAATTAGGTAAAGTACAGTTGTAACTCATTATCTTTTTTTTTTTTTTTAAGGAAGATGAGCCCTGAGCTAACATCTGTTGCCAATCCTCCTCTTTTTTTGCTGAGGAAGATTGGCCCTGGGCTAACATCCATGCCCATATTCCTCTACTTTACATGGGACCCCGCAGCCACAGCATGGCTTGATAAGCAGTGCGTAGGTCCGCGCCCAGGATCTGAACCTGCGAACCCCAGGCCACCGAAGCAGAGCACAAGAACTTAACTTCTATGCCACCGGGCTGGCCCCCCATAACTCATTACCTTTTTAAAAATAAAAATAACATATAAAACAGTAATTTGGTAAACTGCCACTTTTAGATATAGAATAATGAAAAAGAAACTTTTTTTTTTTTTTAAAGTTGAGTTAACTAAGAATATTCAGGGCCATAAAATAAATCTCAACAAACTTAAAATGACTGAAATTCTACTCTGACCACAATGGAATTAAATTAGAAATCAATAAGAAAAATATCTAGAAAATTCCTAAAATATTTGGAAATTAAACAACACACTTATAAATAACCCATGGGTGAAAGAAGAAATCAGAAGTGATTTAGAAAAATATCTTGAACTGAATGAAAATGAAAGTACAATCTGTGGGATGCAGCTAATGCAGTGCTTCAAGGAACATTTATAACATTAAATGCTTATATTAGGAAAGAAGATACGTCTCAAATCAATGATCTAACAAAGGGGCCAAGATAACTCAATGTGAAAGGATACTCTTTTTAACAAACGGCTCTGGAACAACTGGATATCCCATAAGCAAAAAAAAAAAAAAAAAGAAACTCAATCCTTAATTTGCACCACATACAAAAATTAACCCAAAATGAACCACAGACCTAAATGTAAGAGCTAAAATTATAAACCATATAAAAGAAAATATAGAGGAAATCATTATGAGCTTGGGTTATGCAAAGAATTCTTACATAAACCCACAAAGCACAAACCATAAAATAAAAAAGTGATGAGTTGAACTCCACCAAAATTAAAAACTTCTGCTCTTCAAAAGATACTGTGAAGAGAATGAAAAGACAAGCCACATACTGGAAGAAAATATTTACAGAACAGATACAGAACATGTATCTGATAAAGGATAGTTCTTATACCTCAATAATAAGACAACCTAATTGCTTAAATGGGCAAGATTTGAAAAGAAATTTCATTAAAGTGGAAATATGGATGGCAAAATAAGCACATGAACAGATGCTCAGCATTGCTAGTTATCAGGGAAATGTAAATTAAAAACCACAATAAGATACCACTACACATCCACTAGAATGGCAAAAAATTTAAAAAGACTGACAATACCAAGTGCTAATGGGGATATGGAGCAACTGTAACTTTCATACACTGCTGGTGGGAATGTAAAACCATACAGTTCTTTAGAAACAGTTTGGTCGTTTCTTAAAAAGGTAAACATACACTTACTATACACTCAGCAATCCTATTACTAATATTTATCTAAATATTTATCCTAGTAACGTCCATACAAAGATCTGCATGCAAATGTTCACAGCAGCTTTATTCATAATAGCTGAAACTAGAAACAACTCAAATGTCCATCAGCTGGTGAATGAATAAACAAATTGTGGTATATCCATACAATGGAGTGCTACACAGCAATAAAAAGGAACCAATTACTGATTCATGCAACAACATGGGTGGATCACAAAATCATTAGGCTAACTGAAAGAAGTTACACCCAAAACAAGTTAGACATACAGTATATAGTCTAACCCAAAAAAGTTAGACTATATACTGTATGACTCTATTTTATATGACATTTTGGAAAAGGGAAAACTATGGGGACAGAAAAGAGACCAGTGGTTGCCAGGGGCTGGAGAGAGGGGATTGACTGCAAAGGGGCAAAAGGAAAGTTTTTAGAGTGAAGGAAATGTTCTATGTCTTGACTGTGGTGGTGGTTTCATGACTACTTACATGTGGTGAATTTTATTATATACAAATTATACCCCAATAAATCTAATTTTAAAAATTAAAAAAAAAAACAACAGAGTTATTGTTTAATCCTTAAAAAAATTCATTAAGAATGAATATCTTGCTATGGAATTAATAGCATCAGCTTCAAATATTTCTTTTAGTATTTTACCATTCACAAAATGCCAATTATATCTGCACAAGAATAAGTGCCCTAGAATATCTCTGTTCAGTTACCTTTGTTCATTGTTAAAAAATGACAAAGGAAATGTTTGTTTGAGGGCTCTTAACTGGTTGCTACTATGCATCACTACAAAAGACAACCACAAGATCTTCTGCACAGGGAATTTTTACAACTTACTAATGGGTTAAGTTCTGTAAACATACTCAGGTTAGTTATTTGGTACTTGGAACATATTTTGTCACAGAGAAAAATAGTACTATCAGCACTCAGAGTACTCCAGAATCTAACAACCACTTATAATAAAAGTTCCTATGGGAAAATTAATTCAAATTTCAAATTGAGATATTTAGAACATATCCCTACTACCCTTTAGAGCCTGCTCCCTTCTTCCCCCACCCTCTACCTCCGACTTCCATACACACAAGAACTACCACTGAAGCTCTAGGCTTTCTTCCCACCAAACACACAGTGCCAATAGGGACATTCTAAGTGACTGGCAGTGACTCATGTAGCCTTAAAAGCTTTTCTAAAGGCCTGACTTGAAAAAGGGGTCAAGGGACACACAGAGCAGTGAAGGACACAGAGAAGGGGAGAAGAGGAAGGGCAAGTCTGAGGATGTGAGTGAGAGAACAGAGAAGAAACAGATGTGTGCTTATGTATGTGTGCTGAGGGAGGGGGTTTTTGGGAAAATCCACAGTAATTGGAACTTTTCCTTCTCTCTGCTAGTAGCTGAGTGATGCAAAGGCTAGTCAAGTTCTGTTTGTAATGAATTAATCTTGTTTGGGATGAAAAAGGCAAAGCAGGAAGCAGTCCACGTACCTACAGGGAGTTTCCTTGACAGAATATGGTCTGCTTTCCTTCCCTTGAAAAACTGAACCACAGCCCACATTGATTTGTTTAAACACGCTGATTTAAAATGTACCAAAGATAATTTTGAATCTGGCCAGAGAAATGTTTTGATTTCTCTAGTTTTGTCAAATTTTATTTTATTAAGATAAAGTAGATCCTCATTCCTATAACAGGGCCATCAAGGGAAATGAGCTAAAGAATAGTAAATTCCTTGCTTATTTTCTGATGTCAGAGCCTCAGGAAAGAGGAAATGAGAAGCTAGGCTGGCTCTGAGGGACAGAAGCTAGGGTACAAGAGAAGAGAGAAATGCATTAAGGTTTTTAATTTAGCATTAATCCTAGGCTGGGGCAGTATGGTACCCATCTTGCTTGCTCTCGGCCAATTTCAACTCCCGGTAAGCCAAGCACCTGAAAATGGGCACTCGGCACAGTCAGATCTTGTTCTAAGAGGGGTTATTCACTTTTATTTCTGTTGCTGGCTACAACCAACTTGAGGAAGAATGCCCCGATCAGAAGACCAATGATCATAAGAATGCCACAGTAAAACCAGAGATTAAGGCAAAGGGATGTGATTGCTGTTTCTACGTTTTACTTTTTATTCTCCCACCAAAAAAACAAAGCTCTCTTCCTTTTCATCGCCTGTAGTTAAACAGTGCTTAACTCAGTTGCAATTTATAAATTGCTTATTCATTTAAAATTCATTTGACAGCAGTGAAATTCATTATTCTACACTTATTTATTTATTTTTTGTGTGTGTGGAATATCAGCCCTGAGCTAACATCCGTGGTAATCCTCCTCTTTTTGCTGAGGAAGACCAGCTCTGAGCTAACATCTATTGCCAATCCTCCTCCTTTTTTTTCCCCACCTCAAAGCCCCAGTAGATAGTTGTACGTCATAGTTGTACATCCTTCTAGTTGCTGTATGTGGGACCTGGCCTCAGCATGGCCGGAGAAGCGGTGCGTCGGTGTGCACCCAGGATCCGAACCCACACCGCCAGTAGCGGAGCGCGTGCACTTAACCACTAAGCCACCGGACCAGCCCCTATTCTACACTTATTTAGCAGTTAAAATGTGCAGAACATTTTGCTAGGCTAGTGATTTTCAGCTCTGGTTCTGCAACAGAAACATTTGTGAAACTTTTCAAAAACACCTATGCTAGGGTTCCACTGCAAACCTACCGAATCTCTGGGGCAGGGCCCAGGCATCTGTGTAGCTGCTTTGAGAAGGTAGGCACTTAGATCCTCAAGCTATCCTCTGCCACTTGAGTCTTTTTTTTTTTTTTAATTTTATTTATTTTTTTTCCCCCAAAACTCCAGCAGATAGTTGTATGGTCATAGCTGCACATCCTTCTAGTTGCTGTATGTGGGATGCGGCCTCAGCGTGGCTGGAGAAGCGGTGCGTCAGTGCGCGCCCGGGATTGAACCCGGGCTGCCAGCAGCGGAGCGCGTGCACTTAACCACTAAGCCACGGGGCCGGCCCTGGTACTTGAGTCTTACTTGACTGGCCTGACTACACTGGAGTTAAAAAACCAGTAGGCTGCTGAATCTGGCCCTCAGAATAATTTTATCTGATAGATACAATGTTTTTAAAGGTTTTGAATCCATTGTCAAATTTTAAAAATGAAATTGAGATTTCACATAAATCCCAGGATTTCTGGCTTTTTAAAAAAATTTCAAGATCTGAAATGTTACTGAAGACAGTGGGAGAGTCTTGACCAAAGAGACACTGTAGTATTGTAGGTCTGTGCTGAAGGCCAGTTTGGGTTTGATACCATTTCTGATAATAGCCACATACCCTGTTGTATGACTTTCTCCAGCAATTTTGGCTGCCTTTGGGCACACATGACTAGAACAGAACCTTGGATGAGAATTTAAAGTACTGGTAAGAAAGATAATGAAGTGAATGAAATGAGGGACCATGAAATCTAAGCTGGATAAGGAAGTAAAAACAGGAAGGGACTGATAGGTAAGGGAAAGAGAGATGAGTATGCTGAAGTCTGAATGAAAATAAAGACTGGTCAAAAGCAGTTAATCATGATGATGATGATGATGCATTTGTTGTTAGTGACGATTCTGACTCCTAGCAACCCCACGCACAGCAGAGTGCAGAGCAGAACCCTGTCCGGTCTTTCTGCTCCATGCTCTCATCTTCCCACTGCTGTATGAGACTATGCTCCATTGCTATTCATAGGGTTTTCACAGCGAATTTTTCGGAAGTCAGTGGCCAAGTCCTTCTTCCTAGTCTGTCTTAGTCTGGAAGCTCTGCTGAACCTGTCCACCATGGATGACCCTGCTGATATTTGCCAGTGGCATAGCTTTCAGCATCACAGCAACATGCAGCCACCACAGTATGGCAACCAACAGAGAGGTGTGTGGTTCCCTGACCGGAAACGAACCCAGGCCATGGAGGTGAGAGCATGGAATCAACCACTAGACCACAAGGACTGGCTTGATGATGCATATTAAGTGCTTATTCTATGCCAGACACTCTACTAAGCACTTTACATGTATTAAACTCTCACTATAATCATAGAAGTTAGGTACTATTATTACCCCCATTTTAAAGATGAGGACACAGGGGCTGGCCCGGTGGCCTAGTTGTTAAGTTTGTGTGCTCCGCTCTGGTGGCCTGGGGTTCACAGGTTCGGATCCCAGGCACGGACCTACATACTGCTCATCAAGCCACACTGTAGCGGCATCCCACATACAAAATAGAGGAAGACTGGCACAGATGTTAGCTCAGCTACAACCTTCCTCAAGCAAAAAGAGGAAGACTGGCAATAGATGTTAGCTCAGGGTCAATCTTCCTCACCAAAAAAAAAAACAAAAGATGAGGACACAGGCAAAGAAGAGTTAAGCAGCTTGCCTAAGAAACAACAGCTAATAAATGGCAGAGATGGGATCCAAATCCTGGCAATCTGGCTCCAGAGTGTCTGGTCCTATCCATTTTGCTAAAATGCGTCTCTAGCAAGTTACTAGAGGATAGAGGTTAAGATTATAGAAGGGATATTTGAACTAGTGATTTCAGTGCTGTAATTCTGAGGGATGACAAATTCCAGAGAATTGAGGAAGAATAACATAAATGATGGTAAACTTGGGGTTTGTGATGAACATTAATCAAGTTTTTCCAGGTAGCATGTATCAGTCAAGAGTCCTGAGCTGCAAGCAACAGAAGCTAACTCTGGCTGATTAGGCAGAAAATGAGTTTATTAAAAAACCAATTAATAGTTTCAAGGCTAAACTTCTAAGAACATCTAATACCACAATGCCAAACTGATTAGATGAGGAAAACTGTTGTTGCTAGGAAACACCAGATGCTACAACTGGCTCTGCTATCATCTAGGAATGTTGTAGCCATGGCTGCTGCTACTGTACACTAGGAACACTGCAGCCACTGATGCTGCCAGGGCAGGGAACTGCGAGTATACTCTTCAACTCTGCCTTCTTGCATCTCTAAAATCCTCAATCACAGAGCCTAGAGGAGGTTAGTCTGACTGGCAGAGACTAGTTCACATCCTGCACTCTTGGAAGGGAAACTAGGAAAGTGAGTTTCTGCTTCCACCTTAGTGAGACAGGGCTTGTAATGTGGGACATTCCTCAAGCACAGAAAGAGTGTTCAAATGATGCTAAGCAGCCACCAACATGATTAATATCCACTACAAAGAACATTGCTAATACACATTGCCATACAAGCACATTTTAGGAGGATTCGTTGTATACATTTGCTTTAGCTAAGGAGTGAGAATGATTCGAAATGGAACCATAACACACATACATCTTAAAATATATTCATTAAAAATAGGGGGAGAGGAGGGACTGGCTTGGAGGCACAGTGGTTAAGTTCGCGCTCTCTGCTTCGGTGCAGCCCGGGATTCGCAGGTTCAGATCCCAGGCACGGACCCACATACTGCTCATCAAGCCATGCTGTGGCAGCATCCCATACACAAAATAGAGGAAGATTGGCACAGATGTCAGCTCAGGGACAATCTTCCCTAAGCAAAAAAGAGGAAAATTGGCAACGGATGTTAGCTCAGGGCCAATCTTCCTCACCAAAAAAAAAGGGGGGGGAATACAAACACAAGTATGGACGACACATTATAAGGTAACCTAACAACCCATAGCTTCATAAATTGCTAATGGCAAAGTCTCAGTAAATTATATTTAAAAAGAAGGAATAGAAGCAACTGAAATGACAGTCAACTCAACTGATGACGCATTAATAATAAAGAATCCTTCCCTCAAATTTCAAAAATTTTGTAAATGTACATGGCGGGATATATGCAATATTGTGCAGTATACACATAGAATACTGATTTAGAATCATAAACAAATTAAGTTTATTTTATGAATACCAACTTTTAGGAATATTTAATAATTCACTTTGTAAGTTATAAGATAGTAGCTCTTAGCCATACATAAAAATGCGTCTATGGATTTCAGTAAGAACTGAAGAAGGGCCTTAGATTTTTGGATCAGTTCATGGTTGATCAAGGGATCACCAACCAGGCTTTGAGAATCAGTCCTTTCTAACGCTAGTTTTTATGTGGCTTTGAGTTGTTAAGAGTCTGACCCTAGCCTTAATTCTACATGATCTTGTAAGTCCACTTCTCAACACTGGCAGACTAAGTTTGATCTGGTAGCACAGATTCTCAAGAGAAAGAATCTGACTGACTCAGTGTGGGTCACATGTCCACTTCTGAATCTATCAGTTATGGCATGGAATTAGTCACCTGGTATAAACTTGGCTGCAGAGGCCTCTCTCTTTAGTAGGGGATATGGAGATACATCCAAGGCCTCATATTTGTTTATCATAACAACAACTACATCTGTGCCAATATGGATAGTGTGATAGTGATCTGTGGGCTCTTTCACAGTCTAAGAATTCATATGTTTGGAACATAGCTGAGGTGACGGCATATAAGAGGAAAATAAGGGAGAACAGAGAGTTGTCCTGAATTATATAAATTTTCTCTTTCAAAATTACATTTCATTGAGGACATCATCAAGTTTTTCAGGCAATATTAAGTTCACCAACACCTTGAACAGCAATTCCACTCTACATTTCCTCACTTCCCATCACCCAGCTGCAAGAAAGGAAACCACTCTCCTCCCTATTGCTCCTTCACCTCATCCTTTCCAAGGCCAGCCTTACAGAGAGCAGACAGGCTGGATGACGTCACTTAAGGGAGACTCTCTCTTTTACACCCAAGGTGAAGGAGACCTTGCATAAGTTTTCCTAAATCATCGGGACAACTTCCCTATCAGCTGACCTAAAAATGTTTAGACTGACTATGTAAAGTTACATTAGTGAAAAACTTACACTATTAGAGTACTTTATGTGAGATATGTCCTTTATAATGCCTATATTACAGTAATGATTATCCATATTATGAAATGTGTCAGATAAATATAAGTTGTGAAGTGTGTCAGATAAATATAAGTTTTACTTGATTATGATACTTAACTCTGCTTATATATGCTCAGTTTTCACAAAAGCTCAGTCAGCACGGTTATCAGCTTAAGACTTTAAAAAAGGGACAGAGGGCTGGCCTGGTGGCGGAGCGGTTGAGTGCGCACGCTCTATCGCGGCGGCCCGGGGTTCGCAGGTTTGGATCCCGGGCACGCATCAACGCAGCACTTGTCAAGCCATGCTGCGGCGGCGTCCCATATAAAGTGGAGGAAGATGGGCATGGGTGTTAGCCCAGGGCCAATCTTCCTCAGCAAAAAGAGGAGGATTGGAAACAGATGTAGCTCAGGGCTAATCTTTCTCACAAAAAAAAAAAAAGGGGGACAGATAGAAAGACCTCTATATAGCAGCTACAGTGATCTTTAAAAATGTAAACCAATCCATGTCAGTCCTCTGCCTAAAGACTTTCAATGCCTTCCCAGTGCACTCTGCATAAATTCCAAACTTCTCGTCCTAACCAACAAGGCTATAGTTGATCTAGTCTTGTCTGTCTCCTCACATTAGAGCACAAGCTTCTTAAAACCGTTTTGTTCACTAATACAGCCCAAGTCCGAGTAAAACACCTAACACAATGTAGCTGATCACTAAAAATTTGTCAAATTAATGAATGGCTATCATAGGAATGATTATTTTCCTGAAGGAATGGACTGGAGTCAGCTTCAAAATAGCATCCATTTATTCCTAGAGAGATTAGAAACAAGTAGCTTACTGCCATGCTTGCTCAGAAGGCTCAGAACGAAGTGCAACAGGTTATAAATATATAAAAGGTTATAAATGGCAGCATTTCCCAAGTGTGTTTCTTAGGACTAGCGCCACGAGATATTTCTTTATAATGGAGTTCAAGTGTCTTATCTGTATACCTAACTGCCTACTTAACATCTCCATTTGGATATCTAAGAGACGTCTCAAATTTAATAGTCCCAAACTGATTTCATTTTCATTCACTCAGTAAAAGGCAATAAGTACTTCTAGTAGCTCAGACCAAAAACCTCTACGTTTTCCTGACCACTTACTCTCACATTCGCATCCAATTCATTAGCTAATCTTGTTGGCTCTACTTTCAAAATATATCCAGAATCTCAGCACTTGACTCGGCTTCACTGTAACCACCCTGGCCCGAGCCGCTATTTTCTTTTCCCTGGATTATCAAAAATGCCTCCTCACTAGTCTCCCTCCTTTTATCCCTGGCTGTCCTCTCAGTCTACTCTCAACATAGTAACCAGACTGATCCTTCTCAAAGGTAAGTCAGATCATGTCACATCTCTGCTGAAAACCCTCCATGGTTTCCCATTTCATTCAGAATTCAAGTCAGTCTCTTCAACGGCTTGCATTGCCCTACAGGAACTGGCCTCTGATTATCTTTCTACCTTCATTGTCAATCACTCTGCTCAAGGTACAGCAAGCAAAGCAGGCTCCTATCTCAAGGCCTTTCTTTGCATTTGCTGTTCCTTTATTTGATCAGTGAGGCCTTTCCTGACTATCCTATATAAAATTAACAAACCAATTCCAACCCCATACCCAGTTTTCTCCAGCTCCCTTCACTTGTTTCTGTTTTCTTTATAATATGTATCACTATCTGTCACAATACATGCTTACTATATTTGTTTATTGTCTGTTTTCTCTGTCCAGAATATAAACTCAATAAGGGGAGCGGCTTTGTTTTGTTTCATTGCTGTTTCCCTAGCACAAAGCCTGATCAAATAAGTGATGTATGTGAGTGTGAGTGTCTGAGTGTCTGTATGTTGTCAGGAGAGGGAGGGAGAGAGAGAAGAAAAGGGCGAGAGGATACGGAGGAAGAAACTCCTATTAAAATACTTCAGAAATAGTATTTCTTGGGGTGCACTTTCTGAAACTGGTCTATAAGTTTTGGAACTAAAAGAAAGCTGGAATCTGTAGCCTTCTGACCCTCTGAACTTTGGCTCACAAAACAGAAATACTTTAACAGCTAAAGGATGAAATGACTCAATATTTAAAATACTAAACTATATTCTAATGAAACTGGCTATTTCTATAATCTAATCTCTTAACAGATTTAAAAGGTATAGCATGCTGAGGTGAAAAAGAACAAAAGTTTTGCTCTCGTCGTGTCCAATCTATCCTTCTGAGACTCATCTGAAAAATACTCACCAGGGCATTGCTGAGAAGACTGAACAATATATCACTTCCTTAGTATCTAGGACTGACACCTGGTTTACAGTTAAACGCTCAATAGCCATCCATTTATTTCTTATAGATCTGAAATATATCTATTTCAACTTTTAAGAATGAAAAATTGTGATGTATTTTTTTCTTACCATAATTGCAAATGTTTAGGAATTAAACAATTCTAGATTTCTAATACGGAGTCCCATTGTGATCTCTGTTCTACAAGCACTGTTTTACTGTCATTATGAGACGAGCCCACCAAGGTGGTAGAAAATGTCTTAGAATTGGTAAGGATATTACATATCAGGACCTGCAACTCTCACTGGGGAATAAGGAAGGAATTATCAGAATGGGAAGGAAAAGATTACGAAGTGTTAAAAAAACACATTTAAAGTCACAATTTTATATTTCAGAGGGAAAAAATCCTATAGCTTTGGCAAGAGAAAGCAAAGCTCAACATCATTTTCTTGGCGGATGGGGATGCGCTAAAGATACTGTGATTCAACCAAACGATTATATCACTGGAGTGTTGTGACACTTTCATGTTGATCAAAAGGAGTTAAAAGCTTTTTAAAAAGTCTGAGAGGGGCCGGGCCAGTGGCGCAAGCGGTTGGGTGCGCGCGCTCCGCTGCGGCGGCCCGGGGTTCGCTGGTTCGGATCCCGGGCGCGCACAGACGCACTGCTTGGTAAGCCATGCTGTGGCGGCGTCCCATATAAAGTGGAGGAAGATGGGCACGGATGTTAGCCCAGGGCCGTCTTCCTCAGCAAAAAAAGAGGAGGATTGGCGGATGTTAGCTCAGGGCTGATCTCCTCACAAAAAAAAAAAAAAAAAAAGTCTGAGAAACCTTTATCTAGACCAACCCACTAGATATGTTTACAGGTTAAAAAACAAACCAACAAATCCAAAAAACAGAGTCCCAAAAAAGTTACTAGAACGTCCAAGTCAGAGAGCTGGGGAGTTGCTCAAAGTGGACTTAAAGAAAGATCCTTCTAACCCCTAATCCAGTTCTCAATACATTATACACCGGCTATGGTTAATCAAGAATTAACTGTATACCAGGTGACAAAATGCTTCCCGCGTTCAATAAAAACCACTGAAGTACACTGAAACAAAGGCTTCATTTTAATACTTGAGTTCTTTACTGACAAATATCTGCCCTTGCTTCCCATATCCATATCCTAGAAAGAAGGCATATCTCTTTAGACTTAATAAAGGCTTCTTTTGCGTATCATTATATCACTTAATATTTACAACAATCTGGTCAGCTCAATGATACTGTACCCACTTTGCAGACAAAAAACTGAGGTTAAGTGAAGTTAAGTAACCTGCCCAAGACCATAAAATTAGCAGAACTGGAATTCAACTCAGTCTAACTCCAAAGCTTCTTCAACCACACCAAGCTGCCCTCCAGCACCACCCCCGCCCCGCCCCCGTAAGGAAACAGAACTCGTGAAATTTGTCTGCAGAGGAGGAGCAGGGGCTATGCTTTTCCGAGGGTCTTGGCCGTATTTAATCCGCCTAGTAACCAGCAGGTAACAGAGGTACAGAAATCAAATGAATCGCTGTTATCAGTGCAAGATTATTATTTAGCACTCTTGGTTACGAGTTGGTCTCAACTGAACGTACTGAAAAATAATTTCACAGTTTCAATTTAGGATTTTTAGAAACTGCTTGGAAAATCGGGGAACTGTGCCCTCAGGCGGTCAAAACGGGCCCACCACTGGAGCTCGCTACTTGTTCAGCTGGTGCAAGGCCAACCCAGCAACGCCGCAACTCTCCTGCTATCTCCTGAAGCAGCAAAAGCGCTGGACTCACCAAAAGCACAGGCAGCCGGCCCCGCCCAGGGAGGCTATGCGCATGCGCCTTCCCGGCCTCTCCCGAGGCTACCACCGCCTGGTGGCGCCACTTCCCCCACGCCCGTTTCACCCGCTCAGCCCGCTCTTTCGAATACCTTTGTCTAATTCCATAAGGGCAGAGTTAGCATCCAGCTCCTGTTCGCCATAGCCGGCATCTGCCAAGAAAGACTTAGTTGAGTTTGACGCCATGACCCGACTAGTTACTCGACTAGTCTATTCAGAGAGATTGCAAACTCTGCCCCAGCACCGCCATCTTCTTCCACCACCTTCTCGCGGATTTTTCCTCCGCGCTCTGTCAAGCCGTGTTACGCATGCGCCCTGGTCACCCTGCCGTTCGCCACCTCCTCTGCGGCCCCCTGCGCAGGCGCTCAGGGAGCTCGTGAACTCTAGGTTCCCGCGGCTGGGAGAAAAGAAGGCGGGGATTCGAAGGGGGAAGTGACTTGGAGGCGCCCGGACGCCGCGGCGGGAGCCAATCAGAGGGCGTGACGTCAGTTTGGCGGGGAGTTTGGTGGCCGGGGCTTACAGTGGCGGGAGTTGGAGGCAATAACTAATCGTGTTGTGAGCAGCGCAAGCTACGCTTTCTGCCGAACCTGGGGGCATCTCCACGGCTTTTCCCTCACTTGAGCCTGCTCTTCCGGCCCAGATGCTCTTCAATTCGGTGCTCCGCCAGCCCCAGTTTGGCGTCCCGAAAAATGGTGAGTAACGGCCATAACTGCTGCTTGTTGCTGGCGGGATTCGCCTCCCCCGAAACAACACCTCGGACCAAGGCCGATTCCGCTTCTGTTTCCCAGCCCCGGTGGCCGTTCTCCCACGGCCAGAATGAGTTCGTGTTAGCGAGAACTACTGACGAAAGCTGCACTTATATGCCCTAGGGACACTTTTAATCGTAATCGGGATTTTTTTAATCGTAATGTAGGCTGACGGAGGGAGGGAAGTTGAACTAACTGGCCTCCTTTACGGCGTAGATCTGTGTTGCACATTAACTGGAAAACGCATGCGTTTTTGTAGGTTTGTGGTTCTCTCAACAGCCATGTGAGATCGTCAAGACTCGTACTCATTGATTAATTCATTCCTTTGTCGTAGAATCTTAGTGAGCCCTACTATTTGCTATATACAGCAGTGAATAGGATCCGCTCGCTGCTAAGGAACTCAGTCAAGCAGAGAACACAAGCTTCTAGCATGGTCAAAATTTTTTCCCCCTGTTTACTACATGGGCATAAAAATTGGAAATTAAAGAGTGGAAAATACCCATAACCACATCCCCCAGAGAGGACCACTGTTAATAGACTGGAGTGTATTATACCAAATGTTTTTCAATGCCAAAGGTAATATGTATCGTTATTTACAGAAATGGGATCAAAATGGTTTTGTTTTGTTTTTCACTTTAATGGTATAACTTGGAAATATTTCCTTGTTAGTATGTAGAAATCTAACTTATTCTCTACAGTTCTTGAGGTTCCTTAGGTTAAAGCATTGGCAATAGGAGTTTTAAGCTTAGGTTTGGGTGTCATCAACCTGAAACGTTTTAAGTTTCTGGTAAGGGAGTTACTACACAGGCCAGCATGGATAGAAATGAAATCTCATTCATTTAAAGATGGACTAGGTCTTCTTTCCCCTTGAAACCATGTGGAAAACATAAAGAAAAGAATCTGAGAAGGGAACTTTTTATGTTTAAGCCATAGGTCTAGGGAAAGGATATTGAGGAGACTGAGGAGTAGTCCCTCACCTTCCTGCCCCCAGTCTAAAACTTTATGCTTTCCTTACCTGCTTCCCTCTTAGATAACCTTTTAAATTATATTCTAAATGTCCCTCTTTCTGTCTCTCCTGGGACCTTGCTTGAGTAACTTGTCTATCCTCTGTGTCATGAGTGGCAGTGCCATGTACGGTGGTTAAGAGCTCTGTCTTTGGAGTTAAACTGCCTAAGTTTTAATTCCAGCTCCACTCCTTACTGTGTGACCCAGGGCAAACTATTTAGCTTCTGTTTTGTGACAGATTTTCTCCTAATTCTCCAATCTGTCTGTCTACTTCTTCCCCTCTCTCGTTCCTTTACAAAAACTCATTCATTGTTATGAACTAGGCACTGAAATTCTTTCATTCTTATAAATTATGCACTGAACTTTGTAGGACTTTCTTCTCCTTTCCCCTTTGGTGTTGGTGTTCCATCCTAGGCCCCTTTTCTTTTTTTTTTTTTTTTAAGATTTTATTTATTTATTTTTTCCCCCAAAGCCCCAGTAGATAGTCGTATGTCATAGCTGCACATCCTTCCAGTTGCTGTATGTGGGACTCAGCCTCAGGATGGACGGAGAAGTGGTGCCTCGTTGCGCGCCCGGGATCCGAACCTGGGCCGCCAGCATCGGAGCGCGCACTTAACCACCAAGCCACGGGGCCGGCCCCTAGGCCCCTTTTCTCTTCTACCTACTCCCACGGATGATCATAGCCGTAACCAGGGCTTCTTCCACTGCTACCTGCAACCTTGCCTTCCCTATACTTTATGTCCATTCCTATAAAAGCTGGATGAGTATCTTCACCCAGATGGTCAGTCCCACAAGCATTTCAAACTCACGTACCCAAAACCGAACTCACTTTTCCCCCAAACCTGCTATGTTACCTACTTTAGGAAGTGGTCCCATTATTTTAAACTAGTTTCCCCAGCCAGAAACCCGAGAGTCAATCAAAATTCCTCCATTTTCCTCAAGATACACATTCAGAAAGTTCCATTAAAATCTTTTGAATCCATCCTCCTCTCTGTTCCCACTGATTTTGCCTCTTCATCGTATCTTGGATCTGTTCTATGCTTACCATTCTATTTCCCTAAGTTGGGGCCTAATACCTTCTTGTCTGGATTATAACAAGTCTCCCAAATGGCCTCTTAGTTTCTTTTTCTCCAGGTTATTCTCCATATTGCTGCCAATGATCTTTCTAAAATGGAAATCTGATTACTCTTCTGTGTATTTTTAAATTGGCTTTTAAAAGTTTTTATCATAAGTTTAAACAGATGCAAAGGATATTATTTCTGGCCATATTGTGAATATTGGCATTTTAAAATAAAAATGCTACATCATTCTTTAAAATGTATCTAATAGAATATAAATACTATAGTGATTTGATAATCACATGAATCATTTTTTTTAAATATAAACAAACTCTTTGCTAGATATTGTACATACTTGCTTTTTCCCCGTGAATTTATACCACTTTATTTCTCCCATAGAATTTATCCTAAGGTAATTTGATTTTAAATTACCTTGAAAAGTTATTTTATTGATCACTCTATCATACTCCTCTGTGTAAAAAAATGTATTTAAATTGAAATTTTCTGTAATTATAAGGCTCCAAATTGAAATTTTCTGTGATCGTAAGGCTCCAAGTGTTAAAAAGTTTCTTCTGGATTAAATTATTACAATTATTAGTATGCAATTGATAAAAGCAACTTAGGTTACTAATTTTGATAAATAATTATTAAGCAAAGTAAAATTTTATTGGAAGTATATCTTTTAAAGAGATGAAATTGGGTGTTTATAATCCCTTTATTAAAGGAATTATCCAGTTATCTCTTAGTTGGGGTCTCAGAAGTTTTCATACCTTGGGTGAATGCAAGGTGTAAGATTGGGGTATGGAAATGCCTTTCTTTTGAAAACTGGAAGAAAGGCAGTGATGAAGAGAAAGGGGAAAAGAGAGCCTCAGCCACAGATCAATTTTAGAAATGCATATATATGGAAGTTGAGTATCCAGAAATTGATTCTTTGAGAACTCGCTTGCCTTCGGATACTCCCTGAAAAATCTGCATGTAACCCCAGGGGCTTAATCTGTACAATGAGGAAAGAATAGGCTTTTCCAAAAGAGTATTGTAGGGGGAAAGCATTACAGGTTCTTGGTGGAAAGAGCATAGCACAATAAGGATCCAAAAGTAGCTTAAGGGGCTGGTCCATGAAGTGTGTGTTGTGGGCAGTGCAGAAATGGAGGGGTAGTTAGGAACTCATTACTAAGCCACATTAGGCCATTTGTTGGTGGTGGGATGTTAGTCTGTAGGCAATGAGGCAGAAATGAGGGGGTCACTGTTTAATTGTAAAGAATTAGGTATCCTGAGCATGTGATCTTCAGTTCCACCTAAATTGTTCAAGATTCAGTCCCTTTGAATTCCTGTGTTGCAGTCGTTAACTTTAAAACAGAGACTTTGTTTTTCAAATCGTTCTGTAGATGGATGTTTGTGAACTCTACAACATAACTAATTGTATTCTTTTAATGGTCTTTAGTGGCTTGTTTACAGTGATATCTGACCTAGAGGTAATACCCCGAGGAATAATTACTAAATCTGAATTGAATTTCTTTGCCTCCTTTGTACTGATTCCTTCAAGTTATCTCTATAAACATCCAAAACTAGATTTATCTGAGATTCTGTCAGGCTAAGATGTCTTCTCCAAAGTATTTTTAATGAAAAGTGAGAATTGAAAGTACCCTAAAATGTGAAAGAGTGTTTTAGTTATTTAGACAGGTCTCAATAGATTGTAACTTCATTGTTTCCTCTGATGCTTAGTAAACATTTGGTTCTCAGTAATTATTTATTGAATGAATGTTTCTCTTACATATTTAAAATGTGTTAACCCACATATCAAAATGATAAAACAAATCTTTGAAGATGGTTTACTGTTTAGGACCATAGTGCACATTAGGTCTCTGGCCCAAGCAGAGTAAACTTTCCCTCCACCCTGAATGTCTTCCTCTCTCATATATTCAATGAAAACTATTGATCTTTCAAGACTTAGTTTGATTTCACTTCCTCTAGAGACTTCCCTGACCTTACGCTACTACTAGCCAGGGCTAACTGATTGTACTCTTGGGGTAGGTACATAACGCTTTACTTTAAAATTGCTCTAATGTACTTTAAGATACTATGACTGGTTGCTGTTGACATTTTAGAATCCTAGAATTTTAGCAATGGAAAGAAGAGAGGAAGTGAAATTAGTATTGTGAATATGTTAGTGGCTATACTAGGCACATTGACATACAGTATTTCCTTTAACTCCTTGCCCATTGGATTATGTATGATGTTGCTAGTAACTTAAAGAGTTTGCAGTAATGTTGATTTAGAAACTCTAAAAACAGAAGATGTTAATTGAAGAGAATGGCACTTTTAATGGTTGTGGTAGTCTTTGTGGTTGTGACCAAAATGTGAGAGAAGGGGTATAATTTTTTAAATGTGCAAAGTCCACTTGTTTCTTGCAATCTTAAATGTACTAGTGAAAGTCTTCGTTTAAGATGGTAAGCCCAAACCTATACCTCACCATAAGTTGGGAGTACTCTTTCATTTCTTCCTTAGGAAAATACCAGAAACTATTCCAGAGGACCATGAATAGTGAGTGGATCTATATGAAGTATATACAGCTTTTTAAAACAAATATTTACCTCTGCATTTATTAAAAGTACTGAAATGTGACGATATATTGGACTTCTATAAGGAATTGTGTCTGTTTTAGGATGGTCTTCACAATACCCTCTGCAGTCCCTTCTAACTGGTTATCAGTGCAACAATAATGATGAGCACACTTCTTATGGAGAAACAGGAGTCCCAGTTCCTCCTTTTGGATGCACCTTCTCTTCTGGTAAGAGAATTACTATCTTAGCCAGGCTTGGTCAGAAATGAGCTATTTCACACTTAGAGGAAAAATATACTGAGGTGTCCCTTTCGAGAAAAAGTAAGTTAGATAGATGGTAGAGTTTTTCTAATAACTGTCCTCTCTGGATTTATAAAGTAGACTTTTCTTAATCTCTGTGCATAATTATATATTTCTAAAGCATAGGACTAGTATAGCACCATTTTTCTTTTAACTGTTATAGGGAAAGGGTTGTAAAGGTTCAGCCATCATGTAAACTGTTTTGCCCAATGGATACCCCTTTTGGCCTGATTGAATCTATCTCTTTCTGTAATGCATTGGGGAACATATGAGCAGAAATAGAAGTACTTGTCCCCGCTGTTAATGGTTTAAGACAGGAAAAGTAAAAGGTTGTGAAAAGGGAATTTAAAACTAATAGACTCAGCCTGCTGGTGGCCTGTATCATATACCTTTATTTGTCATTGGCCAGTACCACTCTTGTTTTGTTTAAGTACCACCCTTGATTCAACCCTTCTCTAAGTAAGAGATTATCTGAAGATAATTTTGGTGGTTTTAAGTCATTCACTGAATTAGATATTATGGCAAATTTTAAGCAATCTTTAGTTCAGATTACCTCTCTCTACCGTATCAGATAGTATTTGGGTAGAATCATCTTGCCTCTTTTCAAACAGATTCTATGTGTTTGCCTTGTAGCTTTCAATTAATCTATAATATATTATTTATATAGCTTTATACTCAGCTTTAAAATTTTTGTGTTACTCTCTCTATATTTTATTCTTTATCTCTGATTTAGCTCCCAATATGGAGCATATACTAGCAGTTGCCAATGAAGAAGGCTTCGTTAGATTATATAACACAGAATCACAAACCAGTAGAAAGAAGTGTGTCAAAGGTAAGTCTAGATCAAAAATTTTTGTTTTAACATTATTTTTAATTCATAAAGCCTCAAATAAATTATTTGAATGCATTCCCAATTTTATTTCCTTCTGATTAAGTCTGTTTAGGGACCAGGCCAGAAATAAGTGGTGGACTATCTTTCTGGTGTCAATAATGTTGACAATTCTTTCTTTGTCAATAATGGTTAACTATGGCAATGCCTTTACTGAAAGTTAAGAAAAATACATTTTAGGATTAAAAACAGTTCTTCTTTTAAAAAGTTAAATCTTTTATACTTAATGTGGTTGGGGGAAACATTGTTTTAAAATATTTATATTGACCAAGCATCTTCCATTCATAAGACAAAATTCTACTGACCTTAAGAAGCTGGTAATTTGGAACTAGTAAGTCAAGTGTTGAAATAACTAAAATAAAACAAGACTGTAAGTGATGTAAAAAAAAGTACAAAGAAAGCACCACAAGTGTCAAAGAGAAAGCTCTCATGTAGTAACGAAGGAGAAGAAAATTTTTCATGAAGGATAGGACATCTGAGTTGGACTGTGGCATTTAGACCAATGGAGATGGAATAGGGCACTCCAGGCAGAAGGAAAAGCATTAACAAAGGCCTAGAGATAGGATGTAATAAGGAAATAGAGAATGATCCAGTTTGGTTGGAATAAGACATGGAAAACAGTGATAGATAAGCCTTGTGACAGAGATAAAGACCAAAGTGTGCAGAACCTTGAATGTCAAACTAAAGTACTTTAGACCCTATTCAGAGATGAAGATTTTTGAACCAGAGAATGTTTAGAAAGATTCCATTTTAGAGGATATGTTACTAGTCATTTCACAGAAAAGAACTTGATATCAAATGGTAGTTCTTTGTGCTAATGAAGGGAATGTGTAATGTCTGTGAGTGTACAAATGCTCTTTGGCCAGTGGACCTTAGGGTGCTGACCACTGATCTTTTCACTACAGCTTTCAAGGCATTTAAACTGCTATTGATATGGCTACCATAGAACATAGTTCAGACATTTCACATTCACTGTTTTCTTTGTTTAGAATGGATGGCTCACTGGAATGCTGTCTTTGACCTGGCCTGGGTCCCTGGTGAACTTAAACTTGTAAGTGACTCTCATTTTATTGGGATCTGGGTAAATACTGGTAAAGGGTTGCTTTATTAAACTGTGATACCTTATTTTTGAAAGGTTACAGCAGCAGGTGATCAGTCAGCCAAATTTTGGGATGTAAAAGCTGGTGAGCTCATTGGAACGTGCAAAGGTCATCAATGCAGCCTCAAGTCAGTTGCCTTTTCTAAGTTTGAGAAAGGTAGGTTTGCGCCTATCCTTTCATCTCCTCTTTCGTATCCTCCTTTATGGTGAGGTAATGAGGTAATAAGCAGCTGCAATTGTTTCCACCCTTTCCCTTGTCAAAGTTGCAACTTTACCTACATAGAAGATTGAGATTCTTTTTTTTTTTTTTTTTTTTTTTGGTGGGGAAGATCAGCCTTGAGCTAACATCCATGCCAATCCTCTTTTTTTTGCTGAGGAAGACTGGCCCTGGGCTAACATCCATGCCCATCTTCCTCTACTTTCTGTGGGACGCCGCCACAGCATAGCCTGACAAGTGGTGCATCGGTGCGCACCTGGGATCCGAACCCCGGGCCGCCAGCAGCGGAGCGCGCATGCTCAACCGCCAAGCCACGGGGCTGGCCTAATAATTGAGATTCTAATATGACTGAAAACCTCAATGAAATTAAGTTGGGTTTAGTCCCATTCTTATAGACATTATCTCCAGCTTGTCCCTGAAAGTCAAGCATCTTCAGGTAATTTTTTTTGTATAATCTTGCAGATAAGGTCAAAATTTTAAACAGCCACAATACCTCTGTTCAACTTTGAGTGTCCTTTGAAGTCAAAACACTGTTCTGGACACTGATTAACTCTACTTGTAAAATAGTTACTTTAACTCTACTTATAAAATTTAAATGAGATGTGAGGCTGGTGGGAGACCTGCTAAACTGGACACAATTCTCTACCTAAAATTTACCATGTAATTACTTTAAATGGCCCAATTTCTTAGTATGTTTCCAACTAGTATTTATTCACAATTGATCTTTCTGTATTTATTTTACCATTGTAGTGGAGAAGGAAGATTTAGAGAGTAGTCATAATACAGAACAGTACTACAGCAGCTAGGAGAAACTTAGCAGAGGTGTCTGAATGAACTCTTCATTTCTGGTTTTTTGTTTTCTTTTCTCCTTCCTCTATTTGTTCCTCACCAAATATTTTTTTACAAATAGACCAACAAACATTCATCTCAAAGTGGCTGAATTAATGAGATTTTAGTCTCAGAATAATAGAGACAAACATTACTGTCTCCTTTATCATTAAAACATATTCTATTTTTAAAAGAAATAGTTTCATTTATTCATCTGAGCACTCAGGAATATTAAACTCAGTTGTTGAGCTGGTTTGGACTTAAAGAAAGGTCAGTTTTTTTTCTTTGACGTATAATTGACATACTATATCCTATTAGTTTCAGGTGTACATCAGTGATTAAAGATTTATATACATTGTGAAATCACCACGATAAGTCTAGTTACCATCTGTCACCATACAAAGTTATTACAATATTATTGACTGTATTCCCTATGCTATACATTATATCCCCAAGACTTACTAATTTTATAACTGCAAGTTTGTACCTCTTAAGTCCCTTCACCTATTTCACTTGCCCCCCGAACCACTCCCTGCTCTGGTAACCACCAGTTTGTTTCCTGTATCTATGAGTCTCTTTCTGTTTTGTTTTGTTTGTTCATTTGTTTTATTTTTTAGATTTCACATATAAGTGAAATCATATGGTGTTTCTCTTTCTCCGTCTGACTTAATTTCACTTTTCCTTAGCATAAGATGCTCTAGGTTCATCCATGTTGTCACAAATGACAAGATTTCATTCTTTTTTGTGTCTGAGTAATATTCCATTATATATATACACAACACATCTTTATTCATTCATCTATTGATGGATACTTAGGTTGCTTCCATATCTTAGCTGTTGTAAATAATGCTGAACATATGTTCCAATTTCTAAGTCGTTGGTGTATAATTGTTTCTTGAGGTAGGCCTGTATTGCTTTTAACTCTCTTAGAACTACTTTTGCTGCGTCCCATAGCTTTTGGAAATTTGTGTTTTTATTTTCATTTGTCTCAAGGTATTTTTTAACTTCCTCTTTGATTTCTTCGTTGACCCATTGGTTGTTTAGTAGCGTGTTGTTTAGTCTCCACATCTTTGTGTTTTTTCCAGTTTTCTGCTTGTAATTGATTTCTAGTTTCATACCATTGTGGTTGGAAAAGATGCTTGATATGATTTCAGGCTTCCTAAATTTATTGAGACTTGCTTCATGGCCTAACATGAGACCTATCTTGGGAAATGTTCCGTGTGCACTTGAAAAGAATGTATTCTGCAGTTTTGGGTTGGAATGTTCTGTATATATCTATTAAGTCCATCTGGTCTAATGTGTTTTTTAAGCCTAATGTTTCCTCATTGATTTTCTGTCTGGATGATCTATCCGTTGATGTAAGTGGGGTGTTCAAGTCCCCTACTATTATTGTATTGCTGTCAATTTCTCCCTTTATGTCTGTTAATATTTGCTTTATATATTTAGGTGCTCCTATGTTGGGTGCATAAATATTTGCAAATGTTATATAGTCATGCACTGCATAACAACAATTCAGTCAATGATAGATTGCCTATACAACAGTGATCCTATAAGATTAGTACCATATAGCCTAGCTGTGTAGTACACTGGACCATCTAGGCTTGTGTAAGTACTGTAGGGAAGGAAGAAATTTTCCTCTACCGTTCTAGGTTCTTCCAGCTGGTCTAAGAATTAAATTGACATGAGACAGATTAACAGGAGAAAAACAAACAAAAGTTTAATAAGATGTATATGTGGGAGAAAACCAGGAAGATCGAGTAACTCACCAAAATGACTGAAGCCCTCACCTTAAATACTATCCTCAGCTAAA
The DNA here is from genome assembly GCF_020826845.1 of Diceros bicornis minor. NCBI lineage: Eukaryota > Metazoa > Chordata > Mammalia > Perissodactyla > Rhinocerotidae > Diceros > Diceros bicornis. The sequence goes on from NC_080743.1 coordinate 77,759,657, forward strand.
GACAAAAGAAGATGTTGAGGGTGGGGAGAGTCAGGGACTTCAAAGGGAAGAAAGGCAATTCACAGGTAGGTGAAAAGGAGTAAACGTTTAGAAAACAAGTGTTTGGCCACACAGAAACAGAAGAACAGAGGGGAGCTCAACAAGGTTCCTACTTGTGTACCACTTAGTTCATGTTACGCTAAGGTGATAGCTCGCTTCCTGAGACAGGTTTTTATCTGAATTCTTTTAGGCAGTTAAGGGGAAGGTAACAAAAGCTTTGAGTCTTTTGTTTCTTAAAAATAATCAGCCTAAAATAATCCTTATGTTAAAGAGATACAATTTTTGGGGTGCAAATTTTATTCCCCTTCAGTACACTCTGTAATGTTCACTCAAGGACTCAATCGCCTAACAATGCCTTTCTCAGAACGTATCGCTGTCGTTAAGCAATACGTGACTGTATCCTCTTGGATTGACTCCTTTATCATTAGTTAATGCCCTCCTTTGTCTTTTGTTACAGTCTTTGTTTTAAAGTCTATTTTTTCTGATGTGAGTATTGCTACCTCAGCTTTCTTTTTGTTTCTATTTGTATGGAATATTTTTTTCCATCCCTTTATTTTCAGTCTGTGTGTGTCTTTACATCTGAATTGAGTCTTCTGTAGGCAGCATATAGATGGTTCTTGTCTTTTTATCCATTGAGCCACCCTTTGTCTTTTTTTTTTTGATGAGGAAGATTAGCCCTGAGCTAACACCTGTTGCCAATCCTCCTCTTTTTTTGCTGAGGAAGATTGGCCCTGGGCTAACATCCATGCCCATCTTCTTCTACTTTATGTGGGACGCCTGCCACAGAGTGGCTTGATAAGCGATATGTAGGTCCACACCTGGGATCCAAACCTGTGAACCCTGGGCCACCAGAAGCAGAGCACACGAACTTAACCACTACACCACGGGGCCGGCCGGCCCCCACCCTTTGTCTTTTGATTGGAGCATTTAGTTTGTTTACATTTAAAGTAATTATTGATAGGTATGTACTTATTGCCATTTTGTTAGTTGTTTTCTGATTGTTTTTATAGTTCTGTTCCTCTCTTGTCTTGTTCTCTTCCCTTGTGGTTTGATGGTTTTCTATAGTGTTACATTTGGGTTCCTTTCTCTTTATTTTTTGAGTATCTAGTGTAGGTTTTTGGTTTGTGGTTACCATGAGGTTCATATATATTGATCTATATGTATAATAGTCTGTTTTAAGCTGATAGTCAATTAAGTTTGTATGCATTCTAAAAGCACTACATTTTTACTCCCCGCACAGTGTTTTATGTCTTTGATGCCATATTTTGCATCTTTTTATTTTACGTATCCGTTAACTACTTATTTTAGTTATAGTTGATTTTACTACTTTTGTCTTTTAACCTTCATACTAGCTATTTAAGCGGCTGATCCATTGCCTTTACTAAATATTTGCCTTTACCAGTGTGATATTTTTCTTTTATATATCTTCTTATTTCAGTTTGTCTTTTCTGTTTGTGGAAGACACTTTATCGTTTCTTATAAGGCTGGTTTAGTGATGATGAACTTCCTTTGTTTTTGCTAGTCTGGGAAACCCTTCACTCTCCCTCAATTCTGAATGATAACCTTGTCAGGTAGAGTATTCTTGGTTGTAAGTTTTTTTCCTTTCAGCGCTTTAAATATATCATGCCACGCCCTTCTGACCTGCAGTTTCTGCTGAAAAATCAGCTAGTGGTATTATGGGGGTTCCTTTGTATGTGACTTGTTTTTCCCTTGCTGCCTTTAAGATTCTCTCTGTATCTTTAACTTTTGCCAGTTTCATTATAATATGTGTTGGTGTGGGTCTCTTTGGGTTCTTCTTATTTGGGACTCTCTTTGCTTCCTGGAGCTGGATGTCTGTTTCCCTCCCCAGGTTAGGGAAGTTTTCAGCCATTATTTATACAGGTAAGCATTCTGCCCCTTTCTCTCTTCTCCTTCTGGGACCCCTATAATGTGAATGTTAGTACACTTGATGTTGTCCCAGAGGGCCCTTAAACTATCCTCATTTTTTTTTTTTTTTAAAGATTTTATTTATTTAATTTTTTCCCCCCAAAGCCCCAGTGGATAGTTGTATGTTGTAGCTGCACATCCTTCTAGTTGCTGCATGTGGGACTCGGCCTCAGGAGAAGTGGTGCCTGGATGCGCACCCGGGATCCGAACCCGGGCCACCAGCATCGCAGCGCGCGCACTTAACCACCAAGCCACAGGGCCGGCCCAACTATCCTCATTTTTTAAAATTCCTTTTTCTTTTCTTTCTTTCTTTCTTTCTTTTTTTTTTTGCTGAGGAAGATTTGGCCCTGAGCTAATATCTGTTGCCAATCTTCCTCTTATTTTTTTTTTTTTTTTAATGTGAGCTGCCACCATAGTGTGGCCATTAGCAAACTAGTGGTGTGGTTCCACGGCCGGGAAGCAAACCCAGGCTGCCAAAATGGAGTGTGCCACACTTGAACTACTAGGCCGTCTGGGCTGCCCCCTTTTTGCTTTTCTGATTGGGTGATTTCCACTATTTTATCTTCCAGATCACTTATTCATTCTTCTGTATCATCTAATCTGCTTTGATGCCTTCTAGTGTATTTTTCATTTCAGTTATTATATTCTTCGACTCTGATTGGTTCTTTCTTATATTTGTTAACTGTCTGTTGAAGTCCTCACAGTGTTTCTCCACTCTTCTCCCAAGTTTAGTGAGCATCTTTATGACTGTTACTTTGAAGTCTTTATCAGGTAAGTTACTTATCTCCTTTTCATTAGGGTTTTATGGGGAGATTTTTATCTTGTTCTTTTGTTTGGAACATATTCCTTTGTCTCTTCATTTTGTTTTACTTCCGTGTTTGTTTCTATAAATTAGGCAAAACAGCTACCTCTCCCAGTCTTGAAGGAGTGGCCTCGTGTAGGAGCGTCCCCTGTGTAGACTGTGTGTGCCAGGCAGCTTTGGCAGGCCAGCTGTAGGTGGAATGGACGTGGGCCAGGGAAGTCCCAGGGTATGCTGCATCCAGGCTGCCTTGGCAAAATAGCTGGACTTGGAACAGGCAAAGGCCAGGGTGTGCTGTGCCAGAGCTGTCCAGGCAAGATGGCTAGAGCTGGTGCAGGCACAGGCCACGGGGTCCCAGGTTGCAACACACCAGGGCTGCCTCGGCAGGACAGCTGGAATAGGTGTGGGCTGAGGGTGTCCTGGGGTGCCCTGCGTTCAAGTTGCCTTGGTGGGATGGCTGGAACTGGAGCAGGCATGGGTCGGGGGTCCCTGGGTGTGCCATGCCAGGGCCATCTTGGGGGGAATGGTTGGAGCTGATCAGCCCTCAGTTCTTCTTCAGAAAGAATTGCTCTTATATTTAGGTGTAAATTCAGTATGTCCCTGGGAGGAGGTGAGTTCAGGGTTTTCCTATACCACCACCTTAGACCTAAAATCAAAAAAGTTCAATTTTAATCTGCTATGGGTGCTGTTGAGACTGGAACCTTCATTAACACATCTGTTGTATAAAGTTAGGTATGCTTGTGTTCTAGTTTACTACACTCCTGTGTCAGAGTTCACTCTGAGTTTATAAAAATAAGATTATGGGGGCCGGCCAGGTGGCGCAAACGGTTAAGTGCGCGCGCTCCGCTGCAGCGGCTCGGGGTTCGCCGGTTCAGATCCTGGGCGCGCACCAACACACTGCTTGGCAAGCCATGCTGTGGCGGCGTCCCATATAAAGTGGAGGAAGATAGGCACAGATGTTAGCCCAGGGCCAGTCTTCTCAGCAAAAAAAAGAGGAGGATTGGCAGATGTTAGCACAGGGCTGATCTCCTCACAAAAAAAAATAAGATAAAAAAATAAGATTATGAAAATTTACCCTACTAAAGGTGATTTATTTATAGGGTAGTAGAAAAGGGAAACACTGTATCTTTTGGCCCCTTTGCTTAATTTTTAAAACTTTGTACATTGAAGCTATGCCAGTGTGGTCTAGTAGAAAAAAGCACTGAGTTAGATATTGGGGCAGGTGGCTTTTTTCATGGCTCCGATAGTCCACAGGTGCCCATTAGTCTGGTTGGACACTGCTCCCAAAGCCACATAGATTGGTAAAGTAGATTAGATTTTAGCCCCTACTTCCTCAGCCAGATGCCCTTGTTCAAGGCACACTTTTACAACTGTACATGGAAGCCCTGTGTTTTATTCTGGTTTCTGCCTCTGAATTCTTGAGCAAAGTCATTTTATCTCCCTGGACCTTCATTTCCTAGTTTAATGAGATTAATACCTATTCTAGGGCCGGCCCCCTGGCTTAGCAGTTAAGTGCGCACGCTCTGCTGCTGGCGGCCCAGGTTTGGATCCCGGGTGCGCACCGATGCACCGCTTGTGCGGCCATGCTGAGGCGGCATCCCACATACGGCAACTAGAAGGATGTGCAACTATGACATACAACTATCTACTGGGGCTTTGGGGGAAAAATAAATAAATAAATAAAATTATAAAAAAAAAAAACCTATTTAACTCACAAAAGTATTATAAGCATAAAAATGAGGTAAGATGTGAATACATTGAAAAAAAAACCCTGAGGACTATATAAATGCTTAGTGGTTATTTTGGTAGGTAGCATGGTAGAAAAGATCATTGATCTAGTTCTTTCAGCCCTACATGGCCAGATTACCAATAATCCTAATAGGACATAGTCATACTAGTAGAATTTGCCTTCCAAATATCGACCATCTGAAAACCAGGAAAAGTGACACACAGATGTGTATTTTGTGTGTAAAAAGGGGTGCTAGAACTTCTGGTGGATAATTAAAAATGATTGTAAGTAAATTTCTATTTCGTTTTCTACAAACTTATCTTCAGATTTGCACTTTCTTTCTCATTCTTCGTTCTCCAGTTTAAGGTCAATCCTTCTTTCCTTAGGCCACTGGTTCTTAACCCTGACTGCAGATTAGTCACCTGGGGAGATTTTTTAAAATACCAATTAAATGTGAATCTCTGGGAGGTGGGCCAGGCATCTATTTTTTTTTAAGGTACTCAAGGGATTCCAATGTGCTGTTAAGGTTAAGAAACATCTTGATCCTCCCCAAGATGTTACACCATCACTTAATCCCCACAGCTACTATAGCTTCAATCTTTCTCTCTCTGTTGGCTCTTTCTCCATAGGAAAGACTCAAGCATGTCTGTGGCCTGTCCTAAAAAACATCTTAGCCTTGTGTTCTCCTTTGGCTATCATCCCTTCTTGTTTTCTATCTCCTCTAAGTTTCTTAAGAGTAATCAAAAGCTGGCTAAATTTCCTCATTTCAATTTGGTTCAATCTTTTTTCCACTCCCAGCTCTCTTCCTGAAGTCAGGCTTGCTTTTACTTGTGCAACATTTGACACTTGTGGCCATTTATAAAAATTCATAAGGGCCGGCCCCATGGCTTAGCGGTTAAGTGCATGTGCTCCGCTACTGGCGGCCCAGGTTCCGATCCCAGGCGCGCACCGATGCACCACTTCTCCGGCTGTGCTGAGGCCGCGTCCCACAACAGCAACTAGAAGGATGTGCAACTATGACATACAACTATCTACTGGGGCTTTGGGGGCAAAAAAGAAAAAGGAGGAGGATTGGCAATAGATGTTAGCTCAGAACCGGTCTTCCTCAGCAAAAAAAAAAAAAAATGATAATTTTTTTTCTTCCTTTGAATCTGAGGTACCACTCCCTCTGGTTCTCAGTTTTTCTGTTTATTCCTTCATAATTGCTTCTGTGAACTCCACTTCTTCACCTAACTTGCAGTGTCGGCAAGTTGCAGGATTTAGTATTTGGACTTCCTTTCCTTTCAGTCTATACCTTCTCCCTGGACAGTTTCATCTGTTCCAATTTCGTTTTGTTTTTCACTCCATGTGTATTGAACCAGATTATATTTCCATCCTTAACCTTTCCTGCAAGCACTTCAAGTTCAACATATCCAAAACTGAACTCACAATTTCCCCCTGGCAATACCATCTTTCCCCTGGCTTTCTGATATCATTTCTCTTCAGCCTGAAGAACCTCCCTTAACATTTCTTATAGTTTGTGTCTGGTTGTAATAAATCCCCTTTGTTTTCTTTTATCTAAAAATGTCTTTATATCCTCTTGATTTTTGATGGATATATTTGTTGGATATAAAATTCTGAGTTAACAGTTTTTTCCTTTCATTACTTGAAGATGCTGTTTCATTGTCTTCCATGGCTTCTGTTGAGAACTCTGTATTCATTTGAATCATTTCCCTGATGTAATGTGTTGTTTTTCCTGACTGCTTTCAGGATTTTCTCTCTGTCTTTGGTTTTCAGCAGTTTGACTGTGATGTATCTAGGCATCCTTCCCTTCAAAGTTATCCTCTTTGAGGCTTGCTGACCTTTTTGAATTTGTAAATTTACAAATATGTTACACTGAATTTGGGGAATTTTCTGCCATTATTTCTTGAAATATTTTTTCTGCCCAGTTTTTTCCCCTCTCCTTCTGGTACTCCAATTATTCATATTTTAGACTTTTTGAAATTGTCCCACAAATCCTTGAGGCTTTGTTCATTTTTTTTTCAATTTTCTTAAATTTGAGATATAATTAACATACCATAAAATTCAACCATTTGAAGTGCACATTTTAATGGTTTTGAATTTACTTACAAAGTTGTGCAACCGTTACCACAATCTAAGTTTAGAACATTTTCATCAGCCCAAAAAGTAAGCAGAACCCATTAGCAGTACTTTCCATCTGCCCCTAGCCCTACACAACCACTAAACTAGTTTCTGTCTCTAGATTTGCCTATTCTGCACATTCGTATAAATGGAACTATACAATATGTGGTCTTTTGTGACTGGCTTCTTTCACTTAGCATAATTTTCCATCTTATTTTTTGCTCTTCTTCAAAGTGAACAATTTCTATTGATCTATTTTCAAGTTCACTGACTTTTTCCTCTATTCTCTCCATTCTGCACGTAAGCCTATCCAGTGAATTTTATCATTTCAGCAATTGTGTTTTTTGGTTCTGAAATTTCCATTTGTTTTTGATAAGTTCTGTTTGTTTCTCTGCTGAGATTTCTCACGCTGTCTTTTGATTATAAGAGTCTATTTCTTTACTTCACTTGACTTAGTTATATCTGTTTTACAACCTTATCTGATAAATCAACATCTGAGTTGTTTAGAGGTTAGCCTCCATTGATTTCTTTTCCCTTGAGAATGACTTGTTTTCCTGGCTCTTTATATGTCGAGTAATTTAGGATTAAATTCTGGGCATTGTGACTCTGGATTCTGTAATTTGCTCAGAAAAGAGTTGATGTTTTTGTTTTAATAGGCAATTAACTCAGACTCAAATTCAGACTGTCAAACCTGCAGGAGGGCAGTGGGTCAGATTTCAATTCAGTTCTTAATTTAAGCCTCATTTATAAGCTGCATTTAGGTTTCTGTGGCATGCAGTCATGTACCACTTAACGACGTTTCAGTCAACAACAGACCGCATATACAACGGTGGTCCCGTAAGATTAGTACCATGTAGCCTAGGTGTGTAGTAGGCCATACCATCTAGGTTTTTGTAAGTACACTCTATGATATTTGCACAATGATGAAATAGCCTGATGGCGCATTTCTCAGAGTGTATCCCTGTCATTAAGCAATGCATAACTGTATATGGTTGAGGGGTCAGCCAGAGACTTACATCAAGTTTAAATACAGAATTAGGTTTTCTCTTTCTCTGGCTCTCTCCAGGGTTCCCCCCTCCCTCTGGCAGCTCTTGTTTTCCCAGGTCTCTGTGTCCTAGTTCCCCTGGCTTGAAAGATGGTAGGTTTTTCTCTTGGCATTTTAGCTGCCTGGTACTAATGCTGCAATTGTGGCTGCCCTCAAAGTAAAACCACAAAAAAACAGTTACTTACTCTAGGCCAATCGCTTGCTTCAGGTGTTGACTTCCCTCCAAAAATTGCATGTTTTTGTTTAATCTCTATAGAGCTCTCAGGTAGTTATTTTTTTATCTTGTCCAGAGTTTATAGCTAATGCAGATGGATTGGTTTGTTAAGTGCTCATTCTTCCATACAGGAAGCAGGGTTTTTTGGTTTAATTTTAAGGAATAAAACATTACAGGTAAATTAAAGTTCCCCTATGTTCCCTTCTACAATCCCATTGCCCTCCTTCCATCCATACAAGTTTTATATGGATTTGGTCCATATTTTTATACTGAGGCAATACAGCTTGGAGGTTTGGAGTAGAGGCTCTGGATTCATACTGCCAAGAATACCTTTACAAGTTACTTATCTTCTCTGTGTCTTAGTTTTCTCATCTGTAAAAAAGGGATGATAATGCCCACCTGATAGGGTTGATAACAAGGATTGAGATAATTTATATAAAGCACTTAGGATAGTGTCTAGCACTTAGTAAACACTCAGTATATTTTGGTTATTCTTACTATAACTTTACTATAACTATAGTATTTTATGTGGTTTTCTCTATAAAGTTTTTGTTTAACACAAGCATTTTGAGCTCTTTTTAATCTTTTTCCTTCATAGCTTTGTTTTCTCTTATTTGTTGTTGAGCCATATGTTTTTCATTTTTAATCTCCAGTGCCAGTTACAGTAGTACCTAGCATATAACAGGTATTCTAGGAAACTTAAATTGAAATGTATATGTCATTGACTGATTTTGTTAACTACTTGATAAACTGTTCCTTTCCCCACAGCTGTCTTTTGTACAGGTGGAAGAGACGGCAATATTATGGTCTGGGACACCAGGTGCAACAAAAAAGGTAGTCTAATTCCACTGTAAATTTGATAAATGTGAGACTTTATCTCACATTTAAGTAATAAATATCACAATTAAGTAATAAATACTTAATTATTTTGAATGAAGGGGTTAGTGATTTTATCCAGTTACCACCAGGGGGCACATGTTCATAATCCCCCATTTCTGCTCGCTGTTCCAGTTCTCAGAATCTTAATGATTATTGTGAGTATTATCTGTATTTACCTCATAGCGTCTTCTGAACTTTAATGCCGTTTACCTAAATTATTGATGGAATTGAAATTATTAATACATAGGCTCACTGGTAAATGATCTTTTATTTTAATTTAAATTTTTTTTCAGCTTTAAAGAATTGTACTAAATATAATTATGCTCACATTGCCCCATGATGCCATTAAGCAGAAAGCAACGATCATCTCCCTGCATACTTCTTTTTTAAAAAAACTTATTTATTTTTTAGAGCAATTTTAGATTCACAGCAAAATTGAGCAGAAAGTACAGAATGTTCTCTCTGTACTGATTTACCCCCTATCCTCACACAGCCTCGCCCACTATCAACATCCCACACCAGAGTTGGACACTTGTTACATTTTATGAACCTACACTGAGATGTCATTATCACCCAACATCCGTCTGTAGTTTGCAGTAGGGTTCATTCTTGGTATTGTACATTCTGTTGATTTTGACAAATGTGTAATGACATATAGTTACCATTATGGTATCATACAGAATAGTTTCACTGCCTGAAAGTCCTCGGTGCTCCGCCTGTTTATCTTGCCCTCCCCCCAACCCCTAGCAACCACTGATCTTTTACTGACTGCATGGTTTTGCCTTTCCCAGAATGTCATATAATTGAAATCATACAGTATGTAGCCTTTTCAGATTGGCTTCTTTCCCTTAGTAATATGTATTTAAGGTTCCTCCATGTCTTTTCATGTCTTGGTAACTTTAGTTCTTTTTAAGACTGAATAGTATTCCATTGTCTGGATATGCTACAGTTTATTCATATGTTCACCTACTGAAGGACATCTTGGTTGCTTACAAGTTTTGACAATTATGAATAAAGCTGCTATAAATATCTGTGTGCTTATTTCCTTTTCATACATTATTATGTCACCACAAGAGATGTAGTACATTAGCTCTGCTGGCTTCTAATTTCATTAATCTAATAAAGAATATAAATTAATTTTGAGGTCTTATGTACAGATGTTACATTCAGCATGGGAATAAAATTCTGAAACCTAAATCAATTTCCTTGGAAAATCTTTCAGATGGATTTTATAGGCAAGTGAATCAAATCAGTGGAGCTCACAATACCTTAGACAAGCAAACCCCTTCAAAACCTAAGAAGAAACAGAATTCAAAAGGACTTGCTCCTTCTGTGGTAAGGTTTTATAGCTGTGTACATGTGTGCAGATCTTAACAGTAGGATAGAATCTCTTTTTAGGGAATTTGTTGGGCATAAAACAGGAACGATAGATTAGGTGAATGAGACTGTTCATTTCTTCTTGATATTAGTGGTTTATTGCTTAATACTTAATACCTACAGTAGTGGTTCTCAAATTCTAGGGTGCAATAGAGTTACTTGGGGAGCATGTTAAAAATTCATCTTCCTGAGCCTCATCCCTAGAGATTTCCATGCATACACTCATCTACAGTATAATATATTTCATTAGGAAAGGGGTGGTAGTTTGAAGAAGCATATTAAATACTATGATACAGTTTGCTACGTCAGGGCTTAAAATTGCATACCCTGAACAAGACGCAGGCCTGAGTAGAAACTGACAGGGTTACCATGTGGTCTTTGGAGGCCAGATGAAGTTAAAATGAGTAAAATTTCAGACATTTATTCAGATTCTGAACCAAGAAAACTTAACTGCAATTAAGAGGTAAAACTCCATTGAAAGCTCCTTTAAATTTTTCAGAGCATGTAATCATCTTTCATCCATAATTCTTTAGAGACTTCTATAGATAATCTAGGTAGGTGGTGACATTTTATAGATGAAACAGGCACAAGAAGATTAAATGAGTTTCCTAAGAATATACACTTATTGGTAGGGCTGATTCTAATTTGAGCCATTAGGCTTAGAGAAGTAAAGTATTTAATCACCAGTTTGTTTCTTGAGTACAAGTCAAAGTGTTAACACTATATACTATAACTTAATGATGTTTAGGTCATTTCCTTGCTAAAATTACTTATTGGTCAGCATATATATCTGATTAGGAGTATTGGAGAGGGAAGATTTAGTCTAAATCAGAGTTTGGGGGGAAAAGCCATCATTTTAGCATCTTGGTCCCTTGATGGTGAAGACGTGAAGATATACCCAAAATAGGATTTCCTTCTTTTCTGTTTCTTCCCTGTGCTGTTAGGATTTCCAGCAGAGTGTTACTGTGGTCCTCTTTCAAGATGAGAATACGTTAGTCTCAGCAGGAGCTGTGGATGGGTAAGAGTCTTTATTTCTTGGTTCTTTTGATGAGATCGCTTTTGTGAACTGTGATGGGGAAGTCACCTAGTCCCACTATAATTGAATGTGTATGCTTTTAACTTTTGACATAGTGAGTACCCAGCTGAGACGAGGAACTACAGATCACACTGGGAAATACCTAGTTAGGACTCTTGCTCAAATAATCAAATGAGATAATACATGTGTCACACTTTGCACATTGTCTAACACATAGCAGTGTTTGCTGCCACTGCTGTTACAGAAAAGCTGGATAGGTAGCCTGCTTGTCTATGCAGTATAATTTAGTCAATGATTCTTATTTTGAGGAGTAAAATTTCTATTTTGGATTTTATCTTCTCAGGTTTAGTAATATCCTAAAAGAGGGAATCTGATTCTGGGCATGTAATTGGCATTTCTGGGAGTAATCTAACTAGATTGATAGTAAGGCCTAATGACTTTCACATACCTGCCATTCATGATTGGTCTGAATTTTTGGCTTCCAAATAAGTTTGTGATACTTTTTGATTAGTTGCTTTGTTAGAATATAAGTTTTTTGAGTGTAGGAACTCTTTCTTTTTAAGTGCCCTTCTTTGCACCCTTATTTGCTTGTTATATCTCCCAAGACATCCCTCCCTTCAAAAAATGTAATTTAAAAAGATGATGACTTGATAAACTAGGATTTCCATTGTGTCCTCTGGACACTAAAACTCTTCTGTGGATCAAATTCTCAGGCACAAATAAAGGATTATCTAAAGATTATTAGTAATGCTTATGAATGCCTATGAAAGCTTACTCTATTTGTTTCCACGGATAGTGCCCTTTTATACCAAGCTTGTGTTTTCGTGTTGCCTACAAACTAGATGTAGAAGATTAAGACAATTATCCCAATAGATGAAATAAAAAAATATTTTATAGGAAAATTTGTTTCGACCAGATTACTTAAGGAGTTATGTATAGAGATATAACCATAAGGACAGAGTTTGTTGCTTATAATGTCGGAGGTTACATGCAGAGTGTTAAAGGCTTAGGAAGCTTTTTTTTTTTCCTGAAAACAATGGAACAATGACTATCAGCACCCAACCTTCATCTTCCTTTTCCGCTCTCTTGGAGTAAACTCAAGGTAACCCATCACTGGGTCAGATCACATCTGTTTCCGTTCTGCTGGAATCATAAACCTGACATTACAGACAACAGTGTGAGATAGCTCAAACTGTCTCCCAATGAGATATCCATCCTCACTGTACCTGGTTGACGTGCCAGAGGAGTTAGATTAAAAGTCATTTCTCGTTCAATGTAGTTGAAACTGGTTGGAGTTGGAGAAATACTACAAAATAACTATTTCTTCACCTCGGTTTTTAGGATAATCAAAATATGGGATTTACGTAAGAATTATACTGCTTATCGACAAGAACCCATAGCATCCAAGTCTTTCCTGTATCCAGGTAGCAGCACTCGAAAACTAGGTAAGCCTTTGCACAGACTGTAGGACTTTTGTGTAGGACTTTTTGGGAGAGGTGAGTTTTTGTTAAAATGTTAAAAATAAATATCAAGCTAGTTTTCAGCAACATATACTTGAGAAACTCTAATATGTGGTTGTATCTTTTTGAAGTTCAAAAGATAAAAACCTCAGAAGAATATTTTTGGTTCGTATATATTTTGGAGAAGAAGAATTCTGATGATTCTTCTTGTGGAATGATCTTTTTGCCTCAACATTTTCACCTCAGTTCTACTCCCTGTCACCAGGGCATGCTAACTAAAGTTTCCTTTTTCCAGGATACTCAAGTCTGATTTTGGATTCCACTGGCTCTACTTTATTCGCTAACTGCACAGATGACAATATCTACATGTTCAATATGACTGGATTAAAGACTTCTCCAGGTAGGAGCTTAATTCATTCAAATTCTCTTACCCTGAAACTAGTACAGGCTTTTTGGTTAATGATAATTTAATGTTGATTTTTTTTTTTTTCCAAACCAAATTAAGACATATCAGGAGCTTGGGGTCTTTGATTAGTTCCAGTGATTTCATAGCTGTACTTTCCTTGTGATGATTTCATAAGAAAACAGAATCCTGCTCTATATATGGTGATTTAATTTTATTTTAATGGTAAGTCTATCCTAGAATTATGCCCTTTTGGATATATTTAGAATTATCTCAATTTTTTTGGAATAGAGAAGGCTGTTCTGCTCAGCTTTTGTCCTGTTTGGAGGTTGTTCGTTAAAATTAGGGGGCTGAATTTTTTAAGCCCCCAAAATAGTTTCTATCTACCTTAGCTTTCTCCTTAATGTTGGACAGAGGCTATTTTATCTCTAGATGTTTTCCCCAACCTCACCTTTTTTTTTTTTTAAGAAAATTAAAAGTGGAATCTGATTTTTAAAGCTGATAAATGACATTTTAAAAAAAGCCAAAGTTTCTCAAGCATACTCTTAAGAGGGTTATTTGGATTACATAATTTTAAGAACATCATCAGTTACCTAAGCAAGCTACGTATTGTAACCTAGTTCTTCCTAAGAAACAGCTCTGTCAGAAACAGACTTTGAATTCTATAACCAATCTCCAGAGCTACCCAGTTCCCGCTAAAATAAGATGTACTGATAAACAAGAAATCTCAAAATAGTACAGAACTTAGCAAGACTCTTACAAAAATTTCCAAAGACTGCCCCCAAGCCATTATTATTAGGACTTTGATATCTGTGGCAGCATCACATTGCCAATGCCCTGGATTAGGTCTGGTGTTGTCTAAACAAGAGCAGGAGCATTTGGAAAAGAGAAGGTGTTTTATAACTTCTTTTGCTATTTTCCTGAATGGAATCAGAATTTGGACAACTTCTAATTTAGCTAGTCATGTAAAATATACTTTTAAAAATTTTTCCCCAAGAGATAAAAACCTAATCCTCATTATGTTATCAGATGTGCAAGAGCTCTTTCTATATCATTTTGTTATAGTGTAACACTAAAAGAGCCTTTGTGTTTAGTTTATCCCTCTGCCATCAAACAAATGTGCCCAAGGCCACTTTACTAATAATTTAGTAACCTTTGTCCTGTGCTCCTAAAATAATTTGATTGGCTCTTATACGTAGGTAGGTAGGTAGGTAGGTAGGTAGGTAGGTAGGTAGGTAGATAGATAATGTTCCTTAGAAATTGAATGACAGACAGACATGTGTGCGTCACATCTGGTAATTGCTTGTCTTTTTCAAAACTTCAGAAAGGGTCCTGGGCTTAATACTTGATCTCCCATACTTTTAATTCACAGTATTTTATTATGCTAAGTGATGTTCATAAGGATGACTCTGAAGCACTTTAATGAAGCATTTTAAGAATCTAAATCATCAAAGAAAGATTAAATTGAGCTAATTAAAGTCAATATAGGTTTTAGAAGGATTTTTCACATGGTTTGAAACATTTACAAGTGTACTTTATGCTAGTCTTTCTTAGACCAGCAGAGGGCAATAAATTCTTACAAGTTTAGTGGGAAATTTGGCCTGTAGTTTTCCGTTCATTGTTTAGAGTTGAGAAAGATGAACAATTACAGTTTTGGAGCTGTATTCAGAATAAAAGAGCCTGTTTATTTTGTGGAGATCTATCTGCCGTAGTAGGTCTATAATATGTGTATCTGAATTGATTTATATCCTGCTTCACAGTAAAAGTGTTTGATGTGGAGAATATCTCATATGTAGGCTTTTTCTTGAAAATCTGTAAATACAAAGTTTTTTTCCAGTTTTATTCTGGCAAAAGGAAGAGATTTCTCTTAGCACTTATGGAAAGCTGTTAAGTCCCTTAATAATTCTTCTTTCCCCTCTGTTAGAAGATTGGAGTGAATTTTTTTTTTTTCCTGCCTAAGTGTATTAAATTCTCTAATAATTGAGATTCTTTTTCTTTTATTTCCTCGTGGCATTCTGATGCTGGAGGCCTCAGGTTTTGGTCTTCTTAGGATAAAAGAACCCGTGGGGCACATTATGCCAGATTGAAATACTTGCCCTTTTACCATGGGTGGTGAGAAATCTAAACCTATCCTAGCTGGAGGATCTTACATATGAACATAGAGTTTACCCCACTAGCTGTTTCTACTATTCAACCTATTTAAAGCTGGATTAAAAAGATTCCCACATTCCAGATAAGCTATCCATAAATCTTGACTCTTTATTTATTTTTACCTATTCATGCAACATATGTTTGAAGATCTACTCTGTTCAAAGCACTGTAAGGTCTAGTGAGGAAGAATAAGATGAAATTTATCCTCAAGAGATTTGAAGTCGAGGAAGAAAGACCAATGTGTTATGCAGGGGACAAGCCCTACCATGGGGTGGGTAGAGAGGGTCTAATAAAAGGCATTTTAGTGACAGATTGAACATTGGCTCCATTCTTGTCCTTTGAGAATGTTTTTCATCACTTTGTTCTCTATAGCCAGCTCCATACCAAATATTTGGGTTTAATCATGAGATTGAGTCTAATATAAAGCCTCTTTCTAGGATTTCGTTTATTTTTCTACCGATGTCCAGCTCCCTTTTATTTGGTGAATATAGCTTGACCATCTGCTTCAACAGTCAATACACTAATAAAACTTGTTAGAACACGTATACTGATTGCATTTATTTGAACACTGGAAATAACAAGAACCAAGTAATTTGATTTTTTTTCCTCTGGCAGTGGCTGTCTTCAGTGGACATCAGAACTCTACCTTTTATGTTAAATCCAGTCTTAGTCCAGATGACCAGTTTTTAGTCAGTGGCTCAAGTGATGAAGCTGCTTACATCTGGAAGGTAAGTTGCCAAACTTCCCCCACAAAAGTGAGACTAAATATTCTCGCAAATATTCCTTCTGGCCAAGATCAGGTAAGTTTAATATAAACGTATACTATATCTTTTTCTACATCAAATGTTCAGTAAAAGTTGCTTCTTGCCTCTTAATATAGCCAAAACCTCACTCTGTCACAGAAGATATACGTTCATGACCAGAGCTTCTTAGAAATTGACAACCCATATCCTCCAGCAGTTTCACAGATTATCAAGAAATTGAGAATTCAGACTAGAATAATCTTAACTGCTTTGTCCTACTTCCTAGAAAAACATTCTGTACTGCCTTTCTGCCCTGTGTTTTCAAACTTTCATTCAAAATATAGTATTTTGATCCCGGGGATCCTACACCCAAATCACTCATAAAGCCTTGCACAAAACACTCACTCAACAATATGTGTATAATAATTGTATTCTTTACTCTCTTTTCTTATAAGTGGCTAATCTTTAGGCTACTAAAATAGATGTGGCTGCTTTATCAGTTTCATATATATATATTTAATAGCATTTAATTTTTTTAAATTTTATAGATTTCTCATTTATGTTACACAAATTTATATATATATATATTTTTTTTACTTTTTAAATGACAGTGATTCTGAAGTGACTACTGAGCTAAGAAATTTAAAGCTATGCATTTGAAGTCCAGTGGAGAAAATTGAAACATTTCTCAAGTACACTTGCTGACCACTAAAAAATGGCTCTCATGGGAATAATTAATTGTAGAAATGTCTGGAAATTCAGAGAAAGAAGAGCATTAAGGCATTGTTTTCTAGGGCTCGAAATTAATTATATTCTAGATTGCCCTGTAATTTCAGAAATGTCCTTGACATGGGTGAATTGAATGAGAGTTCACACATTTTGGATTTTAGAGTCATAATGTCTAAAACTTCATAATGTCTAATGTAGATTCCATAGTATCAAATCCCTTCTCAGGAGAAAATTTTATCATTCTTAGTCCTGCCACCCTCTAAGAAGTCATATCTTTAATGTTTTCTTAGGATAGGGGTAGAACCTGTCAGGTATGAAGCATAAGTCTTCAGCTTAATTTCATCTGGTTCTGGGGGAAGTACTAAAAAATGATTTCTCTGTATACCTAGAGTTGCAAAAATGCAACACTGCCTTATTAAAAGCTTTTAGTAACAATACCCTAAATGGTCACAAGATGGAGATATTGTTCTATCCAAGATGCTTTTGTGTTGGTCTTGCCTCTTTTTCTACAAGCACATTTCTTTCTTTTCTTTGTTGTATTTTTAAATGAAAATTTGCTTATAGAATATATACTTGAGACCCCCATTTGTAATTTTTTACCTAGCTTCTTGTCTGTAAAATTCTTCTGACTTGAGCTTTAAACTTTAACAGTGTACGTCACTAGCTCTCATGCTTCTCTGTCTTATGTTTTAGATTTTGAGTTTCAAATTTGGTCCTAGTCTTATTTTACTATCTTTTTGTTTACCCTTTCTCCTTCCCTCTCTTTTGTACTTACATTCCTTTCTCTACTTTGGCTCTCAACTTGGCTAAAGGATTATGTGTGTGTGTGTGTGTGTGTATAGATATAGGTATAGTTTTAATGCCAATTCTTAAAGTTCCTCCCTAGCCCTCTTGTCTAGTACAATGCCCTTCTTTTTGTTTGTTTCAAGGAATGAGGATTGAGAGAGATGTCGTCTCTTTAAAGACCTGCAGTAAAGATACTTGGCTGCTATCCGTAACCCATTTTCAGACATGCAATCAGTGGCTATCACATACATGGGTGACCCTTTCTGAATTCCTAGGCTGGGTCACATGTTAGTGCTGAATGACGTGGTTCAGACATGATGTTCTCCTGCCTGTCCACACATAACTCAGGCTCTGATATTTGAGATCCTGGCAAGCTTACTGCTCCTAAAATTGAATTTGCCTAGTGAGGTGGCTCAGTTTCTCTTTTCCATGCTAAAAAGGGGTGGGGTTTAGTTTAAAAACAATTCCATGCAAGCTGAGTATCCAGGCTATTAGGTTGTCTTACAACTTTGCTGTGTTTCCAAAAGGACAGAATTCTCTCATGTTCGGATTTTTCCTGTACTAAAAAGCCCATGGGAAAAAGAAAACAGAGTGAAAGAAGGGAGTTTTAGACCTTAAGACAAAAAAAGAATGGCCTTTTAATCCTCACCACTGCCCAAAAAAGGGGAGATGTAATAAAGTTAGACTCTCTGATACTGAGGCCCAAAAGTTAAAAATCAAAAGATTTGATATTATATTTTTTCTTTTTAATATCTTACCCTTCATCCCACCCCTTCCCTACCCCACCCTTCCCTGGTTCATTTCTGATAAAGCCGCTGAATACTATCGAAGTGGTTATAAATAAACTGATTTGGCACGGTCATTCTACCGCTGACTGGCGAAACATTGAACCTGACACTTTAGGAAGTGTAAATGATCTCATGGCAGAAATAAAGATTAGATTTGGTTTCTAACTGGGCAGAGTAAGGAGATTTTTTGAGGAAAGGTGCTGATCTTTTTTGCATATTTAAGTATACAAAATGTTTTATGAGGTCTCTTGGTTAGAGCCAGTTACTTCTAGAGGTACCTTCATAGTTCTGGGAGTTTTAACCTTGGGATTCTTTGTGCCTTGAATTAAAAGTCTTTATTCTATAACGAATAGGCTATGTAAGACAGGAGAATTTTTTGTATTTTGACTATCCACAGAATACAAGGATGTAAATGTCTCTTGGACTTAGTAGTCTCCTCTTCCTACTTCAGAGTAGAGGGAGGCTTTTAAAATAATGAAATCGTGTCATTGTGGTAATGTTTTTATAATAACTAAGTGACAATACATAAAAACTTATCTGAATAAAAGTGAAAGGTTTAAAAGCTACCTGAGTTTCATTAGAGGAAATTAATCTTCTTTGAAGTAGTTATCAAGTATACTATACTGTACTAAGATAGTCCTAAACTGTGAAAACACTTGGTACTAACATTCATAAAACTTTGTTGGACATTAGTTCTCATTTCAGCCGACAACATGCCCTTTCCTCCACTTTTTTTTTAGAGATATAATTCATATAATATAAAATTCACCGTTTTAGTCATTTTTAAAGCGTACGATTTAGTGATTTTGAGTGTAATCACAATATTGTGCACCACTGTCTCATTCCCAAACATTTTCATCACTCCGAAAAGAAACCACATACCCTTTAAGAGTCACTCTCCATTACCCACCGCCCCCAGCCCCTGGCAACCACTAACCTATGTTCCGTCTCTATGGACTTGCCTATTCTGGACATTTCATGTAAATGGAATCACACAATATGTGATCTTTTGGGTCTGACTTCTTTCACTTAACATTTTCAAGGTATGTCCATGTTGATGGATGTATCAGTACTTTATTCCTTTTTTTTTTTTTTTTTTTTTGGTGAGGAAGATTAGCCCTGAGCTAACATCCGTGCCCATCTTCCTCTACTTTATATGGGACGCCGCCACAGCATGGCTTGACAAGTGGTGCATCAGTGCGTGCCCAGGATCTGAACCTGCAAACCCTGGGCTGTCGCAGCAGACCACGCACTCTTAACCACTATGCCACCGGGCCGGTCCCAGTACTTTTTTTATGGCTGAATATTCTATTGTGTGGATAGACCACATTTTATTTATTCGTTCATCAGTTGATGGACATTTGAATTATTGCACTTTTTGGCTTTATGGATAAAGCTGCTATAAACATTTGTGTACAAGTTTTTGTTTGAACATTTGTTTTCAATTCTCCTGGGAGTATATACCTAAGAGTAGAATTGCTGGGTCATATGGTAATTAATTCTAGATTTAACTTTTTGAGGAATCTTCCCCCCCTTTTAAAGCTATGTAAAGTGCCTGGCTCATGGTAATCATTCAACAAATGCTGACTTTTATTGTCATTATTATTATTCTTACCTTATTATCAAATTGTTAAAAGTTTTTTCAAGGGATCTATCTTTTGTTTTTTCTCTTAGATCCTATAGATAAATGCAGAAATGTACGTATATTCTATTGGTGGATATTTGGTTTTTCTTGAAATGTATTTTAATCCTTTGTGTACACATTTAGGTTCTCTTAAGTATTGTAATGCCTAGGAAACTGAGGCAGGGGCAGTCTCATGAAATCAAAAGCTGGCTGGAGGCAACAAGCAGAGTAAGCCAATGGGGTAGAATAATGTGTTTCTACCAGGCAGGACATGAGGATCCCTCCTTCCTTTTTTTTTCCCCCTTCCTTTTTATTTATTTATTTTTTTGGAGGGGTGAGGAAAATTAGCTCTGAGCTAACATCTCTTGGCAGTCCTCCTCTTTTTGCTGAGGAAGGTTGGCCCTGGGCTAACATCCATGCCCATTTTCATCTACTTTATATATGGGACGCCTGCCACAGCATGGCTTGATAAGTGGTGTGTAGGTCCACACCTGGGATCTGAATCTGTGAACCCCAGGCTGAAGCGGAACGCTGAACTTAACCACTAAACCACTATACCACCGGGCCAGCCCCGGATTTCTTCTTCCTTTTAACTGCTGCTACCAGTCCTGCTTGGACCTTGCGTGAAGAGAGACTTAATGGGTTGGGGCCATCCCGAATGGAGGAGGAAGGAGAACTTCTGTGACTACTGAGATAGTTAGAGAGACTATATTGAAAGTCTTTTCTGAAATATGCTACCTTGTGAGAGAATTGAGTTGTTCTCTGCGGCACTGCAGGAGTAGGCAGTAAGTAAATCCTTTTAGACAATACTCAGGAAAAAGCTTCCTTTTCTGTTAAACTTTAATTAACCCAGCAAGGCAAATTAGACTCTGCTCTGTGTCTTCTTTTGCTTTTTTGAATCATTACATATATTCCGTTTAACCCAAGAGAGGAGTAATAATAATTGAGTTGGATAACCTTATGAATCAGTGTGTCTAATCTGTTAACTACAATCTGAGGGATCTATTAAGTTTCCTTAGTCATTTTCACAAATATTCCTTCCAGAGTCGCCTCCACTTTCTTCATACAAATGAGCAATGATTCAGAGCCTCAAGAAAATGAAAAGAATAATTTCTTTTTCAAGCACATGTACTAATAATAGTTAAGTGAGCTTATACTCCATATTGTGCTGATTAATTCCCATGGCCTCTGTAAGGAATTGACAGCTCTTGAATGAGTCAGCTGTCAAATGCATGTCACTAGTGGCATCTAATGAGGGGGAAAATATGATTCTTAGTCACCTGTATAGTACTGCACATTCTGACCTTTCTTTATACATTTATACATTAAAATCTATTAAAATGTGGTAATACTTACTTGAAAATTCAAGATTTCTTTAAGCAAATTAACCGAAATAAAATTTTAGAGGAATTTTTTTTTTCCAGATAAGAGACCAAAGTGCCATGTTATTATAGTTTATACCCTTCAAAATGAAAGGATATAATTTTGGACTTTGGTAAATGTCAGTGAGTGTTCTTTTGGAAGAAAGCCTATCTTGTCCCAAGAGAGCTGGTAGCATGTCTCAGGTAGCTTCAGGATTTAGTTCCTGGAAAGCAGCTGACTGGAGAAGATCTGAAAATGTCTAGGCTATGTAGAAACAAGACTCCACTTGAGGTGCACTACCTAGCAGCTGAACCTCATCCTTACAGAAAGTTTACCAGCTAAAAAGTGAGAGATAATACCAGTCTTGAATTTTAGTCAATATATGTATAGCTAGGTAGTCCTAATTTGAAATAAGACCTGTCCTGGTATCTAAGCTCATATTATTTACTTATTTTGGCTATTTTCATTCTGTTTTCTCAGATCAACGATAGAAGTATTTTCATTGCCCACTGGGACTCTTTCCGAACTTGTAACTACGCATGTCTAGGGGTCTTTGGGAACAAACCTAAAGTTCTCTAAGGCACAAATATGGAGAGATTCAAAGCCTATATCTGGGAGACCTAACACTGCTTTGCTGACTTGCTTTTTTCTTTTTTGTCGGTGTGTAGGTCTCCACACCCTGGCATCCTCCTACTGTGCTCCTGGGTCATTCTCAAGAGGTCACCTCTGTGTGCTGGTGTCCATCAGACTTCACAAAGGTTTGTAAACTCTGTAGTTGGTTTAAAAAAGTAGATCACAGATTTGTAGGTTTTCCCAAGGTTAGTTTGAGAATTATGTAGACTTTTATGTTTAAATAGAGATTTAAAAGATCTAGAGGCCATCCAGGATCTATATCAGCATTAATCATACATATTCTACTTTTCTCTGCCAACAGAGAAACTATTAGACACTAAAGAATAAAGGTGGATTTCTTGGTTCCCTAGAGTCATTCCTTTCCTAAGGATAGAATTAAGTTTTTAACATAATTAAAATTTCATCTTAAAATCGAAGATGAAAAAAAAAACCTAAGGTGAGAACTAGTCTTTTTAACTTTCTGCATATTATCAATGTGGTATATTAAAGGTAATATCTTGACTGTTCTTCACAGTCCACTTTGGGTTTTCATATTCCTAAAAAATGCTTACTGTGAAGTCTTAACATGTTAGATTTTCTCTGGTTAAACTACATAAGTAGCTCCAAAATGTTTTAGGCACTCTGAAAAGAAGCTCACTTTTAAGTTTTTTTAAAATAGTGATACTTTAAAACAAATATAAACAAAAACCTTGAAATGTAGAAAGGCCAGAAACAAGCAAACTCCATGTATATGTAAGGATTTCATATAATAGGAGCCCAAGCTCCATTCACTCTCCCAGCTCCCCTGCAGCTGGGTTATTCTGGGTTTACAGGAAGTCTCACTTCTGTGGAGATCTCCCCTTTCAGATCTCCCCTTTCGTGTATGATGTTTTGAGGTTTTGTTGCCTATTGTTCCCATCTGTTTTTTTTATTCCAGAAACTTCTCATGGTCTGATCTACTAGCTTTCCAGGACTGCTGTGGATTTCTTTTCATTTCTATGTCCTTGTACAGTCATGTGTCATTTTACAATGGGAAAAATGTGTTGTTAGGCAATTTTGTCGTTGTGCAAACATCACAGAAGGTACTTACACAAACCTAGAGGGTACTACATATATGGTACTAGTCTTATGGGACTGCCGTCGTATATGCAGTCTGTCGCTGACTAAAACATCGTCATACGGCGCGTGGCTGGCTGTATAACCATTTCTGTGGTCAGCTTCATGATAGACCTTTTTTTGAAATCATTGTGTTAATCACCAATAATTACATCCCAAAGACATTTTTCATCTGAAATTCCATGTAACTTCCAGTGAAATATCTGTTTTTAATGTGGAGTTTTGTATCTTCATAGAACTTACTAAGATGAATTTTTTTCTAATTATTCAGTTAATTATGTCATCTTTTTTAAACCATCATACATTATCCTTATCTCTATGCGCAGAAAAGACTCAAAAGAAATGGCAGGGCTGTTTACCTATATTAGTCTAATGACCACCTTTCTAAAAGTTTCTTTAAAATTATTTTTCCCCTAGCCTAGAGTTAGGAAGGTAAAATATGGTTTAAAAAAAGGATCTAGCATTTGAAATTGGAAAAACTTGGATTCAGATTCTAGCTCTGCCACTTACTTATGGTGACCTTGGGCAAATAACTTTATTCTCAGTTTGTAGATGAGGTTATTTGAGTACAAGACTTTTTAAATTGTGAGAATTAAATAAGATAAAGAATGTAAATTGTTAGACATACAGTAGGACATACAGTACAGTTTATTAACTCTTGTTAATAAACTATAGAGTAACTGGGGATTCCAGGCATTTCTTGTTGAGCAGTTAAATATGTGTGTCTTCTTTTGGCCTCCCAGTAAGGAAAGGAAAAAGCTGCCAGTCTCTTGGGGGCCAGGACTTAAGAGAACGTGTGTTCTTTTTTTCTCTCTCTTTAGTGACTGAAATAGAGAAATTATATAAACAAATGCTCTGGTACCAGTGGCCATTTGCCACAAGCTCTTCAAGCTGGACTTTCTCTGCCATAAAAGGCTTGGGACCAAGATCAGGAATGGTCAGATATTTTTAAAGGGGCAAAGGTTGTTTTTAACTTCTTTCAGCCCAATGAACTTGTTTTCCCAGATTGCTCCTTTACCTATCTGAAAAAGAATCTCAAAGGAATGGTTTCATTCTACTTGAGTAGACTAGAGTTGTGGACTAAGTCTGATCTTGGAAATGATCCCATTACTTTAGCAATAAGCCAGAACATGGAGAATAAAGAAGAAAGTCATAGAAATTGAATGTTGGTGACATACACTGATTGATCATTTAAGAGAAAGAGAGAGTAAAATCGTATCTTAATTACATAGTTCATAGTTATATAGAAGGTGATAAAGATAATGACTTGCTCAACTTCTTGAGAATAAAATGAAATGAACTTGGCTTTATAGTAAAGCTTTAGGCTAGGTAAGAAATGACTGGTGATGAAAGACATACCAGCAGAATGTATATAAAGAAGAAACTAGTGAGTCCACTTCTTTGGAAATCTGGATTGGTTCCTGAAAGCAAGGAATGGAAGTATATGATCTTTCAGATATCATTTTCTATATCTTGTTGTATCAGAGTTCTCCAGTCATGAGTCCTTAAGACACATCTATACTTTGTTGTGAATCTTTGATTGAAACTTCTTAATTCCCTTCCTGATTCTCCTTAGATTGCTACCTGCTCTGATGACAATACACTGAAAATCTGGCGCTTGAATAGAGGCTTAGAGGAGAAATCAGGAGGAGATAAACTTTCCATAGTGGGTTGGGCCTCTCAGAAGAAAAAAGAGGCAAGAGCCGACCTAGGTAAGGATCCCATGCATTTTTCTAAAAGTTTTTTATGGTTTGATTGGTTCAGTTCTGCAGTACAAAGTGATAAGCTAGATTTGGTCTTGTTTTGGTATATTTTTAAAGGAAAGCACCATCTTCTTGATATTCATTCTTTTTAATAAATATTTTCTGAGCACTACTATGTTTAACATCTACACAAGGCACAGGAATACAGTGGTGGATTTATTTTAAAAATATTTATTGAATACCTACTATGTACTAGGCGTTGTTCTAAGTTGATGGGGATTCAGCAATGAGCAAAAGAATCAAAAATCCCAAAGATGTAAATGAGCTTACATTATTAGTGTGAGAGGCAATAAACAAGCTAAAGAAGTAAAGTCTGTACTCTGTCAGATAACAATAAGTGCTTAGGGAAAAAAGGAAAGCAAGAATGGGAGAACGGCAAAGTGTGCTGTTAAAATTTTAAATTAGGTGCCCAGGGAGGCCTCAATGAAAAGACAACATTTGAATAAAGAAAGTGAAGTAGTGAGCCATGTGGATGTTCTGGAGAATACTCCAGGCAGACAAAAGAGCAAGTGCAAAGGCCCTGAAGCAGGAGCAGTTCTGGCATATTTTCTGTTCCTCAAAGAGGCTAATGTGGGTGTAGCTCCTGTGGCTGGAGCGGGTGAAGGAGAGGGAGGGGAATAGTAGCGGAAAATGAGGTACTGGTATGATTTGGGCTTTTATTCTGATAGAGAAAAAGCTGTCAGAGGGTTTTGATAGAGGAGTATCATGATCTGACTTTTCTTAACTTGATCATTCTTACTCCTGTGTTGAAAAAAAATTGTAAAGGGATCAGGGTAAAAGCAGGAAGCTAATTTTAAAATCCATTGAAATAATCCAGGAAGCAATGATGGTGACTTGGACCAGATTGGTAGCAGAAAGGTGTAAGAAGTTTTCAAATTCTGGATATATTTACAAGATAGAGCCAACAGAATATACTGTGGGATCAGATGTGGAATGTGAGGGAGAGTTATCAAGGATGACTTTAGAGTTTTTGGCTTGAGAAGCTAGAAGAATAGAGTTGCCATTAACCTAGATAGTCACTGCAGGAGGAGCAGGTTTGAGAGGGAAGAGCTGAAGTTCCATTTGGATATGTTGTTTGATATGATTATCAGGCATCCAAATAGAGATGTCAGAGAGGCAGGCAGATGTTTAATTCTGCACTTCAGGACTGGAGTTGTAAATGTGGGATTCATCATCATACACTGAAGGTAGCTATAATATAAAAGAGAATAGGTCTGGGGCCTGAGCCTTGGAACACCCCATTGTTTAGAGATTGGAGAGGTGAAGGAGCATGCACAAACAGAAGAAAAAGAAAAACCAGAGTATTGTGTCCCAGAAGCCCAGTAAAGAAAGGAGAGAGGGATAAATTTGGTCAAATGTTTTTGGCATGCCACAAGATGAGAGCTAAAAAGTGACCTTTGGGTTTGGCAATGTGAGGGTTATTTGGCGACCTTAGTGAGAGCAGTTTTGGAGGAGTATCTGTTGTCTGATTGGTTTTGTTTAGGAGGATGGGAGAAGAGAACTTGGAGACTACAAGTATAGAAGGCTCTTTCAAGGAGTTTTGCTAGAAGGGAAAGGAGAGAAATGAAGTGGTAGCTGAAGGAAGAAGTGTTAAAGTTTGTTTTTGTTTTGTTTTGTTGTTTTATGTATATTTTTTATTTTAATGGGACTATAGCATTTTGTATGTGATTGGAAGGATCCTGTAGAGAGGGGGAAAATTGATACAGGGAAATTGGCTAGAGCAGTGTCCTCAAGTCAATGTGAGGGGATGATATCTAATATACAAGTAGAAGGGTAGGCCTTTGCCAGGAGCCTGGATAGTTCATCCATAGTAATTGGAGAAAAGGCAGAATACATAGGCACAGTGAAGGTTGGTGGATAGAAGGGGTGGTCAGAACTTGTGGAAGTTTCCTTCTGTTCTGATATCTTCTATTTTCTTATTGAGATAGGAATCAGGATCATCAACTGAGAATAAAGATAAGGGAGGAGGTGGTAGAGATTTGAGGAGAGATGAGAAAGTCTGAAATAGTCAGAGAATATAAGAGTGAATGGACCAGGGACATATGATTGTTGGGTGGTAAGAGTCAACTTGAGGCTAGCAGTCATTAATTGAAAGTGATCAGTCAGCGTGGTTGTATGTCTGCTGCACAGGTACACTGTAGGTGGAGAGTTGGATTTAACCAGGGATGTTTAGATCCACAAGTATGTGAGGATGAAGTGAGAAGAGGGCTAAGGGAGTTGAGGGTAGATATGAGAGGATGATTATAATGATTGACTATAGGATTTAAATTGGATAAGGAGGGAAGTGAGGATATAATGGGGCTGAGGGATGGTGTAAAAGTGGTAAGATCAATGAATTGAAGATCCCCTGGGGATGAAGGATTATTGGAGTTGGAGTACTAAAGGGAGCTGGGAAAATAGGTGGTGATTGAAATTGAGATGATGGAGGATTTGCAGGTGTCGGTAATAATAAGGTCAAGGAATAAGTGGCTTAAGTGAGTGAAAGGACAAGGCTGTTGTAGAAGGAGGAGGTTAAGAAACTGAGAAACCACGGTATTGGAAAGATCATGTATGTGGATTTTATAATAACCATGAATTGACAGGGATAGTGCTGAAGAGAATGACAGTGAACCAAGAGCAAAAATCTTCCAAGCACTGAGCCAGCCAAAGGGGATCCTGATGTTATCAACAGATGTACAGTAATAAGCTTGAAATTCAAGCTTAAAGATTCATTTTATGTTAGCCGTCAAGGCCTAAGGTAATGGGCAGTTGAAGGTGAGATGATATATGCTCATTTTTCTAATGACTGACTTAGTCTCTTACAAGATGTTGTAAGCAGAGCTGGACTCCAGAGGGTCCACTTCTGTAGTCTTTGATGCCTTTATTTTTGGTTTTTGGTCTTTACTTTCTTTAAAATTTTTTTTTTTTAATTTAGTGTTATAGTTTAACAAGTCAACTAGTTCTACAAGGGTAAATAAGATAAATAGTCCTCGGTTCCAGTAGTTCCCAGGAGCAACTACTTTCAAATCTTTTAGCTGATTCTTTGATATGTATGTCTGTATCTAAATAATATTTGTGCATTTCTGTTTCTTTGGGGGTTTTTTTTGCAGTTTTCAACATTATCTATTGACTTCTAACTTTGTGAGATGAGGATTTAGCTGTCTTTCCTGTGTCCCCACTATTACCAAACCTCTGCGCACTCCCCATTCCTCTATCTTCCCGGTACAGGGTCATAATTTTGGTTTGATAGAGTTATTATTATTATTATTATTATCATCATCATCATCATCGTTATTATTATTATTACTACTACTATTGTGTTTTCTATTCAGAATAGAGCTATGTGGTAAACTGCTGTTACTTTTTATTTCCTGTACTTTTTTCTCTTGAGGCTTTTTTTTTTGGAGGTGGGGCTTGTCAAGATATATTCACATACAATAAATTCACTTATTTAACGTATACAGGTCACTAGTCTTTACTATATTCAGAATTGGGCAGTCGTCGACACAATCTAATTCTAGAATATTTTCAGCACCCAAAATGAGGGTTCCACTTTCTCCATATCCTTACCAAGGCTTGTTATTGTTCGTCTTTTTGATTATAGCCATCCTAGTCCTATTTGTCCCATTTTTGTTTTGTGTTTCCCTGATGGCTAATGATATTGAGCATCTTTTCATGTGCTTATTGCCATTTGTATATTTTCTTTGGAGAAATGCCTCTGCAAATCCTTTGCCCATATTTTAATTGGGTTGTCTTTTTATTGTTGAGTTGTGAGCATTCTTTATATATTCTGGATATGAGTCCCTTGTCATATAATGATTTGCAAATATTTTTTCTTCTGTAGATTGTCTTTTCACTTTCTTGATAGTGTCCTTTTACACACAAAATTTTCTAATTTTGATGAAGTCCAATTTCTTTGTATTTTCTTCTGTCATTTGTGCTTTTGTTGTTGTATCCGAGAAACTATTGCCTAACCTAATGTCACAAAGATTTACTCGTATGTTTTCTTCTAAGAGTTTTTTAGTTTTAGGGCTAGTTTCTATTTTGTGTTTATTTTTGTGTACGATGTGAGGTAAGGATCCAAATTGATTCTTTTGCACATGGATATCCAGCTTTCTCAGTATCATTTTTTAAAGAGACTATGCTTCACCCCCTTGAATTGTTTTGGCACCCTTGTGAAAAATCAATTGACCATAAGGTTTATTTCTGGACTCTCAATTCTATTCTATTGATCTATATGTCTATCCTTATAGTAGTACCACATTGTCTTGATTATTATAGCTTTGTATTAGGTTTTGAAATTGGGAAATCTGAGTCCTCCAATTTTCTTCTTTTTCAAGATTGTTTTGACTATTCTGGGTCTCTCGTATTTCTATACAAATTTTAGGACGAACTTGTCAGTTTCTGCAAACTAGCCAGCTGGGATTTTGATAGAGATTGCATTGAATCTGTAGATCAGTTTTGGGAGTATTTCCATCTTAACAATCTTAAGTCTTCTGATCCATGAACATGGAATGTCTATCTGCTGCCTTATTTTTGTATATACTTTTGTCTCCCTAATTTTGGAAAACATAAAAGAAAAGAATTATATGAGGAAAAAGCCATCAGTATTTCCACCACTCATACATAATTTTAATTAATATTTTGAGGTTTTTTTTTTTAGATTTTTCCCCCATATCCATAGAGATTCTTGTTAACTGAGTATTAGTTATACTGTATGTACATTTGGATTTCTTGGGGACTTTTTTCACTGAACCTGATATTCCAAGCACTTTCTATGTTATCTTTTTAGCAAAACATTTAAAATAGTCCCTTGAGTAAATGTTCCATAGTTTACCTAGCTATTTTCTTGTAGTTTGCCATTTTGTTTCCAATATTTTGTGAAAATCTTATCTTTTTTTTCTATTTTTAGGGTCCTCCCCTCCCATTAAAATAGATTCCCAGAGGTAGAATTTCTGTGTTAATGCCTATAACCATTTTAAGATTTTTGATTAAAAGTATGTTGATTTTAAGTAGATATTTTTAGTGTATCATTAATTATTCTTAGTTTTGGAAGCTAAGTCACAAAAAAAGTTACACATGTTGACCAAATTTGGATCATAATAATAACAGCAGCGTTTAGCCATTATTGAGTACTAGCATAATTGTTCTAAGGACCTACTTGAATTATCTCATTTAATTCCCCAAACAACCAAAACTGAAGCTCAATTAAGTTAGACTTGCCTGACATCACACAGCTATGAAGTTGTTTGGGGAAGGACCAGATTTAAACCCTTGCAGTCTGATTCCAGAGCATATGCTTGGAAGCACTCTGCAGTACTGCCTCCTTTAGAACCAACACATCAAAGCAAAGTTCAAGTTAAGACCAGACCAGGAGTTATACCTAGATTTCTCCATTTCTGAGTGATGCTAGAGTTACTCTGAAGAGCACTACAAAACAACAACCTGACTAAGTACCAAAGGTTGACACACCGGCCATTGGACTTGGTAAGCCAGCTTCCAGCAACAGATTTGCTGCTGCTAATCACATTGCAATTTTGAAAATTATGTTCCTCTGCTTTCCCAAGCTTCTAATTGCCACCCCAGCCCTTCATTGCTACTCTTGGCTGCATATCTTCTCTTCTGGCCCTTTTAACACAGCAACTGGAAGGCTTTAAATCCCAAGGCACAGCCCCTTTTCCCTCTGCCCTACTTTTCCCAGCCAGCACCTGCTCTGTCGCCTACTGTTCTTGCACTGTTTCAGCCAGAGATCTCATAGCACTGTCGAGGCCAAGGTTCTCAAGCCTGGCTGTGCCTCAGAACCACTTGTGGAGCTTTTTAAAAGTTTGTGTGTCCCTAGGGATTGTTCAGTAGGTCTGGGGTGGGGGCCAAGTACTTGTATTTTTATAAAGCTCCAAGTAAGTCTGGTATACAACCGGGATTGAGAACCTCTTCTGGTCTGCACATTATTGAGTGACAAAGATGATTATCCTTATCTTAAAGAGAAGGAAACCTTACCTGTTCTATCTAAAGTGTTTGCTGTAGTCTCACAAGTCAGCAAAACACTTACAGAGTCCGTTTTTGTTTTGTTTTGTTTTGAGGAAGATCAGCCCTGAGCTAACATCTGCCAATCCTCCTCTTTTTGCTGAGGAAGACTGGCCCTGGGCTAACATGCATGCCCATCTTCCTCCACTTTATATGGAGCCGCCAAAGCATGGCTTGACAAGCAATGCATCGGTGCGCGCCCGGGGTCTGAACCGGCGAACCCCGGGCCACTACAGCGGAGCGCGCGCACTTAACCGCTTGCGCCACCGGGCCGGCCCCCAGAGTCTGTTTTTTTTGATGTCTGGAACCTCACCCTCATCCCTCTCAGCAGTAATGAAATTTAACAAACATTGTTGAATAATTCTTTGCTAGACACTAGCAAAGATTCTTTAGGTAGACCTAAAAATGAGTAAATCATCATCACCTGCCTTCTAGGTGCTCATACTCTAGTCCAGGAGGCAGATGGAAAAGCTATAGTACATTGTAAACATTTCTCCCAACTGTATAAAGAAAAGCTCTGAGAATCTCTTTCCTGTGGAAGAGGAGAGAGAGCTCTATGGGACAGGAGGAAAAAAGTTTGCAAATTCTTCACAATGGAGTTAACATTGTCCTCAGAGCCTGGAAACATGAGGAGAATTTTTGCCTGGCAAAGAAGGGGCAGACTTGGCAAGAAAACCACAGGAATAAAGACAGAGAGGTGACAATGCACAGCTTGTTCAGGAAGCAGTGAGTAGTCTCCTGTAATAGGATCCTAAAGTAGCATAGTAGGTGATAAGACTGAAAAGGTAAGGTGAGGCCAGGTGACAAATCCTTATATAGAAAGAAGCTACAAATTGATTACTGGTAAGCTCTCTGTAATTCCTCAAAGCAACTGACTTTCAGGAAGCCTTTAGGGCAATAACCCAGTCCATGCTACTGTGTCATCAAATCTCATGCAGTGCTTAGGCTCAATAGGGGCTGATGCACTTAAGTAGATGAAGTACTAAATGGCATGTTGTATTTATATCTGTATGCCAACATAATGACATACTATTCAGCTGTTAAAAAGAATGCAGTGCATCTAAGTGTACTTATATGAAGAGAAAAAGATACACTGTTAAGAGAAAAGAACAAATTGCAGAACTTGTGTAACAATCCATTGTTTTTTTTAACATATGTTATACTGTGTGTGTACTAATAGGCACATAGAAAATTGTGGAATGCACAGGAAAATAAGAGTGAAATGAAAAGGTTGAAAAGAGGACTTTTTACTTTCCATCTTATTCCCCTCTGTTTGAATTTTTTTACCATGAACTTTTATTACTTTTATAATCTATTTACTGTTTTGAAAAAGAAAGGAAAGATTTAAATTTGACCCAGCGTTTTGTTAACATTCAAAGTTAACAAAATCTTCTCTTTGACTCCATAGTCCACTTCTTCCTTCATTATAACATCCTAAAGGAAGAGGAAATACCCCAACTTTTCACCACCTCAGATTTCCCACTGAGCTTCAGTAAACTCTTCAAATGTCTGCCGCTCAAGTATCAGAAATTTATATGTGTGCTTTGTCCGTGGCCTAGCTTTTCCTTCTCCCCTAATCCTGCCTTAGAATCTGCATGTTGTAAAACCAATACTATTTTAGTACTTTCTGCTCTAAGTATACATGTCAACCCACTTTAATGGAACTAATGACTGTCGGGGCTGTGCACTGAGGAGTGAGGCAAATGAAAAGCTTCCTGCTGAAATAATAACTGCAATCAGGCTCTAGAACATGAGTTTGAGAACTATCACCGGCTGCTCTATGAACAGGTCCCTGTCACTAACTCCACTTCTGTAGCACATTGTGAGAAAATGGGGTTTTCCAGTAATGATCTTTATTGAAGGAGCAGTATCACTTTGGCCACTTCTAAACATATAGTTGATGAGCAAAGTTTGGCTTAAGTGGTGAAAAGCACAGGGTAAAATGTGCAGAGTAACTAAATGACTGAAATTAGTACTTGTAAATCTTTATTCTAGCTAAAAGAGAGATTGTATTTTTATGTCAGCCCATCCTAAATTCAGTTGCATATAAATGCAGTTCAATAATTAAACTGAATTGGGCCAGCCCCGATGGCCTAGTGGTTAAAGTTCAGCACGCTCCTCTTCAGCGGCTGGGGTTTGGTTCCTGGGCATGGAAACATACCACTCGTCTGTCAGTGGCTGTGCTATGACCGCAGCTCACATTAAAAAAAGAAGGGGGTAGTGCCCACCTGGTGGTGTAGCAATTAAGTTCGCACGTTCTGCTTCGGTGGCCCAGGGTTCGCCGGTTCGGATCCTGGGCGTGGACCAGTATACTCACCGTTCTTCAAGCCATACTGAGGCGGCGTCCCATGTAGAAGAGCTACAACTCTACAACTATGACATACAACTATGTACTGGGGCTTTGGGGAGAAAAAAGAAAAAAAAAAAGGAAGATTGGCAACAGATGTTAGCTTAGGGCAAATCTTCCCCAGCAAAAAAATCAATCAATCAATAATAATAAACTGAATTAAATATCAGGATTATAATTCAAAGACTTTGTGACTGAGAAATAAGTAGATGCCCTTCCCTTGTTAATTGAAGACAGGAACACTATTTCAGAAATCTAGAAAGCTCAGAAGGAAAGTGAGAAAATACAGTGTTGTCTGTGGTGGGGCCTGAGGGGGAAGAATCATGAAGTTTATAAGAATTTGCCTGAACTACTTGCCATTGTCTGTAAATAAGGGACAGGACGCATAGAGAAGAGTTCTATCCACTGTTTGATTTGCTTTACAGAGAGCAAGAATTGAGTTTCTGAAATGTTCTTTGGCATTCTTTGGCTTGTGGAAAATAGTAGCCATTTGTAAGTTAAGGTGGAAAGCTACGTGAGGCCTGATAACTTTAACAAGTAATTGATAGAATTACTTCTTGTGGAGATTAAAAACTATCTCCATTTAACAGATATGGAAACGGAGCCAGAGGAGGTAAAGGGTTGTGCTCAAGTCACGTAGATATCGTGTCAGATTTTAGACCTGTGTGCTCCTGTTTGAGAGCCACTGTGTGGTGGCTCTCTGCCCTAACATTGCTCAAAAATATATATGGGAATGATAATGGCAACTTAGGAAAACAAAATGTCATTAACAAACTAAATGTCTTGCTGTTACCTTAGAATACTTTGTAGCTATTAAAAATGATAATATAAATTTGTATTAATGTGGGAAATGTTCATGATAATGTTGAGAAGCAGATTACTAAATAGTATATACATTATGGTCTCATTTTTGTGTAGAAAAAGTTAAGGTATATAATATATGTCACATGCGCAAGTATAGAAGAAACACTAAAAGTGGTTCACCTGGATACTTTTAAATTTTTCTTCTGTTAATTTTTCTGTATTTTCTAGATGTTTACAAGTATATGTTTTACAGTGGGGTAGTTGGGAGGCTGGCAGTTAGGAAAGGGGAAGGAATATGCTAAGAGGGTGTGGTAAAAATCAAATGATGTATGTAATCTACTCACTGGGTAATCAACCCTGAATGATTAAGTTAGCTATAATTTTTGGTGATGAGAATTTAGGAGTTTTCTATGGCTTTCACTTCTGATTTTCATGACCCTCTTTTCTTTTTCAGTAACAGTGACAAGTAGCCAGAGTACTCCTGCCAAAGCCCCCAGAGTAAAGAGCAGTCCATCCATTTCCTCCCCATCATCAGCAGCTTGTGCTCCAAGCTGTGCTGGAGACCTCCCTCTTCCTTCAAATACTCCCACATTCTCTATTAAAACCCCTCCTGCCAAGGCCCGGTCTCCCATCAGCAGAAGAGGCTCGGTCTCCTCTGTCTCTCCCAAGCCACCTTCATCTTTCAAGATGTCCATTAGAAATTGGATGACCAGAACACCTTCTTCATCGCCACCCATCACTCCACCTGCTTCTGAGACCAAGCTTATGTCTCCAAGAAAAGCCCTCATTCCTGTGAGCCTGAAATCATCCCAAGCAGTGGCTTGCTCTGAGTCTAGAAATAGAGTAAAGAGGAGGCTAGACTCAAGTTGTCTGGAGAATGTGAAACAAAAGTGTGTAAAGAGTTGCAACTGTGTGACTGAGCTTGATGACCCAGTTGAAAAGCTTCATTTGGATCTGTGCTGCCTTGCTGGTAACCAAGAAGACCTCGGTAAGGACCCTCTAGGTCCTACCAAACCAAGCAAGATTGAAGGAGCTAGTATGAGTATCTCAGAGCCTCCTTCTCCTGCCAGTCCTTATGCTTCAGAAGGCTGTGGAACACTACCTCTTCCTTTGGGATCTTGTGGAGAAGGATCTGAAGTGGTAGGCAAAGAGAATAGCTCCCCAGAGAATAAAAACTGGTTATTGGCCATGGCAGCCAAACGGAAGGCTGAGAATTCATCTCCACGAAGTCCATCATCCCAGACCCCCAATTCTAGGAGACAGAGCGGAAAGACTTCTCCAGGCCCGGTAAGTCAGCAGTGGTGGGAAGATGCATTTCTTAACTTGAAGGGGGCCAGTAAGATAGATTCCCTGACTTCAGAGAGGCAGGCACAGATCTCTTCTCAGAAATCAGAATGCTTTTTTTAAAGAAACAGAAATCTATTTATTCCTAGGGTTGCCAGATTTAGCACGTAAAAATACAGGACAAATATTGCATGGGACATTTTTATACTAAAAATTTCTTATACTAAAAGTTATTTGTTGTTTGTTTGACATTCAAATGTAACTAGGCATGTGCTGTATTTTATCTCGCAACTCTATTTACTCCCATTAAAATCCTTCTGTCAAGGTTTGTACCCCTCAGCCCTGTTGCCTGATTCATCAAAGCCTTCCTCATCCTCCAGGATATCAATTCAAAAATATCTTCCCTTTCCTTTGACATTATTCCCTCACCCCTTTTTTTATTTCTCCCACCCCCTAGCAAGCTCTTTTTATAGACTCCCTCCCCTTTTTATAGATAAAGCTGCCATTCGTGGGCAAGTTGCCAACATCCATATATAGATTTCCAGTTTGTAATTACAGTTTATGATTATTTAAAATAAAGTGAAACTTACAGACTTACAAAGCAATTTCAGTGCAGAATCCTTCTAGATTTTTATGATTTTTTCCCCAATCTTTTGTAGTCACCTTGCTCACCAATATTTTTGGCAACTCACCTGTATTTATACTTTTTTGAACATTCAACTTAGTTTTACTTATCTTTTTAGGTATTTCATTGGTTGACTAATATTTAAGTTAGATAATTTCAAAAACAGATATTGCTGGCAGAAATAGGTTTGTGAACCTTGAATCAAAAGCTAGTGACTCATAATGGTGGAGACAGAAGTAGCTGTGAGCAATGGGTGAGCTATGGGCACCAGTTAAAAGGACTAGAAAGCTTCTCTTAATCAGTTTGCAAGTTAAGGGGGGCGGGGAGTTAAGGAAATTTCCACCGTGGTTCGTAGTAGCTCTTGCTCTGTGTTAAGGAGAAGGGGGTAGAATGATTGAAATCCAATCCAGGAATCATGAGCAGCAACATCTGCCCTTTAAAGGGTAGAAGCTAGATAACCTTAGGCCAGTTCTAGTTTAATAAGTGTTCATATCCCACAGCTACTATCGTGAAACCTATCCCATAATTTTAGGACAAATAAACTAGAAATAATTTAAAGATTACTTCAAACACAAACTCCAACCAAGACCTTGCTACAGAATATGAAAAAAAGCTATTAGGAGTCTTTTCCTTTCTTCTCTCAAAATCATCACTGCATCTACTCTTTGTTTCTAGCTAAAATTCCTATTTTTTCAGGGGAGCTAGTCTCAGCTATATGTTAGCAGAAAAGCAATTTCAATGAAAAATTGTTTTCACTAATGTGTAAATCTTAAAAGCTTTAAAAAATAATGTGCTAGTCCAAAATATTTCTGATTTTATAATTTCAATCTTTGAAGCTAAAATTTCTTTAAAAGAATTTTTTTCTTTGGTACACAATGATAATGTAGACTTCTTCAGAAGAGGGTAGCAGCTGCCATTTAAATACCTATCGTTTGTAAATTTAGGAGGGTGGTTTACTCATTTATTTCAGAGGATGGTAATTGTAACCTCTTTGGTTCCTATTAGGAGGTTTAAGTGGTAAATATTTTCTGTTCACATGAAAAGTCTATGGCTTTCTTCGTTGCATACTGTCTATTAAGTTTTTATTATATTCAGTACAAATCAGCCAAAAGAGACATTGCTTTCCAAATATTTGGGACTGAAAGCTGGCTGACTAAATAATCAAAATTCTAGGCATCCTAACTTAAAATACTCTTTAGTGATAACTTGCTGAGGTAACAGCTGAACTTTATCTTAGAAAATCTCTGAAACCTAAATTTTCTTCTTCTAGGTCACCATTACTCCCAGCTCCATGAGGAAAATCTGTACATACTTCCACAGAAAATCCCAAGATGACTTCTGTAGTCCTGAACAGTCAACAGAATTATAGATTCTAATCTGAGTGAGTTAACTGAACTTTGGCCCATTAAAACAAGATAAAAAATACAGCAGAGTGACCCTATAACTCTGGTCTTTAGGAAAGCTACCATTTTTTTCATTTTTAGAGATACTCCTTTCAACTCTGAAGTTTACCTTGTCTGGTGCTACTACCATAGTGTATACGCAGCTTCCTGAGGATGAATGCTGTGTTTAAATTTCATAAAGTTAAGTTTGTCACTCTGTAACATTTTGAATTAGTAGTCACTTTTTAAATTATGCATATTCTCTACGATAATAACATCCCAGCTTGTAGAGGCAGAAAACAAAACTTGTCTCTTGTTAACACTGAGACTTTCTGTGCACAGTGGGAAGTATCTGCTAGCCACACAGAAGGCCTGTCTATAAAGGCCAACTGCTGAAGAAGTCTTCTGCTGAAGACCCCTGGATCTATGCTGCCTCAAATATAATTTCATTTAAAATATATAATCTTTTCACTACACTTTTGTGGGTTTTTCTTAAGTATGTGTAAAAATGTGATGTTCACATAAGTACATTTATATTGATTCAGTGTTACAATACAGTCTCTTAAGTTAAAATCATCTTTATTTTAAAAGCTGTGGTAAATGTCAACTCTTTGGAGAAACTAGGAGAACAACACTAGAAACGTTTGTCTTTTTCCCCCAAATATATCTCCCATATGAGATTTAAGGTCCCCGTATTTTTACCAAGCAATCTTACTATGTTACCAACCCCACAGCACATTCTATAAAAGGTTATGGGTTTTGCCATTTATTAGAGGAAGATGTTTATAAAATCATTAGTCATACACTGAAACTGAGGTTTGAATTCAGTCCTCAGTTCTCTAGGGGCTGCAACTTTTTAAAAAATAAGTCATCAGATTTTAAGAAAATGTAATGGTTTCTTAGTGATGTTTTTATAAAAGAAGATAGCTCTGAACTGAAAATCTAGAACCTAAGAAATAAATCTTGGCTTTAACTTGATTTTTTGGATTCTCTTCATATACATAATAAGCAATGACCTTCTGGTATAGACTTGAGCCAAAAAGACATGGAATTCTCTCTAGATATTTAATATAGAGAGTGTATAGGCTGACTCTAAGTTAATAATGTATAAAATATCTTGAACATCTCTTTCCTTAATCAACAGTTATGTATCGATCATCTTGAAATGAACCATTGTTTTATATTTTTCCCCTTTGTAACCTCATAGAAACAAGCTCCGTATACTTTCTTTGTACTATGTCCTTGAAAGAGAGTCCAGTCCCCTTCCAATCATGAAACTTGATTAGTTTTATCCATATCCCTGAGGACTATGTAGACTTTATTTGTATTTTTGTCATAATTTTAAAATCTATTCTTAATGATAGCTCTTTGATTCCTCTGATTTTATAAGTTAAGTTTGTAACAACCAGAACTAACTACGTAGGTCAATTAAACATGGATTCTCCATGGTTTTATCCAAGAAGAAAAATAAAGGGACGCTATAGAATTGCTGTTTTTGAAACAAAGCACACCATAGCATTAACTGAATATTTAGGAACTCTTATATTTAGTGTTTGATTTTTGTGTGTTAGACTGACTGTGGGAAGGTGTTATTTATGACCAATACCTGCCAATAATGCTATCTATTGCTCTTGCTTTGAAAGACAATGGGAAAAAGAATTCATGAAAAAGAAAAGGATAATTAAAGTAGATGATTTTGTTCTTTGTATCCCTGCACATCTCCTTACAGCTCAACTCATTGAAATTGGGGTAAATGTGGCTGTCAGAAACTGCTGAGAGTCTACTGGGTGAAACGTGTCCCACTTGGAAAACTAGTACTTTAGATGGGTGCCAAAGGTCAAATGTAATGAGATAATAATTATCCCTACTGTGTCAGTGTCAGACTTTGAGCTGATCCTGACTAATAAAGCCTTTTACCTTATCTGATGTCCTTTTCTGAGCTTTTTGCATTATCCTAGAAGCAGTCTACACAAAAGAACTGTAGTAGCATTCAAGAATCCTTTCTACTTGTTCATTGAATAAAATTTGTTTATTCATCTAGTTCAAGCTGAAAGAAGTTTTATTAAAATACATCTTGCTTGGTCAGCCTTGAGCATTTAAGATGGCTTGGATTACTTGACGAAGGAGGGTGGAGTGTAGTTCTTTTTCTAAACAAGTATTTCCAGCCCAAGCTTTTCCATTTGAATATACTCCAAGCACTATTGCTACAGTGCTGTACTAGAGTTTCCTTCTGGCTGTTTCAACACAAGCCCTTAATTTACTTTTGTGAGGGTTGACTAATTGGTCCTTTAAAATGTCTCTTTTAATCTGGGCTGCACATTTAACTGATGATAAATCAAGATCATGTGTAGCTAGCCCTATTGGACTGCAGAGGGCATGTTCAGCCCATCACCCCCATCCCCAGCCCTAATAGCTTACAACTTCACTAAGACTTTTGGCACACCCTGTATAGGAGGCACTTTTTAAAACCTCAACTGTGCAATATGGATGCCTGGAAATGATGTGTGGGTGTGTATATATATGTTGCTTTAATCCCCAGCTTAAAATTAGCCCATAGCCGTGATCCTGTATAGGTCAGATATCAGTTGAACATATGCTTTTTAAGAGCCTATCATAGCAGACGCGTGCTGCTGTTAGATCTGTTTTTCTGCTTTTCCTAGTCCCAAGAGGGTCTTGACTTCCTTTCACACTGCTCTTAAAGCAAAGGCCAAGTAGTCTCACAGA
Source organism: Diceros bicornis minor (assembly GCF_020826845.1). Lineage (NCBI taxonomy): Eukaryota > Metazoa > Chordata > Mammalia > Perissodactyla > Rhinocerotidae > Diceros > Diceros bicornis. Next base: position 77,799,528 of record NC_080743.1, read on the forward strand.
GAGAATCCGTTCCACAGCTATGTAATGTGGGCAACATTTTACAGATGTGTGTCATAAGAGAGACTGGGTGAGAATGTCATACTAGAGAAACTGAGTTTTTGTCCTCCTAATGACAATTAGGCATGGGTGGTTTCTGCTTCATGATTCTATCAAGTGCTGAATATAGGCCCGGGTGAGCTCTTGCTCACCAGATCTCACTGCTTCTCACACAGGGCTTCATGGATTATTTGCCTGCCCTAGGTTTGGATCATGCCACATCACAGAGTAACCAGTTACTCATTAAATTCTTGGAGATTATGGAAAAACCTACGTTATGCATTAGCTCTTTAGATATTGATTGGAAATTATAGGCAGGCCGAATACAGCATTTTGTTGAACATGAGGTGAATCTAGTGCTTCATTAGATCTGATGCCAGGAATACAAGCCCAGCTTGTTATAAGGGACCCATTTTGTTGTCTAAAGTGGTAGAAAAATCTGTTTTATTTCTGAGCTACATTTGCATACAAGCTAAAATGTGTAGGGGTTGTTATGGAATGATGTAAGGTCTTAAGTCAGCCTTTAAAAAAAATCGCCTGAGCATATTAAGTAGCTTGTTCAGATCAGTATATATACAGCAAATGTGTACAACACAAATGAGAGGTATTAGATTAAAGAATAGGCTTGTTCCATCTCAAAAGCTCTGCCCTCTCACTTCCCTGCTAAGCCAAGAGAGAGGATTTCAAGGATATCTAACCAGGTTCTTTATTGGGAATTTCAAATTCCCAATATTTTACTATTCTGTTTACTATTCTGTTTATGCTCCATTTCTCTTTAATTTTTTTTTATAATTTTATTTTATTTATTTTTCCCCCAAAGCCCCAGTAGATAGTTGTATGTCACAGCTGCACATCCTTCCAGTTGCTGTATGTGGGACGCGGCCCCAGCATGGCCGGAGAAGCGGTACGTTGGTGCGCACCTGGGATCCGAACCCGGGCTGCCAGCAGCGGAGCGCACGCACCCAACCACTAAGCCACAGGGCCGGCCCTCTCTTTAATTTCCTTAACTTGTCACATGCCCCTTCCTGTTTTGACATTCTAAATAATTTGTATTTGGACTGTTTGGTGGAATATGAATAGCTCATTTCAAAATGCCTTTGACTGGAAGGTGTTCAGTTCAACCAACGTTTATTTATTCACCTGGGTGTCAAGCCCTGTGTGAGGCACCTGATCTGCAAAGAGTTCTTCCCTTTATTTTTGGTTGTCGAAGGAGTCACTTTATCCAATGGCACGTCAGTAGGCTAAAGTCAGCCTTTGAGAGAAACAGGCAAAGATCAGATTTTTGAGTCCTTTGAATGAAGTTGTTTGTGAGCAGCTATTATGTGGCAAGTGCTATCTAGATGCAGACTCTTCCCTCCAGGAACTTCATTCAACTGCTGCTTAGAGCACCTTTAAATTTTCAAAATGAGATGCTTTTCTCATGCATGTTTTTGTTATATTCTTTACATTATAAATATTAGTTAAAAACATGATCTTTAGAGCCAAACTGCCTGGCTTTGAATCCAAGCCCTAGCTGTGTGACTTTGGGCAAGTTCTTGAACCTCTCTGTGATTCATTTTTCTCATCTGTAAAATGGGATTAGGTGGTTATTACATGCACAGCTCTTAGGACAGTGCCTGGTACATAAGAGCTAAGATTTATTGAACAAATACTCTTAGCTGTTATTCTCATAAGGTAGGGAGGGCAAGGGTTATTATCCATATTTGATAAAGGGACATAAGGATTTTAAGGACTTTTCAGTTCTTCAAACTCATTCTTGTTCCCATTCCACTAGAGCTGTGGCCCTCAAAGGTATGGGAACTAAATCAGAATCACCTGGGAAGTTTTGTTTTGTTTTGTTATTTTAGCAAATGTTGCCTGGGCCTCCCAGTCCTGGTAGCACTTTTCAAAAGGAGCAAGTAGGCCTCTGGAAAAAAAATCTCCAATTCCCCAGGTGTTTGAGATTCATGACTCTTTTTCCACCAGGGACACATGAAAATTACAGAGGTAATTTCATATGTGGCCTCAGCCACTGTTTAAAGAAGCTCTAATTTGCAAGTCTAACCTGAACTCTTAAGCAAGCCAAAGCCTTTGCTCACACAGAGCCCACCCTCCCATTTCCTCTCTGCTGCCCCCAGTTCTGCTACATTGTTTAAGATGTGTTCACCTTTACAGAGGAAGCTGCAGCTGGCTGGCCTTTAGCACCAACTCTTGATCACTTGTTAGGCTATTGTGTTCCCTGGCCAGTGAGTAGGCCAATAAAATAAGAGGTGAATCTCAAAGCAGGCCATGTTGCTCTCTTAGTAGCTCTGATTTTGTAGGATGCAAGATTCAAATATTCAGTTGAGAAGTATTGTGTAGACTCTAGAGTCTTTTCTTGCATTTAATGAGATTTTTCCCTGGGCTCCTTTTTGATGCCAATAATACTTGTTGCCTTTGTCACAGCAATGCCAAAATACCCGCCATCAAGGTTTCTTTGACATTTTGGTGGACAAACCCAACACTGGGGTTTCCGTTGGCATCTGAGCACGAAATTATGCTGTCACTGCTGCTGTTCAAGACCTTGGTTTCCAATTTATGGGAACTTACAGAATGTGGCATTCTCTTATTAGGAGCTGGCATCTGCACCTCTCCAAACAGACAGTCCCACCACCATGGATCTCCTTCATGGGTTTGTGCCCAAGTTATCAATTCAAATGGAAATGTTAAGGGCTGATTTTCTTTTTTTTTTTTTTTTTAATTTTATTTATTTTTCCCCCAAAGCCCCAGCAGATAGTTGTATGCCATAGCTGCACATCCTTCTAGTTGCTGTATGTGGGACACGGCCCTAGCATGGCCAGAGAAGCCATGCGTCAGTGCGCGCCCGGGATCCAAAGCCGGGCCGCCAGCAGCGGAGCGCGCGCACTTAACCGCTAAACCACGGGGCCGGCCCTGATTTTCTTTTTCCTGTTAACAGCCTTACTTTAAAGTCAGAGTCTAAAAGTAATTATAGAGCCCTTCCCTCTAATAATATATTACCAGATTATATATGTTAGTGAAACAACAAACAATAAATCATCTGGCCTTGCTATCTTGATGTGAAGTTAGCAAATATTGTCATGCCACATCATTCGATAATCATTCAGCACTACTCTTTTCCTCTTTTTAATTTCTCTTCCACCTTTTTCCCATCACCTACAATATACTCAAATACAAATTTTCCAAGAATTATTTGAAAAGAAGCATAATAGGAGGATTTACTAAGTGTAACTGTGAAATAATTTAGTAGTGGCTCAGGAACTGAAAAAATTAAAATCCAGTAGACATTGCTGCCTCTGTAATGGGTCAACATTTGGCCCAACAGTTAATGTCAAGTTGGAAGTGCTGCTTCATCAAAAGCCTTGTTAGATTTAGATAGCTTTATAGGGAATAAGATAGGGAATAAGAGACTCAGAGTCCAAAAGTCAATGTTTTCACAGGGGTTGACTAGCAGACAAGTCAAAATGAATAACTTCAGGGTGAGAGTAGGAAGAAGATGATTATAATAAACATTTCTCAGCTCCCTAATTAGGTCATCGCCTTGAAGTATTGCACCTGTAATTAAGTATCTGGCTTTGGAAAACTATCTCCTAAAACCAAGAAATGTAAGCAACAAAGTCTGGAATTATACATGGAGTGCCTGCAGGATAAGGAAAATTAGAATGTGGTTTTTTTGATGATTGGGAATGGTTTCTATTCCAGCCAACTCTCCTGTACAATAAATTACACAAGGAGAGGATGCATTTAGAGCAGCTTGTTAATTTGAGTTATCCTGTGGTGTCCTCTTGCCTTCCCGTTTACTTTGACAGCATTTCTAATCTCATTCACTTTTTCCTTTTTCATGTCATTTTGGCCAATTGAATAATGCATGAAGCCAGGGTTGTGGGTTTGATTCCCAAATGAGCCAATTCACTTCACTCTGTGTTCTGTGGCCACAGGCAGCATCTCACATTCCTACCCCAGCCAGCCACCCCACAAGGAGGGTGGACAGAGTGTTTAGGCTCAGTATAATCACTGGATACAAACTCATAGTATGTATCTTCACTATACAACCTGAAGGCATTCTGAATGCCTGTCTTTCCTCTTCATCCTGCCTGAAGATCAAGTTTGTAAACCTCAAACTTTGATCAAACTTATAGATTGTTTTATATGTAAAGAATGTTTATAATACACACAATAACCCTGTAAGTGGGTGTACTTGTTATCCACATTTTGACAGATAAGGAAACTAAAGCACAAAAGAAGTAACTTGCCCAAGGACACATAACCAGCAAGTGGCAGCTTGTGGATTTGGTTTGACTCAAAAGCCCACGGTTCCAATTCCCATACTATAATGCCTCACAGAAAGAAGCCTTTCCCTGGCTCTCTATTAATCAAATATGTGCTTTCCATTTTGTGCACATTCGAAAGAGAACTCTCAAAATGTCCCAAATACATTTCCTATTTAAATAATAAAAAAAGAATTACTCCTTGGGAGAGGAAACCATTCTTAACTACAGGAGGAAGGTGGTACACGGATGTAGAAGCTGGAATCAGTACTGATAAAAAAAGAAGATTGACAAACATGATTGAAAGTTAGAAAAACAGGAACCAAGGCACAGGAGTTAAAATTCTTTAGAAAAGAAAAAGTGGAGAAAGTTTTGCCCACAAACAAGGGAGAGAATGAGGGATAAAGATGAGGATACACATACTCTATGATCCAATAATTCTACCCCTGTACCCTAGGGAAGCTCACGTAACTGGGCACATGTACACAGATGTTCATAGCAGCATTGTTTACACTAGGCAAAGGCTAGAAACAACCCAAATGTCCATCCACAGTAGAATGGACAACATGGGATACTCATTCTACTATATATAACCATGAAATGAGAAAGAATGAACCAACTATACATGGCACTGTGAATGAATGTTAGAATGTTAAGCAAAAGAAGCAAAGACAAAGAAATACATACAATATAATTCCATTCATATCAAGTGTTAACAGGCAATGCTAAACTAGTATTGTGGGATACATCCATGGGTGGTAAAAGGCAAAACAAAGATATGATAGTTAATAAGTCAAGACAGTGGTTCCCTCTGGAGGGTTGTGCTTGGGAAGTAACACATGGAGGATTTCCTAGGTTATGGCAAGGTTGTCTCTTGCTCTGATTGGTGGTTAACATGGATGTTTGCTCTATAATTATATCTTTCATTTGTTTTATGCACTTTTCTGTGTTGTTTTTTTTTTTTTTTTTTGTGAGGAGATCAGCCCTGTGCCAACATCCTCCAATCCTCCTCTTTTTTTGCTGAGGAAGACGGCCCTGGGCCAACATCTGTGCCCATCTTCCTCCACTTTACATGGGACGCCGCCACAGCATGGCCTGCCAAGCAGTGCGTCGGTGCGCGCCCGGGATCCGAACCAGCGAACCCCGGGCCGCCACAGCGGAGCGTGCGCACTTAACCGCCCGCGCCACCGGGTCGGCCCCTTCTGTGTATGTTTTATGATTCAAAATGTTTTTAAAAAGGAATGAAGATCAGATAGTTCTCTAGAGAAGATACACAAGAGGTGGGGATGGGGGAGTTCTAAATAGACTCAATAATAATTATTCAAAGGGAGTAAGTTACTAGGGGAGCCTATGGGATCTTGATACTTTTTAAGAAAAAAGGAGAATCCTCTGTTTTCTCAAAGCAGATGGATGAACTAAGTTGTCTCTACATATACTGTCAGGATTCAGTATATTTATTAACTTTAAAAGAAAAGAACTGAGCTTTCAGCAAACCATGCAATGGCTCAAACATGGGTTTAGGGTTTTCATAACTGAGATTGAGCCGGAAGTCAGCAGGGAAGACTAACAGAGGGAGGCTCCTGCAGCATTGCCAACACTAGAGCGTTTAGCTACCTAAAATCTCCACACTATATACATTTCTTCCTTTGTCCTTCTCCCCTACTCTTGTGGTTTCTTTCTCTTCCCAGGGTCAATCATCAAATCAAGGCAGAAATGGGTCATAGAAATCAAATTTATATTTTTGTGTGTGTGAGGAAGATCAGCCCTGAGCTAACATCTGATGCCAGTCCTCCTCTTTTTGCTGAGGAAGATTGGCCCTGAGCTAACACCCGTACCCATCTTCCTCTACTTTATATGGGATGCCGCCACAGCATGGCTCAACAAGCAGTGCGTCGGTGCACGCCCAGGATCCGAACCAGCGAACACCGGGCTGGCCCCCAAATTTGTATTTTAAAGAATCAGAAACTGGCCTGGGGAAGTTAACCAGTTTCACCAGGGTCACAAAACTAGATAGTGGCAGAATCCATTCTGGTATCCCACATTCCTTGCATCCCAGTCCTACTGATTTATTAGCCCTTCCCCTAAATACTGAACTATCCTGCCTTTGTTCAAGACGTTTCCTCTGCTTGGAATCGTTTTCCTGCTTATGCCTGCCTTTAAAGTACTCGTTTTTTAAGGTCCAGTTCAAACCCCCCTCCCTTCTTATAGGAAGTATTCGCAGATTTTCCTAATTAAGCCTTCCTTCCACTCAACCCCATAGTGCCTTGTTTAAACACTATAATAGTGCTAATCACATTTTTTTATAATTATTTCTATGTTCCCTCCACTACATTATACCTTCCTAGATGTTAAACTGGTCTTATTCATTTTTCTGCATGTCCAGTGGTGTGCTGGAGCTGGCTTATACTCATGAGAGCCAATTATTAAATATTCAGGAATTTCGTGAGCTGATTGTTAAATGTTGGTAACCTGAAATCAGTCGTGGTGAGAGTATTTACATTATGGAATAGACAAAAGCTACAAATCAGGACCTTTTTTCTTCTCAGAGAGCCAGCTTACTAGCACATAACTGCACATATCCCACCTCCACCACCCATCCCTGTGCTTGCCATAGTGCCTGGCATAGCAGTTGCAAAAAAGCACGAAGAAGCATGGTCAGAGTGCAGACCAGAAAGTCAAGAGAACTCAAAAAGTGTCAGCTCAGGGGCCCAGGGAAGAGAATTTTTTTGAGAAGTGAGTGGTTCACTGCTGCAGAGAAGTTGAAGATGAAGGCTTAAATAGATAAGGCCAGATTGTTAGGCAGTTAGCAAGGGTGGGAATGAAAAAATAGAGGTAGTTAGGAAATAGGCAGTAAATATAGTTTCCTTCCAAGAAAAGAGAAAGGAGTCTTCCTCTTGTTAAGCAGCTACTGTGTGTCAGGCCTTGCACTAAACCAAGATAACATACAGGCTTGTCCTCAGGCTGCTCCCAGATGCCTAGGGCAGACAGCAAGAGAACAGAACACAATGTGATAAGGGCTCTGATGAAGTCATGACGTGGAGGCTGTGGGAGCACATGGGACTGAGCCTGGGCCTCCAGGGAAGGTTTTATACAGTAGCTGACTCAGAGCTGAGCCCTAGAGAAGAAAAAATTTCCCAGATAATATGTGAAAGAAGGGCATTCCTCACAAAGCAAATAGCAAAATAGCATGAACAACGGCTTGAGGGTGTGAGAGAGTAGCCTGTCTGAGGAACTCTGAGTAATTCCAGTTTCCCCCTAGGGCTGGAGCAGAGAGAACATGTAAAGAACAGCAGGAGAGGAGGCTGCAGAGGCAAGCAGGGGTCTGGACATCAAGGCCCCTGCAGTGCCACCATACCAAGTTTGGGCTTTATCTCAAAGGCACTGGACAGCCACTGAGGGACTAAGCAGGGGACAAGCACAATCAGACTTTTATTTTAGAAAGGTAATTCTGGTAGCAATGTGGAGGGTAGATTGGAAAGGGACCAGACTCCATGCCATTGACCTAGTTAGAAGGTGATTGTAGTAATCCAAGTAGTAAGGAGGATGGGCCTGATGTAAAGTAATCGCAATGCAGGTGAGAGGACATTGCCAATTTGAGAGAGACTCCTGAAATGGCAAACTAATGCTTTTTTAGGTGGGTAAACGAGAGAGGAATCAAAGGAATCCCAGGATCTTGGCACTGGCAACTGGGTAGATGGCATCATTTGGGAGGAAAGGGATACAATAGAAATGACAGGATTATGGGAGGAGATTATTTTCCTTTAGAAACCTAATGGGTAGCCAGTGGAAATGCCCTATCGGTAGTTGTATGTAGAGGATTGGAGCTCTCAAGAGCAGTCTGAGATGGAAAGAATTTTAGGAGTATAAGGTGTGAAAAGAATAGTTAAAGTGAAGCTAATAGAGGAAATGGGCCAGGGAGAATGTGTAGCACAATGGTTCTCAAACTTGAGTGAGTACCCCACCAGTTTTTGATTCAGGAGGTCTGAAGTGGGGCCTGAAAATTTGCATTTCTAACAAATTCCCAGGCCATGCTGATGTCTGAGAACCGCACTATGAGAACCCTTAGTGTGGTGACAAGCCCACATTCAGGATGATTAGAGAAAGAAGAGCTGACAGAAGTGTCGGAGAGGGAGCCATTTTAGGAAGAGACATTCCAGGACAGAGTTCAGGGAGTAAAATTGAATAAAGTCAGGCAAGATAAGAACAAATAATGTCAATTGCATTTGACAATTTAGAAGGTAATATTGGAGCCAGGTGACAGTGTCAGGGAGAAAATGGGACATAGCAAGTGCAATTTACTTTTCCAAGGAGTTTGGCTGAAAAGAGAAGTAAGAAAGGATGGACGCTGGGAGGCAGGGGGAAAGTCATGGTCTGGAAAAGATCTGTGGATGGGAAAGATTAAGTAAATGTATAGGCTAGGAGAAAGGAGGCAGGAAAGAGGAAGAGTTTAAAGATAGGAGTGGGGATAATTGATGGAAGCAGGAAGGAAGGGGATCCAGAACTTTGCCTTAAGCAGAAGGAAGAGCCCTACCTGTGAGGCCAGAGGGGACAGAGGGATGCTGAGAAAGGCCGGAAGAATCAAGGGGGAAAGTTTTGAAGGATAGATATGCCTGGAGCAGGTTTGTAATAATGTTTGTAGGCCAAAGGGCAGGAGCCTGACCAGAGGCAAAGGCCCATGCTATGGGAGAGATGGAGAAGCAATGGGTCAGGGTCTCAGAAATGGAGGCGTGGGGGGCCGGCCCCGTGGCTTAGCGGTTAAGCGCCGGCGCTCCGCTACTGGCGGCCCGGGTTTGGATCCTGGGCGCGCACCGACGCACTGCTTCTCCGGCCACGCTGAGGCCACGTCCCACATACAGCAACTAGCAGGATGTGCAACTATGACGTACAACTATCTACTGGGGCTTTGGGGGGAAAATAAAAAGAGGAGGATTGGCAATAGATGTTAGCTCAGAGCTGGTCTTCCTCAGCAAAAAGAGAAGGATTAGCACGGATGTTAGCTCAGGGCTGATCTTCCTCACAAAAAAAAACAAATAATAGAAATGGAGGCGTGGGGGATGGTATCAGGAACAGAGACGGGCAAGGAAATAATTTAGGAAGTGCCCAAAATGGAGCTGCAGAAGCACAGTGCTGTGTATAATCTTGAGAACACAAAGAGAGCTTAAATGCTTCTAACAATCATAGGATGTTGGTTAGATAAATTAAGATATGGCCATTAGGAAAGATGCTATTGTAATGATAGGAAAAAGATAGGAAATAATATAAATTACAAAATAATTGGCGTAATATCTAATTTTGTTTTAAAAGGTATAAATGAATTATGTATATGTTTATGTGTGTTGAAATGTACTGTAGTAGTCAGCACTGGAGAACAGACTCATAAGTGATTTTTTTTATCATATTTTCCAGATTTTCTATAAGCATATATTAATCTTGTTATTTTGAAAAATACTTCTAGTTGAATCTTGGGAAGAAAAGGGTTACTTGTTTCTCAGAAGCAGGAGGGAAGGACGAAATAATGAGCACAGATACAGAGAAAATGTATTTTTTTCTAGGATAAATAATCCCACAACAAACATCTTTGTGTGTCTATAGAATATAGAATATAGAATCTTATAGAATATGGAATATAGAATCTTATACATTATATAGAATATTTTAAAATATATTTAGTGTAATTATGTTATAGAATATTATACATAGAATGCACATAAACATTTCCAACTACTTCTTCCTAAAAGATTCCTACAAGTGGAATTATTGTGACAGTGGGTCTGAAAAACATTAAGTCTCTTGCCTTCAAAGTGCCAACTCATTTTTGAGAAAATTGTACTGTAAATGAGAAGTTTTTGATAGAGATATAAGGGAAGTTGAGGGAATCACCCAAAAAGAAGGTTTTGAAGTCATCTGTAGAGAATAAAGAAATAAGGATGGGGGGCCGGCCCTGTGGCATAGCGGTTAAGTGCGCACGCTTCCCTGCTGGTGGTCTGGGTTCATATCCAGAACCGAGTGCACCAATTGTCAGGCCATGCTGTGGCGGCGTCCCATATAAAGTGGAGGAAGACAGGCACATATGTTAGCCCAAGGCCAGTTTTCCTCAGCAAAAAGAGGAGGATTGGCATGGATGTTAGCTCGGGGCTGACCTTCCTCACAAAAAAAAAAAAAAAAGGAAACAAGGATGGGTGTGGGGAAGAGAAGGAAAAGGAACTAATATTTATAGTGCCTAATTTGTGCCAGGCTCTATGCTAGGCTCTTAATAATATGACCCTATTAAGGGGATTATTATTATTATTATTCCCGTTGTACAGATAAAGAAACTAAACTTCTTTGAGTTTAAATCATTTGCCCATGGAAAACAGTGAGTAGTAGAGGAGAGATTTAAGTCCTAGCCTCCAAAGACAGTTCACATGAAAATGGCTTGAAATAACCATTATGAGAATTGCAGTGTCTTCTCCCTTCCCTAGAGAATGGAGACTGGGACACTGCAGACCAGCTAACCAGTTGGAGGGATCCAGGGTTATGGTATATGTTGTCCTGAGGGAAGCTCATGTGGGAGCTGATTTAGACACGAGGCAGGAGAGAATGGAAGGATACTCAGATTCTAGATGGTCACTGGGACTTCTGAAGTGATGCCTGTGGTCTCTGGTCTAAATTGACCAGAAATAATAGTCAAAATTGAAATATACGTATGTCCAATTAGGAGTGAGCAAGGGATGATTTAAAAGACTGCTGAACTGCAGCAGGACCTCTGATGCAAGTCAACAAACTTTCCACAGAGTTTATGATCATCTTGTGGTGAGACATAGTGTAATATCTCACCCAGATTCCCTAATCTTGACTCTGCCACTTACTAATGCTGTGACTTTATGCAATTTACGTAATCTCTCTGAGCCTCAGTTTCCTCATCAAAAAATGAGAAGTGTAATAACTACTTTCCTCATTGTCATTGAAGGATCAAATGAGTAAGTATATGTAAAGTGCCTAGACAAGTTTTAACTTTTTATAATTGTTCTGGGATGCCAAAATTCCTACCTTGAAGAGCAAATAGTGGGGAAGAGACACACATGGTCTTAATGGAATGGTTTGTTGAGGGCTCATACACCACAGAAAGCTTGTACATTTCCAGCAGAGCTCAGCAATCTGGGAGCAGAGGCAAAGAAAGCTGAGTTAGGAATTACCCAAGATGGGAAGTCAGGAAGGAAGGACCCAGAGAAGAATAAAGAATGAGGGATCCGTGGACACCCTGGAAACCGCAGGCCAAGGGGTCCAGGCTGGATATGGAGGAAGCTAGAGATTCTGGGGAGGGTGAGGAAGAAAAACCTTGACAGGTAGAAGTTAAGTAGGTTGTGGTCAGGATAGAGTTGTAAGAATTTGAGATGACATGGGTCATTCTCATGCCCATGTCCGAATTATGTTCCTCACAGTGAGTGACACGTTTGGCAGAATTTAGGGTTATTTGTAGTTTTTCAAAATGGTGGTGAAGCCAGCATATCAGAAGGATCAAAAACAGCTGGTAAAGGGGCGGGCCCCGTGGCGTAGCGGTTAAGTGCGCGCACTCCACGACTGGCGGTCTGGGTTTGGATCCCGGGCATGCACCGAGGTACCACTTGTCAAGCCATGCTGTGGCAGCGTCCCACATAAAGTGGAGGAAGATGGGCACAGATGTTAGCCCAGGGCCAGTCTTCCTCAGCAAAAAGAGGAGGTATTGGCATGGATGTTAGCTCAGGGCTGATCTTCCTCACAAAAAAAAAAAAAAAAAAAAAAAAAAAACAGGTGGTGGGGATGCAGTGGCCAGGAAAGCTGTGAGGCAGGTGTTAAGCCACTGAAGAGGGTTGGAGAGTGTTCAAGATCAGTAAACAATCAAATGGACAGGGTGGCTAGTAAGATGAGATGTTGTGCCCAGGAGGGATAGGGGAGCCATGGCCCGGAGAAGCAATAGGAGCTCAGAGAATGCCAACCTGTTCTGACCTTGAGAACCAAGCAGGGGAGAGAGAGAAGCTGCCCGCTCTGGAGAAGGGTGGAGAACAACGCAGGCCAGGTTTTCATTTAGGATGAGAAGGTGGAAAGAGTCAGTGTGGAAAAGGCGGAGAAGGTAAGAAAGTGTGTTCACCAGTTAACTTGCCCATGGGCAAGGGGACACCTTCAAAGGCCTGGAAACACTTAAGTGAAGTCCTGTCCTTTAATAGGATTACATCCTGACAGGAAGTGAGAGTGGGAGGCCAGGTCACGTTCCCGCACAGCCCTGCCTGGGCCCCCCACCCCAGGACAGGACCCTGGCGGAAGAAAGAGCTGTAACCTCCTGGGTCAGCGCACTCGGCCTATTTCTGTACATTCAGGCTGCTGAGTAATGGCTCCGAAGGTGGTGCCAGCGTCTCACGGTGCGCAAGGGGAAAGTGAGAAGTAGGACTTGGCACCTTATTTTGGGAGCTGTCGTCAAAGGCCCAGCCCTCCAGTTCTGTGTACCTGACACTCAGCTGCAGTTCTCACTGTGAGCCTGGGTGACCAGCCCTGCAGGCTCTGGCTGAGGTGCCCAGAGAGACAGGCCCTGCAAGAAAGAAGAGCTCTGTGATTTCCCCAAAGACGGGGAATTCTGAGTACTCACTTCTGGAAGGAGAATCGCTGATCAGTCCAATTGGTCAATCCTCTAGGCTAGGGCCTGAGCCTAAAGGCCCGTAGGAGTGAACCCTGTCTTCTCTCCCTGCTTACATATTCTTTTAAAATTACTGCAAAATGACGATGACATGCAGAATATAAACACTCTGCTCCAACCTGAGGTGTCAAGGTGTGTAGTTTGAGCTCAGTTGTACTTTGAGCTGGTTTCCAAAGGTGGGGATCCACACTACACTCTCCCAGCCAGACCCCTGTGTGTCCCCAGTGATGCTCATGTGTGACTGCTGGCTGGGGCTAGGGCTCAATCTAATGTGGAACAGTCGCATATACACCAAGATCAAACCTGTGACCCCATAAGCACAGGGCTTTGGCAACTTGAGCTAACCTGCCCTGAGAGCCTTTGGAACAAGCCTTTGGGTTAGTTGCTGCTGAACAGATAGATCCAAAGACTCCGCCCTGGGGACATTTGTAGCTCTTAATAGGTCTGGTTGCCATAAACCCCCAGTCTCTCTGACACCCATTCAGGACGCCCAAGTCTTTCTCTAGATGAATCTCCATTAATATCTTGACTTCAGGGCCGGCCCCGTGGCTTAGCAGTTAAGTGCGTGCGCTCCGCTGCTGGCAGCCCGGGTTCGGATCCCGGGTGCGCACTGAGGCACTGCTTCTCCGGCCACGCTGAGGCCACGTCCCACACACAGCAACTAGAAGGATGTGCAGCTATGACATACAACTATCTACTGGGGCTTTGGGGGGAAAAAATAAAATTATAAAAAATATATATATATCTTGACTTCCTATTTACCTCCCCCTTTCCTTAAAAAGTAAACCCTGTTAATTCTCTGGGATTTCTTCTTAGGAATTCAAGTTCTCTCTTCTTATATTAAATACCCCTATGAAGTAAAGGAATTGGGATCCAACAGGGTTGGGTGGTTTGTGCTGAATCATCATAAGAACTTTACAGCACAGCAGTGATTAGAGCCGAATGGGGTCTCTGCCTCTTTCAGTTGGCGCCCCCTCTGCCTGCTTGCCTCTGGTTTGTGCCAGTCTAAGAACCAAACCGTTGATGGCTACAAACATGGGTCCCTTCTCCATCACTGCCACCTGTCTCTCTGTGACAGTCTTGGATGTCACTACATCAGGTAGAGATTATCATTACACTGGGGCGACTTTTCTGAGACCTCTCTGTGATAACCCCACCTGGGTGGAATTCTACCCAGCTCAAAGATTATTGTTCTTCAGTCAGGACTTCTGATGGATTTTCCTGTCATTGATCTATCAAGAGGGATTCAGACTCACTTGTAGTCCAAATGACTGTCTCATCCATAGGAATGCCCAGACCTTTGCTCTGAATTCCGTTAGTTTTGCGTGACTACAACCAAGGTTCACTTATTTATCAGATTAAATGCAATAGTGCTGGGAACGTAGGTTTCTACACTTGTCCTCTGAAAAGCTCAAGGATTTCTTAAACATTTGGGGGTTATCCATATTTTTGAGAATCTTCGAAATGTAGGGACCTACACTCCAGAAAACTTAACAAGATACTTATACACAAAATGTTGCTTATAAGAGTGTGGGGAGAAGCTGCAAGTTTACACACCCAATGAAGCCCATTGATGGACCTTGGAGGCTCCAGAGACCTATGTTTAAGAATGCCTGACTCAAGCTACTGTAAGGCATTTCAGCTCCAGCACAATGCTAATGGAACAAGGTTCATGGGTGTGGTCGCTATGTGGTTGAGTTGACCTTGCACACAAGAGCTCTTATCTCAAAACCACAGAATAATCTCAAAAGTTCACACCTGGAAGGAGGTTTAGCATGTGTTCAGTTCAACTTCCTCTTTTTGTAGGTTAAAAAGAAAAAAAGAAGCACAGAGAAAACTAGTCGTTTACTTGAGGTCACATGGCTAATTAGTGGCAGGGCCAGGACTAGAGCCCAGGTCACACCACATAAATACCAAGTGTCTTTTATTTTTTTATTTTTTTGAGAAAATATTTATTTATTTTTGTGTGTGTGTGTGAGGAAGATCAGCCCTGAGCTAACATCCATGCCAATCCTCCTCTTTTTTTGCTGAGGAAGACAGGCTCTGAGCTAACATCCATTGCCAATCCTCCTCCTTTTGTTTTTTCCCCCAAAGCCCCAGTAGATAGTTGTATGTCATAGCTGCACATCCTTCTAGTTGCTGTATGTGGGACACGGCCTCAGCATGGCCGGAGAAGCAGTACGTCGGTGCGCGCCCGGGATCCGAACCCAGGCCGCCAGTAGCGGAGCACACGCACTTCACCGCTAAGCCACGGGGCCGGCCCACCAAGTGTCTTTTAATGGCGAATCAGGAATATCAACTTTATATATGGAGGAAATTATATTCTCCCCATTTTTAAAGACAAGAACCAAGATAGGCAGCCAGTAGTTACTGAGTGTCTATCATACATCTGCTCATTTATTCAGTTATCCAAAAAACATATTTGATGTCCACTGTATGCCAGGCACTGTACTAGGTACTGTTTACCATAAGGCTCAAACCTTCCTTAACAAACACACATGCACACACACACACACACACATTTGGTGCCAGCATCCCCTTTTATGACACTGTATCTTTTTCTCACTACACACAGATATGGATTCAGATGCTATCCACACTCAGGGATTCCATTGGCCATGGCTTCAAGGTCTTTTCATGCCATGAACTGAGTTGGAAGGAGACAGTTTTAAGGTCCTATACCACCTATGGCCAGTTCAATTCCAGACTCGTCTTGGGTGGGCATGTGACTGTGAAATAGAGCAACTTGAAAAGTTTGGGCAAATACTAGGACTAAACAACTAAACTCAACAAGGGAGCCACAATCCCATACTAAATGCAGGCGGAACTAGCTCTTTTATGTGCCAGGAGCAAGCTCCAGGCCCTGTTCTGACCCTACCCTGTGTACCCCACCAACTTGCTCCTTGTCCTCACTCCCTGACATTCTTTCACTTGCATACAGATCTTCTCTCATCCTGAACTGACTCCACCTGCACTTGGAGCCTTTTGCTGGTAGAGCAGAGATCACCTTTAGGAGTAGACAATAGTCTCGTCCCAGACAATAGTCTACTCCTTCTACTCCTGCCACTGCAGGTCCTACGTACACACGAACATAGACTTTCAATGGGGTGATCTTGCATTAAGCCAGGGTCACACCAGACCAGGCCAGCTGTCCTGAGCCCTACCTAATCTGGAGTCACATTCCCACAGCTGGCCTTCTTTGGGGATCAGGGTGGGAAAGGGATCATTATGGAGCACTAACTGTGTGTTAGGCACTATGTAAATACCTTACATGGATAATCTCACTAATGTTTTTTCTTTGTTTGGATTATAGCTTTTTATTTTTATTTGTTTCTAATTAAAAAGGTTGCTTCTTGCTGATAAAAAGATGAATGCCTTCTCATTAAGAGCATGTTATAATTTAATTTATATTTTCTTTTTTTTTTGAGGAGGAGGACCAGCCCTGAGCTAACATCCGATGCCAATCCTCCTCTTTTTTGCTGAGGAGGATTGGCCCTGGGCTAACATCCATGCCCATCTTCCTCTACTTTATATGGGATGCTGCCACAGCATGGCTTAACAAGCGGTGCGTCAGTGCGTGCCCGGGATCCAAACCGGTGAACCCCGGGCTACCGCAGCGGAATGTACGCACTTAACCACTTGTACCGCCGGGCTGGCCCCATACTTTCTTTTTCTTAAATTTAGGTATAATAGAGATATAAAATGTAAGATATTTAAAGTGTACATCATGGTGATTTGATATAAACGTATACACTGTGAGAGAATTCCTCCCATCCATTTAATTAACACGTCCATCACCTCACATATTTGTCTTTTTTTTTTTGGTGAGAACATAAAAGTTCTACTCTCTTAGCAAATTTCAATTATGCAATACAGTGTTATCGACTATAATGACCATATTTCACATTAGATCCTCAGACCTTATTCATCTTACAGCTGAAACTTTGTACCTTTTTACCAACCTCCCCCTATTCCCTCAGCCACTAGCAACCACTTTCCTACTCTTTGTTTCTATGAGTTTGACTTTTTTTTTTAGGTTCCACATATAAGTGATACCATGCAGTACTTGTCTTTCTCTGTCTGGCTTATTTCACTTAGCATAATGCCCTCAGGGTCCATCCATGTTGTTGGCAAATGGCAGGATTTCCTTCTTTTTCATAGCTGAATAATATTCCATTGCGCATATATATATATATATATATATATATACACACACACACACACACACACACCCCACATCTTCTTTATCCTTTCATCCATTGACAGTTTGTTTCCATATCTTGGCTATTGTGAATAATGCTGCAATGAACATGGGAGTGCAGATATCTCTTCAAGATCTTGTTTTCATTTCTTTTGGGTATATACACAGAAGTGGGATTGCTGGATCATAAAGTAATTGTATTTTTAATTTTTTGAGGAACCTCGGTATTGTTTTCCATAGTGGCTGCACCAATTTACATTTCCACCAACACTACACAAAGGTTGCCTTTTCTCCACATCCTTGCCAACACTTTTATCTCTGGTCTTTCTGATGATAGCCATTCTAACAGTAACAAGTATGAAGTGATATCTCACTGTGGTTTTGATTTGCATTTCCCTGACAATTAGTGATATTGAGCACGTTCTTATGTACCTGCTGGCCATCTGTATGTCTTCTTTGGAAAAATGTCTGTTCAGTTCCTCTGCCCTTTTTTTTTTTCCCCAGGATCCGAACCTGCAAACCCCAGGCCGCCAAAGCAAGCATGCAAACTTAACCACTGTGCCACCCGGCCGGCCCCTGTCCATTTTTCAATTGGCTTGTTTTTTTGCTATTCAGTTGTATGAGTTCTTTATATATTTTGGTATTAACCCCTTATCAAATATATGATTTGCAAATATTTTCTCCCATTCCATAGGTTGCCTTCCCATTTTGTTGATGGTTTTCTTTGCTATGTAGAGTCTTCTTAGTTTGATGTAGTCCCACTTGTTTATTTTTGCTTTTGTTGCCTTTGCTTTTGGTGTCAAATCCAAAAATCATTGCCAATACTGATGTCAAGGAGCTTGTTTTCTTCTAGGAGTTTTATGGTTTCTCTCTATGTTTTCTTTTCTTTTTTTTTTTTTTTTTTTTGTTGAGGAAGATCAGCCCTGAGCTAACATCCGTGCTAATCCTCCTCTTTTTGCTGAGGAAGACCGGCTCTGAGCTAACATCTATTGCCAATCCTCCTCCTTTTTCTCTCCCAAAGCCCCAGTAGATAGTTGTATGTCACAGTTGCACATCCTTCTAGTTGCTGTATGTGGGACGCAGCCTCAGCATGGCCAGAGAAGCAGTGCATCTGTGCGCGCCCGGGATCTGAACCCCAGGCCGCCAGTAGCCTAGCACGCGCACTTAACCGCTAAGCCACGGGGCCGGCCCTCTATGTTTTCTTCTAGGACTTTTGTGGTTTCAGGTCTTACGTTCAAGTGTATAATCCATTTTGAGTCAATTTTTGTGTCTGGTGTAAGATAGAGGTCCAGTTTCAGTCTTTTGCATGTGGGTGCCCAGTTTTCCCGGCATCGTTTATTGAAGAGACTTTCCTTTCCCCATTGTATATTCTTGGCTACTTTGTCAAAAATTAATTGGCCATGTATGCATGGGTTTATTTCTGGACTCTCTTCTGTTTCATTGTGTCTGTTTTTATGTGTCTTTTTATGTTTTTCATTGTGTCTGTTTTTATGTGTTTTTATGTGTCTGTTTTTATGCCAGTACCATACTGTGTTGATTACAATAGCTTTATAATACAGCTTGAAATCAGGAAGTGTGATGCTTCCAGCTTTGTTGTTCTTTCTCAAGGTTGCTTTGGCTATTTGGGGTATTTTGTGGTTCCATACAAATTTTAGGATTGTTGTTCTATTTCTGTGAAAAAGGCATTGGAATTTTGATAGGGATTACATTGAGTCTGTAGATTGCTGTGAGTAGTATGGACATTTTAACAATATTAATTCTTCCAATGTATGAGCATGAAATATCTTTCCATTTATTTGTGTCTTCTTTAATTTCTTTCCTCAGTGTCTTGTAGTTTTCAGTGTACAGATCTTTCACCTCCTTGGTTAAATTTATTCCTAGGTATTTTATTCTTCTGATGCAATTGTAAATGGGATTTTTTTTTAATTTCTCTCTGATAGTTCATTATTATATATAGAAACAACCAATTTTTGTATATTGATTTTATATCCTGCAACTTTACTGAATTTGTTTATTAGTTCTAATCCTTTTTGGTGGAGTCTTTAGGGTTTTCTATGTATAGTATCATGTCATCTGCAACTAGACACAATTTTACTTCTTCCTTTTTGATTTGGATGCCTTTTATTTCTTTTTCTTGCCTAATTGCTCTGGCTAGGACTTCTAATACTGTGTTAAATAAAAGTGGCGAGAGTGGGCTTCCTTATCTTTTTCCTAATCTTTTTTTTTTTTTTTTTTTTTTGAGGGAAGACCAGCCCTGAGCTAACATCCGATGCCAATCCTCCTGTTTTTTGCTGAGGAAGACTGGCCCTGGGCTAACATCTGTGCCCATCTTCCTCTACTTTATATGGGACACTGCCACAGCCCGGCCTAAGAAGTGGTATGTCGGTGCGCGCCCAGGATCCGAACCGGTGAACCCCGGGCCACCGCAGTGGAGCACACGCACTTAACCGTTTGTGCCACCGAGCCAGCCCCACTTTTTCCAAATCTTAAAGGAAAAGCTTTCAGCTTTTCACCGTTGAGTATGATAATTAGCCGTGTGCTTGTCACACGTGGCCTTTATTATGTTGAGATACATTCCCTCTATACCTAGTTTGTCAAGAGTTCTCTTAATCTTTACAACAACCGGCAAGGTGGTGCTTTTATTAACTCCCTCTTAAAGATCCGGAAACTGAAGCTTAGAGAGGTTGAGTAACTTCCTTAAAATTTATAAGTGGTAAAGCCAGAACTGAACCCAGCAGTCTGGTCCCCACAAAGCCCCTTCTGAGAGCTGAAGTAGCAGGAGGCCAAAAGGGAAGCAAGCTCTACTCATGGCTCCCCCAGCCTGCAGCATGCTCAGAGAGAGCCATCCTGTGGTGTCTATATTATTCATTTGGCCATGGATGATATTGTACGTTATACTATATTTTCCTATGTGTGTGGCTTATTATTTTTTAAATACGTTGTGAGCTCCTTGAGGATAGGAATCATGTTCCACTATAGCCCTGCACATGTGCCAAGCAAATAGTTCACTAAGTATTTATCCACTGGGGCTCAAAATTGCCTGAGGACAGAGACATTCAGCACAGAAAATCAGAACTGCATCTTAAAGATCTTCTAGGCTTCAGAGTCTCATTTTATGGTTGAGGAAACTGAGGCCTAAAAAGTGAAGTTAGAGCCGTGGGGGCTCAACCTTTTCTTTAGGGTGGAGCCATCCTAAGTTATTCTCTCCTCCCCTCTTTCCCTCCACCAGCCCTGTGACCAGTGCTGGGACTCTGTGTTTATCATCCAATTTGTGTTAAAACTTTGGGATCCAATGACCATAAAACAATTAAAATCTGATATTCCAGTTCAATCAGATTTATATACAGCCAGAATAAGGAGCCTTAGAAATCATCCTGTTCAAGTCTCAAGTTGTAGATGAAGTAACAGGCCCAGAGATGGCAAGTGACCACCCACTCCTCAGCAGCTGGCTTATCACTTAATGGGGTTCCCTGCCCAGAGGAATCAAAGACACACAGGGAACACGGGTTGGCCTTTCCCTGGTTGGAAGTGCATATGTCAGGGTCAGCGTGGGGGATGGCTCTCTTCCCAAGGCCAGCCCGTTCCCAAAGCCAACCTGCTTGGGGCACATTGTCCACTCTTCACCAGTGGCTCACCCCTGTGTTCACCCTCTCTCCTCTGTTTTCTAAGCAGTAGAAGCCACAGCTGAGGCCTGTGCCTGAGCTGGAACCTGATTCCACCACTCCTTCCATCCTCCACCACCAGCCCTTCCCTTCTCAGTGCCAACTCTGGCCCAGCAACCAGGTTAGGAATGTCACACATGCACAAATTATAACTTGGCTGCACTGTTTCTCCTCCTTGGGTAAAAAGCCCAAAGCTGAAGAAAATAAGTATCTCCATTCTATTTTGCTTTCCACAGAAGCCAAGGGCCAGAGGAAAGAGAAGCCCCATTGCTTCTTATAGGCAGTGTTGGCACCAGAGTATCAAGTGAGTTGCAACATTAAAGAAGGCTGTTTTGTTCTCACTAGACCTTAACAGTGACCTTCCTCGGGGGGTCAAGCCCCATCCCTGCTATGTACTCACAAGCACAGTGTGGATCAAGAAGCAGCATGTATAAAAAGACTGAAAGTCTTTCTGAAGACTGAAAGGGATTGTTCCTGACAAGCCTGCAGAAACAGCAAACAGCTTATGCGGGGCTTAGCTCTACATGGTGGGGAATCTGTCAGGCTAACAAAGGGCTAGCTCTCCCAGGGACAGGAAGTTTGGAAGGTGAACTACAGGGAAACTCATTTAGTAAGGACAGAGGAACCACCCTTTTCCCATTTCCCTCTGACTGTGCTTCCATAGGAGAGCTAGGCAGCTGGCTCATCCCCATCTACCCAGGCCTGAAAACAGCTGGGAGAAATTTTCATCTCCTGTATGGCTAAATCCCAACCCCAAATGAACCAGTCTATCTGCTTCCTTTTTACCTGCACCCAAGCAAACAAATACTACTGAAGAAAGTCTCCCCATCAGGCAGATTGGTTCTACTATAATTCAGGATCACCAATTCCACATGAGACCAAAGAGTGGTTGAAAATTTTTCTACATTTCCCTGGTCAGCTCACACTTCTACTATTAACAACCGTTTCAAACCCTCTGCACTCTCCTGACACCTCTGATGCTCCTACATCCCCACTCACTTGCCACACAAGGCATCATCTTTGAGTTCTTCCTCTGTGTTACCAAATGTTTAAACCTACCTACACCTTCACCCTTCCTTCTTGCTTCCTGTTACAATTGAAAAGTTTTTCTTCCTACTAACTAACCAAGAGCAGTTCCACCACTTGTGTTCTATATCCCATCCTCCCCAACTTTTTCATGAACCTTACCTATAATTTATCCACTGTCTCTCGTGTATCCAGTCTCTCCCTCTCTGCTGGATCCATTTTATGGTTATTGAAACAAATTCATATCTCTCTCAATAAAAAAGGAATCCCTGAACATACATCCTCCATCTGTGGCCTTCTTTCTCTTTTCCTCAACACAATATAATTCCTCAAAATAATTCCACTTTCTCACCTCCCATTTACCCTTCAACCCACTCCTATCTTGCTTTTCCTTTCATTATTCTACTGAAACAGCTCTTGCAATGGTCATCAGTGATATCCATGTTTAATACAATGGTCCTCTGTCAGTCCTCATCTTGGAGTGCCCCAGGGCTCAGTCTTTGGACTTCTCTTTTCTACCTACACTCATTTCTTTAATGATCTCATTCAGACTCATGGCTTCAAATACCATCTACACGGAGATAATTCCCAATTTTATATTTCTAGCCTGACCTCCAACCTGAACACCTGACTTGTATATCCAACTGAAAAATTGACATCCCCAGTTGGATGTCTAATGGGCATCTCAAGTTTAACATTTTAAAAACTAAACTGCTAATTTTACCTTCTCCCCCCCCAACACACACCAAATCGGATCTAACCTCAGGGTAATGGCAATGCCACCCTTCCAGTTTCAGGCCAGAAACTTGAAGTTATCCTTGACATCTCTCTGACAACCTACATCCAACTCCTAATCAAATCCTGTTGGCTTTATCTTCAAAATATATTCAGGCTCTGCTTCCACCCATGAAAAACGGGACTTACTCTCTCACCATAAACAACTGAAAAACTGGATCAAAGATATGAAACAACTATTTCCAGACACTGGACAAGAGGCAGTAATCTTGTAAGTAAGTAGGACTGTGGTCCCTAAGGGAAGGGAAACAAATGAGGTGAGCCCTCAACTGTGGAGGCAATTTTCAGATTGCTCAGCCCGCAGTATGGCACCACTGCAATTTTACAGATTGTTTGAGAAAACCCAGTGGTCTTGCTGAGTTGAGGAGACAAACTTTAGATTTGGGGGAAGCCAAGTCAGCGAGAATTTGCTAGGTAAATGCCAAAAAGGAGGGAGCTACACAAAGAAAGAGCTTCGTATAAGGAGTTGAGTCTTTGGCTGAATACCAGTCTGTGCGTGCATAGGGTGACACTTCACTAGTCCAGGACAAAGAAAACTGCTGGGGAAAGAACAATTACTGGGGAGCTGTAAACTGAAAAATTCCTAGAGCTCGTGCAGGGCTGGGAATCATTCAAATTCCCACCGGCCAGAGTAGAGAGACCTTGTGGCAGACTGTATTTTCCAAAGATGACCCAATAGCTCCCATCCCACAATCTCTTCTACAATGTGATCTTGCTATTCCCACATCAAGAGGGAGAATCTGATCCCTTCCTCGTTAATCTTGGAAAGCTTTTGTCTGCTTCTACCAATTGAATGAGGTAGTGATACTGTGTTGACTTTGAGGCTAGGTCAGAAAGACTTTGTAGCTTCCAGACACCTATGTCGTCTACCACCTCCCCCTCAGCTCACACTTTTGGCCACATAGGGGGGCCCTTATGATCAGCTGATAGAGGAGGAAAAAGCCATGCTTGGTTCATGGATGGGTCAAACCACACACAGACTGGTTCTGCGTTACAGCCCATTTGAGGGCAGTGATGAAAAACACCGGTGAGGGGAAATCTTCACAATAGACAGGGCTTTCATGCATCTGTCATTCCCTTGTGAGGAAAGAGAAATTGCCTGAGGTAAAGAATATAGAAGAATTCATAGTGGTGAATGGCTTGGCTGTATTGGTCAGGGGCCTGGGAAGGGGAAAGATTAGAAGATAAGGAACAAGGAGGCTGGGGGAGAGACGGATAGACCTATGGAAGTGGGCATGAAGTATGAAGATCTTTTTACCATGTGTTAATGACCACCAGAAAGCAACTGCCACTAAACACCCAAATAGACAGAATGACTCAGCCAGTTGATGTCAGGTGGCCTCTGTCGTTGGCCACCTCAGTGCAAACTCCATATCACAAAGGCTAGTCTAGCTACTGGTCACAGATGACCAACCTGCCAGGAACATAAACTGATGCTCAGCTCTCAATATGGCACCATCCTTCAAGGACACAAGCCAACCACTTGTGAAAGTTGATTACACTGGGCCTTTTTCACCTGGAAGAGGAAACAGTTTATCTTGACTGGGATTAAAACATACTCCATTAACTCAGAATGGATCATGATCATTTAACATGTAAAATGTAAAGCTATAAAACTTTTAGGGAAAAAAATAGGAGAAAATCTTTGGGATCTAGGGCTAGGCAATGAGTTCCTTGACTTGACACCAAAAGCACGACCCATACGAGAAAAAATTGATAAATCTGACCTGCTCAAAATCAAAAACTTTTGTTATGTGAAGAGGATGAAAAAACAAACTACACTTGGGAGAAAATATTTGCAAAGTACATGTCTGACAAAGGACTAGTATCTAAAATATATAAAGAACTCTTAAAACTCAATAGTAAAAAAAAAAAAATCCAGTTAGAAAATGGGCAAAAGATATGAACAGACATGTTACTGAAGAAGATACACAGATGACAAATAAGCACATGGAAAGATGTTCAATATCATTAGCCATTAGAGAAATATAAATTAAAGTCACAATGAGATATCACTACACATATACTAAAATAAAAAATAGTGGGGCTGGCCGGGTGGCACAAGCGGTTAAGTGCGAGCACTCCGCTGTGGTGGCCTGGGGTTTGCCACTTCGGATCCTGGGCGCGCACCGATGCACTGCTTGTCAAAGCCATGCTGTGGCGGCATCCCATATAAAGTAGAGGAAGATGGGCATGGATGTTAGCTCAGGGCCAGTCTTCCTCAGCAAAAAGTGGAGGGTTGGCATCAGATGTTAGCTCAGGGCTGATCTTCCTCACAAAAAAAAAAAAATAGTGACAACATCAAATGCTGGTGAGGATGTAGAAAAACGGGATCACTCACACATTGCTGGTGGGAATGTAAAATGGTGCGGCCGCACTGGAAAACAGTTTGACAGTTTTTTATAAAACTAAACATACAATTACTGTATGACCCAGCAATTGCAGTCTTGGGCATTTATCCCATAGAAATTAAGACTTATGTTCACACAGAAACCTGTACGCAAATGTTCATAGAAGCTTTATTGATTACAGCCAAAAAACTGGAAACAGCCCAGATGTCCTTCAATGAGTGAATGGGTAAACAAACTGTGGTACATTAATACTGAATACTCGGCAACAGAAAGGAAGGAACTATTGAGGAACGCGACCTGGATGAATCTTCAGGGAATTATGCTGAGTGAAAAAAGCCAATTCCAAAAGGTTGTGTACTGTATGATTCCATTTATAAAACAATTTTGAAATGACAAAATTTTAGAAATGTGAAACAGATTAGTGGTTGTCAGGGTTTAGAGTTGGGG
Source organism: Diceros bicornis minor (assembly GCF_020826845.1). NCBI lineage: Eukaryota > Metazoa > Chordata > Mammalia > Perissodactyla > Rhinocerotidae > Diceros > Diceros bicornis. The sequence continues at coordinate 77,824,958 of NC_080743.1, forward strand.
GAAGGGAGGGAGAGGCAAGTGTGGTTATCAAAAGCCAACATAGGGATCCTTGTGGGGATGGATCTGTTCTGTATCTTGACTGTGTGGTAAATACACAAACCTACACATGTGATAAAATTGTGTAGACATAAGCACACACACACGAGTACAAGTAAAATTGGGGCAATCTGAATTGTATCACTGTCCGTATGCTGGTTGTGACATTGTAGTATAGTTTTGCAAGATGTACCCTTGAGAGAAACTGGATAAAGGAATACATGGGATCTCTGTTTTAATTTTTACAACTGCATGTGCATTTGCAATTATCAAATATAGATTTAACTTAAAAACAACATATTCCTGGTTGATATTCCAGATTTGGATTTTCTTTCCTGCCAGTAGAGCCTTGGCCAACACCACAATCCAGAGACTTACAGAGCATTAGATCCATTGACATGGGATCGAGCATAACCTTGCCTTGGACCATGGGCCTCACTTTTCAGCAAAGGAGGTATGGGAGTGGGCACATGACCATGGTATCCCCTAGTCCTATCTCATACCCAGAAGCTGCTGGCCTGATAGAATGGTGAAGTGGCTGCGTAAAGATGCAGTTGAGACACCAACTTGGAATTGATATCCTGCAAGGTTGGGGTGTTGTCCTCTAGGATGTGGACTCATGCTAATCAACAACCATCATATGGTACTGTGTCTCCAATAGGCAGAAAATATAGGTCTAGGAACCAAGAGGTGGACTCACTCACTGTCCCTCCAGTGACCTCCTTGTGCTTCCAGTCCCTGCAACTTTAGGCTTTGTGGCTCTAGAGGCCCTGGTTCCCAAAGGAAGAATGCTTCTATCAGGAGGAGGTATAGGAGTTGCAGTAAGTTTTAAGCCATGGCTGCTGCCTAGTCACTTCAGGCTCTACATGCCAAGGGATCAGCAGACAAGGAAAGATTCACCACACTGGCCGAGGTGATTGACCCTGATCATCAGGATATGATAGGCTGTGTTATGCTGTGGGGTCAGGGAAGAATATCTTTGGCACTCATGTAATCCACTAGGACGTCTCCTGATCTTCCCTTTCTTGATTATAAAGGTAAATGGAAAAGTGCAGCAGCCCTGAGCTGAGAAGGGCATGGTGAGCCACAGCTCGGATCCCTTGGGGATGAGGGTCTGGGTCACACCACCAAGTAAGCCACTTGGAACGACGGAGGTGCCAGCCAAAGATGAGAGGACTCTAGAATGGGTAGTACAAGAGGGAGATGATGAGTATTGGTTGTGGCCTCCAGACTAGTTGCAGTAGTGGGGACAGTGGGAGGGGTAGCTAGTTCATCTCATCCATAAGTTTCCCAAGGAAACAGACCAACCAGAATCCTGAAGAAGCTGTTTCCAGATGGAGTGGATTTGAACAGCATAAGAGGTGGTTTGTGGTGAATACTATGATGCGCCATTCAGGTCTGCCCTTTCAGGACTAAGACACGCATTCCCTCAGCATCCAGGAGTATTGCCTATCGATGGCTCACAGCTGTGTCCCTCTCTGGGCAATGCTGTCAGCTGAAGGGAGCTTCCTTGGCTCATTTCTACATCCCCTTGCCGGGGGCAACCCACATCCAGACTGGTCAATGTGGGGCTACAAAGCCCTAATCAGTGCTTCAATTTGGGACTTCTCTATCTAAGAAGCATCTCAAAATTAACTCATTCAAAACCATACTCATAGTCCTCCCTAAACCTGTCCCCTTTACCCATTTCAGTAAATGTCAATTCCTTGCTTCCAGTTGTCCCATCTAAAACCTAGTTTTCCTTGACTCCTCTTTGGTTTCCCAGACATCTAATATACCGGCAAATCTTGTTGGCTCTACCTTCATATCCACAATTTGACCACTTCCCAGTACCACTACTGCTAACCCTCTGGTCCAAATCCCTATAAACTCTCACCTGGAGCACAATATAGCCTCCTAACTGGTCTCCCTGCTTCTGCGCTTGCCCCCTCCCTTCTGTTCCCTGCAGGCAGCCAAAGTGACCCTGTTAAGAGCTAAATCAGATCATGTCACTCCTCTAACAAGTTCTTCTAGTGGTTTCTCATCACACTCATACTACAAGCTAAAATCTTTACAACAGCCTACAAAGCCCTACATGATCTGGCCCTGTGCCACCTGTCTGACCTCGTCTCCTGCTACTCTGCCTCTCTCTCTCCCTGCTCCAGCCTCTGGCCTCCATGCTGTTCCTCAGGCATGCTGAGGATGCCCCTGCCACGGGGTCTTTGTACTTGCCTTTCCTGCTGCCTGGAATGCTATTTCCCCAGATGGCCACATCCCTCACTTCCTTTGGGGCTCTGCTCCATCATCTCCTTTGATCAAGACATGTTTCCTGACCATCTTACATGTGATAGCAAACTCCAGTCCCACCTTATCACCACCCACTCTCCCTACCCACCTTGCTTAGCACTTAACCACCTGACAAAATTTTTTGGTTTCTTGTGTATTTCCCTCACTAGGAGGTAAGCTGCATGAGAACAGGGACTTTGTCTTTTTTGTTCATTGCCCTGTATCTCCAGTTTTTATAACAGGGCTAGGCATGTAGTAGATACTCAAAAAAATATTTGTTGGATGAAGCAATAAGTTTCAGGGACTTGATAATTTAGGCTTTCATGCTACTCTGCCTCCACTCCAAAATAGCCACATCCTGAAATGCAGCTACACCAAGACCACCACAGGAACACCTTAGCCGTGTGTAATGCACTCTCACTGACCCAATAAACATCTTAGGGGAAAAATGTCTCTTCAGTTGTGAGTTCATGCTCCTGAGTCAGCTTGATTTCAATGGGACTCAAAAATTTAGGAAGAAGGAAGAAACCCCAGCCTGCAGGAATGGCTCATGGTATGACACCAGAGCTGACCTATCCATTGGCACAGTGCCAGGGACTCATGCTCTTTTAGGGACCCACAAAAATATTTTAATTTTAATTTGCTTTAGAATCAGAAGAAAAATGAATATAGTAATGAATATATGACAATAAATCCAGCTTGGATTATATTCATCTTTATACCAGTGCAGTCATGAAATGGAACTTTTAATATCTTGTTATGGAGGAAGCAACCCAGGATGGCAAATGGGTCCATGAAAGTCAAAGTGTGGCCCTGCTTGACACAACTCACCTTTAAGGATCTGGCTAATATCAAGGTCCAGCAGGACAGGGAGGTGGAGGGGAACTGATGTTCAACATGCTTTCTCATTTATTCGTCACCCCAACCCAGTTTTTTGGCCCATACTACAAAATGGGGAACGCAAGCTCCAAAAAGTTAAATGATTTTGGCAGTGCCATCGAGATAGTAAATGGCCATGCTAAGATTTGAGCCTAGGATATCGGAGACCAAGCCACTGTTTACCTTACTGCACTGCAGCTGCCAAATGGTGCCTGCAAAGCCGCAGGCACAGATATGCCGTTAGACACTTTCCTCAGATCTGCCCCTGCCTGCCAAAGGCTGCCCCACACTGGGTCCTGCCCCCTGAGTCACCTCAGCTCCACCCTGCCCTTCAAGAGCCCAAATTTCCCTCATCTACCTCATCCCCAATGCCAAGTCCCTGCCCCACCCCTAGCTCCTGATCTTAATCATGAAACTTTGGAGAAATATGATCAAGTGGTAATGCCCCACCCTATGAATAGGCAAGTCTGGCTGCCTTCTCCTGCCTGTCAGTCCTTCCAGAGAACAGTAAGGGCCATGAGCCTGGGAGGGGCTCGTTCTTCTTATTCCCACCACAGGCTCGGTACCAAGTCCTTCCTCCCTGTGCCCATGGAAAGGTCTACAAAAACTGAGGGCCTCTTCTCTCTGCACCTAATCCTCCCCAGCACAAGCTCAGGGGTAAGTTCTTTCCTGAGGCACAAGCAAAAATTCTCTAAGGGAGACCCCTTGTCAGTCTCCCCTCCATTTGCCCCTATCTGGTAAACCGTCAAATAGGAGCAATTGGGTAGTAGTCAGTATCCAGGAGGAGAGCTGGAAAGTGCAGCATGGACTTGGGAACAGAGGGGCCTAATTGAATTCTGGCTTTGTGGATAAATAATTTAACCTCTCCAGATGTAACTAAGACTTGCCCAACACAAAAAGAGCAAACAAAAGGTTCATAAAGTACTTAGCGCAGAATCTGGAATAGATGTGCCAATAAATGTTAAAGATGTTTTATGCCCCATGTGCCTTCCATTCCAATTTGCCTGGTTTTGTGGTTGTCATATTTCCTGGTTTGTCATTACTTCATTACACATTTATTGAACACTTACTATATGTCAGCCACTATGTAAGCATTGGAAACACAATGTTTTTTTGTGTGTGTGTGTGAGGGAGATCAGCCCTGAGCTAACATCCGATGCTGATCCTCTTTTTTTTTTTTTTTTTTGCTGAGGAAGATTGGCCCTGGGCTAACATCTGTGCCTGTCTTCCTCTGCTTTATCTGGGACACCGCCACAGCATGGCCTGACAAGTGGTGCATCAGTGCACGCCCGGGATCCAAACCTGTGAACCCCGGGCCACCGCAGCGGAGCGCGTGCACTTCGCTTGTGCCACCAGGCCGGCCCCTGGAAACACAATGTTGAACAGAAGAAATCTTTGCCTTTGAGGATCTCGTGCTCTAGTGGGGTTTGCAGAGAAGTGAACAGTCAACTACAATACAATACAATACAATAATTGTCCAGCTCTGGATCTCAGTCGAGGGAGTTGCCATTAGGGAACGAAAAAGTCAGATGGTAGAGAAGTAATTAGCCTCCAAAGATTAGGTAGTGCAAAGATAAACAACAGGAAACCAAATCATGGTAGTAAACAAGACGGACCAGGATAGGTAATAATAGGACCCTGAGACCTAGAATTTGGCCATTTTTTAAAGTAGAAGGTATAAATCTAACTGTTCCTGGCTACTCTTCCTAAGAGAGAAGCCCCAGTTAGGGTCCTGGGGATTTAGCCCTAGGAGTTTTCTAAAATGATAATAGATTATTTTTATCAGGGCTGGCTTTATGAGTAAGTGCAGTAGGTTGCCACCTATGTGTGTGTTCTGAGAGAAATGAGAGGGTGCCTCAGCTGCATACTAAAATGCCTCCTTACGTCACTGTTCCTGGGAGCCCATCATTAGAGTCAGTCCTAAGGGATGCTGAGAGAGATGAGCCTTTGCTCCTGCTGTTCCTTTGCTTAGGTTGCTCTTTTCCACATATTCAAATCCTATCTGTCATTCAGGCCCAGAGCACTTCCTCAGTTGTTTTGTTCCAGCCTGGCCTGCCCTCATCTTTGGGCTTTGTATTGCTGGTACAAGGCTTTGATCCAGCACGTATGGCCTTGTGTGGCTTATTGGTTGGCTTCTTCTGTGTGGGTATGTGCCCTTTTCTTAATTAGCATGTGTATCAATTATCTACTGTTGATTACAAACCACCACAAAATTCAGTGACTTAAAATGACTATTTATTTACTCACAACTCTGCAATACGGGCTGGGATTAGTTGGGTGGTTCTTCTGCTGGTTGGCTTGATGTCTCTCATGCAGCTGGAGTCATCTAGAGGCTCAACTGTGATGGGAGGATCCAAGTGGGCTTCATTCACATGTCTGATACCTCAACTGAGGAGACTAGAACAGCTAGGGGCTGGCTGGCCTTTCTCTCCACATGGTGTCTCATTCTCCAGGGCCTCTACACATGGCCTCCTCTCCAGCAGGTTCTCCTTCCTTATAGCACAGCAGCTGAGTTCCAAAAGGAAGCATTTCAAGAAGTAGAGCCTCAATGTGCAAACACTTATTTACTTGCTTCATGTTTGTTAATATCTCATTGGCTAAGGAAGTCACACAACCAACCCCAGAGTCAATGTGGGGAAAGGACTTCAGAAGGGTCGTTTTGAAGGGAGGTGTGGTTTTTGGGGGGCCACCAATGTCTACCACAGTTTATAGACACTTAGAGTAGGGCTTGCACCTTTTACTTTTTTTGAAATTTTCACATTTACCAGCATAGTCTAGAGTATGTTGGTAGGTGCTCAATAAATATTTGTTGACTGACAAATATTTGACTGACAAATACTCATGAATGATGAGTATAGTTAATTGCCAGCAAAGCCCTGTAGGATGGGCCTTGCAGGCAAGATCTGAAGGTAGCTCCATGAGGAGGCCTGAAAGGAAAGATGATTGAACACCAAATACAAATGGGTGGATTTTAGTGAATTTAACTAATGTCCGCCCCATTGATTTCAAGACCAAAAGAATGCACGAAATAAATATCATAAGAAACCAAAATATGCTCAGCTCAATACTGTGTTAGGCCTCATGGAGGATACAGAAGAAAACAGAGCCTTTGAGATCATTGAAGAAACAAGAAATAAAAACAGGAGAACTTAAATATTACACAGCCTAATAATGTCCTTAACACAGCACATAGCACATAATAGACACTCAAGAAATGTTCTGGAAAGAAGGAACAGGATGTGGTCAGGAAGTAAAAGGTAGAGTAGTCCAGGGTTTGTCAAACTACAACGCACAAGTCAAATCTGTCCCTCCATCTGTTTTTGTAAATAAAGTTTTATTGGAACACAGCCATGCTCATTTATTTACATATTATCCGTGGCTGCTTTTGCACAACAACAACAGAATTAAGTAGTTGCAACAAAGACCATAAGGCCTGCAAAGCCTAAAATATATACTACCTGGCCCTTTACAGAAAAAGTTTAACAACTCCCAGGTGAGTCTAATGACTCAATAAATGCTTCCTAGACTCAGTAAAATTGGTACAACTTTCCCTGATGGAGGAGAAGGTTGGTGAGTGCTAGGTTAGATGGAAGGTTAAATATTTTGTGCTCAAACCTGAATAGTTCTGGTCCCAGTGATAAATGGATTTTGGGACCCCCAGCAAGGAAGGATTTGTGTTGACATGCAATAATAGGGCCAACCTGGGCCCTATTTAGACTAGTGGCCCAGGTAATTCCTCCTGGCTTTTTCTCCTCATGTTTGCACATCCTCCTCCACATTTTTGTCCTAAAGTGGGGCAAGGTATCCAGATACTGAAGTTGGATATCAGGGAACCATTGACAAGGTAGATGCAGTTTCCATTTGGATATATATCTGTGTCTATAGGAGGAAAGGGAGCATCTAACTGTAAAGAGAAAGGGTGTGATACCTTAAACTTTATTCCTTCAGCTTACCTGGGTCTCAGAAGGTCATCTTGGTCATACTCCTGTGTCCAGACTGGATTGATTTTAAATCATCTCCTAGATCTAATACACACTCACACATTCACATACACCTCTCACTGTACCCCACACCCACATGCTTAAAAATAGCATAGCCTTTCTCCAGGGCCAACTTATCCATAGGCACAGTAGGTGCAGTGCTGAGAGCCCATGCTATTTTAGGGACCAACAAAAATATTTTAACTTCTTTTAAAACCAGGAAAGAAATGTAATAATATTGGATATATAGTAATGAATCCAGTCTGGATTATACTTATCTTTATACTACTTATATAAAATATAATTTTTAATATTATTTTATGGAAGAAGGGGCCCACAAAGGCCTAAGTGCCAAGGGCTGGTGAAAGCCATAATGCAGCCCTGTCTTCCACAAGTAATGTGTTTAAGAGTCCATAAACTTCATGGAGAGTGGATTCTTCCCAAGATCTGAGCAGTGACCATATCCTTCCTTGTCCTTGGGGGAATGGAACACAGCTGCCTTTGACCTTTGAGTCAGGATGAAAAGTAAAAAAGCTCTCTGGGAAGGAAACGGAGGCCTGCAGTTAGAAAAGAAGAGAGCTGGTGTTGATTCAACTGGCCCCAGGGCCTGGGGACGCCTGACTGCACAGCAATGCCCCTGCCACTGGTGTGTCAGCTCCAGGCAGAGCAGAACCCAGCTCAGACCCTCCATGAATAAATATTGCTCCAGGCCCAGGCGTGTTGACTCAAGAAGCTGTGGTTCCTTCACCTTTCCCTGGCGGTGCAGATTGCTCTGGGGGAGCCACACTCCAGCTAAGAGCTCTCCAAGGAGTGAGCACAGCCTGGAATTTGCTTTCAAGCTTTGGTTGCTGCCGCTCTCTGTGCTCCACCTCTCAGGAGCCAAGGATTCTTTTTGTTGATTAACCAGCTGCTTTAATTTTCCTCCAAAACTCTCCCCCCACTCTCCTTTGTTTCTGCCTCTCCGTGTTTCTTCTTGGAAGGGTGGGGAGAATGAAATTTGCATTCCTTAAAGTCAGGGCAGCTGGTGCCACTTAAAATGCAACTTGAAATTTACCTTGATGGTCTTTGTTATGTGTTGAAATGTGTCCCCCTCAAAAAAGATATATTGAAGTCCTAATCCTCAGTATCTCAGAGCGTGACCTTATTTGGAAATAGGGTCTTTGCAGATGAAATCAAGCTAAGGTGGGGTTATACTGGAGTAGGGTGGGCTCCTAATCCAATATGACTGGATTCCCTATAAAAAGAACACCAAGTGAAAAGACAGAGACACACAGAGTGAAGACAGCTGTGGGAAATGGAAGCAGAGACAGGAGTTATGCTGTCAGAAACCAAGGAACACCTGGGGCCACCAGAAACTGGAAGAGGCAAGGAAGGATCATCTAGAGGCTTCGGAGAGAGCATGACAACTGCCAACGCCTTGATTTCAGACTTGTATCCTCCAGAACTGTGAGAGAATAAATTTCTGTTGTTTTAAGCCACTGGTTTGTGGTACTTTGTTCCAGCCGCCCTAGAAAACTAATATCGTCTTCAAAGCAAATAATTCACACAGCTGGAGCCTCAAGAATCGATTGACTGACATAATAATCACACCAAGCCCTTGTTCAGTGCGAAAATTTTACTTCTCGAAGTTTTTTCTTCTCCAGTATCTCCTTTTAGCTTCATGATTACTTTGCGACGCAGGGCAGATTTTATTATCCCTCATTTTACAGATGCAAAATCTGAAGCTCAGGATATAAAATCATTTACCCCAAGTCATACATAAGTGTCTCTGTGACTTAGAAGAAAACAATGAGTAATAGAAATTCAAACTCATTTCTGCCCCTCACTAGATGTACTCAGCCATTGGTGAGTAACCTAACCCCATGGTATCCAAACACTGGAATTTCAAGTACCTATATTTTTTTAAGAGCTTTCTTTTTAAGAGCGTTAAAATCACCTACCATCAAAAATCATCTGAGCATCAAAATCATTTCGTAAAAGGCATTTTAACATTAAAAACAAGGAAAGACTATAATATCAGAATAAAGGGCATGTCTTTTAAATTAAATAAATATAGCTTATTTTTTAAACTCACTACTTTGTCCTTATTTTCCTCATTTTTCAGAAGACTGACGGATATCAGGATTGACATTTGGGAACCACTTCTTAAATCTTTCTGGGCCTCATATACCTTATCAGAGGGTGTTAGATTTTTCCTTGATTCCCTTCCCTACCTCTTAACATTTTATGATTCTCTGACTCAAGCCCAGATTATCCTACTAACACAGCTGGAAATGGGAACCCCTGGGTCTGAGCAGTCATGGCCAGAATGCCCTGGTCAGAGGAGCTGGTGGAACGAATGCCCACGTTCTGTCCTAAGACCACACTATACCCTGCCGTACTCCGAGAGAGTGAACAAGAGTTGTTTTGGTGGCATCAGGTAAGCAGCTGGAAGAACTGACTTCCCCTTAGAAAGTGACTCCTTTGTATTTGAGGCAAAACAGTTTGGGATTTGATGTGCAAACTACAACCTGTTTTCTCCCTGTACCTCCTGCCATCAGGCTGGTTCTGGCTGGCTTAGCTTTCACCCTGAGCTGGAGAGCTCCTTGGCCCTTCAGGCCATCAGTAGCCACCTGCTGCTCTAGGTCCCAGTTTGGAACTAGGTCACAGTTTGGAAAAGCAGCCTGGAGAATGCAGTGCTTCCACCACAGGCTGCCACTGGGCTAAGCCTGAGGCTTGAATGTGCCCCACAGCTAAAGTCAATGATTTTATTATCAATGATAATAACAATCTTTTGCACATTGTTTCTAAAGAATTTTTTTTTTGTGTGAGGAAGATCAGCCCTGAGCTAACATCCATGCCAATCCTCCTCTTTTTGCTGAGGAAGACAGGCCCTGAGCTAACATCTGTTGCCAATCTTCCTCCTTTTTTTCCCTTTTTCTCCCCAAAGCCCCAGTAGATAGTTGTGTGTCGTAGTTGCACATCCTGCTAGTTGCTGTATGTGGGACGCGGCCTCAGCATGGCCGGACAGTCGGTGCGTCCGTGCGCACCCGGGATCCGAACCCGGGCTGCCAGTAGCAGAGCACACGCACTTAACTGCCAAGCCACGGGGCCAGCCCCTCTAAAGAATTTTTTAATCCAGTATATTTTTAGCATAACATCAGTGCTCAGGGAAATCTTCATGAAAGTGAGAGGACTGGAAGGTTACCCTGAAAATATGGGTGGTATTTGAACAGGGAGTAGGGGTAGGAAGGATGGGGGTGGGATGTGACTAGAGACCAATCTGGAAGGTGAAAGGAGCAGGGGCGTTTAGAGCTGAGAGGAGCCCTGCCTGAAGCGGGTGCTTAATTCCCATAAGGAGAAGAGGGGTTGAGGGGGAGGCGCCAGATGTGTGGAGATCTCACAGCCTTTTGAGGCAGACAGACTAGGTCAAAACCTAGTTCAGCCACTTACAAGTGTTATTATTCCCCCACCTCCCACCCCTTCACTGTGAAGGAAAGCTCTCTGAGGCCAGAAAAGTTAAGTGGTCCTGAGGGATAGGGAAAGAGCAGAAACAGAATGAATCTGTCAATGATTCTTGCTACTAAAAAGTTATTCAGGGAAACAGTCAAACTACCTCCTCCCTCTCAATCTTTTGAACTGCTTGTTTTGGTCGCTCCTTTTCCTTGAGAGAGAATTTCTAGGGTAACAAAAATTCATGGAAATCAACAGATCTTCAGACAAACTTGACCCTTCTAAGGCTATTTGACCAAACCACCAAACCAAGAACAGTCCTTCCCCCTAGCTTTCAGGCGGGGTCCATAATAAGGACTGAAGAAGTGACCTTTTCTCAGGAAGTGGGTGGACAAATGACCTAAAATTCAACCCTTCCCTTCTTGGAAGAAACTTATCATCTAAAGGAGGAAAGCTTTAAAATGGGCTCCTTTTTCAGTGCAGAAGGAAAAAAGTGGGAGGAAGAATTTACTACCCTGCAATAAGTTTTAAAATATACAGGAATAATATTTTCTATAAATGGGCACCTGTTCCCTCCGACCTGAGTGGAGAGTCTGCAGCTTTAAAGAGGCCCTTCTCTGGAAAACTTAGCCTCTACTTTTATAATTGTCCCAATTGGAAACCTAGAGGGATTTTTATCATATGTGATATTGATGTGTTTGTTTATTTACTATACATTCATGTGCCACAGAATGATGTTTCGGTCAACGACGGACGCATATAGGATAGAGGTCCCATAAGGTTAGTACCATATATCCTAGGTGTGTAGTAGGCTATACCATCTAGGTTTGTGTAAGTACACTCTACGATGTTTACACAACGACAAAATCACCTAACAACACATTTCTCAGAACGTGTATCCCCATTGTTGAGTGACGCATGACTGTATTTTGTTTTCCTATCACCTCCTGTTGCAGCCGTTGAGATTCAGACTTAGTAGTGTGTGAGAAAGTGAGGCCTGGACTGACGTGAGGGAGGAAACTCGTAAGGGAGCTGACCTAAGAACCAGAGGAAGATTGGGAATAAACTCCTAATTAAAATGTATTTGGCTTTCCATGACTATTTGAATTTGCATTTTTATTATGAAAGTAATATATGTACCCAGTCAACTTTGTATTTTTATTATAAGAGTTAATTTAAGTACCCAGTGTAGAGTATAAAATGAATATAAGTACCTAGAGTGAAGTTTTTCTTCTCCCCAGATGTGACCGTGGTAAGCAACTCCTTGTACATTTTTATAAAAAAGCACTTATGCACATGTAGCTATGAGACTGTATCCTGTCTTAAAAACACACACAAATGGAATCATGCTATGCATATTGTTATACATCTTGATTTTTTCACCTAAAAATCTTCCTTGAAGGTTATTCTTTATCAGTAGTATGATCATATGTCCCAGTTTGCCTGGAACAGTCCTCGTTCACACCTTCTGTCCCAGTATAGTTGTCAGTAGAATCCTTTTCCACTCTCAAAGGTATCCTGGTTTGGATAAAGCTTCTGGTCACTCTACTTGTTAGGCCAAATGGATCTGCCTTTTTGCTTTTATGTTTCATGGAATGTCACACCATGGACACCTCAAATGTAGTGAATCACCCATCTGTGGACACATGAGTTCTTTCCAGTTTTTAACCATTAGAAACAGTTCAGCAGAGAGCCTCCTTGTACATTCATCTTTGGAATCCTGTGAGGGCACAGGTGCAGGATAAGTTCCTAGCAGTGAAAATTGTTGGGTCAAGGGGTTTGTGCCTTTTATATTTTTTTCTGTGAAAATAATATTTTTATTTACTTTTTAATTGAGATATAATAATCCATTGAATGAATACACCACAACTTATTCATCCACTTTTTACATTTTGAAAACTCTAGCCAAATTTCTCTCAAAAAACGAGGAACTGTAGCAGGGGGCCAGCCCAGAGTAGCCCTCCGTATGCCTCCTTCACTCTCATAGCCCAGACCCTCCCACACCTCTTCACTGGACTGGGTCACTGTTCCCCTCATGTGGTTACAGCAGATTCTTGTCTGGCTCCTTCCCTCTCGTGCGGGTGCCCAGTCCTCTTCCTCCAGGAAGCACTGTCTGACTCCCCCCATTGTGCCCACTAAGACCAGGAGGGGGCCCTTCTGTGTGCTCCCCCAGCATTTGCTACTTCTCCTATCATTGCACTCATCACATGGAACTGTAATCTGTCTTTAATTCCCATCTTCCCAGTTAAACTCTGGATTAGTTCCCTGTTGCTGCACAAACTTAGTGGCTGAAAACAACACAAATTTATTTTCTTACAGTTCTGGAGGTCAGAAGTCTGAAATGGGTTTCACTGGGCTAAAATCAAGGTGTTGACAGGGGTATGTTCCTTCTGGAGGCTTTAAGGAGAATCTGTTTTCTCGCCTTTTCCAGCTTCTAAAGGCTCCCTGCATTCCTTGGCTCGTGGCCTCTTCCATCTTCAAAGCCAGCAATGGCTGGTTGAGTCTTTCTTATATCAACATCACTCTGACACTGACTCTTCTGCCTCCCTCTTCCACATTTAAGGATCTTGTGATTACATTGGGCCCATCTGGAAACCCAGGATACTCTCCCTATTTTAAAGTCACTTAATTAGCAACCTTAATTCCGTCTGCAACCTTAATTCTCTATGCCATGTAGTGTAGTATATTCACAGCATCCAAGGATCAGGACATGGACGTCTTTGGGGGCCATTATTCTGCCTGCCACAAACTCCCAGCTCTGCGAGCGCAGAAAGTATATCATATTCTCTGTTGTATCCCCAGGACCTGGAACATGGGAAGTACACAATAACTGTTACCAATTCACTGCTTCCTGCCCTGGGCAATTCTTGCAGGCCAGGTAAAGAGGGGTGGCTGTAGGGCCCCGCCAGAAGGCACCTTGCTGTCCGCTCATCAAAATGGGCAAGAAAACCTCATTGTAGAGGCTGGAGAATCCTTTTCCATTTTTAGCCTGAGGATGTTGAAGAGAGGGGCAGTCATAGATGTCGTTCAGGGAAGGGCCATGTCATTCATCCATATGTTCCCTGACACACTTTAAGAACTCATTGCGTGTTTGTTGAGTAGGTTAGGGTGAAACAGAAGTCCAACTGGGGCAGAAAAGCTGATAGCAAAGTGTCTACTAGGGCATTGGGTCAGGGTGAGAGAGCTAGAGACCAGTTGGGGTTGCTCCTGTGTGACCACAGGTTTCTGAGGCAGACAGTGCTGTATCAGTGAGGCCCAGAGAGCCAGTGAGCTTGGATGTGGAGAATCAGATCAGGCAGGAAGTCAGCAGCAGGCAGACACGGCAGTGCAACATGGACAGCAAGAGGAGGTCAGAGCCAGGCTGGATTCAAGAACCTGGGTGTGGGTGGAAGTTAAAATTGAAGGAGTACATCAGGAACCTGCAGGAGAGTAGGCACAAGCTTCCTGCTCCATATCCCAGGTATTTCTGTCATTCCTCTGTGATGAGAATCACTCAGCCTAGCCAGAGGTCCCTGGACAATGGATGCTGCCCACAGCATGGGAGGAGGAACAGCAGCTGTGAGGGACTCTAAACCAGACGTGAGCTGGGGACAGTCAATACAACAGGCAGCAATCACAGTAGATATAAAACTGAATACAACTCAGTCACCACCCTTGGGAAGCTCACAGTCTAGGGCAACAGTCAGGCACTAACTCACTCTTATACAAGGAAGTAGATTAGAATGAAGGGCGACTACACTGAAAGCTCTTTAAAAAAAACAAGTCTTGTTTAACCTTCCCAATAATCGTATGTGTAGATATGTTGCCTCCATTTTATAGGTGAGAGATGTGAGGTTCAGAAAGGGTAGGTAACTAGCCCAACGTCACTCAGCTAGTAAGTGATAGAGCCAGGATACAAACTCAGATTTCTCTTACTCTGAAGCCCACACTTCTAAACTCTATTCCATAGAAGCAGAGGCTGTTTTTCTTGATTGCCAAGCACAACACCAGGCATGTGGTAGGTATTCAGTAAATGCTTGTTAATGAATGACTCTTGAAGTAAATTTAATTCTTATGCTCACATACTCTGCACACATTTCTATTATAGCTCTATTTTAGTACCAAGACCTTGGGAGAATAAGCATATTTCACTTATTCCAAATAGGACTTGAAATAAGGATAGTTATGTGTTTCTGAGCTTGCCTTCCTACCAAACTGTGAGCTCCTGGGAGTGGGAACTGTATCCTACCAACTTTTTAGCCCAGCACACAGTAGGTGGTCAGTAACTGTGAGTATGAGTGAGTGAAGGTTCACCTGGCAGTGTTGTAATCGATGGACTAGAGAGGAGACAATGAAGATCTGGGCTGGAATGGTAGGGGCCCTCTTTTTCTTCCCAGTATTAGTAGAATGCCTGGCACATTAAAAGTGCTCATAAATTTTAGCTGAATAAATGAACAAATGAGTGAATCCTCCATTTACCCTACTTCTAGTTATAACAGTAGAATCTTATGCACTCTAGATAGTTCTAGAACCGGTAGAGATATTGTATTACATTCTGGAGACCCTCCCAGTCCAAGGAATTTCACACTGTGTCTATAGAATACCCCTGTCTCCAAAGAAACTGCATTTCAGTTCCAAGTAGTTGCACCATAATCATAAACACAACCACAAAGGAATGGAAACAAACCACTGAAACACTGAGTGGGAGGCCCAACTCCTCTCAACCAGTGGAGAGCATTTCTAAACAAACACAAAGAGAATTACACCTGCTCCAGATTCTGCCAAAAGAATAGAGAGCAAACCCAAGAAAGACTTGCGCCAGGTGAGAACCCAATGGAGCCAAACAGGAAGCTTCCTGGAGGAGGAGAGATTCCAGGGATTAGTGATGGTAGGGGGTTGACCTAATTCCGCTATCTTCAAAGGATGTAATTGCATGGTCCAATGAATCATACAATTCAAGCATGTCATATAATTTTAATCAGCAATAATAAGAATAACTGACTTTCACTGAGTGATTACTGGGTACCAGGCCCTATGCTAAGCACTATTTAACATTAGCTCACTAACTCCTCACAGCAGCCCTGAGAACTGAAAAGACTGGGCAGGGAGGTAATCAAGTCACGGGAGGCATCCAGGTGGGCAAGAGAAGGGTTAAGGCATGCACAGTACCACAGCCAAGGGCAGGAAGCCCGGATGTCAATAGACAGGAGACTCAGCACAGGTGTCTGCCCAACCTCCAATCCTTCAAGCTAATGATTCGCAAACACACACATGAGTAGTCTGGGAGACTTTTCAAAAGACAGGTTTCTGGGTCTCCCTCAGACTGAATCAAAATTTATAAGAGCAGGGCCCAGAAATCTACATTTTAACATATATTTTAAAAATCTGTATTTAAAAATCTCTATTTTTAAAAAAAAGCCACCCTGAATTCACACTCATTCATGAGTGTGTGTTCAATACACAAGGGCCGTTAAAGAAGGTGCAAATGCTGAAATAACCCAGGACCCTGCATTGGCTTTCCCAGACTGCTTTCATTTAATCCCAGCTCCACCTGGTCCCAAATTCATGGCTCTGAAACCCCATTTAGGGGCATTTTGGGGCCTGTGGAGTTGGTGTTTCTCTGGACTACACTCAGTCTTTGAATCTGAGTCAGTCCCCAAATCCCTCGGATTAACTTGACTCCTCTGACATTCTGCACAACTTCGGCTGTTTATGTCCTCCCACCCCAGCCTTTTGCATCCAGCCAAAGCAGTGCCAAGCCCTGTTAGTGAGGATGGAGGAGGGGACACTTTGGACTCAGGGTACCAGCAATCAGAGCATCTTACAGTAAGGCGAGGGTACTACAAGACCTGGCCCAACTAAGGCTTGATATCTACTTCTTGTTAGGAAAGGAATGAATCCCTTAGCAATCCTGAGCCCACAAATAAGAGAATGCAAGTGAGGAGGAGACTGAGAGGTCTGAGATTGAAGATGGTAGAGCTAAGACCACCTCAACAAGGCTCCCAGGTTCTGAATCCTGTTCATGAACCTTCCTTCTCCTGCATCAGTAACCATCTCCACCAAGCCCTGTCTCTGGTCTTTACCACAGGCAAACACCTCTGCTCATTCTTGGCAATCATCCACGATCCACAGACAAAAATAGATCAGCTGGCCTCTGCAAGCACTTTGCTCTCACTGATGAGAAACAAACGCCCATTTGGTTTACTTTCCCTTCAACAGTCCAGGAAGCCTCTTGACAGAAGATATTGGCAAGGTTTAGTGAAGGCCAAGGGTTTAAGTTTTGAAACCTAAACCATTTGACAGGCCCTGTGAAGGTGTTGAAAGCCAAGAAACAAATGGTCAAGTTGAAACTCTTGCACTTTGTTTTTCAATTACTAGGTGTGGTAAGACATTCATCAGGGTCACTTAGATGCAGAAAAAATTCAACTACAGTGAGGCAGGTTTGTGCCCCACAGAAGAAAGAACTTTCTAATAGAGCCTTCCCTCAGAGGAAGAGTCAGCCCTGGGAGGTGTGAAATCATTTCCATTGGATTCCATTTCTAGACTCATTATCTGTCAACCATGCCACAGGTGTGAAGTTGGAGCAAGATTACCTTTAAGATATCTTCCAGGGCCGGCCCCATGGCTTAGCGGTTGAGTGCGCGCGCTCTGCTGCTGGCGGCCCGGGTTCGGATCCCAGGCACGCACCGACACACCGCTTCTCCAGCCATGCTGAGGCCACGTCCCACATACAGCAACTAGAAGGATGTGCAGCTATGACATACAACTATCTACTGGGACTTTGGGGGGGAAAAAATAAATAAATAAAAATTAAAAAAAAAGAAAAAAGAGTGATATCTTCCAATTCCTAATTCCATGACTCTGTGATCATTATCACCGTAAATTTTGAAGGCTTGACTGGGCACCTTTTCCAAATGGGGCTTGTGGTAGAGTTATAGAGAACAAATGAGCTCAGACAGGGCATAGTTGAGAATCAAAACTAGTCATGTTCTAAGGGCTATTCCTGCAAAGCTCTGAGGCCATGATAACTTACCAAAATATATCCTAGGAATATTTCTGGATGTTTCAGTCACTGAGAATTCAGGCAGCCTCACCTCTGAGCAGTGTCTACTAACCAGCTCTCCTTTTTGAAATAGTCAGTATCAGTCTCGAACGTGTTCTTCCCTTTGTCAGGAACACTCTGACCCTAGTTATCTGCATGTCTTGCTACTTCTTCTCCTTCAAGTATCTGCTCAATTTCCACCTTTGTAGTGAGGCCTTCCTAGACCATTTATCCAGCCTGCCTTTTAATTGTAGGGTATAGACCATTTATATTTAGTGTAATTATTGATACAGCTGGGTTTAAGTCCACTCTCTTGCTATTTATTTTCAATTTATCCCATCTTTTCTCTGTTCCTTTTTACCTCCTTTTCTGCTTTCTTTTGTATAAAGCAAAAAAGTTTTTTAGTGTTCCATTTTATCTTCTCTATTGACATTTTAGCTGTTTGTCATGGAGTTTTGTTTGTTTATTTTAGTAGTTGCTCTAGAAATTATAATATGCATCCATAACTTATCACAGGTATATCTTGAAATCATAGTATAATATTATATCACTTCATGTGTAAGGTAAGAAACATACAATAGTATACTTATATTTACCACCTTTCTGGCTTTTGTGCTATTGTTATAATATATTTAATTATTTCTACATATGTTATAAGCCCCATAAATTGTTAATTTTTGTTAAAAGTCAATTATATGCACTCATAGATTCCTATTTTATTCAAGGACATATAATCTATTACTATTATAATTTTTTGATCTTCAAATTGTCCCACATTTGGCCAATAGGAATTCCTTCAAGTTATCTCCTATGTCCTTTTGGTATGTCTCCATCATTCTTTGAGCACTTTGTTACTTTTGGTAACAGGCTCTAGGCGCATCTTTTTTTTTTTTTTAAAGATTTTATTTATTGATTGATTTTTACCCTCTAAGCCCCAGTAGATAGTTGTATGTCATAGCTGCACATCCTTCTAGTTGCTGTATGTGGGACGCGGCCTCAGCATGGCCGGAGAAGCGGTGCGTCGGTGCGCGCCTGGGATCCAAACCCAGGCCGCCAGCAGCGGAGCGTGCGCACTTAACTGCTAAGCTACGAGGCCAGCCCTCTAGGCGCATCTTATACTTCCCTGCCCTTGGCCTGAAATCAGCAATTTCTCTAAGAAGACTTGATTCCTTTTAGTGGAAAGTGATATTCATAAACCAGGATCTGGGTACTCAGTGTGCACATTGCTACTGGGGTGTCATTAATTGCTTCTAGGCCCCTGTCCTCTCAGTGGACAGAGCTAGGAAATATATATATGTATATACATGCATGCACATCTATATCTATTTCCATATCTATCTATCTATTAAAAAACCGAGAGTTTTCCCCAATGCCTCCAATTCCAATCCAACATCACAGAGTTTATTTTAGCCTTCCCTTTTCCATATTTGTAACTCCCTTCACTAACATTGAGAAAATTGGCTTTCATTATCCTCAATATATTACATATTTGCTCAATCCCCCTGTATGTAACCAGTGTCTTGGCTACTCTGGGGCCAGTCCTTGGTCCTGCAGTCCCACTGATTCCCGCCAGTGACATCAGGGCTAAATCCTTGTCCTTTGGCCCCTCTAATCCCTACTGGTCATGTTGGAGCAAACACCTGGGCCGTGATGAAGGGCTCAGTAGGCCTGACATAGAAGCAGAAGAGATGGTTGGATTGATCCAAGGCTGATGATCTATAAAAAAGATGTGATGGGAAAATCAGGGAGCTTGGATGCTAAGAATGCCAGAAGATATGCCATTGGTTTCAGGCAGGATGTAGAAGAAAAATATGCCAGGAGGTATGTTGAATTGGTAGAAAATGAAAGGGGGTGGAAGCACTGATAAAATCGGAGAATAAGTATGGTGAGGATTAAGGTCTCTGGAGAACCCAGTCATTTCCAACTAGCTAGCCAAAGGTCTGATTGTATCTACACATGAACTGGGCTACAGTCAGACCTGATTCCATTGAAACTTTTATTGTCAAGTGGGTCACATCCGGGAGAATTGCCGTTAAGCAGACATTTTTCCAAACAGGGATTACAGGTGCTTCCCCTCCAGTAAATGAAATCCCTAATAGCAGAAGTAAAGGAAGCACATGTACACAGACTGAATATAATACTGGCCCCCAATCAAAAATCATCAGGAAGTCAGACTTCAAGGCAAGCCCCTGTCCTGAAATGACTCTTTCTTGATCAGATAGCACAGGTATCAATGAGAAAAGGCTTAGGTGGAGATTTTGAAAGTTCCTGAACCCAGAAGCTGTGGGGTTCTGACAGACCAACTGGAAATTGGATGAGTTAATATCTGAAGAAGTGAATAAACAAGCCTGAGCTGGGCCTTGCCGACTGAGTAGGATTTCTGTAAGTAAGAGGGAGAAGGAGTGGAATTCACATGGGAAACAACTCAATCAAGGATCCAGAGCAAGCCACAAGCATGCCAGGGCTGTGTGACAGAACAGTGGATACATCTGCTACTCTGGTGACATAGGTCAGGGCCATGGCAGAGTCACGTCTCCATCCAAAGCCAGAGGCTTGGTGCTACTTGGCAATGTCTCTGTGTGTCAGTTTCCTCCTTCATTCCCTGTGGTGGCTATTCTAAATCTCCTGTCTCAGAAGACAGCCTTGCTGGCTTCTGTAATAGACATCAAGACTATCAGTCATGGACTTCCTCAATTTCCTGTCTCTGCACCTACAAATTATTGCATACCTACTCACAACTTCTTTCCTCCCCAATCACAGGAAGACATGTCCTGTCCAAGGTTGATTCCTCAAACCACACTCATGCTCCCTTCCCGTCTCCCCCTCAGAAACGTTGCTGCCACAGTTGTCACCCTCAACTCCTTTCAGGCTCTTTTCCAAAAGCCATGGACAGGCAAATGTCTGTCCTATCATGAGCACATGAAACAGTAATCCTATACCCATTAGCTATTGCATTTTCTTTATCTTTCCTTCAACAACAAAGCTTATTTTTATTGGTTAAATATCATTTTACATGTTTCTCTAGTTATAAAAGTAGTACATGTTCATTACAGAACATTTGCACAAAACTGTACAGCAAACTACTATATAATCTTGCCACTCATTTTGGGTATGTATCTGTCTAACATTCAATGGCTGACACTTTACTGAGTGCTTTCTGTGTGCCAGGCTCACCATGACCCAGTGAGGGCCTTACCCACAGTTGCACATCAAGTCAGTGTCATAGTCTAGATTCAGTCCCAAGAAGTCTGGATCCAGAACGTATGCTCTTTTGTGTGTGTGTGTGTGTGAGGAAGATTAGCCCTGAGCTAACATCCGATGCCAATCCTCCTCTTTTTGCTGAGGAAGATTGGCCCTGGGCTAACATCCATGCCCATCTTTTTCTACTGTATATGGGATGCCACCACAGCATGGCTTGACAGCAGTGCACCGGTCTGCGCCCAGGATCTGAACCGGCAAACCTGGGCTGCCGGAGCGGAGTGCACAAACTTAACCACTACGCCACCGGGCTGGACCCAAGAACATATGCTCTTAAGTCAGCTCTTTAAGCCTTTAATTTATACCAGATTCAGAATTATATATATTATAGGTAGAGTGAACATTTTTCAATATCACAAAATATGTTTTAGAAATGTGATTTCTAAGGCATAACCAAGATTTTTGATGATAGTTTGTCATCTTTCATTCAGTTGTCAACCCGTTGCACTTTTGCTCTCCCTCCTTACCATGCAACAACACAAACTGACCCCACAAGAGTTCAAGGTAACCTCTTTGATGCTAAATCCAATGGACAACTTATAGCCCTTATCCTTCTTGAGTCCTTGGCAATATTTGACACCATTGTCCCTTCCTTGTGTCATTTAGTTAGTAAATATTTATCGAGCACCAATTATGCACCAAGCACAGTGCTGAGCATCAGAAATTCCTCTTCTGGGGCTGGCCCCGTGGCTTAGCGGTTAAGTGCGTGCGCTCCGCTGCTGGTGGCCCGGGTTCGGATCCTGGGTGCGCACCAACGCACCGCTTCTCTGGCCATGCTGAGGCCGCGTCCCACATACAGCAACTAGAAGAATGTGCAGCTATGACATACAACTATCTGCTGGGGCTTTGGGGGGAAAATAAATAAATAAATAAATCTTTAATAAAAAAAAGAAATTCCTCTTCTGTGGATTTCCAGGACATAGTCTCCTTTGCTTTCCTCCTCCTTCTCTGACCATGTTTTCTTAGTCTCAAAGTTCCTAGTTCTCTGGTCCCATTTTGGAGTCTTCACCAGTGTTTCTCAGCCCTCGCTGTGCCTTAGAATCACCTGCAATATGTGCCTAGATGTTCTGATTTGGAGTGGAGCATAGGCATCAATATTTTGAAGATGCTACATGTCCTCTACTCAACAGTTGCTTTTCCTCCTGTGTTTCTCATCTCAGGAAAGGGCATACCTCTCCATCCACTTATTTAAGCTGGAAATCTTGCCTTACCCCTATTCCGATTAATCACTACATCCTATTGATTCTACCTCATTTTGTAAATCTTTCGACATCTCTCCATCTCCATTGTCATTACCTGCATTCATCCCACATCATTCTTACCTGGGTTACTAAAATGCCCTCCGCCTTGATTTTGTTTCCAATCTTGCCTCACTCCAATCTTTTGTTGTTTTTGTTGTTCCACAATGAAAATTGCTTTGTTGTTTTTTTCTCATTATATAAATAATACAAGATCAATATAAAAATTAAAACTATCATGCAAATCTAAGGAAGAAAGAAATGACCACCTGCAATCCCATGACCCTGAAATACCCCCATTCCTCCATCAACTTTTTGATGATCATCCTTTTGGTCACCTTTTTATGTTGATCAATCATATGAGAAAAGTATCTGAACTTTGTCCTTCATTGGGATTCAGATGCCCCAGGATAGCCTTAAGGGAGGAATAATTTTAAGTAGGAACAAAGAGGGCCCAGAAAGAGTGAATATATAATTGTAAACAAATGGGATAATATCATAATGCTGTTTTCATTTTAATAAAGGGCACCTTTTATTAAATACTTTTTTTCTGTACTTTCTCTTCTCTCTCTTTCTCTACTCCCTGCACCCCCACCTCTACCCCAGGTAATCAATGCTAAGAACTTGGTATGTATACTTACATACCTTTTCTTCATATTCATATAATCATATGTTGTGTTTGGCTCCTCATAATAGTGACCCAACTACAGAAGTTTAATCACTTGAGGGTTTATTCTTGTATGTACAAAGTCCAGGGCTCCACAAAGTGATCAGGGAGCCAGCTTCCTTCAAACTGTCTGCCTTGCAATCTTTCACACTGTCATATCTTCAAAGCCATAAAATGACTGTAAAAGTGCCAGCTATCACATCCCTATTTCAGATAAGAAAAGGGGAAGACTAGAAGCAAAAAAAAAACGACTTCACCAAACACTCCATCCAAAGCTTCCACTTGTATTTCATTGGCCATTCCCATCTGCAACACAGGATGGGAAAAATACACACACACACACACACACACACACACGCACATAAGCACATAAAAGGTTTTAGGGTTGTTGTTTGCTATTAGAAGAAGTCTTCATTTTCTGGAAATTGGATCAGAGTACACTTATACCTTTTCCCACTCAATCACATTTCATGGAAAGCCCTCCAAGTCAATTAGTATAGATCTAACTTACACCTTTAAATGACTACATAAGTCTTTATGGTACGTGCACACTATGATTTATTCAATCATTCCTCTAATCGTGGGCATTCACTTTGTTTCCAGTGTTCTGCCAACCACAAACAATGCAACAATAAACGCCTTTGCACATATATCCTCCGTGCCGGTGCTTTTATTTCTATAGGCTAGATTCCCAGCAGTGGGATTACTGGGTTGAAGGGCATATGTATTAAAACTTTATAGTCTTTGCCTGATTGCCAAAAAGTTAGTAGCAATCCACACTTCATCTAGAAGTGTGTATGAGTTTCTATTTCTTCTTCATTTTCACCAGTAGTAGGTATTATCATTCTTCTTAATTTTTACCAGTCTGAAGAGTATAAAGTGATATTACATTAATTTTCATTAGTATCTTTTACATATATTTATTGGACATTTTGATTTTTTCTTCTATGAGTTGCATATTCATGTCATTTACCCGTTTCTACTAGGTTTGTCTTTTCTGATCAGTTTCTGAGAGCTCTTTGTATATTATGGACATTAATCAATTAGTATAGTGCAATTAGTATACTAATAAGCTATATAAAATCTTTAATGGATCCTCTTTGCCTACAGAATAAAATCCAAGTACTTTAACAAAGCCAGGTGTGTTGTCTGGTCAGGAAACTGTGTTCAGATGCCTTTGATAAGAACAATTAGGCAACTACCTTCTCCCCGTGTATCCATTTACATCCATTGATTTATGCAGAAGTTGAACAGTACAGCCTATGATTAGAGTCTGAGCCTTGTTCCTGGTTGAACTTCAGTCATCTGATGGACTGGGGTAGCCCTGAGGGAGGCATGGTTATAAGTAGTGGAGCCCTGAGAACTAAGTTGTCATAGACAAGAAGGCATCTGGCCCCTTGAATCAAATCCAGCATTTGGGCCAGAGAGCCCAAGGGGAATGGTGTTCTGGGTTCACTGTGGAAGCTAACACTGGAACTCGTCTCACGTAGCCACTTTGGCAGCGTGTGTGGCACCTGGGAGAAAGGGGGCTTGTGTGGAAGTTTAAAGAGCTGTTACTGTGGAGTCAAAGCAGCCTTGCTGTGAAACCCTTATTTGAACTGTACCCAGTAAGAGCATTTTCCTTCACACTTTGCTAGAGCAGTGGCAATAATCTCTGGTCTTCAGGTGCAGCAGTGGTGCTCCAATTTCAACATCAAGCTCAATAGACTGCTAGATATTTGTGCCAATGACAGGAAAAATGTTCCAGCCTTCTGTTGGCACCTTTGTCAAAGCATTAAGACCTGGGACTGCGGAATTCTAGCCTGGCTAGACGTGGTAGCAAGTGATAACCTAGCTTGTTTCATTGAAACATGGAAGTTCTCTCCGATGAGTCCTCTATATACTTGATGGAAAAACCCTGAAAATAACTTTGATTTCCTGCAAGGATCTTGACTTCCTTTAGTCAAGCTGGTGGGATGCAGAGCTTGCGAGAGCTGGGTACTGATGCTAGTGGGATTGCCTCTACACACACTGACTGATGAAGCCCGAAACTGGTCACTTTCATTCTCGTTGTACAAGTAATAGCCCTTGCCCAACTCTCTGGCCTCATCTCCTGCGTTTTCTCTGTCCGCCTCTAAGTTCTGGATATGTTAAACCAGTAGTAAATTCCTCCAAACATCATACTATTTTTGTCTACTATAACTTGGCAGATGTTGCTCTCTCTTCCTGAAACACCCAGACCCTCAGCTGCATTATTTAGTGGCTAACTCCTGTCAGCTACCACCTCCTTGGGGAAGCCCTCCTTGATTCTTCCAACTTGGGCTTGAGGTCCCTCCTACATCCTGCATGCCGCCATACCTGACTCCTTCTATCAGACTGTGAGCTAGTTTCTTCAGCATGGAGTGCAGTGCCTCACATATAATAGGTGCCCAATAATACTTATTAAATGAGTGAATTATTGAATGAAAAATTAAATGTCCACATATACTCAATGCTGTACTCATTTTTTCTAAGAGAAATAAAGGACATATCCCCTCCTCTCCTGTGACTGAGAATCCACTTGAGGAGATAGAGTTTTTTTGTTGGTTTTTTGGTTTTTTCTCCCAAAAAACTACTAAATAATTATATGCATTTAAGATTAAATGTAAGAGCAATGAGAATTGGGAGAAGGGGACATAATAGAGCCATATACATCAGCAAAGGAGAGAATACCCTATTCTGTTAGTGAACATCTCTATATGCTTCAAAAATAACCTCCAAACATGTATCAATATGGAATATGTGAGGCCCAGTGTGCCGGTCACAGAGGCCACAAAGAGGGAAAATTACTGGCTTTGAGGGCTTATTATCTAGTTGGAACCACTTCTGATTTTGTTTGGAAGTAGGCAGGGCTTACACAATAAACAAACAGGCAGCAAACAAATGAATCAGTACCTTGGCTGGATTGACAGGACAGGAGAGCTGCATAAAAATAAGCAAATCAGTTTTCATTTATTAAAATAACAAAGATTAAAATAGAGATAATATGCAGCCTTGGTGGGCGTGTGGGGAAATGAGTACAATTATACGCTATTAGTGGAAGGGTAAATTGGTACTTATTTTCTTGAGGGCAATTTGGCACCTTGTATCAAGATTTTCAGAAATGTTTCTATTCTTTTGACCCAGTAGTTCTATTTCTAGTAATTTATGTTAAGGAAAGCCAGCCCTGGTGGTCTAGTGGTTAAGATTTAGTGCTCTCACCCCTGTGGCCTGGGTTTGTTTCCGGGTCAGAGAACCACACCACCTGTTGGTTGGTCTGTTGGTGGTTGTACTGTGGCAGCTGTGTGTTGCTGTGATGCTGAAAGCTAGGCCACCAGTATTTCAAATACCAGCAGAGTCACCCATGGTGGACAGGTTTCAGCAGAGCTTCCAGACTACACAGACTAGGAAGGACCTGGCCACCCACTTCCAAAAAATTGGCCATGAAAACGCTATGAATAGCAGTGGAGCATTGTCTGATATAGCGCAGGAAGGTGAAAGGATGGTGCAAAAAGACCCGACAGGGTTCTGCTCCACTGTACACAGGGTCGCTAGGAGTCGGAATTGACTCTATGGCACTAACAACAAAAAATCTGAAGGAAATAATCAGAGACATGGACGCTTATGTACAAGTGTATTAATAGCAGTGTTATTTTTAATGGGAAAAAAAACACGCCTAAATATTGAACAATAGAGAATCACTTAAATAACTTAGGATTCATCTGTATGATGGACATAATGCGGCCATTAAAATCCATGTTTTTCTGAAAATTTTAGCATTATGGGAAATTTTTCATCTCATAACACTAAGAGAAAAAATGCACAAAACTATGTACACATCACCCACATTTTGTGGCTATGAAAACACTGAAAGGAAATATACCCAAGATGTTAGCAGTGGTGGAATTATGGATAGTTCTTTTTTCTTTTTTATCATTTCCTTTATTTTCTAAATTTTCTACAAGGATATATTATTTTATAGCTAGAAAATAGTTTTAATTTTTTTTTAAAGCTCATTTTCATTTTATTTTTATTTATATATATTTTTTTTGCTGAGGAAGACTGGCCCTGAGCTAACATCCATGCCGATCTTCCTCCACTTTATGTGGGATGCCACCACAACATGGCCTGACAGGCGGTGCGTTGGTGCGTGCCCAGGATCCCAACCCGGGCCGCCAGCAGCGGAGCGCGCGCACTTAACTGCTACGCCACGGGGCCAGCCCCCTAGTTTTAATTTTTTAATGAAAGAAAATTGATAGGACAAGGTAGTCTATGCTCGAAGCAAGATGAACAAATGACAGTAAACTCACATTCATGCAAAATGGTTGAGGATTGCACCCACTCTTTCGCTTTCATGCTGGGTAGCTATAGCCTTGTTCTCTGCAACCTTTGAAGTGTTTAAGAGGGAGTTCAGGGCCGGCCCCATGGCTTAGCGGTTAAGTGCACGCGCTCCGCTACTGGCGGCCCGGGTTTGGATCCCGGGCGCGCACCGACGCACCGCTTGTCCGGCCATGCTGAGGCCGCATCCCACATACAGCAGCTAGAAGGATGTGCAACTATGACATACAGCTATCTACTGGGGCTTTGGGGAAAAAAAAGGAGGAGGATTGCCAATAGGTGTTAGCTCAGAGCCAGTCTTCCTCAGCAAAAAGAGGAGGATTAGCACGGATCTTAGCTCAGGGCTGATCTCCCTCACAAAAAATAAAAGGGAGTTCATGAGGACAAAAGCAAAGAGAGAAAACTTGAGAGAGAAAGATCATTTCTTTCTTGTCCTATTCCAGTGTTTTATGGAAAGTTTCTGGGTGGGGCAACTTGGAGGCCATGGCAGTCAGCATCCCATTCCCTGTGTCCCGTGAATCTTTTCTCTTCTTTTATTTTGTTACCCTTGTTGAGGAAAAGGCTGGAGTAACCTGAGCCTTGAGAGGGTTTGCAAGGCAAGCAGAGAAAGGCTCCTCACACTCACACCAGCGAGTTGTAATCATCACTTCTGTCCCTAAGAGTCCTTAATGACCATCCAGGAGCATCTGACCTGCCCCAGGCACAATGGGGTCAACAGTGTCTCAGTTCCTTTGACCTGATGGAGGGGTGAGACTGAGGTAGAGAGAGAATGAGCAGAGAAGGGGCAGGCTCAGATGTCTGCCAAGATATCTTTAGATAGCCTAGGAAGTCAACCCGATAATTATAGATGCTTCAAGCAGATGATCAGTGGACATTTGACATGCAAAAACTAGCCTCCATTTCTATCACTTTTGCCCCCAGTTCATTAAGGGCTTTTACATTCATGATTTTATTTGATACTAACCACAACCCTTTGAGAGAAGCACTAGTCTCCCATTTTACAGATAAGATCACTGAAGCTCAACAAGATTAAAGGATTTGCCCAAGGTCTCTCTTGGTTAATAAGAGCTGGAGCTGGAACCCAGAACTTCTGATT
The DNA here is from genome assembly GCF_020826845.1 of Diceros bicornis minor. NCBI lineage: Eukaryota > Metazoa > Chordata > Mammalia > Perissodactyla > Rhinocerotidae > Diceros > Diceros bicornis. The sequence goes on from NC_080743.1 coordinate 77,853,165, forward strand.
CCTTTTTCTTTCTTTCTTTCTTTTTTTCCGAGGAAGTTTGGCCCTGCGCTAACATCTGTTGCCAATCTTCCTCTTTTTCTCTTTTTCTCCCCAAAGCCCCAGTACATAGTTGTGTATCATAGTTGTAGAGTTGTAGCTCTTCTATGTGGGATGCTACCTCAGCATGGCTTGATGAGCAGTGAGTAGGTTCACGCCCAGGATCCGATCCGGTGAACCCCGGGCCACCAAAGCAGAGCACGTGAACTTAACTGCTCCGCCACTGGGCCGGCCCCTATGATTCCTTTTTCTTATTTGACACATTGAAGCCCTGATAGACACATTCTCATATAAGAACACACAAATAATACTGAAAAGTGAAAAGAAAACTGGAAATCTATCTATTGGAAGTTTGTTCACGTGATCTTAACTAATAATTCCCCTTTTGAAATTATTTTTCATTTCTCAGCCCATATGGTCAATGCCAAGGAGACACACCACAGACAGGGCCAAGGCACCGCCTCTAGGCCTTAATACTGTGTTTGTGTTGTGTTGTCTGGGCATAGCCACAGAGCCTGGGCTTAGTGGGAGTTCCTGGGGGGCGGCCCTGTTTGCCAAAGACACTGCTGACGCATGGGCTACGTGGCTCGTGTGTCCTGAGCCTGTCACGGGTTCTCTGTGGAGGAGTCTCTGGGGTGAGGGGCTGCCATCTTGAATAGTACCCTGGGTTCAGGTGGGTTCCCCTCCAGATGGCACTTCATTAGACGAAAGCACAGTTAAGGCCCCAAGTGGGCACACCTGTTCATCCAACTGCTTAATCCGTCTCCATCTCAGGTCCTGCCCTCCCACTGTGTTTCTGACATGCACAGAAATGAAAGAACTGGAGCTACTTTTGGTCCAGTGCTGATATTGTCACATTTAATTCTCATTCCAACCCTGTGGAGTCAATTGACCCCACTTTATAATTAAGGACCCTGTGGAATCAGAGAAGTTCAAGCAACTTATTCAAAACCAATAAGTGGCCCAGGCAGGACTTGAACCCAGCTCTGTCTGGCACCAGAACCTAGGCGCTTTCCAACATACTACCCAGGCTTCATGCACAGTAAGAGCTCAGTAAATTCCTTCAGTTTGCTCCAATCCATCCAAGGAGATTTGACCAATTTGAATGTTTAAAAACTGTACCACTGGGGCCAGCCCTGTGGTATAGTGGTTAAGTCTGGCGCATTCCACTTTGGTGGCCTGGGGTTCACGGGTTCAGATCTTGGGCACAGACCTACACCACTCATCAAGCCATGCTGTGGCCGCAACCCACATACAAAATAGAGGAAGATTGGCACAGATGTTAGCTCAGGGCTAATCTTCCTCAAGCAAAGAAAGGAAGATTGGCAACAGATGTTAGCTCCAAGCAACTCTTCCTCACAAAACAAAACAAGACTGTACCACCACTGCAGACGAGGTGAGCTACATAGAGATGCATTTGCAGATCATGTGTGAGACAGAGCAGTCACAGAAGCGTGTCAGACCATCCACATGGCAACTGCCTGCGTGTTTGCATGGGGGAACTTATCTCAGGATTTTGGCCCACAGAAGGCAGGGTCCTGGGCAGCGTAAATCACTGCAGACGAGGCAGTGAATCCCAAATCAGCCCTGAATCCTCTGCACCTACCCTTCTCTCACCACCAGCCACCTTTCCAGGGGGGCGCCTGAATCATCTTCTCAGTCTTCAGGAAGTTCACATCTTGACTGAAACAATAGCAGAGCCTCTCTCCCCAGGAGAGAAGAGATTTTTCAGCCTCAGGTTAGGGGAAAAAAAAAAGTTCTTTATAGAGTTTTCTCTTTTCAATCTGCTCTATAACCAGTTCTCTGAAATTTCAGTTAGAATCACCTGTCTTTTCTCACATCCACACCCTCTGTCCACTATGTCCAGTCTTCAGCCCTGCTGTCAGTGGTCTGGGGCCTGACTGAGGACCACAATCTACGAAGACCATGCTCAAGGCAGAAAATCAAGGCTTGATGCCATCATTACATTTCCTGTGGCTTAGCATTTGTGTATTTTCAATGTATTTTTATCCGGTCTCCTCCAATAAACTGGAAGCACAGAATGCTCAGAATGGGGGACTCTAGTTCACGAAGAGCTCCCACAGCCTATTCCTAAATACCTCCTGGGTCTTTGGCATTTGACCCAGAACTCTCCCGCGTTACCGCAGCAGTTCCTAGGGGATCCGCCTCTTTTTCTTTGTATCTCTGCCTGGTTCCCTCCAAAAATGAGGCAGGTTCTCCCAAGTCAGTGCTCAGTGTTGCTAACCAGAGAAACAGAATCTTCTAGCTCTAATCACCCTCAAGGGACATCTTAGGTTGGCCAACAGGCACGGGCATGGCTGTTTAGCTCACCTCTGTGGTGCCAAGGAATGACAGGCATGACTACTCCGGGGAGGGCCAAGCCACCCGCCCTCCTCCAGTCCTCACTCCTCTGCCACCATCGCAGCCCTAGCCCTTCCCTGCCTGGACTAAGCTGCCTCTGTTCCTGTGGTGGTTGGTCGTGGCGAGGTGGGCCTGTAGTCTAGATGCTCTTCTATACCCATTTCTGGACAAGTCTTGCCCCCACCTGTCCCAGCCTGGGAGTCTCAGCAGGGCATTTCTGCTCACTGATGGCTTGGGTTGGCTACAGTAATCACGCCTTGATGAGGATTAATGAGCTTCCCAGGCCTGTTGGGTGACTCTGCTGTGGGAAGCCGTCCAATCCGGAGCTCAGTCTATCCCCACAGCACAGCATACTTTACTATGAGTCAGAGCTTACAAATGCTGCAATTACTACCACCATGTTCCTCATGATGACAAATTCTCCCAAAAGCTATCACTGTCGACTTCCTTCCACAGCAAGACTTTGGTCTGCGAGTCAGTTTAAGCCCCAGGGCTTTGGGCTTGAGGTGAGTTTCTTTTTGTGTCAGTTCTCACTTATTCCTGCTAGGGAAAGCAGTAATGGTTTGGATAATCTAAAGGGACAGATTATCTAAAAATAATTTAAATAATTTAAATTTGTCTCTGGAATGTGTTAAGTGATTTATTTGTTTTAGGTAGAGTATTTACCTTCCTAATGACACTTAATTAAGGGTAACAAGAGAAGGAAATGGCATTCTATCATCCCAGATTAGTTAGATCTGGAGGTGGGGGAGAAAGGGGGAGCCAGTGGGGCCGGGTTATAAAACAATGAGCTCAACATTCACAGTGGCCAGAGATACCCCCACTAACTTCTTACATGCCCAGGGGATTACGTGAGCTCAGTGCTTTTGTTCCCAGCAGTAGGTTCACACATCTTGCCATCTTCCCATTGGTGTGGAGAGGCCTGCCATCTTGGAAGCAACAGAGGAGCAAATCAGGCAAAGAAAGAAAGGCTTCTTATGTCCAGGAAGTTGGGAGCTGTACTCTAAAATAAAAAAGGGGTAGGATAAATGCTCCTCTTCCAGCAAATATGGGAATGTCCCCTTGAGAGAAAGAGGAGGCTTTCAGGAGCCCATGGATGGCCAACTCCCTATTGCCCTTTCTAGGATCTTAGAACTGTTAGCCCTGAGGACCATGACACAAGATTCCAGTGAGCAGAGTAGGGGGCAAGGCAGGTGGACAGGGTGAGAACTGTACAGGATTCAGACCCAGAAGAAAAGGATTGCCTCTTGTTGCCTATGGGATCTTGGGCAAGTTATTTAATTGCTCTGACCCTCAATATACTCATCTGAAAAAATTAAAACAACGACAATAATAAGAGTAGCTAGCTTACAGATGAGTTGCAGCTAAATAATAACATTTATGAAAGTATTTTGGAAGCTGTAAAGTCCTGTGCAAATTTTACTTATTACTATAACTGTGACTGGCTCAGTGAGACTCATCCACAGTCCTGGAAATGCAACTCATTGGACATGCCACCTTAGAGTTTGAAGGACTGTATGTTCAGCACATAAGAGTATATTCAGATGTGTACTTAATCGTTGCTATTCTCATTCCAACGTATGTAGAGATAGCACAAGAATCCAGGGTAAGACTAACTGCCTTCTTGCACGTAGTCTTTTCTCATTTTCCTGACATTTGGTTGAATTTGTTAATGATTCTAGATTTCAGCCTCTTCAGAAATGCTTGGCAGTAGAACTATCATCTACTTTGGAAGCCAGGTTGGAATCTCCCCAGACTCTCAATAAGAGGGTACTTCCCTTATCTAAGATCCTTTCTTCAAAGGATAGGGAGACAGTGGGGAGATGGGGCATTAGGGAAGAGTAGTGGGGTGTGTGTGTGTGTGTGTGTGTGTGTGTGTGTGTGTGTGTGTTTGACAGCCACTGCTCATCTTCAGCTTTCTCAGAGGACTATCTTCTCCATTGAGGAAAGAAAAGAAGAATCATGATTGAAGTGTCAGGATGTCAGGATATCCTGAGTTTTCCTCCCTAGGTCTGAATCCTTGTTCCCAACTCTCAGTTTGTCCCTTTCTTTCTTTTGACCATTGCTCCCCACCCCTGGCTTTAGTGTTTCTGTTCTCTTGGCCTCTTGTAAAGGCGCAGGGCCTCTGGGATCAAATGGCAGATTCCTTTAAGGGAAAACGGGATATGTACCCTGGGACCAGAGAGGTAACCTGCAGGTTCTCCATGTTGCTGAGAAAAGGAGCAACAGTTTCACCTGGATGTTCTCACATGGCTTACTCTCATTTGAGGTTGAGTCTGGCTATTCCTAAGTCTTCACAATCTTATATTCCTAACCTGTCCAAATCCAGTGGAATCTTAATCCTCATTCCACATGTAGCCATCAGCTACAATTAGTCCTTCAACTCACCACCTTTAGTTATCCTTCAACTACCCATCAGCCACCTCGAAGTGCTTCCTACCCTTCACAGTAACTGGGTAAATAGCAAATTGTCTTCAGTGGACACAGTGTTTCTAAAAATAGAGTTTTTAATAAGAAGTAAATCAGGAATCTTCAAAAGGGTCATATCCTGTCTTAGGTCAGGTTCCCTAGAGGGGCATCCTAATGTGGGGATTCTTGTGCAGGTGGCGTTTGTGGGAAGTGCTCTAGAAGACACCCGAAAGGGAGGGAGGGAAGCAGGATAAGGAAGGAGAAGACGCTAAAGAGGAATGTGACTTCAGGAGAAATGTGGCCTCAACCTGGTCCTTCCAGGAGCTCTAGAGTATAAATGGCACCGCAGAGTTTGTCCTGCATTGAGGCAAGGAGGTGGGCACTTTTATATCTCCACACCAGCCAGTCACTGGCTGTAGGCTGTGGAGGGGTGTCATTCCCAGGCATGCGGGGAGGTGGCTCCAGTTGTCTGAGGTGTGAGTCATCAGCAGCGCCTGCAGCAGCTAGAGGAAGGACACCCCTGACTGTAAAAGGGATCCCAAAGGTCCAAGAGCTTCTGCTACGTACCCTCTGACTCTAATTCCAGTCCTGGAATTCTGCCATATTGAAACAATTCTAAGTATAGAAAACAACAATGATGTTTATTGCAGTGTCATTTATGATAAAACACTTTAACATGCAAAAACCTGAGGTTTCAACAAGACAGGAATAAGTAAGTCAATTATGTAATAGTATAATTAAGTAAATAAATTTCACACTTGCATGGCATTCTTTGCCCCACAAAGCCTTGGCCCCTGTCTACCTCTCTGATTTTATCTGGAACCACTCTCCCGCCTTGCTCTTTATCCTCTAACCAAACTGGTCTCCCCTCTGTCCCTCCACACACCAGGCTTGCTACTTTCCCAAGGCTCTTGCACTTACATTCTCTCTGCCTGGAACACTCTGTACATGGCTGCTCCTAAATTCCTTCAGGACCTAGATCTCATATCATCCTTCAGAGAGGACTTCCCTAAACACTCATCTTCAATAGCTGCTCTTGTCACTCTTCAACATATCTCCCTGTAGTACGGCTCTTATCGCTCTATGGTTTGCTCATTTATTTCTTATCTTTTGCCTATCTCCCTCCCCTAGAGTAAAAGCACTGGGGAAGTGGCGATCTTACCTATTTTGCCCACTGCTTTATCCAGAGCCTAGAGCATAGGAGTTACGCAACTGATGGCTGTTTGATAAGTGAATGAATGGATACACAATTTAAAATGCTGTTTACCAAAATTATGCAATAAAATGAAAAAATGACCAAAATCTATTAAGTAAAAACATCATATGTAAAATGTCAAATATGATATAATTAAATACGTGTTGAGAGAACTGTTTCTGGCCATGATAGAGTAACAGGGACTACAGGGATTTACTCTCTTACCTTAAACAACTAAAAATCTGGACAAACTATGATGCAGTGGTTTCAGACCTTGGACAATAGTCAGTACAGGACTGTCGTTCCTGAAAGAAAGGAAAAAAAGAAAAAAAGTCAGTCCTATGATTGCTTCAGCTTACTAGCTGGAGGCAGTTTCTAGGCTGCAGTGTGGGGAGGGGGAACCCAAACAGAGCCTGGTGGCCTCACTGAGTTGAGAGATTGGAGTTCAGGGAAGCCGAGATGGCTGGAGTTTGAGAGGCAGCTTATCAGAGAGGAGGGACCTGCCCAGAGAGAGAGCTCCAAAGATTGCAGATCAAGCCTTTGGCTGAGTACTGGGCTGTGCACGTGAGAGAAAGCTACATAAATCGGTGGAGTGGAGGGGTTAGACACACAACAATGGAGAGCAACAGTCCTCAAAATTCCTGGAGCTCCCAGATTTCTGTTCCCATTAGCCAGAGTGGAAAGACTTCATAATACATAGAGCATCAAGTAGAGTCCTGAGAAGGGCGTTGTCAGAGTGGTGGGGCTAAATTAGCCCATGACTCGCTGTTGCTCAGGACGCAGGTTAACAAAGCTTAAAGCAAGCCCTGCAGGAATCAAATTGACTCTAAGTAACAACTGCCTGCCAAAACAAGTAGAGCACTGTTTAAAAGATTACAGTAAAATCCAGTACCCAACAATGTAAAATTCACAATATCCTTCAATCAAACAAAACTTACCAAGCACACATCAAAATAGGAAAATACCATCCATAACCAGAAGAAAAATCAGTCTGTAGAAACAGACCCAGAAATGACAGAGATGATGGATTTAGCAGACAAGAACATTAAAACAGCTGTGTAAACGTGCCTCACATGCTGAGGAAGATAGAGAAAAACAGAAACACCATGAAGAGAGAAACAGAAGATCCAAATGAAATTTCTAGAGGTGAAAAATACAATATTTGAACTGAAAAATATATCGCATGGGATTAAGAGCAAATCAGATATCATGGAAGAAAAGATCAGTGAATTGAAGACATCGAAATAGAAATTGTCCAAAGAAAAAAGACTAAAAAAAAAGTTTCAGTTATCTGTGAAACAATATCAAGTGGTGTAACACACCTGTAATTTGAGTCCCAAGAGAGATAGAAAAAAATTTTGAAAAAATAATGGCTGAAATTTTCCCAAAATTGATGAAAACTGTAAACTCACAAGAAGCTCAATAAACTCCAAGCAGAACAAACATAAAGAAAACTACATCAAGGCATATCATAATCGAATTGCTAAAAACTAGTGATAAAAATGAAAAATGGTCAGAGGAAAAAACAATGTACGGAGAAGCAAAGACAAGAATGATAACACTCCTCTTGCCAGAAGTTTTGCAAGTTAGAGAGAGTGGAGCAATATCTTTACTATCCTGAAAATAAAAACTGTCAACCTAGAATTCTGTACTCTATGAAAATATCTTTCAGAAACAAAAGCAAAATAAATATTTTCTCAGACAAAGAAGAGCCAAAAGAAATTGTTGCCGGTAGACTTGCACTAGAAGAAATGTTAAAGAAAGTTCTTCAGGCAGAAAGTGATGGAAATTTGGATCTGTACAAAGGAATAAAGATATGATAAATAGCAGAAATGATAAATAGCAGGGTAAATATAAGAGAAAATTTTCTTGCTTTTAAATCGCTTTAAAAGATAATTGATTAATGCAAAAATAATTACAATGTATCTTGGGGTTTATAGCTTATGTCGAAGTAAACTATATATAGCACAAAAGATAGGTGGGAGGAAATGGAAGTATACTGTTGTAAATGTCTTTCACTATATGTGAAGTGATATAAAATTATAAAATTATGTGAAGGTAAACTGTGATAAGTTAAAGATGTATGTTGTAAACCATTGAGAGCAATTACCAAAACCAAAAAATTTTTAGGAGGTACAGCTAACAAGCCAATAGTGGAGATAAAATGGAATCATGAAAGAATGCTCAGTAAATCCAAAAGAAGACAGACAAAGAGGAGAAAATAAAGAAAGAACAGATGGGATACATAGAAATCAACTAGCTTAAACTGTCCAACCAGTACAGGTGAATAATACATCTCCCAATCTCCTGATTTGGGGAAAGGAAAGCCACTTGGTTCAGCAAGGCCCACACTTCAGGCTCTCATGTGAAAAGGGAATTAGATGTGAACCGTGGCTACACCAGGCACTCCCCCAGGACAAACTTCCCGAACACTATCCTAAAGGACAGTGCTAGGGAAAACACCCTTGGACCTTCATTTGTCACCCAGAAAAGTCTGTCAATCAGCCAGCCCATCAGGCAAATAACAGCAAGGAGCACCACTTGTGTATAGAGAAGAGCCAGTGTTCCAGGATAGAACAAGAGGGTCCCAAGACCACACCTGTGCAGAAATATCTCCCCTGCCAAGGTTTCTTCATGTATCAGTCTTTTACCCTCACAAGCACTAGAGAGGTGGGATCTTCTGAGACCACCAAGAAAATGCACATTGAATGGAAAGGAGGGCCCAATTCTATTTGCGTGTTAGCATGGATGAGTTAATTAGATTAGCTGGACAATATCTTGGAACTGCTAATACTGGGAGAAAGAACTAGTGAGCAGTAAGTTTTCTGCGTGGAGATGAAGCCAGCAATGGTGGGCAAGAAGGTTGTAGCAGGAAGAGGGAATTATATCCTGAAGACTGATGCTTCTGTTTCAATTTTGCCCTTGGGGCTAGTCCTCTGGAGTCTTGTATGGTAGTAATGTGGTGCTTCCTAATGTTTTTGAGCTGGAGGCACACCTTTGACTACTAGCATTTGGAGTGGCACATTTGAAAAACATTATTACAATAATAATAATTTAAAATGACACCAAAGTCAGCAGTGATTTCACCTGCAGTCATTGCTAGAATATAGCATGCCGTCATAGCATCTACAATAACCATAGACAGAACACCAGTTTTTGGTCCTTTTACATCACATGTCTCTGTTTAGAAAGAGCCTGTTTATTGCCCGCCCAAAGCCATCTCTTACATAACCCTGAGACAAAGATCTCACGTGTTCTGGTCAACACAGAAGATTCTTTTGGTTTTCGGTTTTTGGTGGGTTTGTGTGTATGCGGAGGGCAGAGGGTGATGTCCGGCTCCATGTTACACCATTCCTCTTTCTAAAGAAAGTTTGCCTCTCTCTCTGTACCCTGTGGCATGATCTGCTCGACTCAGCATTCTGACATATGCTGAATCCTCAGTTGCAGCAAAAAATTAATTTTACGCATTAACTTTATTTGGCAGCGCCCTGTGAAAGGATCAACAGGAGCAGAGAGTAAATAGGAAACAAAGTTCTAGCCCCAGGAAGTTCAACTTGATTCAATCGAGGCAAGCTAAACACCTGCCACATCCAAGGCCCTGAGCCTGAGGGGGTCACATGGGTGGGCCTCTGTCACCACCAGCAGCTCTTCAGCCTTGAGCCATATCACAGGGCTGGGGCAGGGCCAATTAAAAGTGAGGAAACCATCCATGTACGTCAGAGATATGTTTTCTCTTTTTTCCCTTTGGAAAGATGTAAGATGTTCTTGGGAGTTCTTTGCCAGGAAGTTGGTCACTTCCTGCCCCAATGATGAGGTTTCCGAAAGACATAAATATCTTCTCTTGCCAGGTGGAATGGGCTGAAGATGCCTCCACACACCAGAAGGCGAGCCTCGAGGAAGGGGCTTTCCAGCATCAAGAAAGGGGAGCGTGTCAGGAAGCTTGGGTACAGGAGGCAGCAGCTGTAGGACAAGCAGCACGGGCTCATCAAGTGGGCTTGAGGGCTGAGGGAAAAGGGCAAAAGGACCTGGAAAAGCAGCAAGTCTGCTGGAGAAACTGCCAGAAGAAATGTGCTGAGAGTGTGGGGAAGCACATGGGAGAAAAGAGTGGAGTAAATGATGAGGAGAAGTAAGAAAATGTGTTTGTAAGTGTCTGCAGAAGGAACAGCAAAGCCCTATAGAAATGTCAGTACCTGGTCAGTGAGTGATGCAAGGCTAGCCGCATGCAGGAAGGGGTCACAGGGTACAAGAAGGGGAAGAAAATGCCAACTGGTAGGGCTGAACACTGTGACACTCACCTGGTCATGCTAGACTGAAGAATCCCCCGAGTGTAGGCATTGATGCCACATTCAAATTTGTATTACACAGACATTATTTTTGTGTAACGTGAATGTGTACTAAGTTCTATTGGTAATTTATTCATGGGTGATTAAATTATTGTCAAATATATCTTTTTTTGCTAAAAGTATTAGTCTGCCCAGGCAAGAAGGACCCCTGCCTTGGGCCCATGCTTTAGAGCTTTACTATTCAAAGTATGGTCCTTGTGCCAACAGAATTGGTATCACCTGGGAGCTTGTTAGATATGCAGAATCTCAGGCCCCACCCCAGACCGGCTAAATAAGATCCCAGGTGATTCACATGCACGTTAAAGTCTGAGAAACGTGCTTCCTTCAGCTGTGTCTCTCCTCACTGGATGAGGAATCCTCAGGGGCAAGGAGACATGGCCACTCAGAGCCCACCTCCCCTTCTAGACCATGCTCCAGGTAGTTGGGACACCAGAATCCTCTGCACAAATGGCTCTCCCTGATTCTGTCTCCAGAACCTGTGTGACCTTTCCCCAGGTGCATCCTCCCAGGGCCAACCTCACTGCCAGTGTGATCTCTGGGCCTGAAAGGTGGCTCGGGGCAGCTGTTTGCAGAGGATGTGGACAGAGGTTGGACTACAGGCTGAAATACCCACAGGCTTGCACATGAGGCCCCCCAGAGAGGGCCAGGGGCAGGAAGAGAAGCAGGGACAGATAAGGGCAGAACGGGAGTCATCATTTCCTACACCACTCCATTCCGGTGCAGACCTCAAAGGAGTTCAAAAATCTGTGTTTGAACTTGTGCTTTCCAGGTCATTATGAAGGTGTATTTGTCAAGGTAGGAAAATATATTTAACAATTTATTGTCTCAATTCATAACTTTTAAATATTTAGACATATGTACATGGGACACTGTGTGCTTTTGCCTGCGTCCCACAAATATTTTTGTTGTACCCAAAATACACAAGTCTGGAGAGAGCCAAATGACCATCCTCACATTGACTGTTTCCCAGGCAGGGCAGGACTATACCTGAATGGATCTGTCTATGGCCCACCTACCTAGTTGGTGATAAAAGGGAGGAAATATGCTTCATAAGTTGAAAAGGGGTGTTATAAAAAAGAAAAATACAGATTCTAGAAGGTAGAGCAAAAGCAGATCAAGAACCAGCCATTATACAATTGGAAAAGTGCTATACCAGAGGTATAAGTAGAAGATCCTGTTAGCCCAGAGGAAATAGATATTACTGCAGCCAGGGAGGTTTCCATTGTGAAAGCTGAACTTCTGGGACGAAGGGGTTTTTAGAAGTGGCCATTTTGGCGGAAACAAGATGGAAAAGGGCAGCCTGTAGCTCAGTCTGGGTGGAGGACTGAATGTATAGGGAGAGTCTCGAGGGCCAAGTCTACCAAGGTGGGAGGGACAAGACTGTGGAGGGTCTTTATTTAGAAGATCAACTTTTCCCAAACTGCTCTGTAGCCATCTTTGTGCCATGAGAAGTTACTAGGATGTTACCAATATTTTTCTTCCAAAATTTATTTAAACATGTATATACAAAGATATTATGTGGAACAACCATGAATCAACATGTGAAAAAAAAAGTGAATTTAGACATAGACCTTATACCCTTCACAAAAATATCATAGACTTAAAAGTTAAACACAAAACTATCAAACTCCTAGAAGATAACATAGGAGAAAACCTAGATGACCTTGGGTATGGCAATGACTTTTTAGATACAACATCAAAGGCACACTTTAGGAAAGAAATAGCTGATGAGCTGGACTTCATCAAAATTAAAAACTTCCATTCTGTGAATACAATGTCAAGAGAATAAGACAAGCCACAGACTGGGAGAAAATATTTGCAAAAGATACATTTGATAAAAAACTGTTATCCAAAATATACAAAGAACTCTTAAAACTCAACAATAAGAAAACAAACAACCCAATTAAAAATGGGCAAAAAACCTGAACAGATATCTCACCAAAGAAATTATACTGACGGCAAGTAAGCAAATGAAAAGATGTTTGATGTCATATGTCATTACAGAATTGAAAAATAAAATAACAATGAGTTACCACTACACACCTGTTAAAATGGCCAAAATCCAGAACACTGATGACAACAACAAATGCCGGCCAGGATGTGGAGCAACAGGAACTCTCATTCAGTGCTGGTGGGAATGCAAAATAGTACAGCCACTTTAGAAGACAGTTTGGCAGTTTCTTATAAAACTAAACATGCTCTTACCATATAATCCAGTCATTTTGCTCCTTGGTATTTATCCAAATGAATTGAAAACTTATGTCCACATAAAAAACTGCACATAGTTGTTTATAGCAGCTTTATTCATAATTGCCAAAACTTGGAAGCAACTAAGATGTTTGCAGTAGGTAAATGGATAAATAAACTGTGGTACAACCAGACAATGGAATGTTATTCAATGCTAAAAAGAAATGAGCTATCAAGCCGTGAAAAGACATGGAGGAATCTTAAGTGCATATTACTGTGTGAAAGAAGCCAATCTGCAAAGGCCACATACTGTATAATTCCACCCAAATGACATTCTGCAAAAGGCAAAACTATAGAGATAATAAAAATATCAGTGGTTCCCAGGGGTGTGGTGGGAGGGAAAGATAAATAGGCAGACCACAGAGGATTTTTAGGGCAGTGAAACTATTCTGTTTGATACTACAATGGTGGATACATGTCATTATATATTTATCAAAACCCATAGAATGCACAACACCAAGAGTGAACCCTAATGTAAACTATAGATTTTGGGTGATTATGATGTGTCAATGTAGGTTCATCAATTGTAACAAATATACCACTCTGGTGCAGGATGTTGATAGTGGGGGAGGCTGGAGAGTGGGCAAGGGATAAATGGGAAATCTCTTGTACTTTCTGCTCAATTTTGCTGTGAACCTAAGAAGGTTCTAAAAAATAAAGTCTGAAGAAGAAGAAGAGGAAGAAGAACGAAGATATTGTGAATAAATAAATAAATGGAGGAGAAGAGACAAGTCTCCTATGGAGAAGAATTTCAAATAATTTATGTTGATACTTCACCCTAAAGGAGGAGGAGCATAACTCTCCACTCCTTAAGTGTGGGCTGCATATAGTGACTTCCTTCCAAAGAGAATATTATGGAAAGGGGGAGAAGGAGTAACTTTACAGTAGAGAAACTTGACAAACATGACCTCAGCCATGTAATCAAGGTCAACATCAACAGTGATGAGCCAAATTGATAGTATGTGCCCTTGATATGATGTGATGAAAATGACAATTTACCTCTGTGGTCTTCATCTTAAAAACTGATAATCCCAGTCTAATCATGAGAAAGACATCAGACACATCCCAATGGAGAAACAGTCTACATAGTACCTGTCTAGTATGTCTCAAAACTGTCAGGTCATCAAAAACCAGGCAAGTCTAAGAAACTGTCATAGCCTAAGGAGACATGACAACTAAATGTAATGTGGCATCCTGGATGAGATCCTGGAACACAAAAAGGACATTAGGTAAAAACTAAGGAAATCTCAAGTATGGACTTTAGTTAATAATAATGTTTCTATATTGATTCATTAATTGTAACAAATGTGCCATACTATCTTTGCAATTTTTCTATAAATATAAAAGTATAAAAAGAATAAAAGTATAAAAGAATAAAAGTATTCTAAAATATAAAATTCATTTTTGAGAAAGATATTGAACACACTTCCATGGTTTTTGCCCAACAGTGTCCACTTGCCTTTAGAAATGGTGTGTCCACGCATGCACAGTGGGTGAAGCACAGCGTGCCTGTTCTCAGTGGCAGCTTAAGGGAGGCAGCAACACTTCCCAAACAATCATTTCTCATTAGGCATCCTGTGATTTCAGCATTCATTGTTATGCTATTCTGTATTTATTGTGTCCTGAACATTTACACACCCATTCCTTAAAATTCTGTGCTGGGCAGAATGAGGTGTATGATGTAGTGGTTTTCTTAGTCTACTTGGGCTGCCATAACAAAATATCACAGACTGAGTGACTTAAACAACAGAAATTTATTTCTCACAGTTCTGGAGGCTGGCAGTCCAAGATCAAGGTGCCAGCAAGGTAGGTTTCATTCTGAGACCTCTTTTCTTGTTGTAGGCAGCCTCAATCTCATTGTGTGCATGCAGAGAGAGAGAGAGAGAGAGAGTTTTCTTGTGTCTCTTCTTATAAGGGCACTAATCTCATCGTGGGGGCCCACTCTCAAGACCTCATCGAAACCTAATTACCTCCCAAAGTCCCCATTTCCAAATACCATCACATTGAGACTAGAACTTCAACATATACATTTTGAGGGAACACTGTCCTTCAGTCCACAACAGTGGTTAAGGCCCCCAGGCTCTGGAGTCAAACTACCTCGACTCACATTGTGACATTACCCCTTACTAGCTCTGTGACCTTCAACAATTTACTCTGTTACTGTCTGTGCCTCTGTTTCCTTATTTGTAAAAATGGGAGATATTAACAATACCTACCTTGCATGTTGCTCTGAGGATTAAATGAGTCAACATATATAAAGTCTTTAGAACAATGTTGGTATGTAAGCATCAGTGAACACTAGTTATCATCACTATTATGAACTCCTACTGGTATTTTTCTCAATATATTTTGTACAAAAGGTGTTCTGAAGTCAGATATGTTTGAGAAATGCTGCAACAAACAATGAGGAAGCTTTTGAGAAGGTTTTTAAGCAGGGAGGTCTGCCTCCAGTGCTCTACTTTCTCTGCAGATGCTCATCAAAGACACTGGCCAAAGCTGCCATTTCCTCCCTTTGTTCCTTAGGTCCTTTGTCCAGCTGGAATTCTATGTTCTTGGCACATTCTGACTTAACTTAGGGGAAGAAGAATGAAGTTACATATTCCACTATATAATATTATAGTTCTTGGCTTCACGTCATATTCTTTTACAAAAGCAGTGAATTATATAAACAAAAACGGACATCTAATGAATATAGCACTTAGTTATGCATTCGATTCCATTTGAATTCCAAGTACAATTTTGATTTCTTAACAAATGCCTGCCTTTTTTTCCTTGCCTTACCTGTTGTATATCATAGTTATTGACTATACTTGCCTTTCCATTAGGCTAAAACAGCTTAGCCCATCCTCCACCATAAATTTGTTCTCTCACATTTTCCGTTTTCAACTTGCTGCTCTTATTTTAATGCTTGGTGTCATGCACAGACAGTATTTTTTAAAATTTTTAATTGTAGTAAAATACACATGATGTAACATTTATCATCTTAAGCATTTTAAGTGTACAGTTCAGTACAGACTGTATTTTTATTATTAATGCTTGCTTTATGGACCTACCTGCATTTAACTTGTGGACTTGTCAACACAATGTATACTTATCTACTTAAAAAAAAAAAAAAAGTCCTCAGATGCCTGGTAACAACACCCAGAAGGAGGCTATGGAAGGTTTTTCTTTGCTTCCTTTTTTTAAAATAGTACAGCTGTGTTCAACAGGAAAAGATTTGGTTTTCTAAGAAAACTGTAACAATCTGATAATGGTAATTGCTATCATAAGCCTCCCTGGACAGTTGATAATGCTTTCTGACTTCCTGTTAGCATATCTTTTGAATAAAAAGATAAATATCTCTTGGGTTCTCTTGTCCTTCTGGTAAAGAAAGAAGCAGAACAGACAAATGGGGTTTGTGTTTGGCCAAGAAGGGAACCAGGCAGGGAGTCAGCAAAATGCAGTGTCCCAGGGCATGCTGGGAAGGCCCTGGGCCAGGGCTGATAGAGAACCTGCTCCCCTGGGCTCCTCTGGAAAGTTCTGCGCTCAGCTCAGCTAGACATTGTCACTCACACAGCTCTGCCTGTGAAGGGTCTACAGCCTGGTCAGGAAGGCAAGGTGCACGTATATAAATATGTTGAAAAGCAACTCAAGGCTATATTTAAATGACGAATGATAGAGATAGTAAAGGCAGAAACTCTGTTGGTTGGAAGATCAGAGAAAGCTTCATGGGAGAAGTGGGATTCCTGACACACCTTGAAAGGTGGATAGATTGTTGGAGAAACAGAGAGAATTAAGGGCCTGCTGCCAGGGAAAGTATATAAGCAGAGCAGGAAATGAACAGGGCATGTTGAGAAAACCTTTATCTCCCCAAATCATTTTACTATTAATTTTCATCTTCTCCTGAACTTGAGTTGGTTGGATTGGCTTTCGCCGTTTGCAAAGGCTGTTTTCTGCTTCCACCTCTCCTCAAATCCCTAAGGCAACCTTCAGCATTTACTTTTTATATTTCTGTGGATGAGAAACACATCTGTCTTTTTCCCTTTTTGAACACTGGCTTCCTGAGGGTAGAGGTCATGGCCATGATGTGCAATGTGTCTGGGAAAAATATAAGGAGGTACTCCTTGCCTGAATCCGGCCATGTATCCAAGGTTAGACTTCTCTGCCGGCAAGAGATATCCATGAGTAGTACTGAGGGGTGATCATATCTTCAGACACCTCTGGGGTGCCTGTGACTAGCTAACTTTGAGGAGGATCTCCCCCATCACTGACCTTGAGCTTCTCCAGACAAAGATCACATTTGGAGTTCCCATGACTGTGTTTATTCAACAGCAACAGTGACCAGTCTGGCCTCAGGGTCAGGACTAGCTCAAGTCTGGACCCTGAAGGCATTGATCAACTTTGTGGTCTCTCCTGACCCTCTGGAGTCTCAGTCTGGTTACTCAAGTTACTCTGATCACATGGTTTAACCAAGAAGAAAGGGCTTCTGGGCAGAATGCCATTAGGAAGATTGTCCCTCAGGAAGCAACACACCCTTTTATTTATGGTCTTTTCCTTTTCCCCCATCAAATCAGGTTTTGTTTTCTCACACTACTGAGGTGAAAGAGACAAAGACTTGTGTTTAATATGCAAAAGCAGTAGCTCACATCCAAATTGCTGTTATCCTGCAAAAAGACTTCTTTCAGTGCTTTAAAATCTTTAGCTATTTACTTTCATTGCGTGGGTTACGTTTACCTATTTTTTGTTGCAAGTTTTATATGGCATAATCACAAGGACAGGGAAGCAGTTCTATACTACTGTTTCTTTTTCTAGCCAGTCATCTCATTGAATTTCAGTAAATAAAAAAAAGAAGAAAATTCTCCTTGAATTTCATGTAAAGGAATTGCAAATAAATATAAGATTTGAAAAAGAAATAATTATATTTTATCTTATTTTTTATATTTTCTAAGATGATAAAATCGCTGACATATGCAAGTATAAAAGCACTATAAACCTTCGATTTGGGGCTGGCCCTGTGGCTTAGCGGTTAAGTGCGTGCGCTCCGCTGCTGGCGGCCCGGGTTCGGATCCCGGGCGCGCACCGATGCACCGCTTCTCCGGCCACGCTGAGGCCGCGTCCCACATACAGCAACTAGAAGGATGTGCAGCTATGACATACAACAATCTGCTGGGGCTTTGGGGGGAAAAATAAATAAATAAATAAAGTTATAAAAAAAAAAAAAAACCTTCGATTTCGTTCGGTTTCCTTTTCTGTAAAATGAAAGTTTTGCCCTGAATAGATAATTTTTAAGTTTCCTTCTAGTTTAATATTCACAATTCTATAGGAGGATATGGTGCTGTTTTTGTTGGAAATTCAAGATGGTAAAATCATTAAAAAAAAAAAGGACTAGAAGGAGAGACAAAAATTTGCCCTGGTGTAGATTGGCAACCACCACTTAGCCTTCCCTGCGTGGGACTGGTTTTAAGAATGGTCGGCAGTAGCAGGAACAGAAGGAAGAATCTGCAAACCTTCCATGGAGTCCTTCTACCTGGAATCTAAAATTTGCAGCTAAAATTTTTGGGTTTTTTAAAAAATTATTTTATTGAGGTCATATTGGCTTATAACACTGTGTAAATTTCGGGTGTACATTGTTGTTTATCAGTTTCTGTATAGACTGCATCATGTTCACCACCAATAGTCTAGGTTTTATGTGTCACCATACACGTGTACCCCTTTACCCCTTTCGCCCTCCCCCCACTGCCTTCCACTCTTGCAACAATCTGTTCTCCTTTTCTATGTGTTTATCCTCCACATATGAGTGAGATCAAAGGTTTTGAGGCAGGTGATGAAAGTGTGTGAAGTGGTGAAGTGTGAGTCCAGGAGGAGCGGTAGGAGCCCCAGCCAATGGGAGAGCGCCTGACCCCCACCTGAAGTACATAAATAAAATAAACTGTAAAGCACTGTGTTGGCCAAAACACACAAACAAATCTGTGGCTATATTCGGTCCACAGGCTACTAGTTTCCCACTCTTAAATTCTAATCCAAAACTTTTAGAAGTAATAAACGAATACGGTAAAGTTGCAGGATACAAAATCAACATACAAAAATCAGTTGCATTTCTATACACTAACAACGAAGTAGCAGAAAGAGAAATTAAGAATACAATCCCATTTACAATTGCAACAAAAAGAATAAAATACCTAGGAATAAACTTAACCAAAGAGGTGAAAGATCTGTACACCAAAAACTATAAAACATTGCGGAAAGAAATTGAAGAAGACACAAAGAAATGGAAAGATATTCCGTGCTCTTGGATTGGAAGAATTAACATAGTTAAGATGTCCATACTTCCTAAAGCAATCTATAGATTCAATGCAATCCCTATCAAAGTTCCAACAACATTTTTCACAGAAATAGAACAAAGAATCCTAAAATTTATATGGAACAACAAAAGACCCCGAATAGCTAAAGGAATCCTGAGAAAAAAGAACAAAGCTGGAGGTATCACACTCCTTGATTTCAAAATATACTACAAAGCTATAGTAACCAAAACAGCATGGTACTGGCACAAAAACAGACACAGAGATCAATGGAATAGAATCGAAAGCCCAGAAATAAACCCACTCATCTATGGACAGCTAATCTTCGACAAAGGAGCCAAGAACATACAATGGGGAAAAGAAAGTCTCTTCAACAAATGATGTTGGGAGAACTGGACAGCCACATGCAAAAAAATGAAAATAGAAGGCCGGCCCCATGGCTCAGCCGTTAAGTGCACGCACTCCGCTACTGGTGGCCCAGGTTCAGATCCTGGGTGCGCACCGACGCACCGCTTCTCCGGCCACACTGAGGCCATGTCCCACATACAGCAACTAGAAGGATGTGCAACTATGACATACAACTATCTACTGGCGCTTTGGGGGGGAAAAAAAACGAGGAGGATGGGCAATAGATGTTAGCTCAGAGCCGGTCTTCCTCAGCAAAAAGAGGAGCATCAGGGCCGGCCCTGTGGCTTGGTGGTTAAGTGCGCGCGCTGCAATGCTGGTGGCCCGGGTTCGGATCCCGGGTACGCATTGAGGCACCACTTCTCCGTTCATCCTGAGGCCGAGTCCCACATACAGCAACTAGAAGGATGTGCAGCTACGACATACAACTATCCACTGGGGCTTTGGGGGAAAAAATAAAATAAATAAAATCTTTAAAAAAAAAAAAAAAAAAAAAAAAAAAAAAGGAGCATCAGCATGGATGTTAGCTCAGGGCTGATCTTCCTCACAAAAAAAAAAAAAAAAATGAAAATAGACCCTTATCTTACACCATACACAAAAATTAACTCAAAATGGATTAAAAACTTGAATGTAAGACCTGAAACTGTGAAACTTCTAGAAGAAAACATAGGCAGTACGTTCTTCGACATCGGTCTTAGCAACGTATTTTCAAGCACCATGTCTGACCAGGCAAGAGAAACAATAAAAACAATAAAGAAATGAGACTATATCAAACTAAAAAGCTTCTGCACAGCAAAGGAAACCATCAACAAAACAAAAAGACAACCTAACGATTGGGAGAAGATATTTGCAAACCATACATCTGATAAGGGGTTAATCTCCAAAATATATAAAGAACTGATGCATCTCAACAACAAAAAAACTAACAACCCAATTAAAAAATGGGCAAAAGACCTGAACAGACATTTCTCCAAAGAAGATATACAGATGGCCAACAGGCACATGAAAAGATATTCAACATCATTAACTATCTGGGAAATGCAAATCAAAACTACAATGAGATATCACCTCGTGCTGGTCAGAATGGCTGTAATTAACAAGACAGGAAACAACAAGTGTTGGAGAGGATGTGGAGAGAAGGGAACTCTCATACACTGCTTGTGGGAGTGCAAACTGGTGCAGCCACTATGGAAGGCAGTATGGAGATTCCTCAAAAAATTAAGGATAGAACTACCATATGATCCAGCTATTCCACTGCTGGGTATTTATCCAGAGAACTTGAAAACACCAATGCATAAAGATACATGCACCCCTGTGTTCATTGCAGTGTTATTCACAATAGCCAAGACTTGGAAGCAACCTAAGTGCCCATCAAGGGACGAATGGATAAAGAAGCTGTGGCATATATACGAAATGGAATGCTACTCAGCCAGAAGAAATGATGAAATCCAGCCATTTGTGACAACATGGATGGACATTGAGGGTATTATGCAAAGTGAAATAAGTCAGAAGGAGAAGGTTAAATACCGTATGATTTCCTTCATTAAGTAGTAGATAATAACAACAACAAACACACACATAGAGACAGAGATTGGATTGGTGGTTACCAGAGGGGAAGGGGGGAGGGAGGAGGGTGAAAGGGATAATTCAGCACATGTGTGTGGTGATGGGTTGTAATTAGTATTTGGGTGGTGAACATGATGTAATCTATGCAGAAATAGAAGTATAATGATGTACACCTGAAATTTATACAACATTATAAACCAATGTTACTGCAATAAACAAACAAAAAAAAAATTCTAATCCAGCCAATCTCTTTCTTTTTTAAGTAAAAATCTGAGGTCCGGAGAGGGGCAGTACTCGCCCAAGGTCACACAGCTATTTAGTGGCATAGCAAGGACTAGAAGAAGCCAAGTTTCTTGATTTCCAAATCAGTGTTCTTCTATTTGATTATCCCCCAGCTTTGCTCTGCTCCAGCCAAGCAAGTCTACTGATTGTCCAAACACAGAATGAGTTGTGGTCTTGCTGCCTTTACCTGAAAAATTCGTTATAACTATACCTACTTCATAAAGGTAAAAGGAGATCTATGTTCAAGTCACCTTCAAAAAGTGTTGATATGTTATTAAGTCATTATTAAGTCATGAAGACTCTAGAAAAGCACCATCCAGTAGCTGTATCAATAATTTTAAATTGTCTAGTAGCCACATTAACAAAAGTAAAACCAATATATCAAAAGTATTATTATTTCAACTTGTTTAACAAATATAAAAAATTATTGAGATATTCACATTCTTTTTTTCATACAAATCCTCAAAATCTGGTGTGTATTTTACACTTACAGCACATCTTAATTTGTTTTTTGGGTTTTTTTCTTAATTTAAACAAACTTTTAATTTTAGAATAGTTTTAGATTTACAGAAAGGTTGCAAAGACAGCACAGAGTTCTTATAAACCCCGCACCCAGTTTCCTCTCTTGTTAACATCTTACATTACTATGGCACATTTGTCACAGCTAAAGAGCCAAGACTGGTGCATTACTGTTAACTAAACTTCACAACTTTATTCAAATGTCACTAGTTTTTCCTAATGACCTTTATCTGTTCTAGGATCCCATCTAAGATACCACATTACATTTAGTTGTCATGTCTTCTTTTTTTTTCCCCCTTGGAAAACCAGCACGTCTTAATTTGGACAGTCACATTAAAGTGCTAAATAGCCACTGTGGCTACCATTTTGGACAGTGAAGTTCTGGAAGCTTCCTTGTTGTTCCATTCTCAGCCTGCTCAGAGCCAACCAAGAAAGAGCGAAAGTCCCCGGGAGTTTGTCTCTTTCAAGCCTTCTATTGCTTGAATCCCTAAGCAACAGCTGAGGCACTTGCAACCAAGGAAGACAATTTAAGAAATCTGTCTCATAGCTCCCCATGTACAAGGAGGGGAGGCAAGTCCTTTGGGCAGATGCCTTTGTCGGGGGAAGAGGGAGAATCTCCCTCTGCCCTTTTCCTTAAGGTTCTTATGGCTGGCCAAATAATTAACAAGACAGGTTAGCAGGAGAAAATAATACCAAGTTTAATAACATGCATACATGCGAGAAACTCAGAAATGAGTAACTCGTCCCTCTGTCTAAGCTGCTTGCTTAAGTATTGCAGCTAAAGGCGAGGAGCGTGTTGGGGGCGGGTAGTGGCCTGGGACTTCAGAGGGCAGGAAGACAATTCTTTTCAGGGTCATCTATAGATAATGTGGTCAGGGAGAGACAGAGTTTTTGATAAAAGAGGCTTGGTGCCTTTCCTATTGTAACTTCTATCCCACATTATCTTTATAGCCATCATGATAGAAGCTCTGTTCCAGGAAGGAGCCACCATGTCCAATTCTTTAGGCAGTTAGTGGGGGAGGTCAAATGTCCCTCAGAGAAAACAATTAAGGTAAAGAGATATATTTCAGGGTGGCCAAATCTTGATCTCCCACACCTGGAAGGAGAAAGAGTCTGCATTAAATCAGGTGCCCTTGTGTGGGAGGGGAGAAAATAAGTCATTGACAAGGAGAGAAGAAAGCAAAGAGAAATGGGTCCCATTAGGGTCACTGTTTCTCTCTAGATCACCCACTATAAAGGAGAGTCTACAGTGCTTTACTCACTTAGTCCTCACAATCTGTCCACGAAGCAGGTACTATATTATTTCCATTCTTCAGAGGAGGAAACTGAGACACAGAGTGTCTTGCCTGAGACACAGGTAGCTTGCCTGAGTCATGTAGCTAGTAATCAGCAAAGCTAGTGGTCAATTCCTAGGTCTGACTGACTTCAATATTTAGTTCTTAACCACTGGGTTATACTTAGGATATTCTCACACCGTCTTCAAATACCTAGGAGGGCCACATGGATATTTGCGTAAAATATGCATGAGTGTTTGGTGTTTACATATAATTTGTTATTGTCTGCATGACTGAATGGTCTATTTTCAGGCAAGTTTCAATCTAAAACTGTATCACTGCTTTCCAATAAAGTGCTAGTTTCTTGATTTTCCCTTTTGCTATTCCTTTTCACCCACCCACTGCTTCTGGTGGACTCCTGGGAACAAAACCATATGAAGAGTGACACAGAGAGCAAAGAAATAGGAGGTGAATGCCAGGAGTCAGCAGGGCTAGCTATCAGCATAGGTGTTGGCATATCTATAGCATCTGATTTGAGGTGGGAGAGGAGGGAAATATCAAAAGTTTTGTTTGTTTATTAATGTTTCCTCCTACAATATCTACTGTTAGAATGGACACTGATAGTTGAAATCACGCAGTGTCCATGATCCATATGTGGCTTCAGCAGAGATTATATTTGGTTATTTCTCAATATTCCCAGAGATGGTGGCCAGCCCTGGTGCAAATGGGGGCAGCCCAAAGAAGGGAAGCATTCACGGTCTCAGCCTGGGGGTGTCCTGAAGCCAAAAAAGAATGACTTGGGTGTTATTCACAGCTTCAGACTCCACAGGATGAAAGACTACAGGCTGCTTTAGCAACAGAAACACCCAGGACACCCCCAGGCTCAGTGCGGTCTGTGAATGGCGCCCTTCTTTGGGCTTCCTTCACAGCACTCTTTTCACTTCTCCATTAGGTACTTATTGAAACCCCTAGCACAGTGCCTAGCACAGAGTAGGTGCCTAATACCTTTGAGCCACAACACTTGGAACCCACTAGTGAAGCCACTTTACAAAAAATAATAGCTGACATTCATATACTTCTTTCTAGAGCATTTTCATAAACCTTATTTCTTTAATTGTCACAACTTCTTTGATTGTGAGGCAGGAAAGGAAAATCTTATTATGTTTTTCCTGGAAATATATAAACAAACTGAAGTTCAGAGGGCTTAAATAAATTGCCCAAGGTTTATGCAGTTAGTAAGTGGAAGGTCTGTCTCTTGAATTCAGGTTTCAGGTTCCAAATCCCAAGTGTTTCCCATGGCCTGGAGGAGGAGCTGGAAAGCTGTTGGTTCCTCTCCGTCCACCACCCCTCATTTGCCCTCTGCCCAGTCAAGAGATGGACAGAGCCACCTTTTAGAGAAACTGTAACAAAGCTACCCTTCTCTAAGTGGTCTCACTTCCAGTGCAATAACAAGCCACTCCACTCGTTCAGCACTCATGACTGAGGACCATCTTGGTGCCAGGTACTCAGCTAATTGCTGAAGATGTAAAGAGAGATAAGACAGGCAAGGAACTCACATTCCGGTAGAGGTTCCTGGATGTTTCTGCTGCACACCTGAGAGAGAGATGGGGTACATATACCCTTGGAAACAGGGCAGGTGGCGGCAATGGCCAGGATAAAGGCAAAATGTCAACAAGAGCCCCAAAACAAGAAAAGTCATAATGTGAATAACAAGGAGACAATTGCAAAGAATGCTGAATTTGACTTCCGAGCTCCCCCTGCCCCCATTCCCAATATCTCCTGTTAAAATGTCTTGTGGCTAGAAAATCTTGGTAAAGACTGGCCTTACCTTGAGCTAGTTGACCCCAAGAGCAGCAGGGGAGATTTCTCTTTGAGGGCTTCCTCCTCACCTGGATAGATGGGGGAGCACTGCTGGGGGGTTGGGGTGGGATATGGGAAATAGAGAGAGGAGAATTGCTGTGTCTGTCATCTCCATTGACTAGGCCTCAGAACTTCTTCTGGTATGGCCATGTGTTATTGCTTTTGCATCAAAACATGTGTGAATCTGTGCATTTAATGCTGAGAATTAGATCATTCCATCACAAGACTGTAACTCAAGGAATGAATGGAGGGAGACATCAAAGGGACTCTTCCCCAAGTTGGGTGGAAGGGAACATCACCACCAACAATAACCACAGAGCTCATCTCCTTCTTCAATAGGGTTCAGCCCAGGTGGGATGTTTTCGTTCCACTGGCAGGGAGGGGATACCTTTTAGTCTTATATGAAGGCTCCTAACTTCTGGAAAAGGACAGGAGTTTATTTTTAGTAAGGAAAAAGCCAATGGACCTCTCCCCACTCCCTGTCTCTCCCCTGCCCGGCTTCCCTACTACCGACACCTCTGGGCTGGTACCAATCCTCAGTGACCCACCCACCAGGAGCTCTGACTAGTGACCTGGAAGCTGTTCCTTCTGCAGAAAATTCAGTTCCATTTAACGCCTAAAGGCCAGCTGCATGGCTGGACAGCTCAATTGCTGCCAGGGATGCTCCCAGAAGCTCTGTTTCCCACCTTCTCAGAGGGCCATGGTGTTGAATGAGGTGAGGACTCCATCCTGAAAAGATAGATGATGCTAACACTGGCTGACCAGCAGGCACTGCTGGACCTAAATTAATTCTCACCACAAGCCTAAAGAAAGCTATAATGATTTCTACTACACAAATGGGGAAACTGAGGCTCAGAGAGATGAGGTGCCTTCCCCAAAGTCACATAGCCATCAAGTGACTGGGCCTGAATTCCATCACAGACCTGACTAACTCCAAAACCTGTGCCTTTGCCGCTACATTGCTTGGCCTCTTGGTATTTTTGGCACCACATGGATAACAACTTAATATTCTGGTGCACTAGTGCCAGCTGAGGCAGGGGACAATTGTGGCTTGTTTGTAACCCCTCCTCCTCTTGGGAAAATAAGTCTGCTTAGCCCCCAGGTTTTCCCATTCAGCACAAGGCCTGGGCCCTTGTATTTTAAAAAACTCCCAGTGGTTCCAATGTGAAATCCTGGTCAAGGACTAACTTACTGAACTAGGTCTTCTCTAAGTCCATGCTATGTGCGCCATTGGATTATTGAGAGCTAACTGTTTGGGCACATTATGTTCCTCATCTCCTTTAATTCTCCTGAAAACCCTATCAGGTAAAGAAATTTCAGTAAACTGTACAAGGTGCCACCTCTAGAAAATGGTAGACCAGGGCATCCAACACAGGAAATCAAGCATCAGAGGCTGCAGGCTTAGCTGCCACTCCATACAGCCTCCCCGTTTGCCCTGCTACATTTTTGTGTGTGTGTGTGTGTGTGAGGAAGATCAGCCCTGGGCTAACATCTGCCAATCCTCCTCTTTTTTTTTTGGCTGAGAAAGACTGGCCCTGGGCTAACATCCATGCCCATCGTCCTCCACTTTATATGGGACGCCGCCACAGCATGGCTTGCCAAGCAGTGCGTCGGTGTGCGCCCAGGATCTGAACCTGCAAACCCCGGGCTGCTGCAGTGGAGTGCACACACCCAACTGCTTGCGCCACCGGGCCAGCCCCTGCTCTGCTGCATTTTAATGAGGTCTTCTGGAGAAAATGCCTTCCCTCCAGTGAAATGAATTGACTACTGAGAATAACTCACTAACCACGGGGTTAAGGCTGATAGGATATTTTGAGACAAACAAAATTTCTGACATTTCCTTCCTCTCCTGCCTCAGATGAGATGCTATAGATACGCCAATTCCTCTGCTGATAGCCAGCCCTGCTGATTGCTGGCATTTACCTTCTACTTCTTTGCTCTCTGTGTTGCCCCCTCATACAGTGTTGCTCCCAGGAGTTCACCAGAAACAGTGGGTAGAAAGGAATAGCAAAGAGAAAGATTAAGAGACTAGCACTTTGTTGGGAAGTAGTGATACTGTTTTGGGTGGAAATTTGCCTGAAAATAGGCCATTCAGTCATACAGACAGTAATAAATAGTGTTAGCTCAGACTTGCTTTTACCAATGGGCCGGGCATTATTTCAAGTGATTTGCAAACATCAACTCATTTAATTTTGACAAGAACCCCACCAGGCAGGTTGTATTACTATCCTCATCTTCCGTATGAGAACACTGAGGCACAGAAGGTTTAAGGAACTTGCCCTAAGTCTCTCAGATTTGAGCGGTGGAGCCATGATTTGAATCCAGGCAGTCTTGCACCAAGGAAAACTGGGCAAGCTGCTAACCTTGGGAGCAGCCTTTTGGACAGCAGTGGACTCTGCTCAGAAGGAGGGGCAGCATGCTCTGAATGACCTCTCATTGATTACCACCTCTTCTCCAACTTGCCCTCCAGGATTACCAGTTGATTAGTGGTTTTCCAAGGGTTGAAGAAGAAGGAGACTTGCCACTTTTTATTCTATTTCATTATACTTCTTATTATAAGGACAACTTTTTAAAACAAAGGTAAAAATCGTGACTCTCCTATAGATATAAAATGAACACACGCTAAAGATTGTTTAAACTCATTATTAATGAGAGGACTAGGCAGATGTTACAGCTGCTTCAAAAAAATCCAAAGGACAACACATTTCTAGATCAGGAACATTGAAAAGAATTTGCAAATGGATGCAAAACTGGTTTTTCTGGATGGGGGAAGGGGACTTGTCCCTCCACTGGACAGAATAAACTTGCATGTCTATTTGTTGTTATGTGCGGTCAAGTTGGCTCCGACACCTGGCCACCCTATGAATGAGTGATGTCCACAATGTCCTGTCCTCAATAGCCCTACTCAGCTTCTGTCAATAGGCCAGAATTATTTTGCATTGCTATCAGTTCTCTACCATTTACAGAGTTGTAAAATAGATGAAAGGCAATGAAAGGCTAGAATCAAATCGTCCTAAAGGATATGCTCTAAATAATGCATAGTTTTCTTTTTTCTTTTTTTTGTGAGGAAGATCAGCCCTGAGCTAACATCCATGCTAATCCTCTTTTTGCTGAGGAAGACTGGCTCTGAGCTAACATCTATTGCCGATCCTCCTCCTTTTTTTTTCCCCCAAAGCCCCAGTAGATAGTTGTATGTCATAGTTGCACATCCTTCTAGTTGCCATATATGGGACGCAGCCCCAGCATGGCCAGAGAAGCGGTGTGTTGGTGCTCGCCCAGGATCCGAACCCAGGCCGCCAGTAGCGGAGCACGCGCACTTAACCGCTAAGCCACCAGGCTGGCCCCAATGCATAGTTTTCTATTGGAGACACTTAGTAATTTTTTCTGTGTTGTTTATTTCAAATTTCCTTACATTCTGCGTTGCTAGAATCTTTACAACATGCATATTTCATTGTATTATTTGAGTAATTAATATATGTTAACTGTATGTTTTTCAAAGAATACAAACTCAATACCCTCTTTATTCTCTCCCCTTTTTTCTGCCCCCATGGCTTCTTTCTTCTCCCCATTCCACTGATACTAAATGGATTTAATTTATATTCTGAAGTGGTAATTCTAGTATCTAAATTCTTCGTAATCTGATTCTTCTGTTTGTTGTTTCTGGTGACTCTCAGTCATGGCATTTTGTTTCCCTGTGTGTTTTGTGATTTGCTTTTAAAAACTGTGAGTTTAAATTAATTGGATCTTTACCTGCTGAATTCTTTGAGGCCTGGCTGAGGATAAATCCAGGGAGGATTTACATTTGCTTCTTCTAGGCACTCAGAATCACTATCTACCCAGGATCAATTTAAATGAAATTGTCAATTTGAGGTGTTTCAGAATATGCAAATAGAGTGAATTTAGATCCCAAACCTGACTTGAGGGCTGGCTGATGGTGACGCATACCTCAAGGAGACTTTTTTTTCTCTCAAACTGAGAGCAAAAGCCAAGACAAATAATTCTTTGTTAAGTTCCTTGGTAGGGTACCCCACTCCCACTGCAGTTCACCCCTTCAGAAGCCCAGCTTCGGGGTGGGGTGCCTGATCTGATCCTTCAGCTCAGGTGGGCCTTGTGGTTAGTAGAAGTAGAGAGAGTTCCCCTCAGGGTGCCTCTGGCTTTTACACTCACTTACCCCTCTAGATTTGCTATTGCTTTGATTTTTTGGCCTCTTAGTTTTTCCTTTTCTGTGTGTATGTGTGTGTGTGTGTGTGTGTGTGTGTGTGTGTATGTGTATGTGTGTGTAGGCACACCAGCTCAGCAATACATTTTAAATGGTTTAAAATTTTTTTGAGTATTTTTAGATATTTTGGGTATTCAGTAGTGACAGGTTTTTAAAGAATATCTAGTCTACCTTATTGCGGGAAATAAAAGTTACCTGTTGTGTCTAAAGTAGTAGCATAGGGTAATAAAATAAACCTGGGATTTGGGCTAATTCATTCAACATGGCTACTATGTGTCAGGCACTGTGTTAGACACTGGTGGACAAAATTATGCCCTTGCCCTCAGGGCGATGCCTGGTCCCCTCTCCTTCATGAGGTCAGAATTGGATTGAATTTGGGCTAAGCTGCTTACCAGCTGTATTAACTTAAATATATTTCTTAACCTACAGAAAGGAGATCGATACCTTGTGAACAGTGGTGGAGACTAAGTGAACTAACATATCGACATTTTTTAGGATGATTTCTGCTGCAAGTAACAGAACCTCTAATCTAATATGATTTAAACAATAAGAAAACTATCATATCACATAATAGGAAGCCCAGAGTTAATCCAGGCTCCAGGGGAGAATATTAGGACCCTTGGCTCTGCCCTCCTCTATGTGTTGACATTCATCCTTAGGTTGCTAACAAGATGACTGTAGCAATATCAGGAATCTCCGCTAGACACAATACCCAGAGAGGACAGCCATCTCTTTCTGGGTTTTTTTCCCAGAACCTTTCTCCTCTCCCAGGAAAAGACTTCCTTTCATGCTTTATTGGCTAGAATTGTATCACATGACTTTTCCTAAGCCAGTCATTGTCAGGGAAATGGAAATATCATGATTGGCTTAGACTAATTAATACTTGCCTTTGGAATTGGGGATAGGGTCACTTTTCTCTGAGCCTCAAAAGGAAAGAATAGATGGACAAAATTGGGGTTCTGTTAGCAAGGAAAAAAGGAAGAAACGGAAGTTGAGTACTCCACAAGAGTCTGCAAATGCCCAGGACAATAGCAACCACCTGGCAGGTATATGTCCAAGAAATGTTAGTCACTAGTTCTCTCAACAACACCCAAACATAATCTATTAATCTATAAAAACTAGTTTGAGGGCAACATCTTAATGCAACTCTTCACTTAGAAATCAAGTCATGTGACAGGTGCTGATGAAAAATTTTTCAAAAGCTTGAGAGTGACAGACTCCAAAAATGGATGTCAGCTCTTCACACCTTGCTCCATGCTGCACAGCACAGCCCATTGCCAAGGGGTGTTCTTGGCTTGACTGGTTGCTCCTTCTGTTCTCCTCTGTGTTGGTGGATCATTCCAACCTTCATTCCACACTTGACAAAGAAAGTCTCCTCTGGGATAGAGCCCCTCACCACACACACCCCATGCAGAAGAGGGATGACTCTCAGCCCTGTCCTTTCACTTCAAATAAAATATAATAAATATGAAAGTAAAACAAAAGTCAGACAAAAAGCAGACTTAGAAAAACAGAATAAGGAAAATATATATACTTTCATAAAAGCAAGAGAGAATAAAAGGAGGCAAAGAGGGAAACATCTCTCTGTGTCCACTTGAGCTGGGGAATTTGGATTTTTGTTTAAACTACTCTCCAGATTTAAAGATTTATTACTTATTCCCCCCTTTATAATAGCTCTCTTTTCAGCAGTTTCTTTATTCATCTGGAGGCAGGAGAATGAACAAAGGATCTTTCCTCCTCAAGAAACACCCCCTCCTTCCTTGTCTCCACACCCCTGTCCTAGGAATCCATGACTCCAGGAAACATTTTCAGATAAAACAATTCCAGTTACTGGAAAATCTTAAGGCTTTCCTCTGTGGGTTTACAACGGCCTGGCCTCTGACTCACAAATAAAAGAGATTTTCTAAGAGATAGTAACACCTTTTATGTAATCTCAAGTCACTTCATCTTTCCCAAATTCAGACTCCTCAATCATACAGTGATGAAGGTTGGAGTGGATTTGTGGTTTTCGAACTGTATATGTATGTGTGTACATATGTGTTCATGCATGTATGTGTGAAGTGTGTATGTATTTGGTTAAACAATAGAACATCTTTTTGAATGATGACATCTTATGTGGAACCCCAACATAAAAAACAGATAAAAGCAGATGTGCTTTGTTTGGAAGGGAAAGTGTGAGTGGTAAGGGTGGAGGAAGAGAAGGAGGAGGGTCCTTAAAGCCTCCACCCTTGGCCCCAGAAGCCTCTTGAAGTTCTACTGTAGTATTGGGCCTTTTGACAACCAACAGCTTGGTGTTCTTTATGGTCCCTTCTGGTCTAAAATGCTAAGGTTCTGCCCTTTCTTTCTCAAAAAGAAAGTCTGATTCTTCCCTTCTAAATTCACACAGTATCATAACACACTTTCCACAGATATGAAGTAGGAGAAAATATATTCCCTTCCTAACACCATTTCTGTTTTTTTGTAATTTTGAAAAAAAATTTTAATAGAGGGAATAATACAACTAACACTGACCATCCATAATGCCAGCCCTGGTGGTCTAGTGGTTAAGACCTGGTGCTCTCACCGCCATGGCCTGGGTTCATTTCCTGGATGGGGAACCACACTACCTGTCTGTCAGTTGTCATACTGTGGCAGCTGCATGTTGTTGTGATGCTGACAGCTATGCCATAGGTATTTCAAATACCAGCAAAGTCACTCATAGTGGACAAGTTTCAGCGGAGCTTCCAGACTAAGACAGACTAGGAAGAAGGACTTGGACACCCACTGCCGAAAAAATTGGCCATGAAAACCCTGTGAATAGCAGCGGAGCATTGTCTGATAGATAGCGGCGGAAGGTGAGAAGATGGTGCAAAAAGACTGGGAAGGGTTCCACTCTGCTGTACACAAGGTCTCTAGGAGTCAGAATCAACTGACTCTGTTAGTGATGGCACTAACAACAAAACCATCCATAATCAGAAAATTACAATTTGACATATTTGTCTCAGATAACTTTTTTAAAGAAAAGAAATAACACCTGGCAGATAAAGTTGAAGTTCTCTTAGTTCATCTCCCCAATCCTATTTTCTTCCTTCTCTCCCCAGACAAACACTATCATGGCTGAACAATGGCCCCCCCAAAGATGTCCATGTCCTAATCCCTGGAACCTGTGGATATGTCACCTTACACGGCAAAAGGGAATTTGAAGATGTAATTAAATTAAGGATTTTGAGATGGAGAGATTATTCTGGATTATCCAGCTGGGCCTAATGTAATCTCAAGTGTCTTTATTAGAGGGAGGGTAAGAGTCAGAGAAGGAGATGTGGTGATGGAAGCAGAGGTTGGTGTGATGCAGCCAAGAGCCAAGGAATGTGGGCAGCCTCTAGAAGCTGGAAAAGGCAAGGATTCTCTCCTAGAGCCTCCAGAAGGAAACAGCCCTGCTGATCCATTGTAGACTTCTGACCTCAAGAACTATAAGATAAATTTGTGTTCTTTCAAGTTACTAAGTTTGTGCTCATTTGTTACAGCAGCAATAGGACAGCAATACAATGAGTTAGGCGAGTTTCCATCTGGTCCATGTTTTTTAGTTGGACTAGATAGATAGGTATAAACAGAGAAAATAATTTTATGTATTTTCTATACTCACCTGATGTTTTTGAGAATCTATCCATTTGATACATAAATATCTAATTCATCTAGTTTAACTGCTATATAGTATTTTGTCATATGGATATACCACAGTTTATTTATGTAGTTCTCTAAAATGGGGATTAGGATATTTAAAATTTTTCACAGCAATAAACATCCTTGTACATATTTCCTTACACACATATCTCCTTGTACATATATGCAAAAGTTCTACTAGAATATATATCTAGAATTTGCAGGTTCTGGCTTTACCCCACCCTCCAGATTATAGAATAAAGTTCAAAATCCTTAGCATATGTGCCCAGACTGTTGACAGTCTTCTCCCTCTGGAGAAGGGAATAGGATTTGGAGGAAGGATGGGGAGGAAAACTTTCACATTCGCCCTAATTCTTTGATGTTTGAATTTTTAGGGCATATATTACTGCAGTAAAAAGAATTTATTTAGGTATTCAGGACTTAAAATGGAGATTGAAAACCAGAGGTCTTCAGGCTGGATACAGCTGGCAGACAAGTTTTGTTTGGCCCACACAGTGTTTAAAAAATATTGTAATACTCATTTATATTAGATAATTAGGAGATTTTACATAAAAATCCAAAGTTCCAACTTCTGTTGAAAAATTGGAAGAGTTGGAAACATCGGACCTGCATTTTCATGTGGCAGCGATTGTCAGGAGCAAAGTTGGGCTGCTCCCTAAGTGGAACAAGTGTTCTTTTGTTTTCCTATGGTCCCCACTTCTCTCTATTGCCTTACCTCCTGCCATATCACTCATTTATCTCCTAGCCTTCTGTAGGCATTTGAGTTTGCCAGCCCAACTAGAGTTTCCAGATAAAAAACAGAACTTCCAGTTAAACTTGAACTTCAGATAAACAACAAATAATTTTTTAGTATAAGAATGTGCCAAATATTGTTGAGCATCCTGTATTTTTATTTGCTAACTCTATCAACTCTTACCCCAGGTCCCCAGCTCTCAATAGCCTGGCCTCCCCCCATTTCAACTTTATTATCTCTCATTGATCTCTCTACAGGCCCTATGATCTGGCCAAACCAGATTGCTCACCTATTTCCCGAACATGTTGTTTGCATTCTTCTCCTGTCTTGGAGATCCTATCCCTATTCCTCTCCAGTCACCAAAGTTTAAATCAGCACCCTTTAAGACCAAGTTGAAGTTTCAGGTCCTGCAGAAATTTTCCCTGCCTTGAGGACCACATCTTCCTCCCAATTCCCATAGCACTATTGGTAGAACTCCCTCAGTATTTATCATTTTGAACTGCAGTGTTACAGTAGTCATCTCTTATCTGCAGAAGATATGTTCCAGGATCCCCAGTGGATGCCTGAAACCGTGGATATTACTGAACACTATATATACTGTGTTTTTTCCCAAACATACGTATTTGAGGTGAGACAGCAAAACTAGCACAAATTTCTTTTTCCGTCTTCACAATTTCATGGATAGAACATTTGTACTTACCGTAGATCTTAGCAACTTCAGCATGCAATTTTTTTTCTTTCCTTATTAAGTCAAGAACTTTCACCTTTTCACTTAAGGAAGCCCTTTACGGCTTCTCTTTGGCATACCTGGATTGCCAGTATCACTACTTTTGTGCTTTGGGGCCATCATTAAGTAAGTAAGAGTTACTTGAATACAAGCACTGCAATACTGAGACAGTTGATCTGAAAACCAAGACGGCTACTAAGTGACTAATGGGAGGGCAGTGTGTACAGTGTGAATACACTGGACAAATGGATGATTCACGTCCCAGGCGGGAAGGAGCACGACAGCGCGCGATTTCATCACGCTTCTCAGAACTGCACGCATTTTGAAACTTACAAATTGTTTATTTCTGGAATTTTCCATTTAATATTTTCAGACCGTGGTTGACTGGGGTAACTGAAACCACGGAAAGTGAAACCATAGATAAGGGGGGACCACTGTACTTATCTTTTTACAGGTAAGACATCTCCCTACCTAGATTTTAACCTTTGAGTTTTTACTTATTGTTGTACCCCTACTGCCTAACAAATGCTTTGAACATAGGAGGCAGTTGATAAGAGTGTGTAAAATGTAAGATATAGGGATGATATATCAGTTAGCTTTTCGTAACAAACTACCCCAAAACTTAATGACCTAAAATAACAAACGTTTATTATAGTTCATGATTCTGTGGGTTGGTTGGGTGGTTCTTCTGATCTGGGCTTGTTGGTTGGGGCTAGCTGGTCTGGGATGGCCTCACTTGTCTATCTGGGGCCTCAAGTGGAAGGTTGGAACAATGGGTATTACTAGAGCCTTTTTCCGTGTAGTACCTCTTATCCTCAAGGAGGCGGGAGCAGGCGAGTTCACGTGGTGGCAGAGAGTTCCCACCAGCCAGAGCTTCTGCTTCTGTCAAATTTGCTATTGTCCCATGCTCCAAAGAAAGTCATACAGCCAAGCCCAGATTTAAGACACAGAGAAATAGACTGTGCTGCTTGTTGGGAGGAGGGACAAAATCACCTTGCAAAGGGGCATGCATGCAGGGAGACAAGAACAAACTGGAGACTATTACTGCAACAATCTACCTCAGATGATAACCAGAACCCAGCTTCCAATGTGCTTAGAAATCCATCTCAATTAAAGAAGTATGCCTTTTTTCAATACTGGTCTCTGCATATCAGTAAAACCGGACTTCTTTTAGTATGCCAAACTCCTTCCCCCAGGGGCCTCTCTTGTGCTGTTTGCTCCGTCTGGAACGCTCCTCCCCACCTCCTTGCCAGGCTAATTATTACATTTCCTTCAATTCCCTTCCTAAAGTCACTTCCTTCGGGTTGCCTTTCCTGACTCTTCAGACCAAGTCAGGTCTCCTGTTGTGCACACTCAGAGCACCATGGGTGCTGCTTTTACAGCACTCATCGCCATTGTTACTAATTACTTTGTTGTGTATTTCTTTGTTTAATGTCATCTCTCCCTTTCAGCAGAAAGAGCTCCAGGGCAGAGACTGGGTCTGTCTTGTTCAGTGCTGAATCCTCAGCATCTAGCACCACACCCAGCATGTAGTAGCTGCTCAGTGTTGGAGGAATAAATGAATGAACATATGAATGAATGGCCTACAATGTGCTCAGCATGGAATAGGCCTGTTCAGAGTATTCAGAGCTCTGTCAGAGTAGCAGGTACAGGAAACTGCAATCTGTTGGGGAGATAAGAATGGTTTGCACAAAATTATTCAAAAACAATTCAGGACCAAATAGAGAGTGAAATATCAGATGCTGGACTGTAATTGCTGTGGGAGATCAGAGAGGAGAGATCAGAATAGCCAGGTAGTTACAGAAGTCTTCACATAGCAGGTAGCCCTTGAACTAGATCCAGAGAAGGAAAAGGATTTGGATGTGATAAAATTAGGGAAGGAGGCTAATAATTCAAGGTCATGAGTTTGATCCTCTGTGGCTCCTATTATACTGGTATCCTCATAAGCTATGGATCACAAGAGGGAAAAGGCAGGAGAGTAAGTGGAGAGGGTTCAGTGGAGCCACACCCACCATCACACCATCACTGCAATGGTTCAAGAAGATTATGTTTCAGAGACTGCAAAGTCAAGTGTCATCCATACACATAAACAACAGCTCATTCAGAGACCAGACTCGTCCACGCCGTTAAAAGAGAACAATAGTAAACATCTGCTTCTACTCTTCTGGAAACATTGAGGTCTGGATGCTCTCTCTCTCGCTCTTCCTCTCTTTCACTTTTAACTATTCATTATGAAAACTTACAAACATACACAAGGAAAAGAATACAGGAAACCCCATCACCAGCTTCAAGAAGCATCAATACTTTACCATATTTATTTCATCTCTCTCCCTCTCCAACCCTGTCTTTTTTTTCCCCTAAAGCATTTTAAAGCAAATCCCAGATACCATGTCATAACACTCCTAAATACTTCAGTATGCCTCTCTAATAGAAAGAAGGGCATTTTCATACATAATCACAGTAACTTTTTCCCACCCAGCAAAATAAAACATAATTCCTCAATATCATTTAATACCCAGCCCATATTCAACGTTTCCTGATTATCTAAAACATATCTTTCTACAGTTGGTTTATTTGAATCAGGATCTAAACAAGGTCCATACAGTAATTTAGTTGACATGTCTCTTTAAATCTCTTTAATCTAGACTACTGTTAAATTAATTAAACAAGGAGGCCATTAGACTGATGCGGCTCTAATGCCATGGTGGCCTATCTTGCAAACCAAAATCTAAGCCTATAAATGCCTCAAGGTTATGAAATCAAGACGCCAAGGACAACCAATCACAAACAGCCAACTAGGCTTTAAGCTATAGCCAATCAAATAATTCTCTTTCTTTGCTTCCGCAATTTCTCTATATAAGTCTCTCCCCTGGCTCACGTGGAGGAATTATGTCCCAGTTTATCTTTTAAGACTACGAGTATTTTCATTTAATTAGAGCTTCTTTGCTGACAACCTACCTCAGCCTCACTGCCTTTGTCTCACTCCTAGATGGGCAGGGAGCTGAGAGATTTGGAGATCTCAATGTGGAGAGAGAGCGGGAGGGATGGAGTGAGTATCAGAGTCCTCAGAGCTTGTGAAAAGAAAAAATCCTAATCGGCTTCAGGGGAAACATTAAAATAAGAGACTCTTAAGAACTAAAGTTGACCTGCACACTCTCCTAACACCTAAGAATGACAAGAATTTACTGAGATTGTAAGAGTCTGATTCCTGTGGGCAAGAGAGGGAGGGTGAGAGAAAGGGAACCAGGATGAATCTGATGGACAACATACAGGCAGAGGCAGTACCAGCTGCATAATTTGCAGGGCCCAATGCAAAAGAAGAATCCCAGAGCCCGTGTTCAAAAATTATTAGGAATTTCAAGATGGCAATGGAAGAGCATGAAACCAAATGTGGGGCCTCTCTGGGCACAGGAACCTGTGTAACTGCACAATCACATGCCCACCCATGAAGCTGGCCCTTGCATAGGTGGCAGAGTCCAGGAGGCCCCAGGAAGTTGTTCTACAAGGCAATGCTTTGTCAACCTCTGTCTCACTTGCATTTCAGAGATATGCAAAGGCAATGAGAATCATTTCCATATCTGGTAGCCACTACCAACATCTCAGACTTGTCAGGATGCTTAGGGGCGGTAAATGGCTCCTGGAGGGTCACAGAGATCAGCGCTGCATAGTGCTCAAATCATGGACAGTGATGGGTCTGGATCCTCTAACCTTTATGCTAGTCTATGTGGGCACGGGCTCTAGAGCCAGAATACCTGGCTTCACATCCAGGCTCTATCCCTTACTGATTACTGTGTAACTTTTGTCAAGTTTCTTGACCTGTCTGTGCTTCAGTTTCCTCATCTATAAAATGAGGCTAATAAAAGTATCTACCTCATAGAGTTGTTTGAGGATTAAATTAGTTAGTATTTGCTGGCACATGGCAAGCACCATATGTATTTGTTAAAACAAAACAAATCCAGAGGCTAGAGCTGGAAGGGCCCAGACAGATCTCTGGTAAGAGTGGTACCTGTAGGACAGAGACTGACTCTGCTCTTCTAGTGGAAGGAGGCTGTGCCTGGCATCCTCATCTTGCTCCCCAACAACTTACACAATGGTCATTCACTCAGTAAGTATTGGTTGAGCACCTACAATGTGCCAGGCACTTACTGACTGGAAAGTGAGCCAGGCATGGTCCTTGTCCTTATGATGCTGATCATCTAGCATATGGAGGGCTCCCCCTGCAAAGTCAGTCTTGCCCAGGTCTGGGACCAGGCCTGGCTTCAGGTGGAAGGAAGAGGAGATGCCCTCAGCCTGCTGCCCACCAACAAGGGACTTCTGCAGAAGGTAAGCATGGTTTGACTTCAGTATCCTGATTCCCTGTTATCAATCTGCTTTGTAATACTCTACTTTGA
Source organism: Diceros bicornis minor (assembly GCF_020826845.1). NCBI lineage: Eukaryota > Metazoa > Chordata > Mammalia > Perissodactyla > Rhinocerotidae > Diceros > Diceros bicornis. The sequence continues at coordinate 77,891,670 of NC_080743.1, forward strand.
CCAAGCCCCTGCCTGATAATTCAGCATTTCCCCTCTAAGATCCAACATTTTATTTCCTGCCCCAGAAGCTAGACCCTCCCAGCTTGAGTTTCAGTACCTGCTGTTGAAATCCCAAGATGCTGTCAGCTGCCCGGCTGACCGCCTTGGAGAGGCTCCCAGGATCTTGGACTAGGTTGGGCCCGCCCTTGGTTAACCATAATTATGTCACATTGGTCTTCCCAAGCTGGGCTGGACCCATGTGTGTCCATCCCTCCAGTAATTAGTCCCAGACCTTGCCCTCCTGTCCTTAACTCTTGGGCACTCCTTGACTCTGAAGAGCTGTATGGATTTGGATTTCCATCTCACCAACACTCAAGCCCAGGATCTGAAGGATATGGGCAGGAGAGGCTGCAGGAGCCTTTACCAATGTCAGTCTGACATTGAAACCAGAATCCTTCCTTTCAACTAACAAATTCTTGGCCCTCTGCCAAGGTCTTTGAGGGGTAGTTTGTGGCAGGATGGCCATGGAAGAATAAGGCAGGGTCATAGAAATGGAGGGAGAGTGATGGAGAGAGACACCAGCTGCTTTCCTGTTGGCCCGCTTCAACCTTGAGGTCATTTTGATGCTGTTCTACCCAGCAGCCCAGAGACACTGTCTAGTACACCACCATCCTGGCCAAAGGCCTGCAGGCAACTGGACTCTTCAGGTAGCTGGTGATTAAAAGAAGAGGCAGGTGGAAGCCAAGGGAGCAGTTCTTTTACACATTCTTCTCTCCTTCCTCAGATCTGCATTTTAGAATTTCTGAAATGGTAAGACTGAAAAAGTTTCTCCAAGGTCACTTTGATAGAAGCAATGTATATGAATTTCTCCCCTTAGGGCCACAGAGCCATGGTAAGTTAGAGAGCTGCAGTGTTGTTGATAAAGTATTATCAGAACAGCAGGGAACGAGACCCCACAAGGGTTACCCCGAGAAAATTGGAGAGGACCTCAATGTGTAAATATGGGGTTTCCTCTGAATCCTTTGGCCCTGGGAAGGGATAACAGAGCCCAGCCTGGGTGGGGTCAAGCAGGGGGACAGGCAATGAGGAAAGCGGCCAGGGCTCAGGGCCAGGATCTTTCATCTTATTAGCCCATCACTTCCCTGCAACTTCCAAATATACAGCGTTCATCCTACAGAAACACTGGGCTTTTGAGTGGGGAACAAATGGAATCAGTCTTTAGGCTAAATTTTCTTTATAAACTAAGAGATTTTTAAAAAATCAATGTTGATGTTTTAAAGGTTCAGTTGACAAATTAATTAATCAACAATATCTTCTACACAAAACCAAAGGCAGGTGGGGAAAGGGAGGAAGTAAAACGTGTGACTTCCCTAAAGCATATTATAGTTCAGTAGGATAAATTTTTAAAATCCTAGAAAATACAAAAAAAAATTCAGGGAGAGAGAAGTAACAATTTACAGACAATATGGGATACAGAGTTCTGAAGTGGCAGAAATCTTTCCTGTCAGGTGTCTGGAAAGACTTGGAAAAGGTAGAATTTGAGGCTACCTTGCTGGTTAGGAAGGATCTAGATTCCTTCCACATTATGAAGCACCCACTGGGTGCCAGGCACACCATGCTAAGACCTAGGAATGCAGAGATAAGCACTGCATGGGCTCTGTCCTCAAGGAAGAGCTCACAGTCTGTGTGGGCAGCAGATGTGTGAACAGAGCAGAACCCTGGAAAAAGGTGTGACGGTTGTGTGGCTGGGGAAGTAAGCTGGGGGCATGGACTGTGTGTGTGTGTGTGGGGGGGGGGTGTCTGGTGTTGGAAAGAGAGAGAAAGTATTTCTGGAAGTGCTCCTTTGAGCATGTAACATTGGAGCTGCCTGGAAGCCTCAATTTATTATTGGACTCAGAGGAATAGAATTCTAGTTAGGAGGAAAAGTGAGTGAAAAGGCATGGACAGATGCCACACAGTAAAGATGGGGTGAGACTTTAGAGAAGTCTGTGTGACTGGAACAAAGGATGCACAGATGTGATAGCAGATGAGTCTGGGAAAAGGGGACAGAGAAAGATCATGAAGGCCTGGTGTGCCAAATAAATAGTGTGCATTTTTATCATGTAGGGGATCGGGAGACAGCCACAACTTTTAAGCAGGAAAGGGGTGGTTTCATGCTTACCTTTAAAAATATCACTAAGTGGGCCAGTCCCAGTGGCCTACTGGTTAAGTTCAGCATGCTGCACATTGGCAGCCCAGCTTGGGTTCCCAGGTGCGGACCTACACCACTCATCTGTCAGTAACAATGCTGTGGTGGAGGCTCACATCCAAAAAGAGGAAGATTGGCAACAGATCTTAGCTCAGGGCACATCTTCCTCAGCAAAAAAAAAAAAAAAAAAAAAAAAAAAAAAAAAAAAAAATCAGTGGGAGAAGGGAGTCCTGGAGCTAATAGAGAATCCAGAGGGGACCAGTTCTGGGGGTAGGTTGGGGGTCATGGAGGCTTTTAAACAAGGAAATAGCAGCAGCTCATTGGATGCTCACAGCTGTGTGGTGTGCAAGCAAGATTAGAAGCAGAAGTACTATTTGGGTCTAGGAAGACCTTTAGGGGAAAATGCCTTGTGACAGCTATTTATTTTAACAAATGTTAAATTAGTTTCTCATTGCTCCATTTCTTCCCCCAGGAGCACCTTTCATTTTGGGATTGTTAAAATAGCTGTCATTTCTGTAGCTTTCTGAAGTTTGGGTAATGATTTCCTTTTTCTCTCAGTTAAAATGGATTCTGCTTCGCAGGAATCGTCAGAGTTGACTTCAACTTTTTGTCTTCTGAGGGCTGCTTCAGAGTGTGGTGCCCCAGGTTTGTGGCCGAGGGAAGGTCTGTGACTGTCACAGTGCTATGAATTTTCTAGAAATATGTACTGAGATCAGCTGGCACAATTGTGTTTGTTTAACAAAAAAACAAAACTTCCCAGGGACAGTCCCCAAATTCTGCACAAGGTGACCCTCGGCGCCACTGCATAAATGGTTAATCTTGAGTTACTCAGAACACCCCACTAGATGGAGGTTTTATGAGGTAGCTCTGTCCTCACAGGAAAAGCTGGACTATAAGAAAAGGGCACTGAAGGAAGTGACTTTTGTTCTAATGCCAAATCCCTGGGAGACTGGTGTTTGGAATGTTTACATCCTCCTGACTTTTTACATGATTTCTCCAACTCTTACATTTCATACGCCAAGAGCAAAATAGAACTTGAGCCTGGTTTATTACGCGGTGGGTCTGCCAGGCTGGCTGTGGACCCACGGCTTTGCCATGTGCATGGGCTGTTTTGTCAGAAGACTGGAGCAGAGGGCAAGTAAGGTCGAGGTCATGCTTGAAATTCTTATAGAGGCCAGTTGGCTGGGCACACCCTGCCCTCTGCTCTCTCTGGCCCAGGTCATAAGGGGGTAAGAGGGTAGGGATGACTCAACACAGCCCAGCCCCACTCTCTTAAATCTCATTGCATGTCTTGAATGGTCAGTAATATGAACTTCAGACATAATGAGACCTTGGTAAAGAAACCCTCCAGGAAGAAAACACCACTATATGTTTCAGCTGTGATTTTTTTCCAGCCTCATTAGTGATGTGGAGCAGCGTTGATTGTAGTAAATTTTCTACTAAACAGAAAACATTTTGTTTGCTGCTGCAGACAGAAATACCTGCCTTCCAGCTTCAGTTTGCCCCCAAACAGTTGTAGGTCCATAGGGTGAGGCTGTGTTTCTCTTCCCCACTTCCTCTTTCTCTGCCCTTTCCCCTCACCGATGGCCTCTTCTCCCCTAGCAGCCCCTGGAGAACTTTCTTCCCCTATCACGGCAGGAAAGGCTCTTATGTTTGTGTGTACTCACAGGTTGACAGATGGCCCTTCACAGCAATGATTTCTGTCACCATTACTTCAACCAGACATTGCATTTCAAGGTGTTTCCTGGGAGGCTGTAGGTAGAGGATAACGGTTCAGAGCGGGTAGTCTAGAACCAGATGGAAAACCAGGTTGGGATCTGGCCCTGATAGTTAGGAGTTGTGTGATGTGGGATAAATACTTCACCCTGCCAAGCCTCAGTTCTCCCTCTCTGTAAAGGAAAGCCCGTAAAGCAGTGTTTCTGTGAGGACAGAAGGAGAAAACACGTGTTAACTCTCAAAATTTCCTGGCCCATGATACATGTTAGCTGTGATTGCTTGTTGGCTAATTAACACACAAACGGCTTTATTCTACTAAAGTCACTAGTATAACAGCTAGCAAGCGGAGAGAATTTTTTCAATTTATTTTATTATGAAAAGTTTCAAATGTGTAGAAAAGGTGAAAGAATAGTACAATTGATACTTAAATCCCTCTCCTAGATTCTACAATTGTTTACATTTTGCTGTATATACTTTTTTTTCTGAACCATTTCAAAGTAAGATATAGACATGACCCCTAAATACTTTAACAGACATCTCTTGAAAAATAAGGACATTTTCCTACATATTCACAATCATCTTTATAACGCTGAAGAAAATTAATGATAATTACCTAAATTGCCTAATTCCAAATCCATATAAAATTTTCTAAAACGTTCCCCAATAAGTCTTCTAATAGATTTTTTTCAAACAAGATCCAATCAAAATTCTTACATTCAATTTAGTTGCCATGTCCCTTTGTTCTCTTTCTTTTTTTAATTGTCTTTTTTTTTTTTTTTTGGTGAGGAAAATCAGCCCTGAGCTAACATCTGATGCCAATCCTCCTCTTTTTGCTGAGGAAGATTAGCTCGGGGCTAACATCCATGCCCATCCTCCTCTACTTTATACGGGACGCCGCCACAGCACGGCTTGAGAAGCGATGTGTTGGTGTGCGCCCAGGATCCGAACCTGCGAACCCCGGGCTGCTGCAGCGGAGCACGGGCTCTTAACCGTTATGCCACCGGGCCAGCCCCTCTTTCTTCTCTTTTAATCTAGAGCAGTAGGTGTGGAGAAATTTTGAGAACCACGTTGTTACTGAAATCAACTACATGATCTGTTGGCTGCCAGGTAGAAATGGCCACGGCTTCCGCTGAGGCCCACTGGGTCTGGCAGTTACTAACACAGGCCCTGTGATATGATTGCATTGTTGGTTTGTTGAACATGTTGGTTACTAGTTTTACTACTTAATAACTTGAAGTTAGGGATTCTTTATCTTCATCTTCCCGCCACCTACACAGTACCTGACACACAGACGGTCAATAAAAGTGGATGGAAGGGAAGAAAGCGGGGAGGGAAGGAGGAGGAAAGAGAAAGAGAGTGGGAAGTAGGCAGGCCTGGGCAGGCACCAGCTTCCATGCCAGTAGGTGCCTGCCAGAGGACGTTCCACTCTCCTGGGAAGCACCCACCCTCCTTTGCTTTGGGGAGGACAATTCCCTGCTCTAACCTCTGCCTTCTTCCTTCTCCCACTCCTTTTGCTCATTTCCTGCCTTCCTTGCCTGAGCACTCAGACCCTCTGCTAACTTTAATTTAATCTCCTCCTTTCTTCCCAGAGACAAGATTAACATTTGACAGTATTAAAAAAGTAGTCTTTTGGGGCTGGCCTGGTGGCGTAGTGGTTAAGTTGGCGCGCCGTGCTTCAGCGGCCTGGGGTTCACAGGTTCGGATCCAGGCTGTGGACCTTCGCACTGCTTATCAAGCCATGCTATGGCAAGCGTACCCCATATAAAGTAGAGGAAGATGGGCACAGATGTTAGCCCACGGCCAATCTTCCTCAGCAAAAAGAGGAGGATTGGCAACAGATGTTAGCTCAGGGCTAATCTTCCTTGCACACACACACACACAAAAGTCTATGGTAGATTATCTTTTCCTATAACCACACTCATTTTTCCAACAACCTGGAAGGTAACTCCCACATGATTTCCACCTTTAGTAATGAAATTCCTAACACAAAGTGAATCATGGGGAATGTATGCGCTTTGTTAAGAGAGGTGTCATGGTGTCTATAAGGTGGCACGCTCTGCTTAAGGGAGAGGACACATGTGGATTAGCTCCCAAAGCCAAGAGAAGACGTCTTCCAAACACAGCCAACGAAGTTTGGCTCAGGCTTCAGGATCAAACTATTACTTCTGTTCAGTGTAGAGAGAACAATGACTGAATTGGCTGGAGTAGACCCAAAGTTTGTAGAGTGAACTTTCTCCATACCTCGTATCTAATCCATCTCTAAAATTTTGAGTTAAACGAAGGCAGAGAAGACACAGGGAATGAATGCAAGAAACTCTAGATTATCTGCATGGTGGACTGGGTAATTTTCATTCCAGGCTGAATTCGTTGGTATGCTTCTCTGTCACCTCTCCTTGCTGAGCAGTTGGCTTCTGTTCAAAGTACACAAGGCCATTTAATTATTAATCTGATCAAAACACTATTAGGAAAGTTAAACTGTTGAGTGTGTGTGTATGTGTACACACGTGGATACTTTCTTGATTATCTAGCTGTTTTGTTTTGCTGGTTACCTTTCTGGGCTCCTGTTTCTTTCCATTTGTGGTGACACCTATAAGGTGATTATGACCAAAAGTGAATTCCTCGGAGCTTTTTGGTCCCTATCCCCTTCTCCTTGGATGTGTGTGGAAATGTTTGTCAGCTGTGGAGGGCTCACATACACAAGAAGTGACTGACCTTGACCTTTGAATAGACTGTGGATCTGTGACCAGGAAAAAGTTCAATGTTTGTGTTTGATGATGGTTTTATGCCCTGCTGTCAGTAGAGAATACTTTATAGGGCGTGCTGATGGCCCAGGGCTCCAGGAACCATCGTGATTATTTAGCCAACGATTTTAATGAGTCTATATAAACTCATTCTGTTTTTATATTAATAACAGAGAGGGAGAAGTTGGAAGATTAAATATAGAGGAGGATGGATTTTAGCTTCACTGCTCAGGGCCATTGGGAATTCTTCTACAGAATTAGATCCAGCCTATTCTCATTATTTCCTTCTTCCTGCGGCTGTCATTCTTTCTTATTCTTTCTTCCTTTCTTCTTCTTTTCTTCCTTCCTTCTTTATTTCTTTCTTCAACATTTATTGCATGCTTACTGTGTATTAGACACAGTGCTAAGTGCTGGGGATACAGAGATGAATAACACATAGCCCCAGCCCTCCCGGAACTTGTTTTAGTGGAGGAGGCAGACAGAGACACAGATCATTCCAATATAATGTAAGCTCAGTGGAGGGGCTCTTAACCCAGCTTGGCTAACGAGAGAAGGCAGGAAGCTTCCTGGAAGAGATAACTGGGTGAATGACTGAGATTGGGACTGGGGGAGGAGCAGGGCTCAAGGCCTTTAACCAGGCCATGCCATTCACTTGCTTTAAGAGCACTGGACACAGGAATTGGGATGAAGGACTTTGGGGATGTGAGTTTTCCATGGGTGGATGGCAACAGATTTTGATGTCACTGGGTATATTAGGACCACATGGGCAGAGCAGAAATGATGCCTCCTTCTACTCTGAGAATGTACAGGTGACCCATCCATGAAGTACTGAGTATGTTCCAAGGTGCCTGCTCAGTTGGCTGACTGCAGGGAATCCTGGCAGAAATGAAAGATAAAATGAAGGAAAGATACCCTTGAAGGCCAGTGCATGATATGTGCTCAGGGGTGAAGAGTCATGTAAGGGGAAGCAGGCTGGGTAAAAAGGTAGGTGAAGATCAGTGCTCACCAGGGTGGGGCAATGAAGGTTGGGGAGGTGGAGGAGGACTCTTGGATCCTAACAAACAAGGCCTAACTTGTGCTGCAAGTTCTGCCAGGAGCTCAGGACTCAGGAGTTCTTCTGGCCAGTAGTCAGGCAAGTGACCACACATTGGCTGCTCCATGAGACACAGGAAGCAGGAGAACTTTTATAATCTCAGGAAGGTGAGAGGGAGTCCATTGAGGGAAACTTAATTCCTGCTTCTTGGAGGTCTCAGCCTAAGAGTAGAAAGAGCGCATATGAGCCAGAAAGACATAAGTATCATGTCCAATAATATCAACTGCAGCAATAGTAATAGCCACTGTGTATTCAGTATCTACTATGGCAGGGTGTTTCTAATCCTCATATGGCTATATAATGATGTATGATGATAAAAGGTATTATAATTCCCTCCATTTTACAGATGGGGAAATCAAAGTTTGGAGACGTCGTAGGTAGGAAACCATAGAATCACCTTTGAACCCAGATCATTCTAACTCTAGAGCCCCTGATCTCAACTGCTCTCCTTACTGTGAATAAATTTTCAGTACAGCTCATCTTTCACCTGACCACTGGATAACAGCCCATCAAAAATGGTGGGGTGGAGAGCCCCTAGAGACTGATGAACTGCATTTCTACAGCACTACCAGTTGTTATGAAGATGTGTAATTTAAAATTTTCTATTTCTCTAATTATTGTAGTCTTAGTGTACTTTAAAAATATTAGTATTAGCCAAGAACATATGATTTGAGGGAAAAAAATACAGACTAGAAAACAGGCTGTCTGAAGTTTTTTACCTTGGTATTGTTGTAGGTTGAATATCTGTGTCCCCTCAAAGTTCATATGTTGAAGTCTGAATCCCCAACATGATGGTATTTGGAGGTGGGGCCCTTGTGAGGTGATTAGGTTTAGATGAGGTCATGATGGTGGGGCCTCCCATGATGGGATGCCCTTATAAGAAGAGGAAAGAGATACCAGAGCTCGCTCTCTCTCCATGTGCACACCCTGAGGAAAGGCTATGTGAGGACACAGTGAGAAGGGGTTCTCTTTAAGCCAGCAAGAGAGACCTGACCAAGAACTGAATATGCTAGCACCTTGGTCTTGGATTTCTCAGCCTCCAGAAGTGTGATAAAATAAATGTCTATTGTTTAAGCCACCCAGTCTATAGTATTTTGTTATAGCAGCCCAAACGGACCAAATCAGTAGTTGATATCAGCAGCTGGGTGGACATGCTCCCTGTGTGTGTGTCCATGATCTAGATCCTCTGAGTCAGAGGGTCGTTGGCCATATTGTGAGACCCCTCACTCTCCATATGAGATTTGGGTGTTCTTTTTCTCACTGGTATTTATGAGTAATTTATGCAATAATGATTTTTACAAAATCTTCTAGGGAAATTTATGAATTGCCTTAAGATTCTTCAACAGATGAGATGTTGGGCTCTGCCTGCCATCTGTGGCCCCCAGATGAATAAACAGGGAGGTGTGTAGGTGGTTCTCACAACTGAGAGGAGAGCTGGGATCTGCACTAACTACTGGACTGCTGGCATTGCTCCTTGCTCTGGGCATCCTTGATGGGCCTAAGGGAGGCACACCTCAAGTGTATTGCAGCTGCAGTCATTCTGAACACATGCCAGACTCCCAAGCTGTGTGGTCTCCCAGGAATTTGCCTCAAGAAGTCTGGTGTGTGTTCAGAGGGACTGCAGCTCAGTACCCTTGAGGTTGTGGAGAAACGTGTCCTACAAAAACAGAAATCTGTGGAGAGCTATGGTATGAGAGGGGAACACCAGCGTGCCTCAGACTTCCTTAGCAACCAGGTCCCCCTCTGCAGAGGGGCTGCACTGCTTCTCAACTAGGGGTGGCCCATCAAATTCTCAAGTAGGAGGAATCACAAAGGTCATTTAGTCCAGAGCTTCTCAGTCTGTTAGGTACAAGTGTTTCACCTGGGAATTTTGTTCAAGAGGAGATCCTTATTTAGTAGGTTGAGGGTGGGGCCTCAGAGTCTGCAGCTTTAACAAGCTCCCAGGTGAGGCTGATGCTGCTGGTCTGGGGACCACACTTTGAATAGCAAGGCTTTACTCTATCCCTCTGTGTCAAGGTAGGCTGAATTTCAGTGACCATCTCAGTCAAATAAGAATTCATTCTGCTGGGGCCTGCCCTGTGGTGCAAGCGGTTAAGCGTGTGCGCTCCACTGCGGCGGCCTGGGGTTTGCCGGTTTGGATCCTGGGCGTGCACCGATGCACTGCTTGTCAAGCCATGCTGTGGTGGCGTCCCATATAAAGTGGAGGAAGACGGGCACAGATGTTAGCCCAGGGCCAGTCTTCCTCAGCAAAAAGAGGAGGATTGGCAGATATTAGGTCAGGGATGATCTTCCTCACAAAAAATAATAATAATAATTCATTCTGCGCAGAGAAGGACATTCTCTTGTTTAGCATCTTTCTTACCTAGCAAGACCAAATCTCTTTAGTCACATCCATTGAGGCCATTTTGTCAAGTTCTGCTCTCAGTGGAGATGGAGATCCGAAGTAGCCCTCTCTCCTATCCTAATCCTTGGTTATTTAAAGACTACTAAGTCTGATCTACTTTTAGAAGCCCTGCTTCTCTCTCTCTCTTCTTACTCCTGCATTATCCAGTTTCGTCAAGAGGAATGAAACTATTGGGGCACTTTTGGTGGAAGAATTGGTGTTTGGAACATTCATGTGGCTGCTCATCCAACCGGAACATCCTCACACACCCTGATACTATCGACTCTCAGTTCTCTGTAATAAGGGGGATGGCAGAAGTTATGAAAGTCAAAATCTGAGGAGAGAATGAAAATCTCAATTCGACCTTTAGCATCAGCATTACATTTATCAGACCTTGACCACAGTGTTGTTCACAGGTAACAAGTGACCTAGTTTGGGTTTTCTCTTTTCTCCCTGGCTGTGTATTTCTCTCAGTTGAGAGATTTGGACGTAAGGATTCAGCCATCTACCACGGCCATGCAAAGGAGTCTGAATAACCCACAACGAGAAAGTGAGTCAGTAGGTTGTATTTTAAGTACCCAATAATCTACAATAGGTGCCAAGCCACTTCCACCTCTGTTTTAATCCCCTTGAACTCTGCTTTCTTTCTACTCCAGAAAGGTCTGCCATCAGCTTTTTGCGCCTTTGTGTGACTTTAAGTCAGTATGTTTCCTCTCTCAGGGGTACTTTATTTTTACACCTTTTTCTCTGAGTAAGGAATGAGAAGATGTGTCCTTTCTTAAAGAGGTTGATGGTGTCCTGGTGACAGGACATCATAAATAAGATGTGTCCTTTCTTAAAGAGGTTGATGGTGTCCTGGTGACAGGACATCATAAATAAATATTTATTTATTTTTCCCCCCAAAGCTCCAGTAGACAGCCGTATGCCATAGCTACACATCCTTCCAGTTGCTGTATGTGGGACGCGGCCTCAGCACGGCTGGAGAAGCGGTGCGTCAGTGCGCGCCCAGGATCCGAACCCGGGCTGGCAGCAGCAGAACGTGCGCACTTAACCGCCAAGCCGTGGGGCCGGCCCATGACAGGTTATTTTATGTGCCTGCCTGGAATGGCATAGCAGGGCTGCTGCAGACTTTGCCTAAAATAAAGAAGCCGTGACCACTTACAGGTTCACACTGATATCCTAGGGGGAAGGATGGACTCTTCCCGTAAAAGTGAGGCTTCCAGGACAGCCTCTGCAATTTGCAGTTTTCCAGAGCATGAGAGTATCCAGAAGTCTACTGTTACCCTGACCCCACCCTCTGCAGGACATCCTTCATCATTTCAAGAAGGTAAAATGAGACGACCAGAGCAGGGGACAAGATTTCTCCTGGTTTATTCTGACAAGCCGGTGTGTAGGGTGCTCTGTATGGGGAATATGACTCACCAGCCTTGGTCATAACTCTGGGCCCAGGATTCACAAGTGTTCCAAAATTAACAACCAGTCTTGTACACCCACAGGGTAGTAAGACACTTCCCATTGAAAACAATCAATGCGTAAATACATGGAGAAAAGGAAGGTTAAAAGAGCTGTAGATTATTATAGCTCTTTTAGTTAGCCTGAAAAATCTTTCTGGAGAATATAGTCATCTTTGCTTCACCATTTATTACCTTTTCATTCATCCATTCAAGGATTTTTTGTTGAACGTATTCCCTGTGCCTCGTGCTGTTCTAGGTCTGAGGGAGGCAGCAATAATCAGGCAGTCCTTCCTCTCATGGAATTCACAATTCAGTGGGGAAACCTTGGGCAAGTGATTTAATCTCTTATAGTTTCCTCATCCATAAAATGGGGTAATAATGTACCTGATTTATTGGATTCATTCAATAAGGTATATATAGCACTCATCAGAGTGCCTGACACTTAGCAGCCATTTGACTAAGGTTAGCTGTTAGCTTTTGTTAAGAACCAACTGGTGTGGGACTAAGATTATCGGTGTCCTGATATGCCTGTTGGTTCTATAGCCAATCTCCCCACTGGGAGCTTAGGGCCTCAGCAATGCCACAGCTGGGAACTTAGCCCCACTGGGGATGGAACCAGAGATGCTGAGCTTAGCGTAAGCCTCCATCCGTTGGACAAACCTCATCCTCACTAACTTGATCTAAAAGGAGCTGGATAACCAATTAGTGCTTGATGACGAGAATGATGATGATGACGATAAAGAATCTGTGTAAAGTATAACTCAGTTTTATAGTCATTCATTTTATGAACTCAATTTTATAGTCATCATTTATTTCCTCTTCATTGTGGGGAACCACCCAATCAGATGGCTGCACAATGAAAATAAAGTCTGGGAATGTCAAGGTGTGTCACCCGTGGTAGTCCCATTGCAAGGAAAAGGAAAGTCAGATTGTAAAACCAGCATCGCCTGCCTTCACCTGGTAGACCCTGCTGCCTCCCAAGCCTGCAGTTTCTCTGGGCCTCAGTTCCTTCCCTGGGTCTTCTCCCTGGTGAGGTTTCCGGACACCAGCAGGCACTGATAGTTTCTGGTTTGAGTGCTCACATAAAACTCCTTACAGGTATCTGTTAACACAGATAGTATTATCATTATGTGTATGTGAGTTTCTTAATAGAGCTACTTATTTCAATATTCCTGGTGACACTTCCAAGAGCTCCTTCTGGTTTGGAAAAGGCGGGATAGACCCTCTGGCCTTACCTAGTGAGGACCTGGATTGCTGGTGGTGGTGGTAGGGGGTTGATAGGCAAAGCCATCTTTAAGGAGGCAGCTTCAGCATCAGCCTCCATTGTATGATTCCAGGCAAGTCCCTGAAACAGCTCAGTCCCATTAACAAGGGGCAAATCTTCTTCCTCAGTCAGGGAGAAAGGTTTAAACATACAATGAAAGATAACTGTTGCTTTAAGTAGCCTTGACAAGGGACATTAGATCATCTCTAAATTTCCTTCCAGTTCCATGATTCTGGAATCTTAACTATCTTGAGCTGAAGACAGTTGGAAGCTGGGCTGAGAACCTCAGCAGAGAGAGGAGAAAAGGGGGGAAAAAATGAGATGGTTTAGAAAATCAGCAGAGAAGATGAGAAAAGTTTTGAGATTTTTTTCATTTGGAGATTTGGCTGCATTTAGAGCCATTTTTTCAGCTCTGCTGGGTTCACCTTTCTGAAAGACATGCCACTATGAGATTTAAATCAGCTCACCAATCTGGCTAATTGGTGTGGTTTGAAATAGCAAAGGAGCAGGTAATCAGAGGTCTAGCTCCTTTGCTGTGCCTGATGCTACCTCCAGCTGACCCGATTTGCACATCCCCAATCTTTGTGGTCTTGCAGTGGCCTCCTTTCCAAGCCCACCAAGCATTCATCTGTCTTTTCACATGATCTTCTTTCTGTGTCAAGGTATCATAGAACCAGACAGGCCTGGCATGAAATCCATCACTTGTTAGTTATGTGACTGGAACATATTGAACCTCACCGAGCTTCAGTTTTCTTATCCATTAAATGGGACCATATTAACCTATAAGCTATTATAGATTTACTGTGAGAATTAAAAGTGCACATGCATGGGCCGGCCCCGTGGCCTAGCAGTTAAGTGCGCGCGCTCTGCTGCTGGTGGCCCGGCTTCGGATCCCGGGCGCGCACCAACGCACTGGTTGTCCGGCCATGCTGAGGCCGCGTCCCACGTACAGCAACTAGAAGGATGTGCAGCTATGAATAGAACTATCTACTGGGGCTTTGGGGGAAAAAATTAATTAATTAATTAATTAATTTAAAAAAAGTGCACATGCATATATGATCATACTTAAACATTAGTTGAAAAGTAGGGGATTAGGTGTGTGTCCAGGTGTGCCATTTAGTAGCTGTGGGACCTTAAGCAAGTTACTTAACTTCTCTGTGCCTCAGTTTCCTCATCTGTAAAATGGAAATAATATTACTTATGCCATTGATTTGGGGTAATGATTAAATGAGTTAATGTGCGTAAAATGCTTGGAATGGTAATTGGCAGGTGGTATATGCTAGGTATTAACTGTTAATATTATTGTTATTATTATTATGCAATACACCCAGCATAATGCCTGGCACAGAGTAATGCTAAAAAAATATTAAATCCCTGTCCCCTGACACCTTTAGTACTAAACTTGCTGCTGATCCTCTGGAACTCCTTCCTCTCTAGTTGTCCTGCTTAGCTGAGTATCTCTCCAGTTCATATGAAGCTGGGGCTTCAGGAGCTGCTCAGCAACCAGGCAGTTAAGGCCCATGTTTGGTGGCCCAGGTAGGTGAGTGGGTAGGTCCAGAGGAGAGCAAAAGGATGAGAAGGAACAACAACTTTCACTGCCTTTATTCCATTATTTGTCCAGGGCTCTAGCCTCAGGGACACCCCAGAGAGGGAAACCAGACTATGTGATTTGGGGGCCCCCTCAGGAAGGAGACAAGTGTTCTGGCTTCCTGGAGGGAGGAGTCCCCCAAACAGATTGTGCCCCTACATTTTGTTAGCTCTGGCACATGTCAAAGGTGGCTCTGGGTTAGCTTCTGTTTTTCTGAGCCTGCAAACTAAAGAGGGATACAACAGCTTGCAGTCCCAAGAATTCGGGTCCGCACCCAGCGCTAGGCTTCTGCTTGCCGGGGAGGACTGCTAGGTACTGTGCCATCCAGGGAGAACAGCTTCAGGAAGGCTCCACGAGGGAGGGAGCACTGGGCTGCTGGCCCTGCTGACTACTACGCTGGTCCAAACTGGCTGTGCTGGGGCTGCAGGGAAAATACGCTCTCACCTCAGCAGAACCAATCATGTATAGGGCACTTACCCTGCACAAGGCACTGTGGAGGGCACAGTGGAGCCTGAGGCACAGCCCGAGCCCTCAAGGAAGTCACAAATCTGGTGGAAGAAACAGAAGCACTTAAGGAGTAAACTAATAAGAGCAGGATATCTGAAGTCATCAGTTTGTCATTGCAGATATCAGTGACCTGTAAGACTCTTTAAATTCTTGAAGTTCTAGGAAGAGCAAACCCTATTAGCAGAGGCACAATAATAATATCTACTGTATACTAGGCACTCTTCTAAAGGCTTTTATATATATTATTTCATTTAGTTTTCACAGTAACCTATTGTAGTGGTCCTTACTTTCACATGGAGAAACTCAGGAACAGGGAGGCTAAGGGACCAGCCTAAGATCACACAGGTAAGAAGGTACGGAGCCAGGATCTGAACCCAGCCTCTCTGGCTCAAGAGACCACACCTTTACCCTCCTGGTTAAACTAGCTGCAGCCAGGGAGGGTGAACCCTGAGAATCACACAGGAAGGGATTCCTTCCTCTCTCAGGTTGTAGGAAACCCCCTGGTTACTTCAGTGCATGGGGTTTAACCCATGAATCCATCACTGTGCCTGCCCCTCATATGGAGGCCACTCGTATGTCTTGCCTTCAGTACGCTGAGGGAGAATCTGCTCTGCTTGTTGAGTCACTAGCCGGGAAAGGAATCCCTGTCAGGGCAGAGGTCTCTGGCCAGGCCCCTCATAGGCTTTTGGCCAGCCTCCAGGTGGCTGCCTTTGGGGAAGAGAGGATGCCAATCCAATCAGTTGTGGCCAGGTTGGTGGGAGGTCATGTAGAACAGAGGAATCCAATGGTTCCCTGCACCCTGAAAGAGCTTGACTAACACCTGAACTCACAAGGAAGGGATGTGGCCGCTCTGTATCCCTTATCATACTGAATTGCTACTGGCTGCTCACTTAGAAGTCTTAAAAAAAAAAAATATATATATATATAATATATATACATATATATTATGTATATATGTATGTACGCACAAAATATATTTATAAGATTGTTTATACTACTGAAAAATACAACTATCCAGCTATCCAGACCTAGAGGATTGGTTAAATAAAGTACACTCAAGCAACAGATTACTATATAGCTATTAAAATCAATGCTATACAAGTATATTTATCAACATAGAAAGATGTTTTCATATGTTGCTAAATGTCAAGATCAACTTAAAAAACAAAATGGATATTCTGATCCTATTTTCATAAGAAAAAACATGTATATGTATGTATAGAAAAAGTTTCACTTATATACACAAAATATTAATAGAGGCTATCTTTGATAGGAAGGATTACAGATTTAAGTTCTTTCCTTTTTGCTTATTTGTATTTACATTTTCTATAGTAAATATGTATTTCTTATGTAATAAACTTGTTATTTTAAAAATCTAAAGGTATGTTAGAAATTGCCCTAATTTTGTGAAAAGAATCATCTCAGTAGAAATACAAGAAAACAAAATGTCTGAATTTCTTGTTCTCGTTCCTCTTTGTCCCTCCTGCTTTTAGTGGAAAGCAAACAGTATTCATTGTGAAGAATGATTGTAGGCCAGTAACTTACCTTTGAGTAATGGCATAGGAGAGCTGAAAGGGCTTTTAGGGATCATCTAGCCCAATTCCTTATTTAGCAGATGAGGAAACTGGACCCAGAGGAGTAGTTAGTCTTCTAAGTGCTTGGTAGCAAAACCTCGGCTGGAATCCGGGTCCTTGGACTCCCAGTCCAGGGCATTTCTACATCATGGTGCCAGGCCATTACATTTGCCCCATTGACACACAGAGGGGATTGGAATCATTTAGTGTGGAGACAACAACTCAGCATAGGAAAGGCTGTTGTGATGATGATGGTCAGTCACTATTCTTCAGCCCTACTGAGAGGCAAACATAGGAAGTTGGGTTTAACTTACCGTAGATCCAATAGTGAGGGTTAAGACATTGTGATGGGTGATGGGAAGATAATTCTTGCACTTTCTTCTGGAAATCTCCTATCTGGAAAGCTTATATGTGATTCCACATGAAGGCAGAGGCCAGGCTCCAAGTCTGTTCCCCAGATTCCTTCCTCTTCTTCAGTAGATGGGTCATAAATGCTGTTTGGGACATTTTCACTCTTCTTTCCAACACTTATCTTTCTGGAAAGTAGTGTAGTGACAAAAATTCAAAGTCAGCATCCTATACATTGCTCTTAACCCTTTGTGAAACCAATTTTGAAAACCTGTACTAATAATATCACTTTGTCAACTTCCCTAGAGAATTCTTGGCACTAGCATTATCATATTAGTCAAGATTTTTGATTGCACGTATCAGAAACCCCACTTGAACTAGTTTAGGCAAAAGAATGACTGTATTAGCTCATGGAATCCAAGGAAAGGTTGAGTATCCAAACTAAGCAAAGGTCAGGGATGCATGGAGCTCGGCCTCAGGAACCATGAGAACCAAAGACTTCAGTGCCAGGCCTTCGTCTCTGCCTCTTGTCTCTATTTCTCACTCATGGTTGCTTCATTCTCTTTTACTGTGACAGGCTGACTCTACTTTCCATGACCATATTTCCATCTGACAGTCTCTTTCACCAGAGATGAACTTTCCTGGTGATCTCTCACTTGTCCCAAGTTAAGAAATCCCATGGGAGGGCCAGTGTGGGTAAGCTATGACCAGGGTGCTGGGTCATACAAGAACATGACCATTCCAAGACAAACACATTGTTTGTCTAGGAGAAAAAGCATGTCCCAGAAGATGAGAAGGTATTTGCTGAGACGAAGATATCCTCTACTCTCTCCTTAGAGATAATGAGTCTGAGGATAAGAGATTGAACAATTAGATGGTAAGTGAGAATCCTTAAGACGTCAAAATAAAAATCCTGAGAGTAGGATGTGCCAGGCCAGGGACATCCTTATTTACAATGATTGACATCCAGTGAATAAAAGCCTGTAGCGAATCTGTCCTTGGCTGGGCCCCCAAGGAGACACACCTGGGTATTTTAGGACCTGAGACACATTTCAAGAATTGTGCTCCCTCTTTCCCAGCACGCTCTTCAGAGATCTAAACCACGGGGGTAACAATCCTGTAATTTTAACTGTATTTATAAATCCCTAATCCTTTATGTAGTGCTTTCTTCTACTCTGTTCTTAGTCTGAGTGTTGCTATTTTCACAGAGGAAACCAGAGGAAAGAGGCTGTAATTATAGGTCAAACACCAGCTCCGGAAGCAGCAAAGGCAGCAGAGAGCTTATGGCTCCCTGCCCTCTTCCGGGTTGCACCCTGGACATCTCCCCCCTCTTTCCTCAGGCCTAGGTCAGCTCTTCATGTCTTTATCCTCATATCTTTTCTCCCTTTTGTTTGCCAGTCCAGCATATCAAGAGATAAAAAGGGAAAGTTAGAACTAAAAGCCAGTAAATTAAAACTGCATGATGCTTGGGCAGACCTGTCTCTTGGAGATAATTCAAATGGAAAAGAAAAGGAAAAAAAAAAACCATTTCAGGTCATTGGCTTTTTTAAACAGACCGCCGGCAATATTTACTACTCCTGAAATAGCACAGTCACATGAAATAAAACCGTGTTCAGTTAAAGCCTACAAAACAAAAGGACAATTTACAGGCTGGCACACTCACTGAGGTTCCTCTGTTTGCCGGCCGGATCAGGGCCTCTGCTTCCTGGTTCTCCTGGTCACCTTCTGCCCAAGGCCTGCAGATCTGTGGGGGTCAAGGTCAGACTGCCTTGGAGACCTTCCCAGACTTTTTTTCCTTCAAATAATTTGGAAAGGTAGCTAGAGGGTTGAGAGCTGGGCTGTAACAGGGACATGGTAAATGTGGCCTCCACCATAGAACTCGTGCCTGGGAAGCCCAGGTTGTGTACAACACAGGAGCAGCTGCTAATGGCGCCCATCGCCCTCCAGCAGGGTCATCTGTTCCTCTCTCCTTTACTCCTTACTTTTTTTTTTTTTTTCGTGAGGAAGATAACCCTGAGCTAACATCCATGCTAATCCTCCTCTTTTTGCTGAGGAAGACTGGCTCTGAGCTAACATCTATTGCCAATCCTCTTCCTTTTTTTTTCCCTCAAAGCCCCAGTAGATAGTTGTATGTCATAGTTGCACATCCTTCTAGTTGCTGTATGTAGGATGCGGCCTCAGCATGGCCAGAGAAGCAGTGCGTCAGTGCGCGCCGGGGATCCAAACCCAGGCTGCCAGTAGCAGAGCGTGAGCACTTAACCGCCAAGCCACTGGGCCGGCCCCACTCCTTACTTCTTTATCTGTTATCTACCCACCCTCTCTCTCTCATCCACTTTCCTCCATTTTCCCCCTCATCTTTTCTTACATTCCCCTTTTGCCTTTTCTCCTTACATCTTAATTCTGCTGGGGCCCCCCACGGACCTTTATCGATTAGTCCTGCTGTAGCCTGGAAGGTCTGAAAGGCTTCTGGTGCAGGATTAATAAATGTGCAGTCACAGGAAAGGTCTGTAGTCGTGGTGAATTCCCACTGAGACTCAGGCCTCACTGAGGACTCAGGGGAACCTTCTAGGACTCACTCTTTGAAAGTTTTCTCCTCAGTTGCCAAAGATTTCTAAAAAAAAAGGCAAAAGCTATTTAAAAGAATAATTCATTTTATTTGTGAGCATGTCTTGTTTCTCAAAGCTCTTTCATATCCATTGATTTAATCTTCACATCAACTTTGGGATGTGGGCAAAGCAGTTGAGGAAATGGAAAAATAAAGAGGTTCAGTAACATGCCCAAGTCAGTCAGAGAACTCGATTCTCTGCTGCCTGGGCTTCTATGTGTGTGGCAAAGGAAGAAAGAGACGCCAGAGAGGGACTCTTCTAGCATCCAGGTGAGAAGTACATTAGCCTGAGTCTCTGGCTTATCAAATGTTGGATGCTTTGTTGACCATCGACTTTGTCACCTGGAACATCATGAAGTCCATTTCTCTCGGTGTCTGTTTCCTTCCTTTTTTTTTTTTTTTAGAGGAAGATTAGCCCTGAGCTAACATCTGTTGCCAATCTTTCTCCTTTTTTCCTTTTTTCTCCCCAAAGCCCCAGTAGACAGTTGTATGTCATAGTTGTACATCTGTCTAGTTGCTCTATGTGGAACACCACCTCAGCATGGCTTGATGAGTGGCATGTAGGTCTGCACCCAGGATCCAAACCAGCGAACCCCAGGCCGTCAAAGAGGAGCTCGCAAAGCCAACCGCTACGCCACGGGGCCAGACCCTAAGTTTCCTATTTTACATCAACAATCTAGCAGGTATTGCCTTCATTTTCTTTTGCATGTGCCAAAGTACGTACAGTAAGTGGGAAAGAGCCAGAGATGTGTATAATGTACTCCATTTTTTCAAGCATTTTATGGTTGTAAAGAAAATTACTTTTAAGTCTCCAATGAAGTCTGTCTCAATTGATCTATCAATCTATCTATCAACAAATACCTACCGAGTCTCAGCACCGTGCTATGTGATAATATGTGCTAGGTTCCGATATGTTTGTGGGAAAAGGAAACCTCAAGAAAGAGCGTGTAGCAGAGCCCGTGTGCTTTCACTTCTAATAGCCAGCACCTGCGTCTCTATGTCAAAGGGCTGCTCTCAGCTTACCAGGACATCCTTTGCCTGGGGTTCCTGAGAGCTGAAGGGCCTGGACTGTACACACCCGGGGAGCAGCCGTCAACCAATGACTGACAGGTGTGGGGTACAAACACCCCACTCCGAGGTCTGGCATGCACTGCTGCTCCCCTGTGGGACTGAGCTCAAGTTACCCTCTGTGGGACTTCACTTGATAGCACTCCCTTCTTGGCTTCCACATATTCCCTATGCTACCTTCCCACACCCCTACTGTTTTTTCCGGGATCACTTTCACACCAGTTCTTGTCTTAGGATGTGCTTGTTTCGTCTTGGGCTCCCTCCCACCCTGGTCTGTAAGACCAGCGTGAGTGAGAGAGATGGGGGAGTGGAAGACTAGGCCCGCCTTCAGGTACCAGAGAGGGACATAATTAACAGCTGAAAGTGGGGCCTTCCTAAAGGACCAGGGGACAGGGCAGCACTCAGGCAGCGAGGGAGATGATGTCCCTAAGTCTGCACAGGATACAGCTCAGTGCAGGGAGGGGAGGACTGATGGCAACTGAATGTCATTGGAAACCTTAGGGGTTTCCAGTTTGAATTAACAGAAGACAGAACCAAGGCAGGAGAACAACATCCTCAAGGCAGAGGTTGCAGCTGTGAGGCACTTCTGGGAAGCAGATGTCCAGGAGCAGACTTGTGCTTGAGCACATGGGAACCACCATCTGGGATGCCCAGAAAGAACTGAGAAAAGGAATAAAGTACTGATACACGCTACAACATAGATGAACCTTGAAAAGCTCCTAAGTAAAAGCAGCCAGACACAAAAGGCTACATGTTGTATGATTCCATTTAGATGAAATTTCCAGAATAGGCAAATCCATAGAGATAGAAAGTAGATTAGTGGTTGACAGGGGCTGAGGGAGAGGGGAGTTGAAGAGTGTCTACTTAATGGATATGAGGTTTCTTTTTCAGTGATGAAAATGTCCTAGAATTAGATAGTAGTGATGGTTGCAAAACCTTGTGAATATATTAAAAATCACTGAATTGCATGCTTTAAAATGGTAATTTTTGTGGTATGTAAGTGATATCTGAATTGAAAAAAAGGAAGAAAGAACGAACTGGGAAACTTTGGGGTGGTCGAATGAGGGACTGAGGTCCTGACTTACCAGGGCTGCAAGTTAGTAAAATTTTCATTTGTGTCCTTTATTTGTTGCACTAATTGTTCCTCATTTGATGATTGTGATCATTAGCGTCACATAACTGTTGAAGAAGGGTCGGTCACGTAGATTGCACGCGGTACAACCTCTGTGCTGTACGTGGTGGTCCTGGTCAGTTACGTATTTCTAGGAACTTCTTCAACACATAAGATCTCTACTGCCCAAGATAGAAGTTTGGAGACTTTTTTCTAGTTGTTTCTTGAGTGCCCATCCCATTTCCCTAACTACAATGTAAACATTTTGAGGTTAGAGATCATGTTTTTTTAGGGAATTAGAGATTCCCTCTTCTTTTCCTTCCCTAAGCTGGGCACCATGACCTTGTGACCTCCTCACACTGACTCTAAAGTGAACATAGACCCGGGGCCTGGCACCAGGGTGCACCCTGTGTGAGTCTTCACCCCTGGACAGGGTTCTGTTCTGTTTGCTGCTAATCTCCCTCAGATTCTTCTCCAAAGGTCAGGGATGGTTCATGGGTCCAGAGATTTTCCTCATTTCTATCCTGATACTTGCCATCATTGTTCCCTTCAACGGGAAAGGTTGATTTCTGGAGGTCATGTGACATCTGCTTTTTCTGTGTCACAATACACTCCAACATGGAGCAGGCTGATTATGATAATATATTTGATATTAAACTCCAGCAAAATTGAGGCCTAAGCACCGAAGCCAGTTCAAAATTTACTACAAGTTTTCTCTTTCAGTGGAAAAAAAAGAAATTTCCAATTAAAGTGTAGAATTTAGCTCCCTCCATTCAGTTCCTCCTGCATTTCCTAAACTTTCAGGAATGAAAATAAATCCTTTTCTGACAGCAGTTAGTTCCCTTCTACTCTGGAAACCCCAGTTAGGAAGGTAGTTACCTCCTAACAGCTCTTTGTGTGTTGTGCTGTGGATCGCAGCCCTCTACTCCTCACCTCCACTCCTCCATCCTGAGAAACAGACTAGTGCAGCCAGGCCTCTCCTCCCAGGGCCTGCATTTCATAAGGGGGTCGTCTCCAGACACCCAGCATGGGTGTTTACTTGAAGGCCTGGGCGAATAGGAATGTCATTTCCTTGTTCCAGAGCTGGCAGAGTGCCTGCCCCTCCCTGCTGGCTGAGAGCCAGAGATGGCCTGAGGTGCACACGTTCTCTCTGCAGGCATGTTCTCAACGTCCCTGGGGCTGGGTCACATCTGGACTCAGAGTTTCTGCCTCCTGAGGGAGTATGTGTGTTTGCATGCTTCATGAGTGTTTGTGGGGTTTGTATAAGCATGTTACGGGTTGGAGTGTTTGTGTCTATGTATGGGTGTGTGTATTTTGGGAGTTGAAGTGGCTAAGTATATAGAAAAATCGATATTTACTGTAAAACAGTCTAACAATGAAGAAAAATATAAGTAAAAAATCACTCAACATCACTTTAGTGAACATTCTGCCATGTATCTCTATATATATACGCACGCACACACGCACACACACACATACACACATAGATGTAATTTTCCATAAGAAGTATCAGACAATGTACTGGAAGGCTGTTTTCTTAGCTAATAACAATAACAGACAGTTACTGGGTGCTTGCTATGTGCTAGGCACCATGCTGGTCCCTTGACATGGGCTAATCTCATTTAATCCTCATGGCCATTCTATGAGGTGTGGATACTATTGATATTCCCATTTTACAGATGAGGAGACTAAACCATAGAGAGGGTAGATAAGGTTAGCCTCCAATGAGTGGCCACACAGCTAGTAAGGGGGCAGAACCTGGATTTGGACTCATCTGATTCAGAGACTCTGCCCTTGACCACAGAGCTCAGCAACAGTAAGCAGCACAAGCTAGCAAGGGTCTTGGAGTTTGTTCATTCATTCAGCGTTTACTGAGTGCCTAACATGGGCTAGGTCATGGGAGTAAAAATAGGAACAAGACACAGATCTTCTTGAGGCTGTTTTTTGAAAGAGACAAATATGTAAATAAATCATTGCAACTCAGAGTAATGAGGCAAATTACTAAGGGAACAAAGGGGAAGCCATTAATACCATCTGGAGAAGTTTTAGAGGTAACATTTTAACTCTATCTCAAAAAAACAAAAAGAAAAACTATTTGCCAAGGAGTTAAAGTTGGGGAGAGAGACGGGAAAGGCCACCTCAGGCTGAGCAACTAGTATGTGCAAAGGTACTGGAAGTCTCAAGAGTGTGGTGTGGCTGCAGGTGGAGAGGAAGGGAAAGGAGGCTCGCAGATAAGAATGCCTACCATAGAGGGTCTGGATGCTCCGCTGAGGAGTTTGGCCTTCATTGTATAGGTGCAAGGGAGCCAACTGGGGGTGTTTGATCATGGTGGTATTTTAAAAGGACTAGACAGCAGTCTGGAGGAAGGTTTGGAGTGGAGTAGGGCTGGGACCAGGAAAAGTAATTTTGTGTAGAGACAGTAAAGCAGTGGTTCTCAGCCCTGACTGCCCAGGAGCATCACCAGAGGAGGGGGTCCAGAGCTCAAGAGAGGTCTGGGCTGGAGATATTTTGAGGAGCCATGAACATATGTGTGGAAAGTTGAAGCTATAGAAGTAGATTATGTTTTGATTCAATTTGTCTGGGGTGGGGCTAGGATAATGGCAGGCTTTAAAAGTTCCCCAGGCGATTCTAATATGCCACCAAGGTTGGGACCATGTCAGTACAGGCTAGTGATTAAGAACACAGACTTTTGGCTCTACCACTTACCAGCAAGTAGGGGACCTTGGGCAAGTTACTTAATATCTTTAAGCCTTTGGTTTTCTCATCTGTAAAATGGAGATGGTAATAGCTACCTCACTGGCTTGTAATCAAATCAGATAAGTTATATAAGGGTTTGAGCGCTGTTCCTGGCACATGGTAAGCATTCAATACATAGTAGCTATTATTATATTGCAGTGATTCAAGAAAGAGAGATGAGGATTGGAACTAATTCAAAGGCAAGGGAGATTGCGAGAAGAATGTGAATTATAAAGACATTTCAGGGGTGAAATGGTGGGGCTTGATGAACAATTACATGGAGGGTGAGTGAGGAGAAGAGAAGAATTGGAGAGAACTCCCTGATTTCAATCTTGAACGACTCAAGAGATGATGATGCCATCACTGAGTTGGGGAGTGCAGGATGAACAAGGATATGGCCCAAGGCAAGGAGAAGGGATAAGAGAAGTGTTGGGATGGAGAAAATAAGTTGGATGAGACATATTGCGTAGGGTACCTGTGAGCCATCAGATGGAGACATCCAGCAGGAAGTTGGAGTTATGGTCTGGAGCTCAAAGGAGAGGTTTGGGGTGGAGATATTTTGGGGGAGCCATGAACATATGAGTGGAAAGTTGAAGCTATAGAGGTAGATAATGTTTCTCAGGGAAAGTATATATAGTGAGAAGAGATGAGGGCCAAGTCTAGAACATGGAGAATGCCCACATTTAAAGGGTGAGTGGTAAATAAGGGAGTCTGTCCCCCAAGAATGAGGTAGGGGATAGAAAAAATAAAGTAACAGGAATTATCATAAGGAAAGCACTAAGAAATAGCTGGCTACTATCTGCAAGGAAAGAAATAAGTCTGGGATAGAAAAAAGTCTAGTTGAGAGTGTTGTGCAAAATAATGCGATTTTTTTAGTCACTTTGGTTCTAGGACGCTCTTAAAAGACTTTCAGGTTTTCTCATTTTGCCCACTCCTTCCAAATGGCTTCTTTTCCTTCCATATCTGGATGGCAGACGCTGGAGCAGGAACAGTGGCAAAAAGCCTCAGCCACATCCTGCCCTGTGGCAGTCCTGTGTGGGGCTGGGATGAATCACTATACAGGGCAGACCTGCAGGCATACTTTTTATACACGGAGACCCTTGCTTGAAGCTTTCAAGGATCTGACCTGGGGAAGGCCCCTGTTGCCCATCACACCTCTCAAACTTTCTGTGGCTCACAGAACCTAGCTTACCCTGTCCTTTGTGTAAGGAAGCCACTCCTCTACCCTACAGTCAGGCCCCTCATCTCACCTCTCTTCACCAGGAAGACATGTCTTTCAAGTGGCTCCTCCCCACCAAAAGGTTTCGACGACCCAGGTCACTCACTGAGCCCAGTGAGATGCCTCAGAAGTGGACAGCCTTGGGAATCAGGACTGCATAAATGGCCTGGGCACCAGGGACTATGGAAGGCTTTCTGAAGCTCATGTCTGATGGTGGTTCTCAAGGTTTGGTCCCTGGACAAGCAGCATCACGTGGGAGAAATGCAAATTCTCAAGGCCCAGCCCAGACCTACTGAATCAGAAACTCTGGGAGTAGAGCCCAGCAATCTGTTTTTAACAAGTCCTCCAGATGATTCTGATGCACGTTCAAGTTTGAGAACAACTGTCCCACGTAATTAACAGCACTGGAAACACCAAGGTTAGGAATCCGT
The DNA here is from genome assembly GCF_020826845.1 of Diceros bicornis minor. Lineage (NCBI taxonomy): Eukaryota > Metazoa > Chordata > Mammalia > Perissodactyla > Rhinocerotidae > Diceros > Diceros bicornis. The sequence goes on from NC_080743.1 coordinate 77,917,675, forward strand.
CTCCTTCTTTCTGTATATCTCTCCCTAGTACACAATTCTGCAGACAATAGAGCTTAATAAATGCTATTCAATAAGTATTTATTGAGGATCTGGTATGAGAAAAACTCTTCATAACACTGAAGCCAAACACACACACTTTCTCTTTGGAAGCTTGTCTTTCACTGGGAAGTAGCAGTACACACATATGCAAAAGTTAGGTCAAAGACAGGGGTAAGGCAAGGTACAGGGTTGAAGTGAAAGGTCTATAAGTGATACCACAAGGAGCAATCAGCCAAATCCAGAATGTGGGGCATTCTACAGGACGGTGACCCTGGTTTGTTATTTAGTCAACGGCATGGTGGTGGTCGGGGGAGGTGGAGGAGAGACTATCCCAGTTTAAAAGGAGTTAAGAGACCTCACAGACATAACCAAATACGATGAGTAAAGGTGACCTTGTTTGGATCCTGATTAAAACACACTCCACTCTCCAAATGACTTATTTTAGATAATTTGGGAAAATTTAATATAGACTGAGAAATAGATGATAAGACGGAATTATTATCGATTTTATTAGGTGTAATAATGGCATTATGAATATGTAAGACAATGGCCTTTTTTGAGATGCGTGCTGAAGTATCTGGGTATAAACTGACATAACGCCTAGAATTTGCTTTAAAATGGTCCATCCCCACCTCCAGTAAAAATGCCAAAAGGAGGATAGATGAAATAAATATGGCAAAACTTGATCGCTGTTAAAGCTGGCTGATGAGTTCATGAAGGTTTTTTATGTAAGTTTGGAAATTTTCATAAGACAAGTTTTTGGCTTTGCTTGTTTGTTTTTCAGTGAGTGATGTAGACATGGATGATGGAGCAGTTAGTGGTAAGGACTAGAATGATTTGTAGAGGGGATGGAGGTGAGCACTTCCTTCCTCTTCCCCCCGCCCCCTTCCTAGGAGTTAGCATCCCCCACATACCAAGCAGAGTACAGTATTAAAAGCAGCCTGGCAGGAGCAGTGGGTGTTTTGGGGGAGTGGGGAGATTGCCTGGAGAAGTCAGCGGCCAGACTACAGAGGAATGTGGGGAATGCCAGTCTGGATGCCTGGCTGAACTTTGTACTATAGACAATGATGAGGCTTCTGTGCAGAAAAGGGAGTGATGAAATCTGTGCTCTGGGTGGATTAATTTTGACATGCTGGGCAGGATGGAGTGAGTTGAGGAAGTCTGGGAGGGGGCTGTTACCGAGGTCCAGGCATGAGAAAGTGATAAGGGCTTGGACTGTACAGGAGTGACAGTGATGAGGGGCCAGTGGAGTGACATTTCAGATGAGTCAAGAAGTAGCCGAATCTACTGGTGACTATTTATGAAGCTAGCAGGTGTGAGTCAAAGATTAACTTGAATGACTGGGTAAAGGGTGGTACAGTTTAAGAGAAATGAGGAAACCGAGCTGATAGTGGAGATGAAGATGAAGGGTTGATTTCAAATGTGCAAAATCTGAGGTGAGGACAGAACAACGGAGCTGAGATATTTCAAACAATAAACTGTTCCAAGCAATTAGGCCATGGGGAGGTGAGGAGACTCAGAGTCACATAATTTGACTGGTTAAATAAATAAAGCCTGATGAAAGTTCAGAGACTAAAGTCCAAAAAGGAATATGAAAAAGTGAGTGGTTGAGCAGAGATAAGAGGTGAAACTACAGGGAGGGTGGGAAGGCAAGTGGGTGTTTCCAAGGCGCTGAAGAAACCTTGCTTTTGAAATCCTGCTTTCCTGTGACTTCTGCTTCCTGTTTGTGAACCTTCCCAGGGTTCCATGGCACGCAGCTCTGGTGGGTCACTCAGTCTGCACCCAGCTGCAGCTCAGTTGGATAACTGACAGCTGAAGAAGGACACAGGGCACTAGACTAGGTGCTCCCTGAGAGTGGGGACCAGTTCTATTACTCCAGTCACAGGTAACCAGGACACAGCATGCTCTTTCTGGAAATGCTGTGGTAGCTGCTGATGACCTTCCAGGCCCATGCCCCACAGAACTGGGGGACTGTTTTGTCATGACTATTTAATTACTGAGCTAACAAACAAGGGAAAAAAAAAAAGTCACACGGGGCAGGATTTCAAGAGCAGAATTACTTCAGCTGCCTGTGGAAATGACACCAGGTTGTGCAACAAGACTTTTGGGGTGAAAAAGGCACATTAGATCTTGGTCTGACAGTCTGGCCATTTGTAAAAACACAGCTCATTTTTCCTTTTTTCGGAGCTGCAGATAGGACAGTGGTGAGACCCCTCTTCCCCCAAAACCAGTCAAAGAGAGAAACACCTGATATTTTGTGATACAGAAGCCTTGTGTTGGTTTCGCTTTCTGGTTCTTCATTTCCAGAAAAATGACACCAAGAAGCCAATAAGATTCAAGGTGAATTTTTTTTCTCAACTGCCTTCCTTCCTGCTAAAAAACTCTCAAGCTCTGCCCATCCCCTCTTCCTTACCCCACCCTCACCCCACCACAAACCCACTTCCTTCTCAGGTCCTAGCCCGCACACTAACACCCCATTTCTGCTCTGCCCCTTTTGCTCCTCCTCCCACAGCTGCCAGCTCAGGGGTCATGCCCAGGCAGCTTGATCCTGGCCCAGATTCTTACCTCACTCAGCAGCCCTGCACAGAGCTGGCACCGCCAAGCTGGGTCACCTTGGGGGAAGGCAGGCAGGAGGGGCTGGGGTTGTGGCCTGAGAGCACAGCCGACCTGGGTCCTGTCTTGCTGTAATCATTTTAAATATGACTTCCTATTATTCTTAATGTTATTAACATATGAATAAGAGCTACCATTGAGTGAGTAACTATCTACACCCCAAGCACAGTGCTAAGGGCCTTACATGCCGTTTCTCATTTAATCCCCCGGCAAACACATGAAGTAGCTGCTCTCACCATCCCGTTTTTAAACACGAGGAAATAAGGTTTAGAGAGGTTAAGCCAGCTGCCCAAGACCAGAGAGCAACCAAATGGCGGCACTGGGATGGAGACTCAGATCTGCCTAATTCTCAATCCCCTGCTCTTAACCATCATGACAAGCTGCTTGAAAGGCATTTAGCTTGACTTATTCCTGCCTGCTGAAGTGGTAAAGACCATTTCGAACAGAAAGCTATTTTTGGGGGGAGGAAGGTGGTCACCAGGGATCTGGGGTCAGCCTGCCCCAGAAGCCACAGGGACCTGTATCTGGTCATCTGCAGGGTAGCCTGCTCTTTCTCAATTTTGCAGTCTCCAGGCTCCAGCTTTGCCAGGCCTCTGGCCCCATGTCCTACTTGGGTGAGTGTAATAGGGCCCAGGTCATGGATCGATTCCTTTGTGGACCAGTTCATTTCCATCCATCCTGTGGTCACCGACAGTACTCCTAACTTAGGCCAGCATTTCTCAAGTGCAGACCACTGGATGAGAACAAAGTGTTTTATTTGCTCTACAATCCTCTATTTTTAAAAAATAAATATGTAAACCATAAAAGCATGTAACCTATAGATGGATGGTCAAGAGTTACAAATTTATATAGTTTTCTATTTGCAACAGAGACCTAGCATCTCAGTGAATCCCAATCCCTGAAAGGCCGAGCTCCAAAATTTACTCCTCTTCCAAAAGGTGTACTGGGAAATTGTAGAAGTATTCTAACCCAGCTGAGATATCACTTTTTGTTTAATTGTTCTGAGCTTATTGAGTCATGACACACCACCTCCTCATCAGACATCCCTGAGACAGAAGAGAAATCTTGTAGCGTTCAGTAACTCAGCACAGATCCAGTACAGGGCTCGGTATACAGTGGAAGTGAGTAGCTACAGGGAAAGCCATACAAATTGGCCTCTCGAAGCTATGACTGCGGACTGTGAATTGTCTCGCAAAGGCTCTAGACCAGTGAAGGAGGCAACCTCCACTGTGTACACAGCACTACGGTGGGCTTGGTGGAGAGCCATGGCCATCTTCAGAACCTTGACCTGAGTGGAGGAGACAGGGAACACACCGATGCAGGCCAAAATAGACATTGAAACATGCACCCCAAAATATAGCACACATAATGATGAGGGGGGCAGAGACACAAGGGGAAAAAACCAAGTGGGTTTAAACATGGAACAGATTTCCAAAAGAAGGAGAGCATGGAGCTTGGAGTTGAAGAGTTCAAGTCTAGATGGAGAGAATAATGTGAGTCAGTGTGTGGACACAGGGCCCAGGTCAGAGAGGGCCTGTGGAGCTCAAGGCTTACACTGAGGAGAGAACTGGAGATAAAGCCAGCTGTATTCTATGGCACCATGCCAATGCCAGCTGGCTGGGATGTTTCTACCCCCAATATATACCTAATTAATTAGTTCAGCAACATTTATTGAGCTTCTATAAGTGACTGGCATTGTGCAAGGCACCAGAAATATAATTATGGTTAATACATATTCTTACCTTCAAAGAGCTTATGGTCCAGTCTAGTTAGGAAGATAATAAAGCAAAGAGGTAATTACAGTCTCCTGTAATAAAGACCATGCTAGAGATCTGCTTGGGTGCTCAGAGAAAACAGAGGAAGGAGACCAAGCTCAGGGGGGTATCAGGGATTGTGGCACCTGAGTTAACTTAAAGAACAAATAGAAAATGGAAGGTGATGAAGGTGGGAAAGGGTATTCTGAGAGAGAGTTCAGCATGGGTAAAGATATTGAAAGGAAAAGCACATGGGACATTACAAGTATTTAGGTGTGGCAGGCGGTGTGGAGAAATGAATTTGAAGATATAGGCAGGACCAGATGTCAAACCAAGGATGCAATAGCAAGCATCCTTTGGATGAAAGATTTTAAGCAGGGAAATAATAGTGTTAGAATTTAATTCTTCAGTGGTTGGTAGTCATAGATCTAGAGCGAGAAGATAGAATAGCTTTATGGAGAATAACTACAACACCTCTCCTGAATGCCCACCATTTCTCCCAAAACCCTTACTTGCCCCGACATTTCTCTTTCTCCTTGTACTATTCAGTGCACACACTAAGAATGTTGGGAGGGCAGCCTGATGCTACTTCCACTAAGGAACACGAGCGGGCTTGGTGTAGAGCTTAAAGGCATCCACATGAGCTTCTAGGATTCATTCTAAGGTGTCCTCCAAAGGTACCCAGGAGACTGAGAAGAAATTTGCAGGGAAGATGCCTTCCAAAGTCTTACAGATGTCTCTTACCTGCCACTCCAAAATCCCAGGAAAAGGGCAGGGTCTAGGAGTCAGCATATTCATGATCTTTTTGATATTAGCCTAGAGCAATCTGAGAATAGGTAGGATAGACAGACAGACAGAGAGAGACAGACAGATAGATAGATAGACAGACAGACACAGACAGATAGATAAATAGATTAGATAGATAGGCCAGTACTAGTTTTGGTATCACAATCATATCCTACTACCAATGTTTATCTTTTCAACACCTACCCTCTTTGTTGTGAGAACTTTAACCAATTTACATTTGGTTATTTTTCCTCTAAAATGATTAAAATGCCCATTTGATTTCTAAGACACAGTGGGTATTGGGGGCCCAGACTAACTTTTTAAATGGTTTTGTCTCTTTCAAAACAGGAAGCAGCATTGACCAAGTTCATTAAAAATCAGCATCAGAGAACATTTACTGAGTGCTTAACTAGGTAATCAGATTTTGGCTTGAGGGCTGGGAATAAAGTTAGAAAGAAAGAGAAAGAGACTGGTTATACCTGGGTGGATGAAAAGGGAGCATGAGCAGGTGATCAAGACAGCTCAGTCCCTTTGCATGTATGCTGGCCTCTGTTAGTCCCATGTCCTTGAGCCTGGCGGCCAAGGTAACAGGACTTGAGATGTCCTACTTCCCCAAGTCCAGTGATTAGTGACACTTTTCCCTGGGGAGGGTCAATCCCCTTCCAGGTATGATTGCCATTGGCTGCATCATGCCTAATGACAACAGCCTAACTTTAGAATAATAGAATTTTGAGATGAGAAGCCACCTGTGTATTTTGCAAACCCAAATGAGTTGGTACCCAGCCCAAACTCACACTAAAGTTAAGGATAGGCCTAAATCATGCTTCTCCTGACTCCCACCATTCTGCCTCTTTTTCTCCTTGCTAATTTACCATCACCTTGGAACCACAAAAAAGGCAAAACAAACTTGAACCTTGTGCTGAGAGTTAAGCCCATGAGTCATAGTTGAACTACAGCTTCTTTCTCTCCACATTAGCTGTGTTTTTCCTCCACTGCGGCCCAAACAAGAATCAACCATGTGACTTTAGTTCATTCAATGGTTATGGAGTGCCTGTTATGGAGCAGGCACTGTGTTTGGATTCTGTGATGAGCCAGGTAGTAAGGTGTCTTTTCCTGTTAGAGTGCCCAGGGGGATTAGTGAGTGCAGAAGGCAGGAGAGGAGGCACCTGACCTCCTTCACTTTCAGGTGGTCAGCAAAGACTAATGCAGAGGGAAGGAATTCCAAACATCTTAAATACCTGGGTGTGGGGGAGGCTCCAGGGCAAGAGGAAGGAAGCTCTGGGAATAAGCTATCAGAGATTGCTAAAGATCTAAAGATGCTTTAGAAAGCAACTTGTGTTGCTTTCTAAAATTGGATGTGGCTAGAAATAGCTGTTGGAGGGACAACGGGAAAGAAGGAGCTTTGCCTCGAGTTCTAAGACTGTGCTGCAGGGTGGGTGTCCACTTTGCTCCCTGACCTCTGCTCTGTCCCTCACCTCTGCCCTTCTCACTTCCCACATCAGCTTTGTTCTGCCTTTTCACGCTTATCTCAAACTTTTGCTTAAAACTTCCTCGCTCCAGTGACATTCTTTGTTCTTCGTTCTTTGTTCTTCGTAGAGGATACTTGGATCTCCCAGGTCAAAGCTCTGTTTTTCCCCTAATTTTTTCAAATGTCCCCACTGATTGCCCAAATATTTTTTGAGCAATTAGCATGTGCTGTTGGGGAATGCACAAATTATAAAACATTCCCCTAACCACACCAAGGAGACATATACACGATTATTTTAAACAACAATACAAGGTAGTATATGATTAAATGCCAAATATACACAGTGTATAGGAAATGTTTCAGGAATTTAGAGGAGAGAGTGATCACATGGGGCTGGAGTCCACGGTGAGGGTCTCATAGAAAAGTGGGCCTTCAGTCTAGAAGGTAAGAGAGTGGAACTAGGGAGGTTCCAAGTGTAAGGCAAGTTTAGGGAACAAATACTCAGAGGAGGAGTTTCATGGTGGAGAATAATAAAAATAACGTTTAACAACTAAAGAGCTCCTTGTGGTTTGCAACTTCTTTCACACACACTATTGAATTTAAGAGTGGTGAGCTGAGCCAGATTACAGAGATTTCTGAATATCAGCTAAGATCAGGAAGATTCAACAAGCGTATGGTGGGCACCTACCTCTTGTCAAGCAATTTTGCATATCTTACCTCATTTAATTCAAGAAGCAACCTTGTGAGGTAGATGCTGTTATCACTACTTCACATATGAGTAAATTAATGGTTAAGGAACTTCTCAAGGTCATATAGTTAATAATAATAATGATAATAACAATAGCTATTACACATGGTAATTACTACATGCCAGACTATTTAAGTATTCTTATAACAACTCTATGAAGTAAGAACTGTTGTTATCCCCGTTTTTAGATGGGAAAAACTGAAGCATGGAGATGTTAAACAACTTGCTGAAGGTACACAACTAAGTGTCAGAGACTGGACTTGAATTCAGGCTACCTGGTTTCAGAGCCCAGTGCCTGAAGCCTCTACTCTATAGCAGAGCTGGCAAGAGAAATACAGTGCACACCGCAATGTGAGCCACATGTGTAATTTTAAATGTTCTAAGAGCTACATTAAAAAGTAAAAAGAAACAGGTAAAATTGATTTTAATACATTTTATTTAACCAAATATCTCCAAAATATTATTTCAACATGTAATCAATATAAAAATTATTAATTATGTACTTTACATTTTTTATGTAAAATCTTCTAAACCCACTGTATATTTTTAAACTTAGAGCACATTTCAATTCAAATGCTAAATTTGCATCAGAAATAGTTGATCTGTATTTATATTTCATACAATTTATAGTTGAAAAAGAAGATTTGCATACCCAAGTTATTCCAAACATACTTAAAAGTTTTCCAATAACTAAGTTCCAAAAATCATTCTTTTAATATTTGAATCCATATTGTCAAACTTGGTTCCTTTATTTTAGAAGCAATGATCTGATTTTGAAGCAAAGCCTATCAGTTTCAAAATTATCTGTTTAAGCAACTTACTAATTCTTCTGTCAACTCAGTATTATTAACATTGAATTCAAAGAAGTATTACTTAAATTGAAAAGCAACTGTAAACTCATGATTATTAATAAAGTGTTCTTCATATTTTTTAGTTTTTGCAACTAATTTACATAATGTTCTTGATTACAATAAAAATCGGTACATTAATGCATGTTAGAAAAATTGTTAAATTGTTATTATGAAAAATTTCAATTTCAACATAAATTCTTACATCTTCTAGCTAGATCGCAAATAAATTTTTCCTTCCCTTGGAACTTCATTTATTTAGCTCATTCATATGCAGTGTGATAACAGTGAGAAAACATAAATCACACTGCTGACTTTTTGTCTTTGATTATTGAATATTTGGCAAATATTTCTCTCATTTCAAGAAAATCTTAGCATTAACAGTGCAATAAGTCTTTGTAAAGGTCCTCCAGTACTCAACCAATAAGCATTGGAAAAGAACAAGATCATTTCATTCATTTTCTTCTTTTTCTTTCTACAGTTCTACAAGCTCGCATTTGTACATATTTAGAACAATTTTAACAACTATATCCATGACACCGTTCAGAAAACTGAACACAAATATCTTCAATATGTATCATATAAGCAGAAAAAATCAATAGAAGAAAGATCAGTTTCTTGCTTTAAATTTTTAATAAATCCAAACTTTTGACTTAACATAGTTAGAAAACCCTTCATTGTGATAGAAACTGTTTTTCATATCTAACTGACGTTTTCTTTGACAGATGTAAAAGACTCCACAATATCTATACCAATGAGTTCAGTTTTTAGGCTGCAAAATAAGAATTTTGTTTGGTAAGTTTGAAAGTCTTTTGAGACAAAACACATTCAAAGTATTAATTGGGCAGTGTCTCATATCTCATGACTCTTTAAAGCTGAACAAAGCTCTTGCAATTTTTCAAAATTTGAATCAACTGAGCTTTGATATGGTTACAGTGTATTCAATGGGCAATTGTTTAGTGGCTTAACTGAATAACTTTCATTTTTTGTAAAATATCTTTTTTAGTTTTTTTATTATACTTTTCTAACAAAATTTTCATAATTGAAATAATTTATTTTATTATCTCTCCATATAAAAATGGTTTTCTTTTTTGTGTAAGATTCCAAGTCATCTTATGGCTGTCAAAGTTATGAGGTCAGATCCTGCTAAAAATTGTCTTAAAAATGTTTGTTGGACATTTAATTCTAATTTCAAGCAACTAATATTGACTCTTTTGACTGTTGAGAGGAAACTTTTTATCAGATTCACTATGTGTTTGCTGAAAATATCTCTAATATTGTCTGCTTTATCTTTAAAATTATTTTCTACAAAACAAACAGCTTTTTCATTTTGCTTTGTGGCAGCAAATTGCAATTGCCATTCGTTTAGAAATATGTGACATGCCTTCTTCTCATCTCTTTTTTTTACTGTTTTAGTCAGAGTATTTAGAAGCTTCTGCATCTCTACTCCAGTCTGCATCAGTAGTATGCCATCATTTTAAACATTAAAAATTTTCCATACTGATTTTTAAACTAGAAAGATAATTTATCTCATAATTAAAATTAAAATATTTCAATTTCATTATCAATTATGATTTACATAGGTATCACTGTAACTTGCATTTTCTGCAATAAAATATTCAAATAAACATATGATGATGTTACATCGGTATGTAAAAAAATCATTCAAACCACTCTATCCATTGATACCAACTAGATCAGAGATATGTTTATGTGTAGAAACTATGCATGCACCTAACACATGCATTACAATATAACAATATTTTCCAAAATGTGTTTAATGGAAAAATGATTTACAGTGCTTCAGGTTTTAAATTTAAGTTAAATTTAATTAAAATTAAATAAAATTTAAAATTCAGTTCCTCAGTCACACTAGCCACATTTTAAGTGCTCAATAGCCACATGTGGCTAGTGGCTACCATATTGGATAACACAGCTCTAGACTGTCTCTCAGTAGCAGAATCTGAGCTATGACTCAAACTCTGATTCTAAGTCCAGTACGCCTTTCTCAACCCCTCCTTGCCTCTCCAACAAGGAGCTCTGGTTGGAAGGAGACATCCTTGTGGCCTCCCAAGTTCAAGGTTTATAAACTGGGGTTAAGAAAGCCGATAAATTTTGAACAACCAGGACTCCAGGCATGTAAGAGGCTAAGAGGACAAGTGAGGGTCTACTTAGAAGCAAAAGGAGGCAAATTAACCATAAATCATTTCTAATAGTCATCGTCCAGAGACTTACAGAGACCTGGGCTCAATAAAAGCAAGATAAAGTAGGGAATAACATGAAGCCCTAGAGACAGGAAGCTTAAAAGAAGCTGAGGGCCAAACTCGTATCTGTCTAATTGTGAGGAGGCATGGTCCATTCATGTCAGTCTTACCTAAAGGCTGCTAAGTTTACCAATTTCCCTAAAGATGTCTGGCAGTGGAATGATGTGATTCTTCAGGTTAAGGAAGGCCACTCTGGCAGCAGTGAACTGCAGGAGAGACTGGATAGGGAAAAGATTGGAGCTTCAAGTCTAGTTCTGAGATGACTATTGTCTAGGTATAGGGTCAAGGGGACCTAAAAAAAAAAAAAAAAAAAAGCAATAAAGCTGGAGATGCCACTCCACCCTCTTTTATTCTCATGAGTTTCTCTTCTGACTCTGCAATATGTCTGCACATTCCAATATTTGGTTTCTCCCACCTCTTGTCCTTTGTTTTCTTTCTGTGTTTGTGTCTCCTAGGCTGGTTTCTGCTCTCCCACATCACAAATGGTACAGTTGCCTCCAATTTTCCTCTCTTCCCTAGACTACCACCTTTAGGTACTGGTCTGTTCAGAAAATCACTCCGTTGTTGAAAAAATTCAGAATGATCTCAATTGATTTTTATCCTACTTGGGGTTTGTTGGATTTCTTGAGTTCATGGGTTTATAGTTTTCATCAAATTTGGAAAATGTTCTGCCATTATTTCTTCAAATATTACTTCTGCTCTCCCCACTCTCCTTTGGGATTTCAATTACACTATTTTAGACCATTTGATATTTTCTCATGGGTCACCAAGGGTGTATTAATTTTTCTTTTTTAGTTTTCTTCTTCTCCATAGTATGGATAATTTCTGTTGCTATATATTCAAGTTCACTCATCTTTTCTTCTGCATTGTTTAAGTTGCTGTTAAGCCCATTCAGTGAATTTTTCATTTCGCATATTGTACACATATTTCAGCTCTAGAAGTTCCATTAGGTTCTTTTTTATAGTTTACATTTCATTCCTCATTATTTTCATGTTTTCCTTTAAATTCTTGAGCATATTTATAAGAGTCCTTTTACAGTTCTTACTACCTAATTGCAAAATCTCTGTCATTTCTGAGTCTGTTTCTATTGATTGATTTTTTTTTCTTGTTTATGAACGACATTTTCCTGCTTATTTGCATGTCTAGTAATTTTTGATTGGATATCAGGCATCGTGTTGCTACCTGATTGGGTGTCTGGGCAATTAAGTTATTTGCAAATCAGTTTGATCTTTTTCAAGGCTTGTTTTTAAGCTTTGTTAGGGAAGGTCTAGAATAGCCTTTACTTCAGGGTTAGTTTAGCCCTACTACATAGGCATCATCCCTCTGGGGTCAATTCTGAATGCCACAAGGGTTCTACAAGGTCTCTCCATTCTACCTGGTTAGAACTTGAATGTCTCCCAGCCCAGCCCAGGAACTTGTATAACTTACAGCAACCTTGGAGTTCTCTTTGCTGAGTCTCATGGTGCTGCATCCTATTCAGCTTAGTATTCAGCCTAAGACTCAAGGGGACTCAAGATTTCTGGAGGTCTTTCTCTGCAAACCTCTCTCTTCCCTGGTATTCTGCCTCAAATATTCCAGCCACCTCAGCCTCCCCAAACTCTGATCTATTTGTCTTCATTTCAGCAAGACTGTCATGTCTACTTGAAGCCTCCTTCTTTGTGGTCTGGAAAGTGCCTGCAAGCAGAAAGCCAAGAGTATTGTAGGGACCACTTCATTTGTTTCTCTTCTCCCAGGGATACAATCTTGCACTGTATGTTGTACAACGAAAACAACTGTTACATACATTTTGCCCAATTTTCTTGTTTGCCAGTGAGAAGGCAGGTCTAGTTTCAGTTAATTTTCTTATGTGGAAGTGAAAGTTTCTTCATCACAATTGCTTTTTGCACTGCTAAAATTGTTCTTGCTAAAGTCAATAAAAATATTTTTCTGGACAAATCAGACTGTCTTCTTTTTCTAACTTCTTCCCTGCTGCCACTGATGGGCTATTACTTCCTTTCTCCTTAGGAATCTAAGGAATTGCATTTCCCATGTTTTTGTTTTAGCAACCCATCTGCTCCTCTAGCATTTTCTCTGCTGGTGTTACTTCACTGTCACTTTTGCTGTGGGTGGGCATCTTCGAGGGTGATGCTTGAGACTCTTTCTCTTCCGTTGTCCAGCTCCTTTCGGGGGATTTCTACTCTGACGCATGAGGGTTGGCAGTCTGTCTGCTGGCTGGATCAAATGCAAGTTGCAAAGGATTCTCTCCTTAGCTGGGTTTCCCCTTTTGTAAGTGCCCAAATATCAGCTCAATCTCACCATTTCTGAAACACAGAGACCCTACTTTCTTCACTCCAAAATTAAAAAATGCATAGGTATATAAATATATTATTTCCTACATACAAACTGTGTAGAGAATAATATAATAAACACTCACCAATCCAACATCTAGCTGAAATTAGATACAGTTAAAGACCTCAGTGTATCCCTCTCAATTGTATTTCACTTCCTACTCTCCTTCTAGGAAGTAACAAGACTTCTGAATTTGGTGTTTTTAATTCCCATGAAATATATATTTAACGCTGTTTATTGTTTAGGAATACGTATATATAAAGTTTTGTGTGCATGTGTGTATATGTATATATAACTACGTATATACTATCTACATATCCCTAAGCAATAAATAGCATTTCACGTGTTTTTAACCTCCATTCATTCATTCATTCATTCATAGTTATAGCTTTTCTGAGCCACTGTGTCTGGCCACAGCAGATAAAACAAAGGGACACTCAACAGAACTCTATTTACCAGAGGCTAAGAGGTCTTCTAGTAGAGTGGTTATCTTAAGGGACAAAGGAGCCAGTACAACTGCTTGACCCAATATACAGCCTTGGTCATCTTGGGGGAGGAACAATCCTGGCTGAAGCAAGGGTTTGCCATTTGGTTTTATTACCTGAACTCATGGCAGAATTCTGGGGAGAAAAAAGGATTACAAGGAAGAACTAATTATGTAACTACTACTGATGCTACCACCGCCACAATTACCATCACCAGATCTGTCCCACACGACCATTATGAGTCAGGCACTGTGATAAATGTTTTTCAAAGCATTTTCTCTAATTCCCAAAACAATCCTCAAAGTAAGCATACTTGTCTCTGTTTTATAGATGAAGAAACTAATGCTACCAAGACCTTAACCATACTTTTGTCCTGAACACAGACCCTCATTCCAAGTGTTAATGAGCATCTTCATATGGAGAGTCCACAGACATGTTAAACCCAAACATGTCTATAATTTCTCTCTGCCTGTAGCCTCTCCCCACTTCATTTCTTTGAGTTAACAGTTGGGGGGTTAAACATCTTACATCCAGTCTGCCCTGCTCTGAAGTCTTCAATAGCATCTCCCTGCCTAAAGAATTAAGCACAAACTCCTCACGCTGGCATTCAAAGTCTCTATTTTAGGCCCCCAACCTGCGTTCCAGCTTCCTACTCTCCTATACCCCAGCCAAACTAAACTATTTTCTATTCTCCAAACATGCCATACATTTTCCTATCTCAGCAACCTTGCTCATGCTGTCCCACTACCAGAATGTTCTTCCCCTTTCCTCTATATATCTACCCATTGAAATTCTATGCATTCTTCAAGGTCAGTTTTATTTTTTATTTATTTATTTATTTTTTTGTGAGGAAGATCAGCCCTGAGCTAACATCCTTGCTAATCCTCCTCTTTTTTTTTGCTGAGGAAGACCGGGTCTGAGCTAACATCTATTGCCAATCCTCCTCCTTTTTGTCCCCCAAAGTCCCAGTAGATAGTTGTATGTCGTAGTTGCACATCCTGCTAGTTGCTGTACGTGGGACGTGGCCTCAGCATGGCCGGAGAAGTGGTGAGTCGGTGTGCGCCCGGGATCCAAACCCAGGCCGCCAGTAGCGGAGCATGCGCACTTAACTGCTAAGCCACGGGGCTGGCCCTCAAGGTCAGTTTTAAATGTCCAGCTTCTCCCTGTCACCTGTTCTCCATTAGCCCATCAGAATATTATTTTTCCTCCTTTAATTATAATTGCATTTTGTTTGTACATCTCTTATCTTGACTTTTACTGTGAGTCTCTGCGTGCTTGACTTTTCTTCCTCATGAAACTGCAAACTCCAAGAGAGCAAAGGCTGTGTCCTCCTTGCCTTTGTTTCCCTAGCACCTCCTAGCATATAGAAGGAAACAGTGCTGTAAATCATTGAATTGATGTAGTACTTTCTCTCTTACGAAGACTAATACTCAAATAATTCATGTCAAAATATGGAGTCCGACATGTGCAAAGGGAGGGATTGCACCTTACACAAGGTTATGGTCATTCTTCAGTTCTAACCTGTATCCTTGACCCTAAGTAAGCTGAGACATACAGTCCCTATAATTCAGTGTGCGGGAACGGGACTTAGCTACTGAGGGCAAGAAAAGGCCTTAGCCAATCAAGAAGCTGGGATAGTTGGGAAATTTACATAGGCCTTGCCTGAAACTGGGAGGAGACCCTCAATTGATAGATAGATTTTTGCTTCCTCTATGACGGCATCACAAAGAGATTTTGTCACAGTTTTGTGTGAAAGATGGTTAGGATTAAGGACACAGGTGAGTGTGTGCATGTGTGTGTGTGTGTGTGTTCACGAGCACACTCGTGCATATGGTATGTCCAGAGGGATCATGAGCCCTATTTGTGAATAGCAAGGGCTGCTTTGTTCCTGATCCTTGGTCTATACAAGGGGCTGCCCCGGGCCCTGGTTATCTCCTGTGCAGTTCTACTCACCGTTTGGTGCTGGAGCCTAGTGAGGCATGTGACAGGTTACACATCTTTTGCCTATTTGTTTCTGTCATAAATTTTTGTCCTTAAAGAGGAAAAAGAGGCTTGCATTGTTTGTATAATTTCCTTCTTTGCTCTGGCCTACTCCAGGCTGTCAGCCCAGTCTAGTCTTCATCTTTCCCCAAATTAATATACAACATGTCATCACCTCTTTTTAAAAATAAAGATCCAGCTCTCCAGCCTCAATGACCTTAAGAAACTCTATTTTTTTTTTTTTTTGTGAGGAAGATCAGCCCTGAGCTAATATCCGTGCTAATCCTCCTCTTTTTGCTGAGGAAGACCGGCCCTGAGCTAACATCTATTGCCAATCCTCCTCCTTTTTTTCCCCAAAGCCCCAGTAGATAGTTGTATGTCGTAGTTGCACATCCTTCTAGTTGCTCTATATGGGACGCGGCCTCAGCACGGCCTGAGAAGCGGTATGTCGGTGCGCCCCTGGGATCCGAACCAGGGCCACCAGTAGCGGAGCGCGTGCACTTAACCGCTAAGCCATGGGGCCGGCCCAAGAAACTCTATTAACTCAACACGTCTAACCTCAGATTCATCTTTGCTTCCCCCTTCCTTCCTTCCTCTGACACCCCTTTCTTCCCCTTCCCACAAAGAAAACTGGCTCAGCTTTTGGACTTTTTGTTAAAGGTCCCCAGTTCATTTGGTCACCCAATTCAAAACCTTGCCATCATTTGTAACTCTTCCCTTTGATTTGCCACCTCCCTTTAATCAAATCTCTCTAGTGTTTCTTTTGTAATGTCTCACATCTATTCCCAAGGCCATTTTTAGTTTAAGCCAGTGATCATCAAGGAATGGGGGATAGGATGGGAGTGGGGGTGGGTGGGTGTGTTGGATTGTCACTTGGGAATTTTTTCAAAATTTACTATAGCTTGAAAAAACTGCACAGGTGATGCTGACACACTGTTTAGCACCACTCAGTCAGGTCGTTATCACCTGGACACCTGGCTTGCCTCCAACCAATCTCTTTGGCTTCCACTTCCCCCACCCAGTGTTCTTAAAACACTACTTTCAACATGACATTTTCCCTTCAAACATTCTTCATTCTCTCCATTGACCTCAGGATAAAGTCCAAAGTTGTTGACATGCCATAATCTGATACCATCTTCTTTCTCTGCAGCTTTCCCAAATATGGGTATCCTAGGGGTTTTTCTCACTCTCTTTCCTTCTCACTCTACACACTCCACCCAGGAAAACAAGGGTATTCTTAGAACTCCATCTACTATTCGTATATCCATGACTCTCAGATCTCTATCTTCAGCCCAGATCTCTTTCCTTCCAGACTGCACTATCCAACTACTTACTGCATATCTCTCAAACTCATTGTCCAACTTATTATGTCCATTATATTCCTCCCCTCTCTGTCTTACTAAAAGGCGTTGCCGTCCACCAGTTACTCAATCCAGATACCTGAAAGTCATCCTTTCTTCCTCTCTATCCCTTACCTCCCCCCTCAACTCCCCAATAAATCACCATGTCCTTTTCTTTGTTTACAATATCTCCTGAGGCTGATCTCTCCATCCACCTCAGATGCCTTCTTCAGGCTCTCATTATTCCTCTTCTGGCCCACTGGTCTCCCTATCTCTGGCCTTGCCCTCTGTATATAATCAGTTCATCCTCCACATTGCCAACAATGTAATTTTTCTAGAATGCAAATTTGATCATGCCACTCTCCTGTTTAAAACCCTTCAGTGTCTCATTACCGACCTGAGAATAAAATCCAATAACTGCACACAAAGCCCTTCATGACCCTCATCTTCTGCCCACTGCAGGGGGCTCATACCCAATTCCCTTCAGCTTCCTGATATAACCCCTTCTCTCAGGGCTCTGCGCCTTACACATTCAATTCCCACTTCTTGTAATGAGTTCCCCTTTCTTTCTGTTTTCAACTAACTCCTTATAGTTCTTCACTTCTCAAATCTAAAGCCTCTTCCTCTAGAAAGCTTTTCTTGCTCCCTACCCCATAGATTCTGCACTCCTCTTCTGTGCTTATCTCTGTCACAGTATTTATTATATTATCTATGGAGGTTTATGCCTTTTTGGTTTTTTGTTTTGCTTCCCTTTCCAGACTCTCTGAGGGAAAAACCTGTGTTTTTTTCCTTTCTATCCCTAGAACCTAGACCGGAAAATAGCCAACAACAAGCACTGAACGTTTGTGGAGTGAGTGAATGAATGTAGGTTTTCCAGCTTTCTCTGCCACCACTCCTCCAGTCAACATATCTTCTAACCTCCCCTCTACATGCCTGAACTTCCCCTTCTTCACACCTTCACACCATTCCTCCCTTCACTGACTGGTAGATAGTGATATCAGGTAGTGAGAAAGGGAGGGGAAGAGGAGGTAGACATAAGAAGTTGGACACTTTGAATTTGAGAGACACGCAGTAAGCAGTTGGATAGTGCTCTCCCTTATCTCTTCTCTTTTTCTTTACTTATATAATTATGCCCCATCCTCCAGGTCCAGCTTAAATCCCATCTCCTCCACTTCAACACAAACACCACCTGTGAGCTCCTTGGAATTTATTGTCTTGGTTCTCATCAAATATTGTCCTGAATGAGAAGTGATCTTTTCCTGGACTCATGCCTCATCTCTTCCCCTAGAGCTCATGCTCCCTTAGGGTTGAGACCACAACATTTAGCCATGGGCCTTGCTCATAACAGGCTTAATAAATAGACGCTGATTGTTTGGTTCATAGGGTGACCAACTGTCCTGGTTTGCTCAGGACTGAGGGGCTTCTGGGACACAGAATTTTTAGTACCAGAACCGGGAAAGTCCCTAGCAAACCAAGATGAGTTGGTTACGTTATTGGTTCACCTAAGCAGCTGTGGACATCTGTATGTGCAACTACATGGTGTTTCCTCTGGTGCATATTCCTTGCTTTGTTTCCATAGTTGAACTTTGGTTGATGTGAGCCTTCCCCACTGAAGGTGAGCTCCATGCAGGCAGACTATCTCATTCACTACTATATTCCAAGCACTTATGATTATAGGAGGTTAATGAATATATTTTTTTGAATGAATAGGAAACATTGAGCACCATTATGTCTCTTGATAATCTCATATTTCTTCTAGGTAACAGGACTACATGGTTTCCACATACGTAAAAATTTTTAAATGCTAGACAAGAACAATGATCTTATGGTAGTGAAAGTCCAATACATTCAATTTAATTTTTTGTGCATATTTTTGTGCTGTGAATAAATAAAGCTTGAATTTCTACTGATTTTTACAGGAGAATAGAGGACCCCAGAGATGCTAGAATACAAAATATTGCTCCTGAACACGACAGGAGTCACCGGGACCAAACTCCTAGAAGGACAGAGAGGAGTGTCACACAGATGAGAGAGACTTTAAGAGAGGATCTCATTTGATCTCTTTCTGCCAGATTCTTTATAAAAATGGCACCTAGCACATAGTAGGTGTTAAATTACGGTCGTGATTATATTTATACACACCCACAGACACACATATTTTTCAGAAAGCTGTATCCTGTGGTATAGAAGTCAAAGCTTAGGATCTGAAAACACTGAAGAACTTCCAGTTCAATAATTCCTGAAAATCCCACAGTATTGCTTGTACTCCTTCTTCAAATCACAGATATCACCTGACGTTGAAGATATAAGGTCAATTTATCAGATTTTCAAATTGATTATTATCTGTAAGTTTGAGCCAAAATAACAAGCCACTAAGAGGGAATACACTGTTGGCAGGTAGCAGCTAGGTATTTTAAGACAGGGACTGCCTCAAAACCTATTAGATGCTTCCTCCAGGTGTACAAAAGAGGAAGACCTCTTACAGATTTATATAAAATCCGCATGTGAGTAGAACGTTAAGGAACCATATAGTATTTTTGTAATCGCTGCTCCTCATAATATTACATAGAGGGCAGTCGTGTTGAATTTAATCTCTGTTTTTTCTTTGCTAATCCACCTCCAGGCCAAATTCTGACACAAGGTGTGGCATAATATACTCTTCTGTTGTAATGGAATTTTTTTTTTTGGTAGCATATTGTGTGAAATAAGTAAACTCATTGACTGAGATGTGGAAATCTTTTTAGTGATAAAGCAATGTGGGTAAGCTAATTTCTTGAATGGCAAGTATTCTTTTTTTTTTTTTTTTGGCCTTATCTGTATGAAAACTTTGTTGTGTTTCAAGACTCACTTCAAGTATTACTTTTTTTGTTGAGTTTTCTCTGACTCTCTCTTCCCAAACCAAATTTGATCTTCTTTCCACTGCACACAACACCATAAAGAACACTTAGGATATAGTCTTTGATCATTTGTTTATGTTGTCCCTCCTCACTAAATTGAAAGGTCCATGCTTTATTTACCTTTTCATTCCTAGTGTCTGGCATATTGCCTGGCACAGAGAAGGCACGTGAAAAACGCTGGCAGGGTTGAATTAAAGAGTGGAGAGTTTGCCAACATCAGGCTTTTAGTTCCACTCTGCAAGGACAAGAGCATATGGCATGAGTGGAGCGCTTTCAAACTCTATCTTGGTTCCTCATCAATACAGGTAAGAGAGTCTGTATGCCAGGTGTTATCGGACATTTATGATTATAGCCCACTTAGATAGGGCAAAAGACCTCACAGCTATGGAAAAGTGAATCAGTGATAATCATAAAGTTTAAGTAAACCAGCATGTTTGGGAGGGATTAATACTCCCTCTGCTGTACCCACAGCCCACATTGAATTCTTTTGAAGTCCTATGTCCTCTTACTCTAAAATAAATCTCCAATCTAACCATCTCTACTGCCACTGACCTAGTCTAAGCTACTGGTTGACCAACCCAATAGCCTGTACAATAGCCCACAACAAACTGATTTAATAATGATAAGCTTAACTAAAAGCAATTTATAATTAAAAAGCAAAAATGGCTGCAGTTGAAAACCATGACTACTGATCTTGCCCCGCTAACAAAAGCCCCTTCCTAAAAATTGCAGGAGTTCCAATCATGTCAGTGTGCACTTGTGCTTGCACAGTGGCCAGAAACACAACATAGAATTAGAATACTTGAAAAAAGTCTAGAAAAGTGCTGAGTTTAGTTTATGAAAACCAAATTTCAATAAGCTTTGACAACTTGCATAGTTAACTAATTAGTCAGAAGATCTTATTGTACATAGAAACAAAAGTAAAATATGAAAAAAAAGGACTTTCCAATTTGGATCGGTTTGAGGCCCATCAGTAGGACCTTCTTGGTGTACCCGGGGTTAGGTACCAACTTGACCAAACCTGTATTAGTCAGCCTTTAAGGTACCTTCAACTTTCACATTCTGTTGATGCACAGCATGCATATATAAATATGTGTTACATGAGTGAATTAATGAACAAAACAATGAATGAATGAATGAATATGAATAAACCTGTAAGAACTCTGGAAGGTTCACTGAAGTCTAGAACAGTGGTTTTCAAACTTCTTCAGGTAGTGAAATACCTATAAATCATGTAGCTTCTGGTGGAGCTTCTTAAAATGTGAATTTATTAAATCTCAAGAGAGTAAACAGGGGCCGGCCCTATGGCGTAGAGGTTAAGTGCATGCGCTCCGCTGCTGGCGGCCCGAGTTTGGATCCCGGGCGTGCACTGATGCACCGCTTGTCATGCCATGCTGTGGCAGCATCCCATATAAAGTGGAGGAAGATGGGCACAGATGTTAGCCCAGGGCCAGTCTTCCTCAGCAAAAAAAAAAAAAAAAAAAGAGGAGGATTGGCATGGATGTTAGCTCAGGGCTGATCTTCCTCACAAACAAAGAAAAAGAGAGAGAGTAAACATATTATATCTCTAGAAGCACATATAAAAATCTGATAGCACTGGTTGCCTCTGAAGAAGGGAACTGGATGTTGGGAGACAGGGGTGGGAGTGAGACTTTTCCTCTTACCCTTTTACTCCTTTTGAATTTTAAATAATTTCAATGTATTTAAATAAAAAGAAGTGAGGTATTAAAAGTTTTTTGATAAATCAGATACTATCTTGATTTAGATTCCAGTATAGTAAAGTGGTAGTAAGAATCGAACTTTTAAGAAAGACATAAGGAAGAAATTTTATGTTATTTTTATAAATTTGGAAAATACCACTACTATTTGATTCTGCAGATAAAGCAAGTTTGTCTCGTGTTCTATTGGAGCACAGTTTGGGAATCATGGCTCTTAATGAAAGAGAACATTGAGAGCCATAACTGTGCTTGGATATACTTTAGAGAATTTCACAGTGATATGAAAAGAACACTCTATCTAATGCACTCTTTAAACTCGTTAAAGGACCATGATTTTGCTATTGTGGATATTGTTGTTTTGCGAATCACTTATTTTCCCCAGCAAGCTAGATATTATGAATAAAAGAATGAGATCAGTAAGCATACATGTGTTTATGGACGAAGGAAATCAAGTCATGTGAGGATGAACCAATCCAAAGAATTTGCCAGTGATGAAGCCTTTGCCTCTGAATCACTGTTTACCAAGGGGCTTCACACATGGGAAGAGGCAGGAGTTCCATGGCATGGAATTAGACACTCTTCCGGCATCAGGGTACATACAGATTAGTACCGAGATTGCAGTTTCCTGTTAGATGATTCTTAGTGATCAAATCTCTGTTTAGGACCCAGATACCTTATTTACTCAAGACGGCACATGGAAAATAAATGTTCCATAATTTTCACCTTCCCAAGTGTTTTCTTTCATGTGTCATATTTAAAACTCATGCCAACCCTGTAAAGAAGGCTGTTCACTTATTTTTTTTTTCTGACGTACAAATGTGGAAACTAAGGCTCTGAGAGGATGAGTGACATAACAGGATCATACTATCAACAAGTAATAAAGGCAGGCCTTTTGATTCTTGGGCTATTGCTCTTTCCATCTCTCCCAAAACGTTTGGTGACTTGAATCTGGAATACCACCCGTCTCTCTTTTCAGGTTTTGACTCACTCACTCTTTAAAATTGTGCTTAAAATTCTTTCCCAAGAGGCTGTTTCAGAAAGCCCAGACAATATTGCTCATTGCCAGCCTCCCAACAATTTGTTTCCAGTATCTATTTTGTATCTATTCTATTAAGTATCTAACATCTATCATATTCCTGTATGAATTTTAACTTTATTGGTTTGCTCTCTGCTATTTATTTTCCCTTTTTACCCTATGTTAATTCTCCTTTTGAAATAAATAGTACTACCCTTGACTTCTAGACATTTATAATCTATTTTTAATGACATCTAAATGACTAAAGAATAGTTTATAACTTCACACTTTTGTGTCAATAAGAATGACCGAGGGAGCTTTTTAAATATAGTTTTCTCAGTGCTTTTCCACAGGTTCTGATTCTGTGTGTCTGGGGTTAGGTCTACATTGGGTCAGGTACCAACTTGACCAAACCTGTACTAGTCAGCCTTTAAGGTTCCTTCAACTTTCATATTGATATATGCATTTTAAATAAGCACCCCAGGGGCCAGCCCGGTGGCGTAGTGCTTTAGTCTGTGCTCTCCGCTTTGGTGGCCCGGGGTTTGCAGGTTTGGATCCCAGGCATGGACCTACGCACCGCTTATCAAGCCATGCTGTGGTGACATCCCATGTATAAAGTAGAGGAAGATGGGCACAGATGTTAGCCGAGGGCCAATCTTCCTCAGCAAAAAGAGGACTGGCAACAGATGTCAGGGCTAATCTTCCTCAGAAAATAATAACAATAATAATAAGCACCCCAAAGGATTCTGATGCAGGCCAGCCAATGACCACATTTTTAGAAACCCTGTTCTTGAGAACTAAAATTTGGATGGTTATGTACTACATATCTGTCCTGCGTTCAGTAGGGGATACAGAGGTGTAAAATAACTGAGTTCTTGCTCTCTTGGTGTTCACAAACTTTCAGGGGAGAAAGAGCATAGTGCCATCTCCAAGGTATGTGATGGCTGGCCCTGCGAGTGATGTTGATAATAAATGATATGGGAATATAAAGGAGGGAGACATCACTTCTGGCCAGATTATCATGAACGGCTTCATTAAAGATAGGGGTTGAGCTGGGGTTTGAGAAAAAGATAGGTTTCAACAAGATGGGGGAAAAAGCAGATTACTTCAAGATGTTGGAACAGTAAAGACTGAGGGTCAAGGAAGCACAACAACTACTTTTAGGGGATCAGTATGTGGAATGACGTGCCCGACTGAAAAGAGTTTGTGTAGGGACGTGGTGGGATTTATGCGTGGAAAGATAGCTAGGAATTAGATTGAGGAGAGCCTTGAATTTGGACTCTATTCTGTAGGTACTGGGTGGTTCTTCAAACAGGCAAACAATATAAAAGTGGAGTTTTTAAAGGCTGATCTGGCAATGAGGTTTTTGAAAGCCCTGAATTATGTTTGGTGGGCCATTGTGCAGACCCTGAAGAAGGCCTGGTCTGAATGTTTGTGAAGGTAGATTCAACATAGTCTGGAGCTTGACTGGATAAGAAAGAGAAAGGTGTCAAAGATGCTGCTAAGGTTTGAACCTCTTTGTCCTGGACGATTGTGTACAATTTCACCACTCAGTGCGTCTGAGGAAGGAAATGTTTTAAGGTAGTAAGTTTGCCTCTGGATATAGAATCCAACTTCCTACCCAAAGCTGGAATCTTCTGTACATATGCATCAGGTCATTTTGCTTAAATGGTAGCTTAAGCTGCCTTATATGGCAGCTATTTTTATTATGTCGAAAGGAATAGGTGTGGAGCTCGAGGGTGAGGAATGGAGATTTGGGTCCACTAGCGCAAAACTACTAAGTCAAAAGAGAGACAGACTGTTCAGCTCACTTACTTTTTTTTTCTAGGCTTAAATTTAGGCTTAATAATTTTTACACTGCTTCTACTCTGCAAGTGTTTATCTATTTTTATGTAAATGACAAATCAATTTCTGAATTTTGTCTAGTACTTTCTATACTTTGAGTAGTGAGGGTCTTACAATAGGGGGGAGAGAGAACATTTGGTTCCCTTTGCATACTTCTCATACACACATCAGCTCACTTATTTTTATTAGGCATCATTATACGTAAAGCACTACACAAAGAACTAAGATGACCAGTCCTCGTCCTTAAGAAGTTTAAAACCTAGACGGAATCTCAAAGGAAGGGATCCCAATAAGAGTAAATGACAAACTCGTAAATACACAAACCACTGATCAGCGAATTTGTACTCGTTCTGTTGGAGTAGTTGAAGGCCTTCAGTTGAAAAAGGGTGAAAATCAGTGGGATACTAAGTTGGGCACGAGAAACCGCTTCTTGAAGGGTGTGGATTTGGAGAACTCTTTTAAATAGTCGACGCTAGACTGTCCAAACCAGGCGCAAGAACAATTTTCGGGAACCGCGGTACCTGAACCACTAGGGACCTACAAATTTATTCTGCTACTACCAATTACGCGGCTGAGGGCCTGTGAGGCTCCAAGGCCCGCCCAGGAGTCCAGTACCTCTCTCCGATTGGACGAGCTCACTTCCTCGCCTTCTCTGGGGCTCCTTCGCCCGTCAATCCGCTGTTTGTTCCCCCACCTGACCTTTGCTCCGCCCCTTTTCAGTGACGTTACACCTGGCGCTCTTTCCCGCTCCAACCCTCACTATCGCTTCGGTTCCTCATTGGCCAGCAGAGAGGAGAGGGAAGGGAAGGGGCTTTCTATTTTGCTCTCTAAACTAGCCCTCTCCACTCTTCTTGTCTTCTCATAGGCTGTTTGGAGAGCAATTATAGCCTGGAGCGCTCGGGCAGGCGTGTAAATGTACTTGGTGATGGAGAGGCACTTCACCTTCCTGCCAAGAGAATTCACTGCGCTGTTGTGACGCGAGCGGCGCGCCGCTCGTCGTATTCACTTCCGATTGGCTGTGGCCGAAGTCCGTCACACAACCACGCCTCATTCCTCTGCCTGTCCCCCCAGCTTGATTGACTTTCCAGAAGGCCACGCCTCACTCCGTTTCTGCCGCTTAGCCCTGCGATTGGCTGAGGGAGCTGGCATGCTTTCCCACCCCCTACTCCCTCCCGAGCATCTGAGAGGCTGGCTGGACCCCGCGGAAGTTGTCAGTCAATCTCCTCCCTTCCCACTCCCTGCGAGGCCCCGCCCCCGAGCCGCGCGCCCTGGCGCGCGCGCGCCCACGCACACACACTCCCCCCTTGCCTGTACCCGCCAGCTTCTCAAGTTGTAGCGGTGGCTCGCCGGGGATTCTCCGTGGGCGGCGGAGAAGCGCGTGGGGGAGGGGGTCCGGACGGCTCCGCGCCGTGAGAAGCGACTGTGTGCGTGCCCAGGGTCGGGGCGGCGGGTGCCCGCCCCGGGGGATGAGGGGCCGGCGCTGACAGGGAAGAGCGGGCACCGCGGCGGTGGCGGCGGCTCGGAGGGGACCCGCGATGGCTGCGCCTCGGGAGGAGGTTCGAGGCAGGGCAGGCTGCGCTGGCAGCGCCCACTGAGGTGCCGGCCGGCCGGCCGGCCGGCGACCTGGGCTGAAGAGACGAGAGGCGCGCTCGGCGCCCGCAGCCCCGCGCCCTTGCCTCAGTTGTCTAAACTTCAGGCTCCCTTCCACCCGCCCTCCGCGCCCGGAGTCAACAACTTCTTCACCCCCCTCCGCCCCCGCCCTTGCCTCCGTCAGCCCCGGGAGCTCGCCGCGCGGCGGGGACCAGGAACCTCCGGCACTGCGATGTGGCCGTGAGGCGTCGGCGAGCGGCGAGGAGAAGCTCGGCGGCGCCCGGGAGCGGGAGGGCGGTGTGGCCGGGGGGACGGGGCGGCGGGGAGCGAGCTCTCCGCGCCTCTCCCCCGCCTCCTCCTCCTGCCGCTGCCCGTTCCGCGCAAGCAGCAGCCGGAGCTGCCAAGCGCCAGGGCCGCGGAGATGTCGTCGTCGTCGCCGCCGGCGGCGGCTGCCAGCGCCGCCATCTCGGCCTCGGAGAAAGTGGACGGCTTCACCCGGAAATCGGTGCGCAAGGCGCAGAGGCAGAAGCGCTCGCAGGGCTCGTCGCAGTTCCGCAGCCAGGGCAGCCAGGCAGAGCTGCACCCCTTGCCCCAGCTCAAAGGTAACCTCCGAGCGCGCAGCCCTGGGAGGGAGCGCACGGGCTCGCCGCCGCGCCGGCAGGGCCATTTCTTTCTGGGGTTTCCTTCTGCCCAGCTGGGGCTCGAGGTGTGAGTCGCGTTCTCCGCGAAGCCTTGGCGACCCCGCCTTTGATTCAGACAGAGCTGGTGTTAAGAGTCCTGCTTCTTTTTCCTCTCCCCGATTCACCTTAACTCTTCCCATCTTGGAGGAGGCCAGCACCCCTCCACACCTGCGCGCTCGCGTACCTGCCCTTGAGCTTGGAACTCTCCTGCGTCCCGCGAGGTAGTTCTTCCCTCTTCCCCCAGGCTTGCCCTTCCCCATCTTGCTTTAACAAGCGGTCTTACCTCCCGACCCTGACTTTCCCGAGACCCACCTCCTCTTTTCGGCCACTCTTCCCTAGTCCTTTACTTTTCCAGTTATAAAGCGTCTGCACTCTGTCCTCAACCCCCCTTCCTATTGATTGTTCCTAAGAGTCACGCAGATCAGGAATCTTAATTCCTTAATTATGAGTTACCGGACCTTTAGATTTATTTATAAAGAAAAAGCCTAAAGACCTGACATTGTAATATCTTATTTACTGGGTGGGTCGTCAGGTTTAAATGTTATCCTGTCGCTTAAAGAATACAAAGACTTAAAATACTTTATTGTCTGAGAAGATATACACGGTAAATTTGGAGAAGTATAAAGGAGTAGATGTTGTTGCTTTGCAATGGAATGGGAACTTGGTTCGCCAAGTGGTGATTCCAGGGACTTTGTAGGTTTGTACAGTAATTCACATTGGTATCCGTGCCCAGTGCCTTGCAGGAGAACTTGGCACTCCATTTGGCTCGCTTACTTTTCCCACTAGGTTTAGGGGATTTTTAACAAATTGTTTCCTGGTGTTCTAGTTTATTCTTTGTTAATTACTACCTTTTGATTTTGTAATTTTAATGTCATCGTTTTTTATGGGATAGAAATCATCATGGAACAAGATAATAATGTTCCTAGACATTTAAAACAATCTTTTAACAAAAGAAACCTGATAGAGATCTAGATCATTTGCTTTGCAAGGCCAAGGAATTAGAAGTTCATACTAAAATAGGTGAGTGTTCAGCAGATTTTTCAATCTATTTCATCCACTTCAAGGCCAGTCTGGTTCTGATTTGTCTTTGGGCTTGAGAATCCAGCCTTAGTTTGGCTAGGACTCTAAAGAACACCCCAGATCAAATCACAGTTGACCTCCAATAGCTCTGGAACCCCATTCAGACCCTACACTGCCCTGCCTCTTGGGGTATGTCTAAATCAGGGACATCCTACAGCCAGGCTCAAACTGGCTTTTGAAAGAAGGTTTTATTTAAAATATGTGTATCTTGTGTTATTTGCATTTATCACTGGCTCTTTAGTATACAAAAATTGTTAAAATTACGTATCGTAGTCAGTGGTAAACCACAATGGTAGGCATTGCCAAGACTTTAATTCTTGAGTGATGTCATAGCCATCAAAGAATATCATTTTACCAGTTAGGACATTGAATTACTATTCATGGATTTTAAGTTTTAAACTTAATAAAACATCATAGTTGTTTTTATATTATTGATTTTCTTCATTAAATTGTTGAATTTTTAAAGTTTGAAGGTTTGTTGCTAGTGTTTTTATTTGGTATTTAATTTGCTTTTTAGTAAGGTATTGTGCTTCCTTAGTCTTGTCCTTATTAATATAGTATTTCCTTTTATTTAATAAACATAATTGAATATTGAACATGGTTGGTTCAAGCCAGGAGATGCAGCTTTAATACATTTTGTTCTTAAAAGCCTGGCCAAAATATGCAGTTAGTAATCATTTAAGTTATATGGTGTACAGTTCAACAAGTTGAAGGTGCCATTGAATGTTTTATTTATAGCATTTGGTCACTAGTAGAGAAAAAAATAAATTGGAATTTTAGATTAATTCTATATACTTTGCATGAAAATATAGTATTCTTTATAAGGAAAGTTATGTATTCAAGATAAATTTATGCAAATTTAATTGAAGATATAAGACCCTTACTTGGATTACCCACTAATAGGAAAAACTGCTTTTACTCCAGATGCCAAAATGCTTGAAAATTTATTTATTTTTTTTGCAATTCAGTTGCTTCACTTGGTACTTTAGTGGTATACTTGATACTACAGCATTGTGTGCTTTTTCTTTCAGTAGTAGTTTTTTCCATTTGTGGCCTTAACAAAAACCAATGGAAAGCCCTTTAGTATGTATATGAAAGAGAATTTTTCTTCCTGCTCTGAAATATAATCTTACTGTGGAGTGATTCAGATATCTCTGAGCATCCAAGATCTTTCAAGTGTTTATACCCAACCTGCTTATGTTACACTTTTCCATGTGGATCTAAACTGGAAAGGTGCCACCTATTTTCCTCAAAGCATACTATGGGTAAGGATTGACAAAATAATCCAGCTTTTTCCTCTATAAGAAGTTTATTTCTGCAAAATCATTTAGTAAGTGGGTTGCAAGATTTTAATTCAGAGTAATTTCTCTGTTTTGTTATAGAAAGTGTTTAATAAACAAGCCTTAAGAGGGTACTTTTTTTTTTTTTTTTTGAGATTATAATTAAGAGATTTATTGGAAGGAACTGCTTATGCGATTGGGGGTCTGGCTAGCCAAGCCCCTAGATCCCCCCGAAATCCATATGGCAGGCCATCAGGAGGTGCAGGCTGGAATTCTCAGGCGCTGGATGAAGCTACGTCCCAAGAAGAATTTCTTCTTTTTTTTTTTTTTTTTTAATTTTTTGTTTATTGCAGTAACATTGGTTTATAACATTGTAAAAATTTCAGGTGTACATCATTGTACTTCTATTTCTGCATGGACTACATCATGTTCACCACCAAAATACTAATTACAACCCATCACCACACACATGTGCCGAATTATCCCTTTCACCCTCCTCCCTCCCCCCTTCCCCTCTGGTAACCACCAATCCACTCTCTGTCCCTATGTGTTTGTTTATTGTTGTTATTATCTACTACTTAATGAAGGAAATCATACGGTATTTGACCTTCTCAAGAGGGTACTTTTTAAATGAGAAACTGTTATGTGGGTCCTGAAAATTAAACTACCTTACATTGTACAGCTTAAAAAATTTTTTTTCAAAACACTTTTAAAATTTATGTTAATTCTGTAAGCTCCTCTGAGAACTAGGTACTAGAAAATAAAAGTAGGAGCATCTTATCAATCATTTTTTCTGTATTTAAATTTACATAAGTATAGGACTTAATTTTTCTACCTTAAACTTTTCCTGTGGTAACCAACAGTTAGGAAACTTTTAACTTCTAAAAAATCTGTTATTCAGAATAGGAAGTTTTTCAGTCTGTTTAACCTATTTTGTTTAAGTCTCTGGAAGGATTGGTTTGGTAAAGTAGTAGATGTCTTACATTTATGTAACGTTTAGTGTTTACAAAGTATTTTGCACTTTATTTTTTAATTATAAAAACAGTATTGCTCATAACAAGTAAAACAGTCCAAAGATGTGTAGCTCCTAATCCCTGATATCCCTTGCTATTGGCACATCTGCTAAGATAATGCTGTTGTGTGACAATCCACAGCTCAATGTATTTATACAGACGTTATATTTCATTGGGTCATCCTAGCAACTCTGTGCAAGACCAGTATTGTTTCCATTTTATTAAAGAGAAAGTTCATACTTAAATGCTTAGTTTCAGGCCTGTGATTATTTATCTGGATGATGTTGCAACTGACACTGGTACGCAGGTCAAATGATTTCAGTATTTTTGCTGTTAAACTACCTTACGAAAATTGAAGCAGTATGATAGGAAGAGTTGGGTCATTGGGGTGAGTCCTGAGTCAAAGGTAAATTTTTAATCTTTCTGAGTTGTTTTCCTTATCTGTAAAATGGGGATAATACCTTCTATCTCCCCAGGATTGTGAGGATTAAGTGAAATAATGTAATTAAAGTGCCTAAAAATAGGCAAAGAATGTTAGCTGCCATTCTCTTTGACATTTGAAAATCCAGATTAAAAATATTTTTTAAATGAAGGATTCACATAAATAGTAAACTTTCCTAGTGTACTTAAAGTATGATTTCATTTATAATCAGTTTTCAGATATGATTTATGCGAAGTGAGGTGAAGCTGTAACATTTTTCAGCATAAGTGTGGAAGTGGAAATAGGGTAGAGTCAGACTCTTTAAAATATTGAAAAACTGTAGTTAGAAGTTTTTTACCAAGCAAAGAAATTGAATTCATCAGTAGAATTGTATAGATGTGCATTTCTCATAGGAGACACCAGTAAATAGCAAAGAACAGAATAAAACTGGTTTTGAGGTTCAGGTCCCTTTGAGATGAGGTAAAGAACTTCCCAAGTATCTCAGATTCTTTGTTGATATATTCTTAGAAACTGGGTCCCACTGGAGATATCAAGGCCAGTAACAGTGGTGCTGATTTGAAGTGCCTTGCTTACTTTTAGGGAAAAAAAAATTGTTTTCTTTCCTTGAGGTATGTGGTCTTTTAGGGTAACTGGAGCAGGAATACTGACATGATCTGAAGTTTCATAACTATCTTTTTTGTCAGAGGAAAACACTACTCATTCAACTTTTAAGGTTTATAGATCTTCTCAAAGTTAATATCATTTCATCTAAACCCCAAACCCCATTTTGTAATTGGGATGGCACTCAAGGAGAGTGGAAATTCATCTGAAAATGTGAATAAAAATGTTTGTTTACAAAGGGAAATGACATTTTAGTCATTTTAGGGCAATTTTCTGGAATTAATGTCATATTTCTTTTGGAAGACTTATTTTTTTAATTTTTAAAAACTTTTTCAGGGTATACTTCTTAGAGAAATTGATAAATATAGTGTCCTTTGCTGGCCTTCACGTGAAGGAAAAACTTTTCTATTTAAGTCTAATTTAACATCTTCAGAATTCCTATTTAGGGTCAAATTTCTTTTCCCCTCAATTTTATTACCTCCTCTGATTCTTGATTGAATTTTGGATTATTTTATGAAGTGTTTAAATGAAAAAAGTGATAATCCAGTAAAATGTATTTAGTAAAATAGTGTGATCATTGGGATAGAGCACCATCCTGTGAATAGTAGACTTGAGTTGTCCTCTTGCATCATTGATGATTCACAATTGCTTTGGGCTAGTTGTTTAACCACTTTGAACTTCAGTTTAATCATTTTTACTTGTAAGAATAACATTTTCCCTTGATAAAAATCACAAAGATGAATTAGTCTTTAATGAGTTATTCTCCCTCTTTGTTTGACCAAGACAGATTTATCAACAAAAATAATACATTTGAGAAATAGATTTTTGTGCTTTATTTATTTATTTATTTATTTTTGAGGAAGATTAGCCCTGAGCTAACATCTGTTGCCAATCTTCCTCCTTTTTTCCTTTTTTTCCCCTCCCCAAAGCCCCAGTAGATCATAGTTGTACATCCTTCTAGTTGCTCTATGTGGGACTCTGCCTCAGCATGGCTTGAAGCGGAGCATGCAGACTTAACCGCTCCGCCACCGGGCTGGCCCCATATTTTTTAAGTCTAACTTTTTAAATTGTAAAAAGCTGGGGATAGAGACTAGCTTATTTTTATGTGTTTTAACACTCTGGTTCTCAAACCTGACTGTGCTTGGAGAGCTTTAAAAAATATCAGTATCTGGGTCCCACCCTCAAGAGATTCTAAATTAATTGGTCTAAGGTAGGATCCAGGCATTCGCATTTTTAAAAGCTCCCGGGGTGCTTCTAATGTGCAGCCAGGGTTGGAATCACTAATTTAGCATTATCTATCTAGTGATTTAATTCATTAATTGAGACTTTGTCCCTTTCCCTCTGATACTCAGGGCTCATTGCCCAGCCTATTAACATTTCCTGCCCTCGCTTAACCTCCTGCTATTTACTTTTCACTCTCTTAACTTTGCTGCCCCCTATGGCTAATCAGCTGTTTTCCTGAAGGGGATAGTGCTGTTAGATTCTGGAGTTTTGGGTATGATGAGATAATTCTGTATCTATTGAATTTTGCTGTAGTTATCGTAATTAAAACTCAATTATTGATACTAGGTGGTCAATTTTTCTTTGTGATTTTTGGAGCTGTGGCTGAGCTGTCAAGTAAAAGTGAGAACATACAATAGAGGTGTACCTAGTTTTAATCCCATCATTCAGGGCAACATGATGATTCTAACCACTTGGGAGTGTAAAACATACTTGTTATACGCTCAAAGCGTTGTTCTGCTTCTTGAAGATTTAGAACTAATATTACTACTGTATATGTTGAATATTAGGTATTAAACAAATGAACTATTCTTGAATTTAACTGTGTTTTTGGTCATGCCTTATATTTATTTGGCATCAAGAAGTGTTGTTCTCCAGTGTCTGTACTTCTATCATCTTAATCTTGACCACAGGTTTTTATGGAAGGTAGGGCAGCGAGGACCTGGAGCCACTTATATTACAAATCCTTGTTTTGTCTTTGGCCTTTCTGCTAACCAGTTTGAATAATGCTTGTATCTGTTGATTTGTTGTTTTGAGTCAGCGCCTTTCAGTTGTTATGTAGTGATATTCTCTCTCCAGAATGAGATGGTAACATTTTTGTGAAAGCAGAAGTCATCTGTGTTTTCATATCCCATTATGGTACCAAACACTGTATTCTGTGCGTAATAAACGTGGACATGTAGATAGCAGCGCTGTTTTGATGAAGAAATTACCTATTGGTTGTCTTCTGGCCCTCTTCCCTTTATACTGCACCACCCGCCCCCTCAGTTATTATTGGTTGTGCTTCTTTCAGTGATGTTGGATGCTGTCTACCAGCAGATTGGTTCTCTTCTGTTTTGTTTGGTTTTTTGTTTTAATATATTTGTGCCTAAATCTGGTTCAAGGTTTTAAAGTAAATAAATTCTGGGTTTTTAACACCATGATAGTAAATAGTAAATGTAGGTTTAAAACAAGGATTGTTTGCTCTTGTATTTTTGAGCTTTGTAAATGACTGGTGTAAGTGACATGTAACATTATTGATAGATATCTTGCTAAGAAAGGTATTGTGTAAGGTTTGTGTGGACAGGTAATACTGGTTGACTCCCAGATATGAACAGGGGTATATAAACATTAAATGAACTGAAATAATTGGTTTGCAGTAATTTCTAAATTTGAGGCTCAATCTTTATTTATAAGGATGTCCTTGAAGGAGATGAAAGGAATAGATTTTAAATATATAATTACTTTTAGTGCATTATCATGTAACAAGGTACCTAAATGCTTTGCTGAAAGTTTTACATGACAGGCTAGGTTTATGCAAAATAAACTCTACTTGTCTGAGCACGATATTGACTAATAAGCAGTTCCAAACCTACTTTTTATGTATATCTTTTTGAACTCTTCCCTGAAGGAATTTGTTTATTTGGGCTGTTTGAGTGAGTAATGGTGAATTTTAGAAATCCTGCAATTTTGATCAGATTTCCTAAAGAAACCTATTATGATTTTTTTTGGAGGTGGGGTTAGTTTGCTGAATGTGATAGGCTCACGTGATAAAATTCAGAGAACCTATTTCTAACTTGGGTACTGAAGGCAAGGGATTTCTTGGGAACACACTCCTCCTGCTGGAATGGTGATGCTAATTGCACGTGCTCTACCCTTACTGTGATGTTATATCTGGTTGAGCCTTCCTCCCAGTGCTGAATTGGGACCACAGAAGTCATTCTAGTTTAGCTTCCATTGAGAATCAGTAAATTTCACTCTTGTTCTAAGTAAATCGCTGTCTTGTCATTTCCTCAGAGAAGCTTTCTTTAAGGTAGGGAGGAAAGTAGGAGGTTTTTAAGCTCTTAGATACTCTCTCAGGTTTTGCTTAGTTAATGAATAAACTGTATAGACAATAGCTAAAAAGATGTTAAATGTCTGAAACAAGAATTTTTTTTGAAGGAAGATCAGCCCTGAGCTAACATCTGATGCCAATCCTCCTTTTTTTGCTGAGGAAGACTGGCCCTGGGCTAACATCCTTGCCCATCTTCCTCTACTTTATGTGAGACTCCGCCACAGCATGGCTTGACAAGCGGTGCGTCCATGCGCACCGTGCGCACCTGGGATACGAACCTGCAAACCCTCAGGCAGCCGAAGTGGAACGCATGCACTTAACCACTATGCCACTGGGCAGGTCCCTAAAACAAGAATTTTTTAATGACTAGACTTAGAACTTGTAGTTCAGGCATATCATATCTTAAACATAGCTTAAAAAATTACACATTTTCACTGTTTAATTGGTTTTGCCTTTGTTTCCCACTCATTGGTAAAGGATATTCTAGAATTATAGCTATTGTCAGAAGTTGATGATTATTTGACCTCATTGTTAATCCCATGCCTTTAAATTGATAAAGTGAAAAGGATGAGACAGTTTTTGTTGTAAACTCTGAATTTTGATTTAGCAAAACTGTTTCTTTTTTAACATAATTTTTCAGACAGACTTTTCTAAAGATAAATATCTGTTGAAGTCTTAAGTAAAATAAGATATAACTTCTGTAGGAATATGTATCTGCTTTTTTTTTTTTTAAACTTGCGCTACCATTCTTCATTTAATTGGCCAGAGGAAAAAGATTTTGTTTGAAACTAGATACATACTTTGCTTTCAAAATCTAGTACAGAAATATTTTCCTCTCATTGGTGTCCATAGTGCTTAAAATTTAGGTGAACCATTGTAGAGATTAAAACTTTACTTAGTAAAGTGAATAAAATGATGAATGCCTTTTCTTTTCAAACTAAATGTCTTTAGGAGCTTGTAGTTTGGGGGAATACAGACATGTAAGCAAGCAGTTTCAATGAGTGTGTTAAGAGTAAGCAGTAAGAGGCTAGGAGAGTATGGGAGGGACCCCACCCAGTTTTGGTACATGAGGAGAGAGATCAGGGAAAGCTTCCTGCAGAAAGTGACAGGTAAACTGAGCCCTAAAAGGCCAGAGGTGTTAGGCCAAGACAGATGGGGTCTAAGAGGTCTACCTAAAGGATAATATGTGTGGCCCCAGAGGTGAGTGAGCATAGCATATTTTGGAAACTGTCAGCAGTCTATGTGGCTGTGATAAAGAATATTATAATAGGGAACTTGGTAGAGAAGAGACTGGAGCAACATTTAGGGTCTAGGTCATAGTCTTGATGCCATGTACTGCGTTTATTCCTGACAGTAGTGTGAATTGTATTGGGAGATGGGAGAGAGGAACGCTACTTAGGATGCTGGCATAGTGATCCAGACAAGAGATGAAGGTGGCCCTTTCTAAGTGGGGATGGGGTGGTATCACAGGCAGGACTTGGTGAGAAGGAAGAATCAATGATGATACATTTCTAACCTGGGCAACTAGAGGTACGATAGCAATTTACTGAAAGAGAAAAGGAGGGGAAGGTCATATTTGAGAGAAGATAGTGGTTCTTTGTTGGACGGGTAGAAGTGCATGTGGGAAATCGAAGTGAAGCTGTCTAGTAGGAAGTTAGATATTTGGGTCTAGAGCTAAGTAAAAAGACCTGTGCTAGAGATAACAATTTGGGAGTCTTTAGATTAAAGGTGGCATTTGAAGCAATGCAAGTAGAAACAATTGCCCACTATAAATGTATGGAATGAGAAGAGGCCAAGGAATACTATCTTTAGATGATGATCAGAGGAAAAGGAGTAACCGTAAGGCAAGAGAGACTGCTTGAGTGGAGGCAAAGGAAGACAAGAGAGAGTAGAGAAGGCAGTCAGGGCAAGATAATCTTTTTAAAAATGGGGGTATGGGGTAACTGTGAAAAGAGCTGTTGACAAGTCAAATAAATAAGAAATGAAAAGTTTCCATGGGTTTGGTAGTTTTTAGGCAACACTGGTGACTTGGGAGGTGTTTCAGAGAATTGATAGACTTGAAATTTCTGTAAGGTGAGGAGTGAATGAAATTGTGAAAGCCAAGTCAGTAGGTAGGGACATCTCTTTCAGAAAGCTTGACAGTTAAAAAAAGCATGTCATTGGGCTGGCCCCGTGGCTTAGCGGTTAAGTGCGCGCCCTCCGCTACTGGCGGCCCGGGTTCGGACCCCGGGCGCGCACCGACGCACCACTTCTCCGGCCATGCTGAGGCCACGTCCCACATACAGCAACTAGCAGGATGTGCAACTATGACATACAACTATCCACTGGGGCTTTGGGGGAAAAAAAAAAAGGAGGAGGATTGGCAATAGATGTTAGCTCAGAGCCAGTCTTCCTCAGCAAAAAGAGGAGGATTAGCATGGATGTTAGCTCAGGGCTGATCTTCCTCACACACACACACAAAAAAGCATGTCACTTTAGCTGCTGGATGGAGAATGGATTGTAGGAGAACTAGATTTTTAGAAGGATGACAAGTTAGGAGGTTATTTTAATAGGCTAGGTGAGACATGATATGTCTTGGGCTAGGGTGGTAGCAGTAGAGATGGAGAGAAAGAGATGTATTTGAGATATCTTAGATAGGACTTGTTAATGAATTGTTTGGGGGGAAATGGAGAAGGAAAGGTAGGGGTCAAGGATGACTCCCCGATGTTTTAGCTTGGAATACTGGGTGGCTAGGTCTACCACCACTGAGAGGGAACACATTAGAGAAGGAACCAGATATAGAGGAAAAATCCAGAGTTGTATTTTGGAAATTTTAAATTTGAGAAGTCTTTTGGAAACCCAGATATAAATATCAAATAGACTTTTAGATGTGTGAATCACAGAGTGCCCATTGGGTGATTTCTATGACTTTTAAACATTGATTACAAGATTTCCAAGTTTGTTTATTAGAAAATGTCCATAGTTTGGGATGCTGGCCGCTTGATCTTCTGGCCAAATTGAGCTTATCTATTCCCTATTTAATGGAATGGGTATGTACACTGGATGGGATGTGTGTGAGGGAGATCACAAAATATGTTGAGATAAGTGCATGAGTAAGGTTAGAGTTACTTAGTTGGCAGTTTTCTGCCTTTAGACTCTAAGTTAAGTGCTCCAAGACCTGAGATCCATATCTTCGTCCACAGCATTTAGGTAGCCAGTGCTTGATTTTAATAGTTATTGAATGAAATAACGAAGCAAAAACTATTAAATTGATTTAAAGAAAAACACCATTTTATGTCATGCAGTAATTCACAATTTTATGACTTATAACTGAGCAATGTTTACATACAGCCCTAAACTTAGCATTTTGTTCATGGGGAAACCAAAACAGGTAGGTTATATTTTTGTGCAAGTCATTTATAATTCACTGTCTTCTCAATTGGTTATTGATTCTTCCTCTATAATATTAAACTGAAGATGTGTATTGCCTGTGCTAAAGCAAAATTAGCACCTTATTTTCTAACAGTGCAAAGGAGAAATATTTGTAATTGGAAGCCTTACCAAGATATTGATTTCTTTTAGGTCCTGGGCAGGTAGGCCAGTATTGAACATAGGTTTTTTTCTAAGAACCTTTAAAGCAGAGGATCTTTATTTCCTAAATTCTTCTGATATAAAAATGCTTCACTGATCTTCTTTGGGGTCTCCCTGTTAGCACTAGTACTCCATTTTTAAAGTAATAGAAAATTTTTATTCGAGAACATTTGTTTTATGAATGAGTTCTGAGAAAGATGAAGTGAACTTTTAATCACTCAGCATATTTGTGTCAGAGTTAGATTTATGATTTGGAGTCATTACTCAGTTAAAGTTATAATCTGTAATTAGCAGTTTTGAGGAATTACTATGGAATATCAAGAATTGGTTAGACTCTGTGTACTCTTTTTTGCCTCTCTATTAGAAATTCATTTTAGTCCCCCACTACACAAGCTATGTATACAACGTGTTTGAAAACATTTTTTTTTTTTTTAACTGTGGCCACGTTAGCATAGCACTGCCTTTCTGATCATTATTTCCCAATTTGAGGGAGGAAAATAAATTGGGGCACGATAGCTGAGACTTGGATATAAAAGTCAATTGGGCGAATTCATCTATTACTTTACTGATTTTGTTCTCCTGCTAAAACCTCCAGAAAAACTGAAATTAGACAATATGTTTTTTTTTTTTTAAAGATTTTATTTATTTATTTTTTCCCCCCAAAGCCCCAGTAGATAGTTGTATGTCATAGCTGCACCTCCTTCCAGTTGCTGTATGTGGGACGCGGCCCCAGCATGGCCGGAGAAGCGGTGGGCACCGGGGATCCGAACCCGGGCTGCCAGCAGCGGAGCGCGTGCACTTAACCGCTAAGCCATGGGGCCGGCCCGACAATATGTTATCTTAAGTTTTCGACATACATTTGTGCTTCCAGTGAATAAACCAGCCTAAATTTGAATCCAAAGTGAAAATAAAATAGCAAATGTAACAATGAAATGCTTTTCAGGTGTATTTAATTTTCAGAGCCATATTTCTTTCATAGGAAATTTCTGTTATTCATGTAGGAAAAGTAAAAATAACTCAGCTTTTACCTAGCTACCAGAGACCCTGCACTGATTTTGGTATTTCATATATTTTGATATTCTGTTTTTAATTTGAACCACCTGGATGACCTTACACATAATGTATTTTGATATTTTGAGAACTGCTGTTTTTAAGATCTAGAAAAGTAGCTTCTCCTGTGGAATAGGAATGACTATTTTAGGATATAATACTTGCTGTGAGTCATGAGTGAGTCTCAGTTTTCATGGTTTTCTAAAATAAACTCATTTAAAGACTATGCAATGAGAAATGTCATATTCTTAACTACCCTATTTCTTTTATAACAGCTTTATTATTTTTGTAAAAGCTTATAGACTTACTGTTAAAAACAAGTCAAAAGAGAATCTTATAAAGACTGAGAAAACTTCTCTTAAAATTTTGAGCATCTTCCTGTATTTTCCCATTAGTGGGACCGTGTAACATAGGCTGTTCTGTAAACTATTGTTTTTAGTTTAATAGAATATTACAAATAGCATATTTTCTGAAAGAAAAAAATTAAAATCAATTTAGAATTGTTTCTGAATAAAGTCTTTATTTCTGGAAATACTGAATCAAATCATCTTAAACCTTGATTATAAAAATTCCTTATATTAAAAGGAGAGGAAATAATCTAAGAGTACTAGTATTTAATTTTAGGGAGGTTACACATGGATCTCTCAGAAAATTTGATTAAAGGAATACATTATCTTCTCAGAAAATATCATATACAATATTTTGTATATAATTTCAGAGTTCTTGGATTCCCCACCACCACCCTGAAGCCCATCTATAGTCTGATGGTGGAGGGAAGTGGGGTGTTTGTAGACCTTAGGCCCTGCTCTAGAGACTTGAGTATACTTGTTAAAGTAAAGTAGGTAATTCTTTTCCCTAACACAGTAGCAGGTGTTTCTTAGGGGTTACAGGTAAGAGTGCTATAAGATGGAACCTCATCGCAGCTGTCAATACTGAAAATAGCTATAGCCCTCCATTCCATCTATAAAGATCTGTTTAATACTTCTTGTTCCCTAAAAGTCCCAAATGAGAAACAAAGATCCTTCTAAAAAAACCGTTTTATTTAAAGAATAGCAGGTTTTGTATTCAAATTGCATTAAGCAGATGACACAAATATTCCATTTATTCTCCAAGGAGACTTTATTTTTCAGTATTCTGTTTCCTAAAGTCCAAGATTCTACATTCCAAGGACTCCATATAACATGTTCCATTAGCTCATCTTCATTCCTTGTTCTTTTCTACTTTATCAGAAGTGGTTTTTAAATACCAAAGATAACCTAGTTAATTTTTTTGAAATAAAAATTGAAGAGCATATTTTAACCCTTCTATAATGCAATAGTTGTGGATATATTCACATTTGAAAAGCAATTGAGTAAACCATGAAAATATATATGCTCCTCAAAGTTTTAGATAGTATTCTAGGGTTTTTCTTAAAATAATGTACGTTTGTATATTAGAATTTATTATCAGACTGGTAGGGTGCATATATTCAAATTTTCTAAAATGTGATGATGTCTGCAATTTTTCCCACCTTTTTCAATTTTAATGAAGTCATAGATCCTTAACCAAGTCAATGGTTACAATGCTATATTTAGCTACAATTACAATATTTAGTTACAATGCTACCAATCATGTGTTAATAAATGTTTCTATTGTTACTTTATAATAGCTTGATCCTCTAAAGTTTCAAATAAAAGCTGATTTTAGACTCTTAATTATTAATGTTCTAGGGGTATTGCCAAAAAAAGCTACATGTCCTATATTCTGTGCCAGTTTCTTAAATTAGAATCTTGGATTGCATCCTGAACGTGTCACTGTAGTGATATTGCTGGGTTGCTATGATACAGTGCTTGTTCTATAATTTGTAGTGTGAATCCTATATGAGATCCTACTTTAGATTTCAAATATGTGAGCAGCAGTAATTGGGAATATGGTACCTTTTTCCTTTCAGGAAAATTATACCTATAAAACTGTTATTTCTGTTGCAAATTGTGATAACCTGGTACTTCAAACTATTTACTTTTTAGGTGTAAAATAGAGGATTAACAATGAACAACTTGAAATAATTTGGTTATCCCTAAAGTAGTTTAGTTTATCACATTGACTTTTATGAAAATGGGCAAGAAGAGGAAGGCTTTATGATAATGAATATATTAAAATGTCATTGTTCTTCTACTTGGTGTTTGAGGTCTTGAGGGAAATGAATATAGACTAGATTTTCTGATAAGATGCATTTGCGACAGTACCAGCAAAACTACATTACAAGGGAAAACTCCGAATTATCTTACGCTACTGATTTTTTTTTTTAATTCAGTGAACTGTTCTTTTTTTTTTTTTCCCCCCCAAAGCCCCAGTAGATAGTTGTATGTCATAGCTGCACATCCTTCTAGTTGCTGTATGTGGGACGCGGCCTCAGCATGGCCCGAGAAGCAGTGTGTCGGTGCGCCCCGGGGATCCGAACCCGGGCCGCCAGCAGCGGAGCATGTGCACTTAACCGCTAAGCCGCGGGGCCGGCCCAAGTGAACTGTTCTTAAAACCAACCCTACATAGCCATTTGATAAAATATTATTATTACCTCTTTCTCATTTTATGTGGTAGTTTTTGGGTTTTGATTTACATGTTCCATGAAAATTTCTATCCATCTAATTTAGTATTATAAATTGGTACAGGTAGCATAAAAACAAAACAAGGGTGTCACAGGCGTGTGTTGTGTACACATTTGTGGTGGAATGAAGTTTATGTGATTCTTTGTTAGTAGCATTTGATTTTTAAGCCACAATTGATCTTTAAACTTTTACTGTCTTTCAATAATGTCTTGGGTATTTGATATGAAAGCATTTTAGAGACCAGGACTGGATTAAATTTTTTCAACAGCTTTATTGAGATACAATTCACATAACATAAAATTTACCAATTTAAAGTATACAATTCAATGGCTTTTAATGTAGATCTGTGCAACCATCACTACAGTCGATCTTAGAATATTTTCATCATCTCAAAAAGAAATGCTCTACTCTTTAACTATTACCTCCCCATCTCCTTATCCCATCCTTCCCTTGCCCTAAGCAGCCACTAATCTACTTTCTATCTCTGTCGATTTCCCTATTCTAGACATTTTATATGAATGGAATCATCTAGTATATGGTCTTTTGTAACTGGCTTTTCACTTGGCATAATGTTTTCAAAGTTCTGTTAACCTTAAATAAATAGATAGCCAATTATTTCTCCAGCAAAAATGAGTTTATTCAGGATCAGCAAAGAATTGCAATTCGGGGTCTGCAACCATGGTAAGCCATGTGCAAGTCCTCAGCAACAAAGGGAGGAGAAACTCTCCTAGAAGGGAAGAGGAAATTGGGAGCACTATTGTAAAGGACAAGTCCATTGGAGGACACTGGGAGTTCGAAGTGTAGTGGCTTTTCATTGGCTGAGTTGTGACAGTCTCTCATTGGCTGAGCTTCTTACCAGTCAGGAAGAGGAAGTCTTTCTTCTTCCTTTTGGGCTCTGCTTTGAAAGTAGAGCATGAGAGCTTACCCTTTTGGCCTCCTGACTCTATTTTAATGAGGTTTCTGTTTA
The DNA here is from genome assembly GCF_020826845.1 of Diceros bicornis minor. Taxonomy (NCBI): domain Eukaryota; kingdom Metazoa; phylum Chordata; class Mammalia; order Perissodactyla; family Rhinocerotidae; genus Diceros; species Diceros bicornis. The sequence goes on from NC_080743.1 coordinate 77,959,973, forward strand.
TTAATTTCCACAGTTCATCCATGTTGTAGCATGTATCGGTACTTCATTTCTTTTATGGCTGAATAATATTCCATTGTGTGGCTTTAGCACCACATTTTATTTGTCTGTTTGTCAGCTGATGGACATTTGGGTGTCCACCTTTTGGTTATAATGAATAATGTTGCTATAAACATTTGTGTACAAGTTTTTATGTGGACATATATTTTCATTTCTCTTGGGTATATACCTAGGAGTGGAATTGCTGGGTCATATGGTAATTCAGTGTTTAATTGCTTGAGGAACTGCCACGCCGTTTTCCACTGTGGCCACACCATTTTACATTCCCACCACCAGTTTATGAGGGTTCTAATATCTTCACATCCTCACCAACACTTGTTATTCTGACTGTTTTGTGTGTGTGTGTGTGTGTGAGAGGAAGATTAGCCCTGAGCTAACATCTGTTGCCAATCCTCCTCTTTTTGCTGAGGAAGATTGGCCCTGGGCTAACATCCATGCCTGTTTTCCTCTACTTTATGTGGGATGCCTGCCACAGCATGGCTTGATGAGGGGTGCTCATCCCGTGCTCGGGATCCAAACCTGTGACCCCCGGGCCGCCAAAGTGGAGTGTGTGAACTTAACCACTATGCCACTGGGCCGGCTCCTATTCTGACTTTTTTATTATAGCCATCCTAATGGATATGAAGTGGTATCTTTTTGTTGTTACGATTTGCATTTATCTAGTGACTAATGATATCAAGCATCTTTGAATGTTTTTATTGGCCATTTGGTATATCTTTCTTGGAGAAATGGCTCTTCAGATTCTTTGCCCATTTTTTATCATTGAGTTGTAAGAATTCTTTATATATTCTTCATACAAGTCTCTTTGTCTTTTCACTTTCTTAATGGTGTCCCTTGAAGCACAAATGTTTTTAATTTTGATAAAAAGTCCCAGTTATCGTTTTTTTCTTATTGCTCATACTTTTGGTGTCATATCTAAGAATCCTTTCCCAAATCTGAGGTCTTTAAGATTTACTCTTATGTTTTCTTCTAAGAATTTTATAGTTTAGCCCTCACATTTAGGTCTTTGACCCATTTTAAGTTAATTTTTTGTATGAGATGTGATGTAAGAGTTTAGATTCATTCTTTTGCATGTGGCTCTTCATTTGTCCCAGCACCATTTGTTGAAAAGACTATGCTTTCCCAATAAATGGTCTTGGTACCCTTACTGGAAATCAGTTGGCACATGGTTTTTTTCTGGATTCTTGATTCTGTTCAATTGATTTGTATGACTATTCCTTTTTTAGTACCACACTGTCTTGATTACTGTTGCTTTGTAGTTTTGAAATGGGGAAACAGGAGTCTTCCTACTTTGTTCTTCTTTTTCAAGATTGTTTTGGCTATTCTGGGTCACTTACAATGACAAAGCTTAGGTTATTGATTTGATATCTTTGTTCTTTCTTATATAGGCGTTTATAGCTATAAATTTCCCTCCAGATACTGCTTTAGCCACATCCCATATGCTTTGGTTTGTTGTGTCTTCATTTTCATTTGTCTCAAAGTGTGTTCTGATTTTCCTTTTGATTTCTTCTTTGATCCATTAGTTAGGAGTGTGTTGTTTAATTTCCACATATTTGTGAGTTTCCCAAATTTTTTTCTGTTATTAATTTATAATTTTATTCCATTGTGGTCAGAGAACATACTCTGTGTTATTTCTATGTTTTTAAATTTTTTGAGGTTTGTTTTAGAACCTGGCGTATGGTCTATCCTAGAGAATGTTCCATGTGCACTTGAGAATATACATTCTGCTGTTGTTAGGTGGAGTTTTCTATAATAAATATAAATTCTGTAGTATTCTATAGAAGTCTGTTAGGTCTAGTTTGTTTACAGTGTTGTTCAAGTCTTTTATTCCTTATTGATTTTCTGCCTAGTTGTTCTATCCATTATTGAAAGTGAGATATTGAGGTTTCCAACTATTGTTATTGAATTGTCTATTTCTATCTTCATTTTTGTCAGTTTTTGCTTCATTTATTTTGGTACTGTGTTAGTGGGTGCACTTATCTTTATAATCGTTACGTCTTCCTGATGAATTGACCCTTTTATCCTTATAAAATGACCCTCTTTATCTCTAATAAAATTTTTTTTTGTTTTAAATCTGTTATCTGGTATTAGTATAGCCACTCCAGCTCACTTGTGGTTGTTTGCATGATATATCACTTTATATCCTTTTACTTTCAATCTGTTTGTATCTTTGAATCTAAAGTTTATCTTTTGGAGACAGCATATAGTTGGGTCATTTTTTAAAATCCAGTCTGACAGTCTGTGCCTTTTTATTGGATTGTTTAATCCATTTACATTTAACATTATTGATATAGTTGGATTTATGTCTGCCATTTTACTTTTTGTTTTCTGTGTGTCTCATGTCTTTCTCTTTTGCAGGGGAAGATTTGCCCTAAGCTAACATCTGTTGCCAATCTTACTCCCCCCACCCTGCCCCCCAAGCCCTAGTACATAGTTGTAAATTCTTCTAGTTCTTGTATGTGAGCTGCTACCACAGCACGGTTACTGACAGATGAGTGGTGTGGTTCCACGCCCAGGAACCGAACCCGGGCCACTGAAGCAGAGCACACCAAACTTTAACTACTAGGCCATCAGGGCTGTCTCGTGTCTCATGTGTTTTTGTTCTGTATTTTTCCTTTATTGCTTTCTTCAGTATTAAGTGACTGTTTTCCAAGGCAGCATGTAAGTTTGTTCAATGCTTTTTTTTCGCTACATCTTTTTGAGTTTATTTTTAGTGGTTGCTCTTGGGCTTATCATATACATATTAACATATTAGAATCAACTTCATATTTATACTAGCTTAGTTCCAGTGAGATATAGATGCATTGTTTCTTTGTTCCTCTGTTTCATTCTCCCCCTTTTTGTGGTGTTATTGTTATACAATTACATTTATTGATGTTACAAACACAACAATACTTTGTTATAATTATTACTTTACCATCAGTAGTTGTTTCTTTAGCCCAGTACAGCTTTGCTCCCATCCACCTCCTTTGTGCTGTTATTGGCAAGCATGTTACAAATATATTGCATTTCTTTGTGGTAATGTCAACAATACATATATACATATTACTTTATACAGTGATCTTTTTTTAATCAGTTAAGAGAAGAAAGAAAAAATATGTATATATACTGTCTTTTATAATTACATGATTACCTTTACTGGTGCTCTTTGTTTTTTTGTATGGATTTGAATTACTTTGTCTAGTCACTTGATTTTGGGCTGAAGGAATTCCTTTGGTGTTTCTTGTAAGGCAGGATGGCTAGCAATAAATTCTCTCAGTTTTTGTTTATCTGGGAATGACTTTATTTTGCCTTCATTTTTGAAAGATAGCTTTGCTGGATATAGGATTTTTGGTTGACAGTTTTTTTCTTTGAGCAGTTTGAATATGTTATTCTGCTGTTTTCTGGCCTCTATTGTTTCTTCTGAGAAGTCAACTATTAATCTTATCCTTTGTAAGTGACCAGAATTTTTCTCTTGCTGCTTTCAAGATTTTCTCCTTGTCCTTGACTTTCAGCACTTTTACTATGTGTCTGTTTGTGGATCTCCTTGCATTTTTCCTTCTTGGAGTTTGTTGAGCTTCCTGGATGTGTAGGTTAGTGTTATTCAATAAATTTGGGAAGTTTTCAGTCATTATTTCTTCAAATATTTTTTCTGCTCCTTTCTCTCTTCTCCTTTTGGTACTCCCATTATATGCATTTGGTAAACTGTATGGTGTCCTACAGATGTCTGAAGCTCTGTCATTTATCTTCATCTTTTTTTCCTCTCTGTTCTTCAGATTTCATGATTTCTATGGATCTATCTTCTAAGTTCTCTAATTCTTTCTTCTGCCAGTTCACATCTACTGTTGAGTTCTTCTAGTGAGTTTTTCATTTCATTATGATACTTTTCAATACAGAATTTTCATTTGTTTCTCTTTTTTTGGGTAAATTCTGTCTATTGATATCTTCTATTTGATGTGACATTGGCACATCTTCTTTACTTCTTTAGTCATGGTTTTCTTTAGTTCTTTGAATATATTTATAATGGCTACTTTGAAGTCATTTTCTGTTAAACCAACATCTGGTTACTCTCACAGGTAGCTTCTGTTGCCCCCTTTTTTTTTTCTTAGCATATGGTCATACTTTACTGTTGCTTTGTATATCATAATTTTTTTGTGGTAAACTGGACGTTTAGATAATATATTGTAGCAACTCGGGTTACTGGTTCCACCCCTTGGAGCTTGTTATTGTTATTTGTTTGTTTATTTGTTTAGTGACCAGATGAAGTTTCCACCCACTACAGTGTTAAGCCTCTAATGTTGTTCCTCAGAGAGGCACAGCTTTGGGTATGCCAGTAGTCACCCTGAGATGACAGTGGTTTTGGCAGGACTCTTTGTCTTTTCTTGACCACACTCCCAAGTTTAAATTCCAGTGACTTCCAGTAGATTGCTTAATTGTTTTCACAATGCCCTGGGGCATAAATTGTTCTACAGACTAATCCAATCAAATTCAGGCTCCTTTGAAGGAATAGTTACTGAGGTTAGTGTTTGATATTTGTTCTGACACCAGGAGTCCTCCTCCAAGCTGTTTCTTTACCTGGTGTTCTCCTGCAAACTAGCTAGCTAACACCTATGTCCTCATTGAATCTACAAATCTCCCCATTGCCTCTCACCACAATCCATACTGTTTTTAAAAGCACTCTTGTTTGAACTTTTCCATACTCTGTTGCAAATGAAGTCAGTTCCTTTGGGAGGAGACATAATGGCTGTTTTATGGCTTCTCCTTCCAGGCAGAATCTCTAACCCAGGGCTCTGGAGCTTGGGGTGGGGACAGTGGCATGCTTTTGTCTGAGTAACGCCCACTTTAGGAGCTGAGCATGCAATGGAGAGGGAGCAGATCTTTTTGGCTCAGATCTTTTTGGCTTACCTCTTCCAGCGTGGAACCACTGCCTTACCAGCCAGGACTAGGGTAATTGGGGCCCCAGTATTCTCAGTGGTGCTGCATCAAAGGTAGAGCCTTTGTCCCAGAAGTGGAGGTTGGGCAGAAGAAGGGAACCCCTCTTCTCAACCGCACTGGCCTGGAATTTAGCCTTAAGCAACAACAGTTAGCTGTGGGCAGGATGAGAAATGCCAACATCCTGTTGCTCACCTGAAGAAAGCTGTCTGACCAGAAGCTGGAGGTAGAGGGGGGATCCCTGTGTTCTTGGCTGCATCTCTCTGGAGTGCAGTTTCTGCCTAGCTGAGCTGGGAGGAGAGAGGGAGGTAGCTGTCTTGGTTCAAATACTACCGACTCTTGCTTTTCTTACCAAATTTTTATAGATATTTTTGGATAGATGTTTCCTCATTTGCTGTTTATCTTAGGACCATTTCCAGAAGCTTTAAAAAGTTGTTTTAAAAATATTTTTCATCAGTTTCATTGGGGAGCAGATCTGTAGAGCTCTTTACCTTGTCTTGCTAGGAGTCGATCTTCTTGTGGACTAAAATTTTAGCTGCTTTTTGTAGTAATAATTAGTACTTTACTCTTATCTAGGAATTCATAGCTTTCAGGGATATAATCATGCCAATAAAGTTGGAAACTTAGAGGAATTGGGAAAATCTCTTGAAATAAACAGCTTTCTGAAACTGACACAAGAAGAAACAAAAATCTGAAGTCTTATATCTATTTAATTGAATCCTAGTTGAACACCCTGACAAGGACATTACAAGAAATGAAGATTATAGACCAATATCCTGTATGAACGTAGATGCAAAAATCTTATACAAAATATTAACAAGTTGAATTTAGCAAGGTATAGATAGATGATTCATCATGATCATGTGTGATTTATGCCAGAAATCTAAGGCTGGTTTTACATTTAAAAATGATTTGCCACGTAAATAGAATAAAAGAGAAAAGTTATATTGTCAGTTCATTTCTCCCTTGTACTTTCCATGCAAATTCTAGCCACGTCAATAGCCCTCATCTCTGCTCTCTGTTTAGCTCAGTTAGGCTGCTTGCTGTTTTGAGGCTTCTCTTATGCTGCAATCTGGAAAGTGCTGACAGAGCTGTTGTGATTGTGGAGCTGTCTCTGTTTTCCTTCTCTCAAGGATCACAATCCCATATTCCCTGTTTTCCAACATTTGAAAACAGTTATTTCATATATTTTGTCTAGTTTTTAGTAGTTTACAGTGGGAGGGCTAGTCTGCTGGCAGCAGAAGTCTTGCCTACATTTTTTGTTATTCTTATCCAATGGGTATGAAATGATGTATGGCATTTCATACATAAATTTATATATACAGTTTATACATATTTACATTTTTCTACTTACTAGTGTGGTTGAATACCTTTTCATATGCTTATTGGTCATTTATGTTTATGTTCCCTTTCTTCTATAGATTTATTTGCCTTTTTCTTATTGATTTATAGATGTTCTTTTGTGCATTCTGAATACCAATCCAGAATTGGTTATAAAACTCGAAATGTTTTACAGTTCTCCTAGTCACATTTAGTTTTTTAGTTCTCTTGGAATTAATTTTTGTAAATAGTGTGAGAGAGATCTAATTTATTTTCATATGAATAGCTAGTGGTCCTAGGATAATATATTGAATTTTAAAAATTGCCCACTGAATTTTTTTTAAAAACACCAACTCTATTATACATTAACTTTCTGTATAGGTACACTGGCATGTTTCTAGGTGTCTTATTTTTTTTTTCCAGTGGTCTTTTTGTCTATTCCTGTACAATACTATGTAGTTTTAATTACTGCATGTGATGAGGTGATTCTTCTCGTCTTCATCTCTTTAAAAATCATGTTGGCTATTCTTGGCTCTTTATTTTTCCAGATGAATTTTAAGAGCAATTCTTCAAGTTCCAACAAAACACCCTCTGATGCAATTCAAATTGCATTTCCTGTATAGATTCATTGGGGAGGACGTTGAGTCTTCTCATTCATGAATATGGTATATCTCTGTTATTTGTGTGTATCATATAATTCATAAAAATTTTATAATTTTCTTCTTAAAAGTCTTGAGTGTCTTTTGTTAGACCTCTCAAATTACTTGTGCCTCAAACCCAGTCACTATATTTTGAAGAAGTTCAGGCCACATGAAAGGTCACATGTGGGGGTTCTGGCGCTAGCCCCCCAAGCTAATACTTCAGCCAAAAGCCAGAATCAACTGCCAGACATATAAGTGATTTAGTCTTCACAGGATTCCAGCCTCTGGCTTTCTAGTTTTCTAGCTGAGGCCTTAGACATTATTGAGCAGAGATATGTTGTCCCTGCTGTGTCCTGCCTGATTCTCTGACCCAAAGATAATAATTATTGTTGTTTTAAGCCACTAGATTTGGGATAATTTGTTACTAAGCAATAGAAAATTAATACACCAAACATCATTCTGATTATGATTTGGCTTCTCCTGTAGGTCTGCCTAAGGAACATTTATTAGAATATTCTAATACAGCACATGGGTGAATAATTTCTCATTCTAAATTAATAAATTGGCATTTATTACTGTGTCATGAGCTTGTTTAATTTATATTTGTATGTGTATGATAAAAAGAAACCATGTATCTGAGTGTATAAGGCAGAGGAATAGACTCAGACATTCAAAATTCATCATGGGGCCAGCCCGGTGGCATAGTGGTTAAGTTCATGTGCTCCACTTCGGTGGACCGGGGTTTGCAGGTTCAGATCTCAGGCACAGACCTACACACCGCTCATCCAGCCATGTGGTGGCAGTGTCCCACATACAAAATAGAGGAAGATTGGCACAGATGTTAGCTCAGGGACAATCTTCCTCAAGCAAAAAGAGAAAGATTGGCAACAGATGTTAGCTCAGGGACAATCTTCCTCACCAAAAAAAAAAAAAAAGAAGGAAAGAAAGAAAATTCATCAAGAATACAATGCTTCTTGGGAAGCTTAAAGATTTCTTGATTTAGTGGTAGTCTTCCCAAATAGGTTTCATAAACTGACACCAAAGAATACAACATAAAATTTCCTTACAACGTTTTCCTCAAGATTCTAATTTACTTCAAAAAATCCTTACAAAAGTTTCCTAACATCAAATGAATCACTGTAATCAGCCAGGCTGTATACTCAACTGCATAGGTGTTGTTTTTCTCAAATAGTTTATTCTGTGAACCTCGAGGGCTCTTGTGACTCTGGATCTTTTCAGGAAGTATCAATCTTAGAAGTCATATAACCTTTTATGACCTAGACCTGGAAGTCATCACTTCCGTAATACTGACTCTGTTCCCTAGAAGCAAGTCACTAAGTCCAGTCCGCATTCACAGGACGAAAAATAAACTCCACCTTTTGAAGAGAGGAATGTCAAATAATTTGTGAACACATTTTAAAACTACTATACTGGATAAGCGTGGAATTAGAACAAGAGAAGTTTTGTAAGTATTTAATGGTATTAGGTTAAAATAGTCAGCCCTGGTGGTCTAGTGGTTAAGATCTGGGGCTCTTGCTGCCGTGGCCCAGGTTCATTTCCTGGTCAGGGAACCACATCACCCATCTGTCAGTTGTCATCCTGTGGCAGCTGCATGTTGCTGAAAGCTATGCCACTGGTATTTGAAATACCAGCAGGGTCACCCATGGTGGACAGGTTTCAGCAGAGCTTCCAGACTAAGATAGACTAGGAAAAGGGACCTGGCTACTCACTTGCAAAAAAATTGGCCATGAGAACACTATAAATAGCAGTGGAGCATTGTCTGATACACCACTGGAAGGTGAAAGGATGATGCAAAAAGACTGGGCAGGGTTCCACTCCGCCTTACACAGGGTCGCTAGGAGTTGGAATCGACTGCACAGCACTAACAACTAAATTAGGCTAAATATCCTGGTTCTCTATCGCACAACAGAGGATATAGTCATGTTTAATGGTCCTGGTAGACTTGAAATCCTTTGGCTGAAGTTTTTTTCTCATTGGTTAGTGTTTGGATGGGCACTATCTTTATTTGCTTCTGAAGAGGATGAAGAGTAATGATGGGAGAGTGCATTCCAACTAGCACTTGTGCAAACAGGCGATTCAGGGACCTTTAGATATCAATATGAATGGAACATGGGGTACAAAAGGGAGAGTAACGGGAAATGAAGTTGGAAAGGTAGTGCCCCTCAGTTCTCCTCTTCTCCTTTCACCCTCCACTTTAGTCATCTTTACATTACATTTTTAAGGTTGGTAACATTTTCTATAGCCATAATTAAGTTTTCTGTAAATTGTACGTTAATTCTAAAGGTTGCAAGTCAGTGAACGAGGTTTATATTGTTTGACTATATAAGCTGGAGAGCCACAGAATATAATTACATTTCCTTTCTTATATAATTTTTATATATTATGTATATATAATTATATATATACTATTTATATACTAAAAATACTAATTTTTTAAGTATTTCCTGGAGTTTCTAATTGTGTCTCATTTTCTTTTCTTGTACTCTCAGTTTTTTCCTCCATATCTCCACGTAATAAGATATCCTGTTGTTCCACCTCTAGAGACCACTCTTATGGGGCCTTTTTCCTCCACCTTCAAATGGCCCAGTTGCTTCTCTAGGCCATTACCCATTATCTTCTGGCATCACTCTTGCTGATAAGAAATCTGATGGATATCTACTTCTGGTTTTTTTGTGAGTGAACTTTTTTTTTTTTTCCTTCAATCTGAAAGCTTTTAGTCTTTTCTCCTGGGCATTTGAAATTTCACAGTGATATGCTATATTATCCCTTTGTTTGGGGTCATTTTTTTCTGTTTATTTAGTTTTCTTTCATGTTACAGGCTTTCCTTGAATGTCTAGTGATCCTTTATTTTCTATTAATATATATGAGTGAAAAAAAATCACTTCAGAAGTTGGATGGGGTTTATTGACTGTCTGAACTAGTTAAAAACTAAGATGTATGAATCTTTCTCTGGGACTATTCAGTTTTTTTAGGGAAGAACCTTCCAGGTTTTTTTTTTTGCCTGGAGCATAAATGCTTGACTGTCTTTTTGAGTGGAGTGGTAGACTGTTCAGCACATATAGATTTGTATAATGCCCCTATTTTCAGCTCATGTCTTAATCCCATCCTCTATTTCACTAGGCATTTCTAATCTGGAGTTCTGTAGGAACTTTTTCTGTAATTCCCTTTCTGTTTATCCTAGGATATGACTTCCTCTGTTTTGGTTTTGTCATGTAACACTTCTTCCTGTACTTTGAGTTTTCCAGAAATTTGTTGAAGTCTCTTGCCGAAGGGCCCATTTTTCTATTCTCTTTGTTATTGTAGGTTAATATCTTTTTTTTTTTTTTTGGTTTACTTTTATTTTTTGAGTGAAAGGGAGGAGACTTGCCATTTGTAACTAATATGCATTGTGAATCTCTAAATAGGTAAGGATTTAGAATATAGCTATTAAAGGAACAGTTGATATTTCAAAGATAGTAGTCTTATGCTTGTTCTTGCATTCTAGGTGATTTGAGTCCCAGTTTCATTACAGATTTTCTTTGTGATTTTAGGCATGTTATGTAGTATGGGATCTTGTAGTACTTTACATATGTACAGCAATGGCTTTCAAACTTTTTTTGACTGCAAACTATAGTAAGGAACACATTTTACTTTACAACTCAGTACTCATATACAGTTTAATGAAATAATACTCACATGCAACTTGCTGTTTTATATATATTTTAAAATTCTGTTTGTGACCCACTAAAATGATCTTACTTCTCACCAGTGGGTTGCAAACCACACTTTAGAAAACAGTTCTCTAGAGCAATATTTCTTAAAGTGTGAGCCAGATAGATCTTCAAGTTGGATGCTGAAAAAAACTTAAGAATTTAGAGATAAGTAGGGAACACCTGGCAAGGCTTTTGTGAGTCTTAAAAGTTGTGTTAATAATTTTCCCAGGGTGAAATGTCTCACTTCTCTAGAGTTGTCTTGATTCTTTCTCTGCCTAAGACCATGCAGGGATTTCTACAGTGGTGAGAATTTTTTAGTGAGATCAGCTATCAGTCATAATAAAATGGAAGACAGTTAAGATGTGCTTAAAAAACTCATCTTCCGGTCAAATTTAAACTGATTATATATTTTGCAAGGCAAGGCACGTCTGTTGTTTGGACAGTTCCTTGATTGTGCGGTTTTTCTTGTATCTTTCATAATTTTCATGCAGAGCTTTTTATTTTGAGGATTTAGTAATATTTTCTAGAAGAGCACTTGTAGTAAATCCTTAGCTCTGATGTTGTTATTGAAGAGGCAAATGTAGATTAGTATTTCAGGTCATTACATAATATTCATAAGTTGTAATCGAGTTTCCTTGAGGCAACATAAATACTTAAGGCATTTAAAATTGGTAAATATAATGCACTATGATAATGATTAGTAGTCTGAATTGCTCCCAGGTAAGTACTTAGGGAGGTCAAAATATACTAATAGGTTTATGTGTAGGACTGGGTTTTTCTCTTCATTTAAATAGCAGTCACTAGGATGTTAAATACTCATCTTTTATTTGCTCCTGATTCATTTACACACTTTGGAAGAAATTGATATCTGTTTGAAATATATAACGTCATCATTTCAAGAAAACCTGGTTTAAACTGCTCCAGCAATAATTTGAGGTCTCTTGTGTGGTAATTAATTTCAAGGTGACTGAGCAAATACTGTGTAGTACTTGGGTCATGATGCAAAACAATTACATTGTGAGCATCCACCGTTCCAATCACTGTATGATGTACAGTCATGTGCTGCATAATGATGTTTCGGTCACCGATGGACCGCATGCACAACGGTGGTCCCGTAAGATCAGTACCATGTAGCCTAGGTGTGTAGTAGGCTATACCATCTAGGTTCGTGTAAGTACACTCTGTGATGTTTGTAGAAGGACAAAATCGCCTAAGGATGCATTTCTCAGAACATATCCCTGTTGTTAAGTGACGCATGCTTGTAGTACTATAAGGTGTTCTGAATTTTTCCTGTGACCTTGTGTATTTCCAGAGGTGTTTTTAGTTTTAAACCTCTAAGTGAAATTGTGATAGAAAACATCAGTTATTATTGCAGGGAGAATCCCAGGGAAAGAAGCTATCACCATAGGAATCAGAATGAACATTATTCAGATTGAAAATGGCAAATGGATAATCAACATTAGCCCAGTAAAAATAGCCAAGTAAAAACAATATGTGACATTACTGCCTAAATATAAGACATTGCAAGACTGAAACATCGTTGAGTATGACAGACTTCATTTGCAAACCTCCTTGTAATGGGGAAGCTAAGTATAAAGTGGCCAGTGTAGATATTGCCAGTGCTTTTTACATTTAACTAACAGAATTATTATGCATTCTTTTTCTCATAAATTGTTATTCATATTTATGAAATATAGTCTGATCTTTTGTCAACCTATTGAAGTTTATTTTCTATTTTTTCTTCTCTATTTTTTTTAATGACAAAATTCAGTGTAACTGATGTTTAAGAAAGGTGCCTAAGAGTTGGGACATATCAAACATCTACAAGTGCAAAATATTTCATAATTTTTTTTAATGATGAAAACTATGATCATCATCTTGTCTTGCTAAGAAAACCATTATAAAAATGTTTTTGACCTATATAAAACTATTGCATGTCCTTGCCTACCCAGACTAGGGAAACTAAAGAAAAAATAAACAAGTGGGACTTTATCAGATTAAAGAGCTTTTATAAGACAAATGAAACCAGAATCAAGATGAACAAACAACCAACCAGCTGGGAGAGAATATTTGCAAAACATACATCTGACAAGGGGTTGATCTCCATAATATATAAAGAACTCACACAATTGAACAACAAAAAAACAAACAACCCGATCAAAAAATGGGCAGAGGAAATGAACAGACACTTCTCCAAGGAAGATATACAGATGGCCAATAGGCACATGAAAAGATGCTCAACATCACTAATCATCAGGGAAATGCAAATCAAAACAACACTAAGATACCACCTCACGCCCGTTAGAATGGCTATAATCACCAAGACAAAAAACAACAAATGTTGGAGAGGATGTGGAGAAACAGGAACCCCCCTCATACACAGCTGGTGGGAATGCAAATTGGTGCAGCCTCTATGGAAAACGGTATGGAGATTCCTCAAAGAATTAAAAATAGAGATGCCCTATGATCCAGCCATCCCACTACTGGGAATCTATCCAACGCACCTGAAATCAACAATCCAAAGAGGCTTATGCACCCCTATGTTCATTGCAGCATTATTCACCATAGCCAAGAAGTGGAAGCAACCTAAGTGTCCCTCGGCTGACGATTGGATTAAGAAAATGTGGTATATATATACAATGGAATACTACTCAGGCATAAAAAAAGACAAAATCGTCCCATTTGCAACAACATGGATGGGCCTGGAGCGTATTATGTTAAATGAAATAAGCCAGAAAGAGAAAGACAAACACTGTATGATCTCACTCATATGTGGAATATAAACCAACACATGGACAGAGAAAACTGGACTGTGGTTACCCGGGCAGTGGGGGTGGGGGGTGGGCACAAGGGGTGAAGGGAGTCATATATGGGGTGATGGACAAACAAAAATGTACAACCCAAAATTTCACAATGTTAGAAACCATTAAAACATCAATTAAAAAAAAAAAAAAAAACTATTGCATGTCTTGAACCTAGAAGTAAGCTAACCAATAGTAGATGACAGTAACTTCCTCTCTTCTCTCATTAAACCTTTTACAGTCTGGTCTACTCTTCCACAGCTGTTTTACCTTAGCTTCCAAGAACCACAAAAACAGTGGTTAAATATAGCAGTCAAATACCTTGTAATATCTGTAACTTCCCTGCTTTTAATTAATTCTGATTTTATTTTTAATTGCTCTGTTTATATTTAATCTTATAAGCACTCTCAGATTTTTTTTGATTCCAGATTATAGAGAGAATAGGCAATATATATATGGTAAATGGCAACTCCTTTTGCATTTGTTTATTGCCTAATAGTAGTATCATTATATGTTTTGTATCTTGCCTTCCTAACCTGCTTCTGATCTCTTAAAGGCAGGAAATCAAGTCTAACTTTCAGAACTAATCTCAAAGGATTGTTTTGAAGGTTAAATAAATTAGCACATATGAAACACTTAGAAATGTATTTGATATGAAGGAAGCACTAATGTTAGCAGTAGTAGTATATTTTATTATCTAGCACAGCAGACTTCTCAGTAGAACATATACTTACAGGGTTAGGTAGGAAAAGATTTTTCTATTCCCTAATACCTAAAAATAATTGAGAATTAGAAACTTCTATTGTAACTCAGAGCCAGAGGAGTTGAAATGTTAACTGTTTCTAAATATTTCTAATGTTTGGGAAGATCCAGATGTGACCTATCCTACCCAAGCACTAGGTAATGCTGGGATATAGTTCTGGAGGAGAATAATTCAAATAAATCTTTAGGCCAGGAAATGGATTACTAAATGGAGAAGCTATGAAAAACATTAATTTCTTTCCGGAGAAGACTCAAGAGTTAGGTGCCTGGAAAAAGAAACTTTCTTTTTTATATGTAACATGTTCCTGAATCTACTGTTTGCCAATCCTGAAAATCATGTTGTGCCTTCTAACACGTTAGCCATAGGCTATTAGCCTGTGATGTAAGAGGAAAATGCCTTCCATTTGTATTCCACTTTGAAATCTATGCACTCACCTTCATGATCATTATTTCATTTAATCCATTTAAATCTGCCATCAAAGTAGATTACTGATAAAAATGGTCGTTGTTATAAATTCTTAAGCATAGATATGATGTAATAATTTACTATTTATGCTACTTTTGATACCCAGCACCAATTTTGAACTCTTCCTTGTTCTAGCCTTTTTTCAGTGCATAATTTTTATTCTTCAAATTTAGAGTTTTTTCTAGCATCAAATATGTATTTGTCCAGTCCTTACATACCGTATGCTAGATGTAAAAGAAATAAAAAAGAAACCCTGCTCAGTGAATGATACTTGCCTTTGAGAAACCTAAAGTCTTTTGGTGGATGATAAAAGAAACATTCGTTAAATTCAAGCCTGAAGATAGTGCATACTCGACTGTATGATTGAGGTTGTGAGTACTACAGATGATGTGAGAGGGGAGGGGTCACTGTATCCTGACCTACCTAAGAGAAGTTTTCTGGAGAATGTGAGATTTAAGTTTATTTTTAAAGGGTGAGTAGGATTTTGAAACATAGAGGAGGAAATCTGGTAAGGTATTTCTGGTAAGAAGAATTTGAAAAAAGCCATGGCCTTTGGAGAATAGGAAGAGAGTGATTTCACATTGAGGAGCTGGTAGGGGGAGGAAGGAGAGAATAAGACTGGCTGTATAAGGTGACCACATATTGAAATGGGATGTTGTATGAATTTGCTTTTAGCATAAGGAAATAACAGCTAAAAAATATTTTAAAACTCTCCCCAAGCCACATTATAATATTAGTTATATATAAAGATTTAATCCATATTATAATAGAGATATAATATAAAGCTATATAATAAAGATATAGATATCTTTATAAATAGATAAAGATATTACTGAGCAACTAAGAGAACTATGGGGATTTCCTGTATAGTGTGAGTTGAGAAGGATTCTTATAGCTCAAATAATTACTCCTTCTCTACTATGTAATACATACCCAATCTAATAGGTTTAGCATAATTAGGAAGCTTACAAAAGCAGTGGTGTCCATCTTCTAGTTTTTCAAACTAAGTATCAGTGTTAAGCAGACATCTGTTTATTAATTGAAATTAACTAAATACCAGTATTAAGTGGGCATCATTTATTAATTGAAATCAAATGCATATCACCATTTTAACTTTAAGGGAGAAAACCCCCTAGAGGATTTAAGGAAAAAGCCATTCAGGATACAAGGGACCTGTCAGAGAATGAGCAGATTCCGCTTAGAATTACTGATGGTCAGTTTGGGATGAACAAGGGTAGTGAATATATGACTTGGTAAGGTTATATGCAGTATGTGTGCCAGATGGTGCTTCATTTTCACCCCTAATAGAATGAGGTTAATTCTAGGGTAAGGATAACTGTTTAACATATTACTTGGTATTAAAAATAGTTGCAGATTTAATGGTCTTCTTTGTTAAGGATACATAACAATGTTCCCACTTAAGAACAGTTTCATTAAAGGTGATCCTGAATCAAAAACTTCATCAAAGTGATCATCAGAAATGTCATGTACTCTGATAATATTATGTAGACTCTGATGCCAGTCTTAGGATTGTAGACCTCGGCCTTCATGTAGCAGAGAGCCACTACTGATTCTGGAATAGAGAGTATTATACAAGTTCTTTGTAAATGTAGAGCTACCATAGGAGAAGTTTCTAGTGGCATAGCCAAAAATGGGCTGCAGAAAATTCAGATTTTTAAAAAAATCTTCATATTTTTACTTTAAAAGTCATGTGAATTTTGTCATTCTTTATAATAGATCTGCATTTGTTTTATTAAAAATTTTGTTTTAAATTATTGAGTAAAATTCACTGATCAAAAGGATGTGCTGTATTTGTCTTCTGACTTTGTGTGAATGGGTTTGGGATATCTGACCTGCTACATTTTAACAGTACCTTATCTACATCAGCTTCTAAGGACAGAAACTTGAATATAATAGCAAAGTAATTTCGCTAGCTTTCTGCCCCAGAGAATTTAAAAAGCATAGGCATCTTGGTTAGGTTATCATCTTTATGAAGATTTCTACCTGTATCTTTATATAAAGTAGATACTAGTTTTGAGTGGAAGAATACTTTTGTATATTATGAGCTAAATGTCAGTATTGAAATACATGATTTTTTAAAAATTTAATCTCAGTAGTTCAAGAAACTTAAATAATTGAGCTAATGGAAGGTCCTTGTTTATAGATTTGAAAGTTCAGAATTGAAGTTTTGTTATTTTTTGAATATTGGAAACAAAAGGCTTTAATACATTTGTTGGAATCAAATCAATATAATGTGCCCATATTTTTGTAATAAGTAGAAAGTAAAACAATAAACATTTATTGAATGCCTGTTATGTGCCAGGCACTGTGCTAGATACAAGAGAGGGCGGGGGGAAGGGGAGAGAGAGATAGACAAAGATAACACTTGTTTCTTGACTTCAGGGCCCTCATAGTCTAGGAGTGTTATACATGTAAAATATAATTGCCATGTAGCACAATAAATACTACAATATGCACGTAAGATACACTTGGGTAAAAGTGAATTAACTACCAACCAATTTAGCTTCAGTGCCATAAAGAAAGCTTCTAAGGGGGGAATATACATATGCTGAAACTTAATGGGGAGAATTCCCAAGGTGGGAATGTGTAAAGAGGTCATTCCAGGCAGAGGAAACAGTATGAATTCTTCAGGAAATTGCAGGGAGTATGGTCTAACCAAAATGAAGGTGCATGCTGGCAAGTGTTGAGAGATGGCTCTTGACAGTAGGGAGCTGCATTTTGTATGTAGTCCTGAGGAGTTTGAACTTCATTCTCTTAATTTTTGGAGGATCACTGAAAAGTACTGAGTGCGAGCAGATTGATTTTCATTTTAGCAATTTTAGCTTTTGAGATAGTTTAGAGGATAAATCAGGAATTATAGTGGTTATGGGACTGGGCAAAGGGAGCAGTTAGAATATCATTGTATCATCTAGATGATGGATGATGGGGGTCATTAAAATGGCAGTGGGAATGACAAGAAAAGGATAGATTCCAGATATGTTTAAGAAACAATCAATAACATTTAATGATTGATTGTGTGTAGTGAGAGAGGAGGAAGAGTCCAATATAAATCCCAGATTCTGGCATGAATGACAGGATTAGATGGGTCAATTTCTCACTAGATTTTTGAGAGAATTTTATGTATGTGAATAGCATCTACAAAATTAATAAGCATATAAAGGTAACTTCTGAGGAGGTTATTTCTAAGTTTTTCTTTATTTTTATTTATAGATGCCACTTCAAATGAACAACAAGAGCTTTTCTGTCAGAAGTTGCAGCAGTGTTGTATACTGTTTGATTTCATGGACTCTGTTTCAGACTTGAAGAGCAAAGAAATTAAAAGAGCAACACTGAATGAACTGGTTGAGTATGTTTCAACTAATCGTGGTGTAATTGTTGAATCAGCGTATTCTGATATAGTAAAAATGGTAAGCCTCTAGACTTATGTTCCTCAGATTTATATAAATCAAGTAAGATCTGAGGTATAACTATGAATTAATGAGACTTATTTTTAATAAATGTACAATAATTAATATACTCAAAAGAATGTTTTTTAAAATAGTCCAATTGAAAGGATAACCAGCTATTCCAATGATGCTGGCATTGCATATAGTAGTTTGGGAATTCAACAGCCACAATGGCTGGTGGCTACCGTATTGGATAGTGCAGATCTAGAGCTTAGGAGAAAGATGTAGGCTCAAGATTATATAGATGAATAGGTAATTAATGTCATGGGGCTGAATAGTCACAGAGGGAGAATGTCTAAAGGAGGAAGAGAAAACCAATGAAAAACTATGGAGCTGTCTACATTTCAGCAGTGGATAAGGGAGTTAAGTCTAAAAAATTCTAAATAAGAATTTTAAAGGACTAAAAGTCTAAAAAAGGACATTTTTATATCATATTTTCTGATTCTGTAGCACTTGAATTTTAATCAAAACTCAGGACCTTTAAGAAGTTAAATAATATAAATAAATGTTTGAAATATCTGATGTGAAAAATAAACTACTGCCAACTTTATTGAAGTAAGGTTGTTTAGAATACTGTTTATTAATAATTCAACCTTATTCTCCATCAAACAATAGAAATTCGTTTAGGATTTGTGATTTTTGTTATTTGGTGCATACTAAGAAAATAGGAAAAATTCAGTTGGAATAATTAGAGTCACTGAGTACGTAATTTAAGCTTAAATGTTACCAGGGTATAGAAGGTTATAGCAGTATAACCTGTAGTTGCCTTCATTTCCTTTCCCTTGTCTAATATATATTCTGAGAGAAGAGCAAAATATGTAGGCAAGTTAAATTTGGCCCTAATATACTAGTTGAGTTTTCTTTCATCACATTGTATTAGAAGACCTGTTAAAAGAACTTAGGAAATTTTGGTTGTTTTTTTCAAAATATGAAAATAAAACCCTTAAAATTTTTTAAAGATTAACTATAGAGAGAACATTAATCAAAATGAAATTGGCTTCTGAAACTATCATAGACAGTAAAAAGTAAGTGACAGTTTGAGAATATAAATATTGAATATTAATAGACTTCTTATTTTGTTTTTTAATTTGTGTTTAGTATTAAAAAAGGTTCAGGGGGAAAAAGCAGTGTTTTCACTTTACTGATTTCAAATGGTTTGTATTTAGAAATTTTGAAAATCCTGGGAAGATACTTATAGCTCTATAAAGTTGTTGACTTAGATATTGAAAGTACTCAAATATTTGAGTCAAATTATTCTGTAATTGCTATATACTAATAAATTCTGGGATTTAATTTCTTTCCCCAAGTAAAAAGGTATGTGTGTTTTGTCTTTTTTTTTTTTTTTTAACTTCTGAGTATGTAACTTGACTCTTTCTAGATAAGAGTGAAACTAGCTCACCCCCTTAGTCCTTTAAAGCTTTTCTGTATATTTGTTATATACAGTTAATTTTATTGGTGGCTACAAGGTTAAGTTTTTCTTTTACTGCCAACAATAATAAGTATGATCTCAAGGGCAGTTGTGTGCTTTTATGGCATAAATTTCCTTTTCAAGTTCTGCCTATGACTTTCTGCCACTTTTTTGTGAAATTGATATCCATCCAACTGTTTATTGGTTCTGCCCCATGTACTGGCTTTGAGTTCTAACAGATCAAAATTCTAGATTATTACTTTCTAACTCATAGTTACAGTAATTGACTGTTAGCAGTTATTTGGCCTACCACAGATGCCACTTCATAAGAATAGTTGGAAATTTGCTTGCACCACCAAACACACCTTGTCTCATTCTCTATTCCTCAAATAGTTTATCTCAAGTGACCAATCCCTCAGTAGTATGGCCTTAAATGTTTACTAAACCATTTGGTCTGTCAGTCTTTTCATCATTCTTCAAAAAATTTTGAGTTGGGACCACAATCTATCCTTTGCTAGAGAAAAAGGATATGTAATTTACCTTGGTACTGAGACAGACAATATGAAAGATGAAATTATAAATACTGTATTTCATTGAATCTAAAATGAAGAATCTCAAAGCACATCTTGATTTCAGAAAGATTTAATATGTTTTTTTTTTAAAGGCTCAGGGTAGATGAAATACAGTAAATTAAATCATCATGGGATATTATAAACTATGTTTGTAATAGCAGTGAAGGTATTCTACTCCCTCCGTCCTCCTCCTTAGTGTGGTGTGTATGTATAAGAATGGAGATATTTTACCAAACTCTTTTGGGTTGTAAGGTAAGTAAATGGCTGGGTTAGAATATGGAGGGAGTTGTGGAAAGATGAAAAGAATCAAGTTAGGGATAGGCAGAGTTAGGAACTTCATGCTTTTCCCCCCAAAATTCCCTTCCCTCCCTTCTTTTTTTTTTTTTTAAGCAAAACTTGGAAAGAACATGTTTTAAGGAAGTGGAATCCAAAGGTAATCTGTAATCTTCAGTACCTTGGCGTCTGAAGGAGTCAGAGTATGAGATATAGAAAACAGAGAAACAAATGCCTGCCTTCTTCTTATCTTGAAGAGGTTTATAGGTTTTGAACTAAGCTTATAGCCACAACATAACTTTTTTCTTAAAGTTGTCTTAAAATATTTCATTTTTTGTTGTTGAATTTAATTAGACAACAAAGAATATAAATCTAAATTTATTTTTCCTTACAGATCAGTGCTAACATCTTCCGTACTCTTCCTCCAAGTGATAATCCAGATTTTGATCCAGAAGAGGATGAACCCACGCTTGAGGCCTCTTGGCCTCACATACAGGTGTGGAACATAATTATGTATGGACAATTTTTACATTTATGATATTCTGCTGAAATCATGGTTCTCTCTTTTAGATCTGCGTGTCTATTTAAAATATTTGACTTTTAAGGTTTTCTTAACATTTTCTTTTCCCAAAATATTGTTTTTTACTTTTTTTATTGTGATAAAACACACTTAACATTTATCATTTAAAGCTTTTTAAAGTGTACTATTCACTGGCATTAACATTAAGCATCCCCACTATCTAGTTCCAGAACTTTTTCATCACCCCAAATGGAAACCTCCTTGTCATTAGTGTCACTTTTCATTCCCCTATCCCCAGAGCCTCTGACAACTACTAATCTACTTTCTCTCTCTGTGGATTTGCCTGTTCTGGGTATTTAATATAAATAGAATCATATAATATGTGGCCTTTTGTAAAGTCTGGGTTCTTTCACTTAGCCTGATATTTTCAAGGTTCATCAATGTTGTAGCAATACTCTTCTTTTTTTTTTTTGCGGAGGCAGATTCCCCCTGAGCTAACGTCCGCTACCAATCTTCTTCTTTTTCTATGTGAGCCGCCACTACAGCATGGCAACTGACAGATGAATGGTGTAGGTCTGCACCCAGGAACTGAACCTGGGCTGCCGAAGTGGAATGTGCTGAACTTAACCACCAGGCCACTGGGGCTGGCTTTCATTTTTTTTAATGGCTGAATAATATTCCATTGTATGGATATACCACATTTTGTTTATCCATTAATCAGTTGATGGACATTTGGGTGGTTTCTACCTTTTACCTGTTGTGACTAGAGCTGTTATGAACATTCATGTACAAGTTTGTTTTAACATCTGTTTTCCCTAAGTTTTGATATATTATGTTTTTGTTTTCATTCATCTCAAAATATTTTCTAATTTACCTTGATATCTTTTTTGACTCATTACTTGTTTAGGAATGTGTTTGATTTCTGTGTATTTGTGACTTCCACATTCCTTTCTGTTATCGATTTCTAATTTTATTCCATTGTGATGGGAGAATATACTTTGAATGTTTTCGATCCTTTTAAATTTCTTGAGGCTTGTTTTATGGCCTAGCATACTGTCTGTCCTGGAGAATGTTTCATGTGTGCTTGAGAAGAATGTGTATTCTGTTGTTGCTGGGTGGAGTGTTCTGTAGAAATCTGTTAAGTCTAGTTGGTTTATAATGTTGTTCAAGTCTTCTATTGTTGATCTTCTGTCTAGTTCTATCCATTATTGAAAGTGAGATATTGAAGTCTTTAACTATTATTGTTGAATTGTCTATTTCTCTCTTCAATTCTTTCAGTTTTTGCTTCATGTATTTTAGGGCCCTATTGTTAGCTGCGTATGTTTATAATTGTTATATCTTCCTTATGGATGGCTCTTATCATTATAACGTTATCATCATAAATCTAGTAACAGTTTCTATGTTAAAGTTTATTTTGTCTGATATTAGTATAGCCACTCCAGCTCTCTGTTAGTTACTGTTTGCATGATATATCTTTTCCATCCTTTTACTTTTAATCTGTTTGTTTCTTTGAATCTAAATTGTCTCTCTTGTAAACAGCATGTGGTTGGATCATGGTTTTCTTTTATCAATTTTTTTTTTCTTTTGTGAGGAAGATCAGCCCAGAGCTAACATCCATGCTAATCCTCCTCTTTTTGCTGAGGAAGACTGGCTCTGAGCTAACATCTATTGCCAATCCTCCTCCTTTCCCCAGTAGATAGTTGTATGTCATAGTTGCACATCCTTCTAGTTGCTGTATGTGGGATGCGGCCTCAGCATGGCCAGAGAAGCGGTGTGTCGGTGCGTGCCTGAGATCCGAACCCAGGCTGCCAGTAGCGGAGCACACGCACTTAACCGCTAAGCCACGGGGCCAGCCCCCCAATTTACTTTTAATGTAATTACTGATAAGGTAGGATTTGCATCTGCCATTTTGCTGCCTTCTGTATATCTTATGTCTTTTTTGTTCCTGTGCTCTTCTGTTACTGCCTTTTGTATTAAATACGTATTTTCTAGGGTACCATTTTAATTCCCTTGTTTCTTTAACTATCTTTCTTTGAGTTATTTTCTTATTAGTTACCCCGAGGATTACAATTAGCATCTTAAAACAATCTAGTTTAATTGATTACCAGCTTAACTTTAGTAGTATACAAAACTTGGATACAATATGCCTCCATTCCCTACCCCCTCCTTTGTGGTATTATTGACATACAAATTAGATGTTTATACGTTATATGCCCACCAACACAGTTTTGTAATTATTGCTTTTTGAAGTTGTCATGTAAAGCAGTAGAATACAAGAGTTACAAATAAAAATACATTTATACTGTCTTATATTTACCTGTTTAGTTATCTTTACCCATGCTCTTCATTTCTTCCTATGGATTTAAGTTACATATAGTATCCTTTCATTTCAACCTGAAAGATTCTCTTTAGTATTTCTTATAGGGCAGGTCTGTTAGTGATAAATTCTCTCAGTGTTTGTTTATTGGGGAATGTCTTAATTTCCCCTTCATTTTTGAAGGAGAGTTTTGCTGGATATAGAATTCTTAGCTAACTGCCTTGCTCCTTCAACATTTTGAAGATGTCATCCCACTAGTCTTCTGGCATCCATGGTTTTCTGGTGACAAGTCAGTTGTTAATCTTATTTAGAACTTCATGTATATGATAAGTTATTTCTCTCTTGCTGCTTTGAACATTTCTCTTTGTCTTTAACTTTTGTCAATTTGATTATGATGTGTCCAGATATGGATTTCTTTGACTTTATTCTACTTGGAGTTCATTGAGCTCCAGTTAAGTGTTCATTGTGTAAATTAATATTTTTTGTCAGATTTAAGTTGTTTTTAGCCATTGTTTCTTCAGATATTTTCTCTGCCTCTTTCTTCTCTCCTTCTGGTACTTCCATTATGTCTATGTTGATATGATTAATGGTGTCTCACTGGTCTCTCAAGCTCTGTTCATTTTTTGTGCATTCCTTTTTCTTTCTGCACCTCAAACTGGATAATCTCTATTGACCTATCTTTACATTCGCTTGTTTTTTCTTCTGCCTGCTCAGTTTTTCATTATTTTTGTGGGACAGGAAGTTCACTGAAGTCCTCATTCTGCCATTCCAGAAGTCCATCTCTAGAGCACACCTTTTTGGTTGAGATTGAGGGAGGGATGGTCTTCCTGCCCTAAATGCCATTGTGTGACAACTCACTCCTCAGAATCGTTGGAAAATTGGTAATAAAAATTTGTTATATAGGCAGGACCAATTCTTCCGTTGAACTTTCCCTAACTAATTCTGTCTAGCTCTAACTGCTTCATTCAAACATCTCCTCAAATATGTGGCTTTAATACATCATCTAGGGTTCACTCAACAGAATCACATTGGCACTACCTCACTTGATACTGTAGTTACTAGAACTCTTTAGACAGGATTCAGGGTAGATTATCTTAAATCACTTATGCTGTATTATGAAAACTGTCATAAAGATTCCATTATAGCTGTAAAAATATTATACTCACGTGTTTAGTGTTTCTTTTGCACATGTTCTTATATCTAGTCTTTATGATGCACATGTTCTTATATCTAGTCTTTATGATCATTGACTTTTGACTATATACATTGGATTTTATTTTTACTCCACAAAATGTCTAGTTAAAATTCTCTGAGAAAACTCAAATGACACCTTCAGTTTACAGATATTTTCATATTTTCAAAATAAGCAAGGCTTTGAGGGAGAAAGTAAAAGTCACCAAGTTCCAAGGATTCTTGCCTAATGCTTCAAATATAATGATTTTACATTTTTAAGATAATATTAATGACCTAATATCTGCAGGCAAGCACAACAAAATGTTTTTCTAGAGAATTTAATGTATCTGCCTCCATATGACCAATGGCGTTCATTTATAAGATTGCTCATCATGTTTAGCTAATTATATTAATAGCAATAACAATAGCTACCATTTCTTGAGCACTTAACCATGTTCCAGAGATAGTGGCAACTGCTTTATATACATTATCTCATTTAATCCTTATAGTAACAATATAAAGTAGATATTGTTTGCATTTTATAGATAAGCTTAGATGAAGCTAAAAGAGATTAAGAATCCTGCCTAAGATTATACAAATAGCAAGTGGCAGAATCAGGTTTATAACTCGTATTACTCTGAAGTCCATGCTCTTAATTATTACAAGTTTTACTGCCTCTCCTAGGTATAGTCTATGGCCCTAAAATAGATATATACAAATTCTTATGAGGTTTAATTCATACCTTTATAGCTTCATTATAACACCAGTAAATTACATCTTCCAAATAATTTAACTAGCCATCACTTTTTCTGTTTTAGCCCTCATAAGTGAGTTTTTAAAGGTATATACAGGTATAAATTGTGCCTTAGTTAAATGGAACAAAAGTTTATATATACAAATTCTAATGAGAATTATTTTCATTACAAAGCATGGGGAAATGGAGATGATTCTGGTGACAGACTTCTACTCAAATCCCAGTTTTGATATTTTTCTATCTATATGACCTTGGTTAAGCTGCTTAACTTCTCTGCATTTTCCTTTATAAAACTGGGATAAAACAGGATTGTGTTAGGATTGAGTGGGATAATGTATGCACAGAACCTAGCACAATTTTTAAAACTATGCTGTTTTCTTTGCTCTCCTTTTTTTTTCCTTAAAAGATAGTACTTTTGGTATTTGGGAAGTATACTTTTTTCTTATATTACCTTTATGCTGATACCTTTATATGATACCCTTGGTTCTCTTTTATAGCTAGTTTATTGGTTCCTTAGAATGAACAATACTGAAATTAGCAAGTAGTCTCTTCTTCCCCTACTTCCTTCTTCCCTAGCATCTAATATAAAGTAATATCCTTTTACTCTTACAGTAAGTACCTATATGGCAGTTTGAAGCTTTCTACTTTCCATACACTCTTCTCCATTCCCTCCCCTAACTCTATGTTTTTGATAGTTGTAATACCTACATGGTTAGAACACGTAACTAATTATTGTATACTATTCTTTATGCCCATCACTTACTAGTTCTACAGCTAATATATTTAATGTTTACCATAATTCCTTATGTCAAAGCTTCTCTAATCATTTCTTGGTAATCTGGAGCTCATTCTTTAGAAGACGGATTCATGGGAACATTATTCCCTGAGTTCTTGCATGTTTAATAGCACTTTGTAGCTTTTTTTTTTTTTTTAAGATTTTATTTATTTATTTTTTCCCTCCAAAGCCCCAGTAGATAGTTGTATGTCATAGCTGCACATCCTTCTAGTTGCTGTATGTGGGACGCGGCCTCAGCATGGCCGGAGAAGTGGAGCGTTGGTGCGCGCCCGGGATCCGAACCCGGGCCGCCAGCAGCGGAGCGCACGCACTTAACCGCCAAGCCACGGGGCCGGCCCCACTTTGTAGCTTTTATTTTTTTTATTTTTATTTATTTATTTATTTATTTATTTATTTTTAAGTTTTAATTTTATTTATTTATCTTTCCCCCAAAGCCCCAGTAGATAGTTGTACGTCATAGCTGCACATCCTTCTAGTTGCTGTATGTGGGACGCGGCCTCAGCATGGCCCGACAAGCGGTGCGTCGGTGCGCACCTGGGAGCCGAACCCCGGGCCGCCAGCAGCGGAGCACACGCACTTAACCACTAAGCCACGGGGCCGGCCCCAGTAGCTTTTATTTTTTTATTTCTTTTGTGAGGAAGATTGGCCATGAGCTAACATCTGTTGCCAGTCTTCCTCTTTTTGCTGAGGAAGATTGTCCCTGAGCTAACATCTGTGCCCACCTTCCTCTATTTTGTATATGGGACGCCACCCCAGTGTATGGCTTGATGAGCGGTGCATAGATCTGCACCCGGGATCCAAACCTGCGAACCCTGGGCCGCTGAAGTGGAGCGTGCAGAACATCCCCACTAAGCCACCGGGCCAGCCCCTGTAGCTTTTATTTTTAAAGATCAACTTGATTTGATATAAAATCCTTGGCTCAGCTTCTTTACTTAAGTACCTTAAATATGGTTATTCTGTTGTCTTCTGATTTCAGTCTTTCTTTCCCTTAATAAAGACTTGGTCTTTTTGCCTGGATGCCCAAAGGATGTTTTTCTTTTAATGGCCAATTGCTTTACTAGACTATACATAAGTGTTGATTTTTCTAGGTAAATGTTCCCAGTTGAATAGTGTTCTTTCACTATAAAAGTCTATTTTTCTGAAAAGTTTTCTTCGATAATAGTTTTTAGTATTTCTTTTGTTCCCTTCTTTGGGGATCCTGGCTATTCAAATGTTGGCTCTTCTTTGCCTTTGTACCTCTTACTTTCTTGTGAAATCTTTTTTTTTTAAATCTCTTTCTTCATGCTGTTGGATTGTCTTTAATTTTTCTTCTTTCCACCCTCTTTTTCCATTACTCTAGTTGTAAGGCTGACTGACAGAGTGAATATTTAATTTTTCCAGCTTCAGTAGGAAGGGAATGGGTATTAGGTTAGCCAAGCAACAATGCCTGCCACAGGCTAGAACCATTGGAGGGAAGAGTGTCTTGAATAAAATGAAAAATGATATATTTTTAATGACAATAGGATGAATAATCAGCAACATCAGCTATTTTCTACATTGTCCCTGGGAGGTAGAAAGGCACCCTGCTTTATATATGGGTGCTAGGTATTACTTCAGATTACATTGTTGATTTTTTATTTTGCCAGGACTTATATTTTTAAGTGGTCATTTCGTTTTATTTTTATTATAAAAGACAAGAGAAAGAAATTTATATTCTAAACTATTTGGGACACTTTAAGGAATAGTCGTCCTCATTATTTATTAATTTATTCACTCTGTCTAGCACATATACATCTAAATAAAATGGAACAGTTGTCCTAGGATTAGTTAAAGCTGATAAAAATTTTAAGATACAGCAGCACATTAGAGCTAATAGAATTCGAAAATCTGAAGTGGAAAACTATTTTTTAATAGCATATAAACAAGTTCATCTGAAATTTCAAGCATAGTTGGTGTAAAATTAGTGATACTGTATTTAATGATGCAGCAGTTTTAAAAGCATGAAATTCTCATTAGCTGGTAAGTTACATATTTTTTAATCACATGTAGTTGGATAATCTGAAAAAGTCTCTTCAGTCTTTGAATTTTTAAAAATAGTTTTTCCAGGGGCCAGCCCAATGGCGTAGTGGGTATGTTCACACACTCCGCTTTGGCAGCCCAGGGTTTGCGAGTTCACATCCCAGGTGTGGACCTACACACCACTCATCAAGCCATGCTGTGGTGGCTTCCCATATACAAAATAGAGGAAGATTGGCACACATGTTAGCTCAGGGACACTCTTCCTCAAGCAAAAACAGGAAGATTGGCAACAGATACTAGCTCAGGGCCAATCTTCCTCACCAAAAAAAGAAAAATAGTTTTTCCTTTAAGATATTTTTATATGCCCATGGAAATTAACAGTGGAAATTCAGCCAAATAAACAATACGCTTTCTGTTTTTCACTGGTATGATTTGAAATTTCATTTAAATTCCCTGAAACTAATGGTTCTTAATGTTTTAGGAGGTGGTGAGTTGCTTTCAAAATATTTTTTTTTAAAAAATGAATTTTCTTCCAAGATAAATACACAGAGACTCACAAGAAATTTTTGTACATCCATGATCCCCTGATTAAAAGGCTCTGCCCTAGATGTGTATGTTTATAGTTAGAAATCTTTTTAGTAACTAAAATTTGTTTTAGTTTTAAAATTTTGCAATTAAATGGTCTAGGGTTATCAGAAACTACTAAATAAGTGAGCTGATTTATAAGATTTGTCAGTATATTGTTGCTACATTATTATTTAAGCATCTCATGTTTTTTTATTGTGGAATATTAAAGCTGCTCTGATAAATGAGATTATAGAGAGTTGTAGCACTGAGGGAATTTGCTCAATGGAAGTTTCTTTCCCTGTTGTGAATGTACTTTGAATCAATTCTCCTAGACTTTTTTGTTTTGTATTAAAAGTTTACATTTTACAATTAGCTTATCAGATACTTGGTGCTAGAAATTAATTTGATAGGGTTAAAAGTAAATGTTAAGTTTAGTTAATGAGGGGAATAATCACAATAATTTCAAAACCTTTCAAATTTTTATTTCCCCAACCCTTTTCATGAATTTTCTAAAAATGTGCTAATTTACAGTTTATCTCTTTTTACTTTTTTTCACACTGATGGAAATACTAATGAGCATAAATGGAATAATGGAATAAATGGAATAAAGAAACACATAAGAAAGAAACAAAAGAAAGGTCATTTCAGCACTAGGGGATTGGTTATATCTTTTCATTTACTAAGTGTAGTATTATATGATAATTATTAATGAACAGGTTATAAATTACTTTTTATTTTCTTTCCTTCCCAGTATTATTGCTTTATATTTATTGAGGATCAACAGGATAGTAATTTTCTGTATACCTACTTTTAGATAATTAGGGAGGATTGGCTGCTGTATTAACCTGGAATACAGGCAGATTGTGTAGTATTTTCATTTTCTTTTAGCAATTATTTTCTTTAGTGGCACATATAATTAAGATATAATTATGTAGGATAGACCTTTTATGGAATAACCTGTATTAGGGACCAGAGGCTCTTTTTGGTCTATATAATTAGAAATTTAAACTGGGGACATACATATTTCACAGTGTACACCTTCACATTCAAATAGCTCTTGGCCAAATACTATATTTTATTTATTTATTTTTTTTAAAGATTTTATTTATTTATGTTTTCCCCCCAAAGCCCCAGTGGATAGTTGTACGTCATAGTTGCACAGCCTTCTAGTTGCTGTATGTGGGACGTGGCCTCAGCATGGCTGGAGATGCGGCGCGTCGGTGCGTGCCCTGGATCCGAACCCAGGCTGCCAGCAGCAGAGCGCGAGCACTTAACCGCTAAGCCACGTGGCCGGCCCCAAATACTATATTTTAAATTTTTGCATGTTGTAAGAATAAAAAATGACCTGGTGGTGTAGTGGTTAAGTTCAAGCACTCCACTTCGGCAGCCCAAGGTTCGCAGGTTCGGATCCTGGGTGTGGACCTAATGCACCACTCATCAAGCCATGCTGTGGTGGCATCCTATATAGAAAATAGAGGAAGATGGGCACAGATGTTAGCTTAGGGTTGATCCTCCTCACCAAAAAAACAAACAAAAAAATCAGAGCCAGCCCTGATGGCCTAGTGGTTAAAGTTAGGTGCGCTCCACCTTGGTGGCCCAGGTTCAGTTCCCCGGGCACAGAACCACACCACTTGTCTGTTAGTAGCCATGCTGTGGCGGCAGCTAACAAAGAAGAACTAGAAGAACTTAGAGCTAGCATATACAACTATGTACTGGGGCTTTGGGGAGGAAAAAAAAGAGAGGGAGGAAGATTGGCAATAGATGTTAGCTCAGGGCGAATCTTTCCCAGCAAAAAAACAAAAAAAAGATAGGGATCATAGCCTGATACATTAACATTTATGTACAAAAATAGAAAAGGAACATCTTTTATCCTTATTAAGGTTGAGAAACATTTTTATTACTTTGACCATTTTAATTGTGAATAGTTATTTATTATTAATTATCCTTTTAATTCTTATGGATAAAAAACTATAGACTAAACTATTCAAGGTTCGTTCAGAATCTGTCCTATTTTTTAAAAGATTACAGAGAAAAAAGCATTCTTAGAGAACTAAGATTTTGTGTTTTCCATGTTCCAGGCAATGTTCTAGGCACTTAATATAAAATATTTCATCTAGTTTAGTATTTAATTCTTACATGAATTCTTTCATATATTAAATCAATTTTTAAAACTCATTTAAATTAGTTTCTTCTTTATGGAGGTTGGAAAACATTCAGTCACCATACTTCTTGAAAAGAGCCTTTTGTGTTTGTAGATGTTAAATTTGCCTCTCAGTCTTTGCCTCTCTGGGCCAAACATTTCCAGTTCCTTTAGCTTTTTGTATAGATCTTGTTTTCAGATAGTTTAATCATCTATGCTGTTTTTTGTTGTACCTTCTTCTAAAGTCTTTTATTGGTGAAGACCAGAATTTTTATATATTTTATTTTAACTACCTTAGGAAAGACATGGACAGTACTGAGTAGAATGGTAAGATTACCCTTTATTCCCTACACTTTTTTATTATCTTTCATCTTTTTAGGGTATTTTTTTGGTTTACAGAAGTAGGAGGACCGTACATTGAACATCTGTGAAGTTTGCCATTTTATTAGAGAAAGGAATCCATTGCTGAAAGTATCTGTTCTTTGCAGCACTGTTTCTTAGATTCTTGGAGCAAATTCTTTCTTCATATAGAAGAACATAGAGAAACTTCAGTAACTATACAGAAATACAGTCTCTCAACAAGTACGATTTTCATTC
This sequence comes from Diceros bicornis minor, assembly GCF_020826845.1. Lineage (NCBI taxonomy): Eukaryota > Metazoa > Chordata > Mammalia > Perissodactyla > Rhinocerotidae > Diceros > Diceros bicornis. Next base: position 77,991,226 of record NC_080743.1, read on the forward strand.
ATTCAGTATTTATTGAGCATCTATTGTGTTCCAGGCATTATTCTAAATATTGAGGGTAAAGTATTGGACTAATAATAAGCAAAAGATTCTAGTGGAAAAGAACAAATAATAATCAAATAAATAATACAATGTCAAGGTATGACAAACACAAGAAAAAAAGTAATGCAGGATAAGGGTATAGAGAGAGTGACAGGGGACAGTGCATTTTTATAGAAGCATAGTCTTATTGTGCCATATTGAAGATTTTCAGCTCTGTACATCACTAGTGTTTGTACCTCCATTTGGGATTACTCAACATGTATTTAGATAACCTTTTGTCATCATGGCTTCAGTGGTACTAAGTTGGCTGCATAAAAGCAGTTTCCTGCTAATCTTGACTGGTCACTTAATGTTCACCATGTCAGGTAAATGATGCAGATGAAAACTATGTAAGAAATAATGTGTGGTTATCTGTGATAGGCACAGGTTTCAACTGTATATGTGATTTAGAGGATTCTGTTTGATCTGGAGCTTGATGTCTTGTAAGTCTCCTCAAAGACGTGCTATGACTCTCAAAACTATTAAGCCTTGAGCCCTGTATTTCTGATGCAATCTTAAGAGGTAGAGTATACAGGCTAATGTGTGCCATACTTGACTCATGTTTAACCTGGTCCCACCTTACCAGGAATCTTAACTTCCAATGAACTAGGGATCTGCATAAAGATTCTGAGTCTCTGATTCCATACCCACCAACCTGTACCCTACACCATCTTTTTCTCAAGACATGTCCTTTCTTTCTATAAAAGCCCTCTTCTTTCTTCTTGGCTTGTCCAAAATCAGATTGAATGCAGAGCTCAAGTTGCATGTCCTCCTTACAACTTTTTTTACTGACCTTATTCCACTGTGATATAGCCCTTTTCTAAATGTCTCCTGCACTTGCAGTCTGTGCCATAATTTTTGTCTATATACCATTTTATGTTTTTAGTTTGGTCTTACCTTCCTAACAAGTGAATGAGCTTTTTAGAGCTTACAGTGCCTAGTGTGTTCACACTATATGTAGCTAAAGGAAAACTTGTTACCTCGACTCAAAACACTTCTGACACTAAAGGTGTGGATTTTCCACACCAAGAAATTCTCCAGTTCTCCACGGACAGCAACTGGGTGTCCTACAGTTTATTCGTTTCTGACACTAACTACCCAGAGTTAGCACAGACCCCACAGGTTAGGGGCTCAGTCCCACAAGACTGCCCCCCACTTCGGATGGCAGTCACGAGTCTGGGCCTCCTGTACTTTTGACCAACTGGCTCTAAATCTGAGATTCCCGTGACCCACTCCTCAGGTTCGATTATTTGCTATAACAGCTCACAGAACTCAGGGAAACATTTGACTTACTCTTACCAGTTTATTATCAAGGATGCAACTCAAGAACAGCCAAATGGAAGAGATGCGTAGGGTAAGGTATGAAGAAGGGGCTTGGATCTTCCATGTACCACCCTTCTAGCATGTTGAGGTGTTCACCAACCCAGAAGTTCTCTAAACCCTTTTGTTTAGGATTTTTATGGTGGTTCCATTAGGTAAGCATGATTAATTAAATCATTGACCAGTCAACTCAATCTCCAGCCCGTCTTTCCTCCCTGGAGGATGGAGTTTGGGGCTGAAAGTTCCATTCCCCTAATCACATGGTTGGTTCCTCTGATAACCACCCTTCATCCTCCTAGAGTCACCTTATTAGCATATACTCACATATGGTTGAAAGGGGCTTATGAATAACAAAAGACGCTCCTCTCACCCCTTATCACTCAGGAAGTTCCAGGGGTTTTAGGAGCTCTGTGCCAATAACCAGGGATGAAGACCAAATATATATTTCTTATTATATCACAGTATCACAGTATTGAACATGAAGATAGGCACTGAGCAAGACGTGCCAGTGAAAGTGTGTAGCAGTCCATGAGACTGTACTAACTCTTCAGAGGACTGTGATAATTTCTCTCTTTTTGCATATGTGTACCCCAAAGCAAAATTATCTATATAGTTGGTTGATTAGAAGATTATTTATAAATACTTAATTGATATCAACTTCAATTTTTTCTTGTTATATCCCTAATTCATACTTAACCTTTTTTTTTTTTTAATTTTTATTTATTTATTTATTTTTCCCCCAAAGCCTCAGCAGATAGTCGTATGTCACAGATGCACATCCCTCTAGCCGCTGCATGTGGGACGCGGCCTCAGCATGGCCGGAGAAGCGGTGCGTCGGTGCGCGCCCGGGATCCGAACCCGGGCCGCCAGCAGCGGAGCACGCGCACTTAACCGCCAAGCGACGGGGCCGGCCCTCATACTTAACCTTAAAAATTAGATAATAATTAGACCAGATAAGCATCACTCCTTTTGCATAGTTGGGCAAAAATGCATCAAACAAAACAATATTTACTCAGATCCCAAAACCATTGTTAGCCTTAGAATATTGTTGAACTCATAGTAGCAAAAATTTGTTATTCTATGGTAAATGGTGGGGCCCAGATCTGGTAATGCTTTTTGTATGTTGTGAGGTCTAAGTTTAGTGAGCAGTCTTCTTTTTTCTCTCCCTTCTATATGTGGCCTAACTGGCTACCTACATGTTTATTGAATGACTACTTTTACTTTGGGATCTAATCCTCCTTTTTTATTTTTAGGGCACTGAATTGATATGTTGTTTAATAGCTAATAAATTAATGCACATTTTGAGCTATATTCCTGCCTTTTATAGCTGTTAGGTTACAATAAAAAAAAGTTTAGTGTATTGGCTTTTCTTCTTGAAAGATAGATGTAGGTGTGATGGAAGCAAGTTGAACTTAACATTACTTTCAGTTCTGATTTGTGGTAGCAAGTGAACATTTGCTATTAATTTTAAGATACTTGGCACTTTTTAAGTAGAAGGCCTGCTTTGACTTCTGGTTTATTCACTGTGGTTCCTTCCTGAGCCCTGTACTTATATAATTTGGTTCATTATCTTTTATTTGACTTTCTCTCATAGTTGGTGTATGAATTCTTCTTAAGATTTTTGGAGAGCCCTGATTTCCAGCCTAGCATTGCAAAGCGATATATTGATCAGAAATTTGTACAACAGGTAAGGAATTCTTATGTCTTAAATTTTCTTATATTCATCTTAGCAATGATTTATTAACATGGTTAAAAGAGTAGTTTTTCAAAACGTTAATGATTTATTTCAATATAACAGCATTCAATATTCTTACCAGACAATTAGGATAAAAGTGAAGTAGTTTTGAGAATAAAAGAGTATTTTTAATCAAGAGTGAGCTCTAATGAAGTCAATCACATTATCCTATCCAATCTTAAATTCTCATCATTATTTTATAAAGACCAGAAAAGCAAGCCTTTCTGGAATATCTAACTGAGAAAATTTGGTATTGACCATTCAATCTAAGGGCAAACTTTAAAAAAATTTTTCAGTCTTTTACCTTGAACTTGACATGTTTTAAGCACTGTGACTTTGAAATGACAGAGAGGGTAAAAATGGAAATAGAATCATTGTTAGGAGTTTGGGCTGTAGGCTTCTTTCCTGTCACCAGGTATCAATTACCTTCCCTTTTCCTTTCCCTTTCCCACCTTAGGCATTCTAGCCACCCAATTCCTGAACCACAGATAAAATGGGATCTTTAAGAAGAAAAGGCGATAGAGTTAAACGTATATGATACCTTCTTTCTTTTTTAAAATTGGTTATTAGCTATTTTTGGAACCTGCATACTCAAAATTAATTTCTCAAAGTATGTTCATTTTTATTTTTATTTTCAAAATCTTTTCAAGAATTTAAAGGCCTCTTTTAACTACATGAAATTGGCTGGCCCTAGACAAAACTGTGAAGTAGACCGAACCTTTTTATGTCTGTTTTCTCTTTTGAAATACTTATCAGTATGTAAGGTCTCATGAGGAATTTGATGCTCTCCTCTTCTAGAGTTGTTTGCATTTTAAAGAAAGGTAGAAGTGGGGCTGGCCCCGTGGCTTAGTGGTTAAGTGCACGCGCTCTGTTGCTGGCGGCCCGGGTTCGCATCCCGGGCGCGCACTGACGCACCGCTTCTCCGGCCATGCTGAGGCCGTGTCCCACGTACAGCAACTAGAAGGATGTGCATCTATGACATACAACTATCTACTGGGGCTTTGGGGGAAAAAAATAAATTAATTAATTTAAAAAAATTAAAAAAAAAAAAAGAAAGGTAGAAGATGGGTGAAGGGGTAGTAATGAACCCAGTGTTGAGGCAAGGATTAAAATCATTACAAGGACCCTTCCTACCCCTTACCACCATTGTGTGTCCCCTATGATAAAGATTCTACAGATATAAGTTTCACATATTTGGAGTTCAGTTTTGGTCATTTGTAACTACCCCTGACTTCATACAAAGTATTCTGACTAGTTGCTGTGAATGTATTGATAAATGAAGAACATTGTCAAGAATATGTTCTTCAACCATTCAAATAGCTCTTCATAAACTATGAAGAAATACTGTGTGTTAACAGTAAAATGTACATTTCAATCACAAGTAAAAATCAATCAGATTAAACGGAGCTATGTTATTTTGGTAACTGCAAATGAATGCATATTTATTTCCTTCTATAGTTCTTGTGTGCTACAGGAGTACAGTATATTAAGGAACTCTAGTAATGCCATATTAAATTGTATTTAAGATAACAGCAGGGGGCCGGCCCGGTCGCTTAGCGGTTAAGTGCGTGCGCTCTGCTGCCGGTGGCCTGGGTTCGGATCTCGGATGCGCACCGACGCACCGTTCCTCCGGCCATGCTGAGGCCGCGTCCCACATACAGCAACTAGAAGGATGTGCAGCTATGACAGACAACTATCTACTGGGGCTTTGGGGGAAAAATAAATAAAAAAATTAAAATCTTAAGATAACAGCAGGTTGAGGGGAACAGTTGCCTTAGTGCTTCCTCCTGCTGGAGCTTGAGGTATTTCAGCTGCTAGATTATTCAGTGAGGGGGAGCAAGAAGAAAACTGGTGGGGTGGGACCCTTTTTCTACATTCTACTCTAAATGTCTGAATTATCTGAGAAGCCAAGGCCCAATAATTTGTTTTTAGCAGTTTATATGACTGTGCTTTCACAGATCTAAGGTATTAGTGTGCTGCTTTAATAAATAGTATGTATGGGAATTCTCAGCTTTTATATTTTGATATTATTTGATTAGGGTGGTAAGTTTTAAGACTTAGAAGTACAGGAAAGGGCCGGCCCCGTGGCTTAGCGGTTAAGTGTGCGCACTCCTCTGCTGGCGGCCTGGGTTGGGATCCCGGGTGCGCACCGACGCACCACTTCTCCGGCCATGCTGAGGCTGCGTCCCACATACAGCAACTGGAAGGATGTGCAGCTGTGACATACAACTATCTACTGGGGCTTTGGGGGAAAAAAATAAATAAATAAAATTATAAAAACAAAAAACAAACAAAAAAACCAAAACAAACAAAAAAAGTACAGGAGGGGCTGGCCCGGTGACATAGCGGTTAAGTTCGTGCGTTCTGCTTCAGCAGCCCGGGGTTCGCCGGTTTGGATCCTGGGCACGGACCTACTCACCACTCGTTAAGAGATGCTGAGGCGGCGTCCCACATAGAAGAACTAGAAGAACCTACAACTAGGATATACAACTGTGCACTGGGGCTTTGGGGAGAAAAAAGGAAAAGAGGAAGATTGGCAACAGATGTTAGATCAGGGCCAATCCTCCTCCTCAGAAAAAAAAAAGTAGTACAGGAAAAAAATCTAAAGTATAAATTTGAACATTCTTTTTTTTTTTAATTTATTTTTATTTATTTTATTTATTATTTATTTTTTTCCTCCAAAGCCCCAGTAGATAGTTGTATGTCATAGATGCACATCCTTTTAGTTGCTGTACGTGGGGCGTGGCCACAGCATGGCAGGAGAAGCGGTGCATCCGTGCGCGCCCGGGATCCGAACCCGGGCCGCCAGCAACGGAGCACACGCACTTAACCGCTAAGCCACGGGGCGGGCCCAGAACATTCATTATTTTAAGGGAAGAAAACAATTGCTTAATTATAGGTTATGTTCAAATCATAGGATTTCAGAAGAAAGAAGGAAGCTAAGAATTATTGAGTGCTTTTCATGTGCCAGGCACTGTCCTTATGTGCTTTTATATAAAGAACTAGATGGCAAAGTCAGGATTTGAACTAGACTCTCTAACTGTGATGTTACCTTCTCTTAAAAAAAAAAAAAAAATGGTTTCAACCATCCTCATTTTGTCAATGAAGAAATAGGCTCAGAGGTTATGAATTACCCTTAAAAGCATAGTTAGATATAAGTATCAGAGCCAGAATAAGAAACATAGTTTCCCAATTATTAGTTTTTTGTGTTTTATTATGTGAATATTGTATTTCTAATTAGATTATTTTATTTAATTATACTATTTCAAAATAGATTTCTTTAAATAGATTTGACACTTAGCTAACAACTATTCTTTAGTTTAGTATTTCCCCCCCGAGGATCAACTTGTATTAAGTTATATTGTTCTTGAATTAGACATGATGACCTTAACAATTAAGGGCCCCTTTTATTAATTTGAAAGCATATCTTCCAAGTAAACCCAACATCAGAAACTTGCATTTGAGCGTCTTAAGTAGTGTAGCCATTTTTAATTAGAATAATTTGAACTGAATTTATTAGGTATGTTAATATAAATTTTCATGCTCGTGGATATTTTTTTGCTGGAGCCTCATGCAATACTTTAATAAGCTAGTGAATAAAGAATGCAAACTATAAGCAAGACACTTGTTTGGGGGTATATAAATATGACTAAAGTCATCACTACCCTCAAAAAATATCCACTCTAGTAGAAGAGATACACATGTACATGAATAATTCAAGACAGAATGGAAAAAGAACTTCTGATGAGGTTCAGAGCTTGCCATCATGACTGTAATTATCAATTTCAAATTACAGAACGTAAAATTCCTTCACAACTTCATAGGTAATTATATCGTATAAAGAAAGATTATTTTATATTTTTGCCTAAGAAAATCCAATGTTTCATTTAAAATACAGTAATACTTGTTTCTGATAGAAGAAATTCAGTTTCTTTACCATTTTAAAATGGAAATTTGAGCTTTTGACTTCACATTTTTCAAAGATCTAGTCTTTATCCTCCCTTTGCTAAAGAGTTGTGTAGAGGTGTATGAAAATGCTGATTTGGCCAATTTGAACTGGTTTAAAATTTTTCAGCCATTTGCTAAGCTGACTTAAAATAAAAATCTGTGGTCTCTTCTTTTATTTCAGTGTTGTTTCTTGGATGATTTCCACTCTATTAGCATGTATCTGCCAATATTTTATCCTACTAATTATTACTTTTTGAGCTGTTGGCATGGTGACTCTGTTGAAATTTTTTAGTGTAAAATCATAAAAAAAAGGCTTGGTTTGTATAAATCTTTCTGATAAACTGGGAATACATATTTGTACATGTATATTTTTAAACTTCATTTATTTAATGACTTGCAATCTGCAAGCTAAAAATTTTGTATGTGTTTTTGATTTACTATCAAAAAAGCATTAAAAATCTCTCAAATTTCAACACTAAAATTATGAGCCATATTTAGTAGTTAAGAGTAGGATTGAATTTTAAAATGAGTGGCAAGGCAAAAAACATTCCACTTTTTATATTATTGTGTTTTTATATTATTTATTGTGTCATTTTTTTGAAATGAAATAAGTGAAGAGAAATGCTCTCTAAACTTTTCTTTAGCTGCATTATCTAGCAAGAATAAATTCAATCTGATAAGGCAGAATCCTTAAAAATTTTTTCAAGATTTCATGGGTTATCTTAAAAACAAAAGTAGAATAAAGTGAAATTTTAGCTCGATTATTTTTAAAAAGTAATTTCTCAGATTTTTTTTAAAGCTCCTGGAGCTTTTTGATAGTGAAGATCCCAGAGAACGTGACTTCCTGAAGACTGTTCTGCATCGAATTTATGGGAAATTTCTGGGATTAAGAGCATTCATCAGAAAACAAATTAACAACATTTTCCTCAGGTAAATTGGTCGTATATTCATATATAGCACTTTTTTCCCCCTCCACATTTTATTTTTATTCCAGTTCCTTTAGGTTAATTTTTAATAGCTGAAATATGCAAATTAAGTGACAGTATTTGAGTCATTTTTAGCCTATTTTGTGGACATCATTTGATTGCATCTAACTTTTTAGAAACTTTAACCTACTTCTGGGCCGGCCCCGTGGCTTAGCGGTTAAGTGTGCGCGCTCCGCTGCTGGCAGCCCAGGTTCGGATCCTGGGTGCGCACCGACGCACCGCTTCTCCGGCCATGCTGAGGCCGTGTCCCACATACAGCAACTAGAAGGATGTGCAGCTGTGACATACAACTATCTACTGGGGCTTTGGGGGAAAAATAAATTAAAAAAATAAAATAAAATAACCTACTTCTCATCTAAGTGGATAGTAGTAATGAAGACAGTTTTTAATAGGTAATACCAGTCGTATTCATGTTTAAGATTTATTGAGAGGAAGAGAATTTGTCTAGTTATCTATTTCTTTGAGCTTTTTGTTTAAAAAATTTGTATGTAAATACTATATAAATCAATAGCTCGTGGAAGTGCTTTCATTTGATTTTCTGACAAAGCTAATTAAATTTATATGGGGCCTATCTTTTTACTACTTTGTAAATAATAATCTGTTAAGTAGTTGCTTCAGATTAGAAGATTTCGCTTTAATACTCACATTTCAGATTTGGTTTGTTTGTTTTAATTGAAGATCTGGCAAAATTAGGCTAGCATTCCCACACTGTAACAATTAGAGATGAGTAATAGCTGCCCCCTCTTGAAAGAGCATCTTTCTCCAGTTCTTTTTTGACCTCTCCTAAGTCCATCTGAGTCGTTTATGATACCTTCCCTGTCCTGTAGTCATTTGAGTTTATGACTCCCTGCTTTAAAGGCCATCCTCATCTTGGAAAGCTAGGCAGACTGTGTAGGTTTAGAGAAATTCTGAATGAAAGTGGCTTTATTACATATGGGTCCTTTTCTCTTGGATTTTCCTATGAGTAGAGGTTTCCTATTTTGAAAAGTATTTTTTTGAGAAAACCATTTCTCTTGTAAATTTTTAAGTAAAATAAAATATTCTAGGTGAAATTATATTGTTACCTTAATATATAGCAGGTTTTAGCAAAAGTATATGTGGTTTAATAGGAAATAGACCTTCTTTTATAAGATTGCTAAGAAGTAACTGATTTGGGTCAAAGTAGCTTACAGAGAATTCCTAAAGCATGTTGGTATGTTTCTTACATTGTCCTTTGGATTGATGTCCTGACTTCCTGTCTCTCTCTGTTTTCTGATGTTTGATTTTTCATTACATCTATCTTTATTTTAAATTCAGGTTTATATATGAAACAGAACACTTCAATGGTGTTGCTGAACTCCTTGAAATATTAGGAAGGTAGGTCTGTTTTTTTGTTCTTTTGAGAATTAAGTAACTTTGAATGTTTTATGTATTAAAATCTTAGCTGGGGTCAGAGACATTATTTCGTATTTTAGAGTTTAAATATAAAGCACAAGACATATTTTCTCAACTGAATTCTTATTATAGCTTTTTAGGGGGTCAGCATATTAAAGTACTGCCATGCAAGACATCTGTTTCAGAAGAGGCTTCCTGCTTTTGAAGCTGTGGCATGTTTTATGCCTGATCTTGCCAGACTGCCTCAGAAATTTATAGGATCTGATTGGGAAGAGATGAAATAAGCTATAGTGAATCTTTGATGAAGTTACAAGAATTTTTGTTCAGATGTTGATAGACCATTCTTAATCCATCTGTTCTTTTTAAAAGAATCTACAGCTTTTGATTTTAATTTACATGAACATTTTGCCTTCCTTATTCACCACATAGCAGTATTGAGAGAAGTTTAGACTCTTCTGTTTATATTTAGAGAATGATTTTCATCTCCTCTATTAATATTTAGAGAATGATTATGGAAAGAACTACTTCTTAATTTCAGATCTTTCAATAAGTAAGAGTAACTACCCATTTACTTCAGAAAATGTTGAAAATTCTAACAATATTGTGATATTGACTCTCCTGTGGCTTTACGCAGGAAAAATAAAGGCAACAATGCATAAATAAAGTGATAGGCCTTATAGGAAATGAAGATAGAAATTGCTTACTGGGACATTAATTGGTAGTCCTGGTTTTCTTTTGGGATCATTGAATGACAGAGGAACAGACTTCAAAGTAGTTTGAAGATGAGTAAGTCATTCTACACCAGGATTGAAGCAGGGCACTGTTCCTTATGTACTCATGGGTATAATAACTTTTAGAGATAAAGTGGTAACTACTTACCCCTTCCCCCTGCCTTTTTTTCCCTCCAGTATTATCAATGGCTTTGCATTGCCACTGAAAGCAGAACATAAACAATTTCTAATGAAGGTTCTTATTCCTATGCATACTGCAAAAGGATTAGCTTTGTTTCATGCTCAGGTAAGTTTCAGAAAAATTTCAGATGAAATGAATATGGTTTCAAAGACTGATATAAAGACAGAGAAACTGAAAAATATTGAGGCGGCAATTTTAAGTATAATTAAGCAATTTCCTTTGTAAGTTGCCCAAAGCAAATTTTTATTATAATTTAAAAGTATGATAGTATTATTAAATAAGATCAATGTACTTTAAGTGTAGATATAGGAAAGATAATATCAAGTTCTTTTCTAGTCCAAGCCCTGACCTAATTAACTATGTGACTTTGAATAAATCCCACATAATCTGCAGATTGTTCCGTCTAGCCGTGATAACCTAGTTAGAGAATGATTTTAGTTTCTCTGTTAATATTTAGAGAATAATATCATATTAGCATAGGCATACATGTAGCAACATCCTGAAAAACTAAAATGTTAGCTCTAGTCTTATTTCGTTTAACTTTATATTCAGAAGTTAACTACTCAAAAAAGTATCTTTTTTGAACTAGAAGTTACTTTCAAGGTTAAAAAGTTACAAAATTGTGAAGATATTCCTTTTCATATATTGGGTTAAACTAGAGTAAAATTTGTCAAAATGTGGTAGTCATTTTTGTTAGCTAAATAAAAAGATCCTGCATCACTAAATGTTATTTCACTCAGTAATATTTATAAACTGTCCCTTACATTTTAGCTAGCCTACTGTGTTGTGCAGTTCCTGGAGAAAGATACAACACTAACAGAACCAGTAAGTGTTCTATTTATTTTTATGTTTTTGGTCTACATTGTAGCATTTCATTGTAGCTTTCTTCATACCCTTATAGAGTTATCAAACAGAAGTAGTAATGTACTTTAAAATCATGTAGAAGAAGGAATGTGAGGTTAATCTACATTCAGAGAATGGGGTTGGGAGGGGGAGTTCTCATGAATTATAAGATATGTCTTGAATAACTTAAATATAGATTAATATTAACATATAGTAGTTGAGATGTGTGATGACAGGATCAAATGACTACAGTAAAATTTTATATACATATTATCTTTACTGATAATCTTTTTGATCTTCCTTTATCTTTTAAAATTAAAACACACTGTGAGGGTCCAAAAACTATTCCCTTGAGTTTTGTTTTAATTTTGGAAATAGGATTTTCCCTCTTATTAATGATAAACCACATGATAGGGATTGAAAACATTTCCTTGCCTTTGGTGATTAAACTGTAATCTTGGAATAAAGGTTGTTTACTTTATGAATCAGCATAGCAACTCAGTCTTTGAGTTCTACTGCTTACTATTTGCCTACAATATGAAGATTCAGGAGAGAATAAAAATGTTATCATGACAATTGACTGAAGATTCAAGAAAAAGAAGAGAGAAGGTAGGGAGAAATAGCATAGAAAACTTTTTTTTTTTCTTGTGAGGAAGATTATCCCTGAGCTAACATCCGATGCCAAGCCTCCTCTTTTTGCTGAGGAAGACTGGCCCTGGGCTAACATCCGTGCCCATCTTCCTCACTTTATATGGGACGCCGCCACAGCATGGCTTGACAAGTCGGTCTGCACCTGGGATCCGAACCTGCGAACCCCGGGCCGCCAAAGTGGAGCGCGAACTTAACCACTACACCACTAGGCAGGCCCCTAGAAAACATTTTAACCTTGGTGAAATAAGTATTTTGAGAGTGCTTTCTAGGTATTCTAAATCTAAATATTTAAACTAAGAGTTCTTGAAGAAAAGCAAATGGTTTGAAATATTTAAATTATAAGATTTTCTTTATATTATGAACTTTCTGAGGCTATGCCTCGAGGTGCTTGAAAAAATTATTTACGTACTATTCCCACTTTGACTTGAGCTTTGTGTAACAGAACAAAAGATATTCTTACATTCCTTGGTGTCTTGAGTTTTTAGACTTTTAGACTTACAGTTCTTTCTGGAAACAGCGAAAAACAGTTTAAAGACAAATCAGAAGAATGAGAAGCCCAGTATTTACATGAAACCACATAAACCTCTAAAGTGGATTAAAATGTAATACAAACCCATGATAACTCTCAATAGAATTGAGACAAAGAAAACTCATAACAAGTCATGGTTCATGCTTGATGAATAGTAAACAGATATAATTTAAATATAATTAAATTAATGTGGGGTGGCTAGGGGAGACAGGTGATTTCTTTTTAAGGAGTAGAAGATTAGGGAGAGGGATGATGGCCATACATCTGGCTGAGGTGAGTTGGGTTAATGAGAGTTGGAGCAGGATGAGGAGATAGTAAGGTAAATGTCCAAGTTGACAAAGGAAATATTTTTCAATTCATAGAGATCTGTAGATATAGAGATCTTGCAATTTCTACCATAGGCCATTTCAGCACCAAAATTACAGCCATATTACTTGGATTTGAGCCTTAATACTCATTTCCTACAAACCTGGCATTCATATCAAAGCTTCCTACAAATAATAAGTAAGTCAGAGCTTTGGCTAGCTTATTACATTCTTTATGTACCTAAATCTTGTATTGAAATTATTATTATTTTTTTTTTTGTGAGGAGATCAGCCTTGAGCTAACATCCGCCAATCCTCCTCTTTTTTTTTTTTTTGCTGAGGAAGACGGCCCTGGGCTAACATCTGTGCCTATCTTCCTCCACTTTATATGGGACGCCGCCACAGCATGGCTTACCAAGCAGTGCGTCGGTGCGCGCCCAGGATCCGAACCAGCGAACCCCGGGCCGCCGCAGCGGAGCGCGCGCACTTAACCGCTTGCGCCACCGGGCCGGCCCCCTGAAATTATTTTATTTTCTAAAATGGAAATGACTTTGTTATTTCTGTTTATGAAAGTAATGTGTATTGACTTAGTTCACACAATACAAAATCATAAAGCACAATGTGGAGAAAGTTCCTTGCAATCTTGTCCCTTAGAAATAACCACGTAAGTTGGTGAATATATTTCTAGAAATTTTTTCTATGAATATATTTATGTGTAGGTTAAACTAACAGTGGGACAGTGCTGACCAGATTTTTTCACCTCCCAATATATTGTGGATATCTTTCCCTATTACTCTGCTTCATGTTTTCACTGGTAGCATCAAATTCCAGTATATGGATTACCATAATATATTTAATCAATCCTCAGTTAATGGGCACTTGAGTTATTGGAGTTTTCATTGTTATAAACATGTTGTTGGGTGTGAGGGGATGTTTTAGTGTGTTGGAATTGTTCTGTGTCCTGTCTCTGGAGTTGGTTACAAAACTATATGTGTATAAAAACCCTCAGAACTGTACAGCAGAAAAAGAAAAAAAATTTTTACTGTATGTTAATTTTTTAAAAAACCAAATTATTAAAATCAAAACCACGTTGCTAGGTCAAAGAGTACATGGAAATTTTAACATATTCCAAATTGCCTTCCAAAAAGTTTTAATAATATTCCAATCCAGAGTGTGAAGATGCCTGCTTTTCCTCACCCTAACCAATGCTGAATATTAAGTTTTAAAATTTTTGCTAGTCTAATAGGTCTAATAGTCTAATTACTTTAGTTGGCTTTTTTTTATTATTACAGGGATTGAACCATGTTTTTATATGGTTTTTGGTCACTTATATTTCTGTGTCCTTTGCCTACTTTTTTTTTTTTTTTTTACTTGAGGAAGGTTCACCCTGAGCTAACATCTGTTGTCAGTCTTTCTCTTTTTGCTTGAGGAAGATTCGCCCTGAGCTAACATCTCTGCCAGTCTTCCTCTATTTTGTATGTGGGATGCTGCCACGGCATGGCTGCTGATGAGGGGTGTAGGTCTGCACCTGGGATCCGAACCGGGGCTGCCAAAGTGGAGTGCGCAAACTTAACCACTAGGCCATGGGGTCAGCCCCCTCCTTTGCCTACTTTTAACTCTTTTCCTATTATATTCTTTATCCATTTCAAGTTTTTCTTTTAACTTTGAATATACTGTTTTTTGGGTTTTTTTGCATGTGAGGAAGATCATCCCTGAGCTAACATCCAATGCTAATCTTCCTCTTTTTTGCTGAGGAACATTGGCCCTGGGCTAACATCCATGCCCATCTTCTTCTACTTTATATGGGATGCCGCCACAGCATGGCTTGACAAATGGTGTGTCGGTGCGTGCCTGGGATCCGAACCTGTGAACCCTTGGGCCGCTGAAGTGGAGCACGCACACTTAACCGCTGTGCCACTGGGCCAGCCCTGAATATACTGTTTTTAATCTTTGCCTTAAAGAACTAGAAAAAAAATTTTGTTTATGTAGTGGAATCTATTCATCATTATGGTTTCTGGCCTTGACGTCATGCTAAGAAGAATCCTCCTACCTTTTGAGATTATAAAAATATTCTCCAGCATCATATTCTAGTTGTTTTATGGATTTAGTTTTTATCTGTAAAAACTTTATTCCATCTATAATAGTTTCGTAGGCTGCCATGACGAATTACCACAAACTTAGTGGCTTAAAATAACAGAAATTTATTCTCTCACAGTTCTGAAGGCAGACGTCCAAAATCAAGGCGTCGGCAGGGCTGCAATCCCTCCAGATGCTCTAGGGGAGATTCCGTTCCTTGCCTCTTCCAGTTTCTGGTGTCTCCGGGTGTTCCTTGGCTTGTGTCTGCGTAGCTCCAGTCTCACATTGCTGCCTCCTCTTCTGTCTCTCCTCTGTGTGTCTCTTATAAGGACACTTGTTGTTGGGTTTAGAGCCCACCCAGAGAACCCAGGATGATTTCGTCTTCAGATCCTTACTTAATTATATCTGTAAAGACCCAATTTCTGAATAAGTCACATTCATAGATTCTGGAGATTAGGACATGGACATATCTTTTGGAGGGCCACCATTCAACCCACTACACCATTTGAAATCAAAATTTTTGTGTGATGGGTAAGCAAGTGTATTGGTTCTCTATTGCTACATAACAAATTATCACAAAATTTAATGGCTTAAAACACAAACATTTATTATCACATAGTTTCTGTGCATCAAGAATCCAGGCATGACTCAGCTGGATCCTTTGCTTCAGGGTCTCTCACAAGGCCACAGTCGAGGTGTTGGCCAGGGCTGGGGTCTCATATAAAGGCTCAGATGAGGGAAGATCTGCTTCTAAATTCACATGGCTGTTGGCAGAATTCAGTTCCTCAAGGGCTGTTGGACTGAGGGCCTCAGTTTCTAGTTGGCTATTGGCCAGAGGCCACCCTCAATTCCTTGTCATGTGGGCCTCTCCAACATAGCAGACTGCTTTATCAAAGCTTGCGAGATGAGAAGGTTCTAGAGAGTCTGCTAATAAGATGAAGTCACAATCTTTTGTAATTTAGTAATGGAAGTGACATTCTGCCCCTTTTGCCACATTCTGTTGGTTAGAAGCAAGTCACATAGCCCACACTTAAGGGGAGGGGATTACACAAGAGTGTGAATACAGGAAGGGTCATAAGAGATCATTTTAGGGGTCTGCCTACCAAAGGAGTTACATTTTTTTCTTTATAGTGACCCACCAGTCCAAGTACCACCACTAAATTGACTAATTTGTTTCCCATAGAACTGAAATGCCACCTTTGTCCCATGGTAAACTCCATATATACTTGAGTCTGTCTACATACTCTTCTATTTCATTTATCTTTTCTGTCAGTTTCCATGCTAATATCATCTTGTTTTAATTGCTGATACCAGTAGTGCAGGTTCCATTCCATTAATTCTCCCCCTAATCACCCCCCCCCCAAATTCTTGGCTATTTCCTTACATTTTTGGATTTAGAGTGTTTCTAGTTTCAGAAAATAATTCAATTGGTATTTGATTGAAATTATATTACATTTATAGATTAAGTATAGGAGAAATATTTGTATAACATTAAATCATCTCATCTATTTGTAGTCTCATGATATTCAGTAAAGTTTTATATTTTTCTTCATATAAATCTTAAACATTTCTTGCAAATTCTATTCTTTAGGTAGTTTTTGTTATGAAGGCATCTTTTTTATTTTCATCTGATTATTACTGATACTTTGTTTTGTAAAGGTATTGATTTTTATATATTTATCTTTTATCTGGCCACATATTGAATTTTCCTATTCATTTTAGTAATTTTTCAGTTTTTTTAAATATTTAGGGGGTAGATAATTATTATATACTTAGACAAATAAGTATAATTCTGCTATTCCTTTCCAACATTATTTATCAAATCCTTTTTATCTTACTGGATTGGCTCCAGAATGATGTTCTTCCCATTTTTAATATAAATGAGTGTTCTTCATTACTGGACCACACCAATATCTTAAAAGGCTGGCAAAGATCTATTACCACAAAAGCACTAGGCCCAGATGGTTTTACAGCCTATTTTCAAGAAACTATTATATAAGATGATTGCTGATGGTTTCTGATAAATTCCCTTAGTTCTAGCTTACTAAATTTTTGTCGATATATAGTCAATCAAAAATATCAAATAACTGTTCAGAATCTTCTGAGATGATCATATAGTTTTTCCCCCTTTTCACCTATGAGTGAACCATCCTGGAATTCTGGAATAAGTTATAATAGGCAGGTACTATTATTCTGTTAATATACTGTTATATTTAGTTTAATACAAATTTTTGCAACTTTGTTCACTTAAATTCGTGATTCCTTGTGTTTTGTTGTATTTCGGTTATCAAGATTGTGCTAGCCATGAAATAAATTGGGAAGCTTTCTGGCTTTTTTGGTGCTTCATGATGGTGTAAATAATAGGAATTATCTGTTCCTTAGTTTCTCCCTAAAATAACCTCCCTTCCTCACCTCCCAAGGCTTTATCATATTTTCCTTTATTTTTTTAGTAGTAAGTAGCACTTACTATTAAAATTATTTTATTTATATGTTTGATAACTTATGTTGGTCTCCCTGCTTCATGAAAAGCAGGGACCCCATCTCTCCCAAGTTCATCAGTGTTCCCTAGCATCTAGGACAGTATCTGGTACAAAGGCACTCAATAAATACTTGTTGAATCAGTAAAAGTCTAAAGCTGAGCACAGTCTGGGGATACACTTAGATATTGAATCATATTGATCTACTTCAGAATGAATATTAATATAATCACAATTATTAAAAATTTCTTGGGATTAACCAGCTTCATTGCTTATTAATTCATGCTAAACTTTTCCCTTTTTGCAGGTGATCAGAGGATTGCTGAAATTTTGGCCAAAAACATGCAGTCAGAAAGAGGTGAGTTTTGTTCAACAAAAATAGTGCATTTTATTAGAACTTCTCAATCTCAGGGCTATAAACCATGCTTCTTTGAGCTGGCTGTAGTGTCGCTGCTACCAACCGGGAGACGTTCTGCGGGGATTAGAGAGACTAACGTAGAATACCTGTATATTACAGTAAATTGCATATACCATCAAGACCTTTTTTGTCCACTGTGTAATTTGGAGGTTAACCTTCTCATTTGTATGTTTTCAACATTAACATCATATAATTTGTCATATTATGTTTCTGAAAAGAAATTTTTTTAACCTAGGTGATGTTTTTAGGAGAAATTGAAGAAATCTTAGATGTCATTGAACCAACACAGTTCAAAAAAATTGAAGAGCCCCTTTTTAAGCAGATATCCAAGTGTGTATCCAGTTCTCATTTTCAGGTATGATGTTTTCAGTGAAGCCATTTTTATTTTATACTATTAACTTCTTTTCTCTTTTAGTTTTGAAATTTCTAAATGTCTTTTTTAGGTTGCAGAAAGGGCACTGTACTTCTGGAATAATGAATATATTCTTAGTTTGATTGAGGAAAATATTGATAAAATTCTGCCAATTATGTTTGGTAGTCTGTACAAAATCTCCAAAGAACACTGGAATCCGTAAGTATCTTTTATGTTGATTGTGTTATTCTTGTGTTTTTGTTTTTTTAACCTTTTGGTCATTTGATCTCCTAATTCCTATGGGAAACCTATTACAGAGCTTCTTCTAAGGTTAGAACTAATTCTAAGGTTAACAGCACATTATTTCATTCTATTTTGTACTTTATAAAGTTTTAAATGTATGTATCTTTATGTTGTTACTTTCAATTTAAAATTGCAAATCTCCCTGATCCTGCTTTCTACTTTTCTTCTTACAAATTATGGTAGTTGGATCTTTTTTGCTAAGGAAGACGGACCCTGGGCTAACATCTGTGCCCATCTTCCTCTACTTTGTATGGGGCACTGCCACAGCATGGCTTGACAAGCGGTGCGTTGGTGCACGCCCGGGATCCGAACCTGTGAACTCTGTGCCACCGAAGCGGAGCGTGCGCACTTAACCCCTAGGCCACCAGGCCAGCCTCCTTTTTCATCTTCTTTTTATGCTGTTACTCAGGGTTTGAGACAACAGACTCTAGAGCAGAAATGAAGATAACCATAACGTTTTTAGTTAGTTTAATCTAAGCGTGATACAGTGGGAAGAACATGAGTTTTGGAATCAGACAGACCATCTCTACCGCGACTGGCTGTGTGAGCTTGAGCAAGTTCACTAAACCTCTTGCACTTCAGTTATCATCGCTACAATGGATTAAGGGAATCAGCCAGCATTTAACCCATTTCAGAAATGATAGTGTTACATTTCTTATCTGTTAGTAGCATTAATAACCTAGCGCTACCTTATTTTCGTTTTAGGACCATTGTAGCATTGGTATACAATGTGCTGAAAACTCTAATGGAAATGAATGGCAAGCTTTTCGATGACCTTACTAGCTCATACAAAGCTGAAAGACAAAGGTATTTGATATTTTTAAGTACAGTTATCTATCCATTTTAGGTTAGTTGAATGTGATTCAGTTCAATAAGGTATCTTCTCTAAGTTAAAATTAAGAAGTCAGTTACATTAAGCATTACAATTTGAAAGTCTCTAAACACTTTTAAGTCATTTCCAGGTAAACTTCCCCTAATGGTTAGATTATGATTTTAATGTGGATCATAAATCCTGTTTATCTTATTCTGAGCCTTAGACTTCATCAGTCTGGTAGCATCTGCACTGTGAAATACAATTTATGCTGAATTTTAAACACTATTTTATACAATTCGATTTCTTATATTTATGAAAATCGTTTTTGTCTACACGGGCTTCCAGAGTGAGCGTTAACTCTTCAACTGCTCTTTGCACAATAATTGTATAGTTTTTAAGCTGCACATCTTAACAAGGTGGTATTTTAAAGTCAGCATAGTTCTCTTCTGGGAAGAGGGAACTCACATGATATGCCTCTGGCTCAGTACTATTAATATTTTGTTCCTTGCAATAATATATATATTTTAGAGAATAAATGACAGCACACATCAGCATTTAGGAACTTGGCTTAGTGATTACCTCTTTTTGAGAACTTCATAAATTACTACAAAATAATCTAAAAATTACTTCCTTCTCATATATTTATTTGAAACTTAAGGGGGGAGGGCAGTAATCACTGTACCTGAGCCCACCTGTCATTTGAGGATAATAGCTACCATTTACTTCTAATAAGTATATTACCTGTGCTGTGAGGAAAAGATGATCTATTCTGATCATAAGTTCCTAGTCATGCTTTTCTTGTGGCAAGTAGAGAAAGGACAGCTCTTCCTCAAGGCCATCCTAGTCCATCAACAACTAACTCAATGTATTCTTTCTTTTAAACAGCACTTTTCAGGCAAGTATAGAAATTAGGTACCTAGTTTGAGCCCGAGGAAGCAATGGGAAGAAAGAAAAGATGATTAGGATCATATGAAACTTATATTTGAAAAATGTATATTTTACATGACTAAAAATAATCATTACATCTTACTATCTGCATAAAGGAGCACCTTTGTCCCTTTAAATTGTACATAATTGCAGAACTATAAGCCCATGTTTGTTTTCACATGTTCATATAGCCCTTCAGAATAGTTTGGTCCAGGTTATTCAGAGGTGTTTCCTTAGAATTGAAATTAAGTAATTGAAACAACATATAAAATATTTTGAGTTTTGGTTTTTTTAGAGAGAGATTATTCGAACTTTGAAGTTTTCATTTGACACATAAGAGATAAGAGACAGTAAGATACAGCCTGGTTAGTGGCGAGAGATGTGGTGCCAGAGGATGTGGATTCTACCTGGAAATGGCTCCAGACTGACCTCGTGGCCAGCCCTTCAGTCCTGTTTGTAAGAGAGTGGTCATGACTACTACAGTGACGGCAGGAGGCTTCCGTGAGAAGGTTAACATGAGAGGACTGGGTCACTGTAGAGCACAGACGATACAGTGGTCCTGGTGGTGATGTGATGACTTGTAGGGGTGGGAAAGCAAGTAGTAACTTTCAGTTGGTATGGGAGATGCACAGACATGCTGTTACCCTTAGGAGAGTGACAGGGAGCAATGAGGTGCTCCAGGGAATTGGCCTCAAACGCTTTAGTAGAGGGATTCAAGTGAAACGTGGGTGAAAAATGTCTTCTCCAGCAAACTTGCCCAACAGCATGTTTCTTGAGGCTCTGAAACAAAAGTTTCTGATTACAAAAATTTTGGTTTATCTACAGAGAGAAAAAGAAGGAATTGGAACGTGAAGAATTATGGAAAAAATTAGAGGAGCTAAAGCTGAAGAAAGCTCTAGAAAAGCAGAACAGTGCTTACAACATGCACAGTATTCTCAGCAATACAAGTGACGAATAAAAAAAGCCTACCACCTCTGTTTGATAGGCACAGTTTTCTACACTTTTTTGAAATATGTAAAAATTACGAAACAAACCTCATCAGTATAATTAAAAGGCCAATTTTTTTCTGGCAACTGTAAATGATGAAATATATGGACTAAACATAGCCCTGTGCTATATCATGGCCACAGTATATTGTAACCTTTGTCTAAGCATTGATTTGTGTCACTTCTGAAGTTTCACAGAAATGAATGAACTTTCATCTATGATATGAGTGAGATAATTATGGGAGTGGTAAGAATTATGACTTGAATTCTTTTTTTGATTGTGTTGCACATAGATATAGTAGTTTGCTCTGTATATTTTTCCCTTTTATAATGTGCTTTTCACATTGCTGCAGACCTTAGTTATAGCCTAGGAAAAAGAGTATTTCCTAAAATAAAACTAAGGTATAATCCTTACCCTTCCCTTCGTCTCACCCAGAAATATGATGGGGGAAATTACCTGCCCTAAGCCTTCCTTCATTAGAGATATTACTGTACTCTGGAATTTGAGCAAAAACTTAAATCTCCAGGCTTTTTAAAGCACAAAATATAAATAAAAGCTGGGAGAGTAAACCAAATTCTTAAGATTGTTCCTCATGACCATTCTCCTTCATCTGTAACTTCCCAGTGTGATGAGCACAGATCAGTGGAGGCAGCGCAGGTGAACACTCAGCCTGCCTCTCATCAGTTCATTCCTCCTCTTCCTCCCGAAGGCTGAAGGCAGGGCCTTTCCAGTCCTCACAACCTGCCCTTCCTCCAGTGCCCTTCTGACCCAGGGATGGAGGCTTTGAGTCCCACAATGTGGCGACACAGAGCGCTCATTGTCACTGCCTGGCTTTATTTAAAGGAAATGCAGTAGGCTTACTCTGTAGAGTTCTGAAAAAGTTGACTATAGAGAGGTCTTGTATGTTTTTACTTGGTCAAGTATTTCTCACATCTTTTGTTATCAGAGTACCATTCCAATCTCTTAACTTGCAGTTGTGTGGCAAACTGTTTTGTAATGAAAGATCTTCATTGGGGGATTGAGCAGCATTTAATAAAGTCCATGTTTGTATTTTGCCATATGTTGTCTTTGCATTTTTCAGCTCTAAGTTTGGGCGTGTAGAAGCCTGCCCCCCTTTTATACATACATGTGTGTATATATAGAAAACTTTAAGGCAAATTGTGGGATATACTCTAAGAAAAGGAAGATCGTTGTGTCAGAGTTGGGTGTTCCAGCCATTTACCAAAGTATATCTACCATCTTTTACAGATTTACATAAAATACTGAGTTCTAGGATATCCTTCCATCCTCCTTCATGGCCCTTCATGTACAGAGGATGCGTTTAATTTACCTTAAATGTTAGTTTTAATTAAAATAGACACAGGAGGATAAATCTCAAAATCTATAATAAATACTAGCACTGTTTTTTTGTGGGGGCAGGGAGATTGTGGCAGAATCAGAAGTCAGAGGTTGTTATCAAGTTTTCAACTACTGATTTCTGATTCCACTCTCACACACCCATGAAGAACTGCAGCATGGGTTCTACACGTTATTCCTTGGTCACTGTAAAAGCAACTCCTCTCACTCACTGTGGCCCCAGGAGAAACTCTTCCTTTCAGTACACGGCTCACAGTTTACCCTGTTCTCAAGCAGCTGCCTTATCTCCGCCATCCAGGTCCAGGTGTTCTTACCAGCTCTTCACACTAACCCACCACCAGCCAGGATTACTGACAGCTGGGGGCAGTGCAAGTAGAAGGAAAGGGTGATGCTACTACAGAACACAGAAGAAAGGCAAGGCCCTGCCTTTCCAGAAAGTGAAGGTTAGGTCTAAATGTCTATTTTGTGCAATCAGGTTTAGACATGTATTTCTTTTACTGAAGAGCAGCCAGAGTGGATTTTGGCAGGCTGCAGCTAATAGTTTATGAAGTTTTTCTTCTTTGACGAGCTAAAAATGCTCATTTCCTAGTTATCTACTTACTGTAACTAAAGCACATTGAAAAGTTCTCTCAACTTTCCACAATACAGGAAATGCAGTTTTAGTATGTTCATTGGAGCAAATTTTATTAGATATTTAAGTAATATTAAAGTGGTGTGCCACCTTTAGAGATACTTTAAAAAAAACACACACCTGTTTTTCAGTACAGTTAATGTAAGCTTTTATGCCTGGCTTTGCACTGGCCTTACAATAAGATTATATAAATGAGACGAGACCTAGGCTAAAATTCAAATTTGCATGCTTCTCTGGCCTAGAAAAGTAGCACGGAATATTTCTTTGCACAAGTTCACTTTTAATAATTCAACCAAAAAACAGTTTCTTGCTGCTAAGTTAGACGAGATAAAAATGCTCTACTCATACATTTGAATTGTTTTCTTTCAGTTACCTAAAGCCAGGTTATGAAATTCAGGAAATGCTACCAAGTCCTCTTTGGGTGCAAAGGGCATGTAAATAATTTAAAATTACGGAAACAATTTTCATAACCTTAAATCAGCCAATGGCCACCCTGTGAAAAATACCAAGACAGTCCTCATCTCTGTCACAGGCTAGGCTGAAAGCCTTGAGGGTCATATGAGTGCCCCTTGCTCAGACGGGTGTTTTTCTAGGACGGGAAGAGTTAACACAGTTTATTCATAGGGCTTGATCCGTCCCTCTCCCTGACCATCCGCCATCAATCGCCACACCCACCCCACCCTTCCCTGGACAGTCAGGACGTACCTCGGAGTCCAGATCCAGTCATACGAGGAGTCCAGGCTCACGCTGCCTTTTATCTGGAGGTCACAGAATGGAAGCGTACCACTGCCTATTGATTTAGCAGATATTCAGACTTGCACACTGATTCCTTTTGTATTAACCTAACTTTTATTTACTTGTTAATGAAATCATCAACATACACTGAGTAGGCACCTACTATGTACACATGTCCTAGTGCTTTTGTGTGTTAATCATTCTCAACTCTCATACTTGTATCGACAAATATTCTAGCCAGACAGGTAGCTGGCTAGTCAGTCCACAATTACTAGTTTCTAGTAACTTTAAAAAAGTCTCATTTAATATTTAACAAATGAGCTTGTCAGAGGCTAGACAATGTAAACGGCAGATGATGCCAGCGACATAAGGGCTTCTGCCTTTGTGTACAGTGCATAGGTTTCAAAGCACGACCTACACATCTGGATAGTCAGGATTTGGCGGGGGGGGGGGGGAATCACACTCTCTTCTGTCCACTTTAAAAACCTCAGGAAAAAAAAACCTAAGGTAAAAAGTAGACCCTTAATTGTCCTGTTAGAGCTTAACTATACACCAAACCAAGTAAGAAGAAAGGCAGCTTCACACATCTTCAGAAAACTTGGTATATACCTAATTCCATCTTCCACAAACCCTATTCACACGTCATATGTCAAAAAATGTTAATAATTTAAGTACTTAAATAACTTTTACGTCATCCACTGGATCTGTTCCATTAGGCTCTTAACAGCCTCTTTTTGGGCCAGGTTAGAAGCTGCAGTTGGAGAGGCTGTTCCTCCCAGCAGGCCCGCTTCTTCAAGTGAGTACAGGATTGCTGGTAGCTCGGTTTATCAAAGCGGAAGTGATGAGAACTTCCATTGATGTAGGCAGGTCTATGAACCACACGAGGCAACTTCAGCTTATGTGGTTCGTTGCCTGACCTCTTTTTTTAAGGTATCTCCTCCTAATTTTGATCATCCATTTCACACTCAGTTTGGCAAACTCTGCTGCTTTAAATAATGCCAAGAAGGCCCCACAGAGAAGAGCGATTGTGTTCCAAGGATTGGCAGTGATTATCTGCAAAACAGAAACAAACACAAGTTTATTAGTTTGCTTCAATTTTTGATTCTTAGGTCATACTAGTGTCACTGTCAAGAGCCCCTCACCCCTAGTTATTGGAGTGACAAGAAAAACACCTGGGTTCTAAAATTGCCAAAACTTTATACTTCGTTCCGACTATCCTTTTAATGTCTGTAGCTTAGTCTGAGGAGAAAGATACTAATCCCTCCCTACAATCAAGTGATCCTGAAAGAAAAAATCTGTTTTTCAAAAAAGCACTGCACAAGTAAGATACTCAGCACTGACCTTTCCATTTTTGGCCTAATTCACAGTAAGTGACCTTGCCTTGAGACAAATTTCCTCAAAACTATCCCTAGTCCATAAAAAGGTGAGCTCCTCTTGTTTCCTTCCCATCTCGTAGTTCCTCAAACTTCTCCATCCAGTCCAATGATGTCTTTCCTCCCACACTCAGCACGGGAACTCCCGCTCCAGGCTGTGCCCCTCTGACTGCCCTGCCTGGGGTGCTCTCCTCTGACCCGGATTTACTAATCCTTCCACGCTCCTCAGAGCTTTCTCTGACCACTAAGCCAAAACCCTCTTGACTTCAGCAAAGAGAGCTATCCCACAAACTTCTTTGGCAGTTATTTACCGTCTGCAATTAGTCACTTTACAGCTATAGACCGGTCTCACTAAATGTTAAAACTCTTTAAGGCTGAGGTCATATCTTAGATTTCTGAGTTCCCCAGCACGGTAAACACAGAGCACTTTTCAGTCCCAGTTTAGCAGGGAAACCTCAGACAATCTGAGCCTCGCGGTTCACATGTGCAAAATGGTTACACCACCAGCACCGTTTAGGACTGTTGTGAAGCTGAGTGACAACACAAGGAAAGCAGGCTTTGAGCACGGGGCTTTCCGTGGCCCACAACAGGGACCTCATACTGAAAACAGTAGGTTAGAAAAGGTTAGATCACACGTTTGACATGTAGAGCTGAAGCTGCTCCTTCTTCCACCCTGAGTCTTGATTCAGGAAGCCTCTGCACATGGCTGCTCATACATGGCCTTCCCAATCCACGACTAACAGTGGTGCTGGGGGCTGATGGACCATCCATGTCAGAGAGCCCCTCCCTCTTTCAGTCTTGGCCCTGAGAGAAATGTCTCCCCTGAGCCATGACCACATCGGGACATTCTGTGATGATCTAAAGGCCAATCAGGATTAGATGTGGGACTGGCTCTGGTGGATGGTGTCTCATGAACGTTCTTGGGCAAAGCTATCCCAGTACTCCTCCCCTTCCAAAACTGTGAGTCTCAGGATGTGGCATTAATTGGTGCTCTGTTAATTTGTGCCTTTCTACTCTGACTTACAACAAATAATGAGGGTTCTTATCCCACAGAAAACCACTAAAGACCGGCTTCCAATAGAAGTAATCTAGATGTTAGCTTAATGCTTCCACTCAGTTCATTTAGTTAATGTTACTGTGAAGCAGCTCCTCTGTACTGGGCCCTCTGCTGGACACCACATAAATGATAGTGAACAAAAACGAACTCCCCACCTTCACAGGACAACAGCCTAGTGACGAAGACAAGATCAGCTAAATAATACAGAGCATGAACATCATAAATATAAATAAACTGTGATTTGGGCTATAAAAGAACATGAGGATGGCCTGCAAGGATGAGCCCAAATGCCTTAGGGCAGGAAGTCTACTCTCATAATCATAAATAATACTCACATCTTGGACTTTCTGGATGAAAGGATCTTTCCATTCAAAGACCACAAAAAACAGCTGAGCACTTTTTTCAGCAGCTGGCCTCTGGTCATTGTAGTTAACCACGCTCGTCTAGGTAGAGGAGAGAATGCAATGTTACCGCCTCTGCGCCCTCCCCTGCCTGGGCCGTGGGAAGAAGAGTCTTAGACTTGGCTCTCCTCACACCGTCTTTTGGAGGAAGAGAGCCAAAAGTCTCATATACACAACCCTCCTGAGATTGGTACAAGAGCCAAGACTTTATCTTGGTTTCCACAGTTCTTTGGGGAAATTGATAGGATCTGGGACGTACAAGAAGTGTTTTGGATTGTCACCAAAATCTCTTTAGGTATCTATACTCGTGATTAAACCATATTAAAAGTACTGCGTAAGACTCACAATTAAAAGCCATAAAAATCCCAAATTTCAAAATATTTGATCTTAAGGGCCGGTCCCGTGGCTTAGCAGTTAAGTGCACGCGCTCCGCTGCTGGCAGCCCGGGTTCAGATCCCGGGCGCACACCGACGCACCGCTTCTCCAGCCATGCTGAGGCCGCGTCCCACCTACAGCAACTAGAAGGATGTGCAGCTATGACATACAACTATCTACTGGGGCTTTGGGGGAAAAATAAATAAATAAAATTATTAAAAAATATATATATATTTGATCTTAAGAGCTGCGTATTTCAACCCTTCAAGTCTACAGGGACAATGCACAACCTCACAGGTCCACTCAGCAGAGCATTTCCTGTAAACACCTCATAGGCATGCTTGGTGAGATCTGGGTCTCGGTTACTAAAGAGGCTGCGTGGTGTTATGGCGAGCAGACGGGTTCCAGAGGCAGAAGCCCAGCCCCAGCCCAGAGGGTTGGGTCCATCATCTGATCTGAGCCTTTGCTCTGCCACTCGTAAAATGGGGGACAAAATGCCTACCTCACTGAGGTGTGGTAAGGATCAAATGAAACAACACATATGAAAGAATTTTAAGCTTTAAAACGATATAAAAACATTTTTAAGTTTTGTTCAAAAGAGTTCATGTCCCCCACCAAAAGACTTCCAATTTAGACAATAATGAAGGGCACATAAAACATTCTAAAATGTAGAGGTTCGCTGGGGCTGTGGCCTCCTTGGTTTCAGAGCACACCTGGAGCTGCAGGGGAGCCGGGGTCAGCTGGGGATGCGCCCACTGTCACGGGAACACACTGAGTCTCCTCTCTCAGTTGTTGTGGGGCCAGATGACAAAGGACTCGGAGTTCTTG
Source organism: Diceros bicornis minor (assembly GCF_020826845.1). NCBI lineage: Eukaryota > Metazoa > Chordata > Mammalia > Perissodactyla > Rhinocerotidae > Diceros > Diceros bicornis. The sequence continues at coordinate 78,019,017 of NC_080743.1, forward strand.
GAGAAAAGTGGAGTAAAAATCCAGGAGATGACAGTTATCTTAAAAATAGGAATGGTTTAAGGCTCTATTGCCAGGGGTGTTGTCAGCTCTTAAGGCAGGAAAAAAGCCTGTGCTCTTGAAGAGAACTGGCTTTTAGCCGTTCCCAAAGGTCTCCAATCTGGAGCGGTCCTAGGAGCCAGGGCACAGGACGGGGCAGAGCTGGAGGAGTGCAGGGCTTCTGGCCAATGATGGCCCTGTTGGTTGGGGTGGATCCTTCTACTCCAACCCAGCCCTTTCCAATGCTGCCCCTCAGAGTCCAGCCCAACAGACCCGTCTCCTCGCTGCCTCTGCAGGCACCCAGCCCCTGACACACGGGATGGTCTGGCTCTGTGGATGCAGCAGGAGGGCAGCAGCCCCCCGCTGGGGATGCAGCCTTGTTTTTTGGTGATGACTGACAAACAGCCCTGTTGAGGCAACCAAAAAGTCCCATCCCTCCTTCCTCACTGCCTTTTTCCCAGGTCCTCTCCATCTCTCACTGGATCACGGCTAGAAGCTCCTGGCCTATCTCCTGGCTCCAGGCCAGGGGGCTGAAGACTTTTTGGTCACACTTTCCATTAGTAAAAATCCTGAACATGTACCCAACATATTTATAACTTTCTTAGAAGTGATGTAACATTACTATTATTGTTCTGTTACATGCATTTTAAAACATTCAAAAATAGAAAAAGGATGAGATAAAAAAATTAATACAAAGCTACTCTTTTCCTCCTGCATCCCAATGGAACATCATGCGTGCAACAGTTCAGAGGCCACTGTAGCTTGTCTCTCTTCCCTGCAAATAATTGATCATTTTGCAGCTGCCAGCCTCTAGCACCAGGAGGTGCAGGGCTAAGAACATGGGCTCTGGCATCAGATATAGCTGGGCGAGTTACCCACTCTGTAAAACGCAGAGGCCTCTGCATCCATGTTCTGTGAGGACTGGCTGTGACGGAGGGAAAGGGCCTGCAATGTGCACTGCCTATGGAAGAACACGTCAACTCCCTGCCATGGGGGCCCTCCTCATCCTGGTGAAGGTCTACTCACCCTTAAGACCCTGCGCAGAGGTCATCTCCTCTGCGAAGCTTCCCTCCACCCCAGACTCAAGGGTGGAAGTCACTGGCAGCGCAAAGCAAACCCAGTGTCACCCACCTCCTGCCGGAACTCCACTGCTTCCCGTCCATCCTCCTCCTTGGTCTTCACCAGGGACATCTTGACCCAGGTGCGGAAGCCCCCAGAGAACTTCCAGCTGGAATAGGCGCTCTCACAGGCCTGCATGAAGCCCACCCTGTCTGGGCTTGGGGGACAGAGAAGAAAGGTCCAAGTTAATCAGGCCTGACAGCAGGATTCAAACATGGCCAGACAAACTCCAGCCCCTACTAAGCCGGTTTCTTGGTTGACACCAACAGGATGCTGCCCCTCCCTGCTGCTTCTCCAAGCTCTGCTTCTTGGCTTCCAAATGGAGCGGAGGTTGTCACCCATCTCAAGGCAGGAACAGGATCCCTGAGGCTCCCAGTGGGAAAATTCCTCCTCCCTCCCACCCCATTGTTCCAACAACCTGCTCCCAGGGCCATTGGCACTGAAGTCTGCAGACATGCCCACAGCATGGTGCTCCTGGCTCCTCAGAGACCTCTGGACGTCAGCAGCCCTCAGGAGCCATCACTGGCCTGTCAGCCTCCCTCTGGAAGGCCCGGAGAGGGAAAGAGGGTTCCTTGGGGAGCTCTTGGCCAGATGGGACACCCACAGGTCTGCCCAGGGTGGTGCAGATGCAGCAAGATCATCACGTGCACATGAGCCAGGGAAACTGCAGCACAGCATTGAGGAAGCTCATGAAAGGAGCACAGAGGGGAGGCAGGGGAAGGCCAGACAGGCCAGCTTCAAGCGGGGGAGGGAGAGGGAATACTAAGTGGCAGAAAGAGCAGAAGATGCCAAGGCCGAGGCTTCACAAGCTCCCGAATGGGAAGGATGGAGCGGTGGTGGTGTGAACAGCAGAGACAGTTCACCGCCTTGCCACCTGGGGGAGCAGGCTCTCCCCTGCTGTGGCTGCCTCCCCACTTCCTCTACATGGAGCCCCAGGGCTCTGCAGGACCTGGAGGGACTGAGTCACCCTCGGCTCAGCCACATGCAGACAGGAACTGTCATCCTCATATTAGAAACGTGCGGCAAACGCACGGAGCACTCACTGAGAGCCAGATACGGTTCCCACGACACCACAGGGGAAACCTGGCACCAGGCAGGACTGCCGTCAAGGGGCTCATAAGATCAAGGCTGTGCCCTCACGTCGTCAGCAGCCCCAGCATCGGGCTGACCAAACCTCTCCCCAGGACGCAGCCAGCTCTGCGTGCACCAGTCAGAACACTCCTCACACCTGACTAAACTGTGTGAGGAGAGGTCTCACAGACCCACTGAGCTCCAGAGGCCCTTCTCCAGGATGGTCCTTCTCCGGGCCAGCGGGTCATCTGCGGCCCCCTTCCCTGTCCCCAGCCCAGGGATGTGCAAGGCCGAAATAAGACAGAGTGTATAGCAAGCCCGCTGTGAACTCTACAAGGCCACCTTTGCAGAAACTCCTGGAAGGAAGAGAAGAGCAGGTAATCGATGGCGCTGAAGTCCTCGCTGCTCTTGTTCAGGCGGAACTGGAGGAAGACCAGCTCACGCTTCTTCACTTCGCGGGGCCCCTGCACGATCAGGGCGGATTTCTGCAGAGACACAAAGGCCAGAATCTCAGCCCTGAGAGCTGCGTGGCTGCTCCTGACCCTCGCCTCAGGCACAGAGACTTTTGAGTGACTGGAAAGCCCATAGCTCTGCCCCGGCAGCCCCCACAGTGACCGCTGGCCACACCCTCCTGCTTAGGGAGTGCGAGCCAGCCCTGCCGCCTCCTGCTCAGCCCTCAGGGCAGCTCTCTCGCCCAGTGCCCCAACCAGAGCTGAGCGCCAACTCGTCCTCTGTCCAGTTTCCTCATTGGTTGGCTGTGCTATGGAAGCTCTTTATTGAGAAAACATATTAACTTCCATCAGTTATACGTACAAATGTTTTCTTCTAGTCTGTCACTATTGTTAACTTTGTTTCTGATGTCATTTGTTACAGGAAGCTCTAAATTTGATGTAGTGAAATTTATAAATCTTTTTCTCCATGGATTCTAGGCTTTGCTTGCTAAGAAAAACCAAAATTGGGCCGCCCCGTGGCTCAGCGGTTAAGTGCGTGCGCTCCGCTGCTGGCGGCCCGGGTTCGGATCCCGGGCGCGCACCGACGCACCGCTTCTCCGGCCACGCTGAGGCCACGTCCCACACACAGCAACTAGAAGGATGTGCAGCTATGACATACAACTACCTACTGGGGCTTTGGGGAAAAAAAAAAAGGAGGAGGATTGGCAATGGATGTTAGCTCAGAGCCGGTCTTCCTCAGCAAAAAGAGGAGGATTAGCACGGATGTTAGCTCAGGGCTGATCTCCCACACAAAAAAAAAAAAAAGAAAGAAAAGAAAAACCAAAATTATATCAATATTCTCCTCTATTTCTTTATAGTACTTTTTTAAAAGCTTTTTTACATTTAGATGCTTTATATGCCTGGCTTTCAGTTTTGTATATGGTGTGCACAGGGATCTAACTCCCACTCCCCAAACAATGGAGAGATGAGGATTTGATCCCTGGGCATTCACACGGCTCTGGCATCTGACTGGGCAGGTCCCCCCCATGTAACTCCTCCCATCGCCAAGCCTGGCGGGTTATTTCTGCACCTGTGCTCTTCCAAATGTACTTGAACACTAGCTTGTGAAGTTCCACGAAAAAATCAACTGGGACTTTTAACTGTGATGATACTGGATTTATAGATTAATTTGGGAAAAAATATCTTTACATCATCCACTTTTATAAATGCTCTACAGATATTTGAAAAGAGTGAGACCACTGTCAGGCACCAAGTGTTAACACACACACTCACTCTAAATTTATTAATTGTGCTATTCAATTCTTGTCCTTCCTACTTTCTATTTGATCTGTGAATTTCTGAGAAGTGTTAGTCACGCTCTAAGGTGATGGTATTTTTGATTTCTAACAGGTTGTGCCTGAAATATACAAATGGTACGCGTTTTGCGCATAAAGATCTATGACTGCTAGATCCTCTTAGTGGAGAGTGGTGGAGTTGAACCTCTTATCCATATGAAACATTCCTCTTTTAACCCTTTGCATCTGTAATTCCATCTTGACTGATATTAATATTGCCACTCCACTTCTTCTGGTTATTGCTGCATTTTCTCAAGAGATCTTTGTCCACCTATTTATTTTCAACCTTTCCATGACATGTTAAGTGGCAGCAGAGGATGCTAACTGTCCCCAGTTTCCACTGTCCACTTCCTCCTGTAGAACGAGAACCGCTTCCCCAATCCCAGATCTTAGCAGAACGCAGTCGCCCTGCTGGAGCCTCATTTCTGGCCTCTGATGTGGCCATGTGATGGAGTTCCTGGAATGTGCACAAAAGTGACTCATGCAGTTCCGCGTCATGCCCTCAAGAGGGAACTGCTTGCCCTCCACTTCTCACCTTCCTGGGAGCAGGCACGTGTACACATGCTGGTGAGCAAGTGCTGACCACAAGGACCAGGACAACGATGAGGGGACAGCAGAGTGACAGACAGAAGCCATCGCTGACCACCCTGAGGCAGCACTGCCCACGGTGCGGCACAGCCCACACACCCGGACTGTCCCAGAGAAAGAGACTCCTCTCTCGTCTCAGCCACAGTGTGTGTTTGCAGTGTTTGTTTTTGTACAGTCACTTAGCCTATTCTCTGACCAATACGTAAGTTGTTTTCTGGAACTGGTAACAACAACCTAAAATGAGGCATCAGCTTAACATCTGGACACCGGGAATATGGCAGGCGGCGAGGAATCAGATGTGGGTCCTATGGACTGGAAAGGCGGTGACTCTAACAGTGCCAGAGCACAGCATTTGGTAAAAGTTAACTAGATTATATCGAGGAAATGAGAGAGACTAGAAAATAAATGAGAATCTGAAGGTTGATGAAGTAGGACTAGACGAGACCCTTGGCTAGGTCACTTTCACATGGACTCCACAGGACGCAAACAGCCAGAAGCCTACACATCTCTGCAAACAAAGGGGGCGGGGGCAGGAGAAAAACAACAAGCCAACCTCCAAGTCTACCCTAAAGCCGCTCCCTAACCTATACAGCAGGAAGTGGGTGCCCAAAGCTGCGCAACCCGGGGAGGGCGTGTTTTCTAATATCCACTCCAGATACGGCCACGGAGGATCACCGCCAAGGCAGAATCTCCCACTGGACAAGGCCAGGGGCTATCAAGGACACAGAAATCTCCAAACAAGGTGCTCCTTCCATGTCGAGGCAGGACATCTCCCAGGTCCCACCCAGCAGGGCTTCATCGCTGCCTCGAGAGCAGCTGCTGTGCGCATCCCATTCTTCCCTTTTCCACGTGGGAGTTCTACCAAGGGTCTCTATTCCTCCTTCCCTGCTAGGCCCTGGTTTAACGTGGGGAAATGGGGCACAGGGAGGAGAGAACTACTCTCTTAGTTTATGGCTGTGGATGGCGGAGCCACGTCTAGAACTGGCGGAGAAGACTGACCATCACCCAGAGCTGGAGATGGTAGCTGCAATTCAACTTAGTTTTCACGGAAACAACTCTCCTTTTGTGCCCTTATTTCATGGGTTTTTGCAATATTTAGTTAAACTATGTAACTATTATAACAAGTACAACAGGCACAAGCAGGTTTGGGAATAAACGCAACAGACTCCTGGTAAGTGCCCTACACAACTGGGGAGCTGAGAGGAAGGACACCCAGAGAGCCCGCACCAGCTGTGCCTTTAAGCGTGCACGGGCATCCGGTTAGTAGGTTTGCAGAGGGGACGGAGAGAGCTGGGAATCCAGGCAGACGGCGTTTCTATTGTATATCTAGCTCTTCATTGAAATTTTTAAAAATTTATTTTCCTTGCATTTAAATCAGTTTCCATCTCCCTATTCTGCAGTCCATTCTCTTTGTTCCTCTTGGTCTTTCTCTTTCATGTTGTGGTTTCATGTAAACGTCTAATGACCCTTAACTCTCCATTCTTTCTGAAGGAAGCATTAGGTTGACTGTGGAGGTCTGGGGTGTGGGTTTCTTCCTAAGTGGCTCTCTCACAGGCTCACCCTCGTCTGGGGCTGGCTGTGAGGATGCCGCGCAGCAGCGGGCAGGGAAGGCCAGCAGGCCGGGCACTCCGAGTATTTCTCTTCTGGGAGGAGATTCCTTCCCGGCAGTTCTCCTCCAGCTTCCACTGTGGAGGTCCAGTCTCAAGTTCTTCTCTGTTTCTCTCTGCTCCCAAATGTCCAAGCGGGGAACCTTCCCTTAGCTTATATAGAGAATGGCCCCAGGGCCTTTGACCTGGAAGCATACCGTCCCCAGCAGCTCTGCTTGCCCCAGTAGGGCAAAAGATGTGGCAGGCCCAGCCAAAAGGTGGTCCTGTAATTATTATCCTGATGACAGCTCTATGGCCGGCCCTGCTCTCTGCACGTGCTCAGAGCTGGGAGCTGGAAGGAAAGCTTCCACCTCTACCACAGTCCTCTGCCACATCTGTTTTAGGGTATGGGTTTTCTCTGATTTGTTTGCTCCATCAATCTGACCCAACTTGCTATTTATATTTTATACTAGTTCCTCAAAATTTCTGGTCCACTGGTGATACCCTTTCTTAGTTTGCAGGGCTATTATTGATATTTTATTCTATTTTTTGTAGGAGTAGGCATTATTTCAGCAGGATTTTAAGAGGAAGCCTAGAGTAAACATACTAACAAAAAATCTTAGTGTGATTCTTTCATCTTAAGACCACTCATAGCTCCCTATCACCCAGAGGAGCAAATCCTCTGCAGCTCAACTCACATGCTGTTCTCACCCGGCTGTTACTTCCTCCCACAGCTTCACCTCCACCGCTCTTCTGGGGGCACCCAACCCTCCAGAAACACCCAACTACTGTAATCTTGCACAGAGACACAAAGACAACATCTGGTTTCTTCCCTTTGTGTCTTGGTGCAGAGTTCCTCTGCCTAAAAAACCTTTCCTTCCTCTTTGATCTGGGAAACTTTTACTCAGCCCCTTTCAATCCTTTTTGAAGCAAGGATATGAGGTGAAAGGGAGATGTAAATAAATACAAAATTCCTTCCCTGCCTTCAAAACCCCGTGTAGGTGCCGCTCCTCCCTGCTGTCCATTCCCCAGCTGAGCTGAGCAGCTTGTGAGGACAGGGCCGGGGGAACTTGTTCCTTCTTTACATTGGCATATTTCAAAATATGAAATATGGGGGACAGGCCCTGTCCCCACGAAAAATGATTCAGTTGGCCTCATGGAACCTGGGAACCTATATTTTCAAAAAGGATCCCAGTGACTCTGTTGAGCCTTCAGGTATAGGACCCACTTCACTGTCACGCTGGGCCCACCCTGCAGCCCTTCATCCTTCCACCAACGACATGATCTTATCACATCATCAGGAACCCCTGATGGTTACTCCGAGAAGGCTGAAGGCCTCATTATCCTCCCTGAATGCAGCCGAGCCAGCCACAGCCACAACTCCACCTGGCATGGCCTCATGTCTGCTGGGGGCCGAGGGCCCACACCAAGGGACCAGGAGAGGCCACCTGGCAGAGAAGACTCGGGCCCTGGGGGTGCGGGGCTGACAGAGCACTCTGCCCAGATCCAGCTCGGGGAGACGGAGTTACCAGGGTCTGATTGGAGAAAGGGTCCGTGTAGTTGATCCTCTGGGTGGTGCAGTCCATGTCTCCCGGCTGGCCAGGGCTCCTCAGAGGTGGAATGACCTCGTAATGGTGCTTACAACTGAGCAACTGGGCCTGCCCGGGGTACAGGGCAATACCTGGGGGGCACAAACAGGGAAAAGTGAACGTCAGAAGTCAGAGTCCCTGACCACACCCCTCAAACCATGTCACACACACTTTTTCACACCCACCAACAATCTAAGTTCAAGACTCCCTGGATGACTGCACAGGAGGGAGACGAAAAGGCTTAGGGAGGGTGGGGAGCCAAATCCTCTGCCCTCAGAAAGCCCCACTCTAATGGGAACACAACCCCCTCCTCAGTCAGCCTGTCTCCCGCCCTGGGATGCAGCCTCCCCAGCGCCTGCACCAAAACCCGCCCCACTTCAGAACCCTGCTCCACACACTCCGAGGGGGCCTCTGTGACTGAGCCTAACGGCGCAAGTCCCCTGGCACCGCCACCCACCTGCACATTCACCGGGGTTTTCCCCAGGTCTCACTTCGTCTCTCATCTCCTGCTCTGACTGGGGGCTCCAGGTGTGCAAGTTGCACCCCGACAGTCCCTCCCTCTCCCCCAGCCAAGGCACCTCAGCCAAGGCTCTACTGCCAGTAGCTGCTCCAACCTCAGTGGCAGAAACACGGAGAGCAGCACATGGCACCAGACCCAGGCAGAGCTCAGAGAGGCCAGGAGACCAGAGACAGAGAGTAAAACCCACAGATAGACACCAAAGCAGACACACGGAGAAGGGGGACAAACACGAGATGGGCTAAGGAGCCGTAACCAGCATGCTTGTCGAGAAGCCCTAAGCAGAAGGATCCTGAGACTCTGGCCCTGCCCTGTGAGCAGGCCATCTGGAGGGTCACTCAGAGGCATGCTGTGGGCAGAGCAGGTGGCACACGCCAGAGGGGCAGAGCCTGAGCCCAGACGGCTCACGCCACCTGGCTCACTCCCACGCTTCCAGAGCCCCATGCCAGCCCACCACCCTGGAGCAGACAGTCCGCTCTACGGCAGAGATGACTCTCTGCTCGGGGACTGGACTCCCCACTCGGACAGGAGATGGACGGTGTGGCCTGGGCGCCCCTTCTCCAGGCAGGGCCCCACCCACTTCTGGATGGCCTTGCCTCCCCCTGCCACCCTTAACTCCCACTTCTCCTCGTCACTGGCCTCTGGCTCTAGCCAGGCTGGACTCATCCTCTCCAGAGAAGCCCTCTGCCTCTCTGTACTCACCTTTGCTCCTGCTGATCCTCCATCCAGAAAAACTCTCTTCCCATCTACCAAAGCCCAGCTCAACCCCTGCCTCTATGCAAAGCGTTCCTTGCCCACCCCAGTTCTACAGTGACCACTCCACGTTCTGCCCACCTCTCTCCTCAGCACATGACACACTGTGCTGGGTACCAGTGGCAGCTCTCTGGGTGTGTACTCTACGCCTAGACTGTGCTCGGACTCCTCCGCCCTGCCTGCGGTGCCCAGCACGATGCTGGGAGTGCACTGGGGGCTCAGGGAGGATTTGCAAGCTGATGCCCCAGACCTGGGCCCCAATGCCTGTCTGGGAGGCTCTACCTGGGGCATCATAGCGATCCACCTCCTTGTAAGACACCGACATGACAGGGTGCTTGAGTTTCTCACGGAAGTCTGTGATGGTTTGATAGACCAGGAAGACGGCCACGGCCATGAGCAGCAGGTAGATGAAGATGAGCAGGACCGAGAAGACGTTCTTCAGGCAAGCCTTGCTGAAGCGGATGCTGCTGGAGGCAGACTCGCTGTCCAGGGCTGAACGACAATAACACACCCGTGACCTGCAGGGGCAGGTGCAGCCAGAGGAGGTCGACAACCTCCACACCCTTCACCTGCTTTACTAGGTGTGCAGGCGCCCACACACCCAACCTCCCCACCTCTGCTCCAACTCCCAAATCATAACACACTGCACCTGTCAACATTCACTACATACCTACGCTGCCAGGAAGGGGACTTGGCTATTGTCTTTAAGGAGCCTCCTCTCTAGCGGGACAGATAGTTACAATCCAACAAGCGAGCCAGCCCCAACCTACCTCCCTGGCCTTATCGCTCACCACTCCACTCCCCCACAGCCCCCAGCTCCACCCGTACTAAACAACTTTCTGTTCCTCCAGCGTGCCCTCCTCAACCCCGGAGCCCCTCACATTTGCCATTCCCCACGCCTGGCCATTCCACAGCTGACTCCTATCTCATCCTTCAGCTCTCAGTTTAGAAAGGCATTTCCTCAAGAAAGCCTTGCCTGACCCCATAACTTTATTTGGGCACCCTTCCTCAGTGCTCCCAGGGCACCCTATATGTCCCCTATCATCACTCTGCAATGTCACTGTCTATCTACATGTCTTTTTATCCCTAGGCTGTGAGCTCCACGAGGGCAGGGACAGGGCCAGTCCTGTTCATACTGAACCCCTGGCCCTTCACCCCGTGTCTGGAATAGAGTAGGCATTCTGCATTTATGCAGTGAATGACTAAATGACTGATTAAATGTGTCCTGATGCCACCTCTACAACACAGCTCTGCCTGCCTCTCCCGCCTCCTCTCAAACCATCCCCAGCCTTGATTACTCTCTGTTATGGACTGAATTGTGTTCCCCCCAAATTCATATGTTGAAGCCCTAACCCCCAGTGTGACTGTATTTGGAGACAGGGTATTTAAGGAGGTAATTAAGGTTAAATAAGGTCATAAGGGTGGGGCCCTAATCCAATAGGACTAATGTCATTATCAGAAGAGGAAGAGACACAAGGGATGCATGCACACAAAGAAAAGGCCACATGAAGACACAGGGAGAAGGCAGCCATCTGCAAGCCGAGGAGAGGGGCCTCAGGAGACATCAAACTTACCGACACCTTGATCTTGGACTTCCAGACTCCAGAACTGAGAAAAAAATTTCTGTTGTTTAAGCCACTCAGCCTGTGGTACTTTGTTACAGCACCCCAAGCTGACTGAGACACTCCTACAGTGTTCCTTGTGCCATCTCTACTCTTTGGCTGAAACCGTGGCTCCCTAAGGAAAAGCCCTATTTCCTCTACAGCAGCTGCTCACAAGATGAGGAGCAGTTTGAATGTAAACGCAAAAAGGTACGTGCTTGCTTCTTGCTTCCTGCTTCCAACAGTGACAGAGTAGCGTGGTCATACCATCCCTCTACAGATAACAATCATAAAATTTGCACAAAATATTTAAAAATCATTTGAAGGCACTGGAGAATGATCAAAAGCAGGCAGATTGGGAAGAGAGTCTTGAAAGAAAAGAACTGCACCTGGTGAGATCTGTAAATTCGCAGCTTTTTGCCTGAGGGCACTCACCAATCTCTGTAAGACGTGGCTCAGGGCGACAGTGGACAGAGTTCAGGGCTGGCAGAGCAGTCAGCAAGTTAGGGGGAAGCTCTGAAAGGGAGCGAGCCATATAGGGGAGCAAATTTGCAGATTTCCCAAATCTGCAAATATGCTCAAATTCTTGGCTGGAGACCCCAAAGCAGCAGCCAGAAACTGAAAGAACTAAGTGGAGATTTCAGCTGCTGCTAATGCAGGGGACAAAGGAGTTTGGAACTTGAGTCTTGCCACATTAATTACCTGCTAAGACACAAATTCATCTTCACAGGATCATAACAAATCCAGAACCTCTGTAATGTATCATTTATAATGTCTAGTGTTCAATCAAAAATCACTAGACATGAAAAGAAACAAGAAAATGTGACCCATACTCAAGAAAAACAAAAAGCAGTCTACAGAAACCAATTCCAAGGTAACCCAGATGTTGCAATTAGCAGACAGGAACTTTACAGCACTTAAAGGACCTAAAGGAAAATATACAGATAAGGAATGCACAGAGGGGAAAGAGAGAAATAGAAACTATAAAAAAGACCCAGATTGAAATTCTAGAGCTGAAAACAAAAATAAATGAAATGAAAAATTGACTGCATAGTTCTCAACAGCAAAAGATGGCAGAAGAAAAAGGAGTCAGTGTAAACAAACATAAATTATCCAATCCTAAAAAACAAGATGGAAGAAAATAATGAACAGAGCCTAGGTAACTGTGGAACAATATATAGCAGTCTAACAACACGCAACTGGAGAGAGAAAATGAGTCACAAAAAATATTTAAAAACTTAACAGCCCAAACTTCCCAAAACTGTAGAAAAAACATAAAATTGAAGATCCAAGAAACTCAATACATGCCAAGCAGGATAAGAAAATCACTCATAGGTAAATTATAGTCAAACTGCCAATGCAAAGGTTAAAAAAAAAAAAAAATCTTGGGAGCCAGCCCAGTGGTGTAGCAGTTAAGTCCACGCAGTCCGCTGTGGCAGCCCGGGGCTCGCAGGTTCGGATCCTGGGCGTGCACTAACTATCAAGCCATGCTGCGGTGGCATCCCATATAAAGTAGAGGAAGATGGGCAAGGATAATAGCCCAGGGCCAATCTTCCTCAGCAAAAAAAGAGGAGGATTGGCATCGGATGTTAGCTCAAAAAAAAAAAAAAGAAAATCTTGAAAGCAGCCAGAAAACAAAAAAAAGATATATTACATACAGGATATTTTATCTAATGATAGGTAACTTTTGATCAGAAAAAATGGAGGCCAAAAGACAATGGAACATCTTTAAAGTGCTGAAAGAAAAAAATTCTGTCAACCTAGAATTAAAGAAATCCAGCAAAACTAACCTTCAAAAATGAAGATGAGAGAGTGACGTCAGCATCATGGCGGAGTGAGCTTTCCCGTGAATTCTTCCCCCACAAGATACAACAAAAGTAACAGCCACAGACCAACAACGGAATCCCAGACAGTGAAAAGCTAGAGCGGAGGGATCCACACTGCCGCACATCTGAGAGCGGAACGTGCTGGGCCCCCGGAGGAAGTGGGGAGAGGTAAGGAGAACTCCGCTCCCTCCCCATCAGATCAGCGATCCGGTCCGCGCGGCTCCCAGAGAGGGGGGAGGGGCGGCCCTCGGCGGGAAACTGTAGCTCTTCGGGCTCTCTCAGCCAGTGGGAAACTCCCGCACAGAGGGCTCAGAGGAGCCACAGGGCTACCATCAACATCTGAGCAACCCAGAGAGCGGACAAAGAGGGGCAAACGAGAAGCCTCCCACGTCAGGGACCCAGAGGGCAAAAGAGAGAGCTCCCCCCTCCCCGCAACCCGGAGTCTGCAGCTCGACCAGATCTAGCGGTCCGAGGCAGACCTGAATAAACTGGACTGGACCCGTGGATCGCAGTGGGGAAAAAAAACAAAACAAAACTGCGGATCACAGCAGAAAAACTGGGGCAGAGCACAGGGGGCTTAGACTACACAGCCCTTTACCACCAGACAGTGGCGGCAGGTGGAAATTGCAACCAGAGACTTCCAGGATGAGGAAAATCAAAACCAACACAGGAACCACAATGCAAAAATATATGAAATCACCAGACCAGAAACAAAATGACAAGCACCCAGAAATCAACCCCGAAGACACAGAAATCCATAAACTAAATGACAGAGATTTCAAAATAGCTATCATAAAAACACTCAACGAAATACGAGACAACACAGACAATTAAATGAGATTAGGAGTTTCTTCACAAAAGAGATTGAAATCATAAAGAAAAACCTATCAGTGCTGATGGAGATGAAGAACACAATGGAGGAGATAAAGGAGAATCTGGAATCTTTAAAGAACAAAGCTGACAATATGGAGGAAAGAATTAGTACTTTAGAGGATAGGAATACAGATATACTCCAGATGGAAGAAGAGAGAGAACTAAGACTAAAAAGAAATGAAGAAAGACTCCGAGAAATATCGGACTCTATTAGAAAATGTAACATAAGAATTATAGGTATTCCTGAGGGAGAGGAGAGGGAAAGAGGAACAGAGAGCCTATTCAAGGAAATAATAGCTGAAAATTTCCCAAATCTGGGGAAGGAGCAGGAAATACCAGTAAGCGAAGCCAACAGGACGCCTATATATATTAACAGACAAAGGCCTTCACCACGACACCTAGTGGTAAGGCTAGCCAGGGTCAACGACAAAGAAACAATATTAAGGGCAGCTAGACAAAAACGAAAAATAACGTACAAAGGAACTCCCATCAGGCTCTCAGCGGATTTCTCAACAGAAACTTTTCAGGCTAGAAGAGACTGGAATGATATATTCAAAATACTAAAAGACAAAAACTTTCAGCCAAGAATACTCTATCCAGCAAAAATATCCTTCAAATATGATGGAGAAATAGTAACTCTCCCAGATAAACAAAAGCTAAGGGAGTTCATGGCCACGAGACCGCCACTACAAGAAATACTCAAGAAGGCCCTCAGGCCTGAAAACAAGAAGAGAAAGGGAACACAAAGCTTGGAGTAAGGAGAAAAGTAGGTAGACAAAATCAGAGAAATAGTAGATCTTTACCGGAATAGGTTAGCAACCACTTAAATACTAAACTCAAAGATCAAAGGAAGAAATTCACCAAAAATAAATTTAACCTCATCACTGTAAACACACAGCCACAACACAAGATAGAATAAGGTATAACAAGAGCAACTTAGAAGGGGAAGAGGAAAGTGACTGAATTGACTTAGTATAAGGAAATAGGAGGCTATCAGATAATGGACTATCTCATACAGAAGATTTTTCGCCCAAACCTCAAGGTAACCACTAAACAAATAATCAAATTAAAACCACATATGATAAACAAAGAGAAAACTAGAAGAATCATAAGACAGAACAACCAAACTGAATTGGCAGTCCAAAACAAATGGGACAAGAAACAAAGGAAATGCAAAAGAACCAGAAAATAAGTGACAAAACAGCAACATTCAACCCTCATATTTCATTAATTACCCTAAATGTAAATGGATTGAACTCTCCAATCAAAAGATACAGAGTGGCAGGATGGATTAAAAAGCAAGACCCAACAATATGCTGCCTTCAGGAAACACATCTTAGCACTAAAGACAAGCACAGGCTCAGAGTGAAAGGATGGAAGACAATACTCCAAGCTAATGGCAAACAAAAGAAAGCAGGTGTTGCCATACTCATATCAGACAAAGTAGACTTCAAGATAAAACAGGTTAAGAAAGACAAAGAAGGGAAATATATAATGATAAAAGGGACACTCCATCAAGAAGACATATCACTTATAAATATATATGCACCCAACATAGGAGCACCAATGTACATAAAACAACTATTAACAAACCTAAAAGGAGAAATCAACAACAACACAATAATAGTAGGGGATCTTAACACCCCACTTACAGCAATGGATAGATCATCCAGACAAAAAGTTAATAAAGAAATATTAGACTTAAATGAAAAACTGGACGAGATGGACCTAGTAGACATATACAGAGCACTCCACCCAAAAACAGCTGACTACACATTCTTCTCAAGCACGCATGGAACATTCTCTAGGATAGACCATATGTTGGGAAACAAAGCAAGCCTCAATAAATTTAAGAAGATTGAAATCATAACAAGCATCTTTTCAGACCATAAGGCTATGAAACTGGAAATGAACCAGGAAAAAAAAACTGGGAAAGTGACAAAAATGTGGAGATTAAACAACATGCTACTGAACAACCAATGGATCATTGATGAAATTAAAGGAGAAATCAAAAACTATCTGGAAACAAACGAAAATGATAACATGCCATATCAAACCATATGGGACGCAGCAAAAGCGGTCCTGAGAGGGAAACTCATAGCGATACAAGCCCACCCTAACAAACAAGAAAAAGCCCTAATAGGCAACCTTAAATTACACCTAACAGAACTAGAAAAAGAAGAACAAACAAAGCCCAAAGCCAGCAGAAGGAGAGAAATAATAAAAATTAGAGCAGAAATAAATGATATTGAGACCAAAAAAACAGTAGAAAGGATTAATGAAACAAAGAGTTGGTTCTTCGAGAAGATAAACAAAATAGACAAACCCTTAGCCAGGCTAACTAAGAAAAAAAGAGAAAAGGCTCAAGTAAATAAAATTAGAAATGAAAGAGGAGAAATTACAACGGATACCATGGAAATACAGAGGATTATAAGAGAATACTATGAGAAATTATATGCCAACAAATTGGACAATCTAGAAGAAATGGATAAATTCTTAGACTTATACAACCTCCCAAAATTGAACCAAGAAGAAATGGAGAATCTGAATAGACCAATCACAAGTAAAGAGATTGAAATAGTCATCAAAAACCTCCCAAAAAATAAAAGTCCAGGACCAGATGGCTTCTCCAGTGAATTTTACCAAACATTCAAAGAAGATTTAATACCCATCCTCCTCAAACTATTCCAAAAAATAGAGGAAGATGGAACACTTCCTGAATCATCCTATGAGGCCAACATCACCCTGATACCAAAACCAGACAAAGACAATACAAAGAAAGAAAATGACAGGCCAATATCGCTGATGAACATTGATGCAAAAATCCTCAACAAAATATTGGCAAACCGAATACAACAATATATTAAAAAGATCATACACCATGATCAAGTGGGATTTATACCAGAGACGCAGGGATGGTTCAACATCCGCAAATCAATCAACGTGATACATCACATCAACAAAACAAAGAATAAAAACCACATGATCGTCTCAATAGACGCAGAGAAGGCATTTGACAAGATACAACATCCATTTATGATAAAAACTCTCAATAAAATGGGAATAGAAGGAAAGTACCTCAACATAATAAAGGCCATATATGACAAACCCACAGCTAACATCATACTCAACGGGGAAAGACTGAAAGCCATTCCTCTGAGAACAGGAACGAGGCAGGGCTGCCCACTCTCACCACTCCTGTTCAACATAGTACTGGAGGTTTTGGCCAGAGCAATTAGGCAAGAAAAAGGAATAAAAGGAATCCAAATAGGTAACGAAGAAGTGAAACTCTCACTATTTGCAGATGACATGATTGTATATATAGAAAACCCTAAAGAATCTGTTGGAAAACTGTTAGAAACAATCAACAACTACAGCAAAGTTGCAGGGTACAAAATCAATCTACAAAAATCAGTTGCATTTCTATATGCTAATAATGAACTAACAGAAAGAGAGCTCAAAAAGATAATACCATTTACAATTGCATCAAAAAGAATAAAATACCTAGGAATAAATCTTACCAAGGAGGTGAAGGACCTATACAATGAGAACTACAAGACATTATTGAGGGAAATCCACGATGACATAAAGAAATGGAAAGATATCCCATGCACGTGGATTGGAAGAATAAACATAGTTAAAATGTCTATATTACCTAAAGCAATCTACAGATTCAATGCAATCCCAATCAGAATCCCAATGACATTCTTTACAGAAATAGAAAAAAGAATACTAAAATTTATATGGGGCAACAAAAGACCCCGAATAGCTAAAGAAATCCTAAAGAAAAAGAACAAAGCAGGAGGCATCACAATTCCTGACTTCAAAACATACTACAAAGCAATAGTAATCAAAACAGCATGGTACTGGTACAAAAACAGACACACAGATCAATGGAACAGAATTGAAAGCCCAGAAATAAAACCACACATATACGGACAGCTAATTTTCGACAAAGGTGCTAAGGACATGCAATGGAGAAAGGAAAGTCTCTTCAATAAATGGTGTTGGGAAAACTGGACATCCACATGCAAAAGAATGAAAGTGGACCATGTGCTATCGCCATACACAAAAATTAACTCAAAATGGATCAAAGACCTGAAGGTGAGACCTGAAACTATAAAACTCATAGAAGAAAATATAGGCAACACACTATTTGACATTGGGTTTAAAGGAATCTTTTCGGATGACATGCCTACCCAGACTAGGGAAACTAAAGAAAAAATAAACAAGTGGGACTTTATCAGACTAAAGAGCTTTTATAAGACAAATGAAATCAGAATCAAGATGAACAAACAACCAACCAGCTGGGAGAGAATATTTGCAAAACATACATCTGACAAGGGGTTGATCTCCATAATATATAAAGAACTCACACAATTGAACAACAAAAAAACAAACAACCCGATCAAAAAATGGGCAGAGGAAATGAACAGACACTTCTCCAAGGAAGATATACAGATGGCCAATAGGCACATGAAAAGATGCTCAACATCACTAATCATCAGGGAAATGCAAATCAAAACAACACTAAGATACCACCTCACGCCCGTTAGAATGGCTATAATCACCAAGACAAAAAACAACAAATGTTGGAGAGGATGTGGAGAAACAGGAACCCTCATACACAGCTGGTGGGAATGCAAATTGGTGCAGCCTCTATGGAAAACGGTATGGAGATTCCTCAAAGAATTAAAAATAGAGATGCCCTATGATCCAGCCATCCCACTACTGGGAATCTATCCAACGCACCTGAAATCAACAATCCAAAGAGGCTTATGCACCCCTATGTTCATTGCAGCATTATTCACCATAGCCAAGAAGTGGAAGCAACCTAAGTGTCCCTCAACTGACGATTGGATTAAGAAAATGTGGTATATATATACAATGGAATACTACTCAGCCATAAAAAAAGACAAAATCGTCCCATTTGCAACAACATGGATGGGCCTGGAGCGTATTATGTTAAGTGAAATAAGCCAGAAAGAGAAAGACAAACACTGTATGATCTCACTCATATGTGGAATATAAACCAACACATGGACAGAGAAAACTGGACTGTGGTTACCCGGGAAGTGGGGGTGGGGGGTGGGGGGTGGGCACAAGGGGTGAAGGGAGTCATATATGGGGTGAAGGACAAACAAAAATGTACAACCCAAAATCTCACAATGTTAGAAACCATTAAAATATCAATAAAAATGTAAAAAAAAAAAAAAAAAAAAAAAAAATCTCTAGACATGAAAAGAAACAAGAAAATGTGACCCATACTCAAGAAAAACAAAAAGCAGTCTACAGAAACCAATTCCAAGGTAACCCAGATGTTGCAATTAGCAGACAGGAACTTTACAGCACTTAAAGGACCTAAAGGAAAATATACAGATAAGGAATGCACAGAGGGGAAAGAGAGAAATAGAAACTATAAAAAAGACCCAGATTGAAATTCTAGAGCTGAAAACAAAAATAAATGAAATGAAAAATTGACTGCATAGTTCTCAACAGCAAAAGATGGCAGAAGAAAAAGGAGTCAGTGTAAACAAACATAAATTATCCAATCCTAAAAAACAAGATGGAAGAAAATAATGAACAGAGCCTAGGTAACTGTGGAACAATATATAGCAGTCTAACAACACGCAACTGGAGAGAGAAAATGAGTCACAAAAAATATTTAAAAACTTAACAGCCCAAACTTCCCAAAACTGTAGAAAAAACATAAAATTGAAGATCCAAGAAACTCAATACATGCCAAGCAGGATAAGAAAATCACTCATAGGTAAATTATAGTCAAACTGCCAATGCAAAGGTTAAAAAAAAAAAAAAATCTTGGGAGCCAGCCCAGTGGTGTAGCAGTTAAGTCCACGCAGTCCGCTGTGGCAGCCCGGGGCTCGCAGGTTCGGATCCTGGGCGTGCACTAACTATCAAGCCATGCTGCGGTGGCATCCCATATAAAGTAGAGGAAGATGGGCAAGGATAATAGCCCAGGGCCAATCTTCCTCAGCAAAAAAAGAGGAGGATTGGCATCGGATGTTAGCTCAAAAAAAAAAAAAAGAAAATCTTGAAAGCAGCCAGAAAACAAAAAAAAGATATATTACATAGAGGATATTTTATCTAATGATAGGTAACTTTTGATCAGAAAAAATGGAGGCCAAAAGACAATGGAACATCTTTAAAGTGCTGAAAGAAAAAAATTCTGTCAACCTAGAATTAAAGAAATCCAGCAAAACTAACCTTCAAAAATGAAGATGAGAGAGTGACGTCAGCATCATGGCGGAGTGAGCTTTCCCGTGAATTCTTCCCCCACAAGATACAACAAAAGTAACAGCCACAGACCAACAACGGAATCCCAGACAGTGAAAAGCTAGAGCGGAGGGATCCACACTGCCGCACATCTGAGAGCGGAACGTGCTGGGCCCCCGGAGGAAGTGGGGAGAGGTAAGGAGAACTCCGCTCCCTCCCCATCAGATCAGCGATCCGGTCCGCGCGGCTCCCAGAGAGGGGGGAGGGGCGGCCCTCGGCGGGAAACTGTAGCTCTTCGGGCTCTCTCAGCCAGTGGGAAACTCCCGCACAGAGGGCTCAGAGGAGCCACAGGGCTACCATCAACATCTGAGCAACCCAGAGAGCGGACAAAGAGGGGCAAACGAGAAGCCTCCCACGTCAGGGACCCAGAGGGCAAAAGAGAGAGCTCCCCCCTCCCCGCAACCCGGAGTCTGCAGCTCGACCAGATCTAGCGGTCCGAGGCAGACCTGAATAAACTGGACTGGACCCGTGGATCGCAGTGGGGAAAAAAAACAAAACAAAACTGCGGATCACAGCAGAAAAACTGGGGCAGAGCACAGGGGGCTTAGACTACACAGCCCTTTACCACCAGACAGTGGCGGCAGGTGGAAATTGCAACCAGAGACTTCCAGGATGAGGAAAATCAAAACCAACACAGGAACCACAATGCAAAAATATATGAAATCACCAGACCAGAAACAAAATGACAAGCACCCAGAAATCAACCCCGAAGACACAGAAATCCATAAACTAAATGACAGAGATTTCAAAATAGCTATCATAAAAACACTCAACGAAATACGAGACAACACAGACAATTAAATGAGATTAGGAGTTTCTTCACAAAAGAGATTGAAATCATAAAGAAAAACCTATCAGTGCTGATGGAGATGAAGAACACAATGGAGGAGATAAAGGAGAATCTGGAATCT
The DNA here is from genome assembly GCF_020826845.1 of Diceros bicornis minor. NCBI lineage: Eukaryota > Metazoa > Chordata > Mammalia > Perissodactyla > Rhinocerotidae > Diceros > Diceros bicornis. Next base: position 78,039,567 of record NC_080743.1, read on the forward strand.
TTAAAGAACAAAGCTGACAATATGGAGGAAAGAATTAGTACTTTAGAGGATAGGAATACAGATATACTCCAGATGGAAGAAGAGAGAGAACTAAGACTAAAAAGAAATGAAGAAAGACTCCGAGAAATATCGGACTCTATTAGAAAATGTAACATAAGAATTATAGGTATTCCTGAGGGAGAGGAGAGGGAAAGAGGAACAGAGAGCCTATTCAAGGAAATAATAGCTGAAAATTTCCCAAATCTGGGGAAGGAGCAGGAAATACCAGTAAGCGAAGCCAACAGGACGCCTATATATATTAACAGACAAAGGCCTTCACCACGACACCTAGTGGTAAGGCTAGCCAGGGTCAACGACAAAGAAACAATATTAAGGGCAGCTAGACAAAAACGAAAAATAACGTACAAAGGAACTCCCATCAGGCTCTCAGCGGATTTCTCAACAGAAACTTTTCAGGCTAGAAGAGACTGGAATGATATATTCAAAATACTAAAAGACAAAAACTTTCAGCCAAGAATACTCTATCCAGCAAAAATATCCTTCAAATATGATGGAGAAATAGTAACTCTCCCAGATAAACAAAAGCTAAGGGAGTTCATGGCCACGAGACCGCCACTACAAGAAATACTCAAGAAGGCCCTCAGGCCTGAAAACAAGAAGAGAAAGGGAACACAAAGCTTGGAGTAAGGAGAAAAGTAGGTAGACAAAATCAGAGAAATAGTAGATCTTTACCGGAATAGGTTAGCAACCACTTAAATACTAAACTCAAAGATCAAAGGAAGAAATTCACCAAAAATAAATTTAACCTCATCACTGTAAACACACAGCCACAACACAAGATAGAATAAGGTATAACAAGAGCAACTTAGAAGGGGAAGAGGAAAGTGACTGAATTGACTTAGTATAAGGAAATAGGAGGCTATCAGATAATGGACTATCTCATACAGAAGATTTTTCGCCCAAACCTCAAGGTAACCACTAAACAAATAATCAAATTAAAACCACATATGATAAACAAAGAGAAAACTAGAAGAATCATAAGACAGAACAACCAAACTGAATTGGCAGTCCAAAACAAATGGGACAAGAAACAAAGGAAATGCAAAAGAACCAGAAAATAAGTGACAAAACAGCAACATTCAACCCTCATATTTCATTAATTACCCTAAATGTAAATGGATTGAACTCTCCAATCAAAAGATACAGAGTGGCAGGATGGATTAAAAAGCAAGACCCAACAATATGCTGCCTTCAGGAAACACATCTTAGCACTAAAGACAAGCACAGGCTCAGAGTGAAAGGATGGAAGACAATACTCCAAGCTAATGGCAAACAAAAGAAAGCAGGTGTTGCCATACTCATATCAGACAAAGTAGACTTCAAGATAAAACAGGTTAAGAAAGACAAAGAAGGGAAATATATAATGATAAAAGGGACACTCCATCAAGAAGACATATCACTTATAAATATATACGCACCCAACATAGGAGCACCAATGTACATAAAACAACTATTAACAAACCTAAAAGGAGAAATCAACAACAACACAATAATAGTAGGGGATCTTAACACCCCACTTACAGCAATGGATAGATCATCCAGACAAAAAGTTAATAAAGAAATATTAGACTTAAATGAAAAACTGGACGAGATGGACCTAGTAGACATATACAGAGCACTCCACCCAAAAACAGCTGACTACACATTCTTCTCAAGCACGCATGGAACATTCTCTAGGATAGACCATATGTTGGGAAACAAAGCAAGCCTCAATAAATTTAAGAAGATTGAAATCATAACAAGCATCTTTTCAGACCATAAGGCTATGAAACTGGAAATGAACCAGGAAAAAAAAACTGGGAAAGTGACAAAAATGTGGAGATTAAACAACATGCTACTGAACAACCAATGGATCATTGATGAAATTAAAGGAGAAATCAAAAACTATCTGGAAACAAACGAAAATGATAACATGCCATATCAAACCATATGGGACGCAGCAAAAGCGGTCCTGAGAGGGAAACTCATAGCGATACAAGCCCACCCTAACAAACAAGAAAAAGCCCTAATAGGCAACCTTAAATTACACCTAACAGAACTAGAAAAAGAAGAACAAACAAAGCCCAAAGCCAGCAGAAGGAGAGAAATAATAAAAATTAGAGCAGAAATAAATGATATTGAGACCAAAAAAACAGTAGAAAGGATTAATGAAACAAAGAGTTGGTTCTTCGAGAAGATAAACAAAATAGACAAACCCTTAGCCAGGCTAACTAAGAAAAAAAGAGAAAAGGCTCAAGTAAATAAAATTAGAAATGAAAGAGGAGAAATTACAACGGATACCATGGAAATACAGAGGATTATAAGAGAATACTATGAGAAATTATATGCCAACAAATTGGACAATCTAGAAGAAATGGATAAATTCTTAGACTTATACAACCTCCCAAAATTGAACCAAGAAGAAATGGAGAATCTGAATAGACCAATCACAAGTAAAGAGATTGAAATAGTCATCAAAAACCTCCCAAAAAATAAAAGTCCAGGACCAGATGGCTTCTCCAGTGAATTTTACCAAACATTCAAAGAAGATTTAATACCCATCCTCCTCAAACTATTCCAAAAAATAGAGGAAGATGGAACACTTCCTGAATCATCCTATGAGGCCAACATCACCCTGATACCAAAACCAGACAAAGACAATACAAAGAAAGAAAATGACAGGCCAATATCGCTGATGAACATTGATGCAAAAATCCTCAACAAAATATTGGCAAACCGAATACAACAATATATTAAAAAGATCATACACCATGATCAAGTGGGATTTATACCAGAGACGCAGGGATGGTTCAACATCCGCAAATCAATCAACGTGATACATCACATCAACAAAACAAAGAATAAAAACCACATGATCGTCTCAATAGACGCAGAGAAGGCATTTGACAAGATACAACATCCATTTATGATAAAAACTCTCAATAAAATGGGAATAGAAGGAAAGTACCTCAACATAATAAAGGCCATATATGACAAACCCACAGCTAACATCATACTCAACGGGGAAAGACTGAAAGCCATTCCTCTGAGAACAGGAACGAGGCAGGGCTGCCCACTCTCACCACTCCTGTTCAACATAGTACTGGAGGTTTTGGCCAGAGCAATTAGGCAAGAAAAAGGAATAAAAGGAATCCAAATAGGTAACGAAGAAGTGAAACTCTCACTATTTGCAGATGACATGATTGTATATATAGAAAACCCTAAAGAATCTGTTGGAAAACTGTTAGAAACAATCAACAACTACAGCAAAGTTGCAGGGTACAAAATCAATCTACAAAAATCAGTTGCATTTCTATATGCTAATAATGAACTAACAGAAAGAGAGCTCAAAAAGATAATACCATTTACAATTGCATCAAAAAGAATAAAATACCTAGGAATAAATCTTACCAAGGAGGTGAAGGACCTATACAATGAGAACTACAAGACATTATTGAGGGAAATCCACGATGACATAAAGAAATGGAAAGATATCCCATGCACGTGGATTGGAAGAATAAACATAGTTAAAATGTCTATATTACCTAAAGCAATCTACAGATTCAATGCAATCCCAATCAGAATCCCAATGACATTCTTCACAGAAATAGAAAAAAGAATACTAAAATTTATATGGGGCAACAAAAGACCCTGAATAGCTAAAGAAATCCTAAAGAAAAAGAACAAAGCAGGAGGCATCACAATTCCTGACTTCAAAACATACTACAAAGCAATAGTAATCAAAACAGCATGGTACTGGTACAAAAACAGACACACAGATCAATGGAACAGAATTGAAAGCCCAGAAATAAAACCACACATATACGGACAGCTAATTTTCGACAAAGGTGCTAAGGACATGCAATGGAGAAAGGAAAGTCTCTTCAATAAATGGTGTTGGGAAAACTGGACAGCCACATGCAAAAGAATGAAAGTGGACCATGTGCTATCGCCATTCACAAAAATTAACTCAAAATGGATCAAAGACCTGAAGGTGAGACCTGAAACTATAAAACTCATAGAAGAAAATATAGGCAACACACTATTTGACATTGGGTTTAAAGGAATCTTTTCGGATGACATGCCTACCCAGACTAGGGAAACTAAAGAAAAAATAAACAAGTGGGACTTTATCAGACTAAAGAGCTTTTATAAGACAAATGAAACCAGAATCAAGATGAACAAACAACCAACCAGCTGGGAGAGAATATTTGCAAAACATACATCTGACAAGGGGTTGATCTCCATAATATATAAAGAACTCACACAATTGAACAACAAAAAAACAAACAACCCGATCAAAAAATGGGCAGAGGAAATGAACAGACACTTCTCCAAGGAAGATATACAGATGGCCAATAGGCACTTGAAAAGATGCTCAACATCACTAATCATCAGGGAAATGCAAATCAAAACAACACTAAGATACCACCTCACGCCCGTTAGAATGGCTATAATCACCAAGACAAAAAACAAGAAATGTTGGAGAGGATGTGGAGAAACAGGAACCCTCATACACAGCTGGTGGGAATGCAAATTGGTGCAGCCTCTATGGAAAACGGTATGGAGATTCCTCAAAGAATTAAAAATAGAGATGCCCTATGATCCAGCCATCCCACTACTGGGAATCTATCCAACGCACCTGAAATCAACAATCCAAAGAGGCTTATGCACCCCTATGTTCATTGCAGCATTATTCACCATAGCCAAGAAGTGGAAGCAACCTAAGTGTCCCTCGGCTGACGATTGGATTAAGAAAATGTGGTATATATATACAATGGAATACTACTCAGGCATAAAAAAAGACAAAATCGTCCCATTTGCAACAACATGGATGGGCCTGGAGCGTATTATGTTAAGTGAAATAAGCCAGAAAGAGAAAGACAAACACTGTATGATCTCACTCATATGTGGAATATAAACCAACACATGGACAGAGAAAACTGGACTGTGGTTACCCGGGAAGTGGGGGTGGGGGGTGGGCACAAGGGGTGAAGGGAGTCATATATGGGGTGATGGACAAACAAAAATGTACAACCCAAAATTTCACAATGTTAGAAACCATTAAAATATCAATAAAAAAAAAAATCATAAAAAAAAAAAAAATGAAGATGAAATAAAGATATTTTCAAGCATAAAAGCTGAGAGTTCATCACCAACAGACCTGCACTACAATGCATGCTAAATAAAATTCTGAAAGCTAAAGGGAAATGATACTAGAAGATAACTCTGAAATATATAGGAAGGAATGAATATCACTGGAAATGTTAAATAGATGGGTAAATATAAAAAGCTATTTATATATTTTTAAAATTTAAGACTGTCTAAAGCAGAAATTATACAACAATATTGTAAGGTTTATAACTTGCAGGAAAGAAGAACAGAGAAACAAACATATGAGATAAACAGAAGACAGCAAAATGGTAGAACCAAATCCAACAGTATCAATAATTACATTAAATGTAACTGGACTAAACACTCCAATTAAAAGGCAGAGACTGTCACCTGGATTAAAAACAAGACTCAACTATATGCTGTCTATAAAAGATGGACTGTAAATACAAAGATATAAGACTATTTGCTCCTAATTATTTCTTTTATTTAAAAGCACAAAAGCAGGATCAGCACAGAACTATTAAAGTGTCCTAGGTTGGTAGAGATAAGGAAATCATTCATTTTATATTACCAACATGCATCAAGCATCAACTCTATATGCAAGACTTTGTGCTAGGTGCTTCAGGGAGATACCAAGAGAAGATTGATGGTCTGTGCTACAAGTGCTACAGAATTCAGAAGGAAGTGAGGACGTAAAAAGTGAGATATCCCTTGCTCAAAGGGAAGAATGGGGAGTATGGGGAGAAGGGCAGAGATCAGCAAAGGTTTCGCAGAGGATGTCACATAGCCCCGTGCCTAAAGCTCCAGGGGGATTTTGAGGAAGAAATAACTTGGTGTTCATTATTCACTTATTTTCTGAACTGAAAGACAGACCAGATATCTAGCCCAGTGGTTAAGAGCATGAGCTTTAGAGTCAAAGAGATTTGGACTTCAGCTTCAGCTCTGCTACTAACTACTCTGTGACCTAGGACAAATTACTTAAGGCTCCTAATCCTCACTTTCTTTAAGTGAAAAGGAAATAATCATTCCAATTTTATAGGATGTCTAACAGAAGTAAATGAGAGAATGTTGCAATATGCATTACAGAGTGCCTGCTCAATGAATTACTGTCACTGGAGAAACAAAATGTACCCTCTAGCCCTCAAAAAATGAAGCCCTAAATGATGAAGATAGCAAAAATGAAGACCATGGCACTACAATCTCTTAATAATAATGAATTAGAAAAAAATATACACCAAAAATAAAATGGAGGTAGGGCAGAATACAGTGTCTTTCACATAGTAGGCGTGTAATGTTGCCATGTGTGTTAAATGAATAACTCAAATAATAGATGAGCTAAGTCTTGCAAAGCTAACTAGCTACCCTCAATTTCTCAGAGAACACTAGCCCATTTAAGGCATGTAAAACTATAAACCAATTGGTATGCCTTGCTATTTCTGGCAAAATACTTTAGAAAGTTTTCCCTTTACACAGAAGTGCAAATTCCCAGAAGTGTCTGTGAGGTTCCTGCAGGCTGTAAAGAACAGGTTACTGTAGGCAATGAACGTTTACCCTACAGCTACAAAGAGAAGTGAGGAACCAGGAAGCCCCAGTGAAACCCCTTGGGCAGCTGAGAGCAAAGCCACCAAGGTACACAGCAATTCTCTTTTTCAGCTTCTTTGCCTCTGATTCTACTTTTGCTGCTTCTTATTGTTATTAGGGACTGTGTCAATTTTTGCTCCTTCACGGCTTTGCTATCTGCCTTCTCTTCATGTTACTCTCATGACCCTGCTCCACTTTACTAAGTCCCTCTCCATGAGTCTTACATTCAGACCCTCTCCCAGAGAGTACCCTGTGTAGGGCGCCCTGTTAGACACATCACAAGACACTGCTCTCCTTCATACCCAACCTACAGATGGTTTTGCTTAGCTCAGGTGCTGATTCCTGATCAGTCAGGTGTAGCTGGGCCACAAGGCCACAGGACCCAAAGTATGGTGGCCTGTCCACAGGTACCTACCCACAGGTGTTTTGCTTAGAAGGCACTCTCAAGCTCCCATGGTCCATGTGGGACCACAAGTTCACTTCAAAACATGGCAGGTAAAAACACATTCACCATCATGAGCTGCTCAAAACTGCAGTGGCAACAGGTATTGGGCTACTACATTCTAATGGGATTTTAAAAGATCATGAGACAAAACTGAAGGAACTCTGAAGGGACTGATTTGGTGTATAACCTCTGGGGAGAATCTTTAAGAGGTGGAGGGACCTAAAAGGTCATCCAATCCAACTCCACTCCTTGTGCAGTGACCCAGGTCACACAATCAACAACTGGCACAGAATGAGAGTCCTGGAGTCCCAACTCCTGGTCAATGCTCTTTCCCTGTTCATGACACTAATGTTCATGACAGTGAACATTAGTACTTAAGATTCCAGTCACCAATGATGATAAAAGAAGACCTGATCGAAAGAATATAACTTCATAACAAGTAGAAGTTTGGGACATTTTTAAGGTAAACTGCTTATTACGACCAGGCTGAACCATATAATGAAGACAAACAAGGATGGGCATTTGTGGGCAGGTATCCACTCTAGCATAAGCTGATAAATAGGATTTGGCAATGTTCTGCCTTCAGGACGCCTTTGATCAGGGCAAGAGATGAATCTCTCCCTACATGTTCTTGAAAATTCTAAAAGAACTAATTTAAGGCACAGAAAGTCACATGACAATCACATCACTTAGATTTGCTTGGCGGAGGTACTGGGACAATTACTCCATGGGAACACTGGCCAAGACAGTCTCCTCTGTTTCACTCACAGAAGCCAAGTTTAGCTTCTTTACAGGTCTCTTCTTGGTCCACAAACTGGCATGTAAATAAAAACTGTAAAACTATTTATCATCCACACACCCTATAGGAGACACTCGAATTCTGAAACTAAATGCCATTACATTTTACAACTTAAAAAAAAACGTGCTGCCCCTATGTTCATCGCAGCATTATTCACTATAGCCAAGAAGTGGAAGCAACCCAAGCGTCCCTCGACTGACAATTGGATAAAGAAGATGTGCTATATATATACAACGGAATACTACTCAGCCATAAAAAAAGACAAAACTGTCCCATTTGCAAGAACATGAATGGACCTGGAAGGTATTATGCTAAATGAATTAAGCCAGAGAGAAAAAGACAAATACTGCATGACTTCACTCATATGTAGAAGATAAACTTCACTCATATGTAGAAGATAAACTAACACATGAGCAGAGAGAACTGTTTGGTGGTTACCAGGGGCAAGGGGGTTGGGGGATGGGCACAAGGGGTAAAGGGAGGTATTTATATGGTGACTGAAAAACAATAACGTACAACTAAAATTTCACAACTTTATCAACTATTAAGACATCAATTAAAAAAAAAAAAGTGCTGGGTATTTGACAAAATGTCCCATGTACCCTGCAATCAGAAAAACCAACCACTGGCTTTTTTTGTGGCAAGCTGGATTAACGTGTTTTAAAAGTACACATCGTGGGCCGGCCCCGTGGCTTAGTGGTTAAGTGCACGCACTCCGCTGCTGGCAGCCCAGGTCTGGATCCCGGGCGCGCACCGACGCACCGCTTCTCCGGCCATGCTGAGGCCGCGTCCCACATACAGCAACTAGAAGGATGTGCAACTATGACATACAACTATCTACTGGGGCTTTGGGGAAAAATAAATAAATAAATAAAATTATAAACGGGGCAGTGGGTATGACAGAGCTTGGCCCAGAGGAAGCAGTTGGTAAACTTGAGCTGCCCTTCCAGCGTCCTTCCTTCTACAAAGTCTTCTCTGAGGATTAGACACAATCACAGAATTCCCCACCCGGTTGCCCTCCCCTACAAACACAGGGATCAAGAGGAGCAGAATCCCACCTCCCTCAATCCACCCAAGAAGCTGGAGTCAGGCTGGGGCTCCATTTACTCATTCATTCATTCAACAAATCCTCATTGCACGGCCAGGGCTAAGGTGGTGACCAAAATGGACTGGTCTCTACCCTCGTGAAGCTCACATTCTAGTAGAATAGACAGACATTAATCAAATGGTCAGGCAAACAAATATACCAGTCCGTCACCGATAGGTGCAAGGGAGACGTGCGCAGGCTATAAGGGACAGGGTCGGAGGCGGAAGGGATGTAGCCAGGAGGTCACAGAAGGCTTTGTAGGAAAAAATGAGAGCTGAGAGCTGAAGAACGATTAGACATTAACTAGATGACAGAGGGAAGAGAATTCCAGGCAGAGGAATACAACAAGAAAAAGGCCCAGTGGTGGGAGGGAATGAGGCCCAAAACAAAACAAAGCCAGCAGGGCTGAGGGGCAGAGAGAAAGGGGAAGAAGGGAAGGAAGGGAAAAAGAATGACTCCTAGGTTCAACTGGATGGGTGGTAACATTCCCGGAAATAGGAAACACTGGAAGAGGGCCAAGCTGGGCGTGGGGAGATCATGAGGGCAATTTCGGATATGTGGAGTTTAGGGGACCTTTGGGACATCCAAGCAGAGCTATCACCCGGGCATTTGGATATATGGGCTACATAAGTCTGGAGTTTCCAGGTAACCTCTGGGCTACAGATGTAAACATGGCAGTCAAGTGCAAGCAAGCGGTGACTGAAGCAGGGGAGGGGGCCTGGGTGAGATCGCCCACTAGAGAGTGAGGGAAGGGGGCCTGTGACAAACGTTTAACACCCAAGAGGTAGATAGTGACTGCAAAGGAGGCTGGAAGGAATGGTCTGAGAACTGAAGTGTTACATCAGGGAAGCTAAGGGAGCAGAGTATATCCAGGAGGAAGAAGTGGTTGACTTAATGCAAGGCTCCATAAGACACCACCTTACGGATAGGACCCTGACCACCCAGCTGGGCAACGATACTGAAGAGGCCTGATGTCCGAGAGGTGGAGCCTATTAGATAACCTCCCAGAGGGCCCTGGGAAGTGACCCAGATATCGGAGGCTCAACTGCTGACAGCTTCCAAGGGAAAAAGGAACAGAAGAGCAGACACTCAAAGCCCTTGCTATGTATCCAACAGCCTGGCCTCAGGAACTAGCTCAAACTGGAGCACAGAAAAGAGCAGGTACTGGACACACCCTCTGTCCCATGCCTGGTTAAATATGTATAGCTTTAAAACTAGGGCAACACTTGAGATCTGACACCAGGGTGCAGGGCTGGGGGCGCTCCTCCTCTCCCTCAGGTACCCAGCTGGTGAGGCACCTGGACCATGGCCTCCAGCTTCAGCAACAGCACAGCACTGTTTTCCAGGACTTCCACCCCCAGCACTGAACCCACTTACCCGGTAAGATTCCTGCACCTTGGACTTTGACTGTCTCCTTTTCCTGCTCGTCCGCCTGCTCTGAGTTCTCAACCACCTGATCCAACTCCTCACTCAGCTAAAGGGAGAAACAAACAGGTCAGCTCCACCAGCCTTGCACTTCTGGGCTAGAATAAGCAGGCAGAAGCTGCTTCTCATTTAATCGTTACCAAAAAAAAAAAAATCACACGATGTAGGGTGTGTTATGCCAGTTCTACAGAGGAGGACACTGAAGCTCAGAAAACTCAAGTAACTTGCTATATATTAGTTTCCCATGGCTGTTAACAAAGCACCACAAACTGGGTGGCTTAAAACAACAGAAATTCATTCCCTCACGGTTCTGGAGGCTAGAAATCTGAAATCAAGGTGTCAGCAGGGTTGGTTCCTTCTGAGGGCTGTGAGGGAGAATCTTTTCCATGCTTCTCTCCTAGCTTCTGATAATGGCCAGCAATCCCTGGCGTTCCTTGCCTTGCAGATGCATCAAATCTCTGCCTCCATCTTCACGTGGAGTCTCTGTGTCTTCACATAATCATCTTCTTATAATGACACCATATTGGATTAGGGCCCACCCTATTCCAGTATGACTTCATCTTAACTAATTACATCCGCAATGACCCTATTTCCAAATAAGGTCACTTTTGAGGTACCGGGGTTAGGACTTCAACGTATCTTTTTGAGGAGATACAATTCAACCCACAACACTTTCCATGGCCATAGAGCCAGGAGTCAAATCCAAGTTGGCCTAGCTCCAAAGCCCATGATCTTAACTACTTCCCAAAGGAGGAGGAAACGTGGCTTAGAGTCTGCTGAGAGAGAAGGAACAGGGAAGCTGGTGTCAGAGCTCTCCAGGACTCTGACCAAAGTCCACCAACTCAGGCTGCAAGTGGCAGAACAAAGTAGGGAGAGCAATCCCTCCCAGAGACAGATGCCAATCAGCAGCCTCGTAGCAGGTAACCTCGACCTCACTGCATCCGTGTCCTCACCTGTCAAATGGGGAAAATGATGTCACTGAGCAGGGTAGGTGGGCAAAAAAGGATACAATGATAACCAACAAGTCTCTGTAGCATTAAGGAAGAGGGCCAGAGAGATCGAGAACAGAGTTTAGAGGAGGACCTATCGCTGAATTGGGAGGTGGGGGGGATAGCTTTCCCAAGTATTTTCTTAGGCTCACAGTGTCAATGATTAAGGTCTCAAGACAGTTTCACTGAAAATTCATCTCCAGGACACTTGAGCTAAAATAAAGCTCTTTATGTATCTATCATTTTTCCATTCCCCTCTCCATGTCTCCACTCCTGCCCCTTAGAATCAGGTAGAACCCCCAGTTTACAGCCCTCCAAGCCCCAAAGAAAAGAAAACCAACAAGTGCAAGGGGGCCGGGAGACTAGAGAAGGCACCATGAGATACAGGTCCTCAGCGGGAGCACAGATCAAGAGGTCCCCAGAGCTCTCACTGGCCAAAGGGAAAGGAGGATGTTAGTCCTGGGAAGGACCCAAGTTTTCTGATCCAAGCCTGGGTTAGCCCAGGCTCAGGCTAACCCAGGCGGCAACACACTCCTAACCCAGTTCCCTTCCTGACTACCTGCAGTCATAATGAGCCCACCTCCTTGCTTGCATCTGGCCAAATTCTCAGCATGCCCCATCCCCTAAAGCCAAAGTCTCCCCTCAGAAAAGAAACCTAACTTGGAGCTAAGTCCCCTCTCAGAATGATCCAGGCAAGAAAGATGCAGGTCACTCCCGGAGGCCTCCTTCTTCTGAAGAAGGGGAGAGACAGGGACTTCAGAATGGGCCACTGAAGCAGGCAAAGGAAGGGGTCTTTCCACTGCCTTCCACCATGGGGGGGCCCCCAAATAGAAACTGACTCCACCCTTGGCCTTGCCCCTGCAAGCAGGATAACTGCCTATATTTTAACAAACATTTTAGGAGCCCTGCTAGGTAAGGAGATACTGCAGGTTACATGTGGATGAGGAGAGACACTGTCCCGTAAACCAGGACCCGAAACCTCCCTAGAAGCAGAAGCTGCCCACATCCTGTTCACAAGAGCCGTCATTCACTGAGCTAAGCACTTTCCACACACCAACTCCTCTAATCCTCACAACCTACGAGATAGGGACTATCATTACCTTTGTTTTGCAGATGAAGAAATGAGAGGCTCACAGAAGTTAAGTGACTTAACAAAAGTCACACAAATGGTGAGAGGCAGAGCCAGGATGCGATCATGGGCTTTTTGACTTCAAAGTCCTCATATTTACCCACTATGCTCTACTCCCTATAACCCTGAAAACTTTCAGAGTCAGGGAAAGACACAACTCATTCCCCAGGATTGCCTCACTGTCTAGGTTACGGAATCTAGGGGCCAGAGAACCCACAGCACTGGTTAAAATCCATTAGGCTCCTTTTGGATAAAGGAGACGGCAGGAGAAATACAGAAATTTGTCCCAAAGTCAGATTCCAGTGCAGGTCCTACACTAAAAAATGGCAAGTCTTAGACAAATCTCACCCGTCTTCAACTCGGTTTCCCCTTGTACTGTGGGGTTAAACCATCTGCTTTATACACTCCACACAGTATCATTTACAAAGGGAGAATGTACACCAGTATTGACTAGTATTGATGAAAACAGCAGCAAGCTCATGTATGAAGGACAGAATGCTAGACTGGTCTGGGAAGTCAGTCTCCAGTGAGCATGAATAATGAGACCCTCCCCCTTGAATAATGAGGGGATTTTAACCAAGGGAGCTTGAGAGGGAGTTAAAGAAGAAATGGCATGAGCACAGGCATAGAGGCAGCTAAATGTTTAAGACTGTTAAACAGTGAGCTTCCAGTGTGGCCGGAAGCTAGGTGGGTGAAGGGATGATGAAGGTAATAGGACATACCGCTGCTGAGCTGTGCAGAGCTTTGAAAGCTTGCTAAGAAGTTTGGCCTGTTCTGGGTAGACCAAGGGCAGCATCAGGTGTATGTAAAAAGGAATGCTCTGGGATCAAGGCAGGGTCTCAAAACGAAAATCTGCACAGCATCAGAGACACCAAAGGGAGAGGTGGTGGTGACACAGTATGACACTCAGGTGGTTGGAGCAAACACAGTTACACAAACCTGAGGACTGAGGATGTGAAACTGCCTTAACTTGCCAAGTGAGGGGGACACAGTGAAGGGCACAGGGGAGGAAGATTACCAGACACGACCAAAGTTTGAGACCTGAAGAGAAGAGCAGGTCACCAGTTTCAGTAAGAGGCAGGAGGAAGAGCTGGTCTGAGGGAAAAGCTGGAACCGAAGCCTGTAGCTCAGAACAGATAAGAAACAGACAAAGAACTAGAAAGTGATAAAGTCGTGGGAGGAGGTGAGACTGAAGAGATAAACGGAGCGGAGCGAGCAGTAGCTGCGTCGGTGAAAGCACATCTTCAAAGTCAGGCGGCCACCACCACAAGATGTAATTATCCCTGTCATTAACAGCTGCAGGGCCACGAGGCCCTGGGCTGGGAGGGGGGCTGATGCCCACCGCGCATCTGCTCCAGCTGGGAGGAGGGCGAGGGTGCTTCCACTTGTGGCAGAGAACGCCGGGGTCCTTGGGGCCATTCGGGGTCCTGCCCGGTCCGACGAGGCTTTAATCATTCACCTGCTGGTTACGGGTCGCGGCTCCGGGGGGGGGGGCCCGGCTCCATCCCTCGGCCAAGGGACGGCAGCATCCGGAGGCGGCTCGGCGCCCCGCTTCCTTCCTGGCCCGCTGCTCCTCTGCACGCGGAGACCCCTCCCCCGAGCACGCACCCGCTCCTCGGCCCGGCCGCACGCCACCCGCCCAGACCCCGGGACCTCGCTCCTCCGCCTCACAGGAAACTCTGCTTCCTCCCCCCACTGCCTTGTACCTCCTGGTAGGATGTCGAGAGCTCCTGCCGGATCATGGCAATGACCGGAGCTAAGGCACACCTGAGCCCGCTACGGCCGAAAGGAGCGGCGAGGCGAGCACCGCGGCCACAGCGCCGGGACCTGCCCGCTCCGCGAGGCTAAACTGGTTCGGAGGGGCGGCCCCGAGACCAGGCGGGGCGGCACTCGGCGCAGGCGCCTCTCTCCCGCCACCGCCGGAGCCGCGAAAGGGTTGCTGGGAAATGTAGTTCTGGGCGGGGTCGCCTCTCACCACCCCTGGGGCGGCGAAGCCTGCGCGTTACCCGGAGCCAGTCTTAACTTGGGCATTAGATGCACGTGCTCTCTTTGTCTCTCACTTCCTCTCTTTGTTGAAGGGGGAGGGACGGAGAAAATGAGTGGAAAGTGGAACAAAGGGCCAGGTCAGATGGGTAGGAGAGCCTAATCTATAATCACAAGAGGAATCCTGCCCTGGTGGTTTATAACCTTTGAAATAATTGTCTGGGGAGCACTTTGTATGTTACAAAGCGCTTTCAGCACATTATGCCCTTGATTTTGCAAGGGCTCCTGTGAGGAGAACATTTTTCTTCCTGTTTTACAGATGAGAAAACTGAGGTATCCTGATTCAGAAAGGATGGGGGGGGCAGTCATCAAGTGAAGATTATTTAGTCTAGGACCAGACCACAGAATCCATGTTCTTTCCATTATTCCTGGGGCAGACACTTGGAGTCAGTGTAAGTGAACATAAGTGAGGCCATCTTGTTATGCTAAATGACCCTTTCCTAGTTAGAACCTCCAAGTATGTAATCATTATGAGTTACTACACACTTTCATGATTTTCTGGCCCTGATCCTGTGCACATACACCTGCTGAGGTATTCTGATAGCTTTGTTCTTAACAATCTTAACAAATTTTTCCCAAGGAATAAGAAGGCTGCCAGGAAAAAGGAACACCTATAGGATATTCATCATCACTGCCAGAAGAAAAGAACAATGCAAGACCCTGGAGTCTGTCATACCTGAAGGCTGACACTTCTAAACCCCCTCCTTACTGCCCATTTTCCCTACATAACTAATTCAAGATTCTGTAATTTTTTTTTAAATTTTTATTTATTTGTTTTTTTCCCCCAAAGCCCCAGTAGATAGTTGTATGTCATAGCTGCACATCCTTCTAGTTACTGTATGTGGGACGCGGCCTCAGCATGGCCGGAGAAGCGGTGCGTTGGTGCGCGCCCGGGATCCGAACCCGGGCCGCCAGCAGCGGAGTGTGCGCACTTAACCACTAAGCCATGGGGCCGGCCCAAGATTCTGTAATTCTTTTTAAAGATTTTATTTATTTATTTTCCCCCCAAAGCCCCAGTAGATAGTCATATGTCATAGCTGCACATCCTTCTAGTTGCTGTATGTGGGACGCGGCCTCAGCATGGCCGGAGAAGCGGTGCATTGGTGCGCGCCCGGGATCTGAACCCGGGCCGCCAGCAGCGGAGTGTGCGCACTTAACCACTAAGCCACGGGGCCAGCCCAAGATTCTGTAATTCTTAAAGATGGGTTTTTTGAGACATAAGTCACCTATCTTCCAATTATGCCAGCTAATTAAATTAAAGCTTCCTTTCTTGATCTCTAACTCATTGTGATTAATTGGCTCAGATCGCTGTGAGCAGAGCGAGCCCATTTCTTAGTAACATCAGGACCTCCAGGTTCTTGTCCTGGCTCTGCCCCTGTTCCGCAGATCTTATAATGCTCAGAGCCCTCCTCTCTTCACCTTAGAATGTAACTGCTAAGCCTTGCCCTACTTCACGGCACCTTATGAGAGCCAAAATAGGTCATGAAGCAAAAATCCAGTGGTTCTGTTCATCACGACACAAGCCTGTGCCCTGAATGTGGCAGAGACTTGGGTATTTGCCCTGTGGCAGGGTGGACCTGAGGACCACCTCTTCCCCTCCTCCCAGTGCCTGAACAGCTGCTCTGTGTGGCCGCCCTGGGCTGCTTAGTGATGAAGCAGATAGAGGTTGCTTATGCCTTAGTAAATGCTGCTCTGTGTGCCCGGCAGCTGCAGCTGTGCAACCTCCTGCACTCAGGCCACACAGGCCTTCTTCCCTCCTCAGTGGCAACCACAGTAGCACCAATCACATCAGAGCACCCTGGACCTCAGGGAGCATTAGCAGTGGTAGGTCTCCATCACCTCTCCTGACTACCCTCCCCCACCCCAGGCCCTCTGCTCTTACATCTATTAAATGAGACATATATATAGCACCTAACATTGTAGGCACTCAACAAATGTTTGTTAAATTTATGAATGGAACATTTATTCCAGTTATTTCATTTAACAGTTGCTTACGAAAACAAATAAGAAACAACTCACTAAATTCCTTACTATATTAATACAAGGGAGGCTGACAGAACAAGTCACACAATCCCAGAATTTCAGAGCTGGAAGGAACCAGAGAAGTCAATGCAGCCCTATCATTCCTCTCTACTCTTTGTTGGTATGGCCAAACTGGAAATTTATGGGTTCCCACATTTGAGGGAGATACAAATACAATATTCAACATGGTTTAACAAATACAGTGTGCTGGGCACTGGGATACAGAAATGAATAGGATACCCCAAGGTCCTTGCTCTCATGGTTCTTCCATGCTAGAGTGGAGAGACAGACCATAAACACATAAATAGAGTTTTCTGTACTTGCTGTCCCCAAGTCCTCTCCTCCCAATCCCTCATGAGCACATGCCAGTCAGGCTTTCATCCTCTCCACTCCACTGAAACAGTGCTGGTAAATGACCGCCAAGTTGTCAAATCAGATGGCCACTTCCCCAACCTCCTCTCTCTTGACCTATCAGCTGCACTGGACTCAGCTGGTCCTCCCTCCTCCTTGTACACTTTCTTCCCCTCTCTTCCAAGACACCACACACTCCCACTTTGCCTCCCACCTCACTCGCTGCTCCTTCTCAGTCTCCTTTGCTGGTTTCTCCTCATTCCCTCAACTCTCCAGGGTGGCATTCCCCAAGCTAGGTCTTTTGTCTCCTTTCTAGTCCCTCCCTATGGGCTAGTGAAGTGGTCTCCTCTAGTCTCATGGCTTGAATTACCATCTGCATCCTAAAGATTCCTGTTATGGGTGAATTGTGTCCCCCCAAAAGACACGTTCAAGTCCTAACCCCTGGTACCTCAGAATGAGACCTCATTTGGAAATAGGACTGTTGCAGATGTCATTAGTTAAGATAAGGTCGTACTAAGTAAGGTGATCCCTTAATCCATTACGAAGATGTAAAGATAGACACACGGGAGAACACCCTGTGATGACAGAAGCAGAGAGTGCAGCAAGGTAGCTGCAAGCCGGGCGGCTTTAATCATTCGCCTGCTGATTACAGGTCATGTCTCCGGAGGCCAGGCTCCATCCTTGGCCAAGCAACAGGCAGCATCCCAAGGCTCACCAGCCACGACCAGAAGCTAGCAAGAGGCAAGGAATGCTTCTCTTCAGAGTCTTGGAGGGAGCATGACCTGGCGATATCTTGATTTTGGACTTCTAGGCTCCGGAACTGTGAGACAACAAATTCTTGTTGTTTTAAGCCATCCAGTTTGTGGTATTTTGGTACGGCAGCCCTAGGAAATGAACACAATTCCCAAGTGTATACAAATGAATATCTCCAGGCTCCAGCTCTCCCCGGAGCCCAGTCTCACATGTCCAGGTGCCAAGGCAACTTCTCCACTGGATGCGCCCCCGGCAGCAGCAGAGGGGAGCTACTGAAGGCATGGACCCTGCAACCAGACTGCCTGGTTCCAAGTCTTGGCTCTGCCACTTACTGACTTTGTGATCTCGGAACTTTAATCTCTCTGTACCTCAGTTACCTCATATATAAAATGGGAATATTACTACCTATTCATAGAGTTCTGAGAGGATTAACTGAGTCATCAGATGTAAAGTACTTGGAACACCGTCTGGCACACTGTAAGTGTATATTAGTGTTAGTGGTTATTGCAAGGTTCAAAACGGAACTACTAATCTCCTATCCCAAATCCGCTCCTCTCGAAGTCTTTCTCACTATAATAAACTCCATCCTCCCATTTCTGTGGTCAAAACTCTAGAGTCATCCTCAGGTCCTCCCTTTCTCCTACATCCCACATCTAAATCAGCAAATCCCGTTGGCTCTACTGTAAAAATTTATGCAGCATCTGATCACATTTCACCACGTACATCATTACCACCCTGGTACAAGGTACCGGAGTTTCTTGTGGATTATTTTCAATAGCCTCCTAGCTGTCTCTCTACCTCCATCCTTGCCACCCTATGGTCTATTCCCAACACAGCAACCTGGGAGAGTGGGTTAAACAAAGTCAGATCATGTCACCCCTCTGCTCCGACCCTTCCACAGCCAGAGTCCTCTCAGTGACCTACAAGGCCCTATAGGATCTGTCCCATAGCCCCCACCTTTCCTCTCACTCCTCTCCTCACTCTCTCAGCTTCAACATGCTGAGCCTAAGGGCCTTTGCACTGCCTGTTCCCCATCCTCGGAATGCTCTTATCCTGGGTATCTATATGAGTCACTTCCTCACCTCCTTCAGGGCTTTCTCCAAATATCACTTAGCAGTGATGCCTCCTCTGAACACCCTGTTAAAACAGCAAGCCCCACTGTCAGCACATCCCCTACCCTGCTTTATATTTCTCCCTCGCATCCACCTCCTTCTTTCCTTTATTTTCAGTCTCGTGCACTAGAATGTAAGCCCAGCGAAGGTGAGGTTCTTTTGTGTTATGTTCATTGCTGTATCCCAGTGCCTCTGATGGTACCTGGCATTTATTGGTACTCAAATAGTCGCTGAATAAAGAAATGAACAAAGTAATTTCACACAGTGACAAGAGCACTATATGATAGAGATAGAGATGTGATAGAGAGTGATAGGGCAGCTGTGGGGGAGGCGCTGATTTATCTCTGGGGAGTCAAGACAGGCCTCATGATGGTAGTTACTTGTGAGTTGAGACCTGAAAGACAAGAAGGGGCCAGCACATGACGACCTGCACCCCAGGCAGAGGGCACCAGTACAGTACAAAGGCCCAGGCTGGAACATAAGCAGCAGACAGTGTGGCGGGAGGGGTCCAAGGAGGGCGTATAACAGACAGAGTCGGAGGGGTAGGCAGAGGCCAGATCGTGGAGGCTGGGTTGTGCTGATCCAGCCCTTGCCTCCCCTGCTCAGCACTGGGTTGCAGGGACTGGCCCTGTGGGCTGGGTTTCCACTGGGTTCAGTCAAGAGGAAGCACTGCTGGGAGATTGGAGGGGGTCAGGGCAAAGAAGAAACCAGGGCTTTTCTTTCCCTTGTTCTCTGCCTCCAGCAGCTTCCCTTCCACGGCTCCAGCTCCTGATGCAAAGGCTTTTTGTGGTTTAGCTTCAGCCAGGTGACCCAGGCCCCTAGACCCTAATGATATGATCTCCTCCCTTCCACTGGCAGGATGTTGCTAATCTTCCTGCTGTTGCTAATCTCTGGGTTGCCTCGGGGTTGCTTCTCAGCCTCTTCTATCACCTGTGTAATCAACTCTCAGCATTGCAGCCATTCTTTTTCAGAATAGTTCCTATTTTCCTTGCAGGTGACTGATGATTCCATTTCGAAAAACAAATGCGGGTTCGAAAAACAAATGTGGGTTCGAAAAACAAATGTGGGTTCGAAGAGAAGGGCAATCGGGGGATGCCTGGAGAAATCCAAGGGTGTATGAGCATGCTATTAAATGATAGACTTGTACTCAGCCTCTGAGGAAGGGAGAAGCTTGATCTGCTCAGTAGAAATTATAGGCAGTATCTTTTGGCTCAAAGAAGTTCCTAACAAACAGAACTGTAGAGAGAGCAAGGGCTCAAGCAGAGAAGCAGCACACGGTATGCCAGGGATGTTATCAAGGAACATGATGCATCAGGAAGGAACGATGTTCTATTCAAGGGTGTAGAAGGGCCTCTTCTAACCCAGAGATCCTGTGACACAGTGTAACATTGATACTGCACGCCGAAGTTTACACAGCCTTTCACGTCCATTGTCATTTTTAGTTTCAACAAATCCTATCAAGGAGGCAGGCCGGTATGTTACTAACGTGGAAATCGAGACTCAGAGTGTTTGTGGACAGATCCTGTGTAGGATCTCTCAGACCCCATGTTTCATCTATCAGCTCTGCACTAGCAGCCCATTCTGTTGAATAAGTAAATGTAGGAAAAGCTGGTGCAGTCACTGAGCAGAGGCGCCGCCTGGCGGTTAGGGGCAGACTCTGAGACTCAGGGCCTGTGCTGGACTCTGGGCTCTGCCACCTACTGTGTGACCTCGGGCAAGGTACTTAAGGTCACTGCCTTTCAGTTGCACCATCTGTAAAGTAGATGATAATAATAGTTCTTCATAGAGTTACAGTGAGGATTAAATGAGTTACTACACATAAAAGTGCTGAAGCAGACTTGGCACACTTGCCGCCCTGAGCTCTGCTTTGGTCTCCTTTGCCAGTTCTCCCAACCACAAAACATTGGCGGGCCCCAAGAACCCAGTCCTTGGTCCTCTCCTCCCTATCCACGTGCACTTCCTTGGCGATCTCATCCACTCTGTGGCTTTAAATACAATCTATATGCCAATGATTTCAAAATTTGTATCTCTAGCCTGGAACTCTTCCCCCAACTCCTGACTCATATACCCAACTGCCAATTTGAGACTTCCACTTAGATATCTATGTTCTCAAACTGAACAAGCCCCACACTGATCATAATCTTCTCCCCCAAAACCTGCTCTCCTACCATCTCTCCTTATCTCAGTTAAGTTGCAACTCCATCCTTCCAGTTGCCCAGGCCAAAACCCTCGGGGTCATCCTTGACTCCTTTCTGTCTCTCAGACCCCAAGTCTCATCTATCAGCAAATCCTGTCAGCCACACCCTCAAAACATATCCAGGATCCACCCACTTATCCCTTGATACCACCCTGGTTCAACCCACCATCATCTGGATTATTGCAGTAGCTCCCATACTCCAGTCTCTTCTCAATAAAACAGCCAGTCATTCCGTTAACATTTTAACTCATCCCTCTGTTCCATTCACTCAGAGCAAAAGCCAAAATCTTTAAAAATTAAGCTGTGAGGTACCAGAGATCTGCCCCCCACCTCTGCCTCATTCACCCCTTTACCTCTCTGACCTCATCTCCTACCTGTCTTCCCTCCTTGCTGTTCCTCCAACAAGCAGGGCACTCTCTGTCCTCAACATTTATGCACAGGGCTTTCCCTGTGCAGAGATTTCTCTCCCCTCCAGGCTACCTCCCCACCTCCCTGAGATCTTTATACAAATACCCACTTCACAGTGGAGTCTTCCCTGGCCAGGCTATTTAAAATGGCATCCCCAATGCTCCCTATCTCTCTGCCCTGCTTTATTTTTCTCCCTAGTATTTATCACCATTTAACTTACTACTTAGGTATCTTACTTCTAGTCTCTCTCTCCCCTAGAATGTAAGCTCCAAGTGAGCGTGGATCTGTGTTGCTCACCGATGTGTCCCCAGTGACCTGGCACATGGAAGCCCTCAAAAAGTATTTGCTGAATAAATTAATGAAGGAATCCTTGCACAAATGTTAGCTATTATTTCAGTGCATATCTGTGCCGTGCCCTACCTACCCTTTGCAAAAATCCCCTTGGGGACCCGAAATTTAAATACAACTGGGAAGAAAAAAAAAATCAGCCAAAAGTAAAAGTGAATTAATAAAGTTGAGGTCCTAGTTTATAAATATACCTGGAATGTTGGGCTGTGTCATCTATGTACCTAATCAAGGAACTACGTAGTGTAACGTACGTCGTTCTTTGGCTCAGCTTTCAGTCGGCCGTTTGGAGTCGGGAGCCTTGGGTTGTAATCCCAGTTCCAAGTTTCCAGCGGCGCGGTCCTGGCGGCCGTGCGCGCCCCGCAGCGCGCGGAAGGCGCGGCGTCGGTCTCCCGGCTCTCGGCCCTCGGGGCGCCGGGCGCGCGGGGCGGGGTTCCGGGGCCACGGGGCGGGAGTGCGCGGGGTCCAGCGCCCAGGCCGCCCCCGGCCCTGCTCTGCGCGCTCACCATGGCGGGCCCCGCGCCGGGGCGGCTACTGCCGCTGGCAGCGCTGGCCCTGGTGCTGGCGCTGGCCCCGGGGCTGCCCGCAGTCCGGGCCGGGCAGGCGCCGCGCCCCGCCGAGCGGGGGCCCCCGGTGCGGCTCTTCACAGAGGAGGAGCTGGCGCGCTACAGCGGGGAGGAGGTAAGCCGGCGAGCGCGGGCCGAGGGGAGGCCGCGGCGGGCGCCCCCTCCCGGAGCCCGCGCTCGGAGCTGGGCGCGAGGCCGCGAGGCCTGCCGGGCCTCCTCTCTCCAGGCCCGGACGGCCGCCCAGGGATCAGGGGCAACCCTCGGGAGTCGGGGCGCCCTGCTTCCCCTTCTCCACAAAGCCAGACACCCCAGCCCGCTCTTCCCCGCTCTTCTCGCGAGCTGCCCCTTAGAGACGCGGTTTGGCTAGTCGTCTGTACACAATCCTCAGAACACTTTTGTTTTTATTGTTAACATCAGCTGGGGACAGACACTTCTGCCTACTCGTCGGCGGCAGTGGCAGTGGAGGGAGGGAGGGAGGCATAGCCTGCTCCCTGGTCTTGGTGGGAATTGGGGCAGGCCCAGGGATGAGCCAGGCTTTCCCTGCGCCTTGTTTCCCTGCCCCTATAGCCCAGGCCTCCTCTCAGACCTGCTCTTAGTGCCTGTGCCCTTGGGGCTGAGCAGGAGCTGGGGGGGAGGGCAGAGAGGGAGATGGGAGGTTAGAGACAAAGAGCCCCACCCCAAACACACCCACGTCAAACACACCCACCTGAGTCAGTAGTCTGGAGGTATCCAAGAAACTCCTCAACCGCCTGTCCATTTGGGCTGGTGGGGCCCAGTGTGATGGCTGTGGAGGGTGGGAACAAGATGCTGCACGTAAGAAGGGCCGTGGGGGGCTGATGTTACATCGAGGAGGTGGGAGGAACAGTTGAGTGGGGAAATCATTCAGAGTTCAGAGTTGATATGAACCAGCCTCCTGCTTTTACACATGAGTAAACTGAGGCATTCCACCAGTTAGTGGTAGAACGAGCAAGGGACCCAACGTTTCTTGTTAAAACCCTCTGGCCTGGGCTCCCTAAACCCTAAGTTAACTAAGGTTAGACAAGACTAGGTTCGCAAGGGGAACTCAGAAACCTGGCCCTTAGGCAGTGAAGCTAGTTTGGACATCACTGTAAAGAGAGGTTGGTTAGAAGCCTGAGTCAATGAGAACACAGAGGGACGGAGGCAGGGATGCGACTGGATGTTAAGGGACACCATGTTTTGGGGCAGCAGGGAACCAGATGGTGCAGAGTCAGGGAATCTGTGCAGGATAGAGTTAACATAGCAGGCCTGTTCTCCTTTGAAAGGCCTGCTTGCAAGAGGGGCTCTTGACTGGTGTCTGGATTTCTAAGGTGTTTCACACATCCCTAACAGATACAGGTGGCTCAGTGGGGGCTCTTTGTACAACAGTGTGTTTATGTTGAACACTGCTAGGCAGAGAGGGCCTACGTGGCCAGCCCCCAGTAAAAACCTTGGGATCTGAGTCTCCCCTGGGCTTCCCCGGGCAGAAACATCACACAAGTGTTGTTGCATTTTGTTGCTGGGGAAGAGGGTACTCTGTGTGACCCCTCATGGGAGGGGGGAAGAGCATAAGGAAGTCCACACATGGATTTCTCTAGACTCCGCCTGTGTCGTTTTCCCTTGTGATCCGGCTGTGTATCCTCATTACATTGCTGTAGTAAATCTTAGCTCTGAGTACAACTAGGTGCTGGAGTTCTGTGAGTCCTAGTGAATTGCCAAACGTGGAGGTGATCTTGGAGACCCCCAGCACAGAACCCAAGGGAAGAAGGAGTTCAAAATGGAGGGTTCGTGCAGCAACAGTGCAGGGGGCCATGGGATGAGGACTGAGGAAAGACCCTGGGTTTTCTATGCTGGTGTTATTGATTGACACTTAACTGAGGGAAGGAGAGAGGGAAGCTTGAGATGGAAATAGGTTAAGGAAAGAATTGTTTGGGGTGTGGACCCCACCCCACACACTTGTGGGTGTGGAGCCCAGAGGATGTCTGTAGGCAGAGAGAGGAAGAGAGTAAGGGAAGAGAGGGGCAGTGGAGTGTAGCTGGTTGGAGCCGTGCTCTGCTGTGGTTTGCCCTAGGTGGTTCTGGTTTATGCCTGTTGTCCTGGGATAATTATTAATAGCACCCCCTTTCACTCAGAAATGTCACTGTTTGTATAATGCATTCTATGGTCACCCTAGTTAGAGCATTATATGAGGTATTTGGATCATACCTGGGTTCGAGTGCTTGTTCTGCTGTGTGACTTTGGGCAAATTACTAAACCCCTTAGGGTCTCAGTTTTTTTTCAATCTGTAAGATGCTTGTATCAGTCAGGGTTCCACCAGAAACAGAACCAGTAGCATATGTATATATAGACATATATATTTGGTTTATTGCAAGGAATTGGTTTATGAGATCATGGGAGCCGGCCAGGCAAGTCTGAAATCTGTAGGGCAGACTGTTAGGAAGGGCAGGAGCTGATGCTGCAGCCCACTGGTGGAATTTCTTCTTCCTCAGGGAAACCTCAATTCTGTTCTTAAGGCCTTTCAGCTGATGCAGTGAGGCCCACCCAGATTCTCCAGGATAAGCTCCTTTACATAAAGTCAACTGATTGTAGATGTTAATCACATCTACAAAATACCTTCACAGCAACATCTAGATATGTTTTCGGTTAAGTAACTGGATACTGTAGCCTATCCAAATTGACACAAAAAACTGACCATCATAATGGCTATAAGAGGAGTTCCTACTTCTATGTATGGGTTTTGTGAGGATTAAATGAGATAGTGATATGCAAAGTGCTTAGCATAGGCCTGGTGTAGTCCCAGCATAGTAAGCCTTAATAAATCTTAGCTGCTGTTATTTTTATTAGCTTATTATTAAAAATACAAGCAAGAGGCAGTATAACAGGAACATAATCCTCTTATGCAATTCAGAAATCGAATAAGCTCTGAAAACCAGAAGGTTTTTTTAATAAGTCGATTGACCGCAAAACCTGACCTGATCTGAACTCTTTTGGTGATGGAACCTTTGTTGGAGCTTAGAGGAGTCAATTTATAGTCTTTATTTGTCCTACTTAGTGTGAATATTCTTGTTCATGCTTTACTGTGGAAATATTAATATAGTTGATTATGGGGTGCTGCCTTGGACCTCCATAGATGTTATGGTATGTGCCACATAAAACCTTTCTAAAATCTGACGAATTCTGAATTCCAGAACACATCTGACCCCGAAGTGTTTCCGCTGTGGGATTGTGGACCTGTATAACAAGTCTTTCTGAAACATCTAGCAATGAATGTCTTGTTTCTACTGTGAACTTTTTGGATGAGAGCCAAGGCAGGCCCACCTGTCCCAGTCCCGCGTTCTGCCCTGTGGTTTGTGGTGAGAGCTCGGGCACCCAAGCAGGGAGCTGCGTAGTGTCTCCAGTGGAAGCTTCAGATTGGAAATCACGAAAGACAGAAGTCCTGGCTGCTGGTGTCTTTCACGGAACCATATATTGTGTTCTGGAACTACCGCATGAGGGCCTATGCCACTTCCCTCCTTCGGGGCATGTTAGGTTCTCAGAGTGGTGCACAGTGTGGCTTCCTGAATCACTCACGTGTAGGAGTGTGAAAATGGCTATACTTGGGCTTCGGGCATCAGTCAGTCCTCTTGGAATCCCTGCTGAAAATCCAGCCTCCTTGGTGCCTCTTCAAAGCCCATTCTCCCCGTAATTCTAATAAGACTTGTATAGACGAGGTCATCTGGAGGACCACTCTCGTAGAGAACACATAGGTCACAGAGTAAGCATGTTGAACTAAAATGAAAGTAGGACGAGAAAGGTCGAATCTGTTCCAGAGGGCCTTCCCGTAGTCCTTGATTTCTTCAGCTCTGGTCAAAAGTGCCCTCGGACATAGAGATGTTGATCGCACACTCGCATGGGCAGTTTTTGTCTTGTTGCATCGGCTGTTCTTATAGCAGGGTTTCACTGTTGACAAATTACAGGTCCAAGATTGGCGTTCAGATTTTCAATAAGGAAGAATGTCGTGGGAAGGGCATAGGCTTTAGAATCAAACAGGTCTGAGTCTGAATTCTGGCTTTTTATTTACCAGCAGAGAAACTGTCAGCAAGTTATTTAAACTCTAAGCCTCAGTTTCTTCATCTACAAAATATGTATAGCAATACCTTCCTCACAAGGTCATTATAAAAGTTGTTGTAAGTGACATATGTAAGTATAAGCAATCATATATAATATATGGAGAGCACCTAGCACAGTAGATACTCAGTAAATGCAAATTTCCTTGCTCGCCCTTTGATTACACCTGAAACATATTAATTTTCCTGAATTACAGGCCCCAAGTAGCCAGCATGTATGGCCGAGGGCCCAGCCCAGGCAACATGATCAAAGTAATATTCTTCTATGACTTACCCTCACATTGAGCTTTTAGAATTGAAAAACAGCATGAATCACAAGCCATTCATGAATTTTGTCATTGTTCTTCCTCGAGAAATAAATGCATTTCACATAAATGTGGGGTGAGGGGCGTCTACCTTCTTTGCTGCTGGTGTTCTAACCTGTATGTCAGATGTTGGCATCTTCAAAAGTTTCCCCAGTGGAGATGAGTCAGTGGCACACGAACAATATTTTCCCCTGCCTTAGTGATGGAGGAAACAGACTGGGGAAGGATTGGTTTATTAAGGAAAGCAGATGTCATGAAGCAGTTAGCTTTAGGGGAGGGAAGATGGGGTGACTTCGAGGATTCTCAGTGGTCCAGAGGGAATGTCATCCTCCACTCTCCAAGTGCAAAACTGATTTTTGCCATCCTCAGAAAATACGTTTTCTGCCTTAATTGCCTTTTAGGGTACCAAGTGCAGGGAGGACCACCCCGCCCTCCCATCCCCGTCATGACTTCTGGGCCTGGGACTAAATGTATGTATTTAACAAACACTTATATAGAGCTAACTCCACCAGGCACTGTCCTAACCACTTTAAAGCATTAACTCACTTAATGGTGTCCACACCCCCTTGAGGTAGGTGCAATTATTATCATCTCATTTTTCAGTTGAGGCAAGAGGCATAGGGAGGTTGAGTAACTTGCCCAAGGTTACACAGCTAGTGAGTAATAGAGGTGGACCAGGCTGTGCTCGCTCCGGCTTGTACAAAGAAAATGAACCACCAAGACCTCCCTCTCCATCGCTCCAGGCAGTGACCTGTTCCAGGGCTATATTGTTTAGTCTAAGAAGACGATATCAGGGTGCAAGCATGACGGAAAGTGTAGTTTAGCTTCTGGAGTTTATTTAGGGTGATGCTGGACCCTGAGCTTGCCAAGGCCCTTCTAGGCTTCAGAGTTATTCTTTGTAAATGGAATTTGTGTGTGCTCGGTCACCAGCTCTCCTTGGAATCTGTGCTAAGAGGGCACGGGGTTACATTTGTTTTCTGCTTTTCTAAAACTTAGCGATAGTGAAAAGTAGGACTGTACTTCCTCCAAAGGAGCCTTCTGGACAGACACGAAGAATATACAGACTTTGAAGGCTGGTGGATGGAGGCAGGTGAATAAAGAGGTGAAACCACACTCTCTAATTATGCAGTAGAATGCTGGCTTGTAGATGTTTTGGTTGGGTTAATGAATATCCTACCCCAGTATACACACACACAAGCTGAAACAAAAGTTCCACAAAACAGTGTTTATTCTTACTATGTGTTTTCTGTTTTCTGTTCTATTTTAAACTTTTTTTTTCTGTTTCACTTAAAAAAAACCTGTTGATAAATCACTAATAGGTTACCAATGCTAATTACAGTTAGAAAAACATGGCCTTAGACCCTTGGAGGGCCCAGTTATTTCTGCGGAAGAAAATATCCTCAGCTGGTTCCCTCTTTTCCAAGGAGAAGAGTCTCCAGGGAGGGACTTCTGCTCTGTCCCAGCTCCTGGTGGAGAGTCTGAAAGTGCTCTGAGCCGCTGGCTGACTGCTGGGCCCCACCTTCCTGCTGCACCCAGGCTCCAGGTCTCTCTCCCCCAGCTGTGGAAGAGACCCTCCTTCCTCTGCCTGCTGCTTTTGTATCCCCTTGTCATGGTAGCTTGCGTGGCGCTCTCTACTGGCGCTGCTTGACGGAAGGCAGAGAGGAAGGCCAGATGGTAAGGCAAGCCCAAGACCCAGAGGGAAGATCAAGGCCCGGTCTCGTTTATGCAGGCTCTTCCCCTGCTGCCCTCCGTCTGGGTACCTCTGACCCACTCCCCCTGTCTTTCCTCCTGGTCCTGGGTCTTTTGGATGAATTTCCCAGGACAGTTACACCCTCTCCACGTCCCAGGCAAGTGTGCCGTCCTCGTGCCGTGTGCCCTCTGAGGGGGGCAGGCCAGAAAGCAGACTGAGCCTTGGGTTCCAAGGCTCCAGGTTCCAGAAGCTGCCCTTTCTCTAATTCGCCCTGTGACTCTGGGCAAGTCTTATAATCTCCCCGGCCTGGGTAGCATCCATAAAATGAAGGTGTTAGATGGATCATCTTCAGGACCTCTTCCAGTTTTAACTTAAAATTCCTCCAGAGTCCTTATCTGTCACTTGGGAATTACATTTTTTTCTATCTTTCCTTTAGGAAAATCTCCCGTCTCCTTCCACTTGGTTATCTGATTCCTCTTTGATCTTATAACTTTCAAAACCTAGAGGAGGATGAAGGAAACTAACATTTATTTCCCTAAACTGCTCCCTAAAGTGCTTTATATCTCTAGCCTTGGTTACAACAGCCCAGTAAGTGGATACTTTTATTATCTTCCTAGTACAGAGCAGAAAACCGAGGCACAGATAGGGTAAGTAATATGCCCAAGGCAACACAGCTCATAGGTGGTGGCTCAAAGCCAGGCCTGTTTGACTTGAAAACTTATGCTAGGACCCATGACACCATAGTGAGTCCTCCTTTGCTCTCATGGAAAAAGACAGCCCTCCTGCTGTTATTTCAGACTCACTGTGGGGACAAAAAGTGATGTATCCTTCCAGGTGGATGAGGGGGTGGGGGGACCCTGGTGTGAAGCTGGTACTGAGTGTGCGTGTCTTTATTGTGTCCTATGGACGTTTCTATTCCTGAGTATATGCATTTATGCTCCCAAAGCTTCCATCTACCTTCCTCAGTTGCCATCTCCTGGCCTGAACAGCCATGCCTGCTGGCTCTGCTGTCAGCGGACATCCAGACGTCCGTCTCCACATGATAAGAACTCACCCCCCAAGGCACACTGGTGTTTAACTGATCAGGCTGTTCCTTTCTGTGCAACGTCTGCGTAACAGGAATGCCTCAGAAGTCGCTTGACGTGCCTTCAAACCCTTTGCTTCAGTTTCCTTTGAGCACTTACACCTTCGATGCATAGTTTGATGAGGAGTGAATATTTAACTGTTGAAGAAATGGAGAGTGTTAGTGATCAGATGCCTGTTTTTCTATCTTATATACGTGAATGTCAGGTGTATATGCCTGTTTGCACACAGACAAGTAATAAATATCAAAGAAAAAGCAACAGAATGGAAAATATGACAAAATTCCATGGGTAAAATTATAACTATAATATATTTTAAAAATTGATAGGGGCCTGGCTCTGTGGCTGAGTGGTTAAAGTTCCATGCATTCTTCTTTGGTGGCCCAGGTTCGCGGTTTTGGATCTCGGGCGTGGACCTACTCCACTCACCAGCCATGCTGTGGCAGTGTCCCACATACAAAAAAAATAGAGGAAGATTGGCACAGATGTTAGTTCAGGGCTGATTTCCTCAAACAAAAAAAACAGAAGAGGATTGGTAACAGATGTTAGCTCAGAGCAAATCTTCCTCACCAAAAAACCCCCCCAAACCCCCAAATTGATAAAAATACATAATACCACTTGATAAGCAATTGAAGTCAAGGAACAAATAATCACCATGAGGGAAGGGCAGGAAATCATTACAGAATTGTAGCCTGGTGGCTGATTAAGCCCCGCCATTTAAATAACCCTGTTTAGATGAGGGGGAGCAAGTATCCACTGAGGCAGCAGGAGTTCTGGGGACTATCTGTAGGAGCTAATTAGGGAATAAGAATAACCGACCATTTACTGAGCTCCTGTGCTGTGCCTGTGATGTGCTCACCTACTCTCTTCCCTTCAGCGTTCCTGCAGGGCCCGTAGGTGTTATCCCCATCTAACGGTTAGGGAAACTGAGGCCTGAGAGGTTATATGACAGTGAGATATGTTTCCCTGGCCAAGTTCCTTGACTTCTCTGAGCCCCATTCCTCTCTCTGTCAAATGTGGTCATGAAAACACTTGACCTTCAGCTCCACGAGGGCAAGAACCCTAAGGCCCACCCCAACCCCCGGAGAAGGCCAAGCAGCTTGTTCTTGGAGAACCTGAGATTCCTGTACACCCAGCTGTGACGCCCACCCTCACCCCGGCCTATGAGCTGCCTGGCTGGTGTCCCTGTACCCGCGATGGGGCTGAGACAGAGGAAAGACCTGGTCCTGGGTGTCCTGGAACTGTGCCTCTCACCCCAGCCTGAGCCCGACGGGATGGAAGTTAGATATCCATGCCGTCTGCTTTTGCGTTATTCTCTTTTGCGGGGGGATTTTTAAGGTAACATTGTATACCCATGAATACAGCAAAAAATAAAGTATAAACAGAGTTGCTTCAGTTCCTGATTTTTTTAAAGAAAGGTGTTGCCATGGGCTTGTCATCATACTTTGTAACTTTTCCAAGTTTTTGAGAGTGGACATGACATTGTGCAGGTAGGGGCGATTGAGCGGGAAGAGGTGGGCTCTCCGCCTCCTCCTCACAGCGTCTCTCCTGCTTTCTAGGAAGATCAGCCCATCTATATAGCAGTGAAGGGAGTGGTGTTTGATGTCACTTCTGGAAAGGGTAAGTGGCTTGGCTTTCTGAATCCTTATTTCTGGGGATCTTGGCAGCCAGAGTAGGCACTGAAGGTGTGAGGAAAGGGAAGGAATGCCGGGCAAGTTCCTCCCCCCAAGATTGAATTAACAATCTTTGTCAGTGTTGTACTTCAGCAATTTTTTCCTAATAATGTCATGCTGCTGCTCAAAAGCCTTCCTTGGCTCCGTGTTGCCTACAGAATCAAAGTCAAACTTGATGGTTTACCCTAGTTGAAGCAGTGAGAGGAAAAGTGCTACTTAGCAAAGAGTTGGGATCATAGAACGTTATAGAACATTTTAATGCCATTTCATGGTTTCCCTGATGGTAACTACAAGTGATATCATGGAGGTAGTTTTGTAATGGTTCATTGTTTACTTGATGCCAAACAAAAGAGGTTGAACGGAAATAGACTTGGCTTCCACCAACATTTAAGACGACTGAACATTTTTCCTGTTTGCATTTTAAATATTTTTAAAGCCATTATTTTCATTCTGTATTTTTAAAAAATCACCTCTCAGCCCAGCATGTATGACTTGTTCCATATCCTGAATTAGTGGAATCTAAACTGATGGCTGGAGCCGGCCAGTTGGACTAAGCGTCTTCACTGCTCTCCCTCTCCTCTGGCCTGGAGCCCTTTTCAGGATTGGGTGGGGTCTCGGAAGCCCCCTCCCCCTGCCATGTACAGTCCTCCGGCTGCTCTGCATGCACATCCACACTCACACTCTCTTTCTTCCTCCCCACTGCAGAGTTCTATGGACGAGGAGCCCCCTACAATGCCCTGACAGGGAAGGACTCCACCAGAGGGGTGGCCAAGATGTCCCTGGATCCTGCTGACCTCACCCATGACACTGTGAGCCAGGTTACAAGCCTTTGTCAAAAGGTCCCACCCCCCAGTCAAGGCCTTTTATCTCTGGGCAGTAGCAAAGCTTCCTAACTAGCTTATTTACATCTCAGTCCACTCCGCGTGGTGGCCAACTATCTTCTTGACATAGAAATCTTACTGTGCCACTCCTACTCAGAAACCTTTCATGGCTCCCCGTTGCCTACAGAGTCAAGTCTAGACTCTAGTGAACTTGTGATCAAACACAGTGATCTTCACAGTTTGGCTCCAGCCTTGGCAGCCCCATCCCTCTTGCAGTCTGCACCCATGGCCCCCAGCCTCTCACAGATTTGCTGTTAGGCTCTGAGACCCACTCCCCAGGCCACTGTTGGTGGCTCAGGAGATGAACGGGGTGGAGAAGCAGAGTCTCCCCCATGCTCATGTTTCTGTGAAGGAGAAAATAGCATTAACAAAAGCCAATTCAGAGTCTAAGTAATCCCAACAGAAAGCCTGGTATTCACCCCAGTTGTGCTCAGATGAGTCAAACTCTTAAGCTGCAAAGTTACAGAAACAAATTAAGAAATTAAGGAGGGGGAGGGTGTATAAATCTATAATGGGAGGTGTGTATAGAGCCGTGGGATTATTTAGGCAGGAGGAGGGGGATGCAGACTGCAGAGTACGCCCCCATCAACCCCAGGCTGGGGATCTCTGGAGTCAAAACATGATGAAGCCATTGCTCCCCTCCCGTCACCACCTCCCCAACACACACATGCACGCGCGCGCGCACACACACGCACAGGGTTATCTCTTAAAAAGTCAATTGTCCCTTATTTGGTTTGTTGAGATATTTTTTCTCTTGCATCAGGGGTGTGGGGAGAGTAAGGCGGGGATGGCGAGAGGCTAGTGCTGAGCCCGATTCACTCATCCCCACCCCCGTGTTTCCTGGGCTTTTCTCCTCAAGACGGGCCTCACGGCCAAGGAGCTGGAATCCCTGGATGACGTCTTCACCAAAGTGTACAAAGCCAAGTATCCCATTGTCGGCTACACGGCCCGAAGAATTCTCAACGAGGACGGCAGCCCCAACCTGGACTTCAAGCCTGAAGACCAGCCCCATTTTGACCTAAAGGACGAGTTCTGATGTCCCCTCTGCAGGAGCATGTTCTTAGAGGGTGAGGCAGGGAGACACTCAGGTGCAAAATCTGCAAAATTGGCTGCATGGGCCTCTGGTCCCCGGGTCTGAATAAAGCAGACATTTAGCCTGGAATGCTGGATGCCTTTCATTGTCCTTGGTCAAGTGTTCTATCCACCTGAGTATCCTGCCTGCACACCAGCCAGGATAGTAAGAATAGCAGAAGGGGGAAGCCTCCCATGTGTCAACATTGGCTGTCTGGGCGGTGGAATTATGAGTGACCTTTATTTCTTCTTTATATTTTTCTGTACTTGCCAACTTTTCTACTGTGACCATGTTTACTTTAGAATAAACTTCCTGTTTTCACAAAAGGAGAATTCTTCCACAGGTGCCCTCTCCTTGGAGGCTCATCGGCACCCCTTGTAAGGGGCAGCCTTGTGCCGCCCTGTCGGAGTCCTGCTCTCTGTCTCCCTGCCTGGGAGGGGGCCTGCAGCAGGAGGCATCCCCAAGATATGGCAGAAATGGGGAGGATTAGGTGGAGGGGTGGAGAAGGGGAACAGGAGGTATTAAAGGGTCTGGCTTCACACTACACCCGGGAGAGAGTGACACTGTGAATTGGCTTCAGCCCCGTGTGCAGCTAGAGAGTGGTGAGGAGGGCCGGGGCCCAGTGTGGGCAGAGCCTGGTCTGGAGATCATTCCAAGGATGGAGAAGAATCTGCAACACGCTGGACTCAGGTCAGATTTCATAAGGAAATCCCTTTTGAGGGGAGATTTTTCCCTCTAAGGGACATTTGGCAATGTCTGGAGAAATTTTTAAATTTTTAGTTTTTATAACTGTAGGTTGCTACTGGTAGATCTAGTGTCCGGGGATGTTGTTAAACATCCTACAATGTGCAGGACAGCCCCCCACGATAAAGAAGTATGTCAATTGTGCCAAAGTTGAGAAACCCTGCGTTACGCTCATCCTGGAAATTTTACAGTAGAGGTGAATTTTTTTGACATAAAACTTTGTCTTTTATTAAAATAAATAGCAACTACTTCCAAAAGACAATTTTTACCTTGAGCAGAAGAATCTCCTGGGGTTCAAAATGCTGCTTCCTGGGTCCCACTCCCAGGGCTTATGATTCGGTTTTTCTAGAACATGGCCTGGGAACTGCACTTTTAATAATACAGATAGGCCCAGATACACTTTGAGAAACATCACCTGTGCCTTACCAGTCACCACAGGCAGAACTCGTGCAGATCCTCTCTGAGGACCAGGTTGACCTCGCCTTACTCTTTAGTGTGTCCAGACTAGAGAGTACAACGGTGAACTCCTGGGTCCCACTCAGGAGGCTGGGAGCTTGATGGCCATCCCAGAATAGTGGGCCTGGAACTTATCAGACAGGAC
Organism: Diceros bicornis minor; assembly: GCF_020826845.1. Taxonomy (NCBI): domain Eukaryota; kingdom Metazoa; phylum Chordata; class Mammalia; order Perissodactyla; family Rhinocerotidae; genus Diceros; species Diceros bicornis. Next base: position 78,074,124 of record NC_080743.1, read on the forward strand.
TCTTTGGCTTGGAATTCAGGAAGTTCATGTGGCCAAGGTAGACTGTCCTGGCACATTCTGCCCCCAAACAAATGGTGTACGCATGAATACAAACCTTTGTAAGTCCTTGAGAACACCCGAGAGGTGAAATTTTTTCTTATGTGCTACCTATTTCTCACACCACCAAGCAATGGGTGGGCTAGGATTCCATTCCGTAGAGCCCCGTCTCTGCAGGTGGGCAAGGTCTCCAAATTCAGGTGCTTGGGACCTTTCCAGAACTGCTGTTTTCCCTACTCCCCTCTCCTCCCTATGCCCCCATCAAAGCACAGGTTTCCCTCAGGGCCTCAGCCCCCTTCCCCCCCAGCCCTCTCAAGGCATTTCTGCCCAGTTCCCTACCCTGCACGCCGAAGGCCACCTGCTACACCCCAGCAAGGGTCTTCTGTGAATAAGAATGTCTCTCATTTAGAGATTCCAGGTCAGCCTTTGCCAGGACAGAGTGCACAAAACCTGAACAGGCTCCACACAGGGTGGGTGTAGCTCAGGGGAGGGAGACACATACTGGCCTGGGGATTTGCATCACTGTGTGTCTGTAGGACCCAAAGAAAGAAACACACAGATCCCAGGAGCCCAAAGCCTGCACACCATTTATCCCTACACGCACCTCTGCTTGTCATGTTTTCTTTGCATTAAAGGCTTACATCCTCTTTATAAGACAGCCTAGACGCACCTCTGCCAGGAAGCTTTCCCCTCCTCTGGGGTTCCCTATGGCTTAGCACTCACCTGCGTTGCTGTGATTGCCTATTTATGAGCCTGTCTCCCCCAGACAGGAGAGTCTTGACGGCCCCGCACAGACACTCATCTAGGGTGGCCAACCTTTCCGGATTTTCCGGGTTTTGCACTGAAAGTCTTGCATCCCGGGAAACCCCTCAGTCCTGAGCAAGTCCGAGGGACCGAACTGCCGCAGCTGCTGAGGCAAGGCCTCCTCCCAGCGGAGGGGCTCCAGGCATAGTGGTGAGGCCGTGCGCCGTCTTGAGATGAAGAAGGAAGAAAGGAGTCATGATTCTCTACCTAGGAGAAGAGAAGCCTGAAGGAAAGGCGCTGGGAGAGTTGAAGGGGGTTGGGTTCTTAACCAATCCCCACACAAGGGCAAGTTCAGCCTCTCGGAGGGGAAGCTCGATGCCTCGAGGTCTACAGCAGGTGCCCAGGGCATTGGAGGGTTGTCAATACTGGTGTAATTTGTGAAGTGCTTCCCCAAATCTAAGTTCCTCGTACGAGGTGCAGTCCCTCATAGTCTCCCCTAGGGGAAGCAGAGCTCCTCCTGCTTCACATTTCCCTGCACCCCAGGGTGCTGAGCAATGCCCTCCCTCTCTGTGCTCCCCAGGCCCACAGCTCTACAGGCCCTTCCCCCTGCAGATGGCATGGAGCCAGCTCCTTTGCCATAACAGGGAAGAAGAGGCTTAAAGGCTTAAAAAGGCAGGAAACCAGGCCCTGGAGCATGGAGCCTAGTTCTCTATTTAGAAAATAAGACCATTAAGTATTAAATGCCACAGAGGAGTGAGCGATGGAGCTAACCAGCCCGCAGAAGAGCGGGGCAGAGGGGCCTGACCTAGAGGTGGTGTCATGCAGAGGGCATCTGGCCCTGGTCCCAGCCTGATCCTGGACAGCAGATCCAGACTGAGACACCTCACGTCCTTCTTCAGGCATCTGCTCCAGAGGTCTCCTCACCACATCATTAGCTTCCAAGAGAAAAACCAAGGGTCTGAATAAAGCAACCTCACCCTCTACATTGGCTTCCTTCAAAGGGCCGCTTCTCAAAGTCCCTGTCTCCAAAAAGCATGGCCTGCCTGGGCACTGTCAGCTCCTGGAAATCCATGCCCAGAGCCCATCCCCGCGAGGCAGTGAGTGCCCTGTCCCCGGGCCATCCCCAGGGATCACCTGCAGGGCCCAGAGAGTGCAGATGGCCCTGCTCTAAAGGATGCTGGCTTTGAGGGCACAAAGGCCTTCCTCAGGCAGGAACAGGCTTTTCTGGAGAGGCAGAGCAGGCTGCCCCACAGCCGGTGGGGAAATTGACCAGGCAGAGGTTGGCCCTGCAGCTCTCTATCCAGGACATTGAATGTAATCATTGACTGGAGAATTATTTAATACCACGTGTGCCGCTCATCTTTTATGCTCCGTTTCACAGCCTGTCAGCCCAGCGCATGTGGTGTAATCTCTCAGTGCCAGAGTTGGCTTTCTCCCCTGGGCTCCCCTGCCAAGGGAGCTGCTCAGGCCATTCTGGGGCATTCCCAACTGGAAAGTGCAAGGAGTTACCATCTCCCGGAGCAACCGTCCACCAATAGGGGCTGGAGCCAGCAGATCTGCCCTCACCCTGAGGTCCTGAGAGGGTCTGGGTCATCTCAGGGGATGCTGAGTCCCAGCTGCACACAGCGTAATCAGCTCATTAACACACCCTTGAATTGGCCGAGCCTCCTTTCCCATTTCATTCTTCCCAGTCCCCTATGCCTGATCCCATGGATCACTTCCCAGATGTGTGTCCCCGCACAAAAGCCTCCACCCCAGTCTCTGCTTTGGGGGAGAACCCAGATTAACATGCAACTTTACTTCCTCAGACACCGACACAATCCCCTTAGGCCGAACTCAGGTTTACTAATAGCATCTTAGACATGTATAGCACTTTACAGTTTACAAAGTGCTCGTTCCACTGACTATGGCTGTGGAACAAATTATCCCCAGAACTTAGTGGTGTGAACCAGCTATTCTTGGTGCTCAGAGATTCTGTGTGTCAGTAACTGAGAGGGCACAATGGGAACACTTGCCTGTCTTTGATGTCCCCGGCCTCCGCCGGAATGATGGAGGCTCGCTCACTCACAGTTCCGGTGGTGATGCTGGCTGTCGGCAGGGAGCGCCATTCCTCTCAAAGCACGGTGGCCAGGCTGTGCCCCCTTTTATGGCCCAGCCTCTGGCATCAGCAGCATCACTGCCTCTCGCCAAGGCAGCCACAAAGTTCCACATAGGATCAAGGGGCATTTTGGGAAAACACACTCTGCCACAGTCCCCTCCTGCCTGATCTCATTTGATTCTCATGAAAGATTCAATTTGATTCTCACTCAAACCCTCTCATCTTTGGGTTTGCAGGGTTTAGCTCCATGCCCGGCCCGTGGCGGCTGTGCAGCAAATCACATTCGTCTGGCAGAGAGAGACAGGTCTTAGAGTCCCACTGACCTGGGTTTGACTCCTGGTTTCATTCCTTACTACTTGTATGGTCCTGGAGAAGTTATTTAGCGTCTCTGAGCCTCGGTCTCCTAACCTTTAAAGTGAGTGCCAAAATACCCCTTTCACAAGGCAGGTGTTGTCACTTATGTAATGTGCTGAGCAGACGCCTGACACCTGGCAGTGCTCACTTCCTCTACATTTCCTCCCCTCCTAAAGCTCCACGCCACCCCCACAAGGACTAATGGCTTCTTGGACTTCTCAGCAGGTTCATGGACTGAGGTGAGAAGAAACCTTTCGTTATATGTCCAGGATCTTGGCAACAGGCTGGGGTTGATAGAAGCCAGGGTGACCAGCTATGGTGCTCTCTCTCTCCCCCATCCCTGGGCACTTGCTGCTCAGCCCAGAACTGGGAGCAGTAACCCAGCTCCCCTGATGGAATCTCCCTCCAAGAGCTCAGACGCTGGTTTCCCAGATGCCCTGGAGATTCTCGCAGAGTCCCAAGGGTATTGGGGAAACCCGCCCCTTCCCCCAGGGCATCGCCTGGACTGCAGTCCTGCTTCCAAAGCCTAATATGGGGTGCCTGGGTATCCCCACTGTGGTGCAGCTTGTCCCACCCCCAACTGTACCTGATGGATTGGGTCCCTGCCCAGCTTTCACTTCCCCTGGGGTTGGCCCCTACCCTACACTCCAGAAGTTAAATGACCTGAGTTCCAGAAGGTGCCTTACTCACAGTCTCCCCTTGGCCCTTGCACATGCTCTGCCTGGAATGCTCTGCCCCTTTGCCCACATCACCTGCAAAACCTTGTCTTTGCTTAGATATCAGCTCATCAAGGAAGTGTTCCCAGACCCCTCCCTGCCAAGATGGTACCCAGCATACCTTTGTGGTGGCACCCATCCCACTGCTCTGTAATTGTGTTTTAATTTGTCTCTCTCTCCACCAGGCTGAGATGCACTGCCCTGTTCTCAGCTGTCTCTCCAATACCTAGCACAATGCCCAGCTCCTTCTGTGTTTGATAAAATGAATGAATGAGTGAATGGATTGGTGCTCCCACACCCAGGGCACCCCTCTCCTTGGTGGCCCTCTCCCACCCTACACTCAGGGACGTGGGTCTAAATCCTAGGCCCCATCCTGGGGTGTCACAACAGCTTCCACCCTCCAGCCAGGGTCTCCAGCGGAGTCCGTTGGGCATCACTTTCAGGATCACTCCTGGACTGACCACACCTGAGCCTTTCTGCAGCCTTGCCATGCGGGGAACATATGAAAATAGTAAGTGGTTTCCCTGGCAATCACCATAGCAGATGGTAAGCAGCATGGACAGTCTTGGAAAACCTTGAGGCTGGGAGGAAAAGAAACCCTGCCTGACTGGTCACTATCCTTTCTGGGCCGGGCAGGGGTCCATCTAAGCTGCCTCTCCTTCTCTTATGGCTTCAGGGCACCACCTGCTCTGAAGCCCAAAGGGGAAAAATGCGACAGAGGTGCTGCCCTTCTGCCCAGACTTCATCCCTGTCAGTCCCTGCACTGCTGCCCCTGTCCCCTCCCTGTGGGGTCACTGAGGTCCTCCACTGGCTGCCCTGCCCTGTCCAGTGCCTCACTTCAGAGGCCACCAGCAGGAGACTCAGTCTTGCTGCCAGAGACCTAGTCTCAGGTGTGCCCATTGTGCCGAGCTTGTCCCAGGCCTCACCTGGACTGTTTGGGTCTCCGCCCGGGTCCTCAGTCCCCCTGGCTCTGGGCCCTCCTCCACCCTCCAGCCAGGCCCACAGCCTTGTCCCTGCCACTTCCCCTACGCCTCAGTCCAGGCCCTGCATGAGACCCTGCTCTTGTCACCATCCCAGCTCCCCTCTAGGATGAGTACAGGGCTTGGGGCTCCCATAGGCTGAGGTTCTGGAGGCCACTGAGGGTGGGAGTCAGGGGGCATGAGCTTCAGAGTGTGCTGGGAGAAGAGAACTGAAAAGCGGTGCCAAAAGGTGAAGCCAGAGTGAGCTGCAGACTGTCTGAGGGAGGCCAGGCTCTAACAGAACCCAAGAGAGGGAAAAACCAGCTGCTGAAAGGGGAAGGGTGAAGACAGAGCCTGGAGGGT